>NC_138552.1:111307487-112537659 GCF_964273705.1 Natrix helvetica | reverse complement strand
ACTAATTGCTCAAGCAGGAGACCCCTATACCATTCTGGACAAATGGCTGCCCAAATAAGTAAATTCCTACTTTCTTACTCATTTCTCCCACTTTTATGCTGGAGAAGTGTCACAGCACAAAAACCATTTGCTACTAATAATGTGTTAATCTAATCTAATCTAATCTAATCTAATCTAATCTAATCTTGTCAACAATATTTATGGACTCTATTGTGGCCATCAATTGACTGCTCTTGATTTTTTCTCTTTCCCCCTTTTGTTTCCCCACAGTAGAGAAGAAATCTAATGGAAAACCTATATTCACATGCCCAGTTATTAAAAGCAATTATTTGAGGAGGTATATATGCCCAACTGAGGGACACAGTAGCTCAGGGGCTAAGACGTTGAACTTGTCGATCAGAAAGGTTGGCAGTTCAGCGGTTCGAATCCCTAGCACCGTGTAATGGAGTGAGCTCCCATTACTTGTCCCAGCTTCTGCCAATCTAGGAGTTCGAAAGCATGTAAAAATGCAAGTAGAAAAATATGGACCACCTTTGGTGGAAAGATAGCCTTCGGTATTTAGTCATGCTGGCCACATAACCATGGAGATGTTTTTGGACAGTGCTGGCTCTTCAGCTTTGAAACAGAGATGAGCACCACTCCCTAGAGTCGGGACCAACTAGCACATATGTGCAAGGGAAACCTTTACCTTTACCTTTATATGCCCTAACCATAAGGTACTCCTTGGAAGTTCTCGGAAAATGAAGAGTTAGCCTAGTTCTCTCAGATTTCTTTCTGGTGAAAATTCAGTTTAATTCTCAAAATTATTTTGCCATATCATTACATATAGGGTAATGTTTTTTAACCTTGTCAACTTTAAGATGTGTGAACTTCAACTTCCAGAATTCTCCAGTCACCATGTGGGGATTCTGAGAGTTGAAGTCCACCCATCTTAAAGTTGTTAAACTTGAGAAACATTATTCTAGGGGATAATAACTATAGGCTATCCCTTTTCTTCAGCTGTCTCATACCCTAAGAGCAAATAACAAACAGGGATATGAAGCAAAATGAATCAGAATTCAGATAATGAAGAATCAATCAAATAATATCCTTCTGGAAGTCAGATCTTCAATAAAATATAACAATTCAACCCAGGGTTTTCTATCTCCTCTGTATCCTTGAAAACATGGAGATTCAAGCACTGATATTATTCAACATGGCAGCTAAAATGTAATTTATTTTGATTCATTTTGTTTAATAAGCATATTAATTCAAGGAAACAGGATGACAATCCAAACATTTTTCAATGTTCCTTAATATGCTGAAGTCCTTTCTGTAGAAAGATACATTGAAACATTTATCAATTCACCAATGACAACTACCTCTATCTATCTTTCAGCGTGTCAAGTAAGGAGAAGTGCTGATTTAATGGGTGGGAATAGTAATCGACTGGATGACAGTGGAGATACTTTATATACAGGTAACAACTTCCTGAACTAGTAAGCAACTAGAACTGATAGCTTACAGGATAATGATTTAAGGCTTAGTGAAACATGATCTGACTTAAATCTCTGGCAGCCTTTCATGTGAGCTGCAGCTTCTGGATTTTTTTTTAGATAGTTGCATATACTTCATTTTAATAGACTTACAATCATATACATATATTTATAGAGTACAAGACAGTAATGGGCATCTGTACGGGAGACAAGGATGCAGATGGCAAAGTGTGAATGTTAACATCACCGTGCAAATTTCAGGAACTATGCACTTCAGTTGAACATTGAGATGCAATTATATAACTGCAGCATCTACATGATGATGTTACCATATGCATGACATTGTGATTGGTTGCAAATGTTGTCAGTAATATTGTTATAAAATTATTAATGTAAGGAACTGTAGCTAGACAGAATTGATTATACCTGACAAATGTTGATGCTCCTGAAGCCACCTATGTGCCCAGTGAAAGACTTTCATTGGGAAAGATCACCAACGAAAGGCCCATTGCTTCACAGAAAAAGAAAACACATCAAAAACATTCACATTATCTAAGTCCCAGACCAAGAACTATCATATTTCAGTCAATCTCTCTTTTCCCTATTCAGCTTTAATGTACTGGCCATCATCCAAAGCATCACTGTAGGCAGAAAATGCTAGGTCAGCAATTGCGCAGCCTCTCTTGATACAAACAGAATAGACTAATGATAGCCAGTATAACCAATATACTGCTAACACTCCATCTGAATCTGTGCATGACAGCCCTGCATTAAACAACGTGGAGCAGAATGTGAAGTTCTGTTAGCACCCTATAGGTAGAAGTAACAACAACCAGTTCTTTGAGTTGATCAATTAAAACACTGTGCTTCATGAATTCAGTTCATTAAGGCAAGCTGTATCATACTCACTCATTCTTCACTTACCATTTACCAAAATATTGTATTTTCACCAAACAGTTTGGTTTCAATTATATTGCTTATATTAGATGAGAGTCACTGTTTGTGGATACTGCAAACATCATCCTCACCCCAAATCTTAGTTCCCATTCCTCTTTATAGAGGTCAAAAAGATAATAATTAACTCTAAGCTAATAATGTTGGTGACTCCTGTGTATTCAATAGTTCATGTACTAGATACTCAAACATGACTTTTTTCTTTCATACCATGTGTGGGGAAGCAATAATTGTTCATTTATAACTTCTGGGAGTATAGAGGATTCCTTTGTCTCCTCCTTAGAATGTCAAAGTTTTTTTTGTGTGTGTGTGACAGAGACAGGATAGCATCTATTGTATTGTGAAGAGATAGTCATCCATGTACACATCCTAAAGTTCAACAGAAATACCTACTACAGGCATACTTTGGGTTTTATTACTTCAGAATAAGACAAATGCTTTCCATGGTGTGAGGAATGGAAGTCAGAAATGAAGCCAATGACATGGAAATTATAACAAGCTTAGCAGTCCTGTCTCTATAGCTGCTAGAGTCAGAAGATTAGGGGAAAAGGGGGAAACACAGCAAACACGGCTTCCCATGTATTATTATTATTATTATTATTATTATTATTATTATTATTATTATTATTATTATTATTATTATTATTATTGCATCAACAGAATTGTATCACAGCGGCCAGTTGTTTCGCCGGATTTGGCATTGATTACTAGTCGGGCCCCATCCAGGGGCCTAGGACGTCGTAACGTATTTTTGTAATATGTGTGCGGATCCAAGCAGTGCGGCCTTTTGCATTTGACTGATGGTGATTTTGTCAATTTTTAACTGTTTTAAATGTATTTCCAGTGCTTTTGGAATAGCACCCAGTGTGCCGATTACCACTGGAATTACCACTGCTGGTTTGTGCCATAATCGTTGAATTTCAATTTTTAAGTCCTGGTATTTCACGATTTTTTCATGTTACTTATCATTGACCCTGCTACCACCTGGTATTGCGATGTCTATGATTGTAACCTTATTTTTCTCAACCAGTGTGATGTCTGGTGTGTTATGCGCCAGTATTTTATCCGTTTGTATGCGAAAATCCCACAAGATCTTGACCATCTGACCCTCGACGACTTTTTCAGGCTTATGTTCCCACCAGTTTGTTGCTGTTTTTTATTATTATTATTATTATTATTATTATTATTATTATTATTATTATTATTATTATTATTTACTTTATTCATTAAACATGAAACTCAGCCAACTGAACATTCAAAATTGCATGGTGGCCATTGCCAAGACTCGCATTTTTTCTTGCTGCTTATCTTTAATTTGCGCATCACCAGGTATTGCAATGTCAATGAACCAAACATTTTTCTTTTCAACTATTGTTATGTCAGGTGTGTTGTGGGCCAAGTGCCTGTCAGTCTGAATTCTGAAATCCCACAAGATCTTGACTTTTTCATTCTCTACAACCTTCTCAACCTGATGTTCCCAGTAGTTTTCGCTGTACTCAAATCCAAACTTCTGGCACAGTTTCCAGTGAATGATTTTAGCAACTCAGTCATGGCGTTGTTGGTAGTCAATTTGTGAAATTTTGTTGCACTCACTGATCAAATGGTTGACTGTCTCATCTTTCTCATTACAGAGGCGGCATTTGCTCTTGGTGGTAACATGATGATTTTTTGCCTTCATGCAATTTGTGGCTAAGGCTTGTTCTTGAGCTGCCAAAATAAAGCCTTCTGTTTCTTTTTTCAGTACTCCTGATCTTAACAAGTTCCAAGTTAGCTTTTGGTCAGCTTTGCCTTCAATACTTTTCAAGTATTGGCCATGCATAGCTTTGCTTTTCCAATTTTCAGCTTGCTTCTCAATTACTTTTTTCTTGAATTCAGCTTTCGACTTGGTTGTTTTCAAAAGGCCTCCTTTATTTACTTCCTTAATCATTGGTACTTTTCTGGATGTAGTTAGTCAAGCTGTGTCTTCTTCCACAGTCTGCTTTACTTGTAGGAGTCTTCAACCACCCTCTGCTCTTGTTAGATATAATAGGTCAACATCACTTTTAGGGTGCAAGGCATGATTCATTGTCATAAGCTTCTTTGTTTTTCTGTCATTGTTGTTGTTGTTGTTTTATAACTTGGTATAATGGTTTTATTCATGTATTGTGATAAGACAATGGCTGAGTTCCCAAAATCACACCGAAACATATGGTCCAGTTGTAAAAGCTGGTCTAATATATTGTGCAGCTTGTAGATATATCATCCTGACCAAGGGCAACAGAATGTTGATCCCTTACGTATCCACCTATTTTAAAAGACTAGTGAAAATCTAGTGAATTCTAAACAGTACTAGCATTTATTCTTTGTAATAAACAAGGCCTGGGTGGCTGAGGTTCAATCCATGCAAGAAAGGGGGGGGGGGATGTCACTCAGATACACAACTTAATCTTAAATATGATGGAGCCTTCTCTTCTTAGCTATGCTTCTGTTCCCAAGGCCCAGTTCTCTGGTGTTGAAGTTCCATGTCTTGTCCCATAGTCTTCTACCTCCATGGCTTGCTATTTTTCCCCTCCTCCTTCTCCCCCCAACACCCAACACCACATCTGTGATGTTTGTTTCCTGTCATTTACCTCTATTTCATTCCTTACATTCTTCAAAAAGCCCCTGAGTCACCCAACACTTTCTTTGACCAGCTGTAGCTGCAGTTGCTTCTTGGTGTTACATGTTTGATTAATAACTAGATGCTCCTGGTATTATAAGTACAAGAAGTGAATCTTTATGGTTGATGAGAGGGGAATTGCCAACCACAGAGAGTTATATAATTGCACCCTGAAGATGTGATTTTTCCCCCCAGAATTTTTTCCCCAATTTATCAACTTTATGGCACCTTCAATGAAGGAGGCAAAGTTCAGATTGCAAGGGTAAAGAAATTAGCCCCTTTCAGAAGGGGGAGAAGGACACAACCATAATCTCTAGTCCTGCAAACCATCGAGGATGCGCTCCTAAATTACATTCACAAAACACTGTGGCAGCTTCTGTTACATAAAAGCCCTCACTGCAGAAACATTTCCCTTTCATCCATAATTCACAATAATAGGAAAGGGTAAAAAATACTGCAGTCAAGAAAACGTGAGATCCCAATAACCATGACTGAAGTAGTTTTTCAAGGGGAGAGAGAGCGAAAGGAAGAGGAAAGTGAGGGAGAGAATGAGCACAGTATTAACAATATAATTCATACTGGGCTAAATTCTCCGTAAATCTTAAGAGAAGAGGACCAATCATTCCCAGTGGAAAAATTGTATCCTAAATGTGCGTTGTGCAAGGTTTGTCACCAACCGTATTGTGAAGTATGTGGAAGATACAATAGTAGCGGGCATTATTCAGGGTGATAATGATGGTTCTTACCACGAGGAGGTAGAGGGTTTGATGAACTGGTATAATTAAAAAAAGACTTTTTAAAAACGATTCTTGACCAAGGTCCGCAGTATTGTCTGGGACACTACACATTCTCTTCACAACTTGTTTTCCTTGTTACCTTCTGGGAGGAGGCTTCGTGGTATCCGAAGAGATCATCCAGATTCGGTCACTGTTTTGTTCCATATAGTATCAATCTTGTGAACTCTCAAGCTTACACTTTCTGATATGTATTCAAGATGGACAGATATACTGTATATACATGTAGGTATGTATGTTTGTATGTATATACTGTATGTATGTATATAGCGAGTGTATATGTATGTTATGTATGTGTACATTTTTGAGAGCAGGCAACAGAATTTCATTTTTAATGTGTATCAGTGTGCCCACAGTAAAAATGACAATAAAGGTTATCTATCTAAATTGCTCCACTAGAAAAACATTCCTTCCTTCTCTAACTTAGATTAAGATTTAAACGGGCAACCAAAAAGTCTGAAAAGCATTATTATATGAGGTTGTTCTCTTATTATGGGCCCTTTCACATAGGATTTTGGCATTGCTTCTTTATTGGCAGTATGTCCTGGAGAACCCATGCCATCAATCTTCTTAAACATTCAAGACAATTTTCTTCTGGATTAGCGACAACACTGTTCAAATTGTAAAAATTTTGTTTTTTTATTTGTAACACAGGAACTCCATGGGACTTGGACACAGATCACTGTGTAGTTCATGAATTTGAAGTGAATTTACTGGACAGCCTTAACAATGAATCTCTGAATAACTCTAGTAAATTTCTACAACCTTAAAATATCTACCTGGTTTGGGTTTGCCTGCTTATAAATGCAGGTACATGAATTCATTGAGTGAGCCATTACCTTTTCTCCCAACTCGACACCCACATAGAGACCGTGCTCTACAACCTGCAACCAACAGGTTGGAACTGTTGGAAAGGTGCCTGGCTGTCCCAAAATTACAGCTTTCAGTGAGAATTTATGTGCAGCCTCTTCACGTCCAGGTATTTTTGTCTTTGTACAAACGGCTCAGGCATTTTTGAAAATGGCCAGACAAATGCACACAGCATGTACAGAAAATACAGAGCAGGGGCAGCATTTTATTCCTTTCTTTATGGAACAGAAGCAAAAGAGGGCTTTATTTTTAAAGAGATTGGGGAGTTGGTTCTTACTTGATATGCCCCTTCTCTGGGCAGGTGGAGACAGCGGTCATGAATGGGTTAACTCAATCAGTAACCAATAGAACTGAGTCTACCAAAGTAATGTCATCGCCTCTGAGAAGCATGCTCCCGCTTTTCTTGACAAAGGAGATAAGTAGACTGCTGTGCGCTGAACAATCGCTTTCCGTCCTGTGGCTTCACAACATGCTCCCAGATCTCCCTTGCGAAGTAGGCCAGGACCCAAATGGTGGGATGACCGCTGTCTCCACCTGCCCAGAGAAGGGGCATATCAGGTAAGAACCAATGGCCCATTCTCCAAAGTTGGTGGAGACAGCGGTCATGCATGGAACGTACCAAAGCTGGCGTGTCCCCAGGAGGGAATGATACTGGCCTAGGAGCTGGAAGAAGGAAGAAATTGCTGAAGGACCCCCTTTCCAAAGGTCACATCCGCCGACACATACCGATCCACCTTATAATGTTGTATAAATGAATTAGGAGTAGACCAGGTAGCCGCCTTGCAGATCTCCTCCACTGAGGCCTGCCGTGCACAGTGCCGCTGATGTAGCCGCACTGTGCATGGAATGAGCCATAATGTTGGATGGAGGCGTGAGGTGATGCGTGATGTAAATCTTTGCAATGGAAGACCTGATCCATCAGCCAATCATAGATGGAGAAGCTTTCAGCCCTTTGTTGGTAGGATGGAAAGATATGAAGAGGGCTTCGCTGCGTCTGAAGACTGCAGTCTTGGCGATGTAGATCTTAAGAGCATGCCTGATGTCTAGTTTGTGTCATTTGCGCTCCAGAATGTGAGATGGAGCAGGACAGAAATTTGGAAGAGTGAGATCCACAGAGCGATGAAATGCTGAATTCACTTTCGGGACAAAGGTGAGGTCGATGCGAAGGACCACATGTTCTGGGTGGAACACACATAAGTCAGCACGGATGGAAAGAGCCATCAGTTCTGAAACCCTCCGCACAGATGTTATGGCCACCAGAAAGGAAGTTTTAAGCGAGAGGTGATGCAAGGAGGCCGACCTGAGAGGTTCGAAGGATGGGTCAGTGAGAAAGTCAAGGTCTTTAGACAGATCCCATGAGGGAAATCGGTGTATGACAGGAGGACAGAGATTAGAAGCCCCCTGCGGATGTGAGGGTGCAAGGAGAAGGGATCATCTCAGTGAAGTGAAAGAACCGAGGAAAGAGCCAACACCTGCCGCCGTAAGGTGTTCGGGGAGAGTCTTTTATCAAGCCCCTGTTGCAAGAACTCCAATAGTTGGGGAACCGAAGCCTTCACAGGGTCCTCCCCTCGAGACAGGCACCAAGCAACGAAGGTCTGCCATGTAAATTAGTAGATTCTATTAGTGGCTGGGCAGCGGGAAGCCTGAATAGTTTGAATTACCGTCTCAGAAAGGTTAGCCACCCTCAAGACTGCCCGCTCAGCCTGCAAGCAGTTAGGCGGAGCCAGCACAGGTCGGGATGGTGAATGGAGCCCTGATGAAGGAGGGACAGTATCATTGGGAGAAGCCACTGAGGTTCCACAGAAAGATTGACCTGGTCTGCGTACCATGGTCGACCTGACCAACGGGGAGTGATTAGAATGAGCTCGGCTTCCTCCTCTATCATTTTCCGAATCATCCTCTGTATAAGGGGAAGGGAAGGAAGGTATACAGGTGACCGCGAGGCCACCTGCACCGTAGAGCGTCTGTCCCTTCCACGCCTGGTGTTGTGTAGCGAGACAGGTACCTGGGCAGCTGTTTGCTGGATGCCGTTGCGAAGAGATCTAGAGCTGGAGTACCTGGATAACAGCTGGTGGAAAATGCGACGATTCAGGCTCCACTCTGCCGGATCGATCGTTGTGCGGCTCAACCAGTCTGCCCTGGTGTTGTCGGACCCTGAGATGTGTTCGGCGTGGAGAGAGAGAAGGTTGGCTCCCGCCCAGGTTCCTAGGTGAAAGGCAGACTCCATGAGAAATACCGCTCTCGTCCCCCTTGGCGATTGACATGCACCTTGGCCATAGTGTTGTCTGTCCGAATTAGCACATGTGTGTTTCGAAGAGAGGTTTAGAAATGAGGGAGGGCCAGATGGATGGCCCTCAACTCTAGCCAAATCATACTGTGGGGTAGGTCGGAATCGGACCAGAGACCCTGAGCTACCTGATCCCCCAGGTGAGCTCCCCAACCTGACAAACTTGCATCCATCGTAACTACGAGACGGGGAGGTTCCCTGAAGAGGGAGCCCTGAGCTATGGCCGGGGAGATCCACCAGTCCAGAGATTGCAGAACCTCTGGAGTCAAGCTGACTTTCACTAGGGAACAGCTGCTGTTGGTCTTCTGAAATGGCGGAAGGAACCACTGAAGACAGCAGCTGTAAAGCCATGCCCAAGGGACAATGGAGAAGCAGGAGACCATCTTCCCCAGCAATTGAGACAGCTGGAGAAGAGGGAGCCGCTGTCTCCTTCGCACCTCCTTGGCTAAATCCCTGAGACTGCTCTGGTGTTCCTGAGACAGGAAGACCTTCCCCTGAGACGAATCGATGAGGGCACCCAAGTGCACCAGGCAAGAGGTGGGAATGAAGTGGCTCTTCTCCCAATTGATGGAGAACCCCACCTCCTGCAGCACTTGTAGGTGTTCTGGAGATCCTGGAGGGCCTGGTTGCGTGACCTGGACAACCAAAGAATGTCGTCCAGGGAACAAAAGATCTGGATGGGCCTGGAACGCAGGTGGGCTGCTACGACCGACAGACGTTTCGTGAAAACCCTTGGGGCCAACGACAGCCTGAAGGGAAGGGCCCGATATTGAAGTGGCAGCCAGTGTGGACAAAGTGGAGGAACCGTCTGTGTAGTCTGTGAATGGGTACGTGGAGGTAAGCCTCCGTGAGGTCCACAGATGTTAGGAGATCGTGTCTGTGCACACTCTCCAGAATTGATAGGAGAGAGTGCATTTTGAATCTCCTGTATCTGATGAATCGATTTTAAAAATTTGAGATCGAGGATTGCTCTCCAGCCCCCCAAAGACTTTGGCACAATAAAAAGACGAGAATAAAACCCCCGTCCCACCTGGCCTGGAGGCATAGGTTGAATGGCCCGAATCTGGAGCAGATGATGCACGGCCTACTCTACTAGGAGCCTTCTTTGAGGGTCCCTGGAGATCGGGCACGTGACAAAATGGTTCGGAGGGCTGGAGCGCAAGTCCAGGAGAAGGCCAAATCTGACTGTGGACCTGACGCACACGTCATTGGTGATGTTATCCCAACAATCCGCGAAGGCCACCAGACGCTCCCTTATTGGGAGATTCTCCAGGCAGTCACTTCTGCCTCTTAAAGGAACAATTGGAATTGTCCCTGAAAGGCTTTCTGGGCTGGAAACTCTGGTTGTTTCTGCCTGATCTGTTAGAGAAGGAGGGGGCCTGTCGGGGGGGGGGCTGCCATTGTGGACAGGAGTTGGAGGCACCCCCTTCCTGGCCACAAAAGGGCTGCCTGCGATAAAAGGACTGGTTCCGACCCTCCTGGTTTTTTGTGGCTGGTTGTAGAACCTTCTGCTTATCCTTGGACTCTACCAGTAAGGGCTCTAATGGGGGACCAAAGAGAAGGGAGGAAGAATAGGGAGAGGAGGCAAGCCTCCACTTGGCCCGTGCTTCTGCCTGCTACTGCTTCAGCCAAAAAAGCCGGTGGGTGGAGATGGAGGATGCAATAGCTTTGGATGCAAAACAGGCCATGTCCAAGGAGGCATCTGCTGTGTATCCTAGGGCCGCTTTAATTTTGTTAATGTCTCTGCGAGCCCTAGAATCTCGGGCTGGAAGGCGAGCTTGAAGTTGTCTCAGCCATAAAAGAGCGGAGCGACTAAAGAAAGAAGCAGAGGTACCCGCTCTAACAGCCCAAGCTGAGGCCTGGTGACCCTTGACCAGAGTTTGTTCTATCCTCTTGTCCTCAGGTCAAAGAGCCTCCTCAGGAGCTGCTGAGGCTGCTTTAGGAGAGGAAAGGCCAATTATAGGTAAGTCAATAGAATGTACCTCCAAAGCCTTGGCGAGGTCAGGAGCGACATTATACAGGTGCTTGTCCGAGGTATTTGGGAGGGGACCTGTACCTAGTGACGCCCATTGATTCTGGACAACGTCTATGAAGAGTCTGGGTGATGGAATCACCTCCTTTTCCACCGTAGGCTAGGTGAAGAGTGGATCAGTGGTGTCATTCTTGTCTGCCTCCGTACCCTGAGCCGTCTTGGGAGAAGGAATGCCCGTGATCTTTTTGGCCTTAAAAAGGAGAGATAGAAAGACAGCAGGTTTAAATAAACCAACAAAGGCAGGTGGGTCGGGAGGAAGACCCTCGTCTTCCGAGAGATCTGAATCTCTTACAGGGCGTTCCTCTTCCCCAAAAACCGATGGTTGACTGGAAGTGCCGAGTAGCTTGTGCGATGATGAACCCGAGAGATTGCCATCCCTGCACCTGGAACTAGAGGAAGAAGCCGACCTGCGAGGAGTAGAACGGTTAGAAGACCTGTGTTTAAGTCCAGCCGCTATGCCCCGTTTGATGGCCTCAGAGATCATATCAGCCATGCCCGGTGAGTAAGAAGAGTGGTGGTGGGGAGGGGGAGAAATGTCTTCCTGGTAGAGGGGATCCTCATCAGGGGTAATGCTCCTGCCACCATCCGAATCATCCCCACTGTTGGCTAAATCGTCTGTGCCCCTGGCATCCTTGGATTGGAGAATGGAAGCCGCAGGGGAGAGGTTATCCTCCGAATCCGAAAATAAGTCAGGAGGGGGACTGGTGGGAACAGGCCTCTGGGCCTGGAATATGCGTGATTCAGTGTGGTTGGTCTTGGCCCTGGCTTTCTTTGTAGGGACCTGAGAGGCACTGTCATCCTCCTGAGGGGATGGATTACCTACATCCCCCTGACTAGGTCTGGGGTTCCTGGAAGGGGGCTCAGTGGGGGTAGCTCCTGGAGCGGGCCTGTGCCTGTGGGCCCCAGATGAGGGGGGTTTGGTGGTGTAAGCAGGGGCCAAGGAGACTTGAGGTAGTTGAGTCTTAGGATTAGGAGAGGAGGCCATGGCCTGTACTCACGGCTCTTGAAGAAGCTTAAAATGGCCGCAGACAATTTTCGCGTCCAAACAAGATGGCCACTGAGGCTACAGAGCCTATGGGCCGGCGGCACGAGGTAGCCAAGGCCGCGAAGTGTGCTTCGGCATCGGAGGCCCTGCGGCAAGGCTGTGGAGCCAAGGGCGAAGCCGAGGTGGTCTAGCGGCAGCGGGAGCGCGGAGGAACGGCGGCGAGGTGTGGCAGAAGCGGTGGTGCTTCTCAGCGGCAGCAGCTTTTCACGGCTTTTGGAAGCTCCCTGTGGTGTCCGATGGCTACTGGTGGTGGCAGTTAGTGACGTTAGCAGCAAGGGAGAGCCAGGGGAAGGCAGCAGAGGCGGTGGCGCTGAGCGGAGCCTCCAACAGCTATTGCAAAACCACGCTGCTAGCCAGGGAGCCTCAGAAGCCCGTAGGCCAGTTCGGAGGCAAAAGCCTTGAAGAAGCCCTGGCAATGTCTCTCCAGCAGCCCAGGGGCTATTGAGAGTCCTGCCTCCAAAGGTCCAGTAGAAGCTTATTCTCTGTCTTTCCAATTTAGACAAAATTTTGTTCTTTGAGTAAAATCCAATTAAATCCAATTAGAATAGTCAATTATTAAATACTAGTTGAGGAGAAAGCGCTTAGCACAACCAGTTCCAATCGAACTGAGTCTAAAAAAGCGGAAGCATGCTCCTCAGAGGCGATGACATCACTTTGGTAGACTCAGTTCTATTGGTTACTGACTGAGTTAACCCCTGCATGACCGCTGTCTCCACCAACTTTGGAGAAGTGATCGCTCAAGGGAACATTAGTGACTGAATATGTACCCATTTTCTTTTCTTTTCATGAGCTTATATGTCCCTCCAATAAGAAATGACTCTGAACGACATGCATCCCAACGTTCAGAACTGGGTTAACAATTAAGGCTAAACAGTAGGTACAAAATAACTAAACTGAAAGCAGAACATCTCCAAATATGATTGTCCTTATAAAACCCTTTTAATCCCTCAAAAAAAAATGCTGCTGCACCTTCAGGAGTCACCCTCCATGGCATCCCCACAAGCCATTGGGAAGAGAAAGATGTTAATATCCCTTTGGATATTCATTTAACAACAAGGGAAAAGCACACACCTTTATCTCAGTGGATCTGGTGTTCCAGAGAAGGGGGCTGTACAAGGAATGCTCATCCTCAGGCTTTTCGGTGTCAACTTGTACACGGAAGAAGTCTTAGATTTTACTTCATGAGCAGATTCTCCCTGGTAGAGATACCCAGGTTCTGACTTTAAAGGTGGTAACCAAAAACCTTGAATTGCAACCAGAAAAATACATGTAGTCCTCAACTTATTACTGATCACTTAGTGATTATATGAAGTTACAACCTACCTGGAAAAAGAGACTTATGACCCAGATCAGAGGTCCCAATGGTCAAGAGCCCCCACAGTCATGTGACCACACCACGGGGGCTTGGCAACACAGACACATACGTATTTGCAGCATCCCATGGTCATCTGAACATATTTTACGAGGTTTTGCCAAAAACTGGCACTGCCATTTGGGTTTTGGCAAAACTGCTACAGGAAACAATGAATTTGCTTTAATGAGTGTGGCATTCACTTAATGACCATAGCACACACTGAATAACTGTGGTCCTCATTTTACAACCACTATGGTCACTTAACAACCTGTCCAAAAATGTTACAAATTGGGTCAGTTATGTGAGCAACTCATTTTACAACTGTTACTATTTATGACCAGAACAGACAGACTCCATTTCAGTTATAATTTGAGGATTACATGAACTGTCAACCAGTATTGCTCCTTGAGTAGTAGTGTCAAGCCAAATGGAGTCCATTTCTACTCAGGTTAGTGTATTCCGGACTAAATTAATTTCCCACTCTTCATGGACAGATAAAGTAAGTTGCAAGTGTTCAACTAAGAAATGACAAAGACAAGAATAAAAATCAACAAAGCCTCCAACTCCAGGAATGGCTACAATTAGTGCAAATTATGATCTTCCTGACCACATGTCTGCAAGCTGCTTGTAGAAGCAGCTAAGTGGACACCCATATTGTGGATCAGCTCTGCAAAAGGTATGCACAAAAAATCCATACAGGCCCAAAAGATGGAATTCTACTGGAATCTCTTGGCTTCTAAATCCATAGAGAATCTTGCTGGAACTGAGTTTAAGTTTGTTTTTCCTGATTCTAACAAACTCCGCGCACTAAAATAGAAACTTTACAAGATCTCCTGTTCAGAGTGGAGTGGAGATTCATAATTAGGTGTCACTAGCATGTTAATTAAACCCCACAACATAATAGATAACTTCTCCTAGTGGCTTCATATATTGGGGATATTAATCAGGAGATGGGAGGAGCTGAACTATGGGGAGCCCAATGGTGGAATGCTGAATAGCTTAAAGTCTTCCTCCTCTAATTGAAACCAACCCCTGAATAACTATAGGTAGTGAATGGATCCATAAGTTCCGTGGGGAAGACTGAATAGAATTATTCTCCTAGCAAAGGTCAGTGGCACTGGCCATCTACATGGAAACAAAATACAGATTCATCAAAATTATGGGGTGATATTAATATGTCCCACCTTCAGATCTTATTAACTCCAAAATCATGACCATAATCATCATCTCTAACACATTGGGTCTTTGATGACTAGGACAAACCTCTGTTGACTTGCCTCTGATTCCTTCAAATGAAGAAGGGAGATTGAAGTCCCCAGAACAATAAACCTGAGAAAATCAACACCAATCTGACACGCAGAACCAGCAGTTTGGATGGGGTGCAATTGTGCGTCAGGAGAACAGTACATCAGCTACAGTTCCAGCTTGTCACTCACAGCCCCCCTCAGGAATAAGGCCTCACATTCATTTTTATATGGATCAGAGCTTTTATTAACTGGCTGTAGAAAGTGATCTTAATAGACAAGATGACCTTAATAGAGATGAGCAGGAGCTGTTACCTAAGCAAAAGAGTTAGAAACATTTGTTTAAAGTCCAGAACACAAGATAGGATTTGGAAATGACCCAGACAATCACCTTTCTAATTCAATGAACTATAAGAGGGAGGAGAAAGTAGGGCACAAAAGAAGATTTTGAGAAGAAGATTCTTTTACTACAGCCAATAAGCTGTTCCTGTATAATCGGTTCCCTGGTCTGATCTGTTTAGGGGGCTGACACATGCAGAGTCTTCCAAATGACAATCACTATCCTTCCTCCTCTGCCATAAGAAGCTACTGATGGCAAAACCTCAAACCTGGATTGGTACCTTATCAAAAGGAGAACTTTCCTCTGTTCAGATCTTCCCTCTTACCATTTAATTATGGATAAGGAGAGATGTATTATATCAGACCTGCCATTGAAAAGCTGCAGCTGGAACTCAAAGTTTCCCAAAGGCAGCACCAGGTGAAGGTGGGGTACATTGTTTTTGATTGAAATATCTGATGCATATGCACCCATTGATTGCCAAGAAGTTTAACAACAAAATTGTGAAACTGAACATTGGTTAACATCTGGTAAAGCCTACCTGTTAATGAAAGATCCAACAAATGAATCAGCACCAGGCAACTTCAAGCCAATCTCCTGTTTACCAACAACATTCAAACTGCTAACTGATGTGATAGCTGATGTAGTTCAGTTTCACTGATTCCTCTATCAACTACACCGAACAAGTCAAGCTATGACTACTGTGTTTCCCCGAAAATACGACAGGGTCTTCTATTTTTTTGACCCACGAAATATGGCCTTGGGCTTATTAAAGGGGAGGGCTTATTATTTTTGGGTTGCCGGGCGGCTGCTCCCTTGTGACTGGGTTCCCGAAGAGCCGGGCACAGCCTCAGGGTCGAATGGCTGTGTTGCGCTGTCGCGGCAGCAATGCAGCAGCCATGAGGTGACCAAGCTTATGAGCAGCCGCCCGGCAACCCCCCTTTCCAGCTGGGTACAGCGCCGCTGACGGACCTAGGAGTACCTGGAAGGCACCAAGCAACGCGAGCGCCTGTTCGCCGCCCTCTGCCTCGCGCAAGCGGGGAGCGGAAAAGCCGCTGCGCAACTCCACTCTCCAGCCATGCAGAGCCCCATTCACTCACCTAGGGGCATTCCGAAGGCACCGAGCCGCATGAGGCGGAGGGCGGCGAACAGGCGCTCGTGTTGCTTGGTGCCTTCCAGGTACTGCTAGGTCGGTCAGCGGCGCTGTACCCGGCTGGAAAGGGGGGTTGCCGGGCGGCTGCTCATAAGCTTGGTCACCTCATGGCTGCTGCGTTGCTGCTGCAACAGCGCAACACAGCCATTCGACCCTGAGGCTGTGCCTGGCTCTTCGGGAGCCCGCTCGCAAGAGAGCAGCTGCCCAGCAACCCCCCCCTCTTCAGCTGGGCACAGCGCCACTGACCGACCTAGCGGTACCCCGAAAGCACCAAGCAACGCAAGCGCCTTTGCCTCCACCTCATTCCTGTGGCTTGGTGCCTTCGGGATACCGCTAGGTCGCCGAGCGGTGCTCTGCCTGGTCGGAGGGGGGGTGGATTGTCCAGAGGGCTTATTTTCGGGGGTGGGCTTATATTTTTGCGCATGCGAAAAATGTCGCAAGGCTTTAGTTTCAGGACAGGTTGTATTTTCGGGGAAACACAGTATCAAACATCAAAATCATCTGTCAGGCTATCCTACTTTCTTCACGTGGACTACTTGAGGCTGTATGGAAAAACACCATTTGAAATGGAATCACTGTTCCATTCTGTGCATATATACATCCAAGATATTGCATGCAGTTTGGACTGGATAAATGTGTCACCCTCATCAACAGGGAATAAAATAGCGAAAACTGAAGGAATCAAGATGCTCTATGGAACTAACATAAAAGGTTGGGTGAAGATGATTACTACGAATATTTCAGCATCCTTCAGGCTGACAATATCAAACACACAAAAGTCAAGAAGAAAGTTAGAAGTGAATACATCATGGGGATGAAGAAGATCTTAAAGTCGAAAGTCAGTGGCAGAAATAATATCAAGGTGATTAATATCTTGTCAACTCCAGTTGCTAGATATATATCTGGAATAGGGACTGGACTCAAACTGAAGTAGATGCTTTGGATAGGCAGACCAGAGAAATAATGACAATGAATCATGCCCTTCATCCATGCAGCAACATTGGCAAACTCTATTTAACAAGAAGCACAGCTGGCTATGGAATATTGCAATTATACCAGACGGTTGAAGAAGAAAAAGAGCATTGGAAGTATATCTGAAGGACAGTGAAGAAAATACACTGAAGCTAGTACACCATGAACGTTTACTGAGTACTGGAGAGACCAAACTGGCCTACAGGAAAAGCCAAGTGAAGAGACGTGGCAAGGCAAGGCATTACAGGGCCAGTATATTAACAAACAATCAAGCAAAATAGATTATAACAAGAATCAGCAATGGGTAAGAGCATGAAAATTGAAAAAAAGAAACGAGCTAATTCTGGCTGCGCAAGACCAAGCCTCAAACACATATGCACACAAAATCATAATTGAGAAGAAAGCAACAAACAGCATATGCCATTTCCACAAAGAAGCTGAAAAAACAATTAACTATCTAGTTAGCTGCTATAAGATGATCTCACAGACAAAATAGTAACAATCAGAGGTGGTATTCAGCAGATTCTGACCAGTTCTGGAGAATCACTAGCAGAAATTTTGAGTAGTTCTGAGAACCAGTAAATGCCACCTCTGACTGGTCCCGCTCCCATCTATTCTCTGCCTCCCGAGTCCCAGCTCATCAGGAAAAAATGGGGATTTTGCAGTAACCTTCCCCTGGAGTAGGGTGGGAATGGGGATTTTACAGTATCCTTCCCCTGCCAAAACCACCAAGCCATGCCCACAGAACCAGTAGTAAAAAATTTTGAATCCCACCAGTAGTAACAATGGTATGTTGGAATAACTTTAAGAAATACCATTTGCGGCAGGGCTTGACATCGCTATGACACGACATGCTATCTTAGGGCTCCAGGATTGCTGTCGATACCTCTGTTGCTGGACGATCCTTTTAGGATCTAAACCATTCTGAAGGAACGGTGATAGTGAAGGGCATGTCCTGCTGATCTCAGGGGCATCGCAAATCCCCTGATTGAAAAAGCTCTTTTTGCCAGCTACAAGAGAAGCAGCCAATATGGCTGCAGAAGGTTGGGACATGCCCCTGAAATGGAAGCAGTACAGGAGAGACAGTGTGCCAAAATGGTGAGAAAAATCTTTATTATTACAGAAGAATACCCAAAAGACTCAGAGTTGAAATAAAATTGAAGGCAGAAGGAAATAAGCAGCAAATTTACCCTGGTTTAAAACTATCATGTTATGTTTTCCACTTTAATTTTGTTTGTTTTCTATGGATGGACTTTTTACAAATGCATCTTACTTTTAAACTGGACTGGTCTTTTTTTCCCCCTTCTTCCTCTATACTTTTCTCATTTTTTGTGGTTGTGGATTAAAAATCTTTTTCCTCGCAAGGCTCAGCCGGATCGTAATCTTTAAACAATTTTTTTTCTCTTTCCGGAGAAAAACTCTTTCCGGAGTTCGGAGCTTAGCAAAGAGAGGCAAAAACAGAGGGAAAAGATGTAACACTACCATCTAGTGGCTAGAGGCTTGGCAACATCTGATATTACAAAGCTATCGGCTTTGTTTAGGATTAGTGGAAAAAACTTCATTGAATCTGTTTGAAACCTAGCAAAAGCCTTGGATGTTTTAGAGGCAGTGTTTATAACTTGGAAAAATGGCACAATATGAAGAAGAAAAGGAACTAACATTGCAAAAAATTATGTTAGAAATTCAAAAACTCTTAATAACTACAGAGAGAATTGAAAAGAGTCTTGAATTTATAGATCAAAACACAAAATATCAAAATACAGAAAGTACGGAGGGAAGAGTTGAGAATACTTATAAAACAACGATGAAATTTGAGGACAGAGTTCAAAAAATTACAGAGACATATGAAAGTGATAAGAAAATTGTTGACATTGACAGCAAATCGAGTGCGGAGAGAAATGATAAGTGCGAAATACGGAAAGGAGAGATTGATGAACTAGAACTCTATCTCAGATGTCAAAACATAGATGAAGAAAGAAGAGAAAATTTGGCAGAAACAATGAGAGTAATTTTAGCAGAAGCACCAGTGATAACAAAAGTCAAGCAGATGAAAGGAACAGATGGAGGGTTTCAAATTCTTATATGATATCCAAATGAACAAGAAGTTGTCAAGAGAAGTCCACATAAGACTTATCAAGAAAACACTTAGAATACAGATTCTATAAATGGCAAGAGATATTGGACTACACTATTTCTGGAAGGATACAGGATGATGAAATGAAATGTCACAATAAAATTTAGTTAAATGTAGTTAAACTTTGAGTACTATGTATACGATAAAGTAATAAAACTATAGTCAAATAAATTATTAATAATGATAATAAAGCATTCATATATACTAGATTGATAATATGACATTCTATATAAACTGTAAGTGATGATGGAGATGATGTTGAAAAGTCTTTTTATAAAAGATAAATAATTCTATATAGAATAGAATATAAAGATGTAATATCATTGGATGATTTCAGGATGATATAATGAAATGCCATAATATAAATTTACCTCAAATTTAATATGCCTCATATAAAAAGGATGTAATAATAGCTATGCTTAATGGATGTTTAACAATTATAATAATTTGTATAAATGTATCTTAGATTGATGATACTAATAATGGAAAAAACATGGAATTGAAAATTATTAGTGAATGTTATTAATGTTAAAATAATAGAGTGATTTAGAATAGGATACAAACAAATAATTTATTATTGGATATATTGAAGATGATATAATGAATCATTATAACACAAATGGATACATATTTAGAATACCTTGTTTAAAATGGTGAAACAATAGTGATAATCAAACAAACGAAGTGTAATAATAACGTATACAAAGGTATTTGATTGACAATATGTGATTTTTGATAAAGCTCAAGTGATGACTATGGAAAGGACGCAGAAAGACCTTGTAACCAATCAACACACTGTATGCAGTTGAAGAGGTTTTTATGTTATATGTTTTGTGTGTTTGTGTTTGTTTGACAATAAAAAAAATATTATATAAAAATAATTTGCATTCAAGCAAGAACTGGTAGGACTATGAAATAGACAAAGAAATATAAAATGAAAGAGTTAAAGTGTTTTGGGACTTTAGAATTCAAACAGACAAGCACCTGCCACATGGCACCACAGACTTAACAACTGTTGATAAGAAAGACCAAAAAGTTTGCGTAATGGATATGGCAGTATTTGGAGACAGCAGAAGAGTAGAGAAGGAATTGGAGAAAATTACAAAATACAGACCTGCTAATAGAAATAGAACGACCTGCCAATAGAAATAGAACCACTGTCGCAAAAGAAAGCAAACTACCAATAATAGTAGGCATTTTGGATGCAATCCCAAAACATTTGGAATATTACTTGAACACCATCAGCACTGACAAAATCACCATCAATCGACTGCAAATAAACAGCTCTACTTGGAACAGCTTAATGTACAACCTGCAATGGTTCCTTTATTATTGTTAAACAACACCTGCCTATCTCAGGGAAAGGACTTGGGAAAGACTTAAGAAGTGGATAAAAATGCCAAACCCAATCTAAACATCTGGCTGACTATGCAATCAACTGTAATATACTAAACTTGTATGCCAATGATCCTGGACAGCTGACAACAATCAAAGAAATTACAATAATATTGACAGAAGGTTAAAGATGGGTAGAATAATGGACTAGCTGGAATGAAGCAAAGGGTTTCAGTGTCACTCCCTAAAGGTCTGGTAAAGCCCAAGGAGAGACTTAAGAATCACTTCTGTTAAGTTACCTTTTTATAATCAGAAATAGAGAAAAACATTGGTGTTAAATTAGCAAGCATTAAGACAACAGAGGCATAAACACAGGATGATGGGCAAATTCCAATAATTTTCTTGCCCTGTAGTACTCCATACTTCTGTTATTACTAGAGACAGGTGATTATACAAGCAATAGCAATAGCACTTAGACTTATATACTGATTCATAGCACTTTAAAGACCTCTCTAAGCTGTTTTACAGAGTCAGCATATTGCCCCCAACAACCTAGGTCCTCATTTTACCCACCCCGGAAGGATAGAAGGCTGAATCAATGTTGAGCCGGTGAGAATCGAACTGCTGGCAATCAGCAGAATTAGCCTGCAGTACTGCATTCTAACCCCTGCGCCACCATGGCTCTTACCACTAACTTTACTGCCTGTATTCTTATGCCTCCTTGTAACTGCAAATTAAATGCCTGTGTAGAAATAGACACAAAACCAAAATGTGCACAACTAGAGATGAAATTGCAGTATCAAATTCAGAGGAATTAAAAGACTCTTAAAAACCTAGCATGTGGGAAACTGTCTAGAAGAGCACAATAGTCACCAAAAGGAATTTGGAGTATCTCCTACGGCAAAAATAAAGGAAAACCAATCAGGAGTTTTTGCTGCAGTTTCCACTTGTAATTATAAGATTTAAATCATCAAAAACTACACTACTTTGCTTAAGGTCATCATCACCCATGCATAATTTTCTTGATATACTTCTGAAACTGGAATCAAAATATTATGTATATATTTCATCTGGCAAACAGAAGAGGGTCCGTCCCCCCCCTGCACTGATCCCTGTACATTGCCCTCCATTAGCTTCCTCTCCATTCTCCTTTGCAAGAGCAGCCAAGACGCATCTCTTCTGAAAGGCTTTTAACTGCTAATTGTCAGTTAATAAATATTTTTCTTGCTTTTTGATTCTGTACTTGCATTTTTATTAGCTGCCTTAAATGCTTGATTGGAAAGAAAGGTGGCATATAAAATAAATGTATAAAAACGAATAAATCATGTACAAATAAACCAGAGGCCTGGAGAAATGTTATGATAAACTAGAGAGATAAATTTGGGATTCTGCAAAACTTTAGAAATTACATTGTTTCAAAACATCACCTTCCTGAATATCTCAGCTTTCTTTTTCTTTACTTTTTAAAAATAAAAGTTTATACTAACATTTACTCTGAAGACATGTTTCTTGGCCAAAGCATACTGTATAATACCAGTTTAAATCCCAGAATATGCATTCCCTTGTTACAAACATAAGGATGATAAATTATATGCAGGAAGAGAAAAGATGTTATTATTTTGTGTTTAGGTGTCATCAAATTAGCTTCAGCTCCTAGTATGTTCCACTATTGGTCAACCTAACTGGTCTTCAGTAATAACTACTAGGTTGTGTTTCCAGGGACATTACAATAATTGTTTTGCCCTTTCTGTGATCTTCTTCTGCTTCTCCCAACTTTTGAAACCATTCTTTTTAGAAAAAAGGCCACCATCCATTTGTATCACTTGCTCAAAACATGGGAATTTCTATTTACTGATTACTGCCTCAGGGGAAGTAGTCATTCTTTTTTAGTCAAGGACAGATTGATTGGTTCTTCTTGCAGTCCATGATACTTAGTAACCAACTTCCAATCAATAATTTCAGGCATCTATCTTGCCTTACACTTTCTCAAATGTCCAGCTCTCCTGGCCATTCATTACCATAGGAAGTACTTCTTTATTCAATATTCTGACCTTTGTCAACAGTGTCACATTAGTGTTCAGCATTTTGAATTCTAATTGAATTGTGTAATTTTTTTTATTACAAAAATACAAAATGATTTTTTTAAAAAAATTAAGCAAATAAAAATAGAGCTGATCTTAGAAACTTTTAGCCTACTAACACTAAATGAATATTTAGAAATATATACATATTTATGAATTTTAGTAGTTGTAATAGTTATTCCCAACTGATGCATCAACTACCTCTTAACAGAACATGGATGTGTTGACATGTATTCATTTGCTGGCATTACATAAGCTGTCAAAGGGCCCTGCAGCAAGATAAATTGAGGAGAAAAGAAATCTAAAACTCCCCTATGCTAACATAGCTTTGCAATGATCAAAGATACTTTCATAAGTGAAACATATCCAATTGTGGTTCACGTGGAACCTGTCATTTTTCTAGATACCTTCCACGATCTGTTTTGACAGCAACATTTCTCTTATATGAACTGAAGTGGGCACAGTCTACAATTGCTTAAAACTGTTAGATGGCAGCAAAGAAAACAAAAGCAAACTCAATGCCCATAGAAACAGAATGACTGACAGAAGGGGATTTCAAAAGTAGGAAAACAACACATCTTGAGAACGTTATGGAATGCCAATGAAATCTATTCTCAGCTTATATTGCAGTACAGGTAGTCCTCGATTTATGATGGTAAATGAGTCCAGAGTTATTGTTGTAAGTCATGCTGGTCATTAAGTGGGTTACCACATGACTGATCCCAAACTTATAAACTTTTATTGCAGAGATTGTTATGCGAAGGTTGCAATTGTTAAGCAAATTCATTATTTGCAAAGGGCTTTTTTTGATGGAATCTGGAAATAAATCCAACTTTCCGGCAAAAAAAGATTGTAAATTGTGGTCACGTGACTGTGGGATGCTGCAAATGGTTGCTGGATGCCAAGTGGCCAAAATGCTATAACGAGTTTGTTGGGGCAGGGTGGCTGCCATCAGAACTTTAGATCTGAGTCATAAGCAACACTGCGGAGGTCTCCAAACTGCTGAAAATACATCGAGGGCTACCTGTATATCATGTTTACCCAGAAGCCATAAATTATAGGAACTATTCCTTTTTTTTCTTTCAGTAATCAAACTTCAAGCAACCCACTCAATTCATAATGAAAGTGGTCCTTCTATTTGGTAGCCACTGGAATCTTTGTGAGTGACATCAGAAAATAGATGTTAGCTACATGTGTACATTTCACGCTACACCCCTTTCCCAGCTGGAGTATGGTGCACTGAATTTAACTAAACATGTATAGTATTGTTTTGTAAATCTTCTGAAAATTAACTGCCAAGTCTCTATCATAAAGCATTCATTAATTTGAATAGTCTCTTTCAGATATTTATGAGTCTTAAATATGCCCAGTTATTAATTCTTCATATAAACACCTTAAAAATAATTACATGCTCTGTCAGAACTCTAATATATTTTCCGTTCTAGCTATAAAATAATTACCTGAACTGTTTCCCCCTACCTTCTTTCTCTTTTCAAAATTACCTTGGATTTTTTATTAAAAGTCATTAGTGTCTGCAAAGCCAATCAAATGATGTCTTGCTCAATGAAGTGCCAGATGCTTAATTCTCAGCCATAATTGACAGCTATTATATATTACATAGCCACAAGCTCCAGATGTTGTTTAATCAATCAGTTTCTTTCTCATTTTCCTATAGCATTAATATTCAAACTGGCTTACAAATATATATTTAATAATAACGGGACAAGCAAAATATAAATCTGTACACAGTATGTTTTTCTTAAAGGCCTTCTTAAATCAATTTGGTTTTGAGGTATCCTGGTTTTAGCCATTAACACCCCAAAATCCATCCTTCCTTCCTTCCTTCCTTCCTTCCTTCCTTCCTTCCTTCCTTCCTTCCTTCCTTCCTTCCTTCCTTCCGTCTTCCCCTCCTTCTCCTCCATTTGCAGTTTGTAGCCTTTCTGGTGTGTGTCATTTTTGCTGCTTTCATAAGAAGAGTTTTAGCCACTGCATTAACTTTGTATCTGTAACACTAGCAGCAAAGAAAATTATCACAATATTCCCTAATTATTAAACAATGTGTATAAGTATTGGATTTATAATGTTCAGTAATTTATTTTTATTTGATTGCAAAGGAACATTGAACTTCATAATCATTCACAATCACAGCATCTCTCTCTCTCTCTCTCTCTCTCTCTCTCTGTGTGTGTGTGTGTGTGTCATGTATGCACGATTACAGTCATTGCACACCATTAGTGTGCCTGACCTGTTTTTTTCTTTCCCCCTTCCTTGCAAAATGAGATATTGCCTAAATGCGATATCTTTTCTCAGCTGCTTTTCTTTGCATTGCAGTATGGCCCTAAAAGCTGCTAACCGCAAGTTAATAAATTCAGCACTGTGGCTTTAGTTAGCTGATAAGAACCCTCCAGATGGCTGCTCCTTTGCTGCCTGACATTGACAAGACACTTATCGGTTCCCTTACTCTCCTGTAATCCCTTCCTCTCCAATGATTTTTAAACGCAAACATCAATTCTCTTCTTACTAATAATCACAATGCCTCAGTGAGCATTACAAAGACCAAGGGACTGGGGAAAAGGGGTTGCAAGATTTGCCCCCATCCCCAGCTTTCTCGTAATAGAGTTACAGAAACTTGTTCCATCATTTGGGGTCACCTGACTAAAGGAAAGGAAAGCTGAGTAAAACTGTAAGTATAGTCACAATTACTTGACTTTTGACTTAGCAACCATTTTGTGTAATGATCGTTGCCAGTCCCAACTGTGGTTGCTAAATTAGGACTGTCTATATCACGGATGTCAAACTCGATTTCATTGAGGGCTGCATCAGGTTTGTGTTTCCTCTTAGGGGCTGGGGTGGGCATGGCAAGCTTGATGTCATCTGTGTCGGGGGTGCCTGTGGTGATCCCAGCGCTCTGCTAGCAAAAACAGACTCCCAAGCTCCGTTTTTGGCTGTGATGGCCTCCTGCAATCCTCTGCCAGTGAAAGCAAAGCTTGGGAGAGCTACACGTAGCCCTTGCGAGCTCTGTTTTTGGCTGTAACAGCCTCTTGCAACCCTCTGCCAGTGAAAACAGAGCTTGAGAAGGCTGCACGCAGCCTTCCTGAGCTCCATTTTTGCTGACAGAGGCACCATGGGCTGGTCCTCCAGGGCGCCCCCTGGGCCAGATCTAAGCACCCCATGGGCCGAATCTGGCCCCTGGGCCTTGCGTTTGACACCCCTAGTGTATATCAATACTGCAGCTCAAATCTATGTGGTATTCTCAAGACTGGATTAGTAAAATTCATTGAATGTTCAGCATTTTCCTGCAAGTACAGGCTCTACTTTTTTCAGTTCAACCAAGTATTGTCCATTGGTTGCAACAGGAATTGACTTGTCTCCTGAGCCTGGCATCATGGACTGAGTGACAATAACTGGCCCAAAGTCACCCAGCCAGTTTTCATGACTAAAACTCACATTTTCCTAGGTTCTGCTCTGGTCCTTAACCAGTAGACCAAACCAGTTCACTTTTCATGCCTATATTGTATCT
Source organism: Natrix helvetica (assembly GCF_964273705.1). Classification (NCBI taxonomy): domain Eukaryota; kingdom Metazoa; phylum Chordata; class Lepidosauria; order Squamata; family Natricidae; genus Natrix; species Natrix helvetica. The sequence continues at coordinate 112,511,434 of NC_138552.1, read as the reverse complement.
GTTATAAAGGATCAGCCACCAAACCACAGTCAAACCTTGATGCTAAGATACAAACATTCTAAACAAGTTTGTACAAAGTTACTTTGAAGAAAGTCTGTGTTCTATAAGTATCCTAGGCACATATGAACTTTGGATGACATTTTATTCACCACTCATAAAGTGTCTTGCAGACTGTTGTACTGGCAACAGTGCTGTAGAACTACTTCCTCTTTGTGGTACACTAGACCAACACTGATGTGTTTTAGGCGTCTTTTAAAAACTCAGGCTTTCATGATGGATTTCCTTGTAATTGAACTGTACTTTTCTCTAATATATATTGCTTTATGGATTATTTTTATTCTCATCTTTATTCAGAGAATTTTGTAAATAAACCTGATAAATAATATTGAGATTGTTTCTGAGCTGAAGTGATACATAAAATATTTTAAACAATCGTAGTAGTTACAGTAATAAACCACCTGACTAAATCAATAAGTTGGTTGTATAATTATTAAATCAATAATACATCAACTGAAATAATTTTTTAGCATTATCCTAAACATTATTAGAGGGCATCTGAAACATTTGCAGAAGGTTTGCACAAAGTCAGACTTCTATTTCTTACCTATGAACTTGAGATCTTTGCAAGTTTGTCCTTTAAAAAGCAGTTTCTTCAAAATCTCCTCTTACTATTCTTATAGAACAGATTTTTGAGATTGTATGTCAAATCCATTTCTAACTTCCTAAATGAATATTCCCTTTAAGAATTTATTTTAGGGTATTCTAATTAGGAATTCTCTCACATAGATATTAGCCAAAACATTACCAAATTTAAAATTGGTTTCCACAGATCAAGTGCAGTTACCAATGTAGTCCAGTCCACTAATGAACATTTGGTTATTAAATTTAAAAATATATAATGGGTCTTCAGGTACCAAAGAGAAGGACTCTAATTTACCCAATTATTCACTACAATATCTAACGAAACCATGTTTAAGATATTTCTTATTTTCCATTAGAGTTTCCAGATTTAATGTTTTTATATCATATCTATTTTCAAGTTTTATAAGTAAAGTATGGTAGGAGACCTCAGGGCAGAGCTGCTTTTTATGTTTGCCAAATTTTAAATAGGCTACCAGTTCAGAGATATGTTTTAATGGTCTCTGAATCCTTTTTGCTGGAGAAGAACCAAATAATATTTATAATATATATGCTTAAAGTTAAGTTGCTCTGTCATTTTACTCATTATTTTAATGAACTCATCATAGTTGCTATGTAATAATAATATGCTATGTTATAGTCATTGGATTAATAGGTTGATACACGAGTTTGGCAGTTACACTAGCTTTCTGTCTATCCATTAAAAGGGACCATTTCTTTTATTTTTATTACTTTCTCTAAAAATGAATTCATTTAAAAAAGAATATTAAAATAATAGTTAGTTATCACATTCATTTTAGAAGCAAGAGTTTAGGCTCATCCAAATTTCAATATTCTTTTATCTTTCTTTCAACAAGGCTTATGATACATATTCTAAAATATTTTATCTCTGTAAGATTAAGTTCTATAAAGTAGATACTCCATTTATTTTTTAACATTATTATTATTATTATTATTATTATTATTATTATTATTATTATTATTATTATTATTTATTAGCGTTTATATACCGCCTCCTCTCCCGAAAGGGACTCGGGGCGGTGTACAGTCCGTATCAAAATACAACAGATTAAAACATAGTAATAACTACATAAATACATGTATGAGAGGAGGATAAAATATGCCAAACTGTACAGCTAAATAAATAAATCGATACAAAAGTTTAAAATCCCAATGTCTTATCAGGTTAAATTTAATACACTATCCCTCTAAAAACCAGTAAGAATGTGTATGCCAGGAGGTAGACGTTATAAATTATGCCAAACCAGCCAGTCGGAACAGGTGTGTCTTCAGTTTCTGTCGGAAGGAGCGGAGGTCAGTAGTGGTTCTAATGTCGGGGGGGGAGGTCATTCCAGAGGGTTGGGCCCATCACAGAGAAGGCCCTACTCCTCGGTGTCGCCCGTTGGCATTGCCTCGTGGACGGCACCAGGAGAAGGCCCTCCCTGTGAGAGCGGATTGGCCGCAGGGATGTATGTGGGAGGATGCGATCCCGCAGGTAACTAGGCCCTATGCCATGGAGCGCTTTAAAGATGGTGATCAGAACCTTGAAACGCACCCGAAAGACCACAGGCAGCCAGTGCAGCTCGCGCAGGAGAGGTGTTACGTGGGAGTACCTAGTACTCCCCATGACTACCCACGCGGCTGCGTTCTGGACTAGCTGCAGTCTTCGGGCGCGTCCCAAGGGAAACCCCATGTAGAGAGCGTTACAGTAGTCCAAGCGAGATGTCACCAGTGCATGAGTGACTGTGCGTAGGGCATCACGGTCCAGAAGGGGGCGCAATTGGCGCACCAGGCGAACCTGGTGGAACGCCCCCCTTGCCACGGCTGCCACATGATCATCCATTGACAGCCGGGCATCTAGGAGGACGCCCAAATTGCGCGCCCGTTCCACAGGGGGCAATTGTTCGCCCCCTATGGCCAGTGATGGAATCAGCTGGCTGAACCGAGGTGCCAGTAGCCACAGCCACTCAGTCTTGGAGGGGTTGAGTTTGAGTCTGTTGTCCCCCATCCAGACCCCGACGGCTTCCAAACACCGGGACATCACTTCGACAGCCTCGTTGGGGTGGCTTGGGGTTGAGATGTACAACTGAGTATCATCAGCGTACAGATGGTACTCAACCCCAAAACCACGGATGATCTCACCCAGCGGCTTCACATATGCGTTGAACAAAAGGGGCGAGAGGACCGACCCCTGCGGCACCCCACAAGAGAGTGGCCTCGGGGTCGACCTCTGCCCCCCAGTCAACACATATTGCATCCGGCCGGAGAGGTAGGAGCCGAACCACCGTAAAACGGTGCCTCCGACTCCCATCCCCTCCAGCCGGCGTAGTAGGATACCATGGTCGATGGTATCAAAAGCCGCTGAGAGGTCTAATAGGACCAGGATAGAGGAGCAACCTCTATCTCTGGCCCTCCAGAGATCATCCACCAACGCGACCAAGGCTGTCTCGGTGCTGTGCCCGGGTCGGAAGCCGGATTGGCGTGGGTCTAGATATACGGATTCGTCGAGGCGACGTGGAAATTGCTGCGCCACCACATTCTCAACAACCTTCGCTAAAAAGGGGAGGTTGGAGACTGGACGGTAATTAGCTAGCTCCATTGGGTCAAGTGAAGGCCTCTTGAGCAGGGGCCTCACCACCGCCTCTTTCAAGGCAGTCGGTAAGGAACCCTCGCTCAATGAGGCGTTCACCAGGCCCAGAAGCCAGCCTCGCGTCACCTCCCAGGATGCCAGTACCAACCAGGAGGGGCACGGGTCCATTGAACATGTGGTGGGTCGCAGCCGTCCACGCAACCCATCTAAATCCTCGGGGGCAACAGAGTCAAACTCCTCCCAGAGTGGGCTCACAAGACTCACTGATGACGGCTCGTCCGGTCCACTGGGGGGGGCATCCGCTCTGGATCTGAGCGACTTTGTCCTGCAGATATTCCCCAAACTCCTCTGCTCTTCCCTGCAAGGGTGCCTCCCGCGTCTCCTGCGACAGGAGAGAGCGGGTCACCCTAAACAGGGCGGCAGGGCGGTTATCCGCAGACGCAATGAGAGCGGCACAATGTCTACATTTGGCCGTTCTCAATGCCACAAGGTAGGTCCGTAAATAGGCTCTTACCTGTGTTCGGTCAGATTCGGAGCGTGAGGACCTCCACCTGCTCTCTAGACGTCTACACTCTCTAAGTGGCTGGTTTTTCTGACATATATATATATATTTCCTACATCTATGAAAGCAGTAGGAATATCACCGGAGAGGGTTACTCGGATAGCTTTACTTAATTTGTATCTTAAAAGGTTTTTTTCCCCCACTGAAGTATAAAGAAGAGGCATTTTGTAGTTTGAAATATTACAAACAGTAAAGAAATCCTGAAGCAGTGGAACTAACAGATAAATTCTTAAAATTATTTTTTTAAAAGAAATTGAGAGATGAATCCATGGCCGCCAGTGTTGTGATTGTCCTGTTTCTCCTCCCCCCCCCACAACATTCTGCTCCTACTCATAGGTTTTATTTATTTATTTGTACATTTATCTATTCTATTTATATAGCCGTTCATGTCACATACATGACTCTTGCTCGATTAGAGTATTAAAAATTAAAATAACCAAAATAATCAGAACAAAATAATAATCTGTAGGAGGGTATAATCAATATCATTAACAATACAGTCATTTTGCAGGCTCCACACCACCACTGTATCAGATTTCCAGGTGAAATAGCAAAGCATCCTGTTCAGGTCCTTGCAGATGACCAGTAAGATGAGGGCCATTCTGACCCTAAAGGGAAGATGTTCTGTGTTGGTCCTTGACTGCAATAAAGATTGAATGTATTGAAAAACCAGAATTGTGTTCTAGAGGATGGATGCCATAGTAGAAAAAGGCTCTCTTCCTGCGTCACATTAGAGGACATTCATTCATGGACATGACCCATAATGTCCTTTCTGCTGAAATTGATAGGCCATGTAGATATGATTTGGGAGAGGAACCCAGCCAATGCCATGTATAGCTTCAGAGGTCATAACCAGCATCTTGAATTGAACTGAGAAGTTAACTGAAACCAATGCAGGATGTCAACAGCATTGCTAACTTCACCAGGAGAAGAGATGTATAATTGGGTATCATCAGCATATTGATGTTACCTTATCCCATAACTACAGATAACCTCACCCAGTGGCTTCATATAGATGTTACACAGATGTGAACAGTGCCAATTTGGTCTAGCAGGTAAGGCACCAGGTTAGAAAACAGGAGACTGTGAATTCAAATATTGTCTTCTCTCTCAGGCCAACTCACCTCAGAGGGTTCTTGCTGTGGAGAAAATAGGAAAAGGAAGATGTATGGGACATGTTAGCTGCCTTCAGTTGTTTGCAAAAATAATAAAGGTGGTATACAAATGAATACCTGAAATAAAATACATAAAATAAAGTAGGGGCTGAGGGCATGGCTGCTTTTATTTCTGTATCTTCAGAATTTCTACTGAGAGCTAATTATTGCTTATGGGAACTTGCTCTCCAAAAGTGGCATTATTCTGGAAGAGTGCTCTTATATAACTTTGCCTTCTGGCACAGCATTCTCAGCTATCTTCATTCATGAGGAGCTTGGAAACAAATATGTGACCCTTTCAGAATTACAGGCCGGAGATTGCTAATTAATGTAAATTAAATGCATATCTATGTATACACCTAAATGTATCTCAAACTTGATCAGACAGTCCAAGACTAAAAATTAAGAGAATACTAGGGGGAAAAAACCCAATCATTTCAAAAGCTGAAAATACCCAGAGAGATCCTTTTCTATTAGTTGGCTTGAAGTATAGTATTCCTGCGGGATGTCCAGTGAGCTTATTCAGATAAAGCTGGTACTTTTCCAACCATCTGGGTATATTCCTCAGGGCCTAGGCATTAACAGATTGCAATATTACTACTGAATATAAGAAGGCCTATTATTACAGGGCTTCTCACATTGTTAAGTATGACCTTCAAAATGATAAATTATGGCTAGTAAATGTATAACATTTACAAAGAACATCCAAACAATCCTTAATCAGTTAGGACTGCCCCCAACAAGGCTGCATTCTGTAAATTCTACAAGGAATATCAGAGTAAATAGGAAGTTGCCCACCGTAAATTTGTGACAACTGCCTGTCACCACCCCCAATCTATTATGTCCTTGGTAGTGCAGTCTATGAGACACACTTCCAGCATCTCAGCAAAAAGAAAATGTACAGGTATTGTCCCCTTCTAATATTACCAACTTTTCTCCCAAAATGATAAAATGTAATTAGAAGTGAGGAGCCTGCCACTACAGAAATGTCTGCATATTCCTCTCTCCTTTCTGCACCCCTATCCAGGTATATTTACTTGATTTACAGCTGAAGACCAAAAAGAAAGCAATCATATACTATACACTAATAAAACAAAATAAGAAATTAACAAATTAAAATGATAGTATTTTGTGACAAACATTAACTGAAAATCTAGCTAGACTATTCAATCTAAGAATAATTCAAATCCAGCATCTTCTAAAAGCAATTAAATTGATCAGAATTTGGTAATTTTTATAAAAATCACAATAGATTTCAATTTTAGATCTGTCTGTATTTGGTATGGATGAGAAATATTAGCTTGCATTGCCAAATATTATGTGGTGCAATGCAAAAAAACCTGCAGAATTGTCTTAGTGGCTTCATCCAAATATGGCAAGAGGTATTTCAACTATGGGACATTGTTAGACTCCCTTCCAACCCACTGGAGAATAAAGCATTAAGTTTTATTAAGTGAGAAATGGAGAGATTAGCTGAAAAATAATTAGGCCTTCATAATAATGACTTTGAATGTGTCATTGGTTAAGACTCAAATCAAAGTGCCTACCATGACTTTCCTCAATCCAAATGTTAGCAGGAATTGTACTGATAATCTCTAGGAGATAAACTTATGGGCAAGGACAGATTCCCTTCTAAGAAATTAGCTTTAGTTATGCTCATTTAAATATCCACAAAAAACGCAGCCCAGTTTTAACTGTAGAAATATGCTTACCATGGATCAAGAAACATGAAGCATAGTTTTAATAAAAGTTGACTGAGTTGCTTCTATATTTTTTAATTCTAAAACTGCTTCATACAGAAAGAGATTTGGGACCTTAACTCAAAATAATTTGATTGTTGCAAGAACAAAGTTATTGTATCCATAAAATTTATCTAAAGCCTGGAAGCCTTCTGGGTACCGCTATCATTTTTTAAAGTTTGTTACTTCAAAGCAGGAATACTTTCCTAAATATTTAAATAGTTTAATCTGTTCAATTTGAAACTTTCCAGTTTTGGTGGGAGTTGACACACTGCTTAACAAATGAAAACACTTTCATTTAATTTCTAATTTTTCATCATGTCAATATATTACTACAAACTAGAAGGTCCATTGAACATTGGTTTGCATCTATGGGTGAGAATGAAGGGGTCATCAAAATAAAGTAGGACAGATACAGTATTATTCCCTAAAGTCAGAGCAGTGTTTCTCAACCTTGACAATTTGAAGATGTATAAACTTCAGCTCCCAGAGTTCCTCAGCCGGCATGTATGTTGAAGCCCATACATCTGTCAAGGTTGACAAATACTGGATTAGAAGGTGAACTTCAGGTTTTAAAAATGGCTTTTCAAACAGAAAAATTTTAGTAGAATATAGAAAAATTAAGTAACAAGAGAGTAAGTATAACACTTTGATTTCTTTTTAGTATCGGGATTAGGGCATAAAGAGCTCCAATGACTGCTTACTTGATTTGCATATAGGTATTCTCATTCAGCATCATCATGGCCAGTTACTCAATGATTTATGGATGCAATTGCTAATTTCCTTCACTGAGGTTAGCAATGCTATGCTCCTTATAGAAAAGGAAATTGGAGCAACAGAGATGCAAGTAACCTCATTTCCTCCAGGACATGCATGGCAGAAAGAGTGGTCTGTTTCACTTTTTGTCTTGAATTGCTATGGTACGATTTGTTTCTAAGAAATCTTTTAAAATATCTCCAAGGAACTTCAGATGCATTCATCAGTTTCCTTATAGATGTTCCCTTGAACATGACAAAACCAGTGCTTCAAATGTGCATTAGAGAAGATGCAGATATTACTTTCATTTTCTGTGACAAATAGTTTCTTCTGTGAGGCTTTCCATACTCAACTAAATAGAGTGTTGATTAACATCCTTTTCTCTCTTCTATTTTAGACATAAAAAGTAAAAGTAGCTCTTTTGGTCCATGGGAAAAATATGCTTAGGTACTGTTTGTTTGTATTACCTTAGCTACAGTTAACTCACATTAGTTTGATTATCCCACTCAAAGCTCCACCTCAAAGCTCCAGCTATCTAGCCCCATCTCTTGAATGATTAAATCAGCATATTTTATTATCAGTGTTGGCTAGCAGACTTGGTCTATTAGCAAGATTATTTATTGAAAAGTGCACTAAGCTAATGCCTTGAATTTGGGCTCAATATCAAAATCAGCTGCTTTATGTTTAAGAATTAACTTAACCACTCAATTTGGCAGGGATGATTCCCACCTTAGAAACTAATGCTCCTCCAAGTTATTTGTTTGTTTGTTTGTTTACTGCCCATCTCATATCCAATGACTCTGGGCAGCTAACAACATAAAAGCATTAGAGCATTTAAAAAAACATTAAAATCATCAATCATAGAAACACAGCAGATAAAATCATTAGCAAATAAAATCATTCATATCAGATGGCAAAGAGGAACCTGGGCACAAGAGGTAGGGGAGGAGGAAACGGAACAGGAGGTTGGATTAAGTTTTAATTAGTCAACCATCTCTAATATTGAAGTTCCCCCAATAAGTCCTCAAGCCATCTGGAAGAATCCAGTTCTTAGGAGCCTTATGAAATATCAGAAGAATCTCCTGGGCCAATCTCAACAGTATTCAACAGGTTCTGATCAGTTTTGGAGAACTGGTAGTGGAAACTTTGAGTAATTTGGAGAACTGGTAAATACCACCTCTGACTGACCCCGCCCCATCAATTCTCTGCCTCCCGAGTCCCAGCTGATTGGGAGGGAACGGGGATTTTGCAGTAACTTTTCCCTGCCACACCCACCATGCCACACCCACCAAGCCACACCCACAAAACCGGTAGTAAAATGTTTTTAATCTCACCACTGTTTGCAAAGAAAAGGAAAACTACAGTAAAATTGTGATGTTTCACTTAATAATGGCTTCACTGAATGACTGGCATGCCAATCCCAATTGTGGTTGCTAAATAAGAACAGTGTATATTAATAACAGTTCATCAACAAGCAATATTGAATACAAATCTTGTTGCATTGGTAAATTTGTCTCTAATTCATTGGCAACAAGATTAAATCTTTGAATGAATTCTAGCTCAACAATTTGCAATTTTTTTTCAGGAAGGCAACCGGCACATCATGGAGTATCTTGAGGAATTGGAATGATGTTGGATATTCCCTTTATAATGTAACATTTGCTTCTATCTAATAAAATTATAATTACAATGTATTAAATTTATATGTTGCCCAATTCCCAGTGACTCTGAATCTATTTATTCTTTTGGCTAAAGATAGATTAGTTTACTAAGCAGTGGGCAATTTCTGACAAATATCAATAGCGTATTCTGGCCATTGACTGGTTCTGCCATCTTTTGCAGCAAAACATCCAAACCTGTTTTTGGAATTTGCCAAAAGATGCTACAACCACTGTTTCCAGCCCGAGTCAATGAACCACACATATGTGGGTAATATGCTGTAAAAGTATTGTCAGAGCAATTGAAAAGACATAGTTGGCTTCTGGATCTGTCTTAGGGGTGGGTTTCAGCCGATACGGACCGGTACAGGCGAACTGGTTGGTGAAAGTTAGCGTGCCTTAGCGTACCTGTGCTTCTGGAGGCCCCGACAAGCCCACGTGGCATGCGCTGCCCTCTTCTCTTTGATAGCCACCTTGTTTCCAATGAAGGTGGTGGGGAATCCATGCAGAGGGAAGAAATTGCATGGATTCCCCACCCTCTTCATTGGAAATGAGGTGCCTGTCAGAGGAGAGAGCAGTGCGCGCCCGTGGGCTTGTCCAACGAATCCTCACCTCCTGTTCCTTCTTCGCCTGTTTGAAGAAGCCACACGGGGCCCTTCTCTTTCACAGCCACCTTGTTTCCAATTTGGGGGGGGGGGAATCCATGCAGAGGGAGGAAAAACATGGATTTCTCCCCCCCTATTGGAAACGAGGCGGCTGTGAAAGAGAAGGGAACTTGCCCCGTGTGGCTTCTTCAAACAGGCGAAGAAGGAACAGGAGGCCGGATCGGGAGCACGCGCCAGGTTGTTGCTCCTCCTGCAGCCTCCACTGTTGGCACGACTCTTGTGAGGGGAAGAGAAAAAAAATAATAAAAGGCTCCACAGTGGTGGGACCAGTCCACCATGGAGTGACACCTCCCCACTCCCCCGCCTGGCAGAGCTTTTTCCCCTACTCAGCTTGGCTGTTCTTCATTCCTTCCTTCCTTCAGCGCCCACAAAAGCGCTGTCCCCACTCGGCTGCCCTTGCTGCCGCTGTGCCCCCTCTGCGTGCCCAGTCCCTGGCCTGAGTGGGAAGGAGCAATGGCCATGCAGGGTGCCTGGCGGCGGTGGCTACTACTCTTAGACTCACTGTGGGTGACTCTGCTCGGTGGGCAGTGCCCCGACTCCCCTGCTGACACCGCTGCGCCGCCTCAGCAGCAGCACCTCCCAACCACAGAACCTACAGTGAGAACTTTTACTTCGTTTTATTTCCTAATATAACCAGTGGACACTCTGTCAGTTAGAGCTTCTTCTGTTATCCTCCGTCACGGGAGCCAGGCAGGGCAGCAGGCGCTTGCGCAACCTCACCCGGTGCCTGAAGCCCACAGGGGCAGGACCGAAGGTTCAGCACCCAGAATCAGGGCATGGGGGAGCCAAGTCCTGCCGATCGTGGCTGACCCGAGCACCGGCCGCTCCTTTGCCCGTAGTTCCAGGGCAGATAACAGCCGCCTTCCCAGTGCAGCCACCGCTCATCCGCCCGCCAGAGAAAGGCAAAGCCGGTTGTGCCAGATTCGCAGAACCGAGGCGGGGAAGAAGATTGAGAGACATGGAGCCACAGACTCCCCTCTTTCTCCCGCCCCACAACTCGCTCCTTGGGTGGGACCAGGGCGCATGCAGGGTGAGTGGAGTTTGTGACCAACTTTAAAGTGAATGGAGCTATTTGTGACTAAATGGGACAGAGAACATAGAGGGATGCAAGGGAACATGGAGGTAATCTAATCTAACCCCTCCCCAAGGCAGGGGTCCTTACACTTCCTTCTCTTTGGCAGACATGAGGGAAATGGAGTGTGTGTGTGTGAGAGAGAGAGAAAGAAAGAATGAGAAAGAGAAAGAAGGAAGGAGAAAGAAAGTTGGAGAGAGAGACATACAAGAAAGAAGGAAGGAGGAAAGGAAGGAAGGAAGGGAGGGAGGGAGGGAACTTATGATCACAATTGAGCCCAAAATGTTGGTTGCTAAGCAAGAGCATTGTTAAGTGAGTTTCACCAGAGTTTTCAACTTGGCCATGCCCACCCGGTTACACAACCAAGCCACTCCCACCTGTTCCCATGATCGCCGAGCCACTCCCACAAAATAGGTCACATCTACAGGCTCTAAAATTTTTTGAAACCCACCACTGAGCTGTCTACAGTTGGTTTCGTTGGGTTGCAATGTTAATGCCCTCAGATTGAATAAACAGCTGTTTTACTTTTTGTTTAACTTTTGATTCCAACCGTACTCTAATTTTTTGGGTTTTTTCCTAGCTCAACAGAATGTTAGAAAGTAATTGAGTTAGAAATCTGAGGACTCTGCAGGATAACACTCCAAAAACAGAAGAGAATGGGCCCAAATGTGTAGATTTTGGCCGGAGACTGGTTAAGAAAATAATCCAGAGAAAATATTTTCCTTAAGCATCTCTATGGGAGAGACAACTGGACAGTGATTCGGCATGCTGCCAACCATAAATATAATAGAAGCCATGCTTTTTGCCCCCTGGTTTTGTATTGCTTGATACTGTATTGTTGTATTTGTTTGTAAGCCATCCAAATGAACTTAGTTATGGGCCACATTACATAAACCCAATAAGACAAACCAAATAAATAACATAGAATCCAAGATTTTAAATAATGAAATACTCATTACTATCTACTATTAAAACTTGCAATGTTTATACGAACTAAGTATTATACTAGTTGTTTCTTTGTTTCACCCCAGAGCAGCTAGCTTCACCAAAAATTAGAGTTCTATGATTATTTTTCCCCCTGTCTCCATTTACCAGAACTCCTCTGCTAAGGCTATTCTTATCCCCATGAGCAAGAAATAATATTTCCATAGAAGAAATAATAGCAATGGTAGGAAATAAAAGAAATAAGCAACTCCCCCTCTCTCCCAATCATATATAGTACATTTTCTGATCTTTATTAATGTATTTAATGGTGTTTTTATTCACCTTTAAATAAAGTTCTCTTTAAAAACTATGTATACGCGTTTGTGTATATGTACTATATAGAAAGATATTCTGAGAACATATCAGTGTACTTCATATAGCTTGCCTCCTAGTTTGTGGGATGTGAGCAGCAGCTTGCTAGGTAGTTTTTAGATTAAAAATGCCAGTTGCCATGAGTACGCTTGGAGTAAAACCAAGGTTTGGTTACACTTGTGACATACTAGGCAATATATGACAAAACCCTAGGATTGTCCATAATATTAGCAGGAAAGACTGCAAATAACCCAACCTATACTTTTTATATTTTACTAAAAGCATTATGGGAAAACTTTTATTGGCCAAATCTGTCTGTGTTAGATGGTGGAGGTGATTATCAGTGTGCCCAACTGGCACTGCCCACAGCATATGGAAGATTATGACTTGGGAAGTAGGAAAAGTAAGTGGTAGGAAGTATGCATGAACTAATGAAATGGAAAAAAAATAATCATCTGGTATATGAGGGAAGATGAAAGAAGCAGGAAGGAAGGAAGTCGTTTCTTTATTGCAAAAAATGAAATGATGAGGTGACATTGAAGTGAGGAAAAGTAGTATTTTAAATATCTAATGGGAATAATAAAGATATATCAGAGTGGAATAGAGTCAAAGGTTGCAAATGTTAGCCTCCAAGAAAATTGATGAAAAGATGCTATAGTAAATGCTACAAGAATGTTGAAAAAACAGTAAGGCTGCAGGTGTAGATTGTGTAACTAGAGAATTATGTATTCAAATATTGATGTTGGGTTGGATAATGGAGGGTTGTGGCTCTGAAGACTGGATGTCTGTGCCCAACACACTATTTGGGGTTTTCTTCCTCTGTAGACATTAGTTGAGTATAAGGGAATGGCCATTTCAGAAAAGGGTGGGAAATGCTGGAAACAATGAGTGTTGCATCTCTTGTAAATCCAGGAAACACAGCTGGGCATCTGAATGCAAAAGATAACAGAATAACAGAGTTGCAAGGGACCTTGGAGGTTTTCTTGTCCAACCCCCTGCTCAGGCAGGAAACCCTATATATCAGTGATGGCGAACCTATGACACATGTGCCAGAGGTGGTACACAGACCCCTCTCTGCTGGCACACACGCCATCACCCCAGGTCAGATCTCCGTGGCGTTTCTTTTGTGAGCTTGTGTTTCCCTCCTAGCGACGAAACAGAAGCTCACGAAAGAAAAAGATCTTACCTCTTGCTGCACTGCAGGTGTTGGGATGCCCTGCCTCCCACTGGCCAGCTGGTCTTTGGGTCACTACTGTGCATGGGTGCATGTCCATGGATATGCACATGCATGTCCATGCACACACACACTCATGTACACACGTTCACATGTGCACATCTTTCAGTTTGGACATTCATGCATGCACAGTTTGGGCCCTTGGTGTCTAAAAGGTTTGCCATCACTACCCTATATCACTTCAGACAATGGTTGTCCAATCTCTTCTTAAAAACTCCCAGTGTTGGAGCATTTACAACTTCTTGAGGCAAGTCGTTCCACTGATTAATTGTTCTAACTGCCAGGAAATTTCTCCTTAGTTCTAAGCTGCTTCTCTCCTTGATTACTTTCCACCCATTGCTTCTTGTCCTGGCCTCAGGTGCTTTGGAGAATAGGTTGACCTCCTCTTCTTTGTGATACTCTGTTAGACATTGGAATACTGCTATTATTCCACACCTAGTCCTTCCCTCCCTAGGTGGCAGAACCATTCATGTCAGGGCATGTGTATAAGGATGTGCTCCTGTGGTATCTTCAGCCAGCCTTGTCATGGTGCTCTGATTAAATGCATATGTACTCACCAGAAATCTGCCAAGACTTTTCCTTTCCTGTCCAAAGAGTGATAACTTTATGTTGGGGTGGGGGTGGGGGTGGGGTATATGTCAGTTCATTCATTTTAGGTTGCACGGCACCACAGAATTTGAGACTCCTGGGCCCAGAAGCACTTATAAAACTCCCCAAAGGAACATAGATAATGGAAACAGAGTAAGAGCCTGCTTTCTGGAGGCCAGAAGCCATATTGATTCCAGCTGATTTCATTTCAAGATAGTCCACAAGCAAAAGCAAACCTCCCGCTTTCTCTGACCAGTGGCCCGTAGTCTGCACAGGCTTTGCATTTCAAACCTAATAATTTAGATGTGTTTGGTGAATAACTACATAAATATCACAACTCTTCAGACCAGCAATTCCCCAGCATAACAATTCAGACTAGCAATTCCCCAGTACCATAAAAAAAAAAGAATATAATTCTGTGTGCAGTGACCCAGATGGAAGATATCTTCACTGTTTCACTCAAGTGATTGCAAATAATCTGGTGTATTTCATGGAGAAGAAAGCCATTGACAAAAGCTTGAAGGAGGAGACTTTACATATGTTAATACATGGCTCTTATGATCAGAGGTGGATTTACCATATCAAGCTAAACATTGTACAATTCCCAAAATAACAGAAGATTTTAATTCTTGGTGTAACAACACATATTTTTAGAATATGTGAAAAAATTGCAAAAATTAACTTTCAGCCCATTAAATGGCACAACCTAAAATGTACGTGTATCCTTTGGAAGAGCTGAGAAGACCTAGTTCCTCATCAGCCTCTGGGAAGGAGAAGGAGACCCTCACTTCATCACACTTGCCATCTTTTATCTCTCTTTTGTTATTGATTTCATTGCTGAGTTTTGGGCAGCATACAAGTTTAATGAATTCTCATCATCATCACCAACATCACCAACATCATTAATTTGGCTTCCCTGTCACTGCTCTCCAAAGTCAGACCAAGCATCTTGGCAAGCCTTTGATTACCCTTCAAGAACATTTCCTTTGAATTTCCAACTGTCACGCTGCCAAAGAAAAATACACAAAGCAAGTGCAAAGTTTCTTCTCTAATCTCCCCATCACACACACACACCAGAACATTGTCCGTATCAGCAGAATGCAAAATTATTCTTCTCAGCCTGAAATTGTAACTGCCAATACTGTATTATACTCTCACCAGTCCTATTTCTCACCCCATGAAACCTAGCCAAAGCAGGCAGCATGGTTGGAAACTTTTCCAGCTCTTTTATTAGCCAAAGTTGGAGGATTATTTGTTTAAAAAATAAAGACTTGAGCCAAACATGAATTAGAAAACAATTAAATGAACTGCTTCATCGAGAAAAATCAAAACAGCCATTCAAAATAAGAATTTCTTTTGGTTAGGACAGATTCATGTTGTCCTAACCATGATGTAAAATTCTTGGAAATAGGGTGTTTTGGGTTAAAGTGAGAACACTGGATATGATTTTCCCTAGCTACATAGTTTCTAGACTCAGAATGCCCCAAATAATATGGTGATCCTGAAATCACGATTCTCTGTTTCTTTACTTGCCCAGAGGCTTTAGATTTTAGCATTTAAAATTTCTCATTTTAAGTATGGGTAGGGATCTCTCAGAATTCATACAAACTGAGCCAATCCCCCAAACAAGAAAATGTTTAACTAAGGGAGAATCTCCTCTTAACTAGAAAATGACATAGATGCCGATTCTGCCAAACTCCTAGAGAAACAGATGGCTCCTGCAATTCACCCAGCAATTGTTAACATGCCTGGTATATTCGAATATGCCAGAAGCCTGTAATATTGCCAGCGATCTATGCATGAGCCCATCCTTGGGGGAACAGGAGAGACAGTTGCCTCTTTGATGAGCCATAAGTCCCCGAATCCTAGTTTCCTTTTTTAAAAAATGGAGCTATTTAGCTGAGTATATACGGTAGTAGTATCTCTTAGTAACTGAGTTCTGGGGAAAAACATTTAACTTTTCCATCAGTTTTGTTTTGTAAAAAAGGCTTTTTTCTGTTTTTCAATGTTTTTTAGACAATGAGTGAATAGTATGTCCCATTTAATACAGGCAATAATGGATATGCATACCATCTGGAGAACCAAGTTCACAATTCTTTTTTTTTTTAAACTTTCCCTGCTGGAAATGATTATAGTTTCATGAAACATAGTTCAGAAATCAAAATTTTGGTGTAATTGGGCATTAGGGTGTCTATCCTAAAAAATAATGTAAAAGAAAAGAGTTTATAATGTTTTTAACTGAACTGTTACTTTTAAATATGGGATTTCTTCTGTGTTTCTTTAAGTCAATGCATATAAATAATCAGATTATTGTTATTCCCAACATGAAAAATTTGGGACACTAGCAAAAGTGGGAATTATTCCAGTCCTATCGTTCTTGTCCAGATTTCTGATGATTTATTACAGGTAGTCCTCAATTTATGATCTCAACTGATCCCAACTTTTCTGTTGTTAAGCAAGATAGTTGTTAAGTGAGTTGTGCCCCATTTTATAATCTTTTCTGCCACAGTTGCTACGTGAATCACAGCAATTGTTAAGTGAATCCTGAGGTTATTAAGCAAATTTCCATCATAGCAAAGCAATAGCACGTAGACATCACTTCCTAGTGCTTTTACAGCCCTCTCTAAGCGGTTTACAGAGTCAGCATATCGACCCCAACAACCTGGGTCCTCATTTTACCCACCTCAGAAGGATGGAAGACTGAGTCAACCTTGAGCCTGGTGAAATTTGAACCGCCGAACTGCAGCTAGCAGTCAGCTGAAGTAGCCTGCAGTACTGTACTCTAACGACAGCGCCACCTCAGCTCAGCTCATCATTGACTTTGATTGTCGGAAGCTGGCTGGGAAGGTTACAAATAGTAATCATATGACCCGGGACACAAATGCAACCATCATAAATACATGCCAGTTGCTCAAATTCTGTTCATGTGACCATGGGGATGCTGCAATGGTGAAAAGCAGTTGTAAGTCATTTTTTTCAGTGCCGTTGTAATTTGGAATGGCCATTAAATGAATAGTTGTAAGTCGAGGACTACCTGTATTTACTTCTAGGGAAATGAAAATGGGGTTTAACTTTTCTTTTCTTTTTTACATACCCGTAAAAGTTCTAAATGTGAGGGTTGGTTGCAAAGTTACATTTTCATCACCATCATAAACTGCAAACGATCACTAAAGTTGCTAACAGAAGTCTATCTGCATACTTAAAGACAACACCCAGACCAGTTGTTAGTTAGGACATGTATTAGCTAATAGAAATTTAGCGACAACTTTTTCCTTTGGGCTTAATGGTTTGTAAGACATAGGTAAGAATCAGGAAGTGCTGCTGGAAGTGGAAAGTATGAGACAGGTGCATGGATGGGAGAATTTGGCAGCCAGCAACAACAGAAAAGAAAGGGAGTATTATTGCCTGCAAAAATACCAGCCAGTCAGTGCCAGTAGGATCAGAAGCCATTTCAAGCCAGTCATTTCTAGCATGTAAGATTACATAAAGCAGGGAAGATCTAACTCTAACGTATTAAGAGGATGCTTCCAGAAAGGCCTTGAACTTTCTCATCACACACAGTGAGAGAACACTGGAATTTTTTTATTACACTTTGCAACACAGACTAGCACTAAATATAACTTATTTTGATCTGTGGGCTCATTTTTGCTTCTCTGATTTTGTACAGCTATGTGGGCTTTGGTGGTTATCACTTATAAAAGTTATCACAAGGGGATCAATCAGGAACCATCTTGCCAAAATTACATCTCGTCATCCAAGAGAAATATCTCAAGAGTGTCTGCTGGGTTCCTCCTTGGGGAAAGTACAATAGAGAGTGGGCAGGTGGCAAACCTTCTTAATCTCCCCTGCTTTGAAATACATGTCCCCCAGGTGAAGATCTACCTCCTCCCTCCTTACATCTCACAAGATGATTATAAACTAGTATATTTCCATAATGTCTTGCCCTCATTAATTGTGAATGTCTCCATCCTTACTGCAAAAGAAACTCGGCATAGATTCCATTGCTACTCTACAAAATGCCCACCCGTCATTTCTCTAAAACACAGGACATTACTAGAACTTCTGCTTTGTCTGCAGAATATCCAAGACTGAATTTCTGACTCTTCAGGTATAACTTGGAAAAATTGTGACTCAATTCTTTTGACATAATATGGAGAAATTCCTGGACTGTCCTTAATTCGGTTCCTGAGCCCCGATAAGCACACATAGTAGTAAACTAAGTCAATCCCAAACAATCATTAAGACAAAAGGCAATGCATTCAACAAAGCATTCTGTATTGTTTTTCTTTCTTTCTCTGACATGCCTATAATAGACAGAAGAAAAGTTTTTGAATATGCTTTGCATGTGAAGATGCTTCATCCAGTGCTCTATCTATGAACAAATGCCTCTTCTGGGTACTAAATATGCAACATGAAGTGAAGCAACTCAGCCAGTCACTCTGCTCTTCAGAGGCTTCTTAGAAGCAGCATCTAAGGAGTTCTTTGTTTGAAGTATCATTGAAGCAAAGCACTCCTTTGAAGCTTTGCACAGCCTTATGGGCTTCATGTTGGAAACCACAGATTTACTGTTTTTAACTCCATAAGAACCTATTGTTGCTCTATCTACAATGATTCAGTTGCAGCGTATATTTATATGGTGTTAACAGCCAAAGTTGGATTCCTAGAAGCACAGGATAGTCACATTTGTTTCCATTAAAATCAGGGCTCTCAAAGTCATAAGTGCTGCAGGAAGCCAACATTAGCCTGAAGGCAGAGACACTGAAGCCTTTTCATATATTGGTGCAGAATTTATTACATACATTAAATATTTAAAAAAAACCTTCTGTGAAGCAGCTATTTAGAAAGAAAAGCTGCAAAATAGCCATTTATTTTGGCCACTGAGTTGGCACCATATTTCATAAAGCAAAACATCAATATTTTGTTACCGAATTAATATGCAGTATTTTTTCAGATTATATCTAGGATGATATAATATAGGAAACTCATCCTACTAAGAGATGCTCAAATTTGTTTCTGTTTTCTAAGCAGAAAGATCTTTCAATTGCTGAATGAGTTGCTCATCTACTTTCCATTCTCTTTCTTTGGTTCATATAGACTCCTTCCTTTTTTACCTTTGCCTAACAGAGAGACTTATGGTTGTTTGCTCACTTGTTGATGCTCTGATTCTTTGCTTGGAAAAGGAACAGCACTGCACAGGAGCTGCTTCTGAACCTCTCCTCCTTGGCCGTTTCCTCCTTCCTTCTTTTAGGCAGCCACAGCCTCTTGGTCAGACTCCCTACTGTCTCTGCCTTGACAGGGCCGGCACTGCCTCAGAAACAGAGTCTGCCTCAGATTGTGAGAGCAGCAAGGGTCCCTGGAGGGTGACATGCTCATTGGGAAAAGCATAGCCCATCTATCCATCCATCCATGCATCTACCCTACTGTTTTTGGGAGATTGGGTGGGGTAGGCCAAAGTTTGAAGCCAGTTCTTTTTCTGGAGAGTTTCCAATGGCACAGCCATCATATCTACAGGATCTCAGAGCCCTGGTCTTGCTGAGAAGAACTTGCAGATCCCACAGAGTACTATTCCAGGCTGAAGAAAATCATTTGAAGGTCTTGGGGGATCACATTGCAGGCAATGGGCTGCATGTTTGAATCCCGAACTAGCTAAACTTTTTTTAAAAAGAATTTTATTGGTTTTTAAACATTTATAGGAAAAGGTAAAAAAGGTACATAGAAAATTTTCACAGCTCCCATGCTAGTGGTAGAAATCCCCCCAAATCTCACAATTTTTACAATGTTAAAAATTACGTATAAAAGATAAGCATAAACAGAATCTTGTTTTACATTATGTCAACCATATTTTCAATCATCTCTTTCTTTGTCATTTTCTAGTATATCAACAATTACCATAGTATTTCAAATACATTTATTTTTGTGACCTGAGCCTTTTTGATATTGCTCCCTCCTCCCTGTCCCCAGATGGAGCCACAGCCCCCCCACTCCTTCATATCTTGCACATTACTGCCTTTTTCACCACCTCCCCTATTTTTGTCATCTAGGAGAGAACTATGTTTTTTAATGAAGGCTTCTGTCTCCTCCATTGTATTAATTCTAATTCTATTTCCCTCCCAAAAAATCAACATTCCCTCTGGCAATAACCATCTAAACCAAACTCCTTTATTGTATAATTTCTTTGATAAAGAAGAATACTTCCTCTTTTTTTCCCTTATTTTTTTCGGAATTTGCTTAAGAATGGTGATTTCTTTATCTTTATATTTTAATGCTCCCTCCCTTTGGGCTCCTAGCACCTCATCCCTCGTGGTCCTCCTAAGAAACTTAACATGTACCTCCCTTGGAACATTGTGTGTTCTAGCATATGCTGAATTAATCCTGTAAACCAGATCCATATCCCACCACAACTGTTCTTTATTTCTCTTAATATATTCTGCTAAAATTGTACTCATAATATCCTTAAGATCTTCATTTTCTGTCTCTGGTAGGCTCTGGAATCTGAGAAAAAAGGACATTCTTTCAAGTTCTATTTTTGCCATAAAATTTTCCTTCCGGACTGCCTTAACCTCCTCCCCCAATCCAGCTGCCTCCTCCTCCAACACCCCAATTCTTTGTTTATTTTCTGTTATATGATGTTGTATACTTTTGAGTTCATCTTTGAAATCTGTCACCTCTTTTTTCAACTCATTTTGATCCCTCATAATTTCCTGAAATATTTGGTTAACAGAGTTCTTTTGAGCTCTCTCCAGTCCCTTCTTGTTGTAACAATGAAGTAATTTTCATCTGCTGCATGCTTGGACTGGAGATGGCAGAAGCAGGAGCCGAGAATGACTTGCCCGTAGGTGGTTTTTTGGGCCCCATTTATCTGCATTCAGAGATGATAAGCCTTTTACAAAGAAAATGGCGTCAGAGGAGTGTGCAGCTGTGCCGGTCCAAGGCGGCAGGCAAATCCAAAAATGAAAAGTTAGTTCTCCTTCACAGTTCCAAGGCATGGAGGTACACCAAAAGAGGAAAAGTCGAATAGTCAAAATTAATCAGGAAGCCCACATAACAGGCGAGGTCCAGAGCACCTTCAGAGGGGGTATTAAGACAATTACCAGAGATTTTTTTTTCCAAAGGTAGTTTCAAAAGGCAGACTTTATTTATAAGTACAAAGATGAAGACGGAGGGGCACCATCTTGGCTCCTCCTTTCGCAGGGAGAAGAACAAGGAATTCCATAAAGTTTTTTCCTTTTAAGAAAACAGCTCAGCAATCACCTCTTGCAGCTGTGATATCAGTCTTTCTCACATAGTTAGTACAAGTGGCAGGTCAGCCTTTATTCTCTCTCCATTCCGATATAGAGAGAGATAGTTCAAATGCCGCTTTGTCCGAGAGGGGGGGGGGGTAAAGAGAAGGAAACAGCCCCTCTAATCTTTCAGTTTCAAATGGATTGAACAAAAACTTACAATAGTATGCTGCTTATCTGTTAACGATGATTAAGGAGATTAGGGCGGATCTCTCCCCACCAGCACTTCAGCCACTCTTCTTTCACTTAACTCTTTCCTCCCAGAGCCCATTTGGCGAAAGGGCAGACAGCCAGCAGCTGTTTCATGCCCCCCCTCTGCTCCCCGGCTCCTGGGGCGAGGCTGGAAGCACCCCCACCGGCTGCCACCGAGTCTGGGGGATTCCAGCAAGCCGCCCTGCGGCAGGAGACCCCTCCAGGGCCCTCTGTGCTCCTAAAAGGAGCCCACCGGGGAGATGAGGAGCACCTACAGGAACCGGAAGTGATCTCCAACTAGATAAACTTCTTAATCACCAGATTTAATTTAGTGCACAGATTTAACAGACAAAAATACCAATAGCAATACAGTTATAGTATTATAAAGTGTAATTTGTATAATTTATCCTTAGTACTGTAAACAATTTTGAAAATCCTGCAGCTAAACTTTTATTAATCTGTTCTACGAAATCAAGAAATTTGACATGATGAGTATTTGGTACTATGAGTATTGCTTCTTGTCCTGCCTGCTGGTGCTTTGGAAAATAGTGTGATCTCCTCTTCTTTGTGGAAGCCCCTCAAATATTGGAACACTACTATCATGTCACCCCTAGTTTTTCTTTTCACTAGACTAGAAATACCCATGTGCAACTGTTCTTCATGTTTTAACTTTCAGAGCTACAATCATCTTTCTTCTCTGCTCTCTTTCCAGAATCTCAACATCTTTTTTATATTGTAATGACGAAAGCTGGGTGCCATATTCCAAGTGTGACCTTACCAAGGCATGATAAAGATGTAGTAAGATTTCATGTGATCTTAATTCTATCTCTCTATTAATGCAGCCTAGAATTGCATATAATATATGAAATCCTAGGCTGCATTAATGTATTACACTACATACATACATACATACATACATACATACATACATACATACATAGATTGATATAATGATCCATGACTATGATAAAATTTGATATGATTTATAATGGGCGTGGTGCAGTTTCCATTCACCATGTGAAGAGAGATGCTATGCCTGCCGTCTTAAAGAGCAGATGGAAGGCTATTACAGGCCAGTGTAAAAGCTGTTCTGGTATTCTGGCATGTAATATTAAACAAATAATGGGCAAATACAACAATTTTCACTGGTTTCAATTAAAGGAAGATGTGCTTAACTGAAATCACTTTGGAGAATTGCTTAAATAATAGTATGTCCTATTCAAAACCCACTGAGTTTGGTGTATTACGTGAAAGCCTATGATACCTTTAAGTGCAAATAAGTGATTCCCACAAGGAAGACTGGAATTTATCAGAGCAGTCAAAAGGCCTGTATTATTAAGCCAAGGGTTAACATATATCATGTACACTCAAATGTTCATTGATGCCATTGATGCCTGAACAACTGGATTTGGGAAATATTGCAGAAATAAAATGTGTCTAATTAAACAGCATCTAACAGCTCTATGTCCTTCTAAGCAGATATTTGAAAGCCATGCTATTTACTTTGGCCTCAAGCATTTTTAATTTATTTCTGATACGAAAAAAGTCTAAGATTCTTTTTACTTTAACATATTGTCCACCTTCCTTTTTACCACTTCTTTTAATGACTGAATTTTGGCCCTCCAGGTGCCTCTAGCATGGGAAAAATATCTATTCAATCATGTTTCCATTATTTTGCTATTTATATTTAAATCTTGGAAGGCTCTTTAAAAACACTATTTTTCTCATATTTAATGAACAGATAATTTATACATGCAGTGGGAGGCAACTGATCCTGATGCTCTTCTCAATCCAAGGGGAAAAATTGAGGTAATAGCTAAATGGCAGGTGATTTTTTTCAGATTCTGCATTTTTCCACCATATCATTGATATAAAACACTGAATAGCAAAGGGCTAAACTACAGTCTTGTTAAACACCCTTGGAAGTAGGCACCACAGCAGAGAGCTGACCTTGGCTGTCAATCTGATTTGAACATAGATGTTATCATGCAATGTTTTAATAAGTGCCAGCAGCAATCTCCAATTTGTTCTTCAGTTGTTGTCTAGAAATAAAATCAAAAGCTGTTTTGAAGTCAATCAATGCCACATACAGAGCTCCTCTGGGAACTGATAAATATTTTTGATATGTTGTAAAACCAAGCACAACTCCATGCTATCCCACTATTCATTTTTAAAAAAAAATATTCTAACCCCCCCAAAAATACCGCAAGGCTCTTGAGTTAATTTCCATGAAAATTGGTTCATATGAATCTAACACCCGTGGACTGAATCTGGTGCAGATAGTTTGGATCTTGCTAGGAGAAAGTTAGCTACATTAATTATGATTCTTGCAAATAGTTTTCTCTTGATAATTAGCAATTGTCAATTTCTCTGAGGAGGTTAAAGAGAATAGAAATTAAAGTAAGGACAGAGCTCTACTGAGATTACACTACATAAACTGTAACCCCTGTAGCCTGCATGGGTGGAAATATTAAATAAATTTGTAGATATTTGGTTGCAATGCTCAGAAATGGCTTTTGACTGCAATATTTTAAAACACGTAAGGAAAAATAATCTGACACTATTTGATAATGAAGTCGAGTTATTTTGCTATTTATATTTCTTAATACAGAGAAAATGACCAAGCACAAGATACTGACTCAGCTTTTGTTTTACTCTTACTGCAAAATACCTAAAAACTAAATTTTTCTTCCAGATGATGAAATCAGTCCAAGTCAGAGAGTATTCTTAGGAAGTGTAGAATCCTCACAAGTAGATTTGGAAATGGTCACCAAATTTTCAAGGAAGTCTCATCATTGGTGGAACAAAAACCAAAAAGAAGAATTTAATTTATGAGAAAACATGCAATTGGAATGTGGAAAGTGAGAAGCATGAACATGGGGAAAAACAGAACTTAACTGTGTTAAACCGGATGTTTTAGGAATAAGTGAACTTAGGTAGACACACTGGCTCACTTCAACTATGATGACTACATGATATTCTGTTCAAGGCCTATGACTGTATGAAAGAATATGAGGCAATGATAAAAAGAGAACACTGCTCAGCAATAAATCAATAAAAAGATAGCAAAATTAATGGATATAAAAATTAAACAAGAATTCATACTTCTGTTTAGATGCACAAAATGAATTAAATAAATGATAAGAGGTCTTAATGCAGCATCAAGAAAGGATAATGTGTAGCTGGAATGTGAAAAGTGGAGAAATAAAGGAACGTGAAATTACAGGAATAGATAAATGCATTAATTCAAGAGATAAATTAATAAGAATTTTGTGTTGCAAATTTGTTGTTAATTGTCTAACTCCACTTCTGTCATGGCCCAGGACTCAGACTCTGATTCTGAAGAAGCTGCTCCACCTGACCCTGTGGAGTATCAACCTTAGGGGGCACCAAGTCAGGAATCACCTGAGGCTGCTCAAACACAGGTACCATCAGAAAAGCTGGAGTGATCAGATGATTAGACCCCATGCCCTTGGTTTAGAGTAGAAAGCAGAATGAAGGCACTCAATGAGGGTACTTGCCAAGCGAGAGAATAACTAACCTAATTAAAGTTACCTGGCTGCAGCCTGATTTAAGAAGTAATCCTGACTCATGTTCCTCTGTTGGAAATAACTCTCTGATCTTTTGTTCTAGCTTGTTGTTTCTATGATTCTGCTTGTGATTCCTGGAACCCTGACCTTTGGACTGGCTGACTTGGATCTCTGAATTTTGGAATAGATTTGACTTCTGTTCTGTGGCGTCCCTACTGAAAGTGATGCTATGCAAGCAAACTTTCTTTCCCAGAGACTGTTATGATTTACATTTCTTTCCTTCTCTCCTATTATCTACTTAGCCTTGAGTAAATTTCTATTTTCATCTAGCAACTGAGTGTGTGTGAGTTTGAAACCTGAAAAAGGACAGCTTCAAAGAACATGAACATAGATTCTACACTTAGATACCACAAAATGGACATTGGAATCAAACAGAAAATAGATAATGGAGAAGTCCAATCCAATCAGCCAGCACCAGGCACACATTGTATAATAAATCATGACATACTGTTGTCAAATCCATAGGCTAAGTATAGAAAATGTGACCAGCAGCAGGTTGTGCAATGCAAAACAAGTAAGTGCAATGAGTGAAACACTGCAAAACATCTTTCTCAGTTACAAGAACAAAGTTAAATGACCATGCGGCTTCATTTTGCTTTGCTTCATAGCCCTCACAGCTTTTCCTATAGCACTTCCCAAAACATGTGTCCTTTGAGCTGCTCACCAACAGATCTATCAAGAAATGCAGAAGATACACAGCTCACCTCCTCTGTACTGCAAGTGCAGAGGTTGCCTGTAAGTTCTCAATGTATAGTAAAATTTGATTAAATTTATGCCATTCCAAAACATTTTGCAGTACTAGCAGCTATTGTGTATACTATATTTAAGTTCAGCTATAATATATAATGTAATTTACCTGTATTAGTTCTTTAGCTGCTCGAAATCCATATATCTTTTCTGCAGGATATCAAATTCAGCATTTCTGAAGGAAAAGGAGAAAAAAAAATTATGCTTACATACAAGGGCCTCCAATAAATTCTCACAATTATAGACAAGCCTTCAACCTTGCATGTAGAACACTTGAAACAATTATTCCCAGTTTACTTACACTGTTTATCTTTAAAGCTTTATGCGGCAATTGTATTTCAGAATTGTTTTTCTTAGAGACTTGTATACACCATAATAGGAAGTATTATGAAATATATGTCTTTCCACATAAAACTCAGAATGGGTCAAATAAATCAAACTTACCAACTAAATGGCTAGATAGTTATAATGCAAGAAATAACTCTGAACCAAATCTACCATTTGTACATGAATATTTGCTGGAACTGATGCCATTAATTGAAAAGCTGTATTTAAAAATCCCATTATTTATTTTGTACAACAGTCAAATCAACAAAATGTACCTGTTCCAAAGTTATACAGAAAGCCAATGGTAAATTTAAATAACAAAATATGTTCACCTATTTGTCCTGGACATCTCTAATCACCTCTCATCTGCAACATACTTATGAAAGTTAATATTTAAGCTGAGTCAGACCAACCATATCATCAAATGGGATGGGTGAAATGATCTGTAAAATTGCCCTTTTGTTTCCAGATAACCCTCATCTCTGGCAAAGCAGATGAATGGTACATTCCTGTGTCTTCCAAGAAACTTTAGTACACTAATGGAATGCTAGAATAGAACAGTCTCTAGTACATGCTCCATATGCCTTTTAGAATTAAGAAATGGAAGACAGGAAGAATATCTTGCAGCATCTTGCAGGAGTGTTAAAGGCAAAACCTGTATAATACATCTTCCCTTTGTTTAATCTTCTTTACTATCCTCAAAACAGTTTATTTTTTTTTAAAAAAATAGCTGTTTGAAACTTAATTGTGATTCTCAATAGGTATCTCACATTATCTAAGTTCTTTCATTGGGACTAAATTAAATATGTCATATGATAGCTCTTTAAATGTGCCACTATTTCAAAAGCAAAAATCAAATTCAGGAGAGAAGTCTAATCCACAGTAGAAATGATATCTGGGAAATATTCCAAAACACATTCCTTTGATTTTATTTTTTAAAAAATATTAATAATATCAATATTGGGGCCATTTTGACCTAAAGAGGAAGAATTTTATGAGAAAGAAATACATTCATCCCGTATTATGCTCCTCTGACTTCAATTCTGAAGTTGGCCTGACTGAGGCCATCTTGGAGGCTTCAGCATTGCCACGCTGGTGATGAGGGATAGGGAGAGGGGAATAGAGATAGTTGGGGTTTTGTAGTCAAAACAAAATAGTTTCCCCTGAGAACCAAGGACATTCCCACAAGTGGCTGAAGAGGAGTGAAGTTTCCAAGCAACCAGACAGCACCTTGATTGGGCCATGTGACTGATGGGTTGGGAAAGGGGATGATGACTTTTAATTAGGTGAAAACCGCTGGAACCTTTAGAGTTCATTTTCACCAGTCCGTGCCAATAAATTGTTCTTTAAGGAATCTACTTGCCTCGGAGTTCTGTTTGTTATGTATATATTACTTGAAACCCTTGAACATGCCACATTGCTATTAACATGCTACATGAGGCTGGATTGGTATAAGATAAGAAGTTGGGTATAAAAACCCAACGAGACTTTTCAGAATGCACCCAGTTGTTCTCAAATTGCTGACATTCAGAGGCATTTAATCCTGAAAGAAAACAAGGCTGGAAAAAAGTTCAGATGGAGCGATTTAATTGGAAGCTGATTTATTCAAATACCATCAAAATAGATACAAACAAAGCAGGTTCCCTTTTTTCTCCATTTCTAAAAGAAACACAAAGGACTGTTTCGCTTTGCTTCTGAGGCTTCCTTCAGCAATTTCTGCAGCACTGCACTGACATTTATGAATGGCAATTCTCATAAATCTTTGTTCCATTCTCCTGAAAAAGAAAAAGGTTATAGCAGTTGGGGTCTTCCTCGTGTAAAAATATAAATAAATGGACCTCTGTTTTTCTAAATCTTACTCCAAGAACTGCATTTATTTTTATTTATTGTGTCTTCAAGTCAATCTTGACTGCAGTTTTCTTGCCAAGATTTTCCAGAAGTTGTTTGCACTTGCCCTTTTCCTAGGGTTGAGAGAAGGGCACTGGCTTGGTGCTTAAAGTGGAAGAAGAACTCACAACCTCCCAGTTTCTAGCTTGGTACCTTAACCACTGCACCAGCCTGGCTCTCCCTGAACTAAATAGATTATCTTAAAAGGACCACAGCCAAAGAAGCCATTTATGGATTGATAATTATTTTCATTTATTTCAGCTTTCAGCAGAGATTAGGAGGTATTCTAATAATCATGGCAGACATGGGAAATGTTATCTATGATCTGTATCTCTTATCTCTAATAGACAATCTGTAATCTATTGGAACATTGTTTCAGGTATATTTCCTTACCTAAACAGAGAAACAGAATAACCAAGGGCAAAAAGCAGTGGGAGCAAGAGTGATCAATTTGGATTGGTCACCTGGATTTAACTTCTCTCTACCAGAATTGTAGAAGGAAGAAAGAAGTAGAGAGAAGTTTCTTGAGGATGGGCTCCAACATCAATTCAAAAGCTTGGAAGACTAAATCTCTGTTCCTAGTGACCGACCTAGATGAGATCCTGCAACATTATCCTGAAACACACATATTTGCTTTCATTCATGGAGTAAGAGTAACTTCTGAGTTTTCTGTCAGTGTGATTGTGGCTGGCTGCCCTCCAGGAGCTGATGGTGGGATTGGTCTATCCGGTCTCTGGAGGGATGGAGTGGGACTGGATCATTTGCTCTCCAATGGCTGAAGGACTTACGTAAACTTCAGGCTAACCTGAATAGACAGTGGGTGTGTGTGTCAAATTTCTCCTCTCCTCTTATATTAAAGCAAGTCATGTAAGAGGAAAGAGAGAGAATCATTTCAAAATTGGGTTATTATAGTCTACTCTACAATGATAAGGAAGAGTTCCAGTATTTATGTGGGCTGATTTCCTGATCTAATCTACACTGAGGGGCTGGCAGTTATAATCCTTGTGATATTGGGAATATCAAGGTTCCCAATACTATAGATAATACTATAGTTAGCTGAACTGCTATGCAGCAGTGATACAAATCCTTGACACCTCCACCATTACATTTGCAAATGAGTGACCTTGATCACCTGATCCTTTGGGAAAATACACAGAAAAGGCAGAAGACAGCTCAGAATAAAGGTCTGTCTCTTTTTAAAAAATAATTTCATTAAAGTTTACAAGTGCAAAGATAATTAAACTAATACAAATTAAGGAAAATATAAAAAATAAATTTAAGAAAAAGAGGAATGCAAAGAAATAGTAAAAAGAAAAAAGAAAAAAGAAGGTATATGAAAGATAACTCTCTCCTCCTTCCATAAACACGTCCATAAATCAAAAACAATTTTAAAAACGTAACACTTTGTCCAGTATTTCATTTAAAAAAATCCATTCTTCCCGTATTTCATCTACTCTCAATAACAAAAATGTAAAAACTCATAATTCATCGGACTGAAGAATCTTCAAGGTGGGGTACTGCAGTTTTCGGTGAAAAATGCTTGACTAAGAATTGCCAATGTACAAAGCCATAGGATTTTGTTACTGAGAAAGGTGATGCCAGTTTTCTTTCACAATGTTATGAGATGCCCTCCTGCACAGTTAACCAGTAGCACACTTTGTGTAGAACAAATAAGGCAGCAGAACCTTGCACACAAGATAAAGATTTTAGTTTCTGTCAATATTTTTTTCGGGGGGGGGGGTGTTCTAAAAAACTTTAGCTATAATAACAGTTGCACATAATTGCTTCTATTTCAAGATACAGACTTTTGTCAACTGAACATTATAAAAACATTAAGGACAAAGATAAATAAATAATTTAAAATAACAGCTCATTTCCCTAAGAATTTCCTTAGAATTACTTGGAGCTCTTCCAGGGCTGCATTGCCCTTAGCAATTCTTGCTCTAATTCCATCTCTTCTTTCTTCAAAGGCTTAACTGCTTTTAGGGGGTGCTTTTATGGATACACAAAGAATTTAAAAGCTTGTTCTGACAGTTATCCCTTTGGGTTCACCTCAAAACAAATACACTTTTATCAAATGGTAATATAAAGTATATATATATATTTTAATTTAAGAGAACTTTGTTATAGAAAAAGGTTAGAATAAATTTCTTCTCAAGTTGACAGAGCAATTGCATTTTAATTTAAAGAGTTTTAACTGCAATGTACTTAACAGTACTTCAACTTCTTAATTTAGGTGACCAGGTGAATCCTAGTAGACGGTATTTCTGGACTCCATTGGACCCTTTTTCTTCTTCTATAAAGCTCTTATAATGATAGAAATTCCAACTTAGTTCAGACATGGAATAATGAGGAGCCATGTTCATCTTCAGTTGAGCTTTAAAAACGTGAAAGCTAAGTCTTATTCAGGTTCAGTTTCCATGTTATTTCTTGCCAGCAACAGAAAAATGGTTCATGACTGCTTTCAGAATATATGTTTGAATTCATGTAACCTAGTAATGGTGATTTCCTGGTGGTCTCCCAACTAAACACTAGTCAGATATTATAATGCTTAAATTTTTCAACATCAACCAAGGTCATCTAAGTGCCAACACCTGTTAAAAAGAATCTTTTTTCCATTCCCAAACTACTGATAATAGAGCTGGAATGTGTTCAACCCACTTTCATTCAAACAACAATGTTGGGCCCAAGCCTAAAGACAACACAATGAAATTCAACCGGATCCAATCCTTTATTTGCTTACACCTAATAGATAGCTTAGATTCCTCTCCAAATGCACTTTCCATCACAGCAATAAAGGCCCATGGATTATGAATGCACATACACACATCAGTTCTTACCTCCTATAAACTTTCTCTCAAAACTTCTGATATTGAAAATCAGCACGGCAGAAAAGCACATAGATTGCAGGCAAGCAAACAGCAGACAGGAGAAAGGTTTGGTGTTCTTCATGCACTCATATGCTTTATTCAAGAGTTCAGAATGCAGCAGCAGTAACAAGTATACCACACTGTCTGTCAGTATATAACACCCCTCCCCTCTTAGATGGGCTGATCCGGCTGGTGACATGCAGGTAGGCAGATTTTCTACAGACTCTCTGACCTGCGCAGTTCAGTTGGTGCTGGGACTTCGGTCAGGTCGGTCGGACCTGTTGCCTCTCTGGCTTCACCTGGTGGAAGCTCCTGGAACTTTCCACAGGGCGCGGCTGGAGTTTCTAGAGGTGGTTCACTTGGGACTCGCTGTGGCCCTGTAACTTCACCAGATAAGTAACCTTTGGGCTTGAGTGGTCTGTGGAAGGAGTGCATGTTTGCTCCTTTTGGGTAGGACTTTGGCTAACTCATGTAGGAGTTACCTCAGGATGCTTAAGGATGGATTGGGCGAGGTAGCCTCAGAGTTGGTCAATGTGCCGCCTTCAAATTCTCCCGTCCTCAAGCTCCAATCTGTAAGAGCGAGGTCCGGTGATTTCTGCAATTGTGGCAGGAATCCAGAGAGCCCCCCCTCCAGTGTAGTTGTTGGTGTAAACTCGATCCCATAGGCTAAATGCCCTAATTCTGCTGGTCGAATCCGTTGGTGGTTCAGCAGAATAATTTGGGTGTAGCCGGTCTAAGGACGATCTTAGCCAGCGATCCATCAGAAGCTCATCATGGGTTCTGCCAGTGGCTGCACTTGGAGTGATGTGTTGGTAAAGGAGGAATTGGTCTACCTGTGTTTGACAATCTCCCGGCCCCATCCTGGATAGGGCTTCTTTTGCAGATTGCACCATTCTCTCTGCCTGTCCATTACTGGCCTGATGGAAGCATGCGACCAGGGCATGTCTGATTCCCTGGGTGGCTAAATAAGTCTCAAATAGGAGGTCTGTGAATTGGGGCCCGTTATCTGAGACTAGGATGTCAGGCAGGCCATGTGTGGAGAAAAGTCTCCGTAGCGCCTTGATGACCACGTCTGCCATGGTGGCAGTCATGACGACTACCTCTAACCACTTTGAGTAGGCATCCACAATTACCATAAAGACCTGACCATGCACTGGTCTAGCAAAGTCAATGTGCAACCTGGACCAGGATGACTGAGGCCATTCCCATTCCTTAGCAGGTGCTTCTGGGGGCGGTCTGGACTCCTGGCACAGTGTGCAGGTTGCCACCCACTCTTCTATCTCCCCTGTGGTTGCTAGACAACCACACGTAACTCCTTGCCAAAGATTTCATCCAGACAATTCCCGGATGCCCTACGTGCAAGGCCTCTAAATACTGCAACTCGCAGTTTGGGTGGAACAATCACCTGTTCCCCCACAGAAGACACTCCTTCTATACAAATAACACATCTTACTTATTTACAAACAATTTGAACTCAGACCCAACCGGCCCCTTGGGCCATCCCCTCTACACCCAGTTCAAGACTTGAGAGATGGTTTTGTCTCTCACTGAGTGGTGGGCGATCTTGCTGGATGACACCGGGCTGGACTCTAGGTAGTCAGTGAGTCATAGGGCAAAAGGAACCCTTTTGGGGCTTTAATCTAATGGGGGCAATGTTGGGGTTGAGATGGAATGTGATTGGGATCACCAAATACTTGCCTAGACTGCCACTGAAGACGTTCTCGAACTATCTCAGCAGGTCTTTGGCGCTGTCATTACGAACAGTCACCCCCAAGCCCAGGGATTCGAACCAGTCTAAGCCTAGGAGGCTCTGTAGGGCTCTGCCGACCACTGTTACAGGAAGCAAGCTGTCTAATTTTTAAATTGCACCCGGAAGGTGCCTTGACCCAAAATGGGGATTTAGTTCCCATGGTAGTCATTGAGGCGCAGAGATCAGCTTGAGCTTCCTGATGTTAGGGTCAGCATTTTAAGTGTGGCCCAGGACATGATGGACAGCAATGAGCCGGTGTTCATCTCCATGCTTGGAGACCCTTCAAGGAGGATGGAGATCCGCAGCTTTTTGTTCTGCGGGATGCTTGCTTGCCCGATGGTTGTCTGGAACATGTCATTAGCATCTGCCTTTTCCGATCTCTGCCGTGGCTTCCATACATCTCTTGGGGCAGTCATGGTTTTGCAGTCGGGGCAGCCAGTTGTCTCGGAGGTGTTGTGGCTGGAAACTCACTCCTGCAGACTCTTGCGATGTGCCCCTTGCGATTGCAGAGTTGGCAGATTGCATCCTGGAAATGGCAGGCAGATCATTGATGGTTGCCCCCACAGCCGGCGCAAGGCGGGAGATGGATTTCAAATTCTCATGCCGTTTTTTGCTTCTCCGTGCACATGTGGCAAACCTCATCCTCACTGTCAGAGATGTCTCACTCAGCAGTCTCGCAATACACTTCAGCGGTTCTGTGTGCATTTTTGCGGCTGTTCTGCCTATGCAGCATTTCTGTCAACTTGGTCGAGGACTCTATAGCTCTAGCCTCATCCAATGCTATTTGCAGTGTGAGATTGGTTTTCACCAGCTATCTTCTTTGCAGACTGATGTCTTGAACACCACAAATAATTCTGTCCAGCAACAGTTCATCTAAATCACAAAACTCGCAATATGCTGTGGCTTTGCAAAGCGCGACAACATATTGGTTGATGGTTTCTTCCTTTTGATTCCCGAGGTTGAATTTGTGTCTCCGCAAATATTTTGATGGTTTGGGAGCATAGTGCATTCTCAATATAGGTTGAAGCACCAACCAACTGTCTGTACCAGGGTTGGCTCAGATAGGTCCTTTGCGGTGTCGAATACCTCTGGCCCACAGTAGCTCAGGAACATGGTTCTCTTGTAGTTCTCGGAGAGCCCAAGAAGGTCATTTAGCTTCCAGGAAACATTTGAACCTCATCATGTATGAGTCCCAGTGCTCTATTGCTGGGTCATAAGGAGCTGGTGGGGCGTGTGTTGTCATCTTGTTCAGTCACGGCAAATTCAAATTTGCCGCTTAAAGATGGCCGCTCAATGCTGGATTGTTTTGCTGGATTGTTAGTCAGCTCTTTTTGTGCCTAGTTGCTTCAAATTCCATCCTCGTTGCCAGTGTTAGATCGGGTGAATGGAAGAGGCAGACACAGGCTTGATAGTAACAACAGCTCTTTATTAGTTCAACTTTATTAGTTCAATCCAGCAGCCTTCTGCTTGGCAGCAGCCTTTTTTATAAGGAGCTGTCAAACATTTTAGTCAATCACCATTGAGTATTTTCAGGCCATAAATTCAAGTCCCGCCTCAGCCATGAAAGCAGCTGGGTGACTTTGGGCCTGTTGGTCTCTCTTTTACCCCAATCCACCTGACAGAGTTGCTCTGAGGAAAACAGGAAAAGGAAGGTGTGCTAGATATGTTCGTTGCTTTGTTATTTATATAAATAATAAAGGTGGGATAAATACATACATACTAAACATTCTACATTGTTTCCCACTGGGAGAGATGATAGAAATTTACAATTAGACCTCAACCTCCTTGCAAGCAGACCAAGATGTATTGTATTCTATTTGTCTCTACCCCGCCGCTTTTGTTGGGTAAGCTTTGTCTATATTTACAGGACAAAATTAAATATTTTGAGAACAGGGAACTCCAGATGTCTACTGTACTCTCCTGACAACTCTAGAGCAAAGGAAGTGCCTCTCCTAAGAGGTTTCATCCTACGGCATTTGCAAACTGTAAAACTCAATTACAGCCTATAGCTATAAAATGTTAATGCCTTGAAATTTAGCCAGACCCCTAGGACTGTCAGTACTACTTTCTACAATACTTTAGTCTTTTTCAGAAGGAAAAAAAGAGAGAAGCTGGTGGCTAGGCAAGCTGCTAAAGCCTGATCAACATATCAGCACATGATGTACAATACAGTGGGACCTCGGGTCCTGAACGGCTCAGACCACGAACAATTCAGGTGCCAACCAAAAAATCTGCTAAATGTTTCACTCAGGTCATGAACACATCCTTGGGTGCCGAATAAACACAGCCGCTGCGATTTCCCCTTCGGCACCATTTTGTGCGTGTGCGTGCATGCGCAGTCAGTCTTGCTTCTGGTCAAAACCAAATTGGGTGCTGGAAGTCCTGGAACAGATTACGATCAGCACCCGAGGTCCCACCGTATTGCAAAGGATATGTTGGACAAGCAAAAACTTTTGACTCCCTCATATATTTTAGTTCCATAGCATTCTTGTAGCATCCCCACAAAAATCTTTCCAAGTACCCTTCCCCTTATGCCTTGGGCCTGCTATCCTCCTTTGGTTATATTCCTGGCTTCCCAGAGTCACTTTGGCTAGTGAGGGAGGCATATAAATTTAATGAATTAATTAAATATCCAGGATCCAGATCCATAGGTGCTGCATTTTAGGGGCACTTTAAGACCAGAAGAATGCAGCTTCTCACAGAGCTAGAAGAAATAGAGAGGCAATGAATGGTTACTAGAGGTCAGAGTGACCAGGGATTTGCATGCTGCTAGAATGGAAAAAGATCCAAGAAAATCATCCTTACATTTCACCAGTAAGCCCTCTTGCCATATTTTTGTCTCTTGGGCCCTCTCAGAATCTTGCATTATGTGACGGACCTTCATGTTTGCTTCTTAATTTATTAAGAATTATTAATTTGCATAGCACTCTATCTCCCTCCTTCCCCCAGGGTTCCCCAGTGCAAAGAAATAGTTTGAGAATTGGGAAAAGGGATGTCTTATATTGTCTAATAAAATTAACAGCTGTTGAAAGAAAAGAGAGCAAGAGGTAAAGATGCTAGTAATGGATGAAAATTAGCCTGTCTCTTGGGAAGGCTTTTTGTCTAGTTAGTTAATCCTTTTTTGTCTTACTCAAACTGGGCTTCTCTCCTTTCATTTTCCTTCACTGCCCAGTTACTTCTTTCTCTCTTTTTAACTTCATCCATTCTTCCCCTTTCTTTTTCCTTCCTTTTCAGGGCAGCCAATCCTTCTATTTTGCTCATTTCAATCCTGTTTCTCCTTTTTGGGCTTTTTCTGTTGGAAGAGGAGAGGGGAACACATGCATCTTTGCTTCTGTGTTCTTATGGGGAAGTGGTTTGAGTGTAAAATGAAAAATATATGCCAGTAAGGATATATTAAATGAAGTATATACAAATGAAGATTATTTTTTTCAGGGAATTGTTTTTAAATAGAAATTATTAATTGTGGAGGTTGCCCTGGGTCTACCAATTGTGGGAGAAGGGAGTATGACTTCTAGCAGGTATACATACATGGGTGCATATAAAGCTAAACACATCTAAATGTTAGTGCGTTCTTTTATGAGTGTGTGTGTGTCTAGGATATCTCCAGAACAGATTTCAGGATTCAGAATCTAGACTGACAAGATAGGAAGCTAAACCTTCCTTTTACATTATATAGTATTTCACTTCCATCTTATTTTTTAAATTCCATAATAGTTATACGCTCCATATTAACACACTATTCTAAAATTATTGTTTTTACTTATCTACGTAAGCATACTTGCAAGCACTTTTTACCCATAGAGAAAAATAAGTTTTTGTATTTTCAACAGTTATGCAACAAGAAACTCTGGATTGTCTTCGCTGTCTTGTAAGTGCTGTAAAACTACAGCTTTTTCATAACTATTGGTTTCCTACAGCAATTCTCATTTTATCTCTTCCATTCCTTGTTTGTTTATTGTTTATGTAGATAACAAGAAGTGAAAAGGCAGGAATGTATTTGGGTTGTAATTTGTTATTAAAGGATGCATTAGAAGCTTGGAGAGAAAATAGAATATGTCTTTAAAGCAAACATTTAAGGGTTAGCGGCCAGGAGAAATACAGTGGGAGCATGCACTGTAGGAGAAAAAGTGGCAAAACCTGGAGGACAGTGTTAAAAGAAACATTAGACTAGAATCCCTGTGTAGCCATAAGTGGACTAAGATCAAAGTCACCCACCCCTGCCTCCTTGAATTCCACGGACCATTATCTAACTCCAAGCAAATGCTAACCCATTAGTTGAGAAGATTTCTGTGCTATAAGTTTTTAGCAATAAATCAGTTTAATTGGGCCTACACATGTGGACCTGTTCCTTCATACCTCACATGCACCTGCCCACTGCAGGAAAAGGAAGACAGTCACTGACCGGCCTTCCTTTCAGAGAGTACTCTAATAAACGAGTCAAGTTGACAATGGTGGAAGTATCTCCAACCTAGAAAGCTATACTCTTCAATGCCACATTCAAAAATGTATGATGTGAAACCTTTCTACAGTCCAATTCCCTACTTACTCTAAGTACCCAATAAATTATTTTGACAGTTCCATTCTGTTCAAGAAAATTCCAGTAAGGGGGAGTTCCAAATTATTCCATTATTTAACAGCTTTTCATATCAGGAAATTCCTTCTAATATTCAGCCTGAGTCTATATTTTGCTTTCAACCTCTTGGTTCCTCTCTGTTCTTAGTTTCAACAGAAAACAGCTCTCTCCTCACCCACCCACTCCCCCTTTTTTGCAAGCTAAAACATCTATTTGAAGCATAAATAATTTCTTATTCAGGATTTAATTCTGGATGAAATGCTGACCTCATGTGCATCATGGAGATTTGGCACACAGAAGACGAAGGAGTTCATACATCCCATCTTTGTTGACCAGTTTACTGTGTGCTAGAGCAGATTAAATGGTTGGTCTATAGGAATTTTATTTTGCTGACCAGATGCTCTATTGCCAATTTCCAGGACATGCTGCTGGGTTTGGATGAATATCAAACGGTTAGAAATTGTGATCAATGCCTGCTTGCAAGAAATCATATTCCTCAATACCATAACAGTAAAAGCAGAATTAAGGCCTTTACTAATGAAAAATATCCTTTGACTCAGGAGATCTTTACAATTATACACCAGATTGAAATATTCTCCTTGCAATATAGTTTTGTTGAGAAAGAAATGATCACATAGTTCTAGTTTCTTCTCATTGATGCTGATTTTCTGGATCTATACCATGTTCTTACATATAATATGTTATCAAAATTGTTTAAAAACAAACAAACCTATTAGTTCCTCTGGAGCTATTGGCAGATATCCATGTCACTGGCCGTGGCATCCTTTTTAATTTTCTGGGAGGATTCTGTCTTGTTGGCATTAAGGCTAGTTCCAGCCCATCATTTCTAGAAAATGATGCTAGAAGAATGCTCTTCAACTCTGATAATTGTCCTAAGTGTTCCACTGGATTTTAAGTTGTCCCCATGATATTTAACATCTAGATGAAACTGCTAGGGTAACACCTGGCTTTCTAAAATAAGTATGACAGTATTGTTAATAGTCAGCAAGATGGGAGTATGGCACCCAATTCTATTGCCCTAATCATCAAAATCCCCTGATACACATCAGTGTCTTTAATGCTACCTAAATTCAATAGTTGATTAGATGAGAAAAAATAATAATAATAAAAGTAATTTGGAGAAAACAAAAATAATACAGTTAAAGAGGAAACTGGATTTAGCAATGGAGTTCCCCCTGTTATGGAAGGGATTTTCTCTCCTCTTGAACAATCAGGTTTGTTATCTGAAAGCACTCTCTGGTTTTCAGCTATTTACAGGAGGCGACTTGTGAAGAATGCCTTTGCATAATTGATCCTAGTATGTCTACTGCAGCCTTCTCTGAGCTGGTTACATATTTGAACTGATTAGATGTGACAATAGTTGGTTTTATCCCATTTTGACTATGGCACTGCTTTTTACATGAGGTCATAAGAAAAATGACAATTGAAGTAAGTTTTGGGGTTGACTTACTATTAAAATTATACTATCAATCAATACCACAACCAATTATATACAAGATAAACCAATACAACAATAAAAACACAATAATTAATAGATTTCCTAATAACATGTAATATCAGAACAAAAATCCTAATATCATCAAAACTTTAGTATAAAATCTGTAGTATAAATCTGTAGTGAGATGAATTCTTCTAGCTTCATAAACATCCTGTAAACTAAATTGTAACTTAGTTGCAGTGGTGGGATTCAAATAATTTAACAACCAGTTCCCTGCCCTAATGGTTTCTTCCAACAACCAGTTCACCAAACTGTCCAGAAAGTTAACAACCGGTTCTCCCAAAGTGGTGCGAACTGGCTGAATCCCACCACTGTTTAGTTAGTAATACTTAATAACTAACTTTGAATTACGAGATATAATTCAAAGGGGAATTTATTCCAGAGCTAAATTGAAAAGCACCGTAAAACATGAAGTGTCTAATTTAATACCGGGGGGAAGGGGGGGGGAACCAATTGACCTTGATTGAAAAATCAAGCCAAGTGCATACAGAAACATAAATTATAATCATTTTTTCCCAGAAAACTAGGTTTTCTGTATACACTGACTGAAGGTCAGTACCAACAAGTTAAACTAATAGTGATGATCCAACCAATATAGCAATTTATTAAAAGAAAGGTGTGCCTGTATTTGGTGAGATCCAGGACCACAGAACTGTTCTGGAAATGAACTAGTGGGTGAGACTAGTGGGCAAAATAAAAGCCTGTCAGGCTATTACTATAGTGTTCTAGGCATGATCCCACCAATGTTTGAACTAAGTATTTAACCATTTCTAGAGTAAGATATGAAGAAATATTCTGAATATTTAAAAGGTAAAAATTATAACTTCTTGTAGATTCATTGATGAAATGCTTTAAATAAAGCTTTTCATTAATAAGAATTCATAAATTATATAACACAGATAATACTGACAACTGACAGTCCTGAAGAGCAACCAAACAAACAAAAACAAGGGAAATGAGACATTCTACTAATGAACTAAAACGCACATCCAGAAGGCATCTAAGCGTATTGCAATTTAGGTGCAGTTTTCAGCCATGCAAGGGGGTGTGATAGCTCAGCAGTTAAAGATTCTAAGCTTGTCAGCTGGAGAACTGACACCCTGAGTTTGAGACCTGAGTGCTGAGCGATGGGGTGAGCTCCCATCCTTGCC
This sequence comes from Natrix helvetica, assembly GCF_964273705.1. NCBI lineage: Eukaryota > Metazoa > Chordata > Lepidosauria > Squamata > Natricidae > Natrix > Natrix helvetica. The sequence continues at coordinate 112,471,595 of NC_138552.1, read as the reverse complement.
CTGGCTCCTGCACACCTAGCAGTTTAAAAGCATGCAAATGCAAGTAGATAAATATCTCAATGGGAAGATAACAATGCCCTGTCAGCTTCAGCATATAATCATCCTGGCCACATGACCATGGAAATATCTTTGGATAAAGGTAGCTCCTTTAGCTTAGAAACAGAGATGAGCACTGTCCCCAGAGTCAGAGTCACTGGACAGGGGAAATCTTTACCTTTCATGCAGTTAATCTCTTTTTAAAATCCAACTTTTAAAAATGAGATGTTGCAATTGTAAAGGAAAAAGAAAATTCAAAGCAAACTTTCATTAAAATGAAATGTGTAGCTCCAGGGGAGATTAATAAATCATCCTGAAGTACCTAGTAAACCAAATCAGTGTGAATTCCAGAAGATTTTATTCTCTCTGAGAGTTTAAAACTGTTTAAAAAGAAAACTTGAGCCCCTAATTTCACCAATAATTAAATAGCCCAATTCTCCTAAATTTAGTGAATATTTCTAGCAATGAAATCAAAAGGCTCAGCTCAAAATTTAGGAACATAAGTATCTATTCATGTTTTGCTTCTTTAACATCCTGAAAGAACTCTTATGTATCTCTCCTTGGTCTCTGAATTTTACTACCTGAATTGAACTACAGTATCTGCCTTTAACATCTGGAGTTAGCAGTCCTAATAATATTACATTATACCTTCTCCTGCAGAGCACCTTGTAGAAATTGTAAACTATTCCTAGACTCCTTTTCTGAACACAGGGTGGGTGGAAGGAAGAGCTGGAGATATGAAAGAATGATGGATCACTAAGCTGTAGGGGACCATTTAGGCCAATCCCCTGTTCGATGCAGGAATTTTCCCACAGACAACTCTCTAGTCTTCCCTTGAACACAACTAATGAAGGGGAGCGCACCATCTGTCTGGGTAATTGATTCCACTGTTGAACTGCTCCTCCTGTAACTTAAAATAAGCCATTCTATGTCCTACACTTTGGAACAAGAAAGAAGAGGTCTTGACTTTCTTCTATGTGACATCCTTTGGGGTATTGAAGAATGCTATTATATCCCTGCTCAGTTGGTTTTTCTCAAAGCCAATTATCTCTTTCAATCTCTCTTCATAGAGATATATTTCTAGTTTCCCTGGTCATCCTGGTCTTCCTTCTCTGAACCTGTTCTATTTTTGCTTAAGCTTTTTAAAAAGTAATATATGGTATCTAACCACTGAACACAACTAGATGGACATATTTCTGATGATGCAGCCTAAAAACTGTCTTCTTTGCAACCACATTCATTCTCTCTCATTTTCAGTTTCCAGTTAGCTGTTATTCTACTTTTTTTTTCAAAAAATAATTGTGATCAGTGCCCATCACAATCTGATAAAAACTGATTGTCAGTTCCGAAGCTCAGTAATATTTGAAAGCAAATGCTGCATGCACTTGCGCACAAACTTTTCTGGCATTATATTGTCATAGATGATACACACTTCATACATTCCTTCTATGTTGATAGTTTGGAAAATTATATGGATTCTCCCTTCAAGTGTGCTACATTCAACTTGGTCATCTGCTGAGAGAACTATAGTTGAGACTGCTTTTTTTTTTTAGCATTTCCCGGGCGGTTGATTCTGTTGGGGCTCAAACTGGGGGAAAAAAAGAACTCTTGACATGCTGACTGTGCAGTTATTGTTGCTTTGTCTATTGTATTTCTCCCTCTTTCTTGCTCTCTCTGATTCCAGCTGAGGCTGAATTTAAGTGTAGCTCTGCTTCCTGTTTTTGGTGCAGCTGCTTCTTTTTCAGCAGAGATATATTTGTGTTCCTCTTAGGAGAAGTCATATAGCAAGGTCCTGTACTCCATAAAGTATCTGCTCTTTGTCCTGCCACAGTTATTTACAGATGGACCTTCTCTGTGGTGGCACCTGTTCTGTGGAATGTTCTCCTCTGAAATCCACAAAGAATTTAAAATTATGTCATTTGGTACGGTATTATCTCTTCATTCTCCACTCTCTTATAATAATGTTTTGAAGAAGCAGATTTTTTCTCCCTTTCCCAAAACTTTGTAATGAATAGAGTCTATATTAGATTACACAGTATACATTGTTGGGGTGGCTGCCAGAAAGAGAGGTATCATTTACTATGGGATGTTGAGGTAATAAGGAAACCAATCCTTCCAACATTAATTTCTATATTCTCTAGATCAGAGCTATATATATGCTCCAAAGGTTAGAAAACGCTCTTAATTGTTTATAGATTATTCCAGCTCTTTTGATAGCATGCTCATTTCTCCCAAGAAGATTTATTTTGGGTCATCCACATGGCTGGGATTCTATTTCCATTATAATGTGAACAGAAGTATGTAGAGTCCAATTAAATAGATACAGCTTCCTTTGACTGAATTAACATTCAGTAAGTGATATGCTCCTTAATATTGTTTTATGCCTAAACTGTACCACCAATTGTACGTAATGAAATGTTACCCTCCCTGATTTTGAGTCGGATGTTTGATTTACCTCAATTATTTTAATAATAAATAGAACCTTTTTTTCATATTCTTGGGGTGGAATATCAAATATAAATATAAATAAGTCCCTGACTCCTGATAATGACAGTGATACAACCATACAACTACACAGACACTAACTTGGGAATGGACTGGAATCTTAACGGCAGTCAAATTTCAGTATAATGGTCCTCACTCAAACTGTTAGTGGCTGGATACTAGGCTAAACAGATCTATCTGATTCCGTAGTAAATTGTTTTTTCACTTGGAATTTCTGCTGTTACAGGCACCTTTTACACCTCAATAAACTGATGCAATAGTTCTGAATAAAATTCAGAATTAAGAAATAGATTCAGTCTTCCATTGAATGCATGCAATCAATGAACTATATTTGACTCTTGGCCTCTATTATACAAGGATTAACAGACAAACATGATATCACTTCTTTTTAAGTTGATCAAGCCACAAAAATGTTGAATCAGATGATTAAGGATTAGAAGCATCTGTGCAAAAATCTCTCAGTATAGGAAGGCCCAGATGGTTCCTGCTGAATCGTTTATAGGATGAACAAGATGGATTAAAAGGACCTTCCACATTTTCGGATTTAAAAAGAACTTTATTCAACATTAATGAACACTAATTTCCCCCTGTGATATAGAATTTCTAAGGCTCGTTTTAAAAATTCTAGTAGGTGTTTAGAGATCTTTTCCACCAGCTGTTATACTCCCGAGTGATAATTCCTTGTATTATATCAATTTAGAAATATTTACTAATCTTATCTTGAGTATGTATAAAAATAACTACTGTTAGATACTTGCTCTAACTACAGTGGTTTCCACCAAGGTCCTCTGTTCCGGTGGGAACAGATGTTTAATCCTATTGGTTGAAGGGTCTGACAGCTCCCTATAAAAGGGCTCCTGTCCGACTCAACCTTTGCTGGATTGTTCTCACTTATTGCACTTAATAAAGAGCTGTTGTTACCGTTAAGCCTGTGTGTGCCTATCCATTACCCAATCTAACACTGGCGACGAAGGTGGGATTGGAAGGTAGCTAGACGAACCAAAAAGAGCGTAGCAATCCAGCAAGTACATCCAGCCCGGAGCTCAGAGCAGTTTTGAGCAGCCATTTTTGAGTGGCAAACTCAAAACATCCTCTAAACACAAAATGGCCATGCACACCCCACCAACTCCATAAGACCCAGTCACCGAGCACTGGGATTCGTACATGCTACGATTTCACTGCTTCCTCAAGGCAAACAACCTCATGGGCCTTTCTGAAGGCTGCAAGAAGAATATGTTCCTCGGGTACTGTGGCCGGGAAGTGTTCGAGATGGCGAAAGAACTCTCTGAGCCGACACCGCTACAATCAGTCGCCTGGTCCGTGCTTCAGCAGACGCTAAGAACCCACTATGCGCCCAAGCCGTCCAAGCACGTTCGCCGGCATGAATTTAACATCAGAAACCAGAAGGAGGGCAAGTCAATTAAGGAGTACGTTGCGGCACTCAGCGTACTGCGAATTCCGACACCTGGACGAGCTGATTCTGGACTGCATAATTTGCGGCGTACAGGACATTAATCTGCAGAGGAGGTTACTCGCTAAATCTAACCTCACTCTACAGATCGCCTTGGACGTAGCCAAGGCGATCTGAATCAGCTGTCAAATCTACTGAGACTCTGCAGCGCCAAAGTGCTCCACAAGACATATGAAAGTGTACAAGCGTACATCGCGAGGCTGCAGAGCCCGAGAGCTCAGAAGGCGAAGGAGATGACAGTTGCCGCATGAGCAGTAGCCGCGCCCAGCCGGAGCCCAAATTCAAACCGCGTCTCCCGCCTTGCACTAGCTGTGGAGGAGACCATGCCAGATTGGCTTGCCATTTCTGCGACGCAACCTGCCAGCGCTGTGAGCGAAAGGGACACATTGCCAAGGTGTGCCGGAGCAAATTCCCTGCCACTGCCTGGCAGCCTAGAAGCGCACCAAACTGCCAACAGAGGCCCAGCCAAGGGGCCTGGCAGAAGCCACCATGGCACTCAGAGGGCGACAATAGAGTCACCCACCACACGTCAATCGGCCAAGTCCGCGCCAGGCGGCCAAAAAAGTTGAGGACTCCCCATGTGAGATGGATATCAACACCGGATTACCATTGACCATCATACCATGGTTTACCCTAAAGCAGGCTATCCCTAGCTTCAAGAAGCAGCATCTTCACACCCCTGACATCCGCCTACGCGATTACTAGGGAAACCAGGTCCCCATCGTGGGCCAAGGCACCTTCCAGGTGAACTTCAAGCAGTTCAGTGGGAAACTCCCAGTGACAGTGGTCAGCGGCAACCTGCAGAGCCTCCTAGGGCTAGACTGGTTCCAAGCCCTGGGCCTAGAGGTGACTGGTATCAACGCCTTGAAAGACGACGGCGCTGAAGCCATCTTTAAGGAGTTCGAGGACGTCTTCGGCACTGGCCTGGGTAAGTATGTGGGGACTCCAATTTCCTTTAGTTTGGACCCCAACATAGCCCCAATAAGGCTAAAACCCAGGAGAGTACCTTTTGCTCTCCGCCCCAAAATTGACAGGGAAATTGACAAGCTCGTAGGCCAGGGAATCCTAGAGCCGGTCGATCACGCACACTGGGAGACCCCTATAGTGACACCTGTCAAAGCTGACGGCTCTGTCCGCATCTGCGCAGACTATTAGTGCACAATAAATAAAGCACTACAACAAAGCGCCTACCCTGTACCCATTGTACAGCACCTCCTTCATTCATTAGGCCCCGGAATTTTTTTTGCTAAATTGGACATGGCACAGGCATGCCAACAATTGCCTGTAGATGGCACTACAGCAGAGGTCCAAACCATTATGACGCACAGGGGTGCATTCAAATGTCACCGCCTGCAATTCGGCATTAGTATCACCCCTAGACTGTTCCAAAGCGTCATGGAACGGCTTTTGCAGGGGATTCCAGGAGTCATCCCTTATTTCGACGACATCTTGGTATCAGCTGCAAACGAGGCACAACTTTTAAAATGTGTACGAATAGTTTTGGCTCGAATTAGAGACAAAGGCCTCCGTCTCAAAAAAGAGAAATGCTAAATTAACGTGCCAAGGGTTGAATTCTTAGGGTACCTAATCTATGGCTCTGGGATTCACCCGACCACACAAAAAATCAAAGCAATTCAGGATGCCCCCACACCTCGCAATCAAACAGAGCTGCAAGCGTTCCTCGGGCTCCTTAATTTCTACAGCATCTTTCTTAAACAGAAAGCCACTGTTGCTGAGCCCTTACACCGTCTCCTGGCTAAGAACGCGAAGTGGTCCTGAGGCAAAGGCGAGGCAACTGCATTTGCCGTGGTAAAACAACTCCTGTCAGCGGATTCCTTCTTGGTACAGTACAACTAGACCCTGCCGTTGTTGCTGATCTGTGATGCTTCCCCTTTTGGCATCGGCGCCGTCCTCAGCCACTACATGCCCAACAGAACCGAAGCCCCTATTGCATTTTACTCCAGGACCTTGTCTGCTGCAGAGCGGAACTACAGCCAGCTGGACCGTGAGGCTTTGGCTGCAGTGGCTGGAGTAAAGAAGTTCCATGAGTATCTATATGGCCTGGACTTCGAACTGGTTATGGACCACAGCTGTTGTTGGGCTTAGTAGCTGGGGACCGACCTACCCCAGTGTCATTATTACCCCGCATGACCAGATGGACCATCTTCCTAGCTGCCTACTCCTACCGTCTCATCCCCCGACCAGGCTCCACTTTGGGGCACACTGATGCTCTCAGCGGCTGCCCGCTGCCTGAACTTCTTGCTGACCCTACCCCAGGGACGCAAGTCCTCCTCATTGACTGCCTGGAGACTGGGCCTATCTCGTCCAGTGACGTTGCCCATCACTCTGCAAAGGACTCCACCATCAAGCAAATTTTGAACTGGGTGAGGAGGGAGTGGCCCAAGGGGCCTGTTGGGGCTGATTTCAAAATGTATTTTGCCAAATGCGATGAGTTATCGGTTGTAAATGGCTGTCTACTGTGGGGGGACTGGGTTGTTGTTCTACCCAAACTGTGCATTGCAGTATTAGAGGCTTTCTAATACTGCATTACCTTGCTAGCAGCTCAGGGAATCAGGCATGCCCTGGTCGCGCCATTCCATCCGGCCTCCAATGGTCAGGTGGAGAGACTGGTGAGATTTGCAAAAGAGGCCCTCTCTAGGATAGGCCCGGGAGATTGGCAAACATGGGTTGACCACTATTTGCTAATTCAGCATATCACACCGAGTGCCACAACAGGAGGAAGCCCCTCCGAGCTTCTCATGGGTCGCCAGCTAAGGTCCCACTTAGACTGGCTACACCCCAATTATTCTGCCTCATCGCCCCCAGACTCCAAAAGCAAAATTCAGACTTTTAATGTAGGGGATTCAGTATACGCCCACAACTACACTGGGGGAACTCTGTGGATTCCTGCCACTGTGATAGGCATCACCGGCCCTCGCTGTTACCTCCTAGAGCTCAAGGACAGTAGGAATTGGAGAAGGCATATTGACCAACTCCATAGCCGCCTCTCCAACTCCACTCTTAGACAACCAGAGGTAACTCCTGCACAAGTTAGCCAAAGCCCTACCCAAATGGAGCAAACACTCACTCCTTCCACGACCAGCTCAAGCCCGAGGGTACCGGGAAACTTATCTGGTTTTGGTGCAGGCCTGCAGCGAGCTCCGAGCGAACCGGCTCTAGAAGCTCCAGCCGCGGCCTGTGAAAGGTTCCAGGAGCTTCCACCAAGCGGAGCTGCGGGGCAAACAGGTCAGTCCGACCTGTCCAAGAAAACCCCTCCTACTGAACTGTGCAGGTCAGGCAGAGCTACCCAAAAGCCCGCCTACCTGTGTGATTATGTAACTAGTAGGATTGTTCCATCCAAGAGGGGAGGGGTTTTAGATGCTTGCTTTAACTACAGTGGATTCCACCAAGGTCCTCTGTTCCAGTGGGAACAGAGATTTAATCCTATTGGTCGAAGGGTCTGACTGCTCCCTATAAAAGGGCTGCTGTCCGACTCAACCTTCGCTGGATTGTTCTCACTTGTTGTACTTAATAAAGAGCTGTTGTTATCGTTAAGCCTGTGTGTACTTATCCATTACCCAATCTAACAACTACTTTATTTATTATAATATATGATGCTATAATCCATTTGGATTTGTCCAAAGATAAACTAAAACAGGTATAGCAAACTGTAGCATCTATTTTTTATGCCAACTGACATTATCATTGCCATAATTGCTAATGCTGCAAAATAGTACAGGTGTTATCCCATGAGAGAATATAACACACATTTCAAGGAAGATAAATATGTTTAGAGATAGAATAGTTGGGTGTGAATGGGATGTTAGGAAAAAGGATGGAAGGAAGAAAACCTCAATGGCCTATTTTCTATACATTTTAGAGAAAATAAAAAGTTTCTGAAATCAAGATCATTCAGATCTTTAAGATCATTTTTTAAAATGGAGACAGGACTTGTTAATGACACATCAGAAAAGTAACATAAATATAATAAAATCCTTATAAAATAAGCTTTGTTTAAATAAACAATTTACATATTTTGGAAAAATGCATATATACACTGTCTGGAGGGGATCAACCACATGAGTGGGTGATTGAAACCTCACCTCTTTTGCTATGTGCACCTGCATGCTTTGCTTGGATCTTACACCTGCCATTACATTAGCTAGGTGTCTTCCCCTGTACGATAGATCCTCTTGATCAGGATTATAAAGTCATCACACTGGAATTAAAAGACTCATAATAGTTCAGCTTCTGTGAAATCGCATCCAGCAATAGGGATCTTAGAATTTGGTGATAGTCCAAACATTTATTTGGCAATTACCATTTTGTAACTTTTCGGTAATCCTGCTTCCCAGGAGAATAAATAGTAAATTTATTTAATACCCTGAAATATCCTACCGTGTACTCCCTCAGCCTTCCCTTCTGAAGGTTAAAGGTTTTCATAATATCTCCTCACAATCTTTAGTTCTATGATTATCTTTGTGTTCAGTATCTGAACCTGATCTAATTTGACTGATTACTTCAAATTTAGTGCCTAGAATGAACATATGTTGGATAGCTATTTGTCTGAAACGGTATAGGGTTTCCTGCCTAGGCAGGGGGTTGGACTAGAAGACCTCCAAGGTCCCTTCCAACTCTACTATTGTATTGTATTATTGTATATAATCCAAGGTGAAGTGCAACTATGAGAGAGGCGAGAGGAAGAGAGGGAGAGGGAAGGGGAGGGAGGGAGGGAGGGAGAGGGAGAGGGAGAGGGAGAGAGAGAGGGAGAGAGAGAGAGAGAGAGAGATATTGCTGTACAATACTACAATAGCTAATATAGCATGTACACCAAAAAACCAATGTTAAACACTGAACACTTGCCATTTCTGGCTATGACACATACACACATACAAACACACCAGTGGTGGGCTTCAAATTTTTTTAGAACCTCTTCTGTAGGTGTGGCCTGCTTTGTGGGAGTGGCTTGCCAGCTATGTGACTGGATGGGCGTGGCCAACTTGTAAAATATGGTGAAACTCACAACGCTCTTGCTTAGCAACCAAAATGTTGGCTCAGAAACTCTGGCATTTGAAGCACGCAAGTCTTAAACCTGTCAAGTTACAAAACCCTTGCACCCCTAACCCTTTAGAAAAAAAACCCCAGGGGTGTTCAAACTTGACAGTTTTAAGACTTGTGGACTTTAACTCCCAGAATTCCTCCTCTCGCTCTTCATCTTGATGATGTGTGGACGGATGGGGGGGAGGGAGCTGGAACCGGTTCTAAACAGCACTGTAGATTTGTGGAACCTCTTCTATAGAAGAGGTTAGAACTGGCAGGAACCCACCCCTGAAACACACACACAAACACATACATTTGAGTGCTTTTGTCAATGCTAACTTTTGGCAACTGCCTGAACTAATGCCTGCGATTATCTTGGCAAGACTTTCATAAGTGGTTTGTTCTTGTCTTCTTTCTGAGGCATGAGTGATGGACCTTAGGGCACCCAGCTGGTCTCATGCCTAAGATGGTACTAGAACTCATGTCTCCTGGTTTCTAGCCTAGTTCATAAAGCACTCCACCAAACCAGCTCTATTTGAAGATATTAGTATTAGCAGAGTAAGAAAAATGTTGAGGACAACATGAAAAATTACTCACCCAGGATCAAATCTGAATGATGCTATTGTGTACCATCTTCTAACCCAAGGTTTTTCAAACTGGAGTCTGCAAAACCCTAGGGTTCTGGCAGAACATGAATAGGTTCTGTAGGACTAGGGAGTGGGAAAAAGCTCAAATGCACTCAGCTCTCTCCACTCCTGCCTGATGCTGCTCTTCCTTTCCCACTTGCTACATCGCCAGAATTTGCAAGTACTGCACGAGGAGTTGTCTTGCTGTGTTTCCCCTGCCATGTCCCCCTGCACAAAAGTTGATTCCCTGCCTGTCTCCAAACTCCCTTTAAAGTGAGATGCCTTCTGATGAGTGAGACTACCTGTAAGTCTATATGAACATACATGAGAATCGTGCTCGTAAAGCCAGCCAGACAGGTAGCCAGACAGGCAGGAGGAGGAAGAAGGGTGCTTGAGTGGCTTCAGCCAAGAATTCACTATGGAAAAGAAGTTTAATTTCACTATATTCATTCATTGCTTCTATCGATAGTATTATGTGGCATGCAGTGTTTTTGTGCATCAGACCATCAGCATTCCTAAGTCAGGGATTTATTCTAAGTGACATCCCAGTTGGAGATTTTCCGGCATATTTTTTCACCTTTATAATATTAAATTGTCATATCCATCCTAGGTGTATAACCTTTAGCATATATGTATTATATTTATATTGTTTTTGACTAGTTCAAGCACACATTTATGCAATATATTCCCACCCACCCACCCACCCCAGATATGGATGATTGGCTACAATTGCAGACAATACAGAAACAAATATATATGGGTGGGTAGGTGGGTTTCTGGAGCTGTAATTAAATTCATATGAATAAATTACAAAGAGCTCCAATTTATTGCCAATTTCCTATTATTGGTACTTTGACTCTTAATCAAGCATCTCAAGATTTCTTTTTTTTAAAAAACCCACCATGTTCCACAGCTGGAAAAACTGGAAAATACCCTATTCTAGACTCACAAAAATACTTTTGATTAATAGTCCTGCCACCCACCCACCCTTGAAGAGCATCTTAATCAAAATTCCATAAGGTACTTTATTGAATGACTTACTAATAACAAGATATATCAGGCAATTTCCTTAGTAGACTGTAGGAGTGTTATAGATAAATATCTTGATTTCTTTTTTAATTGAAAAAAAAATGCAAATAATGAAGCAGTAGCCAAATAACATTGGTTTGAATTAACAGGCAAACTACAAATGAGGTTTTCTGGAAAATGGAGGTCTAAGATGATATAGGGAAGCATCTTGTTTGGCTTCAATTGTTCGTTCAGAAAAATCGAGTTTCTTTTTAACTCTATAACAAGAATCTGACACAAAGACAGAGAGACTTTGATATTGTAAAACTAGTATTCAGGAATGTGTTTTGGCCAAAGTGTGACTAAATAAAATTAACTTCTAATTATATAATGTTATTATGGGATAGTATCAGGGGAAAAAATCCATCATGAAGGTTTTATCTATCTGACTATTTACAGATGACAACAAGGATATATTTTGCCAGTTATGCCCCCTCCTGGAGAAATGAAACGTAGCCTTGGTGCTCGTTCCATTGCCTTCCAGCATCTTGTTATTGAACATACATGGTGGGACTGAAAACAAGATGAACTGAATAAGGTACAAAATAAAGACTTTTTAAACCTCTCTGGGCACATGCAGGGAATACCTCACCAACTTACTCCTTTGTTTTCCCTTCCAATTTCAGAATTCCTGACATTTGGCAGCTGCTCAAATGTCTATGAAAACTAGGCCTCTTTTTTCAATTTCAAGTTTCTCTCACTTTAGAACTGGACTTTTCCTCCCCCCCCCCTTTTCTAATTAGAGGAAGAAGAAATCCAGTCTGTTCTACCACCCCTGGGAATCCAACAAGATGGGTGTCTACCAGATTACATACTGATAAGAGAGAGAGAAATGTTTTAATTAGCTTTCCCTTGTGTATATTTTCTTTTGATTATACAGCTGGGTAAATACATATTGATTGAATTTCACAGTTCTCTATGATTTGTAGCGTGGTTTTAAATTGTGCCTCACATAATAAAATACCCTTAATCAATAATGATAAAAATATATATGAAGACTAAACTCGCATTTGGTTCCACATATAAGTATTGAAGAGGTTTAATGATATTCTGCTTAGTTGCTCAGTTCAGCTATGAGATGGCATTCTTTAAATTTAAAAAAACCCAGCTTAAACATGGAATGATTTATGAATTGTCAATCTCTAGACAATTGTAATTAAAATTATTTCTAGAGGTCACTTCAATAGGAAGAATAATTTTGGGAAACTGGATGCTAAAAAAGTAGAAACCAAAAAAAGCAACATTTCTGTTTTGGGAAATTAACTTTAAGAATTATTCTTAGTGGAAAGCATTTATTTGTATTGTTATGTAATCAGACATCATGACCTATTAACAAAAAACACAGAGTGATACTGTGAGCTACGGTTTGTTCTTCTGATTTATTTGGGAAGGTGTTGTACTTAGTATGATGGATAAACTCATCCATTTCAGCTTATAACGTGTAAAGTGATGGCTTGCTCACGCAGGACCAAGAATGAAGAAAGATTGCCTCTTCCTTTTTTCTTTATTAAACATTTTGAAGAAGATATATAATAAAATACATGGAAAAGGTAAAATAATTTTGATATTATAGTGTCTTTATCAGGTATTAATTAGGGATTCGAAAATGTCCTGGACATTGAAGCTTTCTAAAATATTAAATCAATCAATATCTGTCTGTCCGCCCATCCATCCATCCATCCATCCATCCATCCATCCATCCATCCATCCATGAATGAAATGATAATGTCTAGAGTCTCAAAAGGTAAATGCCTAAATATCTTCTATTGAGGATTTTTGAATTTATGATATACCAGGTAGAAAGCAGGAGTCCATGAGTTAAGTACTGTCTTAGCCACGAATGCCATCTAGATGATTTGGATCCAGTCACTCTTCCTCAGCCCAACCCACCTCATAAGGTTCCTGTTGTGGGGAAAATAGGAGGAGGAAGGTATGTTGGCTATGTTTGTCACCATGGTTTATTTGTAAGAATAATAAAGGCAGAATACAAACAAATAAAGTAACACAAAGTATGTTTCATATTACTTATCACTAATTCAAAAGAAAGTAGCATCCATAAATGCAAACATGGAGATGATCAGAATACTTAATAAAAGTCTCCAAATGACTTCTTTTTGAATAGAATAACAGAATCTCTAGTGCTGGAACATGTACAACTTCTGGCGACAAGCCGTTCTACTGATTAATTATTGACACTGTCAGGAAATTTCTTTCTGGTTCTAAATTGCTTCTCCCCTTGATTAGTAAACAGGCTTGCTTCTTGTCCTACTTCTTATCCTGCTTTGGAGAATCTTCTTTGTGGCAGCCCATTGGATATTGGAACAGATATCATGCCATCTTTTCATTAGACTAGAGTTACCCAATTCCAACAAACATTCTTTATATTTGTTTTAGCCTCCAATCCCATAATCACCTTTGTTGCTGTTCCCTGCACTCTTTCTAGAGTCTCAACATCTTTTTTATATTATGGCAACCAAGTGATTCCCTCCCACCCATCATGAGGCAGTCTCATTGGTACAGATTATAGAATTAACAGAGCCAGAAGGCGAAGAACAAATTGGACCAGACATAGAAACAACTTCAAGTTCAAGCCTACACTATGAAACATAATCACTTCTCTCCCCTTATTGCATCCACAGATTGTGCCCTGGCTACCCTTTTTAGAATAACATGCGTGTGGGTTAGGGAAGTCGGCAAGACAAGGAGTTCCATCCTCCCCCAGTGCAGTCTGAAATCTTGAAACAATACTTCTTTACAGATAAAATTCTGTAAAGATAAAATTCCCTGGACTCTATATGGGTGTGGTAAGAGGTGATTCATTTATTCTCTCTCTCTCTCTCTCTCTCTCTCTCTCTCTCTCTCTCTCTCTCTCTCTCTCTCTCTCTCTCTCTCTCCCTCCCTCCCTCCCTCCCTCCATCCCTCCCTCCCTCCATCCATCCATCCACCCATCTATCTCTTCCTGGAATTATATAGATCTATTTCAATCAGGATTCAGGCAATGAACAGAAATTACACTAATCCTTCTTCAGAACATATAGGGCAGTGGTGCTCAACCTTCCCAATGCCGCGACCCTTTAATACAGTTCCTCATGTTGTGGTGACCTCCAACCATAAAATTATTTTCGTTGCTACTTCATAACTGTAATTTTGCTACTGTTATGAATTGTAATGTAAATATCTGATATGCAGGATGTATTTTCATTATTACAAATTGAACATAATTAAAGCATAGTGATTAATCTGCCAATCTTGGTTTGGGAGAAGATCAGCCAGGCTGGGATTTTTCAGGTTAAAATGACCTCCCTACCTGCCTCCAGCAGCAGTTCCTGGTTTACATGACTTTCACTTTGTTAATTTTACTTTTTTTACATTCCGTTCCCCCCACCCATCCACCCAGTTTTCTTTCTTTCTTTCCATTCCCCCTCCCTTTTCTTCTTTCTTTCTTTCCATTCCTTCCTCCCTTTTCTTCTTTCCTTCCTTCCATTCCTCCCTCCCTTTTCTTCTTTCTTTCCTTCCATCCCTCCCTTTTCTTCTTCTTTCTTTCTTTCTTTCTTTCTTTCTTTCTTTCTTTCTTTCTCTCTTTCTTCTTTCTTTGTTTCTTTCTTCTTTTTTCTCTTTCTTTCTTTCTTTCTTTCTTCTTTCTCTCTCCCTCCCTCCCTCTCTCCCTCCTTTCTTTCTTCTTTCTTTCTTTCTTTCTTTCTTTCTTTCCTTCTTTCTTTCTTTCTTTCTTTCCTTCTTTCCTTCTTTCTTCCTTAAACACAGATTAAGAAGTTGCCCTTTAAATGGGATTTTAAACAGAGGCTTAAGCTACATCAAACTGTGCTTCCGTCCCACGTGAAATTCCTCGGGATGGAAGGAATGGGTGGCCAGCCCTTCCCGGGGCCCAAAAAGCCTCCAAGCTCAGTTTAGCCCGCAGGACATGAGCGGTGGTGGGGGCAGCAAAGGCAGCATCCAGGCTCAAGGCGGCCTGAATCCTGGCATGCGCCTGCCTGGGCGAGAGCCGGTCCCACCAGCTGAAGCGGGTGCCTCTGAGCCCCTGTGCAGGCAGTTGGGCTGAAGCGACACCGCTCACGGCGCTCGCTTCAGACATCTGTCGGAGCTGAGGCTGATCCGCCACCCAGAAGAACCCATCTCTCTCCCCCTTCAGCGCCTCAGCCTTTCCCTGGCGTGGAGACCGGGCGGGGCGGCATCTGGGTTACGCCCGGAGGTGGGGGGAGGCTGCTTCGCCACCTGGTGCTCTTCATGCAGCTGCCGCTTCAGGACGCGCTCCTGAGCATGGGCAACACCGGTTGAGGTGGATGGTCTTATGCGACCCCTGTGAAAGGGTCGTTTGAACCCCAAAGGGGTCGCGACCCACAGGTTGAGAACCACTGATATAGGGCATTCAACCTTTTTCATTGTTTTAGAGCTCTTAGCGGTTTTCAAAAACAGTAAACACAATATCCTTCTGGACTTGGAGTTGGGGACCCTTTACTGCACACTTATACTATGTCAGTATAAGTCAGTGGTAGTGGAAGAGGAGAGGTCATCCAAGCAGTTATTCTCTTTGGGGTGCCACAAAGTTCACATTTTCCTTCATTATAATTTCACTTCCAATTGAAGCCATACATTTTAGAATTCAGAAAATCTGACCCATTTTTTGTTATAATAGGAATGAAACCCTAAATATTTCAGCTCTTCTAAATTTATTTCAGCCTGAGTGAAGTTTGTATTCCTAACCAAATATATTCCATGTTGTCTCATTTTCACAGAACTGTGGCTTCTTTTCAAGATTAGCCTGAAAACCACATACACACAAACACAAACACACACAATTCTATTTTCCACCAACCAGCTTTTACTGTGGAGAGTATTAAATCATTACGCAGTATTGATTAGTGATCAATTTTCATCTTGCAGTGCAATAGAGAACATACCATGCATAGCAATCTTAAGATGCTGTATGAGTATAATGGGATGCCTAATTACGGCAAACAAAAACAAATGGTTGGCGAAGGCGCTCCCCAAACACCTGTCTTTTTCTCTAAACTATTCATTGAAGTAATAAACAACACACTGCGTCTTTATTACTGCTCCTGTCAGTGCTGAGCCGTAGACAGCTCTTGGGTGAGTCAAAAGCTAGATCAGAAAGAAACATAATGAAGCAAGAAAGATTTTTTTTTTCTAGACCAAGGTTTGAATTAGTGGCCAAAGGAAATAATTTCACACAGAGAAGCTGGACAGTGGACAATTCTTATCCTACTTCCTTCCAAATTATTTCAGTTCTGTTAAAAGCACCTGTTAACAGACAGAAGAGTTTGGAGAATCTTTTTTCTATCCTTTCCTCCTGTCCTAATGGTACTTTTTATGGACCTTATTTGAAATCATTTAAAAGAAACTGCTTCAGTTGTTTAGATTCTTTGAGTTGTTGATAGTGAGACTTAATAGTTGAACGGCTACTTTTGCAGTTATGGCGAGATGCTATTTACATATTTCCCCCAACTCTGACCCCATAGGTTTTGCAAAATTAATTGGTACCCAAATTATTTCAAGAACATTTTGGGGTATGTTCACACAACATCCAAAATATTTACCCCAGGTCAGGAAGGCAGAACCACCACTTTCCTGCCCACCTTCATATTCCATGTTCTTGTGAAGAAGAATTTGCAAGCATTATGACATTTATTGATTCACAAATATTTTATCTGCAATCTTGTATTTTACAAACAAACCAAGAGAAAATTGGAGCTGTAACAGTCACTAAATTCATGAGCAAGACAAAACACCAGCAACAGACACATACTGTATATCTGCCCAATAGCTGCCCTTCTGGTTCCAACTCTTCTAAAGTGGGATGCTTGGCGGGGGAAAAAAAACCCTCCCTGAATTTATGGAGTTTGATGTCCCTGCCATGATTTGAAAACCATTCAGACCATACACAATCCATCTGAGAGCCATACAGACCATGTACAATCCTACTAGCCTTTTGCTCTCAGTTCCCAAAACATCACAAACACTGCTTGAAATGAATGGAAAAAAGGCTGCATGTCCCCAGAATGAAACTAACTATTCAAGGATCCCTTTAGTCTACCAACTATTATCCCAGTGGTGGGATCCTACTGGTTTAACAACCAGTTTGGTGATTGCACGCTTCATGTGCAGTTTTGAGAAAAAGTATCTTCCACGTTACTGCTGGGGAGGAAAACAACTGAGGCACAGCAATCCACTCTGCCACGCAACTCAGCTGAGAAGATATAGATGAGTTAAGCACAGGAGTTGGGTGGACCACTTCATCATCAGAGCGAACCGGCTTGCTCCCAGCTGATGTTTAGAGCTACCGGTTCGCCCGAACCGATAGAATCCCATCCCTGTATTATCCCATCCCCAGATGGAAAAATACCACCCTTGAACCTTGAAGTAAACATATCTTCTATTGTTCAATTTTAAAGCAGTAGGGAGCCCTATAAGATGCTAGTAAATGCCAGTAGATGATGCTACTCCTGTTGTATAGGGTAGCAAGCGGCAGATGATGACAAAATACTATCAAAATACATACTATTAGAATGACCATTGGCTTACCTGAAGGGTCGTTCTCGGTGCATTGCAGGAGTGTCCAAGCAAGGGTTAAATTCTGTCCCACTGCCTAGGGGCTGGATTGAAAATCTTTGGCCATGCCCTCTGGCTCCTTCCATCCTCAGTTTTTCAATGGAGGCATGGTCCATCTGAGACGGATGTCCGACTGGCAAAGTATCCTCACATGGAAAAGCAGAACATCCTGGAATTAATACCCTAGGCTGGGGTTGGAAACTCCTCCAGTGCACTGAGAACGACCCTTCAGGTAAGCCAATGGTCATTCTCCGGTGCACTGCTTGGAGTGTCCAAGCAAGGGACATGCCCAAGCAAAATGTCACTAGGGCGGGTGCCTCCAATAAGGTCCACAATCCACAACAAGATTCGGCAGAAACCATGCTCTGCAAGACACGTCTTCTGAAGGCAGCATCCGCAGAGGCGTATTTGTCCAGCTTGTAGTGCCTAACAAATAAGGATGGCCTTGCCCAGGTTGCATCTTTGCAGATCTCCTCAATCAAGGCCTGGGTAGCCCAGGCAGCGGTAGTCGCTGCATTTCGGGTTGAGTGCGCTGTCAGTCTGGGAGGTGTAGACCTACCCTAGTGTTCAAGGGCAGGGAAATACAAGCCTTGAGCCAGCAACTGATGGTGGAAGATGAAACCTTCTGGCCCATGGCTGCCGGTTGAAATGATACAAATAAGGCCTCTGAGCATCGGAAGGAGGATGTACGCTTGATGTACCACTTCAATGCTCTCTGCACGTCGAGGGTATGCCAACAGCATTCTCTAGGGTGCAAGGGCCTTGGGCAAAAGTTTAGGAGAATGAGCTCCTGGGTCCTGTGAAAGTAGGAATTGATCTTTGGGATAAATGACAGGTCCAGCCAGAGAGTGACCCTGTCCCTATGGATGAGACACAAATCCCCCTTGACTGACAGGGCTGCCAGTTCAGACACCCTCCTCGCTGAAGTAATAGTGACAAGGAAGGCCGTCTTGAAGGAAAGATGCCTGATGGAAGAAGAGCGAAGAGATTCAAAGGGTAATTCTGATAGAGTCCTGAGAACAACAGCGAGGTCCCAGGATGGGTATCGATGGATCACCTGCGGCCGCAGGTTTGATGCGCCCTTAAAGAAGGCGTGTACGCTGGGTTGATGGCTGAGCGGTTGGGAAGAGTCTACAGATATCACAGTGGCCAGTGCAGTGACTTGGCATCGTAAAGTATTTGGAGCTAGTCCTTTATCAAATCCCTCTTGGAGGAAGTCCAGTATTTGAGGGAGAGATGCAGAAAGTGGCTCCAGGTGATGTGAGCCGCACCAGGTGGAGAAGGCAGACCACGTGGCCCCATAGATTCTGGTGATGGAAGGCCGCTGGGCTGCCTGCATGGTGTGAATGATCTGCCTCGAGAAGTTGGCTTGAGCTAGGAGATCCCCTTCAAGTGCCAGGAGGTCTGATTGAGCCACTGGGGCTCTGGGTGTTGTATGATCCCCTGGCTGAGGGAGACCAATTCTTGGGGAATTCTCCAAGGCTGGCTGACCGAGAGATTGGTGAGGTCAGCAAACCAAGTTCTTCATGGCCAGTAAGGCAGAATCTTCCTGATGACTCAAGAAAGTAGAGGCAAGGGCGGGAAGGCGTAAAGCAGGCCCTTGGGCCAAGGGCAGTTAAGTGCATCTACCACTTCTGCCTGTGGAGAATTGTACCTGGTGTAAAAATGGGGAAGTTGGGCATTCTCCAGGGTGGCGAAAAGGTCGACTAGAGTGCTGAACCTGAGACACAGTTGACGGAACAGGTTCAGAGGAAATTTGCAAAGCAGCCACCTGGACTTCGTTGTCCCCATTTGTCCGGAATTATAAATTGGACAGCTTTGCCTCAGCGGAAGGAGCATTCAGGAGGCGAGTTCTTCAGGGCATTCACACCAGCGGAGAGACCCTGAATGCTGCTGCTTCCCACCCTAGTGACAATTAGCTTGGGCATGTCCCTTGCTTGAACTCTCCAGAGCAGCGCCCTGGAAAATGACCATTGGCTTACCTGAAGGGTCATTTTCAGGGCGCTGCGAAGGAGAGTCCACCCCACCCTGGGGTCTGGTTCCGCTGGTGACAGTTCAAACGTTTACGGTTCCAGTTGATTTGTTTCCTTGTTGGATTTGTTTCTATTGTTGGACTTCTCAGCCCGCAACAATTGCACGTCTTCATTGAAAAAAATCTGAAGATAATCAGCACCAGAGGCGTGGCTTAAAGTTTCAATTCAGTTCTGGGCAGATTGGCTGTATTTAACCCTTGCTTGGACTCTCCTTCGCAGCACCCTGAAAATGACCCTTCAGGTAAACCAATGGTCATTTCCCGTAATCTGTGAAGATGGCAAATACTAAGAGTTAACAAAGAAAATATTCTTACTTTGACCTATTACTCCAGTAACAGACAATTATGAAAAAAAGGCTGAAGGAGTATTTCAGTTTTAAAATGGTAAAGCAATACACAGGAAATATTTACTTGGAGTTCAAATTTCCAGGATTAAATCAACTGCATTTTAAGAAACTAAAAAAAAGAAAAAAAGAATTCCCGATGTTAGAGATTAGCTATATTTCCAGAAATCCTGGAAAACAGTAGGGTCAGTCAGCTGAAGGAAAGTACATATTATAGGAAATCTGTGATCTGATACTACTACTGGAAAGATTGTATAACAGATGATAAAGCCATCTGTAAATATCTTTAAAACAATGCCATGATTAGTAGAAATTGTTTTGTGTTGCCAATTATATACAGAGCCAACCTTTTATACAAACTCAAGGTATTTTTTTTTGCAGTTGTATATTCCTAATAGCAGTAACAAACACATTGCAAACTACAAATGTTCTGCTTAGTGAATGAAAAGACAAATGCTTACTGTTCAGATAATCCAGAGAGACAAAACCAGTTCAGGAACAAGCCAAATGTGGTCAGTTTCCAGTTCTAATTTCAACCGCCAGGGGGGCACTCATTCCAGATCCCTGATGTCAGAGGCTGATGTCCTAGGGCGGTGGGCGGAGAAACACCTTCTGTCCCTACAGGCGGAGCACATTTCAGGCACGACCAACACCCAGGCGGACTGGCTGAGCAGGGCCATGGTCGACCACTCGGAGTGGCGCTTGCATTCGCACCTGTTCATCTCCAAGATTAGCTCCTGGTTCCACCGCACACAGGAGGTAGTTCTCCCAGACTTTTGTCTGCATCCTAGACATCCGAGGGAGAAACGCTGGCACTTGCTAGATGTTCGCAGGACACTTTGCAAGTACATCAAGCACACAGAGGCTTTTCGATGCTCTGAATTGCTCTTCATATCATTCCAGCCGGCCTCCCAGGGCAGGAAAGTGTCCTCCTCTATGATCAGTGGGTGGCTTAGGGCCTGCATTGCCCTCGCTCATGTCCTACAGTCCAAACCTGTACCTAGCCACATTACAGTGCATTCAACCAGGAGCACCGCCACCATGGCTCGATGATGGCCCCTAGATGCTGTAGTCTGGTTGTCGGAAGAAGATGACTTTTCTCCAGGTTTATGGAGAACCCATGGTCTTGAAGCACCTGCATGGTGTATTCCAGGTCTCGGGTCGCCTGTTGGTGGGATGACGACTGTATGAGGACATCGTCCAGGTAGCAGTGCAGTCTTATTGGATGGGATCTAAGGAAGGCCGCCACAGCCGCGAGGATCTTCGTAAATGTCCTGGGGGCCGATGATAGGCCGAACGGCAAGGCTCGATACTGGTAATGGTGGCCTGCATAAGTGAATCTCAGGTACCTGCGGTGGGCTTTGCAGATGGGTACGTGGAGGTACGCCTCCTTGAGGTCTATGGATGTCAAAATATCCCCCGGCCTGATGCATCCCAGGACAGACTGGAGGGACTGCATCTTGAACCTCCGATAGGTGACATGATAGTTTAACCTTTTTAGGTCCAATATTCCCCTCCACCCCCCGGAATTTTTGGAAACTAGGAACAGGATTGAGTAAAAACCTGTCCCCTCCTGACCCGCCGGAACAGCTTCTATGGCCCTGATATCCTTGAGGTGCCTGATCTCTTGTTCCATGAGAGCCCGTTTGACTGGGCATGAAGGGACGGGGCACCTGATGAAGTGGCAGGGGGGGAAGGGAGAGGAATTCCAAGGTGAGGCCCATGCGGATCGTTTGTAGGACCCACTGGTCCAACGTGATCTGCTCCCACTTGGCGTGAAATAACTGGAGACGCCTTCCTATGGGAGCTGATCAATGATGGTCATTTTTATCTTCTAAAGGGGCATGAAGAAGACCCCCACCCCGATAGGGACGTTTGGAGTAGTGTTGTTGGTGACCTCTGTCGCAAAAGGACTGACGGTCCTGGGACCGGTCAGTTTGTTGGGGATACACCTGATGAAATGGGGCGGAGCTAGTGGATGGCTCAGTGTTCTGAAAGGGTTGCCTCCTGTAGGAGTTGGGACCCTTCCGATCTGACTTTTTTGTGACCGATGGCATCACCTTGTTTTTGTCCTTATTTTCAACTAGGACAGGGTCCAGAACGTCCCCAAAGAGCTTGTCCCCTTTAAAGGGAGCTATGACAAGCTTCCACTTGTAACACATGTCCACGTTCCAGTGTCTGAGCCACAAGAGGCGTCTGGTGGTGACATTAGATGCTAGGGCTCGACAGGCAAACTTGGCACCACTCAGAGTGGCATCCGCAGTGTACTCTGTGGCTGCCATAATCTTATTGATATCCTGCCTCAGCTTCGTGTCCCTGGCAGGAATTTTCATCAGTAACTGCCTCAACCAAAGTAGGGCTGCCCTGGAAAGGAAGGAGGCTGAGGCGGACGTCTTAATCGCCCATGCTACCGCCTGGTGAGTTTTGTGACAAGCATTCTCAGACCTCTTGTCCTCTGCCTTGAGCCCTTCTAGTAAGTCAGGGGGAAGAACAGACGTAGAGGTGAGTGCCGCCATGGGAGGATCAATTGGAGGTAGCTTAAGCAAATCTTCCAGGCTGGCATCTACTGTATAAAGCTTCTTATCATTGCTACTGGGGGTAGCCATGGTAGCAGGCTGTGCCCATTGCTTTTGAACCATATTGAGAAAGAGTTTGGGGACTGGAACTATCTCCTAGGCCGGCACAAGCTCTTCAAAAAGGTCCCCAGATAGGTCATCTGGGTCCTGGGTCGCCGGAACCGATGGGGTTGACCCCATGTGGGCTGCTACTTTGGCCTTATCCAGAATGGTTTTGAAGTTGGTCAGTTTAAATAGGCCCGAAAAGGTAGGCTTTTCGGAAGAACCACCTTCATCCCCTGAGAACTCAGCTTCCTGCCTAGGCAATAAGTCTTCCTCCTCCTCCCAGTCTGAATCCTCCGAGGCTAGGGAGGAATAGGGGGAATGAGGGGGCTGGGTGAAGGATGCTGCACTGGGAGTAGCCTGGGGCTCTAGATGGCGGGTCTTGTGAGTGCGTTTGCCTCTCTGTTGCCTGCCCGCTTTGATGCCGTGGGAGATAGTCCTGTTGATGACCTCCTGCATTTCTGCTGAGAGGTTGGGCCCTTGGTCCTCGACTGGGCGAAGTCTGGGGCTAGGCCTGGGAGGTGGAAGCTGCAGTGCCAAGGGCCCCAAAGGGGCTGGCCCCTCATCCATATCCGAAGGACAGGCGAAGAGGTCGGCCTGATCCACCATCGAGGGGCCTGGTGAAACTGCCATGACCAAGGAGGCTGTGGGTGAGAATTCCTGGCCTTCCCCTTCGCTATTGGAGATAGGGTGAGCCTGGGCAAGGGCAATCTCCCTGGAGGATTCCTCGGGGGTCACCAACTGGGAGGCTTGGGCCTGCTGCTGGGCCTTGGAAAATTGTTTTTCTAGGGCCTTCTGGTGGCGTATGGCATCCTTATCCTGCCCCGATCCCTGCTTAGGCCCGGGTTTGGAATAAGGCTTGTTGCCTCTGATGGCCTCCCTGGCAGCCATGCCGGCCTGCCTAGCGAAGGCTCTGGAAGAAACTCCCATTGGTTCAGGGTTTTCTGGGATCTGATCTGCCATGGTGTTAATAATGGGCCCCAATTGAGACAAGTAGGGAACCACCTCCACTCACCACCTCACAGTAGTACACCGCAAGCCAAAGCACTCA
Source organism: Natrix helvetica (assembly GCF_964273705.1). Lineage (NCBI taxonomy): Eukaryota > Metazoa > Chordata > Lepidosauria > Squamata > Natricidae > Natrix > Natrix helvetica. The sequence continues at coordinate 112,448,219 of NC_138552.1, read as the reverse complement.
AGAAGAGACACAGAAGGTTGCAGGATGAGATTCAGCCAAGGCAGGGGTATAGCGCGAGCAAAGCCAGCTCCCAGCGCCTGCAGGAGTGTAAGGGCTGCGATCCAGACAACCACAAGCACTTGCTGCTTCAATCTGAAAGGCTAGGGGCCCGGATCGCCGGTCTAACCGGTCAATGAGGCCTCCACGCAGCTCCTGCTATGAGTCAGGCTTCAGGCAGCTGCGGCATGCGGTCAAAATCGAAATCGAAACTGGCAGGACTCCAAAATGGCGGCCGGAACTCCTTGCCGCCTCTCCAGCCCTTTTAAAAGGTGCCGCTATCGCTTGGGAGAGCCCTGAGGGGCCGTGCCAAACGCCAGCTTGTAAAAAGCATGGACGATGGCAACGGAGCTCTCAGCAGGGATTTCCTCCTGCAGCAGGGTTGCTGCGGCGGCGGTCCGACCCATGCGCTTCCCCAACAGTTGCCTATGACCCTGCGGAGCCCAAGCAAGCCCGGGACACCGGGAGGACCAAGGGGTGAGAAAGAAGCCAAATTGGAAATTAAAACAAATTTTTCTCACCAACCCTGCTCCAAAGTATATATCACGATCCTTTCCTTTCTTTAATATAATTGAGAGTCCAAGCAATCTATCTAGAATTGAAGAGTAACTCAAAGCGCGTCCACTGGGCTAGCTGAATTGAAAAAAACTGAAGATAATCAGCACCAGAGGCGTGGCTTAAAGTTTCAATTCAGTTCTGGGCAGATTGGCTGTATTTAACCCTTGCTTGGACTCTCCAGAGCAGCACCATGGAAAACATTCATTTTGATGTATTTTTGTACAGCCATATTGACTTCTTCCATTGTTTTCCTTACTGGGTATGTTTGAGACTACCCTTTTTGGAAATATCCTTTCTTGCCCATTTTGAGGTAAATTTTCTATTAGCTTCTTCTGCCATGCTATCCAACTTTTCAGTATTCTAATTTTACTAAAATCTGTTTGTTTCAGTTTGTTAGTTCTTTATTTTGACTTCAAGATCATTTTTAAAGGCTCAGGGACAGAACATTCCATTTCCTACTTCTCCCTATATTAATGTAAGCTCTTTTATCCACTGGATTTACTGGAGAGGAAATTTGATATACTGAAATTACCATGGAATTATCTATGGAGATTCTCAGTCATCCAGGTCACGGCTGTCCCAAAGGTGCTTTTTCAAGAGGCAACTAGATTTTTGGGGGGCGGTTTCAAGATGTTTCACTTCTCATCCAAGAAGCTTCAAAGAAAAAATGGAAAATTCAGTTGCCTCTTGAAAAAGCACTTTTGGGACTACCATGGAATTAAACTTTAAGTAGTTAATTCTACTGCCTTGAATAGAAAGCAATAATCTATCTCAAATATACACTGGATGCTCATAGGACATTCCCATGCATTATGATCTTCTAAAGTATCTATTGTATTTTATATTGATCCAGCACATCACTTATCCTTGGTCACAACTTACTAATCTTTCATTTGTTCAGCATCTCTACATGGATACTTTCCTATTTGTTCCCCTTCCTAGTGCTTTCTTCCTACAATATTATAGGGAGGGAAACCTAGAACTAGTGCTAAGCTAGTACCACTACAAATTATATCTTCTGCCCCATAAATGAATCTATACTGAAGTCCACAAGTATTTCAAAGTTTCACAAAAGACTCTTAAGAATAACTCTGTGGAAAACTTGTCCTTTTCTACAAAAGTCCTCAATGTGTTTAATGACCTTAGTCAAAGCTTTTTAAGGGGTTCTGGTAGTGTGGAGTAAACCTTTGTGTTTTTACTGTGTGCCTTATTGCCTAATTTGTTGCCTGAAATGTGATGGCCCTGCTTTCAATTAGCTAGTTAGCTAAACTAGATTAACTGATTGATTCCCTATAAGCTGATTCACTATAAGGTAAAGTCTTGAATTTTGCTTGTCAATCAGCTTCATTACATTTAGGAAGAAGAATTGAGTTTCTTTACCATTCTTTCTTTTGCACAATATTTCCCTAACTTATCTGACTGATATTTGGCATGAGTGTTCCTCATTCTCCTGTGCCAAATCCTACAACATTTGGCATATTCTGGCACCACATAAAGCTAATCCAATCTGCTGAAAACAAACTCCAGCCATCTGTCTTTTCTCCTGTTTGAAACAGAGCTCAACCTTTCTTTGACTAGATTCACACTAAGCCATAGAATAAACTGTTTGTAATTCAGTATCTTATCTAAATACAACCACTATGACTTAGGAACCCAGTTAATGGTTTAGTGTATTGGTAGAAGCCAGTCAATTCTGATTGATTTAAGGAATAATAGCCCCATTGTTATGGATTTTGTATGATCACAGCTTCCATGTCTCTCTAGATCGAATGAGACTATTTCTAGAATGACCATTGCAAATTAGACTGTCTGAAGCTCTAGATCGAGTAGTCTTAGTAGCTAATTACTGTGAAATTTTCACCTTTCGCTCCTGATATTCAAAGGCAAGATAATAAAATTTAATAAAATGAATAAATTTCTAATTTATTAGTTTACAATTTTACAGCAGCCCCTCTCACCATACGTTGACTCTAGGCAGTGAACCAAAAGATAATATAAATGATAACCGAAAAGAAATAGAAACAGATTTGAGAGATGTGTGTGTATTAGCTATACAATATTCTTTATTGAGGTGCTTATATATATTTTACATCTTAACTGATGCTAATTAATACACACTTTATACTATAATTAGGAGTAGGTTTAATTTTCCAAAGTAAGAGCTTGCAGGAGGTAGAGCGGAAACTCAACTCACCTATCTTGGAGTACTTCTGCTATTTTCTAAAGCCTCAGTCTGCTCTAAAAATATGGCAGGTTGAAAGAAAATATGAAGTTGAAGGCCTGCCAGATACAGGAAGGATACAGGCGAGAGAGAACTTTTCTCCCATCTACTAGCAATTATGCAGATATTGTTTGCATGTAATATGTCAGAATGTATTATGAGAAAACTTTATGTAATACAATAAGGAGACAAATTAATTACACATATCAGAATTGAAGACAAAACAAAAGATAATGAGCAATTCTATGAGTTTTCTATTGAGCTTTTTTTTAGAAGCTATATTTGCAGTGGAGAACAAAAGAGAACTAAGAGAGCTCCTTAACTTCTTTTCTGACCTATTATCTGACCTTTTCGTGCACAAGTTGTTTATTTTTTTCAACATAAATAAGCCTAGCTACTATTTTGAGCAACAACATCAAATAATGCAATTATTTATGTTCATCCTCCATAGAAAATTGTAATTTGTAGTTTGGCCCAGAATAACAAAAGTGTTTACAAAATAGCATCAACTTGACCATAAATGCCAAGTAAGGTCAAACCTCATCAGCAATTGAGTGGCAATTCTGGGACTATTTGTTAGACTCTAAAGAAGGCAAGGGCAAATGATATCCAGGGCAAGGCCAAGATGTAATGGGAATAATCTTGAGAAACAGGAGGAAGAGCTGCAACGAGAACAACAGTCAGTTAAAAGAAATATGAGCCCAGGGCACCAATGTAAATTGAGAAAACATCTCAGACATAATGCAGTACTGCAGGCTACCTCTGCTGACTGCTGGCTGCCAGCAGTTCAAGTCTCACCAGGCACAAGTTTGATTCAGCCTTCCATTCTTCCGAGGTGGGTAAAATGAGGACCCAGATTGTTGGGGACAATATGCTGACTCTCTGCTTAGAGAGGGCTGTAAAGCACTGTGAAGCGGTATATAAGTCTAGGTGCTATTGCTATTGCTATAATGCTCCCTATTTCTCCTGAAGACCTAAACAGGGAGGGAGAGGCATATTCTAACTTGCAAGAACCTTACAATAAAAGTAGTATTACATCATGCATGTCTTTGATTTCCAGGTTTGATCTAACTTGGAGGGCTGACATATGAAAACTGAATGAATGTAGTCACCAAGAGTTGATCTCAAAGGCATCTTTACTACTAAAGCTAAGAATTGCAGTACACAGATTGGTCCACTTTCTTTATGTTTTCTATATCAGATTCATTCACTTTGGATTCATGTTAGATTCATTTGTTCTAGACTTTCATTAACTTAATCTAATATGTATCTGTTCACGAAATAATATATCCTACTTAAGAAGTCTCAATTTTTTTAATACTATATAAGATATCCAGGAAAGTTTTCATCTGATTCAGGAATAGGGTTGTAACACAAATTCCCTTAACAATGTCTTTCAGAGTTTCTCTCTAATTAATGGGTTCTAACAGTGCTTGTTAAATAATATCTCACAATTCTTTCTACCAGTATATATGCTATCATCCATTGTTAATAAAAAGCTGACGACTCTCTGAAACTTTTGTTTCATCTTTATGTAGACTATTAGGCTATTACTTTGCCATTAGAAACCTGAATATTGATTGCCAATCCATACTAGGCCTGATGAGTCCCAAATTCTTCAGTTGATAAAAAACCTAGTGAAAAACTGAATGAATCTCTCTTTTAACTTAAGAAATTCACTGGATTTTATTAATTTAACTAAGCATATGTCAAATTGGCTGCCTGGAGAGAAAAAATGGTCATCAATAAACTAATGAATTACTAAATACAGGTAGTCCTCAATTTACAACCATTCGTTTAGTGACTGCTTGAAGTTATAATGGCACTGAAAATAAGTGACCTATGACTGCTTTTCACACAACCACTGCAACATTCTAATAAGTCATGTGATCAAAATGTGGCTGCATGCCAATTGACATGTATTTATGATGCAGTGTCCCGGGGTTACACAATCATCATTTGTGACCTTCTGACAAGCAAAGTCAATGGGGAAACTAGATTCACTTAACAACCATGTTACTAATTTAACAACTGCAATGATTCACTAACAATTGTGGCAAGTAAGGTCAGAAAACAGGGCAAAATTCACTTAATTGTCTTGCTTAGCAATGGAAATGTGGAGCTCAACACCTATATTTCAACCTTGTATTTTTCTCTCTCTTACTGTTAGCGCTTATTATGCATTTTTAAAACTGGCGGCCCATGAGCCAGATGCATCACACACAGGCCACGTATCAGATTTCCAAAAAATACCCTAATTCAGGGGTGTCCAAACTTGGGAACTTTAAGACTTGTGGACTTCAACTCCCAGAATTCCCCAGCCAGCATGGCTGGCTGGGGTATTCTGGGAGTTGAAGTCCACAAGTCTTAAAGTTCCCAAGTTTGGACACCCCTGCCCTAATTGATTCATAAGTCTCTACAAAGGCTCCACAAAGGCAAAAAACATCACAAAATATCACGTGATGTCATGACCTAAGGCATGAAGGTCATTCCAGCTGCCTAAAGCAAACAAGCATTTACAGGCAAAACTCGAAAAATTAGAATATCGTGCAAAAGTTCATTTATTTCAGTAATGCAACTTAAAAGGTGAAACTAATACATGAGATAAGACTCATTACATGCAAAGCAAGATAGTTCAAGCCGCGATTTAGAATATTTGTAATATTCTAATTTTCTGAGATGGTGGATTTGGGGTTTTCATGAGCTGTCCAAAGTCCTGTTGCTCAGTGGTCCAAAGTCCTCTTTTCTGATGAGAGCACCTGTTGCATCTCATTTGGAAACAAAGGACCCAGAGTATGGAGGAAGAATGGAGAGGCCAATCAAGCATAGTAATCGCACGGTCATTGAAGCAGTTTTTGGTGCTTTTGGCAAAAGTTGCTCTCATCAGAAAAGAGGACTTTGGACCAAGGAACAACAGGACTTTGGACCACTGTGCGTCATTAAGACCAGGGTCAATGCAGCCGTCTACCAGGAGATTTTGGAGCACTTCATGCTTCCTTCTGCAGACGAGCATTATGGGGATGCTGACTTCATTTTCCAGCTGCCCACATTGCCAAAAGCACCAAAACCTGGTTCAATGACTGTGGGGTTACTGTATTTGATTGGCCAGCAAACTCACCTGACCTGAACCCCATAAAGAATCTATGGGGCATTGCCAAGAGAAAGAACGTTGGTCTTACCTGAACGTTTTTTTCTGGAGTAGTGGAGGGAGGGGTCACAGCAGGGTTAACACAGCCTGATTGGTCCATTTGACTGAGAGAAAACTTCTTAACCTTCGCCTTCTCCCGTTGGTTCCCAGTTTCCGCGATGTCACGGCCAGCATCTGCAAGCAAACACAAAACAAGGACAAGCCCCCCCGGGGCCTCCCGATTCTACACCTCCCGGACCCTGTCTAACTAACTAGGGCGGGAAATGTGACCCCTCCCTCCACTACTCCAGAAAAAAACGTTCAGGTAAGACCAACGTTCTTTTTCCAGTAGAGTGGAGGGAGGGGTCACAGCAGGGACATACCCACGCTACGTCCCCGGGCGGGCAGACTGGGTCCCAGGTGAGGAATCGGCCACCACCCTCTGAAGGACCCTCCGGCCAAAAGATGCCTCAGCCGAGGCATAAGAATCCAAACGATAGTGCCTAATAAAAGGAGTGGGGGAGGCCCAAGCGGCCGCCCTACAAATATCCTCGAAGGGTGCCCTGGTGGCCCAGGCCGCCGAAGTAGCGGCACTGCGGGTGGAGTGCGCAGTGATCCCCGATGGGGGAGTCTTCCCAGAAGCTCCGTAAGCCTCAAGTATGGCCAACCTAATCCATCGTCCGATGGTGGAAGAAGAAACCTTGCATCCTAACGAGCCTGGGCGAAAGGAAACAAATAATGCCTCCGTCCTCCTAATGCCCTCAGTTCGCTTTAGGTAAATGCGAACAGCCCGGCGAACATCCAGCTTATGCCACACTAACTCCCGCTCCCTTGAGGGATTGGGACAAAAATTCGGGAGTACGACCTCCTGGGCCCTGTGAAACTGTGAATTCACCTTCGGAATGAACGAAGGATCCAAACGAAGGACCACCCTGTCCTGGTGTATAACACACAAGTCACTGCGTGAAGAAAGGGCCCCCAACTCTGAAATGCGCCTGGCCGATGTAATGGCCACTAAAAACACCACCTTAAGGGTAAGCAGACGCATGTGTACCGTCCTAAGTGGCTCGAACGGGGAGCTCGTCAGAGCCTGGAGAACCAGGGTCAGATCCCAGGTCGGAAACCTATGGACCGGAGGTGGACGGATGTTAGCCGCCCCCTTCAGGAAACGCTTAATCAGAGGAGAACGGGAAAGGGTGAGGGAACCCTCCCCCCCCAGAATGGTGGCCAAGGCCGCCACCTGACGCCGGAGCGTATTATGCGACAAGCCGTCCTCCAACCCCTTTTGGAGGAACTCCAACACGTTTGGAACGGTAGCTCTAGAAGGATCCAACCCCAAAGGGATACACCACTTCGCAAACGCTTTCCATGTGGCATTGTAAATCCTAACCGTGGACGGCCTCCTAGACGCCTCTAAGGTGGCTATAACTCCCGATGACAGCCTCTGCCCCCTCAGGACCCTCCGTTCAAGAGCCATGCGGTCAGATGGAGCCACTGAGGCCCTGGGTGATGCAAAGCCCCCTGACTCAGAACGACCTCCCCCGGGGGAATCCTCCAGGGGTCTGCTACCGACAGCTGGACCAGGTCCGCGAACCAGGGTCTCCTCGGCCAGTAAGGGGCTAACAGGATAACGAGAGCCCTCTCTGTGACTATCTTCCCTATCGTACGGGGAACGAGGGGAAGGGGAGGAAAGGCATAAAGAAGGCCCGGGGGCCACCGGCTCCTGAGAGCATCCGCTCCTTCCGCCGACGGGGACTGGAACCGGGTAAAGAACCGGGGCAGCTGAGCGTTGTCGGGAGAGGCGAACAGATCCACCAGAGGCGTGCCGAACCTGCTGCATATCTTCTGAAACAACTCCGGGCCCAGTTGCCACTCGCCATCGTCTAGGGTTGTGCGACTCAGCCAATCCGCCTGAAGATTGGACACTCCTGAGATGTGCTCCGCCACTATGGAGGCTAAGTGTCTCTCCGCCCACAGGCCCAACAACTGCGCCTCTCGCCAGAGAGAACGCGAGCGGGTGCCCCCCTGGCGATTGACATGGGCCTTCGTCGCCACATTGTCCGTAAGCAGGAGGACATGGTGCCCCCGCAGGTGATGACGAAAAGTCCGTAGGGCAAGTCTCGCGGCTTTCAGCTCCAGCCAATTGATGTTGTGGCGGAGATCCGAGGCAGACCAACGTCCCTGGGTCATGTCGGAGTCCATCACGGCCCCCCAGCCGAAGAGGCTGGCATCCGTCGTCACGGTGACTCTCTCGGGCTCCCAAAAGCAAGCCCCCTGTTGCAGCGCCGGGGACATCCACCACTGAAGAGATAGTCTCACCTCCGCTGGTAGAGGAACTGGCCGCAAGGAGTTGCTCATCATCCTTCTCTGGACCGGGATCAAGGCCCACTGGAGAGGCCGCAGATGGAGCCGGGCCCAGGGCACTATCCCTATGCAAGAGACCATCTTCCCCAGAAGTTGAGACAAGGTCAGGATGGAAACAGACCTTCTTTTTTGTACGGAGGAGACCAGCTGGCGCAGGCTGGACAAGCGTTCTGGAGACAGGCGGACCCTCCCTGACTCGGAATCTATCACTGTCCCTAAGTGTAGGATCTGCCGGGATGGGGATAGGTGGCTCTTGGGGAAGTTCACGGAAAACCCCAACGCCTGAAGCCAACGGATCGTCAGCCGAAGATCCGACTTGGCTCTGGATAGGGACCCCGCCTGAACGAGAACGTCGTCCAAGTAGCACTGAAGTCTCACCGGAATGGAACGCAGGTAAGCCGCCAGTGCTGCCAGGACCTTGGTGAATGTCCGCGGAGCTGAGGCCAAACCGAACGGGAGAGCCCGGTATTGGTAATGCCTGCCCCGGTGAGAAAACCTGAGATAACGCCGGTGGGACTGAAGGATGGGAACGTGGAGATAGGCCTCCGTCAAGTCTACTGAGGCCATGTAATCCCCCCTCCGAATGCCCTGCAGAATCGATTTCAGGGACGCCATCTTGAACCGCCTGTATACTAAGTAGCGGTTCAGGCGTTTCAGGTTGAGAATCGCCCTCCAACCCCCCGAGGATTTTGGAACTACGAACAGGTGGGAGTAGTAGCCCAGACCCCTCTCCTGCTCCGGAACGACCTCCACCGCCCTGATTTCTAGCAGATGGGCGACCGCGAGGTCCATGAGGAGACGTCGCTTCGGATCCCGGGCCGGGGGAAAAACCTTGAAAAAACTTGGGGGATTGGAGAGGAATTCTAACCTTAGGCCGTGGCGAACGGTCGCCCTGACCCAACCGTCTGACGTGATCCGATCCCACTCGTCCGCATACAGTGCCAGGCGGCCTCCGATGGGATGACTCGGGTTTGAGTCATTTCCCTCTGCGGAAGGGGCGGCCGCCCCCCCCACGAAAGGGCCGCTTGGACTGCGGCTGAAATCTAGAACGGTCCTGAAACCCCTGTCTGTTGAATGACCTGTCCTGCCTGTACGGTTGGTATCGCTGGTCCTGATCCCTGTCATAAGACTTGAACTGGGGCCTGCGATAGGGGTGACTACGTGACTCTGCCTTCTTGGTGGATGTAGGCATGACTTTCTTTTTATCTTTATTCTCCACCAAAATCGGATCCAAGGAAGCTCCAAACAAGTTTGGACCCTCAAAGGGAGCCGCTACTAGATCCCACTTGGCTTTATAGTCTATCTGCCAGTTCCTGAGCCATAGGAGCCTACGAGAGGCCACCGAGGTGGCCAAAGCACTAGAACCAAATCTAACAGCGTCTAGGGTCGCATCAGCCGAATACTGACACGCTGCCATTATTTTAGCTAAATCCTGGTGTACGCGCTCATCCTGGATCGGAATTCGATCCTGAAGCTGGCGGAGCCACATGACCGTGGTGCGGTTGAAGTACGAAGCAGCAGCCGCTGCCCGCACCGCCCAAGCTGAGGCCTTAAAATTTTTACGTAAGGTGAGCTCCGCCCTCTTGTCTTCTGGCTTGAGTTTGTCAGCTGCGTCCCCTGAGACCACTGGGGAAGAGGAGACTAAAGCTGCTATGGGCTGATCTACAACTGGGAGCTGAATAGCCTGCACAAAAGACTTTTCCATGTTATAGGCGCGACGGTCGTTGCTGCCAGGTGGGGAAAAATTAGAAGGACGGGCCCATTGGCTAGTAGCTACCTCTAAGAAAAGAGGAGGGGCAGGAATCTCCTCTTTATTAGTGGCCGTCGCTGAGAACATGACCATGTCTGGATCCGTGGGCGGTGGGACCGTGGGGTCCCCCGTGCCCACCTTGGTGGTTCTCCTAGCCTTCTTGAGTAATGGCTTGAACATGGCCTGGAGGAAAAGGTTAGAAGAGCGAGGCAGCTCAGGGGCCGCATCTTCCTCCTCAGAGAACCCCCAATCATCCCTCCGTGCTTCCCCCCTAGAGGAAACCTCACTCATGAGGGAAGGAGAGGAAGCCCTAGATCTGGACCTACTAAAGGGAGTAACTCGACTGTGATGGGAAGGCCTGTCCCTTTGAGCAATGCCCCTAGAGATGGCTGCAGAAATAATCCTTTTGAGATTCTCAGGGAGGTGTTCTAGATCCTCCTCATCACCTTCAGTATCATAATCTGGAGCCACGTAGGCCCTGCTGGATTTCCTACCCCTAATGGGACCTGCAGAGGTGCCTTCCAATGGGTCCCCCCTATCTGCCTCTCTAGTCCCCAGGGAAACAGAAGGAGAGCGAGGGCCCCCCCGCTGCTGACTCCTATCCGATCTATCTGAGGAAGCAGAGGAAGAAGAGGAAGGGCTGAACCCCCTGGCCACAGGTGGGGAAGGGCAGGAAGCCACGGGGCGTGGAGATCTGGATCTAGGCCCAGGATCCCGGGCCTGTCTTTTCTCCGCTCTTTCGATGACCTTCTCTATAGCCCTGGATCGCCTGAGCTCATCCCTTTGCAGAGCTCTGGAAGGTCTTTCCTCTGCTGAAGGCCTAGAAGCCCGAGGCCTAACAGGGGGAGTGGGCTCAGCCTTATCATCGCCTGCCTGAGATGGTAAGGCCTGCTGAGCCTCTGTTCTATCCGCCATCGCCCCACTCACGTGCACCAAATAAATTTGAGACAGGAACAGCCCTTCAGCTGGTGGGAATCGCCTGCTCCGGGCCTCCGGTAGACAACAAACAGCACGGCCACGTTGTATTCAGCCTCTCCGTGCTGCAATGCCCAGACACGTGATTCAAAATGGCTGCCGGCTTCTTTGGGCGGTCCCTGGCCAAAGCGCGCCTAAAAATGGCCGCCGACCTCGCCCTTCGCTTCCTCTGGCTGCGGGCGGCCGTTTGCACGCTCGCCGCCCCCAGCGGCACCAAAGCAAGACACTGGAGCTCCTACTCACCGGGAGACCTCCAAATCCCAGAAAAAACGGCCCCGCGCCGTCGCCGCAGGCTGAAACCGGCCCCGGACTGTGCGAAATTCAAAATGAAGCCGATTTGTCGCTTTCGCGCTGAAAAGCCCCGGCGCGCTGCGACTTTCACTAAAAGGCATGTGTGCATAGCCGTAGGGTCGCCCGGCACGCCCGAGACACCAGGCATCAGACCGGAGCGACCTTCTAAGCGGGGGGAGGAAGCCAGCGCCCCCCCCCTGCAGAATCTCTCAGCCTTCTAAGGGCAGCCAACAACAGCCCTGCAAGGCAGACCCACTACAAAAAATACATTTTCTAAAGGTAACCAAATTAAAATTTCTAAATTTAATCAAGATCAATTAACATACACTGACTAACTAGAAAACCTACTAGGAACCAAACCTGAGTCTTGGACCTTGACTGAGAGGAAACTGGGAACCAACGGGAGAAGGCGAAGGTTAAGAAGTTTTCTCTCAGTCAAATGGACCAATCAGGCTGTGTTAACCCTGCTGTGACCCCTCCCTCCACTCTACTGGAAAAAGATGAGGGACATGAGACCGAACAATGCAGAAGAGCTGAAGGCCACTATTGAAGCATCCTGGTCTTCCATAACACTTCAGCAGTGCTATAGGCTGATAGCTTCCATGCCACGTCGCATTGAGGCAGAAATTGCTGCAAAAGGGCCCAAACCAAGTACTGAGTGTACATATGCATGCTTATACTTTTCAGAGGTCCATTATTGTTCTATGTACAATCCTTGTTTTATTGATTGCATGTAATATTCTAATTTTCTGAGATGGTGGATTTGGGGTTTTCATGAGCTGTACGCCATAATCACCACAATTATGACAAATCACTGAAATAAATGAACTTTTGCACGATATTCTGATTTTTCAAGTTTCACCTGTATATAGATGCTGGAAGTAGATGATCTCTTTAGTGAGAAGGGCAAGTAAATACAATGCTTATCCAGGTTTTTGGTCTAATTCCTGATGCAGGAAGAAAAGGTTGAAAAGTTTTATGGTCAATGTCAATATGAAATTGACAGAACATGCAAGCAAGATGTGTTGCTGGAGACTGGCATGTGTAAATTGAAAATATTAAAGGGGAAAATATAGTTTGACTATAGCATGTAGGAAACAAAACAAAGCACAATTTATTTCTGCCAATACAATAAATTATCCATTGTTAAAACTATTCCAACAACCAAAAGAGAATCTATATACATGGACATCACCAGATAGGAGTATACACATATTAAGTTCAATGTATTATTGGAGCATCACAATATTGTCAGGGATGTGCAATTTGTTCTGGGTAAGAAACTTCCTTGAGTGATGCACCAGTGGCCACTCTCCTAAAAGTGGCTCCTGGGCAAAGTCTAAATTTCATATGGAACCATTTACCTTTAAGTGAACTTAAATATAAATAAAGTAAAACATATTTAAATATTTATTAAGTAACATTTTTAAAAACTCTTGAAAGCCTAAACGCCATCCATTTTTACTGTAACTAGCTAAAGCATATGAAATTGAGTTAACCTTTGAGGAATTCACCTTATTTATAGAAACAACATGTATTGTAGGAGTCCACTTAAATTTTCCTCACCTTGATTCCATCCCTAGAAGAAAGGTAACTCGCTAAAGATACTAAAGGAGCTGTTGTTCTCATATTCCTTTAGATTTTCAAGTGCATCATGTATTTTTTTTTCAAAACAATATTCCTAGAAAGAATGCTATTAAAATGGTCTTCTTCCAAATTTCTTATAGAATACTGAGTTCTGAATTATGTGGTCTTCCAGAATCACTATTCTGAGTACTAAAGAAAAACCAAAGACTGTTGCCTTTAAAAGATTATGCAGGGAACACAGGGAAATCAAACATTACTAGAGGATGAAACCTGGGAAAAATGTAACCAATGAGAACACAACTAGTAGGAAAATGTCTACAGAAGTATAAATTCACATTCAATTTTCTCCTATATGTGCATTATTTACTTTTTTTGATCATCCTGACTAAAGTATTTACATTCTGTGACACAAATCTGCATGGGATTAGATTAATTCAGCCAATTTTAGATTATTCAAAAGTCTGCATTACAAACACCTAGTTACCGTAAATGTAGTTTAATTGAAGGTGACAAGCATAATTCTTATGATTTTAATGATATTTTTCTTACTCTTGCCCAAAGCACATCATAATAGGTCTGAGTCAAAATAATTATCCCCCCTCCCCAACAAAAAAATGAAATGACTAAAAAATCCTGCAGTCAATCAATCAATTTAACTATTTTACAGATTGTTTCAATTGCAATTTGCAACTCTAGGCATGAAATCAAAGAAGATCAAGGAAAACGGGAATACAATGTAATCTGCCAACTCCTGCTCCCCAAATAAAACATCTTCTTCATCATCATGCTCCAGTAGGCACTACCTTGACCACTAGTGAGACACTACCTTGATGTGGTTGTGGGGTTTGTGTGCTCTGAGGAAGATGAGAGCTATGCCAGAGATTCAACCATACTGGACAGGTCTCATCAGAGGAGTCTGACAAAGAGGATCACTTCCATAAAAAATATGGTGAGACGAAAATTTCAGAAAGCCATAACGGCTCAGATGTTGCCTGGGTTAACAAGGTCCACGCTACATGTTAGAGTTCCTGGATATCTTGTGAAAAATGGGCTACAGGACTCAGGACTGTTGGCTGAGCAACCAGGGCCAGCAAACTGCAGAACTACTGGAAGAAAAGATGTTTACCCATCAAAAATATACAGTGATTGAAAACAAAGAAATGATTATCTGTTATTACAGAGCAAACCCAACAAAAAGAGGATATTTCAAAATAATGCACCAGTTCTGGAAAGAACAACATCCAGAATCAGAAATAACAGAACAGAGGCTAGCAGATCAACGTCAATTTATAGTACAAAATAAAGTATTCACAGAAGCAGAATTGGAAGAACTGCAAAGGTTCACACAGAGCAAAGAAATCAAAGCTTTGCCAGAAGTAATTCAGAATGTAGAGGCAAACCAGGGAAAGTTGGTAGTAGAAGAATCCAACAGAGATATACAATTGTTTTCATTTAGAAACCAGGCACTCACTGATCTGCCACAGGAAGAACAAAACCCTGTAACGAAAGAAGTGAAAGAACTGAAACAAAGAATAACTGAGCATCTAGAACAGCACAAAAACATGAGAATAAGGCTGCCTGCATTGAAGCTTGTTCCAAAGAAACAGCTAGCACATGCATTAAAAGATACAAATACTGCAATATCAAGCATAAGCACCAACTCACTGCATGAAACATGTACAGCACAGCTGCAGTTATAACTGAATACCTGGGATACAAAATCAACAGAAAAGAAGAAAAAAATAGTGTACCACAAAAATGGAAGATTAGATTGGAAAGTAAGACTAGCAAATTCAGATAAGATGCAAGCAAGGTAGAACAGATGAAAGAAAAGAAGCTGAAGAACAAGATGACCACAAAATACCTAATCAGGAAATATCACTTAGAAACAAGGAAGATCAAGTAAGCACTGGAATTAATAAAGCAGCAAATAACAGCAATAGCCAAGAAGATGAGCAGATAGGAAGGCAGAACCTTCAATTTCAATCCAATCAGAAATGTTTCTATCAATCCGTCAATGGAGAAACTGCAGTGAATCAATCATTACCTGACAAGAAAGAAACAGCGCAGTTCTGGGCGCAGATATGGAATAACCCAAAGATGTACAACAAGGATGCAGCTTGGTTAAAAGAGGTGGATAAGAATAAAAAAGAAGTTGAATGCTGTCTTTAGTGCATAAGAGTGAATTTATTTGAATCCTTAAGAGTCATGTGGTTTTATATCATAATTGCTGTTTCATACATAATCTTTTCTTGATTAAAAGGTAGGGATTTTTTTTCTAAAAACCTCATGTTATCTCCTCCTATATTTTCATTTGGCCAATGCTTTAGCAATCATGAAAGTTTAGATATATCTTTGGGAATGTTAAAAATACTACATCTCGTGCAAATGCTACATATCTCTTCCTCTGTATTCGAACCAGAACTTGTAACAAATTTATGATTTATTTCATGACTTAAGTAATAAAAATGGTTTTATTTGATTCTTGTGTATTTTCAGTTTTTGTTGTCGATACAGATCCCTATCCCCAAATCTTACTTTTTCCTAAATGTGTAGAGAATAAGTTAATTGATCCTTGGATGTTTTTATTTGAAGCTAAGTTTCAATCCTTAAGATTCTAAATTGACTGAATCTGAAAATATTATAGAAAGCTTAAAAAGCAGGAAATCACTGAGCCAGAATGGCTTAACTAATGAAATTTATAAATAACCCAACAGTATTTTAACACCACAGTTCTTATTCATACGTAATTCAGTATATCAAAGAGATCTTCCAACAATCTGGCACAATTCCAATTTCTCTTATTCTCAAATCAAGAACACATATGATGTAACTTGATAGTCCATATATATTACTACTTAGCATTCTATCTTAACTATATGCTAAATTAATAGATAAATCATCTTAAATTAGTAATAAATAAGACTATACCAGACCACTCAGCTTTTATTATTGATGCATAATGATGATGTTAAAACATCTATTATTAAATTGAATAAGTGTGACAATAAATCTTATTTTATAACTCTCAAAACTAGAACTTCCTCTGTAACACAATTATTCTTATCCATATCTTTGTGGGTTGATAAATTTGATGTTTACAAAATCTTTGGCAGATTATGTTTTTGTAATATTATTTTCATAAATAATCCATCCACAATTTAAGACTTCAGATATATCTAATCAACATATTAATAAAAGGAATACATTGATTTTACAAAAGTTTATAATATTTAATAATTTTCTAATAGGACAAGATATAGTTGTCTAGGGAATAAAATCACAGGGGAGGGGAACAGGGAAATTTATTACACTTTTTTCTATCCTGCCTTTATTATTTTATAAGTGACTCAGGGTGGTGGACATGCCTAACATTTCTCCCTCCTCTTATTTTCACACAACAAAACCAGCCTAGAAGATGAGTTGCAGCACATTCATCTTGTCATATTGAAAAAGAGCTTATAAGATACTGCAGAAGTATCAGACTTAATTTTAAAAAAATCCAACTTCTGTGCATGTTTACACCCCACAAAATTCAAAAAGCATATACAAAATTTTAGAAATACCACTGGTGTATACATCTTTTAAATATTTCAATATAAGCTTATCAAAAACCTAAAAGACATATAGTAAAGTACTTAGTATTTAGCAGAGTAGTAATGTTATGGTATTGAAAAAATAAAGTGTTGGAATAAAAGTTATTTCAATATCTTGAGTCAAATTGATCCAGTTAAAATAATAGGTCTTGCTTTATTAAGCTTCTTATTTCTGGTCCTCCCAGAAAAAGTTTTCACAAAATGGTAAGGGAAAATTGGCTGTACTATTTATTAATCAGATTGTCTGTATTTCAATCATAGACCTTCTTGTAACTTCTGTAAGCGAGTATGTGTGTTCGTGCATGCATACATATACACAATTTCAGTTTGACTCTATCCTTAGGTTTACATTTTTCAGATTTGTTCTCTATTGCCTCCTAGAAGTATAGTATTATTTTAGTGTCATTGTGATGTGAGTAGCACAAAGCCATTACTTTTTGTACTACAGTTGTGGTCCAACATATGCACTTAAAAATAACTACTGTATCTTATGTCCTGAGGGCAAAACCAATGCAACCTTTTTCAAGATAAAGATGAAAAGAGGCAGAAAGGGAGGGAGAATTCTAATTTGCAGGGCAGAATTTTTCTTCCCATGAAAGAACTTAAGACACTTGTTAGTGGCCATATAAAGCTTCTACTTTACTGGGGAAGTCTGAAAAAAAGAATTAAAAGACAGATGGAAGTAGTAGAGATGTCAAAGTGATGGCATGAACACCCTTGGCTGCAAAGGGAAAGGGAAACCGATCTCATGGTTTTACCATATCAACTGCAAGTGTTTATTACTGATGATGCTGAATGGGTTGTGAAAGGGGACTTTTCTAAAAGCTGCACTGGCCATGGGGAATTAGGCAGTAGTATTTACCTTTTGAACATAAAAGGGCTCCTCTTCATATTTGCATCAATGGATCAAGATCATTCTGAATTCATGAAGCATTACTAGTTTCCTAATATTGAAGTTGGACATAGACAGGAGAACTGTGTAGCGTAATTTCTTGTAGGTGGCAGATCTGCTCTTACTGCAAAAATTACAAGTGAAGGAGGCAAGGCAAGGCATTATAGCACTATCAGTATGCTGACATACTTGCTGAGGCAACCGCAATCTATACAGCTAGTGCCAGAGGCAGAATTTGGCTGACAAGAGTAAAATACTTCTTTATGTTTCCACCTTCCAAAAATATTGCCCTTTCTTATTGGGGAAGCACCTTGAGTTTGGACAGTTTCTGGATTTGGAAGTTAAACATGAGAAAGCTTAGTTAATACCTGATGGAACACTACCATGAGTCAAATCTGATATATATTCAAGTCAAATGGCTGACTACACACCCAAACACACACACCCCAAATTAAGGGATTAAACGGTCGTAAAAAGGGAGTTTTTTTAGTTTTTGATTGGGAAGAATTACAGTCCAGGAATGGATAGTATGCTTAACGAAGCAGGGAGGTTCCATCATGTAATCCACTTAACCCTGTTTTTCTCCATCAATAGGCATCATTATCACTTTTTCAACTGTATTCTTGCCTTGCAGTGGGATAGGAGGCAACGGGATAGGAGGTAGGACCTATGGCATCGAGGGTCATTTTAAGCGCTCCGAAGTCATCAGGGAAGCCTCCGGACGGTCCCTGAAGCCTTCAGAACGCTTAAAACGACCCTCCGAGCAAACCGGAAATCACTTCCGGTTTGCTCAGAGGGTTGTTTTAAGTGTTCCAAAGGCTTCAGGGAAGCCTCCGGACGGTCCCTGAAGCCTCCGGAGGCCCTCTGGGAGGGCGGGGGAGGCTCTTTTCACCCTCCCCAGGCTCCTATAAAGCCTCTGGAGCCTGGGGAGGGCAAAAAATGGCTTTTAAAAAGGTGAACTCAGCTGACAGGGCAGCGCCTCACGTGCCCTGAGAAATGGCTCCGCGTGCCACCTGTGGCACGCGTGCCATAGGTTCGCCATCACTGACCTATGCCTTCATCCCATAAGCATGCAGGGGACACTTCAAGGGATCACTCTGAACAGATAGAAATGAATAAGCAGCATGGGATACCAGGGTAAGCTAAATAAAATTCAGTCAATTGGAACTGAATTATACAATGGGATCATTCAACTCCAAGGCATCTCAATTTGTCTTCTGTTCCAAAATTCTACACAGCATTTACTGTAAGAAAGCATAACATCCCCATTGCACTCTTAAAGAGCCTATTTAACGGAACCTCTTCTATAGATGTGATAATCCCTGTGCTCAGAACATTAAAGTCACTGGCTCATATTTTTTGAAATATGCCTTTTATGACTGATAAAATTCTGTTTTAACTACCGTATTTATTCGAGTATAACACGCAAAATTTTGTACCAAAAAAAGGAATCAAAGTTTGGGTGCGCGTTATAAACGAGGGCTGGGGTGGGGTGGCAGTGGCGGCTGGTCCATTGAGGGCGCAGGCGAATTGTAAATTGTAAATTTCCGGACTGCAGCCTCGATCCCGGCCCCAGGCGGCGCCGCGCCGTGCTCAATAGTCGCAACTCAGCTGCCTGCCGCCTTTCCCCTCCTTTGTCTCCCAGCCGGGGCGGCCCGCCGCCGAGTTGCGACTATTGCCGCCGCTGCTGCCGCCATTCACAGGACCCGCCTCTCACCCTCTTCCTCCAGCCGGCAGGAGGAAGAGGGTGAGAGGCGGGTCCTGTGAACGGCGGCAGCAGCGGCGGCAATAGTCATGGCCGCACGTGTTCAACAACGTTTTTTTGTCAATTACAATGCTTGGTGTGAAACAAAATTTTATACCGATTTTTAATCGAAAATTAGAGGGTGCGCGTTATACACGTGTGTGTGTTATACTCGAATAAATACGGTAGTTTCATCATAGTTTTTCTTGGTTGCTCCATAGCTATCAATATGAACAAATAACTACCCTAGATATAAAGGAATTAAAAATGGAGGTACCTTTTCAACCAGATGGTATTACATATTATTAACTCTTAGCTACCCACAGAACTGTTTTAGGTAAACAAAAAAAAAAGTCCTCCTCTCTTAAGCTGCTTCTTAAGGTTCACCTAATAAGTGCTGGCACAATCCTCCTTAGCCAGGATGTTTCCTGATGTTACTCCATGGATAAAGAGCTTCTTTGTGGCCAGTATTCAAGAATGTGTGTGCAAGAGTCCTCCTCAGCAGTCACTAAGATAAAATACAGTGATGGGACTGAGCAAGGGTATTGGGTGTTGGAACCATTGTTCGGTAAATTAAGTATGTGCATGATCAGATATGTGTGTTGGCTGACATATGGATCGCTGCCTAGAGGGCTGCATCTATAGATGCACTAACTTTATGCAGCAGTTGAAGATGGCCAGAAGGCTTAAGTTTAGGATGAACAAAAGTGGAAGACAAGACCCCACTTTGCCGGATGGCAGTCCTATTAGCATATGTTCCAGAGGTTGCTGCTGGTTTGGCCCGGATCAGTCGAACCGATAGTAGCAGTGGCGGGGGGCTCCGTCCGCCCACCCGGAAGCTTCTGTGCATGAGCAGAAGTGTCTCGCACATGCCCAAACCGGTAGTAAAAAAAATTAGCAATCCACCTCTGATAGGTTCATATATGACTGTAAATATCAATAGCATTCTAATCAGTAACTGCACCAACAAAGGGGAGGAAAGGTAGGATTCTTTAGTAATAGCCAGAAAACATCACTCCTCAATGTGAGTAATGGAAGTGGCTCCTTAAATTTAAGGTAGCCAACTGAAAATAATGTACATTGCAAAGCTGCCTATTCATGCTTACTTCTCAAAACATGTGCAGGTGTAATCTAGGATTCCCTGGGGCAGTGTTTCTCAATCTTGGCAAGTTTTAAATATGTGAACTTCAACTTCCAGAATTCTCCAGCATAGCATCTTGCCAAGCTGCCAAGTTTGAGAAACACTGCTCTGGAGCATGGGAGCATCCCACAAGCAAACATGGCAGGACTACAGCATGATCATGCAGGAACACGGTTTTCAATCTCTCAAAACTGCATGAGAGACTATGAATGGTCCTTCCCCCCCCCAAAAAAAAACCCAATACTTTTTTAAAATGACTGTTTGGAACAAGGCCCATTTGCAGCCTTTCACTCGTGTGCTCTTTCTGGGAAGAGAGAGAGCGAGAGCAGGTCTGCCAAAGGGCAATTTTCCAAATGCTGTTGCTTTAAGATTAGAAACCAAGGTTGTGAACAAGTTTTATCTCCAAATAAGTATTGTACTATTTTAAGATTATACAAAATCTTGCCTTGCTTTTAAGAAGACTGCAAATATATGTGTGGAAGGAGGGCACCTAACCTTGCTCATGTCAAGCTTCTAACAGCATTAAAACTCAGTTTCATTGATTTCTCTAAACTTTTTAGTTTTGTGCTAATACTTTAGTTTAGTTTAGTTTTGTGCTAATACTAAAAGAGCCTTGATGGCACAGTGGTTATAATGCAGTATTGCAGGCTAATTGTGCTGACTGCCAACAGATTGATTTTCATCAGCTCAAGGTTGATTCCGCCTTCCAAGGTCAGTAAAATGAAGATACAGATTGTTGGAGGCAATATGTAAACATGTTAGAGAGGGCTGTAAAGCAGTATATAAGTCTAAATGCTATTGCTATTGCTATCCATGAGCTGTGGAATACAATGTTCCTCTTGCTTCTCCTGTGCCTATGTCCACCATACCTTTGTCTCTACCAATCTGCTTCTATCACCCTGCCTTTTTCTCAAGGCTCGCCTTACTGTCTAACTATACTTGTCTATGCCTGGTGGAAGTGATCCATAGGTAGAATAAATTATTCAGAGATTTTTCAGCTGCATCCAGTCTTCTGTTCAATGGAAATGTAAAGATTCTGAATTCTTATACAGCCACATCCACAGCAGAAATCACTGGCTTTAAAATGATGGGCAACAAAGCTTTGGGTGAACAAAGCTGCATTTCTTTTTAATATGTGTCCTATGCATTGGACCTATGTAAAAAGCGGAAGGCTTTCATTTATTGTGTCTGCCACCTTAAAGCCAGTGACCATTGCTGCAAACCCTCTTACCAATTTAATCCTGGGAATTCTATCTTCTCAAAAAACAAAAAACAAGAAACTACTAATGCTATTGATCTGGAATGTAGAAATCCTAGGCCTGTAATTCTCAGAAGGGATCCCAATTCTGAACAAACAATGCCAATAAAAATCTGTAGCATACTGGAACAGTGAGATCCAAGTTTCAATTCAGGACCTGTTGAATTAACTATTTGTTGAGCAATTTGTAGATTTTTCAATTCTCTCAATCTATAACGCTATTATCTTCTGTCTTTGATTCAGAGTTGATTCCTCTATAATTGGACAAGTCCCTGCATTTTCTTTGAAATATTTTGGAAGTGGTTTGCATGACTGTCCTACTGAGATAGAGTGACTGACCTAAGATCACCCAGCTGGCTTTATGTCTAAAAGTGGGATTAGAAGTGGGACTAGAACTCAAGATCTTGTGGTTACTAATCAGGGATCTTTAACCATTACATCAAACTGGGTCTCGTATAATTTTTATCCTAAAACAATGAAGCAGCTTTTTATACAATAAAGCCACCTTCGGGCTGCCCAGAATTCATTTTTGGTTTAAATTATTTTTTCTTGTGTTTCCTTGGAACAGTTTAAATCCCAGCAGTATGTGAATGAGAATAAAACTAAAATGAACCTCAACCCAAATACTTCTGTTAAAAATGGAAAGGCTATATACATGACTCTTATCTCTAAATGAATATTGCTTTGTTTTGAGGTTAGGAAGCAGACTGCAAAGAAGTTTGAATAGAGAGAAGGGGTAGGAAAGACTAGCTTTAAACAGTTTCTCAACCTTTACTGATGATGTGGCCACAAGACTTAACTGTTGCAGGCCTATGCCAATAATTTTCTCTGCCACTACTGCAGGCACTCTTTAGTCCAGGTGTATTCCTGCCTTCATCATTTCTCTCTCCCTATTCCATTTCTGCTTTCCGTCATGGCTCAATTCGCAAACCCTACTCTCAGCCAGACAAGAAGCAAAGGGGGAGGGAATGGGTTGGAACACAAGGGAGAAGGGCATGGAATGCAAGAGCACCGACTCGGAGGTGAGACATATCAGCGTGTTGGCAAAGTCCACTAGACAAAGAGTCAGTTCCCAAAACAAACTAAGTATAATTGATTGGAGGAAATAAAGTGGCAATGGAAGGGCCAGGGAAAAAGGGGACCGTTTTTTAAAAATATTATTCACATTTCTATTGAGTTATAAAGTATTATAAAATACAAAATACGAAATAAATAGAAAAGTGGTGGTGGGGGAGAGAATTAAGGAAAGATAAGGGAAAGAAAAAAGAAAAAGCAGCATTGACTTCCGACTCTCCCTGATACAATAAAATAAGGCATTAACATCAAATCACAACTTTTTGCTTTTTCATAATAATATGAACAAGCCATTTCTATAAAGATCTATCAGTATAATCAGTAAAACCCAAAGTCAGATTTTCATTCTTTTCCATATCAAGTTTGAAGTTCAGAAGCAGTTCTCCATGTGGAAACAAAAGTACTTATGTTCTTTTCTTTAATCAGTGGTCAATTTTGCCATTTCATCCAATCCATCAACTTCTGCCACCATTTGTCCATAGTAGGAATTGAAGCGTTTTTTCTATTTTTGTGCATACAATAGTTGCTGCTGTCAACATATGCAATAACGAAGTTCCAAATTTTTGTCCAGTTCTTTTTCCATTAAGCCCAAAAGAAAAAGTTCTGGTTTCATTTTTATCTCCATTTTCAAAATTTATTATATTAAAATATGAATCATACTCCATTTTTTTTGCTTTATCACATGTCCACCATAGATGATATAAAGTCCTCTCTTTATGGAAAAAGGGGAACGTTTAACTATGCTATTTGCCCGCAAAAACATTAGAATTGGTTTCATTACTTCCATACCCATGTCAGCTCAGTAAATTATACTCTTGGCAACAAAAGATGCCCCAGGTGTCTTTATTTGCTGCCTGCACTGAGTAGGACAGTTGACACTTCCATCCCCAAAATATCCCAAGTGGGCTTATGGGTGCCTTGGTGCGATGAACAGTTGTCTATGTCACTTATTCCTTTTGTAGGTACCCAAGCCCACAACGTAGCCAGTCTTGAATTCCATGACTTGACTCAGTGTCCTCCCTCTGAACTGAATATTCTCCCATGTCTGTCTGCTTTCCTGCCAGCTTTCCTGACTAGGTAGTATCTCTAAATTCGAGCAGTACTTGCTCTCGGAGTGCCAATTTTCCAGTTCCATGTTTGCATGCCTATGTGCATGGTGTCATTTGCAAATCTAATTGGCATTTTTCCACATCACTCTTCCAACTTATCATTTACATTCTAGCCCTATAACTTGCTTTCTGAATCTCACAAATGGGTTGTCTCTCCAATCTGAGAAAGAACAGCAGATGTTAGAAAGGGGGATTAAAATACAGCAGAGAGTCATTCCTTCTGAAATCAAATCTTTGATACCTAATTCTCAGAGGTGTCCAGATTTTTCAGCAGTTAAAGTTTGAAATATCTTGCCCATTTATTTGTTTCCATTGGCATCTTCCATTCTCTATGTTCCTCCATGTTCCTCCTCCCATAAATTCACTGGAAGAAATCTCAGCTTTCTGTCTCTTGATACACACTAAAATGGCATTTGCCATTATGCTATAGACTCAAATTCAGTATTTTATAGATCCTATTTCAAGATCTTTTTTCAGATGTTCTATTCCCTAGGCCACATCTATTTGATTTCTTTTTCCTGTCTTTGCATTTGTCTGTATTAAATTGCATTCCATTGTTTGCAGAGTTTTCTTTGTTCAGATCATTTTAATGTTTTTTTTAAAAAAATGCTAACCAAGCATTCTGCTAGTATTCTGCAACAGAAAGAATATTTGAGCCATTACCTTAATTTCTAAAATTGCCTCTGATTCTGCAAACTGATTCTTAAAAAGCACATACATTTGTGGCTTCCCTAAAAATGTCATGCTTATAATCAATATAGCAGTCTATTATTTGATCAGAATTGTACCTAATTGTCCAGAAAAAAAAAACAAGCTAAGGTGGTATTTTTTACTAGTCACATCCCCCAAAACAGCTGGTTTCTGAGACTTCCTTTAATATGTTCTCCAAATTTCAAATGTGTCCATTGGAACAGTGATTGGAGTTCTACCTTTTAACATACCAAAATCATTTTGTTTCTGTCTTCTAAAAATTAGTTTTCCACTCATTTTTATATCTTAAATATATATGATAAATATGAACTCTTGTCTTCTGAATTTTTATTGTAAAAAGTACAGAATTTAGTAGTACCTTTGTGGTATCTTTGTGGCATTCAGTAGCTCCATATGATTCAATGAAGAACCAGTGATGTCTAGTCTTCAGTGACAGTTGCATATGTATATAATTGATCTATCATTCAATCTTTACTGAATCAGCTCACTAATCAGACTGTCATGGAGTTCTTTGTCAAATACTTTGCTGAAATCAACATACATTATATATATATATTACATTCTCACAATGTACTAAGAAATTCACCGGATTTGAATAGAAAACAAAAATACAAAGTTGTGTAGAACTTTATGTTATACAAATGACATTCCTAGTAATCATTTCCAAATTATTTATAAATAGCTTTATAATCTATTCCAGAATTTTCCCAGGGGATCCTATCAAACTATACATTCGCTATCCTCTAGTGCAGGGGTGGCGAACACGCGGCTCTCGAGCCGCATGCGGCTCCCGGCCAAAATGAATGCGGCTCTTTGCCTCTTATCATTATTTTGTATACTGTGGCTCTTTGCCAAGTTTGGATTTTGTCCCTTTCAGCGCTAAACCCGGATCGCGCGCTCCCTTTCAGCGCTAAACCCGGAAGTACGGTCTTGCCCCGCCCCTGGCGACGCGACGACGCTTGCCTGCGCTCCACCAGCTTGGCTGGGAACGGAGACGTTTCTCTGCTCAGCAATGTCTTCAGTGGAGTGGTGGCAGCCTGGCAGGCTGAGCCTGCGTCCCTTTCAGGCGCTCCGCTCCGCTGAGGAAACGTCTCTGGTCCCAGCCGAGCTGGTGGAGCGCAGGCAAGCGTCGTCGCGTCGCCAGGGGCGGGGCAAGACCATACTTCCGGGTTTAGCGCCGAAAGGGAGCGCGTGGTGTGGCTCTCTGACTCTCACAGTTTAAAATTTTGGCTCTTTTTGTCGAACTTGTTCGCCACCCCTGCTCTAGTGGTTGGACACTTCTCCAGGTTTTCTGAAAGTCAATGAATAGAACTTCAGGATTTTTTTCAGTATCCTAGGGCACAGCTGATCTGATTTGAATATAAAATAAGTATTCCGCATCCATGTTTTTATTAATCTTAAACTGCAATCTGTATTCTACAACTTCCTCTTCATAATTGCCTCTTGTTGGAGGATTTAACTAAAATAGAAATTAAACAGTTCTATCTTTCCTTTGTTACCTATTAGCATTTTACTTCTTCATTAAATACCTAGGTATCATACTGTTTCTTCTTATTGCCTAGTTATTTACAGATTGGAAGAGGTATTCAATCACAGCTCATTCTGAGTTTCAGTCTTTCTGACAACATCTTTATACTTTCAAGCTCTTTGTATATTCTTTCTTTGTGACCTGATTCTATTTTAACTATTAATATTTTATCTATTAATTCTTTTTGTTTTGTACTTTTTACATTACTTTGAGATTTTGCTTTTAATATATCCACTTCAGATACTCGAGTTTGTTTTCCTATTAGTTTCTCCTGCTACAAAATCTTGTTAGCTTTGCTATTATCTGTATCTTGAAGTCCAAGATACACATTGATTATATTCAGTTTCATTTTACTTAAGAATTCCAGCATTACCTGCTGATTTTCTTCTCTAGCTCTACTTTGTGGCACTTTGCCATTAAACAATACTTCCCTCACAGCAATAAACAAGCATAGATTATTCTTTTGTGTCTTCCACTACTCACAAATGAAAATGTTATCTGGAATCTTTTTCCAGAAACCATGCTTAATCCATGCTTGGTTTTCTAATGAATATCATGATCATTAACTATCACTGGAGCCAGTCTGGTCTAGTGGTTAAGACTTCAGGCTAGAAAACAGGAGATTGTGAGTTCTAGTCCCATCTTAGTTATGAAAGAAGGCTGGGGGACATTGGGCCAGTCACACATGACTTTGGGCCAGCCCAACTCATCTCACAAGAATTGATGTGAAAATAAGAGGAGGAATGTGTGTTGTATATGTTCACAGCTTAAAGTTATTTCTAAAAAATATTAAAGGAAGGTTATAAATCATTAAATAAATACCAATGCTTTTAAGCACTCTTTTAACTAGCAGGAATTTGGAGAAAGAGGTACAGAATACCAGACCCCTGAATTATAATTCTTTCCGGAGCATCAGTGAAAATTACTTCCTTTTGAAACTCGGACACACTACCTAATGGTACAAAAGCCAAAGAATCCTAGAAAAGATTACAAACTAGTTTATGATCAAGAAACCAGAGGAGATTACATGGGGCATCAAGTAGAAAAGGAGATGAGCTTAATCAAGAATCAGACTTTTCTATTTCCCTGTATCCCTTTCTGATCACTACCCCAAAGGAAAATTATCACAGAACTCTTCAGGCTTCTTTGGCAAAAGGGGTTCATCTGGCAAGAAGTGGTTAGAGGATGTTCTCTGTGATGGCCCTAGTTCACAGCACTGTCTCCAAAAAAATAGCTGAAACTTTCCACCACTATCTTTTTATGGATTCTAAAGCTTCTGAAAGATGGGACTGAGGTACTTGGTGGGCTAATAGTATACAAATTAAAATAAATTTTAGCATTTCTGGTGTGGAATTTAGGATAAATTTATTTGTTGACCTCGATATATAATATAGGTTTATTTATTTAGAGTATATGGCAATGGATCATTAACCAGGAGAATACAGAGTACTTGTCTGGCTGCTAAGTCTGCTGGTCTGTTCGGTTTATGTTCACGCACTATCCAGAAATATATCACAGGAAACTAACTCCACACTCAGAGTGGCTAATGGTGTTCTGCAGCAACATCTGGGGCTTTTTTCCCTCCACTAATATCGCCTTGCATTTGGGCAGATCTGGCACCAGTTGGATTTGTAGTTCTGCACGAAGTACCATTATTTTTCCCACTAAAATGGTGCCTATTTATCTACTTGCATGTAATATAATATAGGTTAGTAATTATAACATTACTGCCCTACTTTTATATTTCCAAATACAAGAATATTTAGCAGCATTTTAATTACTGTGAAAGTGACTGAATTCTGTTATTATTTAATCTTACGTCTCATGACAATAGCTTCTTTAGAAATAATGTTATCATAAATTAATAACACAAAGTTCTGTTCCCGATGGGCATCGTCTTCTGCATAAATTGGTTTTGGTTTCATATAATTCACAAATAACATTAATAAGATGCCATGAAGCATTCACTATGTCTTCCATGACTGCTGATTAATAGTTTAACATGGTCACAAAAAGACTCTTTCACCTGTAAGAATATGTAACGTTCCTAAATAACTTTAAATATTTTCTGAACACTTTTAGTTAGTTTCTCATCATTATCAGCTTTTCCTTTTGACAAGCATGCACTATTGAGCAAATTGTGCTTTACAGGATAGTACATTTTTTAAAAACATAATTTGAAGTTTCCTTCTTTTCAGCATAGATAAAATGAGTTTCTCCATGATCGAGATGACTATAAACTTACTTAGAAAGAGAATTGAAAATATGATCATGTAGCTTCTCATCAGTCAACAAAACAGAATGGAAAGGCATGGAATGAAATTCATTTCTGTTTGGTCCAAGCC
The DNA here is from genome assembly GCF_964273705.1 of Natrix helvetica. NCBI lineage: Eukaryota > Metazoa > Chordata > Lepidosauria > Squamata > Natricidae > Natrix > Natrix helvetica. Next base: position 112,419,912 of record NC_138552.1, on the reverse strand, counting down.
AGCAAATCATTACTTTGCCTTAGGAGACTATAAGACCATAACTATTTTGGAAGTTCTCACTAGCAGCTCTTCGAAGTACATTCTCTCTTTTGTTTCATTTTGACCATGTTGCCTCTGCAACCGTGACAAGCAATTGTATGCCTTTCTTTTCAACGCATGAACAGAAGACAGCAGCACTATTTAACACTTACTTGAGGCCTGGGGTGAGATATCTTCAGTATGCAGATAACACCCAGCTATACATCTCAATCCAAGCCTTTACAGTGATGCCCTGGCAACCTATCTCAGTGTCTGGAGGCTGTTGGGGACTGGATGAGGCAAAACAGGCTACAACTCAAATCTAGCAAGATGGAATGCCAATGTGCATTTTGATCCCCTGGAGACAGGGTTCTTTCATCTCTAGTTCTGGATGAAGTTACAGGGCCTCAGATAGACCCCGAAGTGCAATCTGGGAGTCCTCCTGGATCCGCAACTCATGCTTGAAGAGCAAGTGGCAGTTATAGCTAGGAGGGCCTTTGAGTGATGTGTCAGTTGTGCCCATACCTGGACTGGGAGGCCTTATAATACCTCACACTCTTATAACCTCCAGTTTAGACTACTGTAACATGCTCTACATGGGGCTGCCCCTGAAGACCATTCAGAAACTCCACCTGGTGCAGAATGCAGCCACGCAGGTAGCAAATGTTGCTAGATCTATGGCACACGTAAGACCACACCTGTATGAGCTGCACTGATTATCAGTGTGTTTCAAGTACAAGTAAAGGTGCTGGCGGTTACTTTTAAAGCCCTACATAGCTTGGGACCAGCGTACCTGGGGGGGGGTCACCTTTTTTCAAGAGTCCCTTTCCAAATCAGGTGAGCAGAATCCTGTCAGCCAAAGTGTGTCAATTGTCAAGGACTAGAAAGTAGGCTTTTTCCACAGTGGCCCCTGCTCTATGGAACATGCTCCCTTCAGAGATTAGAATGGCTTCAACTCTGTAACCTTTCATAAGGCCTTAAAAATCTGGCTATGTTTCCAAAACTGGGATGCTGAAGGGCCCCGTTTTCTGGCTATATTGTTAACTGGAAAAGAATCTTGCTCTTACGTATATATAATTCAATTTGATTTGATTTTAGTGTTTGCATTGGTTTTAATTTTTTTTTAATGTTTCAAAGTGTTTTTAATATTTCCAATGGTAATATATATATATATTGAACTGTAAGCGGCCAAAGTCATTGACTGAGATGGGTGGCATAGAAATTGCAGAAATAAATAAATAAAACCATCCTGCTTCCAGAGTATAGTTGAAGGAGTAATCATTATCTGAGAGACTAAGGTAGCAACTTATATTCTCAACCATGACATCATTAGGCGTATGGTGATATTTTAACTTAGTAGTTACAGGTATAAATATTGTTGATTCTAGATTTATTGAGCTAAATAACTCAGCATTACTATTAACTTTTATTAAAGGTCAAATTCATATTATTACTGTTTTGCATGGACTATTGAAGGGCTTTTATCTTTAGAGGTGGTCTTTTAGTAGTTAAAACAAATATATTGTTCTAGTTGAACATTTATTCTACTAAAATGAAGGGTTTGGAATACAGGCAGAACAGAAAAAGCCTCCTAGCAAGAGATTAATCCAAGCACCAACTAGAAATTTAACTTCCCTTACATAGATGAATAAATTGGGACAAAGTTTCAGGCAATTTGCCACATGCACTTCTCTTGAGGAAAAGTCTTGAAACGAAAGACATTACCATGTTTTCAGAATCGAATTTTCCTGGCTTGAGGAATGAGGATATGATAGAGTATGCAATAAATTCCCTTCACAATCAATTTCTGACAAATCCACTCTTCTGTTTCCCAAAAGATCAGAACATAAGCAGTTCCTTTTATAACACTGACAGGCAGTATGTTTTTGTGATTAAAGAATTGGACTAGAATGGAAGAATCCAGATTCAAGTCCACCTTTAGTCACAGAAGCTCACTGGGTAGTTTGGGGAAACTTTCTCTCAGTCCAATCTACCTCATAGAATGGTTGATGTAGACAAAGATTGGAAATGAAATGTTCAGTTTCTTGAATTTCTAAATAAAAGATATAAATTCATAAATAAATGGGAGTCTGATGCACAATATCTTGAATTCCAGAAAAAAGAGAAAAGAAAAAAATAAAATAAAATAAAGGGGAGGGGAGGTGAATATTTTTTCTTTCTTTGCCTAATAGTTAAGATGCTGACCTAGAAACCAGGCCTCCCTTAAACATGAAAGGCAGCTGAGTGACTTTGGGCCAGTCTCAGTTCAACACATATAACAAGGCTGTTCTGGGAAAAGAGAAGGCAAAAGTATTGAGGAAGTTCACTACCTTGAGTTTTATATATAGTATATTTAGAATGTGGGATAAAAATATCATCATCTATCAAACAGGGCAAGCTAAGTTGGCCATTCAGATGTCACTAGTAAAATGATGCAATTCTGTCAAGCACAGCAGCCAACTGCGGCGACCACACCTATACCACTTATCTTTTCTAAACCTTTAACCATGTTATTTTGCTTTTCAGGATAGTATGATGGATCCCAGGCAAATCCAAGGCTTCCTTATTCAGTGTAATATTTCTTTGAGCAGCTGAGTTTTCCACAGAATGAGTTCAAGCAGAATTTCATTCCTGAATTCTTAACAGATGGGGTTGCTAAATGGACAATAGCTATCACTGACAATAATGTTCCTGCAACTATTTCAATTGCATGTAGAAAATGAAAACTGCCTTTGATTATTCTACAAGAACAACCACAACTAATCAAGAAATTTGCAGATTGCATCAAGATGAAGTGAAGAGTGTAGGCACGTATATTGGATATTCAATTGTATTTGAGAGAGGTGGGCTGAAATGAGCTATCATTAATTGATCAATTTAAGAAAGCTCATTTAATGAATTGTGAGATGAACCAGTTCCTCAGGGTACACTAAACATCTTAGAGAAGTTGTTCAACACTGCATGTCTATGGATGGAAAACTAGAAAAGCTGAAGAAGAGAGGAGAGAAGAGGAAGTTTTATATCTATCTACATCCACTCCCCTTTTCTCTCCGATTGTTTAGATCCCTGTGGAGCCGAATCTAAGAATAAATAGAACTTATTTCAGCTGTACAAAATGCAGATGTACCATGGGTTATGGACTTTACTGTGAGAATTCAGGATATTTTACATTAGTTGGCTCTTGGAAAAATTTGGCTGTGAAGTGCCATGCCTACTAGCTGTTTGAAGTAGACAAGGTCAGGAATAAGACATCACATGACTGACCAGAATTTTACTTATTTTATAGTGTAATGTTGAGAGACTAGAGATATTCTGTGTCTCCCCTCTTTACTAAAGAGAATCCAGGCAGGGCAAGTTTATCCAGGCTATAGTGATGCTTGAATAATGATTTTTGAATTTCTTCTCTATGATATCTTTGGAATCAAATGTCATGCTGCTTGTAAGCACTCCAAGCACAAGAATCCAAGAAACAAGGGAGTTGCCCTTTCCAGTGGTCAGAAGAGGGCAATTAAGGGGAGTTCAGGCATTAAATGTAAAAATGGAAATATGTTAGCTCACTTATAAACTTGCTCTCAAGTTGGCTACGATGTATATTTTTCAATATCGGTCTCATCATAAAACAGCTAATTTTATTGGCAAAGCAATTTTACAATGATTTGTCTTACCCCCTCAGACAACATAACAGCCAATACATATTGAAACCATAGTGGGAAACATTTTATGGTCTCCTGGCATGATTTCCTAACATATTGTTAGGAGCTTATCACTAATGCTTGTTTGGTAACTGTACAATTATGTTTGACCTCTTCCCATTGTTCTTAAAATGGATTAGAAATAGGCCCATAACTGTCAAACCCATCAATTGCAGGCATTCCTTCTGTTTTATCAGAAAAAATACTCTGATATCTTTGTAAAGGAAAGGGCAGGCATATTGTCTTTGCCCCCCTCCCCCCACATAGCAATTGCTCTCTCATCTTGGTTTCTGGAGCACATGTTCTTGCTATACACCAGATAGCCTATATCTAATGAATTGGTTTGTTGAAAGAAATGTACTAACAACAACCTGCAAAACAATTTATTAGATCCTATTTGTTTTCTGCCTGTCAGTACAGAGTAAGTAGCTTTCCGAAAGTAAATTCAAACTATTTGTGTAACTGTCAAGAGATTATGTCTAGGTCTCTGATCTTCTGGAATGATTCTAATGGCAAGCCTTTTTATAAAATAGACTTGGGAGGGACTTGCAGTTTGATTGACATGAAAGAGAGCCACATTTGAGAGAAAGTCTGAATACAGTGATGGCCTTTCCCTTATGAAATTATCTTTTCATCCCTAGAAATTCAGGAATGAAATATTTTTTGTTGGTTAGACAGCAATTGATTGGGGGGGGGAGGGGGATTAAACAAATGGAACCTCAGAAATGCAAGCAGTATACTAAGCAGGAGAAATGTGCCTTTGAACTTTAGAAGGCATTCAGGTAGACACTATGAAAATGAAGATGTATGGTCCTTTGAGGGAATGGAATAGCAAGAAGAGTGATCACAGGCTGTTCCACTTGACTCTATGGCTGTATCTTCCTCAATTATCTTAGAAATGCACAGCCAGCTCATCAGTTTGGGAAGAATCACTAGGAAAAAGCCAAGGAATTCTCTGCCTTAGCTGAAGGAAAAATTGAGTTCTTGAAATTTATATAACCCAACTTTGTTAAAAGAAGACTGAATGAGAATCTTGCTTTTAGGAAAACTGGCTGCCAAGAGTCTGACAATCCTTTTCTCCCCAAGTGCCTCTTTGAAGAAAGATGTCAATGGTTGGAACTCTATTGCTAAAATAGCCTCTGTTAAAGCAACTGGCACAGACAACGATTTTTAAGATTTTGAAGTGGGTGGAGAGAAGAGCCTCCTGCTGACATTCAAGCTTCCTCTCTCTGGAGGCTATGTGTCTTGTCCCTATTTAATCCCTTTGGAAGGTTTGCCTGAATAGGGAAAGACTAATGTCCCCATTCTTAACATATTCTGATAAAAATATTTTTAACATTCAGGTTTTTTTTTTACATGCAGTAGTATAAATAAAACGTTTCTCTTCCAATTGTTGAAGCAGCCAGATTTTTTTTGCAAATTTTGCATGATTGTGTACAATATGTACAGTATGTGTATAATGCACTCCCATTAGATCCAAAGACTGTATAAAATTGCTGTGCATGTTCATGCAAAAATACCCATAGACAGTCATGTGAGCCTTGGAAGAGATATGGCTGCTTTACTGATTTGAGGAGAGCTGCTTTGTTTCCACCAACAGGCATTGAGAAGCGGCTCTTTCAAATGCTTCACGGAGTTCTGGAAAATATTTAAGCTATGAATGTATACTATGCAAGTAGTTTTATTTTTTCTTAAAATCACAGGATTGCCTGAATAAATCATGTGAAGAAGAATTCACTATTTCTTTGATTCCACTATTGAGCTGTTTTTATTGCTAAACGTTTTTTTCCCCCTCACATTTGTCCAGAATTTGACTTTCTATAACTGATGACCAAGTCCTGCATTATTGGATGATAGAGAACAACTCATGTCCTTTTTGGGGGGGAGGGGGATATCCAAAAGATTTCAAATGTCCATATTAGAAAATCTTGAAAGTTGTGCAACTAATGAGATAACTACTTTTTACACAGACACACCATCTTTTAATTAAAATAAACAAAACATGAGCCGAACTTTGTTATTACTTGTTCACTCAAATTAGTGCAGTAGGTCCCACATGAAACACTGATAGCATTAATGGCAACAATATAAAGAAATTCTGAAAACCTGAAATGAGGTGTTTAGGTTTTCACAGAACTATATAAATCAATACCCTATTTCGGGGCTATTGTCATTAGGGTGTGCAAAAAATGTTCCCAACATAGTGATACAAGTGTCACATCAGTAGGCAACTTCTTAAACAGCCACGCCTCTTCCAGGATGGCATGGCTATTATCTCTAGCTACTATATGATTCTAGGTCAAAAAGCCGTAAGCATATGTATGACTCACTTAACATCTGCCTTGCTTAGCAACTTAAATTCTAGTTTCAATTGTGGATGTAAGACCAGGACTATCTGTATGCAGCAATTAAAAAAAGAGGATACTATAAAAGATACAATTGTTAACACTGAATCTTAAAGAATCAAAACTGAGTACAGTATGTAGAAATTTTACTGGCAGAATTGAATCAAACTTGCTACAACCTAAGGGAAGGTTTAAGTGTTACATTTTTGGCGGGGGGGGGGTGATATCCAAAGTTCATTTTGAAACTCCTTAAATTCTTGTGCTTACATTACTTTTTTCCCTCATGGACGTAAGTACTGTATGACCAGCCTACTGTTTTTTCTTAAAAAAACAGGATTCCCAAATCCATGCATGACAGTCACGTCCTAAAAGAAATGAGCATTTATTTACCATTTTCTTCTTTTTGTTCAGCTACCTAATTCCTTTAAACAGATAAAAAAGTGATGCTTCTTAAACAACAGAGCTGGTACCTCCGTGGAAAACAAAATCTCAGTTCTGGAACCTGATGTTATCTGGAGAGAACCAAGTTAAGCCTTTGGTAGACACATAAATATCAGCTAAAAATGTTATAACTACTGTACAATGACAACCTTGGAGATATTGCTGCCCCCAACTTCTTTTCAACCACATGTGCATTACAAGGAAGCTCTCTATTTCTACAGCAAACCATAACCATTCCAAGTAACACCACTGACATTTTTGGTTTACCAAAATGCAAATTCATCTTTGTTTGTAGGATAGACACCGACAAAAGTCAAGATGGTAGCAGACAACCCTGCATATCTGTAAGCTGTTTTGGAGCTGTAAGCGCCTAATGACCACTCCTTTTATGTTAAATAGTACAAAACAAAATGAGTCTAATCAAAGAACAGAACTCGATGTTTGTTTATGTGGATTAACTTCACATCTATCTATCATCTATCTATCTATCTATCTATCTATCTATCTATCTATCTATCTATCATCTATCTATCTATCATCTATCTATCTATCTATCTATCTATCATCTATCTATCTATCACATATCATCTATCATCTATCATCTATCTATCTATCTATCTATCTATCTATCTATCTATCTATCTGTCATCTATCTATCTATCATCTATCTATCTATCATCTATCTATCTATCTATCTATCTATCTATCTATCTATCTATCATCTATCTATCTATCACCTATCTATCTATCATCTATCTATCTATCTATCTATCTATCTATCTATCATCCATCTATCTATCTATCTATCTATCTATCTATCTATCTATCTATCATCTATCTATCTATCTATCTATCATCTATCTATCATCTCTCTCTCTCTCTCTCTCTCTCTCTCTCTCTCTCATTTATCTATCTATCTATCTATCTATCTATCTATCATCTATCTATCTATCTATCTATCTATCATCTATCTATCATCTATCTCTATCTATCTATCTTTCTATCATCTATCTATCATCTATCTATCTATCTATCTATCTATCTATCATCTGTCTGTCTGTCTGTCTGTCTGTCTGTCTGTCTGTCTATCTATCATCTATCTAATTTATATTGCCACCCATCTCATAAAACGTGACTCTGGATGGCATACAACAATCCAATAAGCAATAAATATAAAATAATTGTTAGCTAAAACTATTATACATAATTAGTAAGAAACATTTAAAACTATAAATGTAGAACTAAACAAATAAAAAGGAAATCAATAGACCGAGTTATATTAATAATAACGGAACCATCTCACCCATATGTTCTTCCATGTCCTGGGCTCCCCAAGCCTGCTGGCATAATCTTTGAAAGCTGAGGAGGAGTCATGAGGTTGACTTTTTCTCTAAAATGATGGGGGGAGAAGATTCTACAATGCAGGTGCCACATCAGAAAAGCCCAACACGTAGGACCTGCCCAATGTGGCTTCCTACACAACAGAATCCATAACATAGCTATTATATTAGATCTGGTGGGATGGACAGAGGAAATCAGGAAGAGGTGGTCTCTGAAATATACCATGCCCATTCCATGTAGGGATTTAAGGGTCAACACCTTCAACCGGATCCACAAACAAACTGGTAGCCAATGCCATTTGCACAGCAGAGCTATAGCATGTGCTTTACTACGCATTCTATAATAGTCTAATCCATTATGATATCTGAGTACTGTATATAGCCTTTGGCTAATTCATCGCACTCACTGGTCTCATGACTGCAACCTCTTGACAGAAGTACCTTGGAAAGGTTTTGGTTTTAAATTATACAGTGGCTCTGATTACACTTTTAATTTTTCCATTTTATATTGCTTTAATAAATTTATAAGTGATGGTGTGAATTGGCCGCCAAAGCAAGGAAAGGTTTTTCCTTTCCTGGGGGAAGGAAACAAGCTGATTATGCAATTAACTTTTAAAAGATTTAATCGTAATACATTTACACATTGCCAAAATTCTAAGTACCATTTTGATATATTAAAGAAAATGCTACCTGTAATTTAGTGAATAAAAGCCACTATCCTTTGTTCAAAGAAATGCAATAAATAATGTTTGTATTTTCCATTCCTTTTACAGTTACATGTCACCTTACAAGTGCCCTCTGGATTAAACAAGAGCAATCTAGCGGATTAAAAATTGTCACCATTGATTTAAGAACCAAAGCTTTATTCACTTGCTATGCTGTATTGAGTGATGCCTCTGCAAAATGCCATTTCTTTCCACTGTTACAACAGTTCAAAGATTATAAATGAGGCCTGACTGGGGATAGGGGATTCGGATTATAATAACATTTTTGAACCTCATTTACTTAAACCTTCAGGACAATAGAAAGAGGGGATGTAGAGGAGGAAGTTAGAATGTTCAAGAGAACAAATTAACAAGAAAATATGAGCCTTAAATTATGGGTATGGGGTTGAGATTGGGGTTAAGCTTGGTAATTAACCAATATTCTCTATGGCTCAATAAATGAAGATTGTTCAGCTGACATCCTTCAAAAACAGAAAAGTTATCTGGGAGTTAAGAAAAAAACCTGTTATACCTGTCTTGCAATCATCAAATGTTATTATTGTTGTTATTGTAAAAACTAATAATCTGGTAATATATTAATGCTGATATAGATTTCTATTGTCCTGATATAGTTCTAAAGCACTACTTTCAAGTTACTTTCCAGATTTAATGACAGTGATTTAATTTAACTCAGTAATATGATTGAATTACAGTGTGTATCTAAAAAAGAGATGGGTGTTACAGAATACAATTGGATGTTTGTTACAAAAAATAGAATTTTATTTATGTGAGATATGTTTTAAACCAATGCCTTCATAGTTCATATTAGATGATTGATATTTACCATGGTCACACATCACCAAACTAAAATGGATAACCACAAAATGAGTATAAAGGAAAACAATATAAAACACATGCTCATGGGGAGAGAGAGAGGGAAGGAGGGAGAGAGGGGGGAGGGAGAGGGAGAGGGAGAGGGAGAGGGAGAGGGAGAGGAGAGAGAGAGAGAGAGAGAGAGAGAGAGAGAGAGAGAGAGAGAGAGAGAGAGAGAGATTCAGAAATAAATGCTATAGAAATCAAACTTCAAATCAGCTGGCTTGAGAAGAACACATGTATACTTCCTGAGGGTCTGGAAGATAAACATTTAGGCCTCTGAATGGCAAGAGCAATTTAACTAGCTATCTTGAGGCTTGTTCTTGCTCTTTTTGCTTGCCAAAAAGCGTAACACCATTTCCTCATCTGATTTAGCAGCAAGGGAGCTATAAGTTCTGAATGTTAGCCAACTAGAGAAGGTATCATAATAATTTACAAATTAATTGCCTTCCAGTTGTATTCTCTTAGCTATTTTGATACATTATATATTACATTTGTGCATTTTATATTTACTTATATTAATTTATTAAACATATTTCCAGGGTGCTGCAATCAAAACAATTCCTGATAGCTTACTGTAGATAGAAAAAAATATCATAGCCAGTTAAAAACTAAAACAGGACAGCAGTACAACAATATAAGGAAGTCAACATCAAACTGAAACAAATCAGAGAAGGACCCTCCAAAACAGCTGGGTCTTCAAAACCTTTCAAAAGTCCACTAAAGAGGTAGCTGCCCTGATCTCCACAGGGAGGCTCTTCTACCAAGCGTTGAACAATGAGAAGTAAACTAAGATAAGAAACTATAAGATCCTAAATGCAAAGGAGCAGGGGAAATAGGCAGAGTAACAAAAATTACTTAGATTCACATTTTCTATTACAGTTATTCATCCACTGTTCCAGAGAAAAGTAAACAAAGAATTTCAAACCTGGTGGTTACAAGGATGAGACACAACAAAGTAAAATAGAACAAAGAAAATAACCAAAGAAAATGAAAACAAAGAAAAAGAAAACAAAGAAAATACATCAGTATGACTAGTAAAAAAAAAGATGGGACAAGTGGGGAATAGGGTGGGGGTGGAATCTACTATCTTTAGATTCTTATGGAAGAATAGGAGGTTGGGGCCAAATCTTACCCTGAAGGGCAGGATGTTCCAAAGGGCAGGTGCTGTGACAGAGAAGGCTCTTCTTCTGGATCCCAACAGCTGGAGTTCTTTGACCGATGGGATCCGCAGTAGGCCCCCTCTGCCGGCCTGAGTAAGACAGCATATAATAAGCTATTGATCATGGAGTAAATGTTCAGTGAATGTGAGGGCAGCTAGAGGCCTCCAGAAAAATATTGCACACTGTGCAACATTAACAATGATGTCCATATAGGACAGTGTGATGTTGAATATCGTGGACAGCATCTCCGCTGGGTAACTTGCTCCAGGGTAGGAATGAGAGACCCATTTGTTAACTTCCATTTGTGTTAAGGAATCACCTCTTCAAGAAACTTTCCAGGATTGAGATGAAACCAGAATTCATTTTTATTTATTTTAATATTACTTTTCAATATTGAGGAACAAAGATTAGTGAAAGGCATAATACTATTTCAGTAAATAATAATGAATCATGAAAAAAAATAACTTGAGCTTCATTTATATATGTAGATTATGAGGGTTTTCATTATAAGAATGGATATATTAGTGAAGTTCTTCATATCTGCCAATGTGGAATGAAACTATTGTAACGTAATAGCAAAAAATTCCTAATGAACATAAGCATGAGAAAGTTTGCTACATATTCATAGAACTAACAAAAAATAAGAAGCCATTATTATCTAATGTTTTTTTAAAAATGGAGTATGGTGCAAATACTGCACAGGAGATACAAAAAACAAATCTCTGGATGCTCAATTCTGTATCTGCCAGAGAAAATGTACCAAGCATAAAGTTATTCTCAACCATTCTGCAATCAATTGAATAAAGCTTGCAGGGTAGAATTTGGAAAACTTAATATCAACATATAGTGGCAATCAATCAGTTTCTGTACACAATCACTATTTTCAAGTAAAGCATCTATAAAATACCACAATCACTATAATAAATCATACAATAGCGCTATCTGTAGACTTGTTTCGAGTTAATCAAAGACAATCAGCTTCACTCAATCAGCAGTGAACGAAACCTGTTGCTCTGGTTGCCACAGTGACCAAGGATTTTGATCTGGCAATTAGCCAGCAGGACAGACAAGGGTCTTCCATTTTTTCTTTTGCCTTGAAGCACCTTATTTTTAATTCTGCCGCCATGACGGTGTGTCTCAGGATATAACAGAGCAAATTATTATTTTTTCTGTTACTGTATTTGCACATCTGTATTTCTAGTATTCTTTTCCATGGCACTTTCTTCCCAGCAAGAATTGCTCCTTTACAAAGCACAATTCTAATCTATTGCTTGCCTGTCCCACTGTTCAAATTAAATTGGGGGGGACACATCTCCATCATCTGCAGTAGGCTGATTAAGAAACAGAAAAATAGATCCAAAGGATGCCACTAGGTATGTCTTCTGAGAGGACTGGGCATCGAAAGGTCTTTCAGAGAAGACACACTATATATCAATATAGTCAATGAACCATACATTGGTTTCTATTGCACGCATGCTACCCAGCTTCCAATATTCAGACCTACATGAACTAACCTTGATCTAACAGAAACCATCTTGCGGGGATGAATTGATTTTTTACCCATCAACAGATTTATGGACCACAAATTCCGCAAAGCAAATTTCAATAGGAAACACTTAATTAAAGATGAGTATGACAGAAGAGATTTAAAATTTTGGGATAGGCACCACCAAGATTTCATTTTGACTTTAATAATTAAAAAGAAAGGGATGATTTATCTCCAATTGATTGCAGTGTTATTTGATTCAATTTGTTAGTGTCATTGGAAATATGTAAGACTTTTCCATTTTGAACAAGTCACCGAGACTTGAAATTAAATTTACTGTTTCTGTAGGAATAAGTCATACCAAATTTAATACAGAAAAATGCTAGAAAATTATTCAAGAATGATCCCTATTATTCAGTGGGTAAAAGCAGTGAACAGAATGAAACACTGCTATATAAGATTCAATATCTTTAAAGCACTGTATCTTTAAAGCAACGAACAGACCTTCCAGGTAAATATTCCCTGTGTTCCAAAATTAAATCTGTCAGTCATTCAACTTCTCCCTTGACATGTCATTTTCATATATTGAAAAGCAGACGCAAAATAGTTTTTTGTTGGCAGATGCATTGGACCTTTTTATTCATTTCAAGGTAGTATAATCTAACAAAGTCGGAGTGTGAATTTGAAAAAATAGAAATACCTTCTTCCAAACGTTGCAAATGAAAAAAATATATGCTTTGAGTGATTTTAATTTTCTGGAGGAAAAAGTCTGTACCGAAGCTAAAAACTTATATAGGGGTGAAAATGCCAAATTTCATAAAAATCAAATACAATTGTTAACATTTGGGAGATGGTGGTTTGTAGCGAGAGGAACTAGAACAAAATGTGACAAATTTAGCAACCCTAATATCTCTTTTCTTAAGGATATGAATGTAAAACTTTAGAGACACTGGAAATAAATTCTGTAAAGCATTTCTCAAGAATTTAGAATTTATTAATTAGAGAGGCTTGAGGTAAATTTCATTAAGCATTTGTCAAGAATTTTAAATTAATAATTATAATTAATTTTAGTCTTTGCAAAAAATAGTAACTAATTGGTTGTGCTTTTTATACTAAATCCACTAGTTTAAAAGAATAAAAGAAAAGGAGCAGCAAAGAATCTTTTCATGGGGCAAACAGCAAAACTAGATATCTTTTTCCAACCTTCCATACCCAGCAGGCATTCTTTCTGATCAAGGAGAGTAGGATTATGGCCTGAAGTTAATTTACTTTGAGAACCCAGTTCTAATCTCCTACGCACCATGACATTCTACTCTTTTTTTTCCATTTGGCATAACTGTTGTGGTGCAAATATATAACAGGCCAGAGTTCCAGAACAATGAGGGAAGCACTATGGAGGAGTAGAATTAGTACAGAAAATTCAGTGTCCCATTTCACTCAAGGATTTGAGAATAAATCAATCTTTCCTGATATTCCCTAGTTCAACTCTTAGTTGCACTTGGCAGAAGACTCACAGACACAGCTCAGATAGATTAGAATCTTCATGGCAGACAAGAATGTCCACTGCAATTATTAATATTTCTATTCCTTTCAAATGATTTTTCCAAAATTATTAAATCATCAAAAAATCTAAAGATTAAGATTCAACTGAAATAAGAACTTTTTTCTTTGGGACTAAATGGATTGACAACTATAAAAGACCAAAGGAGGGGGGGAATTGTACATGGTAACTGTAGCAAGATTATTATATGCACAATGATGGAAAGATTCTGAAATATCCAGAAGAAAGGAATGGTTGGCAAAGATGAGAAACTTTGCGGAGATGATAATATTGACTTGACTGAATAGGGAAAAAACAACAAATGCATTTATCAGCAACTGGAAATTGTTTTTGAACTTTTTACTAAAAATGGGGGTGAGGGGAAATGAACATGTGGCTGATTGGTTTCATCACTAGAAAAAGTAGGATATGGAAAGAAGTGTCACAATGTAACTATAGAGAAAGAGGAAAAGATATAAATTTTTAAAATGTCTACTGCAATCAGTTGATTACCCACTGTACTGCAAATATGCTACAGATCTTTTTCCCTCCCTCCCTCTCTCTACCATTCTCCCTCTTCCTCCCTTGTAGCCTCTTCCTTCTGCCCTTCCTAAGTAATAATTGGTATGTTACTTGGCTTTGAGCAGCTCCGATGCCATTTGTAATTTGAAAACTACTGCTTCTTACATCACAAGTCTCAATCCTGTTGTTTTAAAAAGAGGGAATTCACTGTTGTTTAAAAAAGAGGGAAGGAGAATGGCAAAATAAGGTAGAATATTACAAATCCAATGGAAGCTGAAGAAACTGATATTTAACTTGATCTGAATAGGATATAGGCATAATTATCACACAAGGTTTTATAGAGAATTAATAATTTAAGCAAAGTATTTTGAGGGTGTTCTCTCTCTTTGGCTTATCTTCCAATATGTTTAAAACTCAGACTGAGTCTTTCCTATGTGACTTTTTGATAGCCCAAGTAAATCTAATGTGATTTGACAGCACTTTGAATTTTTTGATTCACTGGAGTTTCCTCTTTGGAAACTGTTGCAGAAGGAAAGACTATGTTTATTGTATGTGATGAAAGTTGATATTTTTAATTCAGATAGGATATGGAAGAAAAAGTGCTACAGCAATAGTCTCTTCTCAGCAACTTAGAATATCAATTAGTTTGCCTAGCTTGCACACATGAATATGGATAAGAGTAAGGAAAAAAACATTATCTTCTGTTTGGTAGCTATTTGGGGATTTGAGATGCCCACCAAAGTATTTATTTCATAAATAAACAAGCTCATCAAGGTAGCCATTTTGTGAATGTGCCTGTGACATATTCTCAAAATTCCAAAATATGACCACTAGAAGAACATAAAGTATATAAACCAAAGTGCCCTTTTCTCTCAACCCAGTAAGTCATCAATCAGGATAATCAAAGCTATTTGGATGCTATATCCAAGCCTGAAGCTAAGTGATTCTATAATCAGTACCTATCCAGGTCAGTTTTAATTGACCAGGCATGGTACCGTTCATCAGCTTATTATAAGACCTTATAAAATCAGCTCATTATAAGAAAGCTTATTGCAACTTAGTGGCAGTTATTTAAAAACTTAGCATCTTTAAAATATAAAATTACTTTTTAAGAGAAGTTGCATCATGACCTCTTTCACAGAATGCATAGACAGTGTACATACAAAGAGTAATTCATTGGTCAACGTTACCAGCCATAATGAACCAAGGAGCAGAGATTTAGTAGTTACCTTTTCACTGGTGCCCTATCAATTTCCTTAGTAACTGGCACTAATCCCACCATCTCAGATCAGGAGTGCCCTAATAAGCTCAGTAGGTTATTAATTAAACGTAGTGTTTAATTTGAAATAGACATAAGTAACTTTATCTCCACAAATTTATTAAATAGGTGATTGAATTGTGACCAGAATCTCTATCACTGGATTATCCTTAGGCAGCTCATCCACTACTCAATGAAACTCTGCTGGACAGTTCACTGAGGATGGTGATGTAAGATCTTTTTGCTGTCCTTTTTGCCTGTGTGGTATTAGTGATGGTATGCTCCCATCTATCTAAATTATTCCAGTATGCCAGTTTACTGACTGGAAGTTTTTCAGAAACTTCAGTATATTTCTAGCTATAGCTAGACAGAAGCAGCACTCAGGAGGAATAGCATCAATATTCATTTCTGTGTGCCATCAAATGAGGGTTATTTATTTATTTATTTTAACATGACTGCAAGTAAGAAAGAGTGCACCAGTAACATTTCCAAAATATGTAGTAATAGTTCTACTCTATTCTGGATTGACCAGGTTTCATCTCAATTTAACAAAATAATTAGACAAATTGGAACAATTTCCCAGAAGACCAGTAGGAATGATCAGGAGCTTAGAAATATCTTACAAGAATAGATTCTAGAAAATGGGACAGTTGGCAGGTGTGGGCAGTACAATAGATAAAATTCCAAGGATGAAACTGATTTAAAGCATTGTAGACAAGTGGAGCTTTTCCAGAGTGGGTTTGCAGGATGGCCCAGTGATGGTATTCTCACAGCCAATTGCCTCGAGACTGGGTTGAATCTGAAGCCACGCCTCTGGGCTCCTCTCCTCTGACTCCAGTTTCAATCCAGTCTGGCCAGCATAGAGACTAAAAAACCTTGATTCCTGAAAGAAAAATCCATTACCGGACCCTCCTCAAACCAGCGCGGCTTCCTGCCTTCCAGGGACCCTACCTCCTCCTTTTCGTAAGTTCCCTGTTGGTGGCTGGGGTTTTCCAGCCGCCTGGGGCTTGTTTTTTTTCAATTTGGGAGGCTCCAGTGGCTGGGTCGCTGCTCCGGTGGCCATTTTAGCCGGTGACCATGTGGAACCTGGAGGCCTCGTGATTGGCACTGGAAGGGGCTAATAGGCTCTGGTTTCCAGCCCGATCCAAGCCTGATTGAAGCGCCAGCGAGCAGAGGGAGCGCGGAGAAGAGCATGAAGCCCTCAGCACCAGGGAAAGCTGTGGAAGCAGCTGGGAAGGTGCGCGGCGGCAGCACAATCTGCTCGGAAGCTGCGGCAGCCTCAGAGGGCAAATTCAAAAGGAAGAACTGCGAGGGGAGAGAGACCGGCTGCTGCAACTGTAGAGAAGGTGAGGGATGGATCGGGCGGAAGCGCAATGAGTGGCTGTAAGTAGAAGCGCGATGGCGGACAGGGCCCCTTCACCCTCTATGTCTCCAGGGGAGGGTACCTCTTTCAGGCAGTGTTCCACTGCCTCCTCCAAGAGGCTTAAGGCCTCAGCCAACTCTCACCCCTCTCATGCCTGCCAGAAGGACGAGGATAGGAGGCACAGGGCTTTATTAAGGACCTTTTCCAGCGCAGAGAGGTTGAGGTCCCTGTAGGGAAGGATTAGCCCTTCCCCTTCCAGATCCAGGTTTCCCCTGCAGGGCCCTTCTAGGCAGGATTCTCCCCCTAGGTCCCCAGATTCTCTGAGGGGGTGCAGTGGGGGGGCTGCCCATTCCCCTCCCCTTTCCATGGAAGATCTTGACCACGTAGGTAACCAGCCTGAGTTTCTGTCGCTAGAGACGTAGCTGGGAGGTAGAGATCCATCCAGGCCTTCCCTGGCACCTATCCCCAGCCATAGTCAGGTGCCAGTGGGATCCAGCTGGGATTCCTTAGATATGGAGGACTGCCTGTGGGTCTCCAGAACCTCATTGAAAGAGCCATTGCTTCAGGTGTGGCTGCACGCATGCAGCACCAGGTGCCTCACTCTGCACCTCAGGGTGAGGTCACGGTCCCCAGTTCTTCATCATCCCAGCCACGGGGTCCTTCCCAGCCAGTCTGTCCCCCTGGGTCCCCTTCCTTGGCAAATGAGGGGTCTGTTATGGGGGACAAGGTGCAATGTGACCCAGATCTCTCTGAGGATGAGGAGGACCTGGAACCTGACCCCCCCCCCCCGCCTTCACGAGATTGTTCATTCCTATCTTGTTCCGGTCCCTCCTATGCAAAGCATGTGACACTGCTCAGCTGCGGGGGGGGGGTGAAGCGGCAAAGGAAGGGGAGCCAGCAAAGAAGCTCCAGGGCACGGTCTATTCCGAGCCCAAAATGGTTAAGGAGGAGATCCCTGCTTCCAACATATTTCTGGAAGTAGTTAAGAAGCAGTGGGAGACACCTGGGGCCTTCCCTACCCCAGGCAGCAATGACAGATGGTTCTATAACATCGAACCAGATTTCTCCCAAGCATTGCAGATGCCCTCTGTGGATCTGCCTGTGGTGGCCTTGGTTGCCCCAGCCTCGCTGGTACCCAAGGATGTGGCAGACAACCTGAAGGCAGAGGATAGGAAGGTGGAGATGATCCTCAGGAAGACCTTCCAGTCATTGGCTTGGGCTGTTAAGGCGGCGGCATCCGCCTCATTTTTCAATCATATGGCCATCCTTTGGATGGATCAGATCCAGGCGCACATTCCACCGGAGGACATCCGCCTACACCAGGATATCAACAAGTTAGTAGCAGTCGCTCAGTTCTCGGCTGACGCAACCTTAAACACCATGAAGTTTGCTTCCAGGGCTATGGCATCGTCCATCACGTCGCGTCACCTCCTGTGGCTCCGGGGCTGGCAGGCGGACAACAAGGCAAAGTGGCAACTAGCGACAGCGGCCTACACAGTCCCTTTTTGGGACTTCCCTTCACCCCATCCTGGTGGAGGATAAGAACAAGAAAAAGGCCCTTCTGACATCGACCAAGAAGGCGGAGCAGAGGACCACGCCCTATTATCGCAAGTCAGCACAGCGACCACAGGAACAGGACACCCACCAGAGCAGGTACCCGGCAGGCAGGGCAGATAAGCCATCCGACAGGGGATTCAATCGGGACAGATCCCGCTTCCAGCCTCAGGGCAAATGGCCCTTTTGAGGGGGAGTCGCCCCTTCTGCTGGGGCAAGTAGGTTGCCCGCAACCCCACCCATTGGTGGCCACCTAGCTGTTCACAGATGCCTGGGCGGAGATATTCACGAATGCCTGGGTCCTCAGTACAGTGACCTATGGTCTCCGCCTGGAATTCCTTTCCCTTCCCCCTTATTGTTTCCAGTAGTTCCCCCAGCCAAGAACGTTGACAAGCACCAGCAGATGCGGCAGGCCATCCATCATTTGCTCAACATTGCGGCCATAGAGAGAGTCCCTGCGGACCAGGCGGGCAAGGAGTTCTATTCAAACCTGTTCCTAGTGCCAAAATCATCAGGGGGATGGAGAGCCATTTTAAACCTAAAGCTCCTAAACCAATTCTTAGTATATAGAAGTTTTAAAATGGCATCCCTCAAGTCCATCCTGGCAGGGATTCGGGAGGGGGACTACATGGCATCCATTGATCTCACAGACGCTTACCTGCACATCCCCTTCCCCGAGCATAGGCGTTTTTTACGCTTCTCCTACTTAGGGCTTCACTACCAGTACAGAGCCCTACCGTTTAGGTTGGCTTCAGCCCCCAGGACCTTTACCAAGGTGTTAGCGATAGCGGGTGCCCATCTGAGGGAGATTCCCATCAGGCTCTTTTGCTATCTGGATGACATCCTCATCCAGGTGGCGTCTCCTGCTCAGACTCGTTCAGATCTTCAGCAGAACATTGACACCCTCCCAGGCTTAGGGTTCTCGATTAACTTCGAGAAGAGTACTCTCTCCCCATCCACCCAAATCCTATACCTGGGGGCGGTTATTGATTCCCGGTTGGGTCAAGTGTTTCTTTCCCTGGATCGCAGGTCCAGCTTGTCAAAATTAATCAAGCAGATCCAGAAGGATCATAGTGTTCCTGTAGCCCTTCTTTCCAGCTTGCTGGGGAAGTTCATCTCATGCATTGAGGTGGTCCCGTGGGTGCGACTGCACGCTAGGATGCTCCTATGGAGACTGCTGCCATATCAGAGGGCTGATTCCAGCAATTCAACGATCAAGGCACCAGCGACGCTGCAGGTGCTGATGTCTCTCAAGTGGTGGATGTCCCTGGCATTGCTCAAGGGCTGCAAATTCAGGGAGAAGGAGCACCTCATATTGACAACAGACACCAGCCTGTTTGGTTGGGGGGCAACCCTAGACTCCCATCTGGCACAGGGATGGTGGTCAAAGAACAACTTTCAACACAACATAAATTGGCTGGAGCTCTGGGCGGTCCACCTCGCCCTACAACGGTTCCAAACCTCAGTAGAAGGTCACAACGTCCTCGTCTTGACAACGTTGCAGCAAAGGTGCACATCAATCAACAGGGGGGCATGCGATCCAGAGCATTGCACACTAAGGCGATGTCGCTGGGATACTAGGCAGAGAAACACCTGCGCTCCATCCAAGTGGAACACATCACCGGAGTCGACAACGATCAGGCGGACTGGCTGAGCTGGGAGACAACGGAGAGTGGAGTCTGTCCAAGGAGCTCTTCCAGAGGATCTGCCAGAGGTTCAGGAGACCGGTGGTGGACCTGTTTGCCCCTCCATCCAATGCTCAGCTGTCACGGTTCTTCTCTCGGTTCCCAGCTCAGGGAATGGAGGGAGTCAACGCCCTTCACTCCAGGTGGCCGGTCGGGCTGCTGTACACTTTTCCCCCCTACCTCTCCTTCCCGGGATCATCCAAAAGGTAGTCAGAGAGCAGGCAGAAGTAATCCTAGTGGCCCCCTACTAGCCCATAGAGGACCTGGTTCGCGGACCTGCTGAGTCGGTCAGCAGGGAAACCATGGAGCTTTCCCCGGGGGGAGGTGAGATTGATACAAGGGAAGTTGGTCCATCCAGATCCACAGTGGCTCCAACTGGCCATGTGGCGATTGAGCAGGAGTGCCTGAGAAGCACCCTCCTGTCCCAGAAAGTGATCAGAACCATCGAGGCCTCCTGCAGACAGTCAACCAATCGGATTTACGATTCCACTGGGTGAAGTTTCTTTCCTGATGCCAGGCCACCCACGTGACCCCTCCAGGGCCACGGTCCCTCATGTATTTGAATTCCTCCAGGAGGGTCTGGACAAGGGCCTCTCCCTTTCCATGTTTAGGAGACACCTGGCAGCACTGGCCATGGTGCTCCCTGGGGAGCGCCCCACTCCACTACCTGGTTTGCCTTTAGTTAAGAGGTTCCTCAAGGGGGCGGCCCACCTTCATCCACCGCCAGTCCACAAGTTTCCTATGTGGCACCTTCTCACGGTGCTATGGGACCTTATGGCCGAGCCCTTTGAACTGCTCCGGACGGCCAGCCGGAAGCTACTCACTTGTAAGGTTGTGTTCCTGGTAGCAATCACCTTGGCTAGGCAAGTATCGGAGCTGGGGGCTCTCTCCTCCAGGGAGGATCTATGCATGTTTCACAACAACAGGGTAGTGCTATGCCTGGACCCACCATTCCTGCCCAAGGTAAACACAGTATTCCACCAGGCCCAGGAGTTGGTTCTCCCGGATTTCTGCCCAGACCCGGCAAGGGAGCGTGAGCACAGGTGGCATTGCCTAGATGTAAGAAGGGCCTTATGGATCTACCTAAGGTGGACGGCGGAGTTCCAAAGGTCTGAGGTTCTGTTTGTATCGTTCCAACCCTCGTCACTAGGAAAGAGGGTTTCCCCATCCACCATTAGCCAGTGGATCCATCTGGCCATTGCCCTCGCCTACGAGGCGCAAAACTTGCTGGTTCCGGCCAGAATCATGGCACATTCCACTAGGAGCGCGGCCTCCTCGGTGGCCTGGGCCTCTCAGGCCCCTCTAGAAGACATCTGCAGGGCAGCAATGTGGGCCTCCTCATCACCCTTCATCCGGCAATACAGGCTGGATGCCTTTGCATCTTCTGACGTGGTGTTTGGCCGCAGGGTCCTGCAGCAGGTCCTGTCGGATCAGTGAGGGCCCACCCTATGGGACGGAAACTTGGGTATGTCCCATCACTGGACTATCCTGCAAACCCACTCTTGAAAATGACAGTTGGTCTTACCTGAACTGTTATTTTAAGAGGTGTTTGCAGGATGATCCAGTTCCCACCCTAGGTTAGATAGACAGTATTGGGGGTGGAGGTCTCTCCTTTGTGACTGGTTTTCAGGATCTCGGGAGCGCATACTGCATTGAAACTGGAGTCAGAGGAGAGGAGCCCAGAGCCGTGACTTTAGATTCAACCCAGTCTCGAGGCCAATTGGCTCTAAGAATACCATCACTGGACCATCCTGCAAACACCCCTTAAAATAAAAGTTCAGGTAAGACCAACTGTCATTCTAATGGGGAATTATTCTGGGCTGACACTCTCCAAAGGCACAGAGAGATATTGTAGCTGGAAGGTGGATATTGGCCTGTGCAATACCTCTGGATAAAGGAGATATGCTGAGATGAACCATGTGTACTCCAGATGGCAGTTCTTTGTGAGTAAACTGCAAAAATAGAAACATTTTTGTACTCAGGAATTTTGCTGCCAGGAGTTTGAGGATTTCATTTATGTTCCTAAGTGCAGTGGAGCAGAGATGGACATTAAGCTCTGCCTTCTTCATTTCTTAATCACTTTTGAAATTAATTAGTCTACAGACAGATTTATCTACACCAAGATAAGACCACAGGCAATGAATCAAACCTTCTTTTACAGTTAAAAATAAATAAATAAAAACCAAAAAAGAGACTTTGATTTAAAGATTCAAAAATCTAAGAAAGTTTTAAGATGGATAAGAGGACAGTCCTTTTATTTTATTTTTTCATTTTCACTTATGATGACAGTACTTGGTATGAGTTTGCACTAAGCTAATAAGACCAGACATGTGTGGGAATACTTGCTGTTTATTCTTAAAAGAGTGTATTTAATTGGTGGATTCTACATAATAAAAGATAAGGTAAAGAAGCAGACTGTGGTGTTTAGTTGCCATGGAGATGGGATATGTGTTCTGGCTGAAACTACCTAGAGCTATCACAACAAAACAAAAAAATGTCAAAACCACGAAAAAATAGTAAGACGGGGGAAGGAGTGGTTTGCTGGAGACACCTTCATTTTTGGATTATTATCAAAAAATTGTTACTAGAAAAATGGCAAGAGAAGGCTTGTTAGAGCAACATAAAGATACACAAAATATACTTCAGAAATTGCTGGAATAGATAGGAGATAAAATGGATGCTTTTGAAAAAAAAGAATGGATGAAAGATTTGTAAAAAGAGAGAGAAGATGAGGGAAGACATTTAAAAAATGGAAAGTTCTAAAAAGCAAAAAAACTAAAACAAATTAATGGTAAAATTTAGAGAATGAGAGAGTCTCTGAAACTTCACTCTGCTTCCCTAAAGCTACAGAAGGAAGTGTGGACATGCTGAAAATGGCAGCCACTTCCAGTCCATCTTCCCCAACATAAGGCCAGAGATCTTCAAAAGAGAAGTGCGCACTGAATGATGGGTGGGTGAAGACCAGGTCCAAAACCTTTGGGGTCCCAGTGGGATGGGATCGGGGTGGGAAAGATCACATCCCTGCAGTCAGTCATAAGGGCAAATGAGTGAGGTGGTGGTGCAGCAGCTGTACCTTCAAAAGTGAGTCATAAGTACCTTTGGGGGGGGGATATGTAGTAACTTCAAACGGCCTCTAAGTGACCATTCATTAAGGAAGGACTACCAACACACGCTCTTGTGCTACCATTTATCTGTTTCTATATATCACCCAACCCTCAAATGGCCATCATATAAAGGAAGACATATGATAGTTCCCCTTGAGTAATTTTACTATTTTTCTCAGAAATCCTATCCACTTGGGGTGGGTGGTGGGTGGTGGGTGGGGATACTCAATTCCAATCTTCCATCAAATTCACAATCTTCTGCTTTCTAGCTTGGTGCTTAACCACTTGACCAAATTGTCTAGTTTTAAATATTTGTAATCCATACTCAGTCCAAAAATTTAGAAACGTTCATACCTGTATTGCCTAATTGAGTACCACTTTTTCCAATTCCTGTTGCGTTGTGATTTTTGTGCAGTTTCTCCCAAAAGTATCCTTTCTATCGCCTTCAATATTCGGTTATGGCTGTCTAAAACTCCTGTTACTTTCTGGACTGAATTCAGTCTTAAACCTCTGAATCTCAAACAAAATTATTTTTCATTTTGAATAAAGCCAGAAAATCCAGTTTTCATCACACCTCAAATTCCTAGTGATTGTACCGAAATGGCTGTTTCTTCCAGGAGGCTGTCACACTCCAGGGATGTCACAGCCCAGGGATAGATGGTTCCATTCTGCTTCCATATACAGTCTGCACAGCATCAAGGAAACCTCTGAAGCTCCAGAGATCTTCAAAAGGTATGTGCGCAATAGGTGATGTTGAGCGATGAGGACCACCTGTGGGGACCTGGTGAGGGAGGGGTGGTACAGCCTGCAAGGACCCAGTGAGGAGGCAAAAGAAGGCTCACCAAGTGGGGACATCAAGAGGTGAGAAGCAGAGCACGGAGTATTTCAGGGAGTTGGGGAAGCTGAGGCTAGGCCTCTCAAGTCCCTCCCCACTCCGGAGGCAGCCCATTTTCTGCTTAATGACCCATTCATTTAATGACTGCATCAGGGAAAGCAGGGCATGGGGGTCCTTAAGCAAGGTCATCTTTACTATCACCATCGCTTGTGACCCTAATGAGCAGGCTCCATTACAGTAAAGGTCAAGGACTACCTGTTTTTTTAAAATATATATATAGATCCTTTTGAAGAATAGACATGATTTGGATTTGGATTTCAAGAGACTAAAATTAAGAGTGGTAAAAGTAGAGATCTTAGCAAAGATTTTTTCAGACTGGTTCTATGAGTCTGGTTTATTAAAGAAAATTTAGTTCTTTCAGATGGAGACGGTGTTGGGTTCCGGATCCCGTTCCAACTGGTACGGTTGAAACAGGCCCGGCGTTGTCCACATGGACACGTGCAGCGCCGCACACACACACACAGTATGTGCATGCGTCTTACCATCCAGCAATGCCTCCGTGAGCCTCTGCGGTGCTCCAGCTGCTTGGCGGAGCATCACACAGGCACTGTACGCAATGTGCGTGTGCACGGAAGTGCCAAAGACTTTAAAGACAGGTAAGGAGCATGGGTGGGCGAGTGGGCCCTCCGGAGCACCGTACCGGAACGGTACCCGGTGCTCTGGGCAGGCTCCGGTATGCCCGTACCAGGGCGTACCACCTGCAACCCACCCACTGGATAGTGACTAAATGAAGCATTGTGACACAAAGAATATGGTTGGTGAAGATGATGGATTTTGCAGAGATGTCTAGATTGACATCCTTGATTAGAGAAAATGATTGACTAGAAACTCCTTACACACTTTTTCCATAAACAGGAAAAGAATGCACTTATGACTTGTGGTTTTGATGATAGGAAAAATAAATCTAGGTAACAGAAAAAACGCCAGCTTTTTGTAATCCTAAAGTAAGAGATTCACTCTGTAGTCATATTCGCTGCAAAAGAATCAGAAGCCCCTTTCCATTTTTTATATTTTCTGTCTGCATTTTTTATTTTCTCTTTTTCTTTTTTAAATTCTGTATCTATGTAAGTTTTTATGTTCTTTTTGAAAACTTTTAATAAAATTTACTTGAAAAAAAGTGCTGCAGACAAGTGGTACATGTATGCTGTTAAGTGCTTCAAAGCACTTTTGGGAAACTGAATTTGAAGAATAGTACTGTATGTCCTAGTGCTTAGCCTTGGGAAAGCTAAAGGCAGATATGATAGCACTCCTTTGAAGTGGCATCACACCAAAAGCAACAGCCCAAAATGAAGGGCATAGAATAATGATTTTATATTATAGAAAGGCAGATTCCTACTGAATGGTTTTTAAAAGCGCAATCTTTGTAATAGAAAAAGCAGCTTGACAGTCAAATCAATTATCCAGAGAGATGGCGGTTCCTTATCGCTGGATGTGTCAAGCAAAGTTTGAACAGTCATTTGTCAAGGATGCTTTAATTTGGATCTATATAATCTCTATATGGATTAAATTCTTAAAGTGAAGCACTGAAATTAAAGAATAATCCAAAACAATTCTAATGATGTGATGTATATATTGCTTTTATACCAGCAAACAATTCTTAATACATTCCAAGTTTATAAAATTTCAAAAATTGTTTAAAGGTATATGCAAGCTTAATTTTAAAAAGGCAAAATTCTACTAGAATTGATATTAAAAAAACATTATGCCACTCTGCTTTAACACCAAACTGAAATGAAATAATTATCACATTTACTTTAGAGTAGGACCCATTGAACTCAATGGTATAGATGTGCCTATAATTGCACTGTTAGACAGAACCATCTATTTGTCTGGTTCTATAAGGTGTAAAGATTTTGAATTTTAAGAAACAAAAATGAAAATATACTACAATGACACAAATACATGATCCAATCTGGGTTGGTCACCAGGACCAGAGATTTTGTCTCCTGAGCTTTTGGACTTGTGCTAGAGCCCATCTTCAGGAAACTTCTCTCTTCAGGGAACATGAACACACACACACACACACAAACATATACACACACACAAAATTCTTGGCGGTGAATGGACTCTGCTAACTATGAGGGAAGGTATGGAGTGAAATGTCTATGGAGATTCTCAGTTGTCCAGGTCATGGTTGTCCCAAAGGTGCTTTTACAAGAAGCAACTGGACTTTCTTGTTTTTCTTTGAAGATGTTTCGCTTCTCATTCAAAGAAGCTTCTTCAGCTCTGACTGGATGGTGGGGAATGAAAGGATTTATATCCCTTGTAGACAGCTGGTCATTTGCATTCTTTTAGAGAGTCGATGAGGCCATTTTGAGGTTTATCTGTGTTCTCAAGGTCACCTGAGTAGTGTAAAGGAGTGTAGAGCCATCTTGAAATTGTTAAAAGAACTGGGTTGTAGACTGGAAATAGATGATGTTGTATCCTTCCCCCTCTGTTTAGAGAAGGCTGTTCAATTTTCACATAGATGGCCTCTTTGACCCCTCTTTCAAAACAGAGGTCCTCTCTGTCCAAAATGTGGACTTTGCTCTCTTCAAAAGAGTGGCCTTTGTCTTTCAATTGCAGATGGACTGCTGAATCTTGTCCTGATGAATTTGTTCTCTATGTTGTGCCATGCATTTGTGAATTGTTTTGTTTCCTCAATGTACAGATCTGCATGTCTCACTGCATTGTACTGCTTATACCACGTTGCTCAGTTTATGTCTGGGTGTTTTATCCTTGGGGTGGACAAGCCTCTTCTTAGTATTTTCTTGGGTTTATTGTTCTCCTTTTTGTCTGTTATGGAGGACCTCCTGCTGGATCTTTTTTGGGATTTGATGAAGGCCTAGTTGGGATAGCCACACGTTCTGAGGGCTTCCTTGATTGTGTTTTAGTTCTTTTTCTTTCCCATCTTTGCTGATAGGCAGACATTCAGCTCAGCAATGTACAGTTCTGATAACTCCCATTTTGTGCTCCAGTGGGTGGTGAGAATCAAAATGTAAATATTGATCTTTGTGTAGGGATTTTCTGTAAACGTCAATGTTAAGGCTTCTGTCTTCCTTAATGTGTACTGCACAGTCCAAAAAGGCTAGACTACTTTCCTTAATATCTTCCCGCGTGACTTTGATGTATCTGTCCACAGAGTTGATATGTTTGGTGAACGCTTCCAATTCCTGTGTTTTGATCTTGACCCAAGTATCATCCACATACATATACCAGTGGTTGGAATTCATTTGAGGGAGCGTAGGGCCTTGGTTTCTACCTCTTCTATGTAGAGATTGGCCACAATGAGAGACACAGATGAACCCATGGCATAGGGTTCACCCATAGCCATGTTTTGTCTGTAGAAACCTTCTGTATTTAAACTAGGTCCTGGTCAGGCAGAAGTCTCTCTAAAAGAATGCAAATGACCAGCTGTCTGCAAGGAATATAAATCCTCCCACTCCCTGCCATCCAGTCAGAACTGAAGAAGCTTCTTGGATGAGAAGCGAAACATCTTCAGAGAAAAGAAAAACAAGAAAGTCCTCTTGACAAAGCATCTTTGGGACATAGGGAGTGGAAGATAAAGGTGGCAGCTGTTCTCCCAAGCCCATATGACCCTAGGGGCCACTGAGAATGAGCCTCGGTCCCTGGGCCAACCAGTTGGATTTACATTAGCCACTGGTTAAAAAGATATTCAATGTATATGTAATTTGGTCTGCTGTGGGGAGTTCTGGCTTTCTTCACAGTAGTGCAATCATAACAGCATTCAAAATCATTCACTGTACCTTGTGTATTGCAGCTTTCCAATGTGGTATTAAAGCATTTGTTCATTTCTGTTTTTCAGTTTAAAAGAACTGGAACGGGGGAGATCCAGATGGGCTCAGGGAGTAATGCCTCGTGTTGATGTCCTACCATATGCCTAAATGGGGTGATGCAATCAGGTTATCAGCTTAGACGAAGGACAGAACTGCCAGGTCAGAAGCAGTTAGTAGGCTCCCTGTGAATAGATAGATCCAGGGCTCATTCTGTTCCAACCTTTTTATGTGCTGTTATCTTCCAAATAGAACAGAGATATTATTTTTCAGTCTTCCCACATTCTCACTAGCAGTGGACAGTTAGGTGGAGTTGCTGGCAAGGGGAAATGGCAGGGAAGAGGCAAACAGAGACTGGGATGCAAGTTAATGCAGTTACGGAAGAGTAGCAGTTGGGCTGCCAGCTGATTCAGACTCCTCCCACCCAGTTTCCCTTCTTAGATGTATTAATCTCACTATGGAATGTTCTTTCTCTTCCTTATTTCCCATCCACACATGGCAAGGCAGTGACAGAGCTGACTAGCTCAGGATTGGTAGTGAGCCATTCCGTACTGCATTATGGCGGTATTTTAACTTTTCTGCTCAGCTCCCAAACCAACTGAGGAAAATAGGAAGGAAATGAGGCAATACTAGCAGTATATGATCACACCATCAACTTATCTTATTACAGAATCAGTGGATTTTAGCTAAGGAGGGATGGGTTGAGTGAAGGGCAATCTTGTTTTGGAAACAGAAATAGATATAGAAACAGGTGTCGTGTCAGTTGCAGTTGCAAAGTGGCTGAACAGATTGGTTTGAAATGTAGCTGTGTGGATTGTAGCTGTAGGGAAGAGATAGATTGGAGGACAATCCTTTTTTTCTGTGATAAATCAAATGGACTGCCTGCCTGCTACTGCTTGGCAATCATGTCAATGTAGTCCTTGGCTTACAACTGACTGCTTAGCAACTGTTCAAGGCCTACTGATGAGCCAGATTCAGAGTTCTAACCCCTCCCAGTGGAGGGGGCGGTGTTTCCTGCCCTCTTCCTTTTGGCCACTTGACAACTGACAAACTTGACAATTCATCCCAATTTGCTGCATCCTGTGGTCACATGACTGTGATTTGGGGTTTTTTTAAAATCAGAAACCAGTGTTTTCTTCCAGTTTCTGGGGGCAAAAACACCTATTGGGACAATAGATTCATTTAATAACCATTATGTTTGCTTAATGACCACAATGGTTGCTTAATGACCACACTATTTCACTTAATGACCGCCATCAACAAGATCATAAAACAGGCATGGTCACATGATGATCTAACGACACCACAATTTGCAACCCTAATTGAATGGAACAGCTTGCCTTATGGAATTGTTTGTGCTCCATTGCTAGACACTTTCAAGAAAAGATTGGACCACCATTTGTCCAGGATGCAATAAAGTCTCCTGCCTTGGGCAGGGGGTTGGACTAGAAGACCTCCAAGGTACCTTCCAGCTCTATGATTCTCTATAATTCAAAGTTCAATTACAGTCATAAGTTGAGGACTACCTATAAGGGGGTTCAGAATTCTCCATTAGTACGATAACCTTACCAAAACTAAGCACTTGAGGAAAAGGCTGCCATTTTCATTCATTCATTCATTCATTCATTCATTCATTCATTCATTCATTCATTCATTCAATCAATCAATCAATCAGTCAGTCAGTTTCTATAACTACCCAACTCAATCAAGTGAATCTGGAAGGCTTACAATTATTCCATTCCAAGCTTCCATTCCTGACCTGGATGGCCCACTTTGTGTTTCTCGGTGCTTGCTTAAACACAAGCACAAAGAGACATAGTATAAGAAAATAGCACAAACATACAACACATTGTTCTGTTATACAGAAGAAAACAAGGGACTGGAAAGAATTCTAGAAGTTATGCTCTGCATCAGTGAGGGTTTCTAATTTTTTTCTTACCATTTTGCTCGTGTGCACGTGTGATGCTTCTGCACCGGGTGGGTGGGCGGAGCCTTCCACTGCCGCTACTACTGGTTCACCCGATCCGGGCCGAACCGGCAGCAACCTACCTCTGCTTTGCATGCTTTCCCTACCTTATTTTCCCAGGTTAGTGAGCATTTGGTGGTAGACTTTGCTGAGGAGTGCCTGCTTTAGGATGGGAAATGAGAGCCCTGGGGAATGGAATATCTGATGTTGGGATAGAACTATGGAATCTGGGAAAAGCTGACAAATTTGCATGTGAAAGATCATTCCCCACACCTCTCAGTCCCAAGGCCATTATTTTGTCTCCAAAAAACCTATTCCAGTTCCTAGAGCTGCTGCTTCCACTCCAGCCTTGTTTTCTAATCTCTCAGAAACTGTTATTTATTCTTCCTTGCATGTCTCCATGTCTCCTATTCTCTTCACCCGTTAGTCTCTTTTAGTGATACATTCCATTCTCTGTTACGATTTGTGCCTTTTGTAGTTCCCCTTTGTATTTATTTCAGGAGAGCCCAATCAGTCAACAGGTATTCTCAATACCCTTTATTCCCAATGGAACAGCTAGCCGTTCGTATTGTGACTTTTGCTAGACAAATAAATTGTATTTCACTATCCCTGAGGCTACTTTGTTTTTAGAAACCACAAGCACTCGGTTTTCAGAATGAATTGTTGAAAACCCACGTGGAACATTTTCATAGTTTCTTCCTCCCTCCTATGTTGCCTTATTTAATTACTTCTAGTAGCCTCATAGCTAACATGTAGCAATGTAATTGAGAGAGAAATAGACAGTAGATAAATTTAAGATCCCTGGAAAACATTTGAAATTTTTTGGATACATCACAAGTATTCTTTGACCCTTTATCCGATAATTCTTGACTTCCAAACTATTCATTAACTAAATTAAAATTTCTAATTGGTACTTTTTTCTGTGTCTACATCTTATATTTCTTTTCCCCTGAATTCCCTTTTATTATTTCTTCTATTTCAATACCAGAACAACAGATGCATATATAATACATCTCCCCTTGCACCTGTGGTCTGTGAAAAAGCTTATGCAGTAATACTTTTGTTAAACTGAGATGCAACAAGATTCTGTTATTTTCGCTATAGACTATTTACAAATGTCTCTAAGACGAAGGAAATTATTCCAGAACACAGCATAACATTTTTCTAACAAATTATGTGAAGTTGTCAATGTTATCAAAACATTGCCAGAAATATCAATTTTTAAAAGTTTTGATTATAAGCAATAAAGCATATATCCCAAGAATTATGTAGAAGTGTATATGCACAAATTGCAATCACACATCCTACAGAGTAATCTGTCAAATTCCTGGAAGAAAAATCCTTGTTGATGGCTGTAATGTTAATAAAAACCTTCTATTGCTATGGCCTAACTGAGTGAGAGGCTGAATTAGAAAAATAAGGACATTACTAGGCACATTACCAAGCTGACAGTGAAACTAGTTGGTTAGAAGTACCCCAACTACACTCTTTTGCTGTTATGGTATTTCACTCGATTTCTCCCTAAGAACAGCATCCTGGATTTCTCCTCCAGAGTTTTACAGTAATGGAACAACAAATATCTCTCATGTCAGGCAGGACAAAACTATTCAGAAATACGCTTGTCATGGCGAGTAATTTTCTCTGATCTGACAAAATGACAAGCCTTAGCACTGCAGAACTCAGAAGGCACTTTCACTTCACCTTAAAAAATAGTTTAAAGCTACCCCACAATTGTCTTAAAAGGCTGTGAACAACTAGCGAATACCATGAGCCGAACGGTGTTCCACTGAAACGATCTTACAGAAGAATGTAAAATATAACCTTCAATAAAAGTCATACCTGGAATAGCTAGATTTTCCATGTTCCCACTCTACATAAAGGAGAAAAAATTACAACATACTGTATGCACTCAATAAAATCCCCGAGTAGTTCCTACAAGGTGAATTAAAGCAGCTGCAAAGATGCCCATTCCTTCTATTTCTATCTGAAAATCATTGAAAATTGTGACGCCATCTAGATGGCAGGTCAACATTTTTATAGCTAGGCATTTTTCCCAGTAGTTCTAACAATGGTTCATTTGAACAAATAGGGAAACACAGTCAGGAATGATCTGTGCCTTGCAACTTTTTCTGTGCATATTGTGGCCCAGGTAAAGTGAATTGGGCCAAAATGGATTAGAATGCTATCTGTTTCTCTCTTCTCTTCTGCAAGGGCCATTCAGCTGTAAATCACTGCACTGCTGCTGGTTGTTTTTTTGTCCAAGTGATTGCTTGGAAATAGAAGGTCCCCAGAGATATTTCTAAATTGAAGCTCTGTTGAGAGATGAGTGAGATATGGCTGATGTGAGTTCAGAAGCCAGGAGGTGGGGTAAGACAGGAGTTCCTGCCAATGGGGAATGGAACTATCTACAACCTCAGCATTTCAAAGTGTTGAAAAAGATAATACTCCCTTCACTGATTATTCAAATGCAAATTAGATCTGCTCTCACATATTGCCAACTGGGAACACTGAGATCCAGAGTTGCTTTCAAACTGGTAAAGAATCCTCCTGGGGAAGTGCCCAGAGAGAGGGATAATTCTGCCTGGAGGTATAAATCTCATAACCCATCCCTCAGCTCCAGCTTCTGGAGAACTCAGCACACTACACATACACAACAACCTCTTAAACACAATAAGAAATCAAATACTGCCAGCTCCATTGGAAATGCCAGCCACAACCACCCCAAATCTGCAAATCACATGTTCACATGGAAAAGTTATCCTTCTCCCAGCTCCACTTTATCTTAAATAACACGAGTACTACAGCATATGGAAAAGAGCTGGTGCAAAGAGAAGAAAACCAAAGGCAGACAGCTCATTGACACGTAATTAAACTAAATAATCTTGCTAGGTTATCAGATCATGCTTAAATTGAAAAGCCACAAAAGCCATAATATGTTACGAATAACTTTAATACACTTTAGCAGAGAGTTATACAAGCTCTCCGGCCATAGGCTTCCAGGGCATTAGATACCTTTTCCATATTGCCAAGATTTTGAACCAAATTCTAATTATCATCCACTGTTGTTGCCTTTGTTGCCTTATCCTTGCACTCTCCTCTTCTACCATCCATTATTTCCACTGCTATCTCACAAGCTAACTCTTAACTCTAATCCTAAAAGTTCTTCTTGCATTTTGTACAGTAAAAAGGGGAGAAGAAACTACACAAAATTAGCATCATATGTCACCTAGGCTTCAGTTCTTATGAAGAAAATAACCTTTACATTTTAGCTATGCCACTTCAGACCGTAGGCAAGAGTTTCAAGGATTGAATACCATTCTTTAAAAAAAATGATACAGGAAAAATAAATGCCAAGGAAAGAACTGGCACAGAGTCCTCATATAACTCCGGTTATTTAATTCCAACAAGTTATCATTTCTGAATTCACACATCTTTGTAAATTTCCAGAGCTCATGAGAGAGTTTTAGTGATAATATTTCTGTAGTATGCCCAAGGAATGTGCAAAATTCACTGATCCAGGTTGATAATATTTTCAAGAATCCAGGAACTCATCCTACTCCATAGGTGATATGGTAGTTTCTGAACATAAATATCCAGAATATGTGCAAATCCAGAACCCCTCTAATTGCTTCCCGTTCAGAGATCTTACTTTCAGAAACCATCAAACCACTCTAGGCAGCATGGCCTAGAACTAAATGGGACCTTCCACAGAGCATTCTGCTTGGTGAATTTGGCACATCCCTCTTGCATTTTTCCATTGAGTGCTATGGTGATCTCAGGAAAAGGGTAAACCACTTGAAATAGAGTTTAGCATGGATTCACAAGGAGCATTCAGAAAAGCAAAATTACAATGAGATTTTTCATTATTGAAACACAAACAGAGATGGAAAACAACATGATTTACCTTGGCAGGTTATATAGCCCAAGAAGCAGTCAGAAGTGCTTAATCCAAAGTTACATCCCTTTGAGTGTATACCAAGTCTCAGACTTGATGAAAACAGATTACTGCTCTACAAAGTTCCCATAGTGGCAAGTGTCAATGCCAGAACCGAAATGAATACAGCCTCTGAAGCTCACATGGCAGGCTATTGAGCAAGGTGATAAAGCAATAAAAATGTTAAAAACTGCTAGAGAGCAGCTGGGAAAAAACTGACAGTACTTTTCCAAGTGCTTTAACCAGACAAAGAAGTAAGGCTCTTTATAAAATGGTATTCTGTTGCAGGAGAAAGCTTTGGAAGAAAGTTGATAGGTTAGAGAAAAATATATTATCCGGCTTTAAATTAAAGCTGCAATTTTGATAGGGAATGTCAGAAAATGAAATGACCTTAAGACTCAATACAGCATCACTGATTCAGGAGCTTGTAAATTCACCTGTTCCTCTGTAGTAGTAGTAACAACAACAACAACAATGCCATGACCGAGTTGCTAAAATCATTCACTGGAAATGTCAGAAGTTTGGATTTGAGTACAGCAAAAACCACTGGGAACATCAGGTTAAGAAGTTTCTAGAGAATGAAAAAGTCAAGATCTTGTGGGATTTCAGAATTCAGACTGACAAGCACTTGGCCTACAACACACCTGACATAACAATAGTTGAAAAGAAAAAAGTTTGGTTCATTGACATTGCAATACCTGGTGATGCGCGAATTGAAGATAAGCAGCAAGAAAAAATAACAAAGTACCGGGACTTGCAAATTGAAGTTGAGTGACTGTGGAAAAAGAAATCATGTGTTGGCCCAATTGTATTTGGAGCCCTTGGCGCAATACCTAAAGGGCTATCTCGCTATTTGGAAATTCTAAATTTACCTGACTTGAACATTCTGACTCTACAAAAAACCACCCTACTTGGAACAACTTATATCCTCCGATGTTACCTTAAGAGTTCCTAGGTCCTTGGTTAGGACTCGAGCTGTTGAGATACTAACCAGCCCCAAAGGCTGTGAATCTCACCAAAGACTATCATCATCATCATCATCATCATCATCATCATCATCATCATCATCATCATCATCATCATACGGGCTTCTCAAGAACAAGCACTACAAACTAATGCCATGAAAGCGAAGATACAAAAATCCACTGACAACCCAAACTGCTGACTTTGCAATAACAAAGTCGCAACTATTTCACATTTAATATGTGAATGTAGTAAAATCGCACAAACTGATTACAAAGCTAGACATGACCGAGTTGCTAAATTAATCCACTGGTCATTATGTAAAAAATATGATTTATATGTATCCAGAAAGTCATGGGAACATAAAGTGGGAAAAGTTATCAAAAATGAGAAGGTGAAGATCTTGTGGGAGTTTCGAATACAAACAGATCATCATTTGGAGCACAACACGCCAGATATCATGGTTGTAGAGGGCTGAAGTGTATTGATATCACTGTTCCTGGAGAAGCCAGAGCAAAAGAAAAAGAACTAGAATAAATAATGAAATATTGCGACCTGGCCATCAAAACTACGTGACTATGGATGAAGCATGTAACAGTGATACCCATTGTCATCGGGGCACCTGGCACCATGTCCAAGAATTTTACAAGATGCATCAACAAATTGCAGCTTCTTGCAATAAACCAGCGGAACTGCAAAAAACTATGCTACTCGGAACATCTTATATTTTAAGAAGGTACTTGGTTGATACCTAGGACGCTGGCAGCAAACCATATCAACCATTAGCACCAGTCACTGTAATGCATTTTTGAATGTTCAGTTGGCTGAGTTTCATGTTTAATGAACAAAGTATATAATAAATAAATAAATAAATAAATAAATAAATAAATAAATAAATAAATAAATAAATAAAAACAATAATAACAATAACAACAATAATAACAACAACAATAACAACAATATCAATAACAATAATACCATCAAGAAATGGAAGGTTTAATACTGGCTTCTCAAGAACAAGCACTACAAACTAATGCCATGAAAGCGAAGATACAAAAATCCACTGACAATCCAAACTGCTGACTTTGCAACAACAAAGTCGAAAATGTTTCACATTTAATGTGTGAATGCAGCAAAATTGCACAAACTGATTACAAAGCTAGACATGACCAAGTTGCTAAATTAATACACTGGTCATTATGTTAAAAATATGACTTACCTGTATCCAAAAAGTCATGGGAGCACAAAGTGGAAAAAGTTACCAAAAATGAGAAGGTGAAGATCTTGTGGGACTTTCGAATATAGATGGATCTGCCAGAGTCGAAGAAAAAGAACTGGAAAAAATCACAAAATACTATGACTTGGCCATTGGAACTACCCGATTATGGTTGAAACATGTAACAGTGATACCTATTGTCATCGGTGCACTTGGTACCATGTCCAAGAATTTTACAAAACAAATAAAGAAATTGCAGCTTCCTGCAATAACACCAGCAGAACTGCAAAAACCTGTGCTACTCGGAACATCATATATTTTAAGAAGGTACTTGGTTGATACCTAGGACGCTGGCAGCAACCCGTATCAACCATTAGCACCAGTCAATGGTATTTGTGATGCATTTTCGAATGTTCAGTCGACTGAGTTTCAGGTTTAATGAATAAAGTATAATAACAATAACAATAATAATAATGAATCTTGATTTTCCGGACAGCAAATAGGCTGAAGTAGGCCTTATCAGCCATTCAAAGTATTTCTTAGTCAATACAGAAAGAATCAAGGATAAGCCCCAAATGGACCTGGGTCTCTAATGGGATGTACTTGCATAATAAACAGTTAAGGAAAATGTTTAACTTTAGAGTGAGAAGAAACTGAGGGTCCTTTCACTGGCAGTCAAAATGCTGAGATTGCTGCCAACATGCCATTGATAGTCAACAAGGAGAGATCCTGTTCTTTTAAAGAGATGAGAAAAGCCAGGATAAGATCTATGCCACATGTGACAGAATTCTTTTCTACTAGTGAGGATAAATTCTTTTATCTGTAATTATATGCTTCTCTAATAGACGATTTGCTGAATACAATAACTTCAACAATCTTACTGGTACTGAAACAGGCCCACATTTTCCACACCATAAGATTGAGAGCATTGAGGCTGGCTTGATGAATTCTGGTCCCTAAAAAGGGTAGTGGTAGGAATCCAGGTTGCAAAGAATATGCCCAGAAAAGGCATCTGTAATAGCCACTACTGGAAAGGATTGAGAAATGATTATGAAGTGGCTATTTTAGAACAAGATATCTAGGTTGGGCAGCACTATAAGAACCAATGCATCAGTATGCTGGCAAAAAGATAATAGCCATCATGGAGGCCTTATATCCTAGCAACATTGGCAAAGAGTAAAATGAAGTTCTCTGGTAGTCAAGAAGTATTATGAATTATAATAATAAAGCTGTGCTTCTATATTTGCATGGATTCTGTATAGATTCTGCTTCTCCATGATTCAAATAGTTTATTTAGACTATTATAATTATCATGATAATAACATAAATAAAGTCTATTTGAATTATGGAGAAGCAGAATCTTTAATGTCTCACCTTGTGTCCAGACCTGTACCAATAAAGTGAAAAACTACAAGAAAAACAGCCAAATCTTTTTGTGGTTGACTAGATAATTTAACAACTGTAGAGTTGAGAATATGAAAGATCTCTGAAGAAGCAAGAAGCAGCTGATCATTCCAACAGAAAAAGATTCTTAATTTCCTGAAAGCAGTGATGTGCTACATCTCTCGTTGTGCATTTAGTAAAGATTTGTATGCTCCTGGCAAGAATAAAAGGTAAAATGATGAACTGAAAATTCTAATATTAGAATGCAGAAAGCAAGTAGAATACAGCAAAAGATCAAAATAGAAATACAGTAACTCTGTCGACACAAACCAGTATCATTGTCAATAGATGGGAGCTAAGTTTCAATATATCTTAGATGAGGCACAGGCCATTAAATAAAATAAAAATGTCTACTAATGTTTGTGAATGATGCTGATTTGGGACCGAAATGTTGCCAAAATATAGTCTGGTAGACAGAAAACATTTATACTGACAGGTCTTGGATAAGAAAGATGAGAAAAATGTTCTGGTCCAGAAATAAGATTGATAAATCATCTTCTGGTGGCGCAGCTCCCTATACCATGCAGAATTTTGGGTTTTCTGGACTCAGAGTGTTATCTTTCCTTCCAATAAAAATGTCTTTGTCCCCTGGGGTAACTCTTTGTCATTAGCCATTATTTTTATGTAATCCTTAAAATTGCAGTTATACTTGTCTGTTTCAACACAGATCTACATCCCACAATTTCAATCGTTTCTGGCAGTGCTAATCTGCTGCTCGCCCATCCTTTTGGAAGATAAGAGAAACTTATTTTTTTACTGTCTGATATGTCAGAGAGCGCCAGTTTTGGTGTACTGATTAAGGCGTCAGGCTAAAAAAGGAGACGGTGAGTTCTGATTTTGCCTTAGGAACAAAGCCATTGGGTGGCCTTGGGGCAGTCCCTGTCTCTCAGTCCTAGGAAACAGGCAATGGCAAACCACTTCTGAAATAAAACTTGGCAAGGGACCAGTCCAGGCAATTCAACAAGAGTCAACACTGACTTAAAAGCATTGAATAAACAAACAATAAAAGGTAAGTGTGAACAAGGGTTGTCCTGCTCTAAGAAATATTGGGATTAATGAAGCCTGCTTCGAAATTTGCTATTCTCAGACTGAGGGCTCCCAGAGTGTCAAATTTTCCTCACCATAATATCAGTCTGTTTCTTTTTCTCTATCATGTATGAGGGGAGGTGCATCTGTTTAATGCCCCACTTAACTATTTCCACAATCAACAGTTTAGATCAGTGTTTCTCAAACTTGGCGACTTTAAGTCCTGTGGACTTCAACTCCCAGAATCCCCCAGCCAGCTATGCTGGCTGGGGGATTCTGGGAGTTGAAGTCCACAGGACTTAAAGTCGCCAAGTTTGAGAAACACTGGTTTAGATGTTCCTTAAAAAAAATTACCAGCAGAATGAATACCCAGAATCACTTAAGTGTCTGGTGTTGAAAAAAGCTTCAAAACTATTGCCAATATTCATTTAATATTGCAAAGTGATATTGCCCACTCTAGAGACTTATCAACTCAATCAGAAAAAAAGTGCAGCTGGATTAAAAATGTAGATAATCTTAAATAATTAATGAAAAGCGATTTTTAATGTATGTAAATTAAATTATATATGCATCTTACTGAAATCAAAATTAATGTGAGCACTTTATTCAAGAGTCATTCTTGTTACAGACTAAGAGGTAACTTAATTTTTTATTGCAATAGACCGCAAAATGATTATTTATGTTTTCCTATGGATAAAGCTATGGATAAAATTGCCTTACAAAATCTATAGACACACACAATTGTATTTGCTGAGAGATGTGGGTGAACAGAGGCTCTGTTTATTGAAAGATCCTAATCTCATTTGTGAACACTTCAATAGGCTATTTTGTCCTGGTACGCACATGTCCTCAAACTCTCCAAAAGTAAAAATGTTTATTGGTATTCAATAGCAATAATTTAATTTTGATTACACATGAATATATCTAGATTTTTTTAGCCTTGGATGATCAAGGCCATGTATTTTTTTAAGAGTTTTGAGTTTTCCACAGAATGTGTATTGCATAGGACTAAATATGTAATGTTTACTAATAAAAAGTAATTTATTTACTTGTCATCCATTCTTAAAGGATGCAGGAAACTATGATACCTAATACAGTTTGGCAAGTAAATAGTATATAGCAATGTTTCTCGAAGTGTGGTCTGCAGACCACTGGGGGTCCCTCAAGACCCTCTCATGAAAGCCAGCTATGCTTAAAAAATAATATATATTAAAATCCATGCAATAATTGTGAGCAGCAGCAGTTGTGAACGAACAGCAGATTTATTTCTTTAATGTGTTTCTCTTTCTCTAGTTTTAGGGCTTGTGGGAAAACAGATCACATTTTATGTTATATTTTACGCAGAAATTTTGAAAATTCACAATTCACAAATTTTTAGTTATCATTATGTATCTAATGGATTTAATATTGTTATTTTTGTATTATCCAATAAATAAATAAAAGCCTATTCTACAAATGCATCCATTTTAATTTTTAATATGATGAAAAATAACCTATAGAAACAAAATCTCTTTGGGGATCCTCCCTCATTTTTAAAAGTGGGAAAGGGTCCTGAGTAAAAAAATAATAATGTATATAGTAGCGATGGCGAACCTTTTTTGGCTCGCGTGCCATAAGTGGGGGGAGCGCAGGGAGATTGTGTGCGGGCATGCCGCACCCATAATGCAATCCGTGACCCCCCAGTGCGCATGTGCACACTACAGGCGCGACCCCCCATTTTTTGTATGCTTTTTTCGCCCTCCCCAGGCTCCAGAGGTTTTATAGGAGCCCCGGGAGAGCAAAAACAGTCTCCCCCGCCCCCCCGAAAGTCCTCCGGAGGCTTCAGGGACCTTCAGGACGCTTCCCTGAAGCCTCCAGAGCAGTCAAAATGAACCTCCGAGCAGGGTTGTTTTGAGCGCTCCGAAGGCTTCAGGGACCTTCAGGACGCTTCCCTGAAGCCTCCGGAGCAGTCAAAACGAACCTCCGAGCAAACCGGAAGTTCGGGAATGGACTTCTCGAACTTCCGGTTTGCCCGGTTTGCCCATAGGGCTGGTTTTTTGCACTCCGGAGGATTCAGGGAAGCTCATGAAGCCTCTGGAGGGC
Source organism: Natrix helvetica (assembly GCF_964273705.1). Classification (NCBI taxonomy): domain Eukaryota; kingdom Metazoa; phylum Chordata; class Lepidosauria; order Squamata; family Natricidae; genus Natrix; species Natrix helvetica. The sequence continues at coordinate 112,379,526 of NC_138552.1, read as the reverse complement.
CTCGGAGGGGGGGGAGGGGGAGCTCTTTTCATCCTCCCCTGGCTGCTATAAAGCCTCTGGAGCCTGGGGAGGGCGAAAAATGTCTTTAAAAAAGGGTGAACTCAGCTGGCCAGTGCGCGCATGCGTGCTGGCCAGCTTACAGGGCAGTGCCTCACGTGCCCTGACAAATGGCTCCGTGTGCCACCTGTGGCACGTGTGCCATAGGTTCGCCATCACTGGTATATAGCATACCTGAAGCAAAATCAGCATGGCAAATAGGAGAGTAATCTGAGTGGTTGAGTCATGATGGCTTTATACACTTTTCAATTCTTATTAGAATCGGCCTCTCGTCTAATACATATTGTGGTCCTAAAATATTTAATCGGCAAGAGTTTCATAGGTAGCAGAGAATAAGTTGCATATCCTTGATTTTTATATAATTTATAACTTCACATAGTTCTTTTCTGAGTTGATGATTTTGTTCATTACAGAAAGAAACCATTCCAGATTTTCTAAAGCAGGCTTTTCTTTACCCAGTCTTTTAAAAAAAAAACCTCCTGTGATGCTTCTCTGTGTTTCGAATTTCCACCCAATGTTCTATTTTTCTTTTTTGTTAATCTCCTGAGAACTGATCTTTCTAAATTTCTTATTCATCTTACTGACAATAATCTTCCAGGTTCCTTTTCAGTAGGTTTCAAAATAAGACTCTCAATAGAGTCTTCCGTTACCCATATTTTATATCATCGTTTGGCAGTCAATGCCAATCAGACATAATCTGTGGGTGTTCTTTTAGAATGCTTTGGCATCTAAAATGTTGGTATTCTGCATCTACCTCATAATTTTTTAGTTTTAATTTTATCTTTCAGGTCACTCATTTTTATTCCAAGATTTCCTTTGAGACTAGGATATCAAAATTATGCATGCTAATACTACTTTTTACTATAATGTTACTCTAAGAGAATCCTGCAAGTCTGAATGCACTTACCCATCCCTCATGAGACCTAGGGAGAGTCTTGCCAGAGATGCTTTTTCCCTTGCAGTTCTGGCCTGGACTCAGATATCTTTTATCTAACTGTTCTCTTGGTTGAATCTCTTCTTTCTGTTCCTCAAGGTGATTCTTTCTTCCCATTATGTACCCAGCCATGCTCAAATTCTCATTTTAGATTACAACAGTCTGAAACATGTTGTAGGGATCTGGGCTTGAATGTTATCTAATGCTTTAAACCCAATATGGATGGAAAGAAATAACTAAAAGAAAAGCAGTGATTATTGTTTTTATCATGACTATAGTCCCTCTCCTTTTGGTTTCTCTCGACATCTACAGATGTCAGGGACATGGGAGCTCTGATACACAATGGCTTCACAATGAGTATAACTTAAAAGTATAACTTGGGTGTTTTTAAAAAGGAATTTCTAGTTTGAGGACAAGTACAAGGCATATTATCTAAAACTGTGGAACAGCTGATTTATTATTTCATTTATGGTTGTATTTCTGACTTTTTTTCTGATTATTTGAATAAAAAAACAGTACTACAAGAGCTTCCAGTTCGATCATGTTATCAATTTAGCCTCCTATATATCTCCATATTTTATAAATCCCTTATGCCTGGATAAGTAACTCAGCCTGGAGCCAGTGATGATTCTATTCATTATGACCGCAACACCTTAATTTGGGGCTTTTATGCATCTTATAATGGACTTGTGGAATTGATTGCCTTTGAGCCTTTCATTAAATCCTGAATTAATAAAATATGAAAAGGGGCTAAAACAGTGTTATTTCACGCTCATGCTAGTGGAAGGACTACCATTTCTTTGCAGTGCTATAACAGTATCACTGGATTGTGTTTTATTATTTTTTGGAAGGTAGTGGTGAGCAGAACTTTGAAATGGCTTATGTAAATTGCATTGGTGGTTGATTTTTATTTGCTTATTAAGAATATATGATATCTAGTGGAGGTTATTGCAGCAATTAGGTTCTAGCTAATGAAACTACATTTGCCATTATGTTGTTGTATTGAGCAGTAATTCCACTTTAACTGTATCTTGTATTTTAATTTGCATATGAGATATTGTAGTTTGCATAGCATATCTTGTAATACACAGGTACAGGAGTGAAATTTTTGGGGGGATAAAAATGATTATTATTGCTATTGACCAATGAGTCCTTTACATAAATCAGTGGGATTTATCCTTTTACTTGGAACTTCAGTTTTATACAAATACCTTCCAAACTGCCAAGTCATCATTTTAAACAGACAACCCAGGAGAACGTATCATCTTTCAAGTAGCCAGCTTAGAAAATTGGCAGGAAACATAGTCCATAAAACGTCTGCATAAGGTAGCTTACAGTTATACCTGGATCCTTCTTAATAGTTTTTTTCCCTCTTCTCCTATGTGGTTGCATAAACAATTGAATAGAATGCATACATCATTGCTCTTATTCCATCCTTATTTTCCACTCTTATTCCACCCTTTTTTCATAGTAGTGTGTTTTGAAGACAGAAAATCTGGGACACGATTACTTTGAAGTATAAAAAGCTTGCCTTGTAGCCCCATGCCTGACCCTATGAACAATACATATAAGGTTCATGTATGACTCTCATAAAATAATTATTTACAATTCCTAGAACTGAAACAAAAGGCAAGGAAAAAAAACTTTCATAGAAATGAAGAAATGCAATTAAAGCTTTAGTGGTTGGAATTGGAGTATGAAACAAATGGGAGAACATAGCAATGCACTAGAAAAAAACCTACCATCTATGTAGAAAAAGCAAATAATACATCTAATATGAAATCAGCTCACTATCGCTATCCAACATTGATAGAAATCAAAGGCATTCATTGTTACAGATGTGCAAAATGTTTTTCTCAAACAAGAGAGAGATCAGAGCAATTTCTTTCAAACCTAAAAAGAGCTATTTCAACCTTTAGAACATTTTGAGCTTACCTTGTTTTGAATGTGGAACTTTTGAAACTTTTTAATTATAGCTTCTCTGTCCACTTTCACAGTAGAGTTGTCTATCAAGGATTCTATCAAGGGACCTGTGGGTTTCCTTAAGAACATACTCCTTGTATTCATACATGGAGTAGGAATAAGCCAATACCCTCATAGAAGTTGTCTTCTAATTTTGCAATGTACAAACTGGTTTCCACCTAATCTTCAATCACCCAAATCTCTTTGTAGTCTTTGCTTTATTAACAACTGAATTATCATGCAAATCAGAAGTGGTCAAGTTGCATCATGAACTTGGCCTCCATTGCAAAAGCCTAGGAATCCTGGATCAACTGGTATGTTGGAAGTCCATTTACCAGGACTGGGTGGAGGAAACTATGTAAAGCAACAGCAATGGCTTTTCTGAAATTAAAGGAATCCAGAGTAGGCATGTCTTCATATCCACGAAACCTTAAGGTTGATGCCTGTATGGAGAAAGATGTCATATGTGACATCTTACGATAGATGTATTTACAACAATATGAAAGACTGTTATCTGGGACCAAAAGATTTATACAGGAGAATCGAAGTACATCTACGGTCTTTAAAGTTGAATTTCTGAAATCTTGGGTCCAGTAATGCAAACTGTGGAAAAGTGGTTGTTATGCCCCCAAAAACCCCACAAGGAAGGAAGTATTCTATTCTTTTCTTTTTTGCATTGAAAAACTAACAATTTCCTAATGCAGTCTTTTAAAATTAGTTAAATTAGTTCTTTCTGTTCATGTCTGAATTTCCTAATGTTTTGTGCTGAAGATTTCTTCTAATTCCAATGTCAATGTTTTGTCTTCACACTTTCCTTAAAGCGGTAAAAATAGTTGCTATTGCCCTTAGAGTTCACAAGTATACAGGTTTTTTTTTGTAATAGAGCATTTGTTTGTTTGCTTGCTTGCTTATAATAATTTCAAGTTCAAGCTGTAAATTGATCATTATACTTTTCAATTTTATATGCTAGACATAAAAGTAAGCAAATAAAAACTCAGTTCGTACACGATACAGGTTTAGACTTCTGAACACCTTCAAATTTGGCACCTTTGAGAAAGAAGGACTGGTACAACCGGGAGCTGACTTGGAGGAGTCATACAGGTCTGCCAACACTAGAAGAAAAACACCTAAAGTTAAGCAGCATATAACAGATTTTAGGGGGGGTGCTGGGTGGCAGGAGCAATTGCCGTTCCCCAAGGCCTACATATCTTGGAGGACAGCACATTGCAGCATTTCACAGCGGCAGCAATGTTTCCAGGGCTAAAGTCAAGGTGGCAGATGGGTCTTTTCCCGTGTAACCTTACGTGCCTGACTTGTAAGGCACCTGGTGGGTAAACATTTCTCAGATTTCTTTCATGAAGAGGAGTTGAACGATTAATACAGGAGAGATGGATGGTGGGAAGGATGGGTTGTGTGCATGGACAGCCTCTTCTGGGGGAGATAGGTGGATAGGGCAATGTTGCAGTGCCCCTGCGGTCATAAGGACGGACACACTGACAAGCATCTGAATTTTTATCACGTGACTGCTGGGTGATGGAACAGCCATAACTTTGGGCATAGATCATAACTCCCTTTGTTTAAAGTGCTGCTAAACAAATGGTCATATGTTGAGGACTACCTGTATATCATCTCTTAATAACTTATGACATTTCTCTTTATAATTTATGTCCTTATATTATGTTTGAATTTATAATTTTAAGTGTAACTTACATTTGTTTGGTAGTTCTAATATCTGAAGGATTTTTAAAATCTTTTTAAATAAAATTTTAAAGGTCCTCTTGCAAACATACATACATACATACATACATACATACATACATATATATATATATGTGTGTGTGTGTGTGTGTGTGTGTGTGTGTGTTTTCTCTAATTTGCAAATGATGAGTGAAGGATCCTTTTCTGTGAGCTGCGAAGAGAGTCCAAGGATGGGTTAAACTCAGCCAATCTGCCCAGGACTGAATTGAAAACTTTAGCTGGAAACTCTGGTGCTCACCATTCTCCAGTTTTTTTCAATGAAGGTGTGGAACTGTTGCGAGTTGATAAGTTGACCAACAAGTCTATAAGGAATGTCCAAACAAAACTTCTGCAATGAACATTGGAGACAGACCCCAGGGTGGGGTTGGACTCTCCTCGCAGCGCACAGAAAAGGACCCTTCAGGTAAGCCAATGGTCATTTTTCTGTGCACTGCTTGGAGAGTCCAAGCATGGGACATACCCAAGGTAAATGTCAATAGGGCAGAAGGCAGTTGAGTTCAGGGTCTCTCCGCTGGTATGAATGCCCTGAAGAACTCGCCTCCCAAAAGCCCCTTCGGCAGAAGCGAACTTGTCCAGTTTATAGTTCCAAACAAAAGGAGATAAGAAAATCCAGGTCGCTGCCCTGAAAATCTCTTCTATTGGCACCTGAGTTGCCCAGGCCACGGAGGTGACCCACGCAGGTCAGACACCAGGAGTAGGATGTCCTGGAGTAGGATGGAGAATAAGAGGAGCAGACCCACCAGATGGCAGGACAAGAAAGCTCCACATGGCGACCTGCTGAGAGCAAGGCGATCTGGCAACTGCGGCAAAAAATGGGGGGAAAACTGCAAACAAAATGGCAGCCATGACTCTGCCTTACTCAAAATGACTGCCAGAACTCACAGATGACACTCCCGAGGCTCCGCGCCAGCCTCCGGCTCCTCTGGGCGAGCGCGAACAACCACAATGGCAAAACAAGCCTCAAAGAGTAGTCCGATCACAAAGGGGGTGCTGCAATTGCATGGGCATTGGAAAACCGACCCACATGCCTCTGCCAGCCTGTAGCCTCGCGATGCCTGGAGGAACCCAGAACACCATGAAGACTGAGGAAGGTAAGCGAGGGAAATTCAAAATGCAAAAGTAGGCAAAAAAAGTGCTCACCAAGCCTGCTCTCTGAAAGGAAAAGGGGGAAAGGCAAAATAAGGAAAAAAAGAAAAAGGAGACTCCAAGCTATCTGCAAGGATTGAGAGAAAACTTGAAATACGTCCACTGGGCTGACTGAATTGAAAAAAAACTGGAGACTGGTCAGCACCAGAGGCGTGGCTAACGTTTTCAAGTCAGTCCTGGGCAGATTGGCTGAGTTTAACCCATGCTTGGACTCTCCAAGCAGCGCACAGGAAAATTGTTTTTAACAGGAGATTCCACATGATAAATTCCACTTCTACATGCCAACGACTACAAAAAGAACAGGAAAAATGGGCTTAAATGGGCAACCAATATTTAGCACTAATAATTTTAAATGGATCAACTATGGAATTCCCAGAATAAACATACATTTGTTTTCAACTTCTGTATATTGTTTAGTTAATCATACATCTAGAGGAGGACATAAATCAATATTTGAATTCCTTTCTATATCACTACTTTTTCTCTCATAGAAATCACATTACATTCCAGATCCAAAATAGCTTGCAATTTATATGTGAGTTTAGCTTATAGTACTAAATAGAAATGTTATCTTCATCTTTCTCAATATGAATATGGTTTTCTTTTTTATGCATGTTGGAATAAAATGCATGCCATTCTTCAATAGCCAAAGTGTTGAAATGTATAATTTATATTATTACTATTTGAGAACAGGCACCAATAAACATTATAGCATAGTTTGAAACTAATTTAAAGCTTCTTTTAAGTGGTCTTTCAATGTATCTCTGTTGCATCATCAATAAATTATCAGGTAGATGGAAGAAGAGGTGGGTTTTATTTCATTTTAACAGAAATACAATTACATTATTATCTTTGACTTCAGCAGCTTCTCATACCAAGTCATATATTATTGGATAAAACTCTTATAAAAAGAAACGTAACTTAAACTTAAATCCTTACAGGAGAAAGTCAAATTATTTCTACCCTTAAATGCATTCTTGTGTGATTGTCTTGAGCTAGATAGATATCTGGTCTTAACTATCAATTTATTACATAATTACAACTTCTGAAACAGCTTTGTGACTACACTGCACACGATAATGAGAATGGGAATGGATGAAAAACCTAGTAAGATATTAGTTTCTGAAAATATTCTCATTATCAGATATTGAGACAGACTTTTCACACACAAAGTAAAACTTCCCCAATTATGATAGGTTCAAATCACCAATGTACTATATTTCTTCATAAAGTAGGAAATATAATTAAATTTATGAAACCAGAGAAAGTTCCTGGCTACCTCTGATGGAGTTCCAGCTGACTAGCATAAAGAGTTTATTAGTCACTGTTGCTGCTGCTAATACTATTATTTATTGTATTTATTGTAGCAAAGAAAGTTTTTAATTGTGATTAAACTTCACAAGTGGCATATAGACCAAAATAAAGATAGACCAAAATAAAAATAAACATACACAGCAGTCTTTCAAATTCCTAGTAACTATCCACAGCACAGAAAAGCCAAGGCTGAAAGCAAGAGGACACAATGAAATTCAGTCCTATGGAGCAGATTATTTTAATCCCACATCTGAAAATCGTAAACTCTATGAACTCTCATAACTCTACAAAAAATGAAGGTGTAGAAATTTAATTGGGGTTTGATGATTTGTAGATTATAAAACAAGTTCAGACCTATATTTGTTTTGTCGACATTGAAGCCTATAGCTTAGTTATATGCCATATTTGTATTTTAAAAAGCTGACAAAAAACTTTTAAAAAGCAAGATTGGCTTTCTTTTCATTAAACAAACAAGTCACATAGTGGCCAGAGGTTTTTTTTTTTAATCAAATCCATTTTTAAAAAAATCATTTCAACCCAATTTTTTTTTTTAAAAAAAAAAGCATTGCTGATTTTGTGAATGAAAAAATAGGCTCTCTGGTTCTTGTTAACTTAAATATATTTTTGCACAGAATAGTGGGACAATGTCTATTGTACACAGCAATTCCTCCTCACTGCTCATTTCTCTCTGTCAACAGCTACAACCTCACTCAAATACAAGGAGTTTAAAATGCCCATGGTGACCATAGATGTTACCTTATCCTATTTCTCTGGCACAACTGAGAAAAGCTGGAAAAAGGGAAGACAATACAAAAAGTGGCTGGACAAGATCTCAAAGAATACTGGAATGTCTTTGAAAGAGCTATGAATTGTTAGTAGGGACAGGTGGAAATGTAAACATTGTACTCAACTTGATTGCATCTACCTAACTATATGTACTTGGTGGTACCTATTGCCTATTGAAACAGGGCATAGATTTTAGAAGTTTTAATACTCCATAGAGGCTATAAGTAAAATTATTTCAGTTTGACATGGAAAGGCGACAGTAGTGAGGGGCGGGCATGGGCGCAATGGCATAAGTATATTAGGAGCCTTTGGTGGTCTCTGAGCTTTGCTGTTTTCTTGAAGGTGTTTCATTATCCAAATTAGTTCAGTTCATCAGTTCAGCCATACATATATGAAGAAATAATGTCTGAATTGCATACAATGAGTCTTTGATTTATTCTTCAATGCAATTCTTCACAGCAAAAGCGCTTTCGTAATTAAGGAAGTGTTACTATTTATTTAACATCGTATGTCGATAAGCTTAAATTAACTTACCAAACTGAAGCTGCAGTCTTTGGAATTATGTCATTCTGAAATTACTATTGTGGAATAAAATTGCTAGAATTAACCTGCTATGTAGAAACCCATTGAACCATCATGCTAAATTGTGGCTGGGTTTATTTTTGATACAAAAGTGTCCAGTGGCCCCAATGCAAAATGTGCTCCCATTCAGAATAAAGGCCCTGGATGAATTATTTTCTCCCTGTCTGCTATTTGCTGCTGAAAATATTGCTTTCAGGAATCACCTTGGAGAGCAAGGAGCCACCAGGACTGGTATGAGGCCTCAATTACGATTCTGGCCTTTAATAGAGATTATCATTTCTTGTCATTTTGACAGAGTACTACATACTAACAGACCATGGCCATGACTGGATTAATTCTTTAAAACACACACGCATGCACACACACACACACACACACACACACACACACACACACACAGTTAATTTAGTGAATGAGTCGGTACAAGAAATCTTTACAATTAATACCATTTGGTGGAAAATATCCTCTGATGGATATGAGAAAAAGATGAATCACTTTGGATTGACAAAGCGTAAATAATACAATTGCTGACAAGATACTGATTTTAAAGGAAGAAGAAAAAGAAGAAGTTAACATGGTCTTTGAAAACCCTTCTCGTTCTACATAGCAATGGAATCTATTCAGAAAGTCAGGGGGAGGGGCACCTTTTAAAATAGCTTTTGAGAGCTGGAAATGGGGGAAAACAGGGAGCCATTGAAAAAGCTCCTCGCAGGGTGAATTATCAATGGAATGCGTTTTAGCATTCAGGATACCCACCCATGCAGAACAGTGAAACTGGGCGACGATTTCCCGCTTCATTCCTAAACCTCAGGCCAATCTGTCCGTTCCTAAACCTCAGGCCAGAGCCTGAAAGACTGTGGAACAGGGATACATACTGCAAATCACTGAGACAACAGTCGAACCCTATCTAAAGTAATGAAGGGAAATCAATGCAACATTTCTATTCTATTCTGTATTGCATTCTATTCTATACTGTAACACTCTCGGAATCCTTTAATACATCAGAGTAATTCCTGTTCCAAAGCTTCATGCACTGAAATGTGCTTTTCATAAAACATCTATATAATAAGAGGCAACAAAGAAAATTATATTTTATAATACAAAAGTATTTTATAATAATCTCTTAACATTTAATGCTAAAATCCCAAGGTAGCCTATAGCAAAACATTTTTAAACACATTTGTCTTTCAAGAATATAACTTGCTTTACAAAAACCAGAACTTAACAATATGAGAACATCTGAAATTCCAGTTTTTCCATTTTTTTCCCCTCTTCATAAATTAGAATGAAAAGTATCCTTTCGGCTACCAAAACTTCATTTCTGTTTCCCTTTTTTCAAATTTCCTCTCCATTGGAACACTTTACAGAAATGAATCACTGGCAATTATCACGTATTCATTTAGATATGATGCCAGTTATAAATTGAAAATATGGTTTCTAATTTTGCATAGTTGATTAGTCATAAAACCATATTTATCAATTAGTTAAATTTGCTAAGCTATCACTGAAATAGATACTATCAGTTTTCAATGTGTTTATCCTCACATTTTTCATATACATATTTTTTGATTTCTTAAAAAAATACCATAGTTAATAGATAGACACATCTATGTAGTTTTCTTGGCAATAGCATGGTAATTATTTGCCTTTCTTCTTTCCAGAATAAGTCTTGACTTCTTGTCTATTTTAGCATGGTTCTCAGGTACAGATAAGAGTCCAAAAATTGTTTTATATTTCAGTAAGGTATAATTGGAATGAAGGGGTAGGACGTAGGTAGGGCTGGCCAGGTTTTGCCACCCACTGAGACCGTCATACCGTAAGACAAAATAAGTAACACTAAAATCAAAGAATACATTCCAAAAGCTTTCCCGTGAAGTGAACTTTACAGAGGAATGGAAAAAATTAAGGAAAACCACTTGCGATATATGTATGCTGGGCATGAAACAAAAGCAAACCACACCAAAATCATACACTTGACAATTAATCAGTCTGTCAATGATGGCCATAAAGTCATATACACATAACCAAGAACAGGGAAGCATTTGATAAGTTTGCAGGATGTCCATTTCCCTTTGGAATGTGAAGCCAAATTTTAGATTCATCAAATTGACCAAAAGCATTAACCACCAGGACTTCAGGACAATTTGTTCAATGCTGAATGATCACCAAGAACCTCCATTCCTCTTACAACCACGCATGCTTATTTTCATCTTTGAAATAAAGCACTTGGTATGGGGTAAAATTCTTCTTTCCACCTACTATGTATCATTTAAACATCTTAACCATTTTAACTATTTTCTTTGCACTTATGAGGACAGTATACAAAAGTAGGAAATACAACTCCTCTAATCACCATAATTATCATCAAGTACCGCAGACAGCACATACAACAGAACAGTATTATCATACCACCCAACTGAAACGTTTTTTTTTAGCAGCACCAAATGATCGTGATGTTGGTGACACAACAGAGAAAGCTCTTTCCTTTGTTATACTATAACCAACTGCACTGGGGAAAAAAGCTTCATGACAATCTTAAGTATTGAACCAGCTAACAGAAATGCATTTTGCAGTTGACTGAAACTCAGCCTACCCAGGGCTCTTAAAGCGGGTATAGCTTCTTGGAACAGAAGCTAATGAGGAGGTCATGCAAGAGATCTGTTCTATCAGGCCATCCTCAAATCCATGTCATATAAAAGTCTTGACTTCTAGTAGCAACTCAGAACCTGAGAAGAAATTGTAAAGTTGCAAATAAAAGTAAATGAAAATAAGACTCAGTGTTCATCATTCTATACATTAATCCAGAATTACTGCATTTTACTGCATCACCTCAACTATAAAGAATATTGTACTGTAATATAAAAAAATAATAAAACATACTTATTTTCATGCGACTGATGAGAAGCAGGCAGGATTCAAATGGGAATTTTGGAAATAACATGAAGGTAATTTAAAGCAAGTGATCTTCAAACCAAAATTGAAAATTAACTGCTACACTATAGCCACTCATAAAAAGTAAGGCTGTTATTCTAAGGGAAGGTGTATCACATAGAAAATGCAACATTTCTTGAAATATATTTTCTAAAACTGCTACAAGTGATACTTACTGTGTTTTCCCAAAAATATTACATGTCCCAAAAATAAGCCCAAGCCTGATTTTTGGGGTGGGCCTAAATATACGCCCTCCCCTGAAAATAAGCCCTAGTGAAGGGATGGGCGTGGCCAGCACAGGAGGCAGCCCTTCCCTTCTCCAGTCACCTCATGGAGGTTCAGTCCCTTAATTGCTGCCTGCTGAGCAGCTGAGCTAGCGAAGGCTGTGCAACTTGACCCAGATCTCCAGAGCACCTCCCCAGCTGCCACCCCCAAGTTGCAAAATAGTAAGAACCCCCCTCACCCAAAAATAAGGTCAAGCGCTTATTTTGGGGTTCAAAAAAATATAACACAGGGTCTTATTTTCAGGGAAATACGGTAGTTGTTTTGTATCCCATCCTTTGTACAGGAATTCAAAGCAACTTAACATGGTGCTCATTCCTCTCATTTGTCCCTACAACAGAAACCCTCTAAGAGAGGCCCAGCTAAGAGAGCGAAACTAGCCCAAAGTCATTCAATGAGCTTATTTTGCTCATAGCATATTAATTAAAATTGGTCTCACTCCTAACCTCGCACTTTAAACATTATACCACACTGACTACAGAAGTAGTAGAAAATGTTAGGCAATTTAATCTATCAATGATTATCACTGTAAACTGCCCGCACCTGTTAAGAGTAACTATTATTTTCTGGAACTTTACAACTGATTCCAGGATTTCTTCACTCATGTCACTTCTGGATCCATGGATGAAGAGCAGCTGCCATTAGATAGAGAGTGAGGAAGACAACTCTGCAGAGAGAAAGATTCTTGTACTGGTTTTGAAGAAGAGGAAGCAACAAGTGATGGTGATTGGATACTTCCTTATCAGTTCTTGAGAACTGAGAACTGAAGCAGAGTTTGGCAAACCAGAGAACTTGTCAAGAGAAGTGGATGCAAACTTTCTGAAGCATACATACACAGCTAAGAGAGGGCTGTAAAGCACTGTGAAGTGGTATATAAGTCTAAGTGCTATTGCTATTTGGGATTCCCTCAAATTTCATACGCTCACGAATCCTTCCCCAGTACTACTGATTATGTGGGAACAAATAACACAACCAGGATCAGCTTTGAAGGCACTGCAATGACTACTAAATGGTGGGCAGGAGAGTGAAGGAGCTGGGAGCACAATAGACCATAAAGAGAAGAATATTGGAAGTGATTAACCAGTTATATAAATGGTGCAAACAGAAATGTGACATATTTTATAGGTGAGAAATTTCTGGCAAAAGATGAGGTAAACTAATGAGAACCAGGAAAAATATTTTTGAAAAGCTCCTTGCAAATCTGAACTAGAGGGATTCAAGATGAATTAACTAAAATTCCTATGGAAATGGGAGATGACAGATAAAAAAGTAAAAAATGTCTGAAAGTGAGAAAACAAAAAATAATTAGAAATCTTAAAGTAAGATCTAGAAGGCTTTACTGAAATATATTGGGATGAAATTCATGCATGCAGCACAATTACTGAAGAATAGCCAAAAGGAATAGGCTATACAAAAGTGAGGGGAGAAGACGATGGGTCTTTATCCAGGAATCTGAATGTGAAACTCCAGTTGCAAACTTTGGAGTAACAATAAAAATAGAGGAAAAACAATCTTTTTGTGTGAGGTAGTTCTGTAGACAAGCCAGGGAGAAGATTTGGACAATTTTCTCTTGGACCAGAAAGAACTTCAGGGAGTACATAGTCATAGTGGGAGATTTTAACTATTTGGACATCTGTTGGAAAACTAACCTAGCCAAGGGTCCAAGATTCCTCAGGAGGTTTTAATTTTCTATCTTTATAATTTGTATTAATAACTCAAGGTGGTGAATACACCTAATTTTTCTCCTATTTTTGCCACAACAACTATGTGAGGTGGGTTAGTCTGAGAGAAAGCTCATTTATATATGGAATGTACAATAGAAATTGCCACAACCATGCTCCTATTTTCCTTTCAGTAGTATCTTGAACCCCCAGATGACATAGTTCTCTTGACTGTCCCACAGTTATCCAGCAGGCTTTCATACTTAAGGCAGAACTAGAACTCACGGCCTCCCGGTTTTTAGCCTGGTTCCTTAATGACTAGACCAAACTGGCTCTCTTGCTAACTAATAAATTGATCTTGCTAACCAATTAGTTTTCCAAGACGTTAAAAAGGAGATAAGGTGTTTGCCTCTTCTTGATTTAATTCTAACCATTAGAAAGAGCTGGTTGAAGAGACAAAAGCAATGGGGAAAGTAATTATGTCATCCTGGGATTCAAAATACTACTTAAAGAGAAATAGGAGCATAGTATGTAGCCCTGCACTGTGCAATCCATTTATAAATGAGTCAAATGAAAAATGAGAAAGCAGTTATTAAGTTTGCAAATGAGGCAAAAAATAAGGAATAGCAAATATAGAACAATATGTTGATTCAAGAATAGCCTGACCATGGAACAATGGGAAGAACCCAAAAAATGCAAGTATAATTTCATTTGGATAGAAAGCCCAGAAACATCAGCAAAGAAAAGGAGTGTCCATACGGGGCAGGAGTACCTTTAAAAAAAAATATTGTCTTGGTAGATCACAAGTTGAACAGGAGCCAACAATGTGATTCAGCTGCAAAACATGCAAATGCAATGACGGGCTGCATCAGCAAATGTTTAATGCCAACCTCAAGATAAGCACTTATCCTGTTTATTGTACATCATTCAGACATAGAATAGACATAGAATAATGTCCAGTTCTGGGCACTGCATTTTAGGAAGGACATTGACAAACTGAAACCTGTCCAGAGGAGACCGATTAAATAATAAAGAATATAAAAGGAAATGCTTATGATGAAGCAGTGGGCATAATTAGCCAGAACAAAAAGAAGGCGGGAAACATAATCATTGTTTTTGAGGATCTCAGGGGTATCATACAGAAGGTGGAGCCAAATATTTCACAATTGTTCCGTAAGACAGGAGAAGAAACAATGAGTTTGAATTGTAAAGAAGTAAATTTTGGCTGAACATTATGAACATTTCCTAATAATAAAAGCTATTCAACAATGAAACAGATTGCCTAATGAAGTAGTACACTTTCTGTCACTGGAAGTGAGACTGGATAGTCATCTCTCGGAAATGTCATAGTAGATTCCCAAACTGTGTAAGGATTGGACTAAATAATTTCCAAGGAACCTTCCAATCCTTCCATTTAATTCTGTGGTGATTGTGGTGGTGGTGGTGATGTTTATCTTGTTACTAGAAGTATTAATAGACACTAAAAGATCACAGCCCCAGGATTCTATATGTATTACACATTTACATTTTAAGAATCAACTTCACGCTCTTTGACTTAGGGAGTGCATTATGTAGGGCTCAGATACAGACATAATACCACAAAGGTATAACAGATTAGCATTCAGGGTTGTTGCAAGCATTATTAAGGCACATTAAATAACTTGAGCATTTTAAATTCACTACAGAAAACACAGCTGTTTCAAGTAGTCTTTAGCAGTGATTCTTTAAGCAGTGATTCTTGCTTAAAAGATTTAAATACTTTGAAATGTTATTTTATTGCATTTTTACCTTTGCACATTGTCTTTTTCCCAGTTCCAGGACTGACAAGCCTGAATGTTAATTTCTGTACTATGTGTGTCTGATGACAGATTTTCAGTTTTTCCCCATTCTGAAACTTTTGCTGTGAAAACAATCTGGAAATTTCATTGTCAAAAATCCTAATACTGTAACTCAGGCATTGTTTGTCTTGAACAAAACAGAGCATTAAGTCACAAATATGCCTAATTAAGCCACTTCCTCATCTCTCTGCATGAGGATGATATCTTGTATGTAGGAAAGCAGCTGAACCATCAGGATGAGTGGCGTAGTGAGCCAGGACATGGTTGCTACTGAGTGATCAGTGAGCACATGGCAACAAACCTCAACTCCTACTCTACGGTAGTAGATAATGAGCATGTGCTATTGTTTTTCCACTCTGCCATCCACCTACTCTAATTGGCCTAGAAGGGGATGGGATGGATGGCATACCAGAACAGAGCAATGAGCTCTTCTCTGATTTGGAAATGGGAGAGGCAACTGACAAAGGAAGAGGATCAGAAGAGCAGTTAAGGAAGAAAACTAAGCAGTGAAAAGTCAGAGGAACATCTGTGGCCCAGCCATGTGCACTACTGTTTGTTTCTCATCCCTGCATATGTTTGGGCAACAACAGTAATTTTGCAGACTAGGTCTTCTTTACTCCATGCCAAAGTAGCTTATTTTCCCATCTCTTGCAAAAATGCCAATTTGTGGACATTCTAAGTTACGACCATGTGGCAGCTGTGGCAAGGGGGGCGTTCCACCAGGTTCGCCTGGTGCGCCAATTGCGCCCCCTTCTGGACCGGGATGCCCTACGCACGGTCACTCATGCACTGGTGACGTCTCGCCTGGACTACTGTAATGCTCTCTACATGGGGCTTCCCTTGGGATGCGCACGAAGACTGCAGCTAGTCCAGAACGCAGCCGCGCGGGCAGTCATGGGGAGTACTAGGTACTCCCACGTAACACCGCTCCTGCGCTAGCTGCACTGACTACCTGTGGTCTTTCGGGTGCGTTTCAAGGTTTTGACCACCATCTTTAAAGCGCTCCATGGCATAGGGCCTAGTTACCTGCGGGATCGCATCCTCCCACATACATCCCTGCGGCCAATTCGCTCTCACAGGGAGGGGCTTCTCCTGGTGCCGTCCACTAGGCAATGCCAACGGGCGACACCAAGGAGTAGGGCCTTCTCTGTGATGGGCCCAACCCTCTGGAATGACCTCCCCCCCGACATTAGAACCACCACTGACTTCCGCTCCTTCCGGCAGAAACTGAAGACACACCTGTTCCGACTGGCTGGCCTGGCATAATTTTTAACGTCTACCTCCTGGCATATATATTTCCTACTGGTTTTTTAGGCGACTTAATTTTATAGGACACTGGGGTTTTAAATTTTGTATATTTTAAATTATTCATTTAGCAATTACAGTTCTGTCTATTTTTATCCTCCTCTTATTTATGTATTTATCCATTTAATAATTTTAATTGGTTAAATTTTATTTATGATGTTTTTGATATGGACTGTACACCGCCCCGAGTCCCTTTTGGGAGAGGGGGCGGTCTAGAAGTGCTAATTAAATTAAATTAAATTAAATTAAATTAAATTAATGAAACATGATCCAAAATTGAGCAAAGAAAGTTGACGATAAAAACCCAAAACTAAAATCATCACTTGTCTTGCTTGCCCATTGCTTAGGACTCCATAGATCATCATTTGTCAGTGTCAGCCCAGCTGCTTCTCAACCAGGGAAGAGAGGAGGGTCAATGGCAGGCCAGACTCTAGTTGGGTAACAATAAGAAGGGGCCACTGGATAGCTCATCTATGAGGATGGTGGGAATGATGCGGTGGGGGGAGGAATCACTGGATATGGGAGGAACCTTTTGTGGAGTGTTCAGGATTTAGAACTAGTGCAAAATATTGTGCCAGATTTGGCATCTACTCAGTGGTGAAATTCAAATGTTTTTACTACCAATTCTATGGGCATGGCTTGGTGAGCATGGCAGGGGAAGGATACTGCAAAATATCCATTCCCACCCCACTTCAGTGGGAGGATATTGCAAAATGCCCATTCCCTCCACACTCTGGGGCCAGCCAGAGGTGGAATTTGCCGGTTCTCCGAACTACTCAAATTTTCCGCTACCGGTTCTCCAGAACCTGCTGAATTTCACCCCTACATCTACTGTATATTATTGAATAAACCACTTTAGTTTTGTATCAATGACACTGGCTGCTGCTAGAACTGTGCAGAACTTAGAAACAGTACTTTGATTGAAGTCCTCTCCCCCTTTAAAGACCTTGTGAAATGTGAAACACCACAGCACTTTGCTTTGGTCATCAAAATGACCAAATTCTGCAGCAGAATTAAGTGGCCTTGGAGTATTGCTTTGGTCATCAAATGTGGCTTCCAATTTTGATGACCAAAGGCTCTTATCTCAAAGCAATGCAAATCTTACCAGTAGATTGGCTCTGCCATGATGCTTCAGAGAAGCAAAATAATGTGACTTCATGAGAGGAAAGATCTTTGTAAGTCAGGTTGGCCACAATCCAAACAGTTCCATTGCCAACTAGCCTCTGGGCATAAGTCATCCTGTTGGCTATTACCTATAAGTGATTTGGGGCCAGAATATCTGAAAAGCCTCTTGCAGTCCCATCATCAAAACATACTAGATGAGTGGGAATATAAAACAAGACTTTATCTTTGATGTGATTAATATGCTACCTTCTTCATTTGGTTTTAGGTTGACTACTAACATGCCTTTTGTTCCACATGGCTTTTAAGCTATATAAAATATAATAACTTGATTTCTTTAAAGGACTATGTTCCGTCTGTTTTTAATTTACATGCATGCGCACATGTTTTCGATTCTTAAATTACTGTAAACTTGTACATTGTAAATTGCCTGTGCAGACCATTCTGGGCCAAAAATTGGTCACCTCTGCAATACATTGTTGGCTAAAATAAAACACCTATTGTTTCCCCATAAATGTCAACTAAAATTAACTATATGCAAAAATTGTACCGAATACACATAATTAAAATAAGTTTTTCAAACATTATCATGCAATGAATATAAATAGGCCATTAAGGAATTCAGAAGAATTCTAAAAAGTTGCTAAGATTAGGCAATTTACATCTTCTTTTCAGTCCAATTAAGGCAGATATTTGAAGTAAAAAAACAGTAAGAGTTTGGGGAAGACTAAGATAATCTCTCCCAACAGAAAGGAATTGATAACATGGTAAAATGCTGGTCCCCAGTGACCAGCAAGCTATTTCATTTCTAAGGAAATTATTACTGCTAGGTTGAACTAGATTTAAGAAACACAAATCCTTTGTCAGAAGCTCCAATTTTCCTGCAGAGATTCACCCATCATATGTCAATAAATAACAAATACTAGTGAATGAAGGACATCCTGAGCAGTCTCAACTGTATGTTAGCATATGTATTCTTCCCTTTCTGCACTCCAAAAGGCTCCCTTGAACAATTATAACTGCAAATTCCCAATAGGGCAGGGGTGTCCAAACTTGGGAACTTTAAGACTTGCTATCTGGGGAATTCTGGGAGTTGAAGTCCACAAGTCTTAAAGTTCCCAAGTTTGGACACCCCTGGTCTATAGAATATACAAGAAAACTAAAATATTGGCTGTCAGAAAACAAAGGACATGGATCAAATCTTATCTTCCAGAAGGCCCGGATGTACCACCAAATTGTCTTGGAAGATAAATGCTACTTGGTAATCCTTCAAAGTTACAAACATCACAATGTAAAGAAACTATAAAAATAATAATTTCTTTACAAACAATATGTCTGAGTTTGCAGGCAACTGTATTTAAAGTAATGCAAAAATTACTCATAGTTTCACAATATATTGTTCTGATCACATCTGCTGAAATCCTGTAGGTTCTCATAAATGAAATACTTTGACTTCATTTTTTTAAAAAAAATCAGTTTGAATTAATGTGTAGATAGGCCTATCCATAAAAAGGCAACTCTGCACAGCTGTAGATCAGTTGTGAATACCAATCTTCTTTTTACTTTTTACTTCAACAGGATGCAACAAAATAGAGTTCCTTTGAGTATGCTAAGCTAAAAAAGGAATAACACTCATGACAAACAACAAAACAGCAGCAGCTGAAGCCACAAGAGACAGGTTGCATCACCTCAGTGATAGTAACACAGTAGATGCAAAATTGTAAGGACAGCTGATTTACCTTTAAAAAAACACAAGACAAATTGAAAGGCATTGTTTGCTTCTGTTCTATAATCACCAACTTGGCCCTGAAAAATGCTCTTCCTTTTTTCATTCCAATCTGAAGAAAGCATTTATAGGGAAAGCAGTTAGTATAATTTATAGGCACGCCTAATAAAAGTAGAATACTTGTGTAGACATCTATCTGAAAAGACTAGGAAATAGTTATCTCTACTGGATAATTAATGGCAGAAAAAGCAGAAGTAAGGAGAGTAAAAACAGGAGCTACTCTTCCCTAGGTTTAAGTCCGCCCTGAGTTAGGTTGACTTTACTTTCTTTCTTTCTTTCTTTCTTTCTTTCTTTCTTTCTTTCTTTCTTTCTTTCTTTCTTCTTTCTTTCTTTCTTTCTTTCTTTCTTTCTTTCTTTCTTTCTTTCTCTTTTTCTCCCTCCCCAATCTGGTTTACAGCATTGCTATTATGAGGAAAAAATGCATTATGCCTTAAATTCTTGGAGAAAAGGTAGGAACAAAAAATGTATTATTTCATTCATTAAAGTGCAGGATAAGGATGCCTGGATAATTACACCTAGAGGCTTTCATCTGTCCTCCACCAATCCTCCACCAATTCTTCTCAAGGTTTATAAACAGTAACTTCTGCACAGAAGAACTGCACACAAAGCAAAATACTGTAACATTCTCACATATTCTAATAAAATAGAGAATCCCCCGTCTTTGCAACTGGAGAAGAAAATCTAAACATCTGGGCCACCGCATTTTATGGCGGCTTGAAAAGAAGAAGCTGAACCGTTGCTATTGGCGACATTGAATTCCCGCCCGTTAATGAGAACAACGCCAGGTAGGGCCAAGACTTGGGGCGCTGTAAAGCAGGCTCCATCAACAGTCACTGAAGGAAGGGAAAAATTCCTCTCCAAATTGACCGTTTTCGGGGTTCAAAAGACCCATCAAGGGGAGCAGGCACCAAAACCATCCAACGACTGAGTAACTGAGAGAAGCACACCTTCCCTTCGAGTCTATCGGGAGATCTTTCCTTACCCCCCCCCCCTTCTCTTTTAAAGGCTACCCGGGCCGAAAGATACCAGTCCCTCTTCCAGCCTCTCCCGCCTCTAAAAGATGGAGCTTCTCAGCGTACCTGCGACCCAAACACAGCGGGGAGGGGAGAGGAGAGGAGGGGAGAGGAGAGGAGGGAAGAAAGCGCGATGCCATCCTTTCATGGCATCACCGCCTGGCTTCCTAGCACATTAGCTCCGCCGCAGAGCTGTGTAGCTGACCTCCTCTCGCTCATGCACGCAACCCCTTCCCGGAGAAAGGGACTGCCGTTACCTGCCGCCAGCTAGGATCAGATTGCTGCAGCGGAAGAGGGGCATCATTGCTCAGCCCAGTACAAAGCACTGTCCCTCGTCTCGCTCCCCCTCCTCTCTCAGCGCTGCTGCCGTGGATGGCATCCAAACGCCCATCTACGGGCCATTTTCCGGGGAGGCTCCTGGCACATGCCCGGCACCGCTTCTCGCCGAGAAGGAGACTCTTGAACCTTTCACGCCCAAGAAGACGGAACACAACACCGCCAGTCCCCGCGGGAGAGACGCAGCAGGGAGGGAGGGAGGGACCGGCGGCGGCGGCACCGCCAGAAAAGCTCAAAGAAAAGGAGGGGCGATCTGGGTTACCTTTCCGCAGGGTCCAGAAGAGCGAGTCCCGCACCACCGCGCCCGCACGAGCCAGAATCCAGGGAGAGGCCGCCCGCACGGCGGGCCGTGCTGTACTCCTTCGCTCCCTCCGCCTCGCTCGCCGCGACGGCCAGCCTTGCGCCCTAGCGCGCGCGCGCGCGCCCCCCACCGCTGCGGCTGCGCTCCACTCAGTGCTCAGAAGAGCCGCTGCAGCGCCGCCGCCGCCACCTGTCCAGGCACGGTGAGACCCCGGTCACCGCCATCCCCGCCGCCGGTGGGCTCCTCTCCAGCGGCCTCTGCCCTCCTCGCTCTTCTCCAACCAGAGCCCGGGCTGGCGTCGCCCTTTCCCCTCCCCCCGGGAGACAGCTGGGCGAGGGTCTAAGGGAGCCCTAAGCGACGGGCCAACCCGACGCTCCCGCCGGTGTCCTGGGCGCAGGAACAGTAGCGAAGGACAAGTGAGCCCCCGTAAGTGCTGTGGGCCGACGGCCAAGACTACGATGCCTGGAGGGATGGAGGAAGGCAGCACCTCTCCCCAATGAATGCCGCTCTTAGCCCCCGGACCGAAGCCCCACAGAGCCGAGCAAGAGGGGGGGGGGAGAAAGAGAGAGAGGCGCGCTGGGAAAACCTGGATCTGGATTTACTGGAGTTGCGAGCTCCACCTACAGCTTGGCGCCCTCGAGTGAGCCGGGGAAGGGGTGAGGAGGTAAAAACGCAACGTGCTCCGTCCGACTTTGGTTTCTCGAGCAATAGTGGCGATAGATCCCCGGCTCGGTTGGACGGTTTATCTCCTTCTTCGCTTTTCGTACTGTCGGGTACGTTAGGGGGAAATCGCAAGCTGTATTTCTTTCTTTTCTACCCTGTTCAACATTTACGAGTTCTTTCCCCACCTCCGTAACTCCAAGTCCCCTTCGGTCATTTTCTTTTTGATGCCTTCAGGTCATGGAATATTCCCACATTAGCATTCTCTGTAGGCATTGCATGAAAGAGCCGCCGTTTCATTTCCAGTTTAAAAGAATGCTCCTCTTCGATATCTTCTCTCTCCCCCCTCCCCATCCCACCCGTATACCCAGATTTTTCCTGCTTTCCATAAGACCATTTTCTTCCTGCATCAGGGACTTGCCTGAATCACAGACATGTCTATCCTTGCCAATGTTTTCCCCCTGTATTGTTACCTCTTACTCCCCCACACCTCCCGAGAGTAAACAACACAAAAAATTGCAGCAGTACCAGTGCTATGACTCAGATCAGGCTGAGAAGTGAGGACAGGCTAATAGGTTGGCTATAAAGTCATTTGTAAAAAAAAGAGGGGGTGCTGACATTTCAACCTTCCACATGTACAACTCTATTTGCTTCCCCCTATTCCTTTCTTTTCGCACAACTGGTGCAGCTCTGCAGTAAATAAAAATGATATTTTGTAGCCAGGTTTTGTACAATCTTAACTTCTCGGTGTATGGTTTTACAGTATTGCTGTACTGTACATAAGTATAATAGCCCTTTCTCTGAGAATTGTTGCTGGATGCAACTATCAGAAGACACTTCACAGTAATGAAATGTAGATCCTGTAAAGATTCATTGGCATATAGTCTTTAGAGCATACTGGGTCCTCTCCTTCTTGAGCACTGTGAATGTTACCTTCTCCATTCTTCTCACCATGAATATTGAAAGGAGAAACTACAAAACAATTCAGGTTATCATGCGGGCATGGTGAAGAATTACTGAATCAAATATCAGCTATAATAAAAAGGATTTGGATTGGAAAAACGATTGAGTAGCTAGCCTTTTGACTGACGTGAGACAGGCAGACACTAGAATGTGTGTATATTCTTATATCTGTATGATCAATTAACAACAATATCAGTTTACTCTCTCTACTATTGATTTTATAAACTTGACAAAAAGCAAAGTGGGAGACTTTTGTGGAAAAAACACCTATGAAAATAACCTTCTGTTTTCAAGAAGTGATAGCTACTTTCTTTAAAACAGGAGATCAAGAACTTAAAATGAGGAATTTACAATACATGCATGGTGCAGTTTTGCATTTGGTAACCTGCCTGTAAAATACAATTGTTTTTGCATTTGTTATCTGAAAGCAAAATTATAGCAATATCTCTGGCATGTTTTATTCTATTATTTATATTTTTGCATATACACAAAATATTGCATTTCAACCCACAGTTCTATTTTTTTCCACAGAAAATAAATGAATGGGATAGCTAATTCTGTAGCAGACAGAAATACAATTCAAAATTATCTTGCTTATTTAGAGAAATACATTGGAAATAAGAAAATGAAGAATAGAAAACAGAAATCATATGCTTAGGTATGGTGTAGAATTACCTGGCCTGGTAATATCACTTATAGTAGTTGGTTACAAACTGAACATGATCAGTATTGTAGATGCAAAAAAGCCAAATACTATTTTATGTTACATCAATGGAAGCAGAGCTTCCAGATCAAGGGAAACAATAATTCTATTTGAAACAGGATTGTTTAGACTTCACCTCAAATACTGTATTCAGTTCTAGGCACTACACTTTAATTCAGATAATTTGCAACAATTCAGAGATAGGCAACAGGGATCATCACTGTGATAAATCGGAGTGCTATCTAGAGAGAGTAAAGCTTTGTATCAGTACCCTAAATGAGGACATAGTAACTGTTAGGCTATCTCAGTCCAAATAGGGTTATATTTAGTATTTCAGCTAGATCTAGTAACAGATTTCTGAGCCCTGGTGACCAAAGGCGATCATAGATCCAAGAATAAATCCATTTAATGTCCCTAATTCTTTACAGAATATCTGCATTGCCTGAATTGATGGTAAATTTATTGGCCCATAATAAATGCTCATTTCTACATAAGCACTGGTTTAAGATATTTTTAATGGCCTGACTCAACTGTCAACTGACTCAAATCATCAAGGGCCCAGTGTGTAACTATGATCACACTTGGAATAGGCTTTCCTGTTGGGGCAAGAGAGGTGTGATCTGGGATGGGAAAAATTATCATGGCCAAATGGACAGATCACATTGTTTTTTTAAAAAAATCATAAATTATTTGGGGGGGCAGGGCAGAATAAAATAAGATCCCGATAACTTGAAAAATTAAAGTATTCTTGGCTAGAGTTACATAAAACTTAATATTCTTCCCTAAATGGATTTCCCATTCCAAGTGGCACTAATTTCAGTCATAGACAAAAACTTCCAGAACTGGCAAAGAATAATTAATAAAAGATATATGCAGTGGAGGAAACCTGAGTAAGATTCAAAATTTTGCAAGATTCAAAATAAATTGGTGGACATGTCTTTCCCACCTTTAAATTATATTATTGAGCAAATTGTCTATTATGACAATAGAATTAATAAAATCTATGAACAGCAGTCATAGAGCTATTTAACTATTGGACTTCATAGGTATTTACGCCCGGTCGTTTGTACCAACCCCCGCAACCTAGGTGGCCAGTAACTACAGAGCCCGGGCCTACGGCTGATGCTTTGCAATGCAAGGTCCGTAACCAACAAGGCCCCTCTCATTAATGAGCTGATCTCTGAGGGGGAGCTGGACCTTGCAGGGATAACGGAGACCTGGTTGGGTCACGAGGGTGGTTTACCCCTCGTGGAAATGTGCCCACCAGGTTTCCGTGCATTCCATCAGCCTCGGGCCCTGGGTAAGGGTGGTGGGGTGGCGGTAGTTATACGGGAAGGTCTAGAGCCGAGGGAGTTCACTGTTCCTCAGATATCCGGGTGTGAGTCCCTTGGTGTGAAATGGGGCCCAGGGAGGCAGTTGGGTTTGCTGATTGTATACTTGGCTCCTCGCTATACATCAGCGGCCCTGCCCGAGCTCCTCGAGCTGATCTCGGAGACGGCGTTTGAGATCCCCAGGCTTGTGGTTATGGGGGATTTCAACCTGCCGTCGACGGAGCAGCGTCTGAGGTGGCTCGGGAGTTCATGGCTTCCATGACAGCCATGGGCCTGACCCAGTTAATTCAGGGCCCCACACACGAAGGTGGCCACACATTGGACCTTGTTTTTGTATCTGAGCAGTGGATGAGTGATCTGGGTATAGGGGACTTTGTTGTTACACCCCTGTCATGGTCAGATCACTCATGTCTCCGGCTGGACTTCCCTGGCGCTACCCCCCACCGCGAGGAGGCGGGACCAGATGGTCCAAGCTGGTACCGCCCCAAGCACCTGATGGAACCGGATAGGTTCCAGACGGAGCTTGGGCTATTACCTGTAGCCCTGACCCGCGCTCGGTCAGAGGACCTAGCGGCCGCCTGGAATAGGGTGGCGGCTGGGGCCTTGAACCGGGTTGCGCCTTTGTGACCTCTCCTGCGGCAGCGACCCACCCGGGCTCCTTGGTATACCGAGGAGCTGAGGGTGATGAAGCGCCACAGGAGACGTCTAGAGAGCAGGTGGAGGTTCTCACGCTCCGAATCTGATCGAACACAGGTAAGAGCCTACTTACGGACCTACCTTGTGGCATTAAGGGCGGCCAAACGTAGACATTGCGCCGTTCTTATTGCGTCTGCGGATAACCGCCCTGCCGCCCTGTTTAGGGTGACCCGCTCCCTCTTGTCACAGAGGACGCAGGGGGCACCCTTGCAGGGCAGAGCAGAGGAGTTTGGGGAATATCTGCAGGATAAAGTCGCTCAGATCCGGAGCGGATGGGCCCCCCTCAGTGGACCGGACGGGCCGCCAACAGCGAGTCTTGTGAGACCATCCTGGGAGGAGTTTGATTCTGTTGCCCCCGAGGATTTGGATAGGTTGCGTGGACGGCTGCGACCCACCACATGTTTAATGGACCCGTGTCCCTCCTGGTTGGTACTGGCATCTTGGGAGGTTAACCGAGGCTGGCTTCTGGGCCTGGTGAATGCCTCATTGGGTGAGGGATCCTTACCAACCGCCTTGAAGGAGGCGGTGGTGAGGCCCTTACTTAAGAGGCCTTCACTCGACCCAATGGAGCTAGCTAATTATCGTCCAGTCTCCAACCTTCCGTTTCTAGCGAAGGTTGTTGAGAATGTGGTGGCGCAGCAGTTTCCACGACACCTTGACGAATCTGAGTATCTAGACTCACGCCAGTCCGGCTTCCGACCCGGGCACAGCACAGAGACAGCCTTGGTCACGTTGGTCGATGATCTCTGGAGGGCCAGAGATAGAGGTTGTTCCTCTATCCTGGTCCTATTAGACCTCTCGGCGGCTTTTGATACCATCGACCATGGTATCCTATTGCGCCGGTTGGAGGGGATAGGAGTCGGAGGTACCGTTTTGCGGTGGTTCGGCTCCTACCTCTCCGACCGGAGGCAATGTGTGTTGACGGGGACAGAGGTCGACCCCGAGGCCACTCACTTGTGGAGTGCCACAGGGGTCGGTCCTCTCGCCTCTCCTGTTCAACACATATGTGAAGCCGCTGGGTGAGATCATCCGTGGTTTTGGGGTTGAGTATCACCTCTACGCTGATGATACTCAGCTGTATATTTCAACCCCAAACCACCCCAACGAGGCTGTCGAAGTGATGTCCCGGTGTTTGGAAGCCGTCGGGGTCTGGATGGGGGACAACAGACTTAAACTCAACCCCTCCAAGACTGAGTGGCTGTGGCTACCGGCACCTCGGTTCAGCCAGCTGATTCCATCGCTGGCCATAGGGGGCGAACAATTGCCCCCTGTGGAACGGGCGCGCAATTTGGGCATCCTCCTTGATGCCCGGCTGTCAATGGATGACCATGTGGCAGCCGTGGCGAGGGGGGCGTTCCACCAGGTTCGCCTGGTGCGCCAATTGCGCCCCCTACTGGACCGGGATGCCCTACGCACGGTCACTCATGCGCTGGTGACGTCCCGCCTGGATTACTGCAACGCTCTCTACATGGGGCTGCCCTTGGGTCGCGCCCGGAGACTGCAGTTAGTTCAGAACGCAGCCGCGCGGGCTGTGATGGGGAGTACGAGGTACTACCACGTAACACCTCTCCTGCGCGAGCTGCACTGGCTACCTGTGGTTTTTCGGGTGCGTTTCAAGGTGCTGATTACCATCTTTAAAGCGCTCCATGGCACGGGACCTAGTTACTTGCGGGATCGCATCCTCCCACATACATCCCTGCGGCCAATTCGTTCACACAGGGAGGGACTTCTCCTGGTGCCGTCCACTAGGCAATGCCAACGGGCGACACCAAGGAGTAGGGCCTTCTCTGTGATGGGCCCAACCCTCTGGAATGGACCTCCGCTCCTTCCGGCAAAAATTGAAGACCCACCTGTTCCGATTAGCAGGCCTGGCATAATTACAACTGTCCCTCCTGGCAAATGTATTATCATCTGGTTATTTTAGGGGTTTTTTAATTTATTGTGTCTATTTTAGGGGTTTAAAACTTATATTTATATTAGCTTTGTACAGTTCTTTTAATTGCATTTTAACCTCCTCCATGCCAACTGTACATATTTAACTTTTTTATTGTATTTTGTTATATTCTGTATGGACTGTACACCGCCCCGAGTCCCTTTTGGGAGAGGGGGTGGTCTAGAAGCATCAAATATAAATAAATAAATAAATAAAGTATTTGTGATATAAAGAAACAATAGAAGAAAAGAATTTGAAGGGATAGAAGGAGTCTGGCAATCTCATCATTAGCATCACTGTCAAATGCTTTTTACTTCAGGGACAACTACAGTTAGATTTTAATCACATATGTCCATATTGTATGTTCAGACTTATGAATTAGACTCTCAGCCCAGAAAGTACTGCCTAATGAAGTTAAAAACGTACTCTAGTAGATATAGTATCTACTATAATCTTTACTATAGCAGATTTACAAATTGCTGGAAAAATAAAAAGTGATCTCAAGAAAAAAAGAGAGAACGGACCTGGAGAAAGATGACAGAATTTCAAACACTTAAAAAAACCAAGATCATCTACTGGGATGTATATATAAAGTGTTATTAAAATATGATAGGAAAATGGAACAAATCAAAAATTTTAGTTACATGATAAACTGGATGCCAAATCTGTAAGAAGTAATCACAGTAAAATAATGGGGAAACCTGTGAAAGAAAATTAATAACTTTTACTCCAAGCTTTAATTTGAAGGAAAATTGTGATAAAATATTTTACAACTGGTGCCTAACTCCACCTATATAGCCAAATCATATAACAAATGTTGGAAATGCTATAACAAAGAAGGAACATTTTATCAAAAATGGTGCTCAAAAGCTTCTGAAGAATTAAAAAATGAAATTTGAACTGAAACCACAAATATTTTTCTATTATGAATAATTCCAGAAAAAAAATGTTAAGTATCAGAATTTACTAAGCTATATGTTGATAGCTGCAAGAACAGATGTGCACATCACTGAAAAAATTAAACTTTGCCAGTGATTCAGAACTGGGAGATCAAAGAATTGAGAAGTAGCAAAAGTGACAGTATATAGAAGCTTAAGTAAATTCAAGCAAGAATGGCTCCTTTATATATGATATATTACACATTCTTGTCCAATTTCTGTTCAAATAATCTGTCAAAGCATTTATGCAATAGACATTTTTTTTAAAAAAAGAAATCCCTTTTTGATTGCCTTGGAATGTTTCCGAGCTGCTTTGCTCTCTGTGGAATGGAGGCAAGACCTGTTTCGTATGTCCATCCCAGGCATCTGATGGACCTGAATGGGATTCAGATTGATGTTGTTCCTGAAGATTTGGTGCACAGTCCAACAGATGTTTTGGTCAATGCTTGGAAAGAATGGTGGAGGCCTTGGATTCAATGACTTGTTTTCTTATAGATTCTGGAATTCCCTCGATTTATAGTGGCTCTCTGAGAGGTAAGACAGATCAAGAGGTGCACAGAGCCCTGTTGGAGCTTGATAGGAGATGACCCAGCCTAACTTGAGCTAGAGCCACTAAAAAGGCCCACTTCATAGTAGCAAGAGTGACAAAATGCTAATACGTTTACATCTGTACTGTGTCTGCAGAGAGTTGTCCAGCAACCCAGTTTTGATGAAGCTGATCCTTTCTTGGGAAGAATCAGCAGCTGAAGGCTCATTTACAGGTCTACTATGGAGTATATTTGGCATCTGTTGGATAAAGTTACTGGGATTCTCTCCTTGTTGAACTCTGGCCTTAATGCAGGTGCCATGAAGTTGAGCAGTCTGGTCTTGTTATTTGGATAGAGTTTGATTCTATTGAATAAAACAACATTGCTTGTGCTTGTGAATAACCACTGGCAGGAGTGAGGATGGCCATCCTGGTTCTCCCTGATCTTTCAACAGTTTTCAATATCATTAATCATGGTATCCTTCTGGACTTGTTCCAGGATTTAGAAATAGGGCACACAGTTTTGTACTGGATATCTTCCTCCTCCAGAGTCATGCCTTATTCTCAGGCATGGTAGTCACACAAACAAGCATAAACTGAATGAATATAAAACAATTTCTTCAAAGTGCTTGTGACACTTAGAAAAGGTGATTTCATGTTAATTAGTTTTACTTACCTCTTGCTTTTCCCAAGGAAAAGTTAAAGTAAAACCAGGAATGGCTACTCCAAGGAATTTCCAGTGTGTTTGGGACTTTGCATTCTCTTTTCCTCCTAACCTAATAAAAATACACACTTTTTTTTCTACTGTAGTCCATATCACATCTAATAATATGGGCATTTCTCCTTGCTGTTCATTGCTTCAAGGGAACAATCAGCCTTTATTCGATCAAGGACTGACTAGGTTTTCTTGCAGTAATCATTTCCAAATGCATAATTCAAATTACAGATTTCAACTCATGAATGTATGTGTGTTTTTATGTGTATGATTATTCTGTAAAGAGTTAAATACCAGTACTTTAACCATGTATTATTTTGCTGTCACATTTTCTAGTGTGTTATTTTTAAATTAAGATGGATTGGAGGATCTTCTACCACTTAATGTAAATTTAGA
Source organism: Natrix helvetica (assembly GCF_964273705.1). Taxonomy (NCBI): domain Eukaryota; kingdom Metazoa; phylum Chordata; class Lepidosauria; order Squamata; family Natricidae; genus Natrix; species Natrix helvetica. Next base: position 112,349,551 of record NC_138552.1, on the reverse strand, counting down.
AGTCTCCATACTGTTTCTCTATAATGGTGAAAATGTGAAATTAGTGTCTATTGGCTTTATTTTTCTATTTCCAGGATTATTAATAAAATGTTCACCACTTTTTAAAAATCCAGCTCTCTTAATGGAATGTTTGGGTTCTCTTATCTCCTAGTAACAGATATAAATGTATATTAATATATTTCCAAAGACAATAGCTTTGTTCCTTATTCTTCTAGCATATGACATCTTGAGAGTCCTTTTTTTTTTTGCATTCAGAGTGACCAATGCATGAATGTATTCCATTATTTATTGGAACTTCCAATGATAAAAGTGGGGAAGTGTATCAATTAGTTTCCAGATTGTATTTTTTTTGATCAGGGTAATGATCTAACCAGAAATAAATTTTGTAAAATCAATGTAGCTTCCTTTAAATCAGTGGTTCTCAACCTATCGGTCGCGACCCCTGTGGGGGTCAAACGAGCCTTTCACAGGGGGCGCCTAAGACCATTGGAAAACACATACTGTATTTTCGATGGTCTTAGGAACCGAGACACCAATTTTATGGTTGGGGATCACCACAACATGAGGAACTGCATTAAAGGATTGCGGCATTGGGAAGGTTGAGTACCACTACTCTAAAGTGCTTGCTTTTTATATTTAAGTGCAGCAGGAGAAATGGGCTATTATCTGTCCCTTGCTTCTTACTAGTTCTGAAGTCATGCTTATTATTCAAAAATGCCTCATTTGGTAAGTAGAACTACTATTTTTGGAGAGAAAAGGGGGCTCAAAATTTCACATTGGTTTTATCTTTTAAGTCCATAGGAGCTGTCTAACCAACATTCTTCAAGTCTTATGATGCTCTGTTACCAAATCCGTGACAGATCTCTTTGGATTTGCAATTGACTCTGCAATTGACTTTCTCTTTGATTGGGCAAGAAATACGAGACAACAACTACAGGACTGCTTTTATGGGTTCCTTCATTCACTTATTTTAATCCAGATATTTTCAATAGTTTCACTTGGTTTATTCCACTCTGTTTCTGATAAAAGTATGGATACATCTTATATGCTATATGATTACTCTATTTCTCTTGAACAATTGGTAGTGCTATCATCCAAGCCAGGAAATTATCTTACAAGGGTATATGTTACGTTTATTTAATAATATTTGCTTTACTATATTAATAATTAATTTTATTACATAAATTAAAATTTTTATGTCAAATAACATTAAGTATTTTGAAACAAAGGTAAAACTAATATAAAGGAAAGGAAAGGAAGGAAAAAAGAAAAGAAAGAAAAAGCCAAACATGCAAAAAATAATAAGAAAAAGAAAAAGAAAGAAGTAGCTTCCAATTTTCTTTATAGTAATTATAAGTATCAAAACAAAATGACCTCTTATTCTATAGTTCAAAGTTCTATAGTTCTATTGTCTATTTTTTCCAATCATCAAAACTATAAATTGCAAGTTAATTTTTTTCTGTTTCACATAAAAAGTCTGCAAGGCGTTTCCAGTCTAGTAAACATATTGTTTTTTCTCTAATTAAGGAAGTCACTTATGGGATAATGCATCCATCTCTACAAGTTCCATCATGTGTACCAGCCATTCTTCCACTGTGCCGATTTGTTCTATTTTTATGCATATAAATAATCTTGCTACAGTTATCATATATGAAAGCAAAGCTCAATGATTTTTTTCCAATTACTTATCCATCAATCCCAAACTCAAAGTCTCTGGTTTCAATTGTATATTAATCTTTAAGATCCTCTGAATTGTTGTATCCCAAACTTTTTATACCAAGCATGATAAAATGTACCTGCATGTTGTTCATTTTTCCAGCATAGATTTGAAATACATTTATACATGTAGGCAATTTTCTGAAGACATATACCAACAATATCAAATGTTATAAAAATTCTCTTTAAGGTTATAATATAATGCAAATTTCAATCCTTTCAGCCACATATTTTCCCATTTTCCATTTATATATTGTAACCAAAAGGTTTAGCCTATTTTATCATATATGCTTTCACTTGTTCTTCTGTTTCAAATTTCAATAAAGTTTATACATTTTGACAATTTTTCATCTTTTGTACAGAGTTCTATTTCAAATTCAGTATTAATGTTCAAAATCATAAATACTTCTATTTATTTTAAACCTTTCTAATAATTAAAAAAATGATTTGACAAAAATATGTCTCTACACTCAACATTTGTCTTTATTTTAATCTTAAACACACCTTGAAAGAATCCTAATATCTTACAATAGGTGTGTCAAACTTGCATTCAAAGTTATAATGGCACTGAAAAAAGTAAGTTATCATTTTTCACATTTATGATCATTGCAGCATCCCAATGGTCATGTGATCAAAATTCAGATACTTGGCAACTGTTTCATACTTATGACCATTGCAGTGTCCCTGGGTCATGAAATCACCTTTTGTAACCTTCTGACAAGCAAAGTCAATGGTCACTTAATAACCATGCTACTAACTTAACAACTGCAGAGATTCACTTAACAACCATGGCAAGAAAGGTTGTAAAATGGGGCAAAACTCACATAACTATCTTGCTTAGCAACAGAAATTTGGAGCTCGATTGTGGTCGTAAGCTGAGGACTATCTATATTCCGAATTATCAATATCGGATATCTGAAATAATGATTTTTAAACCTAAATTTTGTCATACCACAAATATCTATGCCATCCAAACCTCACTCCAAATGCCTTCTATTTCTCAGAATCAATTATTCTTTCATATTTAGACTATCCTTCTGTCAAGTTGTCAATATCAAAACAAAAATAATATACTGAGTAAAATATTCTTAACCTCAGAAATTCTCTCCAGCAATAATTATATTTTCTCCCATCTTAATATACCTTTTTCATTCCATTGTCTTAACATAATTATTTTGAAATAACAATTCATATTTGTCATAGTGATACCTAAGCATTTTATCTTCTTTTCAATTTTAAAACACTGTTTTATCCACCAATTCTGTTTGATCTTGGATTTTCATATATTTGTTAACATCATCATCTTCTGTTTATTAATCTTAGAATCTGCCAATGCATCACATTCTTTTAAGATATCTATTAATATTTCAGTTCTCGTTAAGGAGCAAGCACCAAATCATATGCAAAACTTCTTAATTTATAAGTCTTTTGTTTAATATTTACTCCAACAATCCTCTCATACTATCTTTTGTCTCTTTGCAGTATTTCAAGAAACAAAATAAACAGGAGAGGGACAGTGAGTAGACTTGTCTTGCTCCCGTTCTCATGTTGTTTTGTTAGATCTACATTAACAACTATTTATGCTTTCTGTGAAGTATAAATTGATTTTACTCATTTTATAAAAATAATCTTAACATTCATGTTCTGACCCCCCTTCTTCCCTCGCCAACACAGAATACACTCCAGACCAAAACTATTTCAACAGGATTTATTGCACCGACAGACAGACAGATCCTTGGCAGCAATCCACCACGACAAGACTCTCAGAACCCTCCGGCACAGTGACATGATAGCAGCTATCCAGCATGTCAAGCTCACAAGGCAGAACTTTCCCAATAGTTCCTACGTTGACTTCTGCAAAGGGCGTATGCACAATCAATCCTTTTATAGACTGAAGAGGAGTCTACTTATCAGCAGCTGAGAGCAATTACTGCCGGTAACTGCCCCCTTGCTCCTTGCGCCTGTGGGCGCGGTGGTAACGAGCATCTAAGAACTCCCTGCTGATGTCTGAGTCACTGTCCCATGTCTCCTCCCCACTGCTCCAAGGCATGGCATCAGGAGCCCCCCTCCTTTGGCTCTCACTGCTGCTCCATGCCTCTGGCGCCTCCTGGTGGCCGACCAGACTCTCCGATCCCTGCTCAGAGTCAGAACCCTGCCCCGGGTCCTCCACATCCTCCAGAGCCGACTCATAGGGACCCTCGCTGTCGGAGTCTGGTGGCAGCTCCAACGGCTCCTGCTGGGCCACAACACATTCAATCTTCCAAAACTTTAAGCAGGAAAGTCAAGTTCAAATTGTCAAAAGCCTTCTCTGCATATAAAAGAAATCAATGCAGCATGTTTTTCATTATATTGTTCCTAATGTTCCAAAATACCCAAAGAGTTCTAACATTGCCTTTTAACTGTCTTCTAACAACCCATATTGATCCTTATGAATAAATGTTCACAAAAGTATTTTTAGTCTTTCAGCTAAAATAATTGTGAAAAACCTTTAGCTATTGTTCAAGAATAATATTGGTCTATATTTCTTACTAGAGCCAGATTTTATCCCTCTTTGGGTATTAATGTTATACTGACCTCTTTCCAAATTTCTGACATCTTCTCTCCTTACAGGTTAACTTTTATTGTGTTTTAAAAGGTTGTAAAAGTTCATCCTCAAAACATTTATAATACAAACCTGATAATCCACCCAGGCACCTTTCTTGGTTTATTCTTTTTCATAGCTTCCAAATATTTCCTTATTGTTATAGGTCCATTCATAATTTTATATTTCTGTAATCCTTGGTAAATTTTATTTCCTGAGATATTCATCTATTTTCTTCAAAGAAATATCATGTCCTTTACATAAACTGGAATAATATTGATGTAATGCTTTTTGCATAGTCTATTCATAACAGTATCTCCCTCTTGATGTTTCAATATAGTTTTGCTTTTCTTTCTTTTCTTAGTTTTAATTATCTTAGTTTAAATGCCAGTCAGTTCCCTGATTTACTAACAAATTCAAATTTTGCTTGTTTTTTGCTTTATACAGTTTAATGTTTTTCCATGTCTCTTATTGTTAATATAGATAGCTGTTGTTATAAAAGCTTAATTTTTTTGAGAGATATACTTCTCATCTCTGGAAAATTCTTTTCTTTTTATCTCATCCAGAGTATTTCATCCTTTCTCTTGCTTCTTCTTAAGTTCAGTATTATGTTGCATTAAATAACCTCTAATAAAAGCATTACTTGCATCTTAAATCATTCTTAAACCAGTGCCTTTATTTCAATTAGTTTCAAAAAAATATTTAAATGTCTTTTTGCCTTCCATTATTGTTTGTTTCTGTAACATTTCATTTAATAGCCATCTAAAAGAACTAGAAATCTTCAAGATCATTTGCCTTGAGTGATTTTAATATTTTTCTCAGAAGTTCTGTCCAGTTGGTAGGGGGGGGGGGTGTCACTCTATTCCAATCCTGCATCAAACACCAGTCTCCATTAGAGAAATCCTCTTTTGAGGAGCATTTACTCCATTTATATTCCATGTTCCATTTGTAATCTATGATCAGGCCAAAAATTTAGAAAAGTCAATACAGGCAGCGCCTAATTCAGTATCATGTCTTTCAGATTCTTGTTGCATCTGTTGTAATCTTTATGTAATTTCTTCTAACACTTCTACTTGGATCTCTTCCAATTCTCCTTTAAAACTTCTAGAAACTCTCTTACTTTCTAAACAGAATTCAATCAAAATCCCTGTTGTTTAAAAATAAACAATAATACCTTCCAATTTGTCCTATCGCAATGGGATCTTTATCTGCTTTAATCTTTCAGACAAAAATATTACTTTTTTCTCCAACATAAAATTCTGATAGGAATTATATGTTGGGGCAATTATATCTTCTGATTCTTGACAAAGGTATCTTGTCCTTTTATGTACACTGAGAGCATATACACCAAAGACAAATTCCTTGTGTGTCCAATCACACTTGGCCAATGAAGAATTCTATTCTATTTTATTCTATTCTATCTACTCTAAATTTTAAATCTTATACTAAAAAGCTGCTGTTAAAATGTTTTATTAAAGATCAGGAAATAGAGCTAGAAACCAAAAACTGAGAAAAGGTTATTACGGTGTATATATATTGTCATATGATGGAAGTTATTATGGTTGCTATGTACAAGTAAATATTAGAAGTTAAGATAATAATAATAATAATTATTATTATTATTATTATTATTATTATTATTATTATTATTATTATTATTATTATTATTATTATGTACTGTATGTTTAAAAAGTAAAAAATAAGAGATGGACAGAAGGCTTACTAAGATAGATAAGCAAATACTACAATTATTATGTGATCACCATCAGTGTTATGCATATTGTTATTATTACTATTATTTCTTTAAAAACTATAACCAAACAATACACTGTTCATGTAAATACTGATGTTAAATAAAAAATAAAAATAAACTTGAAGGGAAAAAAAACTGCTGTAAAACTTATTCCTCTGTCTTCTTAACAAAAATATACCATAACATCCCTTGGAACATTTCTTGGTCCAGCAAATCTAGAATTTATTCTATAAACTTTATCAGTTTCTACAACAGCATCTTCCTCCTCCCCATATCCCCCCAAAAATTGCTTGGGCTTTAAACCTTTCTCTAATATTGTCATCTGAATTCTCAGGGATTGCTCTAACAAAAGTAATTTCAGCATTAATGTACCATACCCATCATAAAGGCAATGTGTTTTATGAAAGTGTTCTTTCTGGTTTTTAAATGGATTATTTCGTAGGCATATTAACACAACACTTCTATCTCCTTCTATGAAGCATAAGTCTTTATCTAAGATCTTTATTTCTGAGTTTTTATCTCCATCCCTCACAGCATTCACTGTAAAGCCCTTCTGGTAAAGTTTACTATTTTAAACCAAATACATTTTTGTCAGTTCCTGTTAGGTACCATCCATCTCATGCAAGCAATCTGTCATCCAGATAACTTGCTCTTAAAGCCTAGCTATCAAATGAATTGCTTAAGAATATAAGAAAAGGCAGGCTGGATCAAAAGAAACCACAGCATTCTGCACACTAACTTCTATTTCAACAGAGCTTAATAAACATCTCTGGGAAGCCCCCAAATGGACTATTAGAAAACATCAGCTTCTTCAATGCTGTCCAGCATATACATCAGCTGCCGTAGGTCTCTAGCAAAAAATAAATAAACAGAATGATGATCCTTAATGATCCTATCAAAGCACCTTTAAGTATATTCAAGGTATCCATCATCACTAAAGATTGGCTGTCTGATACCAATGCTCACTCTTCTATTCTGTTTGCAAGATAGATTAGTCTTTTAGCTTATAAAGTTATCCTTAATAGGTTCACTTCTCTGTACTTTAATAAAATAACTCCAGGTACATAGACGTGCCATTTCTCAATACAAAATCAATCTTGGATTATACGATTCAGCCTGTACAGGATGGGGCTACACTCCCCCAGAAAAAAAAAGTGTCCAGAAGTTTCATTTGGCACAAAATCAGCAGCTAAGCTGCTAAGTGATGCAAAGCACAGGGATCATGTTACACCTGTGAGAATCATCTCTGATTCAATTTTGATGGGGATTCAAGATTCAAATCTGCAGCTCAACATTTGAGGACAAACTAATTTTATTGAAACTGCTTCAAGATTTGAAAATTGATTCAGACCCCAAAATGAATGTGCTCCAAAAGTTCAGCAGTGTCCAGCTCAGTCACTTAAGCCAGCTGCTCCCTTCCCCGGCTGCTCTCCCAGGAATTATATGCTACTTTCTTATTTAATTTTGCTTTATCTCCGGTCCAAATAAAATATTAATAATTTTTTGCTCTTCTTGCAGTGCAGCTGTTTCCAATCCAGGGCCTCCAAATGTATTGGGCTTTAGCTCCAGAATTCTCAGCCATATTTAATTCCAAAACATCTGGAGAGCACAAGCTTGAAGAAGGATTAATCAAATAACAGATATGTTAGGAAATTATATTACATACATAACACTCATCTTGTTAAATTAATAATTATGAGCACATACACAAATGTTTAAACTTGCCATTTTTCCCTAACACATCAAAAGCATCTCAATTATATTTTAATAAATTTCAATTGTTACCATCAATCTTATCAAACATTTTAATAGTCATACTATATTTTGCAATTAATTGACCCTTCATGAAAAAAAATCACTTTATGAGTTGCAAAATCACTATTCGGTTTATGCCTGAAATCTTGCCAATTACAGACCAGTATTGCAAAATTCTTCCTCCTCCTCCATAGATTATATAATCCTTAATTTTAAAATCATTTGGGCCTTACTTCAATATAATTTTAATAGAACTGTCAACCAATGTTCTCTCTCCAACGCTATTAGTTATTTACAAGTTCTTCTAATTCTCTAATTGTCCTGTTAACACTCAGCCTCCGGAGCCGATTCTTACAAATTTGGCTAATCCATACTCCAACCCTTTGTTATTGTTCATCACTTTGGATTGTTTGTGACCCAATGGACATCAGTTTGCCAGTTTGCAATAATTGCTTCTTTGAGTTCTTGCAAGCACAGGCTTGTGTCATTAGCGATAGCATCTATTCACCTTACCTTGTCTCAAACTCCTTTTTATTGCCTTCCATTTTCCAAACATCAACATTTTTTTCTAGTGACTCTTGCCTAAATGCGATGTGTTCAAAATATCTTAAACCGTAGCTTCATTATTAGTGCTTCTGGTGAATCTTTGGGTTTTACTTAATTTTGGAATTATTTGTGGGGTTTTTTTTTTGTGGACAGGCTATTCTAACATTTTTCTCCAGGGCCTCTATTCAAAGACACCCACTTTACTGTATTCAGCTTTTCTGATGACCCAACTTTCACACCCATAGTTGAAATTCCAATTAATGCCATACTTTCATTGTATATAACAAAAGAATGTACAATTGCAATAATTTCTTGAGGTTGCTGGGAGAGAAGGCAGGGAACAGTTACAGTAATGATAATAATTTGTGTTATGCACATTTGTTGATTTTACTTGAATGCTTGGTTCCTTAGTACTGGAGAAAATAGGACAGAAAAAGCTGTCTTGGTTTAATATTGTCTGTGTTGAACGCTAGCACTTCTCCAGGTTTTTTTTTTCAGGCTTGCACCTTTCCTAGCCTTACTTACTGGAAGGTCCAGATTTCTCCTTGGCCATCTTTCATGTCAAGAAGAGGGGTAGCATTATAGTTACAGTCCTTTCCTTTATTTTGGAAACAGGTTAACATTCCATAAAGAACAGATGTAAATTTCATTAAGGTTGTTTTTCTAACACAGAAACAGAGAAAAAGCCATTTTCAGATTAGTTGGTAGATAAGAGCTCTGCCACCGGGCTCTATTGGAAGCCCCGTGCTTCTTAAGGTATCTAAAAGTGACTTGGATAAGGCATGAAAAAATAAGGATGGTCAACTTTGCAAATGACAGAATGATAGGGGAAATAACATATACTTTGGAGGAAGGTATTAAACTTCAGATTTTTACAAGCAGAAACACTGGACAAAATCCAGAAGAATAAATTTCAACAGAGAAAAATGCAATTTGGTAGGAAAAACAAAGACAATAGTATATCATGGCAGGAGACTATACTGGCAGCAGTACATGTGAAAAGGATCTAGGTGTCTTGGTGAATCACATGCTGAATGTGTGCCAATGTTGTGATCAAGGACAAAAACCCCACAATCCTCTACTGCATCAATAGCAATACAGTGTCAAGATCCAGAGAAATCATCTTTCCTTATTCTACATTAGTCAAGCTGAACCTAGAAAATTGCATCCAGTTCTAAGGGCAGCATTTTATGAAATGGAACAGAACAACCAGAATGTAGAGGAAAATATATTAAGGAACAAGTAGAAGCATGAGGTATGTTTGGTCTGAAGAAGACAAAACTGCAGAGAAACATATGCCTGTATTCAACAACCTGAAGGGCTGCCATGTAGAAGACCGAATAAGAAATTAATTCAAATTATAAGGTTTCACTTTTTGGTGAACTTCAAGAAAAATGACCCAATGATAACAGTTGTTCAAAAATGGAAGAGATTGTCTGAGGAGAAGACAGATTCTCCTTAGCTTTGTATAGTTGACTAAGTGTGTGATAGCTATCTGTTATGGATGCTATAGTGGTTGACTTCCTGGGATTCGAAGAAAGAAAGTGAGAACTGAAAGAAAAAAATATTCCCATAGCAGTGGCAAGAATTACCTGCTATGCATTAGTGATTCCATCCCTCTGACCCATTATGTTCTGCTCTGCATGTTAAGTCTCAGGGCAGCTCTAATTTGTCTCCTTAGCTTCTTATGTATCTTCTCTCCCTGTCTTTCCTCTTCACATTGCTCTACCAGAAGACCCCTAGGGAGAAAAAAAATCCATTGAAACAAAACAGAAGAAGTGCAAAAGTTTGCACTGAAGGAAAGGTTTACAGCTAATTATCCTCCTTCAGCAAAAGAAAATCTGGAATTTACCAAGGTAAGGATTCACTGCAGGCGGGACTTTGAAAAGCATGTCAATTCCAGAGTTTGTGACAGCTGGCCAGTATATTTGTGTTCTTTACCAGTTTTATAGTTACATGTGTTTTTTAAAACAATAAATGTGCAAGAACATCATCTTGGAAATGGCCCAGAATTTGTAAAACCAGTTTTGTCAAAATAGACAACTCCAAACCATCTAAAGAATCCAAAGATACAGAAATGGTCCACATCTCAGCAGTTTTTAATATACTTTTTCCACATTTGAAAGGTTTACTGCTTGATTTGTTTGTAGTAAATGAATTCTGGAATGCATAGTTTGGATTTTATTAGCAGTAATGGAATTTTCTGAAAATAACTGCAGAACATTAAAAATCTTTCTCATCTTATATAATGATCAGCTGGTGTAGGGAGGCTGAAATAATCTAAAACTATAAAAGAGCTTTCCTAGGTTCATCTGTTTCATGTTTCTGTATCCTGTAATGGCACAGTTGCATACAGATCACTTTTAATAAGTCTGTGTGGATCACAAATGATTCCTTGTGATGTGGTCACAAATGCATGATTATGTCATATTGGAATTCAATATAATGCAAACACAAGCAGTACAATATAATCCAACCACTGTCTTAAAATTTAAATGAGCGGACTTTAATGAACTCAGAGAGAACCTAAGAAAAAGCCCATGGATGAAAATCCCAAAGGGGAAAGCAACTCAAGAAGCATGGGAAACTCCATAAAAGCCATAAAAGCCCAGTCTAACACAATACCACTGAAAAAGAAAAAAACAATAAATTCAAAAAGAAGCCAGCCTGGCTGTATAAGGATTTCTCTGATAAACTGAAAGACAAAAAAAGGATAAATACAAAAAAAATGGAAGAAGGGACACTTAACTAAGGCAGAATGTCAACAGACAGCCCGAATCTTCAAAGATGAAGTCAGGAAAGCAAAGGCTCAGAATGAACAAAGACTTGCAACAAAAGTCAAAGGTATTTTTTTAAAAAAAAAGTTTCTTTCAATATATAAATAACAAGAAAAAGTAAACAGTCAGTCCCTTCAAGAGAGAAAATGGCAATGAAGTATTAGGCAGTAGAGAGAAAGCAGAACGGCTTAACTCATTCTTTGCATCAATCTTCAAGCATAAAGAAACAATAGTCCAACCTATCAAAAATGTAACTGTAAAAGACAGATTAGAAATAAAAATTAAAATAAGCAACAAAATGTTAAGAGAATGTGTCTGACTTTGATGTATATAAATCACCAGGACCTGATGGATTACATCCCAGAGTTCTGAAGGAGCTGGCAGATGTTATCTCGGAACCATTGTGTTATATTTTTCAAAAATCCTTGAGCAACTACCATAGGATTGGAAAAGAGCTGATGTAGTTCCAGTCTTCAAAAAAGGAGGGGAAAAACAGACTCGGGAAACTACATACCAATCAGCCTAACATCAATACCTGGGAAGATACTGTAAAAGTAATATGCAAACATCTAGAAAAAAAAAATAAAGATATAACTAGAAGCCAGCATGGGTTTGTTAAAAACAGATGATGCCAAACCAATCTTATTTCATTCTTTGACAAAGTGACTAAATTAGTAGACCAGTGAAATGCTGAGGACTTAGTATATTTCAGGGGTGTCCAAACTTGGGAACTTTAAGACTTGTGGACTTCAACTCCCAGAATTCCCCAGCCAGCCACTGGGGAATTCTGGGAGTTGAAGTCCACAAGTCTTAAAGTTCTCAAGTTTGGACACCCCTGGTATATTTAGACTTCATCAAGGCATTCGACAAAGTAGACCACAACCTACTTCTTGGGAAGGTAGAAAAATGTGGGATAGGCATCATCATCACCAAATGGATTTATAACTGGCTGACAAACCATACTCAATCAGCAGTCCTTAGTGGTACTGCATCTACATGGAAGGAAATAAGTAGTGGGATACCACAAGGTTCCATCTTAGGCCTGGTATTCAATAACTTCGTAAATGACTTAGATGAGGAAATATAAGGCAAACTCATCAAATTTCCAAATGACACTAAGCTGGCAGCTATAACCAACATCCCAGAAGACAAGCTCAGGAGCCAAAAAGATCTTGACAGACTTGAACAATGGGCCCTGTCCAACAACATGGAATTTAATATGGAGGAAAGCAAGGTTTTACACCTGGGTAGGAAAAAAAAAACTAAAGGTACAAGTACAGATTAGGCAAAACCTGGCTCAAAAAAAGAAACTGTGAGAGGGACCTTGGAGTCCTAGTGGATGATCACTTGAATATGAGTCAGCAGTGTGCAGTAGCAGCCAAAAAAAACCTAATACAATTCTTGGTTCTATAAACAGAGGCATAGAATCAAAATCATGTGAAATATTAATATCACTTTATAAATCTTTAGTAAGACCACACCTGGAATACTGCATCCGCTTTTGGTCACCACATTACAAAAAAGATGTTGACATTTGGAAAAAGTGCAAAGAAGAGCAACTAAGATGATTAAAGGCTTGGAGACCAAAACATATGAAGAACGGTTGCTGGAATTGGGTATGGCTAGTCTAGAGAAAAGAAAGACTAGGGGGGGGGGGTGACATGACAGGAATATTCCAATATTTGAGGGTCTGTCACAAAGAAGAGGGAGGGTCAACTTATTTTCCAAAGCACCAGAGGGCAGGACAAGAAACAATGGATGGAAACTAATCAAGGAGAGAAGCAACCTGGAATTAAGGAGACACTTCATAACAGTGAGGATGATTAACCAGTGGGACAGTTGTCTTCAGAAGTTGTAAGTGCTTCATCACTGGATGTTTTTAAGAAAAGACTGGACAGCCACCTATCTGAAATGGTATAGGGTCATGATGGCGAACCTATGGTATGCGTCCACAGGTGGCACATGGGACCATTTGTTAGGGCACGCGAGGCGTTGCTCTGTCAGCTCCAGTGCATATGCGGGCGCTGGCCAGCTGAGTTTGGCCTTCTTTTGAGGCCGTTTTTCGCCCCCCAGAGCCTTCAGGAGGCTTCCCTGAAGGCTCCGGAGGGCAAAAACCATCCCTACGAGCAAACTGGAAGTGACTTCCGGTTTGTCCGTAGAGCTGTTTTTCGCCCTCTGGAGCCTTCAGGGAAGCCTCCTGAAGGCTCAGGAGGTCGAAAATCAACCCTACGGACAAACCGGAAGTCACCATTCCCAAACTTCCAGGTTCCCTGTAGGGCTGTTTTTCGCCCTCCGGAGGCTTCAGGGAATCTCCTGAAACCTCCAGAGGGCCCCCGGGGGCCAGGGGAGCTGTTTTCGCCCTCCCCAGGCTCCTAGAAAGTCTCTGGAGCCTGGGGAGGGTGAAAAAACCACACCAAAAGTGGGGGGTGCTGGTCGTGCACGCATGCACTCTGGGTTGTGCGCGCATGCATGGGTGTCATGTGCATAGCATTATGGGTCTGGAATGCCCATGCACGACCCCCCCCCCTGAGCTCCCCCCACTTTTTGCACAGGAGCCAAAAAAAGGTTAGCCATCACTGGTATAGGGCCTCCTGCTTGAGCAGGGTGTTGGATTACAAAGCCTTCAAGGTCCCTTCAAACTCTATTCTGATAGATTGATGAATGTAAGCCTTTCAAAGAGAGTCTTCACCATGCAAAGGAAGAGTGTCCTGCCTTGTTAAAGACCTTTGTTTCACATCATCAAGATTGACTTGATCATGTAAAGGAGCTACTCCTATCAGCTCAAAACAAAGTGTGGCAGCTCCTTTTGCGCCAATCTTTAGCAACAAGACCCTACATCATTTCACAACATTGTTTCAGAAATACTTTGGTAAACTTCAATTGACACAAAGTGCCCCTTAGAAGATCTAATTCTGCTATCAATTAAGGATCAGAAGTGTATCCTTTTTCAAAAATTTAAAAATGGAATGGACAATGAGTCCTCCTTGACATATTTTTAAATCCAATCAATTTCTAATTTCTTAATTCTTCCAATTAATTTCTAACTGAATAAAGTGGAAGAAAATCAACAAGGAAGGGAAATAGGAAGGGATGAATATGAACATTGGAAATACATTGTATTGGCTTCTTAAACTGTATACAGTTTTAATATACAGCATATACAGTATGTAACAAATGAACAATCACAACTGAAAAATTTCCTGCTGGCAGATTTATACTCTGAAAGATCTGACACAAAAGACAAATGGATGGGTGGAAAAGAAGCAAAATCAGGCAAGGCTTCTTAATGAGTTTGCGTTCCCATTTCCTAGTCTTGACATCTACTGGTTACACCACCAAAGAGAAAAGGTGGCTTTCTTCATTATTTCCTTGAGCCTGTTGGGAAAGTCAGTTTCCTAAAAGGAGATTCAGCCCTTCCTTTCAAGAGGTTAGGGCCGTGATGGCAAACCTACTGCACGCATGCCAGAGATGGCATGCAGAGCCCTCTCTGTGGGCATGCTAGCCGTCACCCCAGATCAGCATGCGCATGTGCCTCCTGACGGTCAGCTGGTCTTTAGGTCTCTGCCATGTATGTGTGGTGGGGCAGAACGCATAAGGGGATGCGCACATGCGCAGGGGACGGGCCATGCGCATGTGTCATGTGTGCAATACATTTTGGCCGTGTGGGTGCATGCGCACATGCACACATACTTTGGGTACTCAGATCAGAAAAGTTTAGCCATCACTGAGATAGGGGAAAATGTATGTGGACCCAAGCCCCGCTTCCAGTTTTTTCTCACCCTGTTCACCACGCTAGATATTCTCCTTATGTGACTTTTTTGAAATACACATGTTCTTTTTCATACAGTTCCTTCCGTGTCTTTTGGCAAAACTTGTGTTTTTAGACGTCAAAATGCCTGAACATGAATGCACCTACATAATTATCTCTATGTGAAATTTTCTTTTTCGAGGAGCAATTTCATTTCTGTATCTATTTGTTTAGTCAGTTTGTAAAGTTGCCTAATTATGAGGAACTTGAAGCAGCATAGAAATAGGATTGAAAATATATAATAATAAACATGAAAACAGAACAATAGCTCAATAATATATAATGTCGAATCCTTGCCTTTTACTGACTGTCATCACAAATGCTAGCTTTAGAGGAAAATGTCATCCTTGCAATTTGAAAACAAAATGTGTGAAGGAATGAAATCTAATCTTGGAAGTAATAACGTGTCCCCTAGTTGCTTTCCCTGTAATTATCCACTGTTCATACTGTTTTTGTGCATGTTCATACTCTCTACTCGGTAATCCGTGGTTTATATTTATATTTTTTTAATATAAGCACATTTTTAATTGAGTTGATGTAGAATTAGTGCAGTATTTCTAATGAACTGAGAAATTACGTAGGGTGCTTCATTTGCTCACTAATTACTTCTGTGCTGATTCTATCCAGTCTTTCATAGATTGTGCTTGGTCCTACCATTCTTGCAAGGATAACAAAGGAATAATAGCAAATAACAGTGAAACTTTACAGGCTGCAAAGATCCAAAGGGTAGAAGAGAATATGGAAAGTATAGCTATTTTTTTTTCTTGTGCAGTTTGGCTTCAGGACTGAACAGTTTGGAGTGAATCATCTCTATTGTAGCACGTCACGTTGTAAAATACCCAATGGCACAGCTTCTGATTAATGATATACTGCAAAAGAATCATGCATGTTACCAGCATCAAGCCTGAGTTGTAATGCTAGTCTATTAATGCACTACACTAAATGGAATAGGATTATAATTCTTTGTATTACTTTCCTTCTGCTGCAGTTGAACCAAATAGTTTACACTTGGTTACCCTACAGTATAATAACTTTTCAGTGTGACCGTTTTTTTCCCCTAAAAATGTAGTTCCAGGAATTCATAAATATTAGAATTCACAATCCAGATGCTCCATAATATATTAAAACAACTTAATGGTTGGTATAACCATTGATATAAATGAGTTAATTATGATGCATCTGTGAAGACCAAAATTATCACCATATCAAGCTTACTACAAATTGGAAGTCACCAAAATTGTTTCAGGGTTTCATCCTCTGAGAATGGAAAGAAATACTTGGACCTCTCTCTACCCTACTCCTTCTAATTCACCGTTTTTTGTCCAACCAGAAGCTGGTTGCTTTTAGGGCACTGCACACCAGAACAATTAGACACCAGGACATTTTTTTCCTGAATGCCATCACTCCACTAAACAACTAATTCCCACAACACTGTCAAACTATTTACTAAGACTGTATTACTATTATTATTCTCATCCTTCCTATTACCTATCTCCTACTTATGACTATAACCATATTGCTTGTATCTTTACAATTTATATGGTTTTTTTCCAATGATTTGATAGCTTATTAGTACCTTATGATTCTTGGTGAATGTATTTTTTTCCTTTTTATATACCCTAAGAGCATATGCATTAAAGACAAATTCTTTGTGTGTCCAATCAAACTTGGCCAATAAAGAATTCTATTCTGTTCTGTTCTTTCCACCTTGGATCAGTTCCCCAATACTTTGGGCATTTTATCTTTTGCAGCAGGTAAAATTAAAATCCTTTAACCTCTGGGGTGCCAAGTTACTGGAGGTCACAGAGATGCACTTTAATTAACTTGATTGTGCCCCTGGCTGCTTAGGATCTGAGCAGGGGAGGTGCTTAGGAGGCAGAGATGGGGGTCTACTCAGAAGCCTAAAACCGTCCATCTCCACTGCAACTTCGTCGTCCATATACCTGCGCGCGAGTTCTGAAGGCAAGGTGATTTGGCTCCTTCATTTGCGCCATTCAGGGACAACTAGCGGGTCGCCGACGAAGAGATGACAAAGAAGCGCCTCGCTCGTTCCAGAGACGGGAAGACGTTTGTGCGGGTCCAGTCGGCCGTTCCGGTTATTTTTCCTTTTTCCGAATTAAGCCGATGGCGGAGCGCTGCCGGGAAGAGATCGCTCGAGTCCCCGGCGCAGTTTCTTCTTCGTGCGTTGCGGCGCTTGCCGAGCAAGCAGAATTGGGTCAGGGACAAGACAACAGTGTAGCCTGACTGAAGGAAGCTGCAGCGGTAGCTCTAGTTCAGCGAGGAAACTCGGCGCCTCTCTTTGCTGATGATGCCTCTTTTGACTGCCTTTCTAGTGCGCTTCTTTCTCTGGTGGGACTCGCGACACCGGGAGAGGCCGTCTTATCTTTCCTGACGCGGACAGTCGCGTAAGTGGAAGAGAGCGGAGGGAGTAATCCCCAACCCCCCGAGTGAGTGGGTGAATGGGGTAGGCATGCCCGGCTGTGCGACCGGGTAGGAAAGGGGGCAGGGAAAGTCCCGCGGTCTTTCTGCAGGGGAAAGAAGTCCGAGTATTAGTCGGGGGCTGCCCGTGCGCCTCAAACTCCCCTTTCAAACGCTGGGATCGGGAGCGGAGTGGGGTAGGGCGGAATCCGATTCCTTAGTTATTGAACGTAGCTCCACAGGTGGTCTTGGCGTTCAATTGGGCATTAGGCGGAAGTCAAGTCCTGCTTTCGTGTTCTCGAAACATTTTGGTAGGAAATTCAAGCAGGGTGTGAAGAGGGTTGGAACTATTTCGTGGGAAAGCTGCTTTTATATGAAGGATTGCTGTTAAGCGTTTAATCTCAAGAGATGTTACTGAGTTTCCTCATCAGGTATTCTCCATTTAAATTTAGGTGTGTTTGTGGAAGAGGAATAGCTGGAGGGGGAATTTTTTTTTAAAATCACTTACTAGTCATGGAAACCCAGGGAAACAGGATTAGATTTGAAAAGCTAGAGGAACAGTTTGAAAAGAAAACTATTTAGCACAATGTGTGAACTGAAGCATTGTTCTGCCAAGGCACAGAAGGATGCTGGCAAAGTTTCTACTTGCTCCAGTAAACTTTTCTTTCTCCTTTGATTCCAAGATGACAGAGTGCTGAAATCTAGCAAACGCCTGAGGAAGGAGTATATGGCCTGATTAACTGAACATACTAAGTTGTAGTTAGTTTATCTATCTTGGGTTTGGCAAGTTGTATGAATTCAGCCATTGAGTGGTTACTACATAGCTATCAATCCAGGTTAAAGGTTCTGCTTTTGAGATTTATAACCCTAAAAAACTTAGAACCAGACCAGGACATCTGACAACACTCTCTTGGCCATTGCTGGCCTAGTTTATATTATTTATTAAGAAAATATATAATGACCACCCAACTCACTCACTGTGATTCCAGGCAACCTACAGAAGTAAACCCCAATACAAAACCCAGTGAACCCCACTCCCCTGACAACCATAATCAAATAAGGCACTTGACGCATCACTCTGTGGTCTCTAGGCCCACTGGCAAAACCGTGTCTTGGTTAATTAAATCAAACAAATTATGATATGTATGCTGCAAGAGACAAGGAGATTTTCCTTTTTGTGGTGCCTGCCCTGGTTGAAATTTAATTCTTTTGTTATATATTTTAGACACAAGTTAAAAGCAATGTTTTATTATCTTGTATTTTATTATTATACAGTTGGGTTTGAGTTTTGTTTTTTATTGTAAACTGCTTTGATGTAAATTATGTAAAATGAATGAATAAACAAATAATAGTAAGCTACATTTTGTGCAAGCATACACAACACACACACACACACACATTTTAGATAAAAGCACATTTAAGGAAACCTGGCAGCTTTCTAGTCAAATGGACTAAACTCACCAGTCATTCCTAAGTAGTGGGGATGAATGCAATAGGACAGAAATCTTCAAAGATAACATACTGCATTGTTCCTTCCAAGCAAAAGCCTTTGTTCTGTATCCCCACAGCATGGGCCCCGTTACAATGTACACATCTTCCCAGCATGCAACTTATTTATTGAAACCATTCATGCACATATTGTTTGCATGTTTGCCGTGTCATGTACTTTTACTTCTGCATGGATATTAAGAGACTTTATAGACCAATTGTTTCATAGGCTTTTTATAAACACCTTTCAAAGTGAAGGTTATGAAATACTTCGAAAGAACCAAAAGATTTTAAAACAATGGTATATTTAACATAGTCAGCCAAATCTGGTACATAATGGAAACCTAAACATCAAATATTTATATATAGGTGAAAAAGTATATATCTATTTAAACATAGCCAAATTATTGCTGTAGAGAGGCCAAATTGGTATTTGTCCTTGTACTTGACAGGAGGCAAACTCAACCACCTAGCTAGCCTATCTCCCCCCCACCCCCAACCCTGGGACAATTCTGAATGACAGACAATGCCCCTTCTCTTGAAGATTCGAAGGAGAAAGTTCCACATCCCAAGAAAGTTACATGCTGAAGGGGTTCTAAATTCCCACTGGAACTAACTATATCCATTCAGGTGACTGATGAGATATGTACATTGTGGGGTGGATGGATGGCTGGGTATCTACATTATGTGCTTTCTTGTATAAATAACCAGAAGCTACATAATCAGATCAAGGTCACAGCCAGGAGTAAAAATGGAGCTCAATAAATAAATGGCTATTGATTCAAATTAATTGCCTGTGGAATAATGTACACCCTTTGTAAAATTAATTGATTCCCTGTCTGTATGCACACACATAAACATTTCTTACAGACTTCTCCATTTCTCTCTCTCAGACTATGGACTTTTGGGTCCAAGAAGCATTAACTATGTATGCTTAATCTATAGTAAATTCTATGAATTAAATGTCTCTTATCCCCAGGTTATTTGTATGCAGGATTTATTTAGTCTGGCTTACTCCTTATAAATTAAGATGAAAATTTAAGTAGGATCCTTGGGATATTGAATCTTCTCCCTGATTACAATCAGGTAAACAAGATGGCTCATGAATACTTTTTACTCTGATAACTCTAATTAAATTCAGTTGCTGTATAGCAAGTATCTCAAACTAAGTCATAATGCCCTAAGACAAACTCCATTCTTTAGTATTTCCTTGTGATGTTGCAGCACAAAAGTATGGTAATGTGGAATTTACATTATGATTTTGCACATTTTGGGCATGAATGCAGTTTGGAATGGGTATCTATGTCAGTTCTTATTCCCCAAGTAAATATGGTTAGGACTTCTAGCTCGGTTCCTCTGCATTTGTAGAGGATGAATGTCAGTCTTGGAGACCTTCTCTATCAATGAAGTTTCCACTGATTGAGATCCTAGTTTCCCAGAGTCCTCATCTGCAGGAAGAGGTCTTTGAATACAGAAGGCTTTCACAGATAGCCGCTCTCCATGTGCACATAGAGTGGTGCAAGAGAAGCTTCCATAAAGAACAAAAGCAGTATTTATCTCTGTTCTGCCATAGTTTCAACCATTTCCTTTCATAGCTTCTTCTACTCCTGTAATGACAGCAAGAAGGGTAGCAGGGTCACAATTCCATTTCAAGTCCTTGAAATGAAGGCAGCAACTTCTCACTCACTTTTTTCCATTTTTGCCACTTGCTTTCATTACAATTTGTACATCCAACCCAGCCATCCATTCGTTTTCAGCAACTTCTTTCTCTGTTATTATATTCTCAGCAAATCTGAGCTGACATTTCCTCCATTCACAGATTGGAGGGGACAAATATGGCTTGAATTAATGTCAAACCAGCAAATACAGCATCAATGCTAACAATACTTTCAAAGCATTTTTCAAAAAGACTTCATATACTCTTTTTGCTATGCAAGTTGGTGTGCAGAATTCTTTTCAGGACAGAATACTTCTTATTTTTCTAATATTATACAAGAGTCTAAACAAGTTTAAATATCTTTCTCAATATCACAATTGCTCTAGATAAAAATATTTTAGTCTATGTCATGGATTCTTTTTGCCACAACCTTTTAAGATTTTAAATACACTTAAGTAATGACAGGATAAATGGCACTAATTCTGACATACTTTCTGACACAGAACTGTGGGTTTGGGTTCTTGAATTTATTTCTTAAACAGGAACAGCAAGAAGAAATATAATATCTGTGTACTTCTGAAGATAAAATCTGCAATGTACGAATAACACTTTGGGTGCGTTTTTGGAAACTGGACTATGAATTTTTAATGATGTTCTGAGTTTTTTTGCTTCTTTATTTACTGATGTTGCCCATGACTTACATGGCTATGGAAGAAATGTTTTCTCCTGAGGAGTTCAGCAATCCATTGCCATACAGGAAATATATCTGGTGAACATTTACTACATCCGTTCCTATAGCACGAACAGCCCCTATGGGACAATGTGAGGTGAGCTGATAGACCCAAAGCTGTACAGTAGTTTACTGAGATAATATTCCAGAACTGAATTCTATTTTGAAGCTGCATCCCTCCTTCTGGAGAGGGATTTGTGGTACAAAAACAGTATGTGTGTGCAGGTAATGTTCAAACTCAAGTAACTGTGCAATGCTGTGGAGGAATGTTCATCAAGTCTATATTTTATAGATTAAAAGAATGTATTTACATCATTGCTCACCCATGAAGCTCACTCAGTTGTCTCTTTCACAAGTTTTCTGTGAATGTAGAATGAGAAGTCATTGAGAGAGGTTCGTTGGTTTGAAATCTGGTGCCATCGGTATATTGATAACACTCAGTTACACATTGCCGCTTCAAATAAAGATGAGAAATTCCTGAAATTCCAGTATTTGGAATCTGGATAGGGTGAAACAAAAAATCAGATTAAATCCTACAAGTTCATCAATCAACATTTCAGCAATCAAGAGACATCAGGCCTGGTAGATATGCTTGATGGGGTTGGGCACAAAATTTCTGTGATTTGAAGGTTGTCCTGAACATTATCTTAATGCAGAATATTAATTTAAACACCGTAGATATTACCCCCCTTGCATTACAACAGTTTTATACTATGTTTCTGTCAAATTCAGGCCTCTGCAAATCCAGCTAAGTCACGGGTGTCAAACTGGATGGTGTCACGTGATGCTACATGATATATCGTGACATTTTTTGCCTTTGTGGAGCCAGGGTGCCCTGCGCGTGGTGCATCCGACCCACTGCCACCAGTTTGATACCCCTGCTAAATGGACTGAACTTGCAGAAGTTAATGGAATGGGCATGGTGACTGGGAACTCTTGCAATCTCTGTTTCTTGGAGGCCACTCCACATTGGGGAAGGATGGGGTCTTACTATCTCAATAGCTGAAATTACAGCAAGTATGAAAAGTGACTGCAAAAAAGATAGTTAACTAACATGAAAATGGATTACACACAGTACCACAAGTATTCCAAAGACCAAAAAGTATCTTCCAGAACTAGATGTGATGGGAAAGATTAGGACCCTCTTAAACTGCCTACACTGATAGCCACAATCCTGGCTGTTACATACATCCTACCGTTCTTTTATTAAAAATATATATGAATAGCTGTCAAATGCATCAAATTCAATGAAATCATTTTATAATTAACAGAAAATTGGCAAAACCATAAACAAGAATGGCAGCAGCAGTGGTTAGAAATTCTCATTTGGAGCAACTTGCACTAGGATGTTGATTAGAAATTGACTGGCAGGCTGCTGAGGGCAGAAAAAAAATCAGCAGCTACTGTATATTAATCTGAATTGTACCTTTTGTACTTTGCCTCACTGAGGATCTGCACATTACTCCTCAATGTGTCTGTATAAGTCACGATACCAGAATGATAACAAAAGTGTCTGACTATATACTTACTGAAGTTAGTAATAGTTTTTGAGCAATGTCAAAGATGAATGTGAACTCAACATGATCCCCTGCCAAGAAATTTTGCAGGAAAAAAATTGGCCTAGTCATCCATAAACACTGCATTTGCAGAAATCACACTACAAAGCTTTAATTAGATAGCAAAAGATGAATGCCTTGGAGGCAACTGGCAACCAATATTTCAGCTGCTAAGCTAAAAAGGTCTGCTATTTTTGGCATTGATTAGTGGGGATGCATTGGGTAATGGACCCTGTACTGACTCTGGGATCTCAGCTGATGTCTGGCATGAATATTTTAGTTCCATCTTCACAATAGATTCCAGAAATGAATCTTTAATTGAATCTACCTATTACTGGAATGCTTGCTTGTTACATCTTCTGACTTGTGTCAGTTTATTTCACAGCTGAAGTCTGGCTTTATGGCCCCAGAACATTTGAATGGTGGATTCTGATATTTGCAGCTCTTCTTAGCATATAGAGTATATAGAGAATATGGCCAAAGGTCAAGGGCTTGGGATCCTTATCCATTTTATAAAGTGAGATACAATTGGCACCGGTTATGGATCAGCTTGTTACACGTCATAAATAAATTGTGCATTAGATATTTTTATTGCAAATGTCTAGATTGATTGCATTGTAAGATGGGTCATGTAGGTGGGATTTAACCAGAGAGGGTATTCAGCCAGTTCTCCCCGGTTTGGGCGAATTGGTAGCGGCGGCTGTGGGCAGCTTCATCCACCCGCCTGACATAATATGCAACCTTCTGCGCATGCAGGAGGTCGCATGATAGAATTAATGCAAAACAAAGGACAATATATGAAGGCTTGATTTCAACCATTTGGCCAATAAACATATAAATTCTATCTAAGAGTCTTTATAAGCAATTTTGTGGATTTCAGATCTGAGTTGGCTCAATTTTCAGAAGAAAGATTAGAAAGAAACTGCCACTTTCATTCTGTTCATTAACTCATTATATGAGAATATCTATGTGCGAATGAGAGTCATCAGGGACTCAAAGATATGAGACAAGAATATAATTTTATCTTGTTGAATTTCTATATAAATTAAGTTATTAAATGTTTTTCTATACCCTGGATTTGCCAACAGACCTTTATAAGATTTACTAGTGTGTGCAGATGAGGATGTTTGTTTATTAATGTCTCTCATCAGAATAAAAAATACTAGGTCCTGATTAAGTAGACAACTGAGCAGCTGGCCATTAATTTTTTAAAAAAGATTCTAGTCTTTGCAAAAGAAGAAAAGGTAAAGCCAATCGATAGGAATATAACTTTAATAGAACATTGGTGTAGTCTTCTAAAAAATATTATGTTGGTGGGCATATATGAACTGTTTGGTTGGGAACAACAACACAAGTAGATTTTTTAAAAAAATTCCAGCATCATTAAAGGTTTATGAAGCAAATATTATACCTCAGCTATTTTATGGGATACAAATATACATTCCTAAAAAATAGGACCATGGGAAGATAATACAATACAATATAATATAATATAGCATAGCATAACATAACAATATATATATAACTACACACATATACACTCACACACACACACACACACACACAAACAATCCAGATGTTTTTGGATCTCTGTTTCTAGTGGGTACCTAGTTAAGTACTGTACCTAATAACCTTCAACATTAGATCTAGAAGGCTTATTTACTTGTAGCTCATATCTCTTACTTTAATGCAGGGGCAGACCTGATTTTGAGAAGCAATTCTCAAGGGGATCTTTCAACAGGATTCCTTGAACTGATCCATTTCATTATAAACAAACCAGTTGCCAACTCTTTAGTTAGTAAGGGGAGCACTAAGAGGTGATTCACCCTTCCATGGATCCAGTAGGAAGAATATAAAGCATTATTATGAAAATAACAGTTTTAGTGTACAACTTCCATTAAGGTCTAATATCTAGGCAGGTATACAGAAAATAATATGTGTGTACAAGAATAACTTTTAACAACCAGACATACTGAGCTGAATAAACTGATCCAGGAGACATGAATTCATACATTCTGCAAAACATGCTCAGTGGTGTTAACCTCCTTAAAAGGATTACACTTTAAACAGTTTGAGCAATCCAACTCTGTCCCCACTCCCTCAATAAAGACGCTCAAGGTTATAGCTTGTCGTTGCAAAAAGTGTCATGTGATTTGCCTATCCATCCTCATTCTGGCCTGTCTGAGTTCAGCCTGCTTTGTTTCCTCTTCGAAGTGGCTAGTTCCCCTTGGAAGCAGGGTTTGTGCTTTCTCCCTGTTTACCTCTTACCCATAAGTTATTTTTCCACCTCTCTTGCTTTAAATTTGACTGTTACCCCTTTGCTGCCTTAAGCTGCACCTTATATACTATTTCTTCTCTTTTTCCTAGCCACAACTTCTGCTTCTCTCTTTTTCCTCCTCTCTGAGTGTCTGGTTGTAGAGTTTTTTTTCCCAATGGAGAGAACCCATAGCTTTATGCCCTTACCTACTCTTTTGGTTTTGTTTCTGTCCTTTAAGATTTCTTGGGACAATCTCCCCATTCCTTGCCAAGGTGCCCAGTTCCAATTTTATTACAGATTCCACGCTGTTCTTTTTTTTAGAATTCCAAGATATATTTCCTTTGATTCTGTCAACTTTGAGCAAATCAGTTCGATTCTGACTTGCTCAACGTTGACTCAGCCTTCCATCCTTCCAAGGTTGGTAAAATGAGGAACTGGATGGTTGAGAACAATATGCTGACTCTGTAAAATGTCCAGAGTACTGTAAAACACTATGCAGTGGTATATAAGTCTACTGTAAGTGTTATCGCTATTGCTATTCTTTACCTTAAGATCTGAGGATCCTGTTTTCTTCTGCTGAAGCATCTTCATTACAGATGCATGCAGCCGGATTCCTCACACCCAGGTTAATTTCCTTGCTTCTCACTGCAAGCCCCTACCACTTTACACCAGATCTACTCATTTCCCAACTCTGTTACAACTTTCTCAATTACATATAGAAGGAAGTGGGAGGAAATTCCAAAGTACTTCTCAATGTAAAAAGATGCAAAGATTTCTATAATTGTAACAGATTTGTTTTTGGAGTAGCATTAACTCCAGCACTTTGTCAGAGAGGCATGGACTACCTATACATGAGTGTTGTGGGACTTCAAGTTAATGCAATGACATCCCTGATGCCTGAGAAAATGGTGAGAATGAAAAACATCTACGGAGTGGCGTCTACGGTCTTCAAGCAAACAAATGCTAGTTCTTTAAACCTAATAGTTGTGGTTACACTACTGATACACAAGACTGACCCACTTCGAGGCCTTCCCAATTCCCAAAATGTGTTACTATGGTTGCTTTTGTGGTTAGTTAATTATTATAACAGATTTTTGCCAAGTTTAGCCTCAGCACTCAACACTTTGAATTACAAGCTAAGTGGGTACGGCGGTGGACAAAACCATTTGAAACAAACTTTCACTGAAGCAAAGAAAATGATGACATCAGATGCAGTGTTCACCCATTATAACCTGCACTTACTGGTGAAGAATTAGGCACAAAAGAAATGGAGAGTGCAGAGTTTAGTTGAGGAACTAAATGTTTCTCCCAGTGATTGTATGGAAAGGGTGGGTCATCCTCATTACAGCTTATCAGTCACTACTGACAATTTTTGGTCCAGAAAAAAAAGTTTCAATTTACAAGAAGTGCTCCAATGTAGCATCAGGCATTGCTCCTTGGAGGAACCTATATAAAATAGAATTCAGTAATCCAGACAATTGTGCAAATAGGGCTAAATGGTTAACTCAATCGTGACAAATAAGACAGTCTAAGAAGAAGTCCACATCAGATGGATATTCCTTTGATATGTAATGAAATAATCTTTAATCAGTCAGTGACCAGCAAAAATTTGGGGAAAAAACCAAGACAAAAGTAAAATCAAATGGGCGAGATGAAATGCTAACATAACAGGAATTTTAAAATGTAACCTATACTACTATAATGGTGGGTTAATTACCTGTGCAAAAATAACAATTCAATGTAAAATAAGAATACAACCTAGAAGGTAAAAAATATGTATCACCTAAAAGAAGATAGTTAACACGTAATAAAAATGAAGCAATGAATAAAACAAAAGTGGATATTCCTGTTACCAGTTATGCCTTATTTTGATTTTGGCAGGACAGAATTTAAATACAGCAGAAGAGTTAAAGAGTTTTGAATCTTCTAGAACAAGGGTGTCAAACTCAATTTCATTGAGGGCCGCATCAGGGTTGTGTTTGACCTCAGGGGCCCAGGGTGGGTGTGGCCAGGGTGTAGCCACTCATGTCACACGTGTCGGTGCCTGTGCTGGTCCAAGTGCTCTGCCAACGAAAACGTGCTCCCAGGCTACATTTTCGGCTGTGACAGCCTCCTGCAACCATCTACTAGCAAAAATGGAGCTTGGGAGGGTTGCACATGGCCATCCCGAGCTCCATTTTCGCTGGCAGAAGCACCACGGGCCAGTCCTTTGCTGTTTCCAGAGGGCCCCAGGGGCCTGATCTAAGCACCCTGTGGGCCGGATCCGGCCCCCAGGCCTTGAGTTTGACACCCGTGTTCTAGAAGATGGTTCACAAAAAATATTTTTTAGCCTTCCTGGTAATTTTCATATAAACAGAGCTGGTACCCCTGTAGAATTTTCAAATATAACGTTTGATATATTTTCTCTCACATAGATTAAGACTGCACAGGAAGCCACAGTAAACTGGAATGCAAACAAAAACATTGGTTTATAGCATGTTATCAATGCCATGATTAACTCATGTTTAACAGTGGTCATCTCATATGAGGATCGAGAGGGTAATCATAGTGCCTGTGCTGAGATGTTGAGGATCAAAGAGGTTGCATGTTGAACATCATGGAGTAATTGAAGGCGCTAGCTTGTAGTTTTTCTGATAGCCGGGAATACAGTAACAAATTGAACAACCTGCAATGGATTGCTCAGATCTCAAAAACTGTTCAAAAGATATCTAAGTCGGTCATGGGAATACCCTTCCATACAATGGCACATGTTTTTTTAAAGTATTTTAATGGTTTTATTGTTTTAAACTGTTTTTAGAATTTTAATTGTGATATCTGTTTTTGAATTGTGAGCTGCCCAGAGTTGTTTGCTGAGATAGGTGGCTATGGAAATTAATTAAATAAGTAGATAAAAATTTAAATAGATTTTTGAAGACCACTTATGAGCCCAACTTGCTCAACTGTGTAGGATGGATGTTTGGTGTCCTCAGGTGAGCAACTTCAATAACAGTCACACCTATATCATAGTTGTATTGACAGAACAGATGTTCAAGAACAGTCACCAACAAGAGTTTTAGAAATTCATGAAAAAGAAATTCATGAAAAAGAATGGAATGCCAGCACTCTGCCACCAGCTACAAATACATTGATTGAAAGGTTTGTTCAGAATTTTAACAATGCTTTGCAAGCAATTATGGGAGAACACAACATACTGAAATCAACAGTTTCTAAACTGTACAACACAGTTTCTGCAACAGCAAATCCAACCAGCAATATTATTCTTAGGTCATTAGTTACATTCAAGGTTACAAGGTTCTCAACCTATTTTGAGAAATACTCAGAATAAGCAGCAGAAACAAACTGGGCACTTTTCATATTGAAACTGATTTACTGTCCAGCTAAAGTGTGCAAGGGTACAGAAAGAGGAAATTGTGGCTAAGGCAGTATGAAACTCAACTATAATTCCTAAGATATCACCAGTAGGAACTTATCCATTAAATAGGCATATGTTGGTTCCTTCATAATTGTAAATACTGCCAGGTACCCTAAGCATTCCAGACTGATGATGGACATTGCCTAATTTGTATATGAAAACAGTCAGAGCACCTATAAATATAACCAAATCTGTGATCTTGTATTTTGACCTGCCTGTATATGTTGCAAATTATGCAGCTCCCTGGAGTTTTGATAAACAAAGTAAAGGAAAACAAAAACAGCCCTATTCCTGTTTAAGACATCTGGATACACTTTACCTGAATCCTACGGAGGAAAGCATTATGCTAGTAATCCTAGTAAGCTGATTAGGAAAGAGAAGATGGTTACTTAGCTGCTGATTATATTCATTAGCATCCATCATGGCAAAGAACCTAAACTAAAATGTGTGTCTGGGTTTCCTTGCGCATTCTGTATAATCTGCATTATATATACATTTTTGCAGAGATAGGATAATATTTGATGGTAGTTGTTTATCAAATTCAGTGGTGGAAGGTTACAATGACCAGGCAGGAAGTAAGATAGGCATGGGTGGGTTGGTGTTGTACTTGTTCACATCCTTTCTTCAGGATCAATTCCAGTCAGTGATGATTGGGGAAGAGAGGTCCCACTGTCAGTCCCTACTATGTGGGATGGCAAGGCTTTGGTATTGTATCATTTCCTCTTTAATATCTAAATGAGACTGGATGAGTCCATCCAATCACCATGGGTTGAGGTATCATTAGTATGCTGATGATATCCATTTGTACATCCCCGCCCCTGGTGAATTAAGTAATGCTGTGAATATCTTATCTCAGTATCTGTAGGCTGTGAGGGTCTGGATGGAGAATACCAGGTTTCAGATGAACCCAGGCAAGACTGAGTGGCTCTGAATTTTGGGGCCCACTGATTCCAGAATTCTACCATTTTTAGTGTTGGATGGGGTGGCGCTGCCCTAGAGAGACCCAGTGTGTACTCCTAGATTCATGACTCCTCCTAGATCAGCAGTTGGCAGTCATGGCTAGGAGGGGCTTTGTACAGCTTTGTCTTGTGTGCTAGTTGCACCCATTCCTGGATTAGCAGGCTCTACTTACAATCAGTCATGCACAATGTGTTCTACATGAGAATGTCCTTGAAGAATATCTAGAACAGTGGTTCTCAACCTGTGGGTCGGGACCCCATTGGAGGTCGAACGACCCTTTCACAGGGGTCGCCTAAGACCATCGGAAAACACATATTTTCGAAAAAAATACGGAAAACATAAAATCGTTTTATGGTTGGGGGTCACCACAACACGAGGAACTGTATTAAAGGGTCGCAGCATTAGGAAGGTTGAGACCCACTGATCTAGAAGCTTCAGCTGGTAGAGAATGCAGCAATATATGGAATTATGTGTACTCCTCGAAGAGTGCATGTTACAGCTCTGCTTCATCAGGTCCATTGTCTGCCAGTTTTTCTTCAGATCCAATTCAAGGTGTTAGTTTTAAGATCTAAAGGTGGACTATCTGAGAGACCACCTATCCTCAGTTACAACAGCTCACCCCATTAGATTTAACAGAGAGGGCATTCTGCAGGTATCATCAGTAGAGGGCTGCATTTAGTAGGTCCCAGGAGATGTGCCTCTCTGCCATGAGACATGCCCTATTGAGCACTCTTGCCCCCATTAGATTAGCTCCATCTCTTTGAAATTCTAAAACCTGATTATGTCTGGGGCAAAAATTACAAAAAGAGGGAAAAGTGGATCCAGGAAACTACAGTTCAATCAGCCAGACATTGATACCTGGGAAGATCCTGGAAAAGATAAGCAGTGCATTTGTGAGCACCTAGAAATGAATAATGAAATTATTAGAAGCCAACACGGGTTTGTAAAAAAGAGGTCATGCAGGATAAACCTTATTGCCTTCTTTGATAAAGTGACTAAATTGGTGGATAAAGGAAATGATGTGGACGTAGTTTACTTAGACCTAAATAAGGCATTTGACAACGTAGACCACAACCTACTTCTTGGTAAAATAAAACAATGTGGAATAGAGAGTACCACTCCCAGATGCATTTGGAACTGGTCAACCAACCACACTCAGCATGTAGTCCTCAATGGAACAACAGACATTAGAATGACTACGGACCTCCGCTCCTTCCGTCAGAAACTCAAAACCCACCTGTTCCAGCTAGCCGGCCTGGCCTAATTTCAGCTTTCCCACCTCAGTTTTATTTTTAAATTTTTATGATTGGTTTTATGGTCTAAGTTTTTAATTTTTATAAATTCGTACAGGGGCTATTTAATCTAATTTTAGCTATGTATACTATTGTTTGTATGGTTTTTTAAATTTATACCTGTACACCGCCCCGAGTCCCTTTGGGGAGAGGGGGCGGTCTAGAAATATAAATAAATAAATAAATAAATAAATAAATAACATATGGAGGGAAGCATGCAAAGGGGTACCTCAAGATTTTGCCTTAGGCCCAATATTCTTTAACATCTTCACCAATGATATAGATGAGGGGATAGAAGGGGAACCATCAGATTTGCAGACAACATGAAGCTGGCAGGGATAGACAACACTTTAGATGATAGACTCAAGGTTCAGAAGCTCCTTGACAAACTTGAACACTGTGCTCTATCTAACAAAATGCAATTCACTGGTGAGATCACACTTTGAATACTGCATCCAATTTTGATCAGCATGATACAGGAAAGGTGTTGAAACCCTAGAAAGAAGAACAACAAAGATGACAAGGGATCAGGAGGCTAAACTATATAGTGAATTGTTGTGGCCCAGCAGGAGCCGTTGCAGCTGCCACCAGACTCCGAGAGTGAGGGTCCCTATGAGTCGGCTCTGGAGAATGAGGAGGATCTTGGGCAGGGTTCATATGCCCTTTGCAGCAGTCAACAAAGAAAGAAGAAAGAATCCTGCAAGAAGTATGGTCTTGGAAACATAGCAGGCTGGATAGCTGCTTTCGTGTCTTGTGTTTGTGAGCCTTGTCGTGATGGTTTACTACCAAGGATCTGTCTGTCTGTCTGTGTAATAAACCCTGTTAAAATAGTATTGTTCCGGAGCATGTTCTGTGTGGGCAAAGGAAGAAGGGGGTCAGAACAGTGAATAATTGAGGGAACTAGGTATGCCAGGTCCAATGAAGAGAAGGAATAGGAGTGTTATGGTAGCTGTCTTCAAGTACTTGAAGGACTATCACAGAGAAGAAGGGATTGACCTATTCTCCAAAACACCTGAGGGGTAGAGGGATGGGACCTAGAACTAAGGATAACTTTCTGAGCAGTTAAAACAATCAGTGGAATGGCTTATTTCCAGGAGTTGTGGGTGATCCATTGCTGGAAGTTTTCCAGAAAAAGACTGGACAACTGTTTGTCTAGAATGGTATAGGGCCGTGATGGCGAACCTATGGCACGCATGCCACAAGTGGCACGCGGAGCCATTTGTCAGGGCACGTGAGGCGCTGCCCTGTCAGCTGGCCAGCGTGCATGCACGCACTGGCCAGCTGAGTTCACCTTTTTAAAAGCTATTTTTCGCCTTCCCCAGGCTCCAGAGGCTTTATAGGAGCCTGGGGAGGGCGAAAAGAGCCCCCTGCCCCCCGGAGGCTTCAGGGACCGTCCCTGAAGCCTTCGGAATGCTTAAAACCACCCTCCGAGCAAACCGGAAGTGACTTCCGGGTTGCTCGGAGGGTCGTTTTAAGCGTTCCGAAGACTTCAGGGCCCATCCGAGGCTTCCCTGATACCTTCGGAGTGCTTAAAACGACCGTCCGAGCAACCCGGAAGTTACTTCCGGTTTGCTCGGAGGGTGGTTTTAAGCGCTCCGAAGGCTTCAGGGACCATCCGGAGCTTCCCTGATGCCTTCGGAGCGCTTAAAACCACCCTCCGAGCAACCCGGAAGTCACTTCCGGTTTGCTTGGAGGGTGGTTTTAAGCGCTCCGAAGGCTTCAGGGAAGCCTCCGGACAGTCCCTGAAGCCTCCGGAGGGCCTCCAGGGGGTCGGGGGAGGCTCTTTTCGCCCTCCCCAGGCTCCTATAAAGCCCCTGGAGCCTGGGGAGGGCAAAAAAACCATGAAAAAATGGGGGGGGTCACGCGTTGTGCGTGCATGTGCATTGGGGGGGTCGCGCGTTGCATTATGGGTGCGGCACGCCCGCACTCGACCCCCCCTGCGCTCCCCCCACTTGTGGCACGCGAGCCAAAAAAGGTTCGCCATCACTGGTATAGGGTCTTCTGCTTGAGCAGGGGTTTAGACTAGAAAACTTCCAATGCTTTTATTCTATAGTCTATGTATGCTTAGGTGGCTCCATTGCTGAAGTCTCCATTCTTATCTTCTCTTTGCCTATGGTTTGTTTTTATAATACTTATCTTTTAATGTAGATTTTTACATTTTATATTTTTGTATCTGATGTTCTTTTCAACTGTTGTATGCCATCTAAAGCCACTTTTTGTTCAATGGGCAGCTATATAAATCTGATTAATTAATTAATTAATGGCATCACAGAAATGAGTAAAGATGGACTTATTTTGATGGGCTTTGTGACTGTGTATTTGGAGAGGCTGTGCATTAAGCCAGTCAGGCAATTTGCACCTCTGTCTCTACAGCTTGGCGATTTGCCACTGTTAATAATGCATTCTCTTGGAGCTTAACAACAACAAAAGGTTTGGAAGCTGAACGTGGTCTGTGAACAGCCCATCCCTGCAGTAGTAATTGATCCTTCAGAAAATACATTGGTTTAACAGAGACTGAACTGATTTATGAATTCCACTGGCTAGCATAGGAAACCCACCAATAATAGTAACTTTTCAACATAAAAGTTCTATAGGCACAGTAAACTATTAATTCTATAGGCACAGTAAACCATTCGAAGGAAACACCTAAAATTTTGGAAAAAAGGGAGAAGATTAATTTTGTGGAGGTGATTATGTACCAAGAAATACGTCCAGTTTCAGAAATTTCACAGTTATGGATTGTCTTAATTCTATTTTTCTTTCTAAAGAAAAAAGGGTTGTAATGTTTTCGATATAACAGTTTTCAAACAGATTTTCCTCTGGTGAATAAAAAGCTTATCAAATTTTAAACAAAACAGGTTTTTTAAATCCAAAATCAATATTTAAAACATTGGGGCAGTAAAAAAAAAATCAATAAGTTCCCCGAATTTCTGATGGGCAACATCTATGAAAACTATAGCAATTGTATAGGTTCCCTTTGGCAAAAAGTCTTCCGAATTATAAAATGACATGGAGAGGCTCTTGAACAGAATAAAATTATATTTGCAAGCAACGCCATTGCCTGAGCATATAGTTTGGTCTCAAAATGATCCCTCAAAGCAAAATAAGGAATATTGAATAAGTACTTTGATTCAAACACCTTTCCGAATGAAGTGATGGACAATTGTGTTAATCCTTTAGCTGTTTCTGGAGTATGATTCTGGACTCAAGTACTGTGTTGAGCTTTGGGTACCACAGTTTAAGATGACTTCAGATACAGTAGAACTGATTCAGAAAATGAGAAGGGGCTAGACTCTAAGTGCTTTGAAGAGAGATTGAAAGAAGTGTGCATATTTGCTTTGAGAAGAGAAGACAGAGTGGGGATTGAGAGTACTTTTCAAGTGCTTTGAAGGAATGGGACACAGAAGGTCAAGACTTATTTTCTTTCATTACATAGTGCAGGACACCAAATAATAGTTTAAAGTAACAGGCAGTGGATTCCAAATGAATATTTTTAAAATTCTTATCAGCAAGACTGGTCAGCAATAGAACCAGTAATTCAGCCTGATACCGTAGTAGGATTATCTTTATTGGATGCATTCAAACAGAGGCTGGACTACTTTTTCATAGAATCAGAGATACGACAGACCTTTGAGGTTATCTAGTCCAATCCCATGCTTGATGCAGGATGTGCTGTAGCATCTCTCTCAGATAACAATCAAGCCTTCATTTGAGGACCTCTAGTAACAGCCTGCACAGTTGGCTGACAAATTGTATGGTCAAGAAGTTCTTCCTGATGATGATGATGATGACCTACGGTAGCACAGTGATTAGAGTGCAGTACTGCAGGCTGACTGCTGGCTGCCTGCAATTTGGCAGTTCAAATCTCACCAGGCTCAAGATTGACTCATCCTTCCAAGGTGGGTAAAATGAGGACCCAGATTCTTGGGGGCAATATGATGACCCTGTAAAATGCTTAGAAAGGGCTATAAAGCACTGTGAAGTGGTATATAAATCTAAATGCTATTGCTATTGCTATAAGCATGCACCTTCTTTGTTGTAGTTTTAATCCATTGATTCTAATCTTGCCCTCTTAGGCAGCAGAGAATAAGCCTATGTGTGACAATAAGTCAGACATCTGGAGACTGTTGGATAAGCAACCTAGATCCTTTCACGATTCCTGATGGGGGTTTATTGCACATCTGTTCACCACCTTGTTAGGTTGTCTCCAAACTTGTACCCATTTATCACAGTTAAAACCTGAACTCCAAATTAGATTTGACCGAGACAAAATAGAATGAAACAACTCTTTCCCATGAACTGGACTCCTGTGGTCCTATTAATCCCAAAAGAGAATTTGCCCTTTTAGCAACTGCATCAGACTGCTGGCTCATATCTAACTTTCATAAGAGCACCCAGATCCCTTTCACTTTTACTACTTCCAGACCAGGTGTCTCCCATCCTATTATTCTGCCTTGTATTTTTTCTGCCCAGATGAAAAACTTAAATTGCATTACATTTATGTCAACCTATTAATTAAAACCTATCTAGATCTATTTTAAATCTTCTTTCTCATCTAATGTATTAGCTGTGATCTAATTTTGTGCATCTGAAGACTCAGCAGTTTTATATCATCTGCAGACTTTCTCATCTTCTTCACCACATTTAGAAAAAAGTTGAAGAGAATGGCTCCAGTCAAGCTCCAGTCATTAATGAGCACCTTTTGGTTGTGGTCATACAGCCAACTCTGAATTCATAGAATCATAGAATAATGGAGCTGAAAGGGACCTTGGAGGTCTTCTAGATCAAAGCCTGCCCAGGGCAGAGCCATCTGTAGGTTCTGTGATATTGTTAGACAGTATTAAATTGTACCAGAATTGGATGGCACAGAATTCAATAATTTAATGTTGTAGAACTATACAGAGAACTGAAACATTTGCACATCTAAAGCACTCAATCATTTATAGATTTGGATGGGATTTATCTTATTTTGCCTTTTACAATCAAAAATATTTGTCTGAAGTACAGTAGATTGATCCAATTCACATATTTACTAGATGCCTATGGTGGAGAAACAGATATTTAGCAGAGGCACTCACAATCCTGAAAAATGTGCTTTCCACCTAGAATCAATTTGACTCTCTCAATGAGGAAAAATTGCTACAATATCTAGTAGAGCACCACACCATTTTCATGGGTGATGACACAATTTCCTTGTCACTATAGTAGTAAACAAAGAAATGATTTAGCACAGTCTCTATTATTAGAAAGGGTTTAAATTATAGTATATCTACATACTGACAGCCACATTAATTTTAATACAAAACAAATTTCCAAAATGGCAATATATATATATGGCATTGCCCCTGAATATTCCACCAAAAACAAGGGTCATTTTTTTCCCTCTCCAAGACTATAATTGACCTGCAGTCAGCAAAACAAAAGGAGAGATAGTTTAGGGGAAAAATATATGTATTGAGTAAATTATGTTTCCCCTTATAACTCAGAATGGTTTATAAAAAATTAATGCTCTATCAAATAAGGTTTATTTAAAAATAACTACTAAAAATAAAACCCTCTGGCTCAGTGGTGGGATTCAAATAATTTAACAACCAGTTCTCTGCCCTAATGGTTTCTTCCAACAACCAGTTCACCAAACTGCTCAGAAAGTTAACAACCAGTTCTCCCTGAAGTGGTGCGAACCGGCTGAATCCCACCACTGCTCTGCTCCTCCAAAAGTCCAACTATGTTTTACACATGCACATAACTTTGCTTGCTTGCTTGCTTATTTGAAAAATCTGATGTCCAGGTAGATTGCATATGAAAGGACAGGAAAGAGTCATAATTTTTCCATTACCTGTGTGTCCCCTCCAGATTTCTGTTCTTAATCATTGTTATTCTCTGGGGCTTTCTCTGTATTTCCCCCTTCCTTTTATATTCTGGCTTACCCTTCTCTGGATGCTTCACTTTGTCTTCAACATAAAAAACTCTGATAGGTTTACAAATTAAAACATATGAAGTGACCAAAGGATATCTTTCAGTTTTGTTTATGCTTGGTGGGACTCATAACAGCTGAGTAGGCTTATTTTCTGAAATGAAAGGTAAAGGCAAAATTTTCTCCTGTCCAGTCATGTCTGACTGTAGGGAATCATGCCCATCTCCATTTCTTAGCCAAAGGAGCCAGCATTCTCCAAAGACACTTCTGTGGTCATGTGGTCAACATGACTCTATGCCAAGACACACGGAATGCTGTTACCTTCCCACCAAAGTGGTGCCTATTTATCTTCTCACATACTTTGCATACTTTCAAACTGCTATGTTGGCAGGGACTTGGGTTGAGAAAAAGATACTCACCCCATCACACAGCGCTTGGATCCCAAACCTGCTTTGTCAGCTTTCCAGCTGACAAGATCAGTGTCTTTAACCACTGAGCCATTGCGCTCCTAATTTTTTCTTAAATAATAATTAAAAAAACAAAGCTTGAATTGAGACCTTAGCAATGGGTGTACCATTAAATAATGGCAAAAAAGTTACAGGTAAATTTTGATTTATAATCACAATTGGGACCAGAAATTATATTGGTAAGCAAGGCAGTTGTTAATTGAGTTGCAGCTCAATTTCACAAATTGTTTTGCTTTGTTAAGCAAATATTTGCCATTAAGTGCAAATATGTGGTTGTTAAATGAATTTGGCTTCCTCGTTGACTTTACTTGTTGGAAACTGGCTGGGAAAGTAACAGATGGCAATTGCACCGCCATGGGATGCTGCAACCATTGTAAATATGGGCTGGTTGCCAGGTGCCTGAATCATGTGACTATGGTGATGCCCCAATGGTTGTTAAGCATAATGACTGGTTGCAAGTCATTTTTTTCAGTGCCATTGTAACTGTATATTTAGATATACAGGTAGGGAAAAGCTAAACATAAAGCTTTACAAGATGCAAACAAAAGAGTAAAATTGTATTTCACTGCATGTTGTTTGGTGTGAATGAAAGAATGGCTGTTGCTGAGAAATAAGAAACATTTATGGTTAGAAGGCCACAACCTGAGATTTGGATGGCAAGATAGTTAAAATTAACATGGACTTTAAAAAGAATGTTATTAGATATGCCATATTGAGAATGTGGAATAGATTTAAACACAGGTTGTGCCTAAAAACACCTTTATCTTTGCTGTTTGCTTGCTCTCCAGTTTCAGTCCAAAATAGTAGTGTTCCTTCTATTATTCAGACTGCTATCTCTCCTTTACCATCTCATTCACTTGCCTGTGTGGAAATTAGTCTAGACTAGCAGCACATCTTTCCCAAAAGCTGTGAATCGGGATTTCTGAGAAGTCAATGAAATAATTGCTCAGCTTCTCAGTTGAGAAAGCAGAGGGGGAAAAGTCTATTAAACTGGGAAGGGTGGTGATGAAGGGGGCTATTAAGAAGGTAATAGGGCAATCACCTCTTTTAATGCCTTCTTCCTAGCATACAATAAGGTTTCTTATCTATTTGTGCTATGTTGTTGCAGCTGAGTTTAAACCCAAGAGTTTAGTCTACTGTCCTGATTCAAGAATCTCAGAACTGCACTGCCAAGTTGATGTACGGAGTCTGATGTAAAAGGCTAAAAGATTTCCACCTAAAATTGTCTATCATACTTTCAAAACAGAACAGCCCATGGAGGCCTCTGGAGATTTCAGATTCTCACTTTCACACACTACCAGGGCATCTGGAAGTAGCACATATATCTGTTATAGACCATTTCCTATCACCCAGTCTTTCAGCTTTCTAATGGAAATGTCAGGTACAGTGTCATTTACTGCTAACCGTGTGGATGTTTCACATAACTTAGACCTCTCCTTTAGGAATTGGGTTCAGTCCAAGTCACTGCATTTAGACAAGGAGGGTTAATGGCTTTTGGTTGCCTTTCCAAGAATAATAAAAGACAAGGAAAACCATTCCAGCAGCAATATTTAATGTGCGCTTCTGGAAACTCCGCTACAGTTTGCTGCATAAGCTTGCGGAGGCCACAGATTAGTTACATTCATAAAACTTCCTTTGTTGCAATTGTTACATCTCTTATCCATTAAAACTTCCTTTGTTGCAACTGTTATATCCATTCAGAATCACAGACTCATGAATAAAACTTTCCCCAGTGCAATAAATAAGTAAATCAGCCTTTAACCACTGATTTTTACCCTAAATTTGTTTTTGTAAGAATGACATCTTTCCCACCCCCAGTTTTAGTTAATTATAATCCTTTTAACTATTTTATAACAGTTCATATTCTATTATTTACTAGACATCCCATGACCCATTGAATCATTGTTTCACAGATTATTATTTTTATTAAATTCATCAATGCTTTCAATAATGACAGAGCATCTAATGATGTTCCTTTAGTGGAAAGGTTCTTAACAATTCAGGGAAATACTCAGAATTATAGCTGCCTTGTAAATAGCCCATGTTGAACTGTTTAGTCAAACATCAAGTGTGTTTGATGTTTTGCATTATATCACAAACTGTTTTAAGATACTTTTGATATCATAAAATGTTTTACAATTAAAGATAGTCCTTGATGTATGACCACAATTGAGGAATTAGAGTTTTAGCAATAGATAGATGACAGAGTAGGTAGGTAGGTAGGTAGGTAGGTAGGTAGGTAGATAGATAGATAGATAGATAGATAGATAGATAGATAGATAGATAGATAGATAGATAGATAGATAAATTGCTATTAATCCCTTATGAATGGATGAGCATAATGTTATAAAAAAAAGTCAAGTATGATGAAAACTATTTTGATAAGGACACATGCAAACCATTCCACAGCATTTGCTCCAAGGTCAAAACCTATATGTTTAGTGACCTCCTCCATATTGACATTAGAAGCCAAAGGGTCCACTAAGTCTACTAGGCATGAATTAACTCTAGTAATTCTGAGTCTAACTGCTTGCAATTAATCATTGCTTTGGATTCTGTGCCAGCATATCATAAGGATTATGCCAGTGTAGCATCATATACATGGAAGTGAATTACTAATATACTGTAACTTTGTCAATATTGAGGAAATAGTTTCCGGTGCATTTAAAAATAGAAGGGTAGCTCCTAAACCATCAAGATACTTATTTTTTTAAGATTTCCCATCCATACCATGTGATAAACTTCAAAAAAAGAAAAAAAGGGCAACAGAAATTAAAACTACCCCATTGAGAATAATCCACTACGATCCTTCGGAATGGTGGAACACTGAAATCAGACTAGCTCTGCAGAAAATCATAATAAATGGATTTCAATATATACTTGGGAATCTTATATATCAGAGTATATGGCATAAAGCCACATTTCTCTGGCTTTGCACTCTATAACTATAAGGATGTTTGAATAGGGTTTATAGTTGTATGGAACCAAAATGGTTATATATTTTTTGAAATTCAAGGTTGCAAAGAGAGGTAATCAGGTTAGTTTGCATGCTTGCGGTTCTGTATTGTTAAAACACAGCAAGTACATCCAACTTGGCCTCTTGTAGAAATTCACATATATATTATTCCCTACTATCTTTTTAAACTTAAAAGATATGCCTGCATATGAGAAGCAAGTATAGAACATTTGCTCTTGCAGTGAGTACCCAGTCAACTGGGCAGTAATTCTGGAAAAGCTCTCTGGGTCGTGCAGATTAAATAAAATATTTTATTGCTTACATTAAATATTTCACTTCCTCCCTCCTGACAAAAGATAGCAATTATCCACGATTGTTTTCCTATTCCCAGTCCTTAATGATATATGCAAGGCAGTATTCTTGAGGTCACACACAATTGCCAGGGTCTGGAAGAGGCGATCTTTATTATGTACGTAGGGTTTCCAAGATAGGACCTATTGGTTTAAAATCCTCCTTTGCATGCTCTCCCATCTCCCTGTTAACTTGTCATACTCACACTCATCCCCATTCCATTTTTCTCTTCACATAGACAGACACCTTGGAGAAAGTATGCAGTAGTTAGCAAAACATTGGGTTAACCCCAGAAATGAAGATAATGTTAGAAAAAAACTTAAAGGAACTGTATCTTGATTCTCTTTTGTATAAGAAAGAAGAAAGGGAAAACATGGCCAGTCTTTGTATGACTTATAGCCTATATAGCAATAGCAATAGTGTTTAGGCTTACGTACCACCCTATAACACTTTCTGGGCAGTTTACAATGTAAGCATTTACAATGTAAGCATTATTTTCATATTACCCCCCAACAATTTGGGTCCTTTCCAATCTCAGAAGAATGGAAAGCTGAGTGAACTGTATCAATATCAATAAAATAGAGTTACATAATTTCATGTAGAATGTGTTTTCTGAACTGATTTATTCTGAAGGATGGACAGCGAGAATACTCATAAAATTCACCACAACACCTAACCTATTAACAGAACTAACTTCTGTCATCAGGTGAAGAAAAATTGTTCATGCCATGCCATTGTATTTTTGTAGTTTCAGTTGGTCAAGATAGGAACTCAGCTGAGGGGTTGCATTGAGCCTAGAAACTTTGAGCCTTCAGAACATGTAAAGAAATATGAGGACTAAGTAATAAAAAATGTAGAAAACTGGGAGATAAAAGAATTAATTCTACTTTGCACATCACTTTGAAACAAATCCTGTCTTGATTTTACAGTCCTACATTGTGCTATTTTCCAGTCAGAAGAGATACTGGCTGGGTTTGCATACAGCAAGCACTATAGAAGAAATATTATTTCATAGCATATAACAGTCCTAAGTACTTAGGAAGCTGCTTATAAAAACATGTCAGTAAATCTAGGTGTTAGATACTTCCCCCTCTATTTCTGATAAACAATAGAAGTCTCCACTCAGGTCCTCTGTTGCCGGCGGGAACAGAGGAGCACCTGATTGGCTGAGAGGCTGGACAGCTCCAGTTTAAAAGGGGAGCTGGCCAACCATCTCTTCAGTGGATGTTTGCACGTACTTCAATAAAGAGCTGTTATCGCTAGCCTTTTGTGTCTTCCTTTACCCAATCTAACACTGGCAACGAAGGTGGGATCAGAAGGCAATTAGGCGGACAAAAGAGCGAAGTCCATCGGACAAAAAGAGCCTAATCGTGCAGAGCGCAGGATTCTCACTGGGGCCATCGCGGATTCCCAGTGAGTTTCAAGTACCCAGAGAGATCGGGATGGCCATCTACGCCCAACCACCTCCGTTCAAACCAGCCACAGACGACTGGGACGCGTACTTATTGAGATTCGAAGTGTTCCTAGAGCCGAACGATCTTGGCGGCATTCCGGAAATTCAGAAGAAAAACCTATTTCTAGGTTACTGCGGGCCCACAGTCTTGGAAATGGCAAAGAACCTCTCCAAGCCGGTACCCCTGCATGCCATCTCGTGGTCTGCGCTGCAAGCAACGCTGAAAACACACTATGTGCCAAAGCCATCAAAGTATGTTCGCTGATACCAGTTTAATACACGGAACCAGAAGGAAGGCGAGTCCATAAACGAGTACGTGGCAGCCCTCCGGAAAGCTGCAGCTCACTGCGAGTTCTGCAAACTGGATGATCTACTCCTAGATCGGATAATACTGGGAATCCGAGATCGGAGCCTACAGACGAGACTCCTGGCCAGATCCAACCTCTCCCTACAAATCGCACTCGACGAGGAGAGGGTGGCAGAATCAGCAAACAAGTCCATGGAGACCCTCCAGCACCATAACTCAGCACCATAACTCAGAGATGGAAGCGCCCAAGAATGCCCGAGTCCACCGCGAAACCATGGAACCCGAGACCTCTGAGAGTGAGGAGGAAGACAGCCATCGTATGCCCAGTAGCTGAAAGACACTGGCATGAAAATTCAAGCCGCAAAATCTGCC
The DNA here is from genome assembly GCF_964273705.1 of Natrix helvetica. Taxonomy (NCBI): domain Eukaryota; kingdom Metazoa; phylum Chordata; class Lepidosauria; order Squamata; family Natricidae; genus Natrix; species Natrix helvetica. Next base: position 112,307,025 of record NC_138552.1, on the reverse strand, counting down.
CTGTGCCAGCTGTGGAGGGGATCACATCAGATTGTCCTGCCGTTTCTGAGATGTGACATGCCAGCGGTGTGAATGGAAGGGGCACATCGCCAGGGTGTGCCGCAGCGAATTCCCCACAGTCTTCAGTCGACCCGAGGACGGAGAAAGGTCCGGGTCGAAGGCAACCAGAGGTACTCCAGGAGGGCGGAGTCTGATGACAGGATCTCCAACCTCACGTCGACCAGCCGAGGCCATCCGGATTGCACCAAAAAGCCGAATATCACCGTTCTGGTGAGGCATATCTGAACAAGTCGACTCAAGAAGCTAAAGATCACCGTATTCATTGAGGACGCCCTCTGCGAGATGGAGATCGACACCGGGTCATCCTTAATGATAATCTCATGGGCGGTACTAAAACAGTGCCGTCTATCCAAAAGAAGGATCTCCGAAGCCCAGACGTCCGCCTTCGTGACTATCAGGGCAGCCTGGTTCCCCTCGTGGGCCAAGGCACGTTCAGGGTGCGCTACAAGACGATCAGCAAGAACCTACACACGATCGTAGTCAGGGATGACCTGCAAAGCCTTTTTGGACTGGACTGGTTTCAGGCTTTGGGGATGTCATGGCCGAAGTAAACGCCGTGGGTGAGCAGCCGTTGCCACCATTGGGAGCGGCGCCGAAACTATATTTAAGGAGTTTGAGGACGTCTTCACCTCCGGTCTTGGTGAGTACAAGGGGGACCCAATTTCCTTTAGCTTAGACCCAAGCATAGCCCCAATTCATCTTAAGCCCAGGAGAGTACCTTTCGCTCTCCGGCCAAAAATTGACAAAGAAATAGATAAACTGGTAAGCCAGGACATCCTTGAACCATCGATCATGCCCACTGGGAAACGCCGATCGTGACCCCCATTAAGCCCTACGGGTCTATCAGAATATGCGCTGACTATAAATGCACAGTTAACAAAGGATTGCAACAAAGCGCATACCCGGTACCGGTAGTCCAGCATCTGTTACACTCCCTCAGTCCGGGAAAGATTTTTGCAAAACTAGATTTGGCGCAGGCGTACCAGCAGCTGCCAGTAGATGGTGCTACTGCGAGGCCCAAACCATCGTGACGCACGGGGGGCGTGCGTTCAAATGTAACCGCCTGCAATTTGGAGTTAGTATCGCCCCTGGACTGTTCCAAAGTATTATGGAACTGCTTTTGCAGGGGATACCCGGAGTCGTCCACAATTTCAATGACATACTGGTATCAGCTGCAAATGAAGCGCAACTTTTAAAATGAGTACGCGCCATTCTAAGCAGAATCAGAGACAAGGGCCTCCATCTAAAAAACGAAAAATGTAAAATAAATGTACCAAAGGTGGAGTTCCTGGGCTATATGATCGATGGTTCAGGAATTCACCTGACTAACCAAAAAATAAAAGCTATTAAGGAAGGCCCCCCCCCCCCCAGAAATCAGACCGAGCTGCAGGCATTCCTTGAGCTCCTTAACTTCTATAGCGTGTTTTTGAAGCAGAAAGCGACAGCTGCTGAACCGCTACGCCGGCTGCTGGCAAAGAACGCAGAGTGGACATGGGGTAAAGCCAAGACCAAAGCATCGCCGCCATGAAAGGATTGTTATCCACAGACTCTTTCCTTGTGCAATACAGCCAGACCCTGAGCTTGGTGCTGACCTGCGATGCCTCCCCCTTTGGTGTCGGCGCCGTCCTGAGCCATCAGATGCCAAACGGAATGGAAGCCCCCATCTCGTTCTACTCAAGGACACTGTCTGCAGCAGAACAGAACTACAGCCAGCTGGACCGCGAAGCCCTGGCTGCAGTGGCAGGGGTCAAGCGGTTCCACGAATATGTGTACGGCAGGGACTTTGACCTAATTACAGATCACAAGCCTCTACTGGGACTGTTGGCGGGGGACCGCCCCACCCCGGTGTCACTTTCCCCCCAAATGACCCGATGGACTATTTTCCTGGTGGCCTATTCCTATTGGCTCATCCACCACCCAGGCACCACACCTAGTCATGCCAATGCGTTGAGCTGCTGCCCCCTACCAGAACTGCTGGGTGACCCCACCCCCGAGGCCATGGTGCTCCTGCTTGACTGCCTGGACTCCGGACCCGTCTCCTCCCATGACATTGCACCCCACTCCACAAAGGACCCCATCACCAAACAGATTCTGAACTGAGTGTGGAGGGGTGGCCCAAGGGGCCGGTTGGGCCGGAATATAAAATGTATTTTTCAAAGAAGGACGAATTGTTGGCAATCAAGGGTTGTCTGTTATGAGGGGACCGGGTGGTCATTCCAAAACATCTACAAATAGCTGTTTTGGAGGCACATCACATGGGGCACCCGGGGATAGTCAAGATGAAGGCATTTGCAAGGAGTTATGTGTGGTGGCCCAACATGGACAGAGACATACAGGAGTGGGTAGCCACATGCACCCCCTGCCAGGAATCCAAACCAGCTCCCCCAGAGGCGCCCTCAAAAGAGTGGGAGCGCCCCCAAGTACCGTGGTTTAGAATACATATAGACTTTGCCGGGCCAGTCCACAGCCAAACCTTCTTCATAATTGTGGATGCATTCCCAAAGTGGCTAGAGGTAGTCCTGATGACATCCGCTATGACAGACATGGTCATCAAGGCACTAGGGAAGCTGTTCATGACTCATGGTTTTCCCGACATGCTAGTGTCAGACAACGGCCCACAATTCACGGCCAGGGGTTTTGAGGAGTTCTTAGCGACACAAGGAATCCGACATGCCCTGGTCGCACCGTTCCATCCAGCTTCCAATGGCCAGGCGGAATGTATGGTGAGATCCACAAAGGAAGCCCTCAACAGGATGGGCCCGGACGACTGGCAAACGCGAATAGACCACTATCTATTAATACAACACATCTCACCCAGTGCCACTACTGGAAGAAGCCCGGCCGAACTCTTCAAGGGCTGCCGTCTCAGGTCTCACCTGGACCAGCTACACCCCAACTATTCCACAGAAACACCCCCAGACTCCACGAGCAAGGTCAGATCATTCAGCATAGGCAAACCGGTATACGCGCACAATTACACGGGGGTGTGTGTGGATACCCGCGACCATCGTCGGCATCACCGGCCCAAGATCCTACTCTGTAAGACTCGAAGACAGACGACATTAGAGGAGACACATCGACGAACTCTGGGGTTGACTAACCAACTCCCCACTCCAACAACCAACAGTGACTTCCCCACAACTCGAGCAGCACCACCCCCCGACAGTTCCGGACACATCATGGGACTTATCTGACATCAATGTGAGCCAGGGAGATCCACCACCAGAAATTCCAGCTGGGGCCTGCGAAAGGTTTCAGGAGGTTCCACCAGGCGGGTCCGAAGAAACGACAGGTCCGTCCAACCTGCGCGAGGGCAACCAGCAAACTGAACTGCACAGGTCCAGCAGGGCAACGCAAAGGCCCGCCTACTTATGGGACTATGTTACCAGTTAGAATGTTCCATCCTCGAGGGGAGGGGTGTTAGATACTCCCCCCTCTATTTCTGTTAAACAATAGAAGTCTCCACTCAGGTCCTCTGTTGCCGGCAGAAACAGAGGAGCACCTGATTGGCTGAGAGGCTTTAAAAGGGGAGCTGGCCAACCATCTCTTCAGAGGATGTTTGCACATACTTCAATAAAGAGCTGTTATCTCTTGCCTTTTGTGTCTTCCTTTACCCGATCTAACACCAGGCATTTCATATATACACATAACATGCACCTACAGACAGGGAGTGAGAAGAAACTCAAGGAAGTAATTTTTTTATCAATATGATAATTGCATGATTTTTATTTCTGAACATATGTGTATCATTCCTGCATTCATTCTCCAATCTTATTATGCATTCTTGATACAAGTTGATAAGTATGTCCAAGTTGTGGCAACAGTTTGGCAGAGTATAGCCTTGGAAACCAGGACAAAGCCAAAACAACCCCGATCCAAATTCCTTGCAAAAAGAAAAAGATAAAATTATGTGCTATGCTAGCAGATAATAAAATCAGGGCAACAGTAGATTATATGGCAAATCATATGCATAATGCTCATAACACATACTCACATTGCTTTTTGTGCACAGATGAGCACTGTATGATAGATGGACTGCATGTGACTTCCCCAAATCATTTTTCGTGATTCTAGACCCATTGATTTCACTTTGTTTGCTTTTCTTGAGTCATAAGCATTGTGATGCGTATGGCTTAAAATTAACCCTCTAGAAAAAGAGCTAGCTAGAGGTAGAATCCTGGAAAATTAAGACTTCAGATCTTTATTTAGAAATCACTGAGGACTTTTAATAATTGCTGCATTAATTTTGAAGTACTTATTGATCAGCCCTCAGTCTCAAACTCTCCCTAGATACTGATAGTAGACTGACTAATGTGGTTCCTTAAATACTTTTTTAAAAAAAAAAATAAGTATTTTTGTCTTCATTCAATTGTCTGGCATTTAACTTACTCTCTAGAATTTTCAAAGATAATACATTTTGACTGAGCCATGTTGCTTCAATATCCTAGAATGCAGTTATTCTGGCCCTGGACTTTTGAATTTATTCCAAATAAACAGATTTTCCTGACTGTCCTTCCATCCTCATGCTGCTGTCCAACTGATGGGCATTTGCTAGTGACCTCAATGACATATAAAGAACAAAACATACATTGTTATAACCCAGTGCAAACCTCATCATACTTGTGACACATTGGATTTCTGTCATGACATTACGGCACTCATTTTTGCATTCTCCCCTTCCCCTCTGGCTGACACCTATGATTTTGTTCCTTCAACCTGCTCTGCCAATTGCCCAATCTTGAATCAGAATAGAATGGAAGATATCTGCCTTTTCCTCGTTACCAGTTAGTATGTTGTCATATTTCCCGCAAATTTACTAAAGAACTGGTATCTTTCTATCATTTTTCAGAACCTATCTGAAGAAACCACTTAGTTACTGTCCTTTGCCACAATAATTACAATTTCAGGATGTCTTATTTGATGATAAGTTCCTCTTTCCAATTTCTAATTTCTGTCCTTGTTTATTTTCAGATCATCACTATTTTTTTTCCTGCAGCTACATTGGCTTTTACCAGTTCCTTGAGACTATACTTATAGTATTCCCCCTTATTAGGAATTCCTCCTCATATTATCTTTTTTACATTAGTTTCTCTTAACATGATTTTATCATTTTTGTCATTTTTCTGAGCTTATTACAATAAATAAAGTCCAAGCTGTTTGTTCTTACTCAACATTATTTTCTCTTAAAAATATTCCCATTAAGATGCCACTTCCCTGAATATTGTTGCTACTTTCATTTTACTGATTAAGGTTTTCTAACTGGTTAGTATTAAGCAAAAAAAAAGTTGTCCCTATGTACTTCAACTTTTGAAGACAAAAGTTGTTAACAAGTCAAGAATGCTTGCCAGTATGCCTAAAAGACTGCAGAATAATCAAGTTTCCCAAGTTTTTTTTTCTAAAGAGTTGTTTTTAGACAACATCTCCCATTTCTTCTCCTTGGGATGGCTAGCCAATAGGTACCAAATACAATATAGAAAGTGTATGGAATGGAAGAGTATCTTGAAATCTATTCTCTTGTATTCCCGAGGAAGTGTGAATATTTTCAACATATAATACAATTCTATAATATAATTTTTCCTTTTTTATATTCCAGCTACTCATCCTACCAGCCTAGCTATTCCTATAATAGCATATATTTCTTCTTAGATGTAATTCTGTTTTTTCCCTTCGTGCTCTGAATGTTAGTGCCCAGATAATAAGGACAACTGATTTCATGACTTTTCTATTTTTTTAAATAAAGATTCTGTTTTTTTTCTTATTTTTTATTGAATGATTTAATTTGCCTCCCAACAGGACTACAAAAACAGATGAAAATATATTCCAAGTTCTTGAGCTTGCTTCCTGAAATTATAAAGTAGTTATTTTTGATGGCCCAATTGTTCTTATAAACATGAGCAGGAAGTGGTTATTTATTATTGGTGAATTTGGTGAATCTGAGGAGGTTGTCCTATCACAAATCCAACCCTGTTGGTTAACATACCTAAGAGCCAAATGTTCTGGTGTCATCCTTATTTCTGTTCCTTGTGGCACTAAGTCAGAACCATCCTATTATTTTCTTTATTTTGCAACTAGCAGTTGCACCCTCTCTGCTCTATAGGGCTCTTCACAAGTTCATTATGCTCTCTCATTAATCTTCTTTTTCTGATAATCTTTTTTATTCATTGAGCTTGGGTTTTTTGCTTGATAACGTCTCTTGTAATGCTGTAACAGTTCTTTTGTCAGTCTATAAGAATCTTCAATCTCCAATCACCTGAAGTGAAGCAATTGAAATGAAGATGTCTGTTGAAGTGTCCCTAGTTTTCTAGAACACATTTTAGTCCCCATTACATCCAAAAATGCTGCGAATATTAATCAGTGCAAGACACTATCAAAAAAATGGCAGTGTCATACATTACCTATCAGTGAAGACAAATTATGTAGCTTTTTGAAAGTTTTCTTTTAGAACTCCCTCCAAGTAAAATGTAAAATTAAACAAATCTAAACATAAATAAAGGGGACGTGGTGGTTCAGGGGCTAAGACGCTGCACTTGTCAATCAGAAGGTTGGCAGTTCAGCAGTTCGAATCCCTAGCGTCATGTAACGGGGTGAGCTCCCATTACTTGTCGCAGCTTCTGCCAACCTAGCAGTTTGAAAGCACGTAAAAGATGCAAATAGAAAAATAGGGACCACTTTGATGGTAAGGTAACAGTGCCTTTGGTGTTGAGTCATGCCAGCCACATGGCCATGGAGACGTCTTCAGACAGCGCTGGCTCCTTGGCTTAGAAACGGAGATGAGCACTGCACTTAGAGAGCCAGAAATGACTAGCATGCATGTGCGGGGGAATCTTTACCTAAACATAAATAAAATTAATAAAGTAAAATGAATATAGTAAGATGTTAAAATGAATTTTAAAAAAGTACATATGTATGCATGTATGCATCATGTAATTCTTTTTCAGAATAAGATATCTGCAGAGTATAGAAATAGTCAGCAAAAGAAATTGAAGGCAGGAATAAAAAGTAATGTGATAAATAAATTTAAATTTATTGATACATAAACAAAATAAAAATTTACACCAACATCATTTACTATACCTTTCTTCACCTTTCTATCTTTGCCAACCATCTTGCTTTATTTACCATGTCTATATTTTGCTTACTATGAGGCTTTTTATTCTTTAAACCTTTTTTTAAGGATATCATGATTACCATCCCATCATCTGTTTTTTTCCCTTCCTCTCAATCATTTGTTCATCTTACCTACCCTTTTTTGCAACCTCAGCATAGCCTTTCCACACATACTTATCAAATGTCCCATTCTCATTGCATTCAAGTCACTTTAGGTTTCTTCTCATATACCCAAATCTCATTTCCATATCATGAAGCGGGCAGAAGCATGGTCTTGTACATAGCCATTTTTGCTTATTTCATCATACATGTATTCTTCATTTCAGCCTGCATATGAACTTCTGCCATTAATTCCAGCTTTTGTGTGTTTTACAGTCTTTATTTTCATCTTTCCATTCTACCATAGGACCCAAAGCATTGTAAAAGAAAATAGGAAAAAGTAAAGAAATAATGGGCGTCCCTCCCCCTCAAGAAGAGCAAGCCTCTACATGCCACACAAAGCCTAGTACAGAGCCCGAGCCAATGGCAATTGTGCACCCCTGATTCAGGGTCTCTGAAAGAGCTTCTGTTTGCTCAGCATGGTGCATTCAGTCGCTCACAGTGGGCAGGCAGTGGTGAGGAAGCTGTCTGTAGCAAGCAGCAACCAGGCAGACGAACCTCTTTTTCCAAAGGCTTTTCTGCAAAACTCTGATATTAGCATGCTTTGTTCACTTGCTCAGTGAAGTACTGGCTTATTTTAATCCAACATTTTGGGGAGTAGAAATGGAAATGACCCTTTGTTGAAACATCAATGCTAGAGTTTCCTGCTCAGTTTTAAAGTTTATACAGGTTTGTAATTATACAGAGTTCAAAAGATGGAAAAGGGAAGACAATATCTAAATGTTTAAGGAAAAATAATGTTGTCCCAGCAGGCTCTGGGCTCCTTGAACCTGGTGTGCAAAGACCAATCAGTCACGCCAGGCAGAAATCTCTTTAAAAGCTTTATTGTGCAGAATAGATAGAGGGCACTTGAGACCTTTTAGCCCCCAAACAAGTGTGAGGACTTATTTTGAAACACGGGTTTTAAAGGGTTGCAATCAGAAAATCATGGCATCATACAAATTATTTGGCAAGCAAGTTAAAACACCCCCAGTCAGTTGGTAGGTATCTTATCTTATTACTAACACAGTTGACTCCCGCCCTATTTTATTCTATGACAAAAATAAAGTTTCCCTACTTGTAACTAACTCTTACCGATAAAACAGACTGTTTACAGGGGAAAGGAATATGCCAACCAGATAAGCTGTTTTAGTCCCAGCTACCCATGAAGGTTAATTTAGGACCATGCATAACCTTCCTTTCTTTTGATTTTTACATCCCCTTTCCATTCCATCAGTAAAGTGATCACAGCGGATTAGAAGGTGGCTTTTTTTAAAAGGAATAGATAATAAAGTGAACTCACAGAATTTGATACAAAAGAAAACAAGTGTCTAAAAGAGAATGTGTATATGGGAAAAGGAAATTAAACTTAATGGGTGACCAATTAAAAATAGATTACTTGGTATGCTGAGCTGCAAAGTCATCAGGGATGGTAATAAATACAAAATGAAGAACGGATAGGAGAAGATAAAAAGGTAATATGTATTATTAAGTACATATTACGACACATAAGAAAATAAACTGTACTTTAATGTTAGAGGAGAGGAAAGTATAGAAACAATAGTCATATAGATGACACTTAAATCAGACTTTCCTTGCCCTCAGCAAAAATAGTAACTCTTCAGCAGACATTAATATCTCAGATCCTATTCACCTGCCATAGTTATTGTTTTCTTCCTCTTTACTTCTCTCTATCATGTGTAGAAGAGTTACTTTTTCTATTTTATAATATGCTCAAACCATACATCCAAATTGTTTTTGTTTGCTCAAGAGATCCGTCAGCCTTTATTTGGTTCGTGATGGATTGACTGATTCGTCGTATAATCCATGGTACTCCCAGTAATTATCTCCAAATCCATAATTCAAAAGCATCTATCTTCTTTCTCTCACTCCTTAGTGTACAGCTCTCTCTCAGCTGCTAGAAATCTATTGCTCTTAAGTATTCAGAGTTTCATTGCATTGAAATATCTTTATTCTTCATATTCTTATCTAGTCATTGTTTCCTCCTAGGATTCATATTCTTTCAAAATCTCTAATACACTATGCATCTTGATCTACTGTAGCACTCATACAAAACTTACCACCTTCACTGTCAATTGTAAGTCCACTAAGCATGGAGGTTCACTTTGCCCTTCATAACAATTAGCTTATGTTTGCATTTCTTATTTATGAGCTCTTCCAAGTCTCTCTTATTTTCAGCAAAGCGGTGTCATTTGTGTATCTCAGATTGGTAATATTTTGATTGCTATCACTTCCAAACCTACCACTAATATATTTGCTATGTAAATTAAACAGTTATAGGGCTAATATTCATTCTCATCTCCCTCCCTTCCCCCAAGAATAGTGAAAATATATACGTAAGACAGTTGATATTATTTATGGTTAAATATTTATTCCCTTCCTTTTTATTTTATTCAATCTAGAAGCAATATTATTTTAAAAATATAATGGAAATACTTGACTTATGACCACAATTGAGCCCAACATTTCTGTTCTTAAGGGAGGCATTTCTTAAGTGAGGCTTGTCCCATTTTATGAGCTTTCTTGACACAGTTGTTAAATGAATCACCAGAGTTGATAAGTTAGTAACTTGGCTGTTAAGCGAATCTGGCTTTCCCATTGACTTTGCATGTCAAAAGTTTGCAAAAGGTGATCACGTGACCTTGGAATGCAGCAACTGTCATAAATATGAACCAAGCACCTGAATTTTGACCCCATAATCATGGAAATGTTGCAAAGGTCGTAAGTGTGAAAAATGTCATAGGTCACTTTTTTCAGTGCCATGGCAACTTTGAGCGGTCACTAAATGAAGTGTTGTAAGTCAAGAACTATCTGTGCATTTGGTGTTGAAACAAGAAAGAATATCTTTGGTTCAAATCCAGGTGTTCAAAGATGATTGAGATATAGCTACTTCAGTTTCGATTCAAAAATTTAAAAGAGCAACAGTAGAACCTTCATTATATGCTGGCTACTGTCTAAGTATGGTAACTATTTATAGGACGCAAAATATCTCTTTCTATTAAGGAACCTTGAGGGCAGAAATCATACAACTTAACTCAATAAGTAAGGTGACCAACTTTTTTACAATGAAAAGGAGGACAAATAAATTGGAAAAAAAATATCGTAAATAAAAGAAATATTTTATTCATTGCAACAATAATACACTAAAATATGATATATGCATAATAAAAACATTTGTAACATTTTATATTGTAATTATGCTTACATGCTTGTGATTATTATTTAAATGAGTACTTTTCCATTGAATTAATATTTTTTGTCAATGTATCATCTTCTAACAATATATTGGAAATATCTGAACAAGAAATATCCTTCATATTGAATTTTACGGCAAGTGCTGCAGCTAGAGTATCAACATTCAATCTCAATCTCAGTCTACTGCGTGCGTATGTGCCGTGTCGTGTTTCGGTAAGAAGTAAACAAAGCCACTTGCATGCAACGCTCTCTCTCAAGGTCTCCCATGCGGAGCGCATACGTCTCATAATCACATCTTATACTGCACTATACCGAGCCTTGACGAATTGTCATGTCAAATACAAATACGTCACATAACGCGCAACCAATTAGTCTTCAAATATCGAAAAGGAGGACATGTAGGAGGACACTTTTCGAGGGAGGACAAAACTTACAAAAGAAGGACTGTCCTCCCTAAAGGAGGACGGTTGGTCACCTTACAATAAGGGAGTACTCATATCTTCTGAAATGCTGCATTTCATGAAGCAGGTGAGGGTATTTATGGTGCAATGTATGCCTGTTTTATCTTTGCTCCATTCTCAAGGGGCTGACTTAACAGTGGCTGAAATATAGTTTTATGCTTGGATTTCTGTCATACCTTGTATTAACGGAAAACTTATACATTATATCTAACAAACTAATTAATATCTCTTCCTTGTCAATTGGTGGAATACTTCACAAGTAAAAATCATATACTGTAAGTTGTATAAATGGGTTGTATCCTACTACATAAAATAAAGTAGCTAAAAGTGTAGGTGGGATGACTGATAGACAAAAGGCCTTCTCAAAGCTTTTGGTAATCTGCTACCAGAACTCCTAAGCGGAGTTTGGAATCACACAAAACCTTTTAGAGGAACCTTCTGTTAAAGGCGGGGGGGGGGGGGGGAAGCAGACGGTAGAAATCAATGGCCGGTCCTTGTGATGCAGTGAAGTAAATAGAACACACCAGGGAGTCTGTATTGAGATGTGCTTTTAAATTTGTTCATAAAGGAGATGGAGTGAAGGATGCAGAATGATATTGTAGAGCTGAAAAAGTTGTCGAGAAAGGCAAGCAAAATGGTCAAAGGGTAGGAACAACTCCCCTGTGAAGAGAAGGTATAATGTTTAAGGCTTTTTACCTTAACTTTTTAAAAAAGAGAGAGCCAAATAGATTAGGAGGAAAAAGCGAGACTATGAAAAAGTATATTCAGTTTGTATGGATTTTCCCCCTTTATGAGAACTCAGGATCATTCACTAAAACTTAATTGTGGGAGATTTGATAAAATAAATACGTCTTCAAATAGCACAAGTTTTTTTTATTTTTGATTGTATTATTATAAAAACAATTTATTATTATTATTATTATTATTATTATTATTGTTGTTGTTGTTGTTGTTATTGTTATTATTGTTATTATTATTATATACTTTATTCATTAAACATGAAACTCAGCCAACTGAACATTCAAAAATGCATTACAAATACCATTGACTGGTGCTAATGGTTAATATGGTTTGCTGCCAGCGTCCAAGGTATCAACCAAGTACCTTCTTAAAATATAAGATGTTCCAAGTAGCGCAGTTTTTTTCAGTTCTGCTGGTGTTATTGCAGGAAGCTGCAATTTGTTGATGTATCTTGTAAAATTCTTGGACATGGTGCCAAGTGCCCCGATGACAATGGATATCACTGTTACATGCTTCATCCATAGCCGTGCAGTTTCGATGGCCAGGTAGTGATATTTCATTATTTTTTCTAGTTCTTTTTCTTCGACTCTGGCATTAAACCTTCTGTTTCTTTCTTGATAGTTCCCATCTTAAGCCATGTGACTGAGTGGGAATGGCTTGGCAGTCATGTGACTGGGTGGGTGTGACCAACTTGTAAAATGTGGTGAAACTCACTTAACAACGCTCTTGCTTAGCAACCAAAATGTTGGCTCAGAAACTCTGGCATTTGAAGCACACAAGTCTTAAAGCTGTCAAGTTACAAGATCCTTGCACCCCTAACCCTTTAGAAAAAAACCCCGGGGGTGTTCAAACTTGACAGCTTAAGACTTGCGGACTTCAACTCCCAGAATTCCTCCTCCAGTCATGTTGGCTCAGGAACTCTGGCATTGAAGTGTGCAAGTCTTAAAGCTGTCAAGTTACAAGACTCTTGCACTCCTAACCCTTTAGAAAAAAACCCCAGGGATGTTCAAACTTGACAGCTTTAAGGCTTTAAAGTTTAGATAGGACTCTTAGAGGTGGGTGGGGCAATTGGTGAGCCAGCCAATCAGTGAGTGGTGGGCAGGGCAAGAGTGGTGCGGACAGGCAGGGGGAGGGAGCTGGAACCGGTTCTAAACGGCACGGTAGATTTGTGGAACTTCTTCTATAAAAGAGATTATAACTGGCAAGAACCCACCCCTGTAGTAATGTATTAGCACTGTCTAAGTGGGGGAACCTGAGTGATAGGATAGGCACAAATGCTGAATTTTCAAGCTAATCCAGTTTGGGTTTCCTTGAGTTACGTTTTGCAAGATGGGCAATGCCTTTTCTTGTTGCAACTTTTCCATTCCTTTCATTTTGCTACTAGAACAAACTTGAGAATGCAACATGGATTTCTGCTTCTCATTATAGAGAAGCCATCATCACTTACTAATTTAGCTATGGACAAGCCACAGTAGCTGGATATAATATTTTTTTAAAGGCATCAATCAGCATCAATGTAACTTGTAATTTACATTTGTTTTTAAATAATAGAATGTTAAGATTGACGTATAAATGGGAATGCCTAATTAATAAAATACAGTAATAATAGATTTATATAAAATTTACAATGAAGGAATTATTGACCGATGGGAAAATATTTAGTTCCCCCCCTGAACCTATTCCTTCAGTTAGAGCTGTTATAAAGGTGGTCTATTTCAATTTCTTCCCCTTAAAACTTTAACAAAGAAAATTAGTGTGACAGTACAAAATTAGACAATACAAAAAAGTAGGTGAAATCATTTTACATGATAAAGAAAAAAGAGAAAAGTTTCTTAGCAGCACCTGTCCCTTCTCCCTAGTTTGGTATGACAGTCCACATTTCAGGCATTTTAAAAGCCATTTTTAACAACAGTTTACTCCAGCCATGAATTATTTCTGGCATGTCTATTTAATAGATTATTTTATTATAGATTTATAGTGATAAATTGCTTCAGAAATGTTTGAGATGTCACTGGCCGAGAAGAAATAATTTTAAAAATAATCTAAAGTTACAGATTTGTATTCAAGTATCTCCATCCATTGATGGAAGATTTCACAGCACAATGGATATTCTCCCACTCTAGTTTCACTCTGGAGGGATTTAGATTTTCATGTCAGATCTGGGTAAGGTACAGGGGAGAGGAAAGAAAAGACTAATCCTATTATTTGAGTGAAAGTCTGGTAAAAAAAGATTGGCTCTAATTTCTTGATTTTCCTATCTTGATAAAAAATTCATTACACAGAGCTTATCGTAAGTATGAGCTGAATGGCAGGGCTGTTGGGTGGAACCACAGCTGGCTTGAAAGCTGCATTGAAAGACCCTTCCTCAGTGGGTTCTCATCAAATAAGTGAAGAGTACCACAAGATTTATTCCTAGTCTCATCAAGCATTATAGACATACTCAAAATCATGTCACAGAAAAAAAATACTCTCTTGTTTTAGAATGCAGGACAAATAATAATTTATTACAAGAAGGCAGTTTCTCCCTAAATTTTAGTAAAAAGCTTCCTCGTAACCTTTTGAAAAATAATATAACAAAATACTGAGACAAATGTAGACTGTTTGCAGTGACTAGATCTCAGCTCCTCAGATATATTTGACTGTATTTATCAAGATTGAACAGCTTTGCTTCTTTGAAACCTAATGCATTTAAACTTCCCAATGAACTGTAGGGAGGGAAATGGAATGTGGAGAATGTATGCAGATATTGTGAGAGCTTGGAGCCAGAAAAGTCACTACTGCAGGTGCTAGAAAGAGATGGACCATTCTCATAACAAAAGACCATCTCATAATTGGACAATGTGATCAACCAGGGGTGGGGACAAGGAGAAAATATTGTTTAACAGAGCAAGCATTTGCGCAGGAAACCAGAGCTGGTTTTGTTTCTTCAGTACCAACATGGTATATGCAATAAAGTTTTGCTTTTGGAAATTCAATTCTCCCGAGAGTGTTTCCTTGTTTTGGGGTTGCTAATTGGACAGTTGACATTGAACCAGCTCTCTTAACTCAACTCAGCCTACTTGGATAACTCCGAGAGGGCTGTGACCTAACAATGTCTGGAATGGAGTCAAAAGCTAATGCCACAGTGAAGCCTAGATCGCTCCCTCCTTGGGAGGCACCAGTAGTTACTCAAGCAGATGCCTGGGTGCAGATGGTGGTAATCTAATCCAAAGTGAGAACAGAGAGGATGGAGTAGTCACCGGGAAAGACGGCCGAATTGGAATTCCCCTTGGTTCTATCTAGAGTTGCTGTGACTCGAGGGAGCAAATGGAAGTCCCAGAGGGCTGCAGACTGGGGAGAGCCAGGGGAGTGGAAATTCTTAACATTCCATACATGCCCCAGAATGGACTGCCGTTTCCCCCTCCTATGGCTGTGGGGCAAGCCCAGGGAATCCCTGCAGTGGCAGGAGCACAGACTCAAGCAGCGCCCCAGTGGGGAGGGCTGCCATTGGGCTACATGCTAGTTCAGAATGATCAGGAGCACCTACCTCTAAAAGCCATGTTTGACAGGTGGCCAGAGAAACTAGCCTACTTCCTGAACCAGACATGGAATTATCTGGGGCAATGTACCCTGATTGCATGAACGCCATCACTTTGAACCTAGAGGATGAGGCAGCAGAATGGGTGATGTACGTTCACGACAAAGAAGTGCTTGAGCTAGGGAATGCGGACATCCTCCTTTGAACCAGGTTTGGAGACCTTGCCCGAGTCCGCCAAGCAGAATCATGAGATCTGTGCTCCAGGGGAGCTGGCCAGTAGCAGAATACATTGGGATTTGCTAATTGGACAGTTGACAGTATTTGTATTTATAAACTGAGCTACAGGTTGGACTTAAAATCCTAACTGGTCTTTTTTGATCTCTATGTTTCATGGGCAGGGATCCCCAACCCCTGGTCGATGGACCGGCACTGGCTTGTGGAATGCCAGAAACCGGTCCACGCAAACCAGAGAAGCCCCATCCACAGGATGCAGGCAGCACACAAAACCACATTCCCCAAAGGTCCACAGAAAAAACTTTCTCCATGGAATTACTCCCTGGTGATCAAAAGGTTGGCAACTGTTCTAGGGTTCTGCTCTGCATTATCTGAGAATTGGATTGTTCTGAAAGTTCATTAGTTTTGTTTGTTTGCTTTAATGAGTGTGAATTACTGGTCAGATTTCCAAGTGATACGAGAAAAGGAAAGCTGAATTCTTAATCAAACCTGGAAAATTTGTTAAATTGAAGCAGTAAAGCAAATTAAGATATTTCTTCTCCTTTGAATTGTATCCCCATTTACCATGACCCAAACTCAAAGTCCTATCAGTGAAGCTATTTTTCCGGGTGGAGTTTTTTGTGTCAGCATTCCCTGGAGATATGGATGTTCTCCGTCTTGTTGGCCTTCAGAAAAGGCACTGGACTGGAGCCAGGAAATTGATAGAACTAACATGGAGTGGCTGATGGAAGAAGCCATGCTTTATTGAGGTCTCAGGTTGTTTGTTGTTTTAAATTGTAGTTTTATTATGTTGTGTTTTTATTTTGTTCACGGCCTAAAAGTTGCTTCAGGTAGATAGGAAGCTATTCATGTTGGTTTATTTAATAAATAAATGAACTAAGAGGAGGCTTAATATTTTGTGTATATAGAGTCCATATAATGTTTTCAGATCCTCTAGGATAAGGGTGTCAAACTCATTTTCATTGATGGCCACATCAGGGTTGTGTTTGACTTTGTGGGGCCAGCTCAACATCACTTGTGTCAGGGGTGCCTGTGGTAGCATGGGCACTCTGCTAGCAAAAATGAGCTCCCGAGTTCCATTTTCAGCTGTGATGACCTCCTGCATCCCTCTGCCAAAAAAAATGGAGCCCACAAGGGCTGCTCGCAGCCCTCCTGAGCTCTGCTTTGTCTGGCAGAAACACTGCAGGCCAGTCCTTCGCTGTTTCCAGGGTGGTTCTGTGGGCCAGATCTAAGCACTCTGGGGGCTGGATCCGGCCCGGGGCCTTGAGTTTGACACCCCTGCTCTAGGATATGATTTATTGAACTGTGAATACAGGATCTGTTATACAGAAAGAAATTAACCAAACATTTAGCAATAAGTTTGAAAGGACAGTTAAAATGGTACTGTTTTCATAGCTTAACAGAAAAAGTTTCCAACTTCAGTTTCTATAATGATGCTTTGAAAAGGTTTATTTATGTCAATAAATTTTAAACATATTAGAAATGAGTTTTGGGAAGCAAATTGCTGATATTTCCATAGTGATAATTGGATAGCAATGAAGTCACCTGTGCTAGCAGAGTCAAAGGATGTGAGTATAAATGAACTATCCCAATGTATCATTACAATTATGCCACTGTATCCTAGCTACTGTGAGATCTAGAATGGACAGTATTATAATGTATGTTCAGAGGACTGAAACCTAGTATTTTAAGCTTGCTAGCAGGGACGTGCGGTCATTGGAGGCAGGGGAGGCAGATCCTCCCCTCTCATCATGAAATAATAATATATAAAATAATAATATCCACGAGGGAGTTTCATATATATAAGAGGAAGAGGAGCTCAGGCGGGCGAAAGGAAGCGCTTTAGTCAGCGGGGTGTGGGGGAGAGGAGGGGAGAATGCCTGAGCATTCTCTCCTCTCCCCCACACCCCACTGACTAAAGCGCTTCCTTTCGCCGGCCTGAGCTCTTCCGTGGGCAAAAGAAAGCGCTTTAGTCAGTGGGGTGTCAGGGGAGAGGAGGAGAGATTCTATCCTCTCCCCTGACACCTCACTGACTAAAGCACTTTCTTTCGCCCGCTGAAGAGCTCAGGCGGGCGAAAGAAAGCACTTTAGTCAGTGGGGTGTCAGGGGAGAGGAGGAGAGATTCTATCCTCTCCCCTGACACCCCACTGACTAAAGCGCTTTCTTTCGCCCGCGGCACAGCTCAGGCAGGTGGATGCTCAGAGCCCCTGGAGCCCGTGCTCCCTCACAGCTCCTGTCGTCCTGTCTGGCAGGCACCACCTGCCCGGGAAGCAGCTGAACTGTGAAGTCCCGACCGGCAGTTTGGCTTCCAGAGCGGGCGGTGCGGGCGCGGTGGGCTCCTCTGGGCTCCCGCCTTCCCAAAGTGCGTCCCTGTTTTTGCAGAAAGCAAAAGAATGGAGAAGAAACGGGGAAGCTTCGGGTGGGAAATGAGGCATGGAAGAGAGTTTTGCCCTTTGCTGGTGAACATGGATCGGTCTTGCGCGCATCCTGGAGAGATCCCACCCTGGGCTGGCTTTCAGAGACGTGAAAGGCTCTTTCCTCAGGCGGGCATCTTTTCATTCATTCATTCATTCATTTATTAGACTTATAAACCGCCCCCTCTTCCAATGAAATAGATCGAGACAGGAAGATCATTTTATTACATTTGAACGTTTTGACTAAAATGGATTCTCTCATTCAAGGAGGGAACCCAAAGACCATCTTTCCGTCCCTTTTATCAAAGAAAATGCCATTGGACAGGACAAAAATAACTCCTCCTTTGCCCTGGAAATCAGCTACATGGAATTAAACACTATAATCCAACTTCTCTTTGTGTGTGTGTGTGTGTGTGTGTGTGTGTGTTGTGTGTTTGAGAGGGGGGAGGGGGGAGAGAGGGAGGAAGGAGGGGACAGTAAAAGAAAAAGAAAAAGAAGGAAGAAAACTTATTTAAATAAGTTTAAAGCTGTTGCTTTAAATCAGAACTGAGCATGCCTGGCTGTCGAATTCTGGGAGTTGAAGTCCACAAGTCTAAAAAAATTGCTGCCTCACTAGCCATAAACTTCACCGCACGTCACTGCTTGCTAGTACATGGATTGTAGCATCAGTTATTATGTAACTGATTTTACACTACAGAAAAGTTTGAATATTTCCAGTGAAATCATAGAAAATCCAAAATGGTTAACCATCCTTCGACTTCACTTATAAATCCTGTTAACATTGGAGCCCATACCTCCATAGGAGCAGTGAACCACAGATGAGGAACTTGGTTAGAATGGTGAGGTAGATCCACATCCTACTACTGTTTTACAAATAGAATTTAGAATCTGGATTTGCCTTGATTACCCGACTAGTTGACCTGTATCAGGACAATGATGGAGTAAATAAGATTGCAGTGATTGCTTGATTTCTCAATAGCAGGAGTACTTATATACTGCTTGTACACAACGAGTAGTACTTAATGGTACTACATCCACATGGAGAGAAGTAAGTAGTGGGGGTATCACAAGGCTCTGTCTTAGGCCCAATACTCTTCAATATCTTTATAAATGACTTAGATTAGGGAATAGAAGGGGAACTCATCAAATTTTCAGATGATACTAAACTGGCAGGAATCGCTAACACCCCAGAAGACCAGCTTCCCAAAAGATCTTGACAAACTTGAACAATGGGCCCTATCTAACAAAATGAATTTTAACGTGGAGAAAAGCAAAGTTTCACATTTAGGCAGGAAAAATCAAAGGTATAAGTACTGATTAGGTGAGACCTGCCTCAAAAACAGTAACTGTGAGAGGGACCTTGGAATCTTAGTGGATGATCACTTGAATTTGAGCCAGCAGTGTGAAACAGCAGCCAAAACAGCTAATACAATCCTTGGTTGTATAAACAGAGGCATAGAATCAAGATCACTTGTAGTATTGATACTGCTTTATAAAACCTTATAAACCCTTCCACACCTGGAATACTGCAACCAATTTTGGTTACCATAGTACAAAACAGATGTTGGGACTTTGGAAAAAGTTCAGAGAAGAGCAATAAGATGATCAAAGGCCTGGAGACTAAAACTTATGTACAACGGTGGCAAGATTTAGGCAAGAATTAGGAGTGACATGATAGCAGTATTCCAGTATTTGAGGGTGTGCCACAAAGAAGAGGGGGTCAAATTATTCTTCAAAGCACCAGAGGGCAGGACAAGAAACAATGGTTTCTTGTCAAAAAGAGAATCAATCTGGAATTTAAGGAAAAACTTCCTAACAGTGAGGACAATTAACCAGTGGAACAGCTTGCCTCCAGAAATTGTGGGTGCTCCACCACTGGATGTTTTTTTAAAGAAGACTTATGGTAGCTACCGTGGAGTGGGGAGCATTTGAGAGTGTGCAAGAAGCTAGTATGATGCAGGACAAGCACAGCAAGGCTTGGGATAGCTGTTGTGCAAGGGAGACATAGAGAGCCTGGCACAATGCAGTATAAGCACAGCAAGGCTCGAGGTGGCTGCTGCTGTGTGTAGGAGACTTATCTGAGTGATGTGCAATCTTCCCTGCTGGCTTTCCCATTGACTTTGGTTTTCAGAAGATGTCAGGGAACTGCACAAATGGCAATCACATGATTGCAGGACATTGCAACCATTGTAAGTGCAGGCTGATTGCCAAGCACCAAAATCATGAATACATGACTGAAGGGTGCTGGGATAGCCAGAATTCTGGAGTCCAGTTGTAGGTATTACTTGTTCAGTGCCATTATAATGGACGCTGAACCAGAGGTTGTTAACTAAGAATTACCTGCATACCAGATCCTGAAATCATTTTATTATGACTATGTGGTAAAGAAACAGCAGATGGATGCATATTCCTTTCACTAAATTAAAGAAAATGATGCCTAATTTCTCATTTGGATGCAATTCACTTAAATTGGCATTCAGACTGATAAATGCCATGGAATCAGGAGAGAAAGAAGAAAGCACTCAGTCCTATGAAAAAGTGGAATGGTTTCCTCAGACAAGCAACCAAGTTCCAAGACTCAAGTTCATTGGAAGGAGAGTTTTATCATTGCCCCTTGTTCACTGTGGAAAACTTCTTTGTTTATAGAGAACTTATGAATAGTAGAGATTGTTCAGTAGCTCATTTTGGTTACATCTTGTTCAAGTGTTTGTTCTTGTTTTGGATTCTCCTTAGAGTTCCCCAATCCATATATTGTTAATCCTTTTATTTAACTGATCTAGTCTCCTGTTAGTCCCTGTGCATGCACTCTCATTTCTTCTTCCACTTCCTCCCAAATGTTTACTTCTCCCTCTACCAATCTTCTCTTATTTGCTACTTGACTCTCTATTTTGAGTGGATAAGTATTGCATTACAGAATGTGAGACAATGTGCTTGAGAGCAGTCAAGGGGAGACAGGAGTGTTTAGTAGTGGCAGAGCAAGTCCTCACCCGCCAATTAAGATTGTACTAAAGAAAGTAGCATCCTTAGTTATTGTCAAGCCTTGTGGTAGTCCAGACATGAAACACAGCCAGATGAATGAATTCTACTTTGTGGTAAGTGTTAAGTCCTCAATGCTACGATGCCATTGACCCCCTCGCAGGCAACTCCACATGGACCTTTAATGTGGGAGACCCAGTCTATGCCCAAAATTATGAGGCAAAACCAAGGTGGCTTCCTGGACAAATCACACAACTAACTGGACCCTACTCTTATAAGGTCCAGCTCAGTGACGGGCGAATGTGGTGCCAACACATCAACCAACTCAGACGGCAAGCCACCAGTGCAGCAGACCAACACCCGGTGCAGGCCCAATATCGACAGAGGCTGCTCCTGCGCAGACAGAGCCGCACGCAACACCCCCACCAATGCGTTCTTGTCGCCAGGCTTACCTGAGAAGCTGGTCAGTCCCACGGCGGTCAAGTTTCCCGCTGACTCAGCTGCGCAGTCTCCTGATGTTCCACAGGACTCTCCACCAGCAGCTCCTCCTTTGGCCACCGCCCCTGAACTAAGGCGATCTGGGCGGAGCCGACTGGCTGACTACGCATGTGCTAACTGGGAGGAGAGGGGTGTTAAGTCCTTGAGGCTATGACACCATTGACTATCATTGCCGGCCCCTGATTGGTTGAGACGCAAGCAGCCAGCTGGCGGGAGAATGCAGCCATTCTATTGGTTCAGCGTCTGACAGCTCTAGTATAAAAAGGGCTGTCAGCTGTCAAATGCTGCTGTTTGCCGGGTCGAGGTTTGCCTTACATTTTGCCATGTTATACTGTTAATAAAGGTTGTGTTAGTTTCAACCTGCCTTGCCTTAGTTCCTGTCTGCCTCGTTCTCCCTACAGAACCATAAGGTTACATGAATAGAATCTTGCAAGTCTGAAAGAATATTTCTCTCACCTCCTTAAAGCCCAAGAAACAGGGGAGGGTCTCTTTTGAGGACCTTGCCCTACCAACATACCTGCTGTGTACTATGCTGCCTTTTATCTGATTATTCCCTTAGCTGTGTTTTCTTGTACAGTTCATTCCCACATACCATTACAGACCCAGACAATGATGATAGACTATGCAGAGGATCTATTAAAGCCTACTTGCTTGAAGAAATGGAATTGATCATTGTCCTCTAGAAGGTTAAGGCAGCCAGAAACTAAATTTAGTAGGATCTGTCCATCAAATACCCAGGAACACATATCTTGCCCATCAAACAACATTTCAACAAAGAAAGCTGGAAGTCAGGTCATGTTATGGTACCTAATTGGTACCTACCTAAAATCTAAACAGTTGATGTTTCTTGAAAGAGAACTTTCTGCTCTTGAATTATTGCAAGCTGAATCTGCAGATAGAATGAGTGCCTATCCTGAAGTAATGTCTTTTTTGTTCATTGTTTCATTTGAACTTTGCAAAACATTTGTCCCCACCCCCCAAAAAACCAACCACCCCAATAAGAGCCAATGTATACAGTGGTTAATGTCTGAAGTAGGAGTATGGACATCTACCTATGGAAATTTTATTGGACTGTGATTTTGGCCAGTCATTCATTCCCAGCCAAACTACTACGGAGTGTTGGTACTATGAGGAAAAAGAAGAAAAGGCAGGGTTTCATCAGAGGTGAGTTCCTGCCAGTTCAAACCTCTTCTATAGAAGAGGTTCCACAATCTACAGTGTTGTTTAGAAACGGTTCCAGCTCCCTTCCCCTGCCTGTCCGCACATCATCAAGATGAAGAGCGAGAGGAGGAATTCTTGGAGTTGAAATCCACAAGTCTTAAAACTGTCAAGTTTGAACACCCCTGGGTTTTTTTCCCTAAAGTGTTAGGGGTGCAAGAGTCTTGTAACTTGATAGCTTTAAGACTTGCACACTTCAATGCCAGAGTTTCTGAGCCAACATTTTGGTTGCTAAGCAAGAGTATTGTTAAGTGAGTTTCACCACATTTTACAAGTTGGCCACACCTCTCCAGTCACATGACTGCCAAGCCACTCCCACTCAGTCACATGGTCAGCAAGCCACTCCCATGAAGCAGGCCACACCTACAGAAGAGGTTCTAAAAAAATTTGAAACCCACCACTGGGTTTCATTCACTAACTTGAGCTCTTGGAAGAAATGCAGAATATAAATTCAATAAATTACTCAGCCTTGCAAATCTACTTTGACATACTGTGCTTTGGTTAAAAAGACAAATAGACTACCTCAAATTGGGGTGAATCATAGTGACTCCATAGACACATCACTGCCTTCTTCCAAGAGATTTTTGCAACTTTTCTGTTTAATCTGCAGCCCTGGAATTTCCCAGTGATATCTGTCAAAGTACTAACCATGTCTGAGTGACCCAGCCTTATCTGCAATCAGCCATGGTTAGCTTGATGCTGCCACATGCTGTGACATATGCTGGTTGGGAGCAAGCAAATATCACTCCTGTAATTCTCACCTCTGCTAATTTGGCCACAACACTTAACCGGAGCTTCAAAGAAAGCTTCAGTTTCTGAAAAGCTTAACAACAATCTCTTGATTTATGCACTCTTTTAATTCCTCAACACTTCACTACCTATTGTTTCATCATGCACAGCAGAAGCAGCAGCTGCTGATAAACTCTTGTGCAGCCCTCATATGACTTTGCCAATAATCAGGAGACAATTTGAGGAAGCTGTCACTATGGCTGGAGGTACTGGTCAAATCTGTTTGCAACAGTGCTATAAAACCAACTTCCAATCAAAACCTGGACATACGCTTGAACTTTTGGCTACATTACCCAAAAGGTACTTTTTCAGGAGGCAACTGGACTTTCTTGTTGTTTTTTTCTTTGAAGACGTTACACTTCTCATCTAAGAAGTGAGACATCTCTCTTTCCCTACCATCCAATCAGAGCTGAAAAAGCTTCTGGGATGAGAAGCAAAGTGTCTTCAAAGAAAACAACAACAAGAAGAAAGTCCAGTTGCCTCCCGAAAAAGCACCTTTGGGACAACCATGACCTGGATGACTAAGAATCTCCATAGACATTTAGCTATGCACTTTGGGATGAACACCCTTCATACAGTGTGGGAATATGAATGGATTTCCAGAAAAAATGCAGGCCACAGGAACCATTTGCACTTCAGTTTGAGATGCAGCCAACACAGACTCATCACCAATAGCCTGTGCCTGTGTTCAAAAGTGAAGGTACACAGGGCAGAAAATATCCTGCAGCCAAAAAGGCTCCACACACATTTGCACTTTTTAGGTGATCCTGAGGACACAGATAAATCTCCAAATGGCCTCAACAACTCTCTAAAAGAATACAAAGCTCTCTGCAAGGAGTATAAATCCTTCCATTCTCTACCATCCAGTCAGAGCTGAAGAAGCTTATTGGATGAGAAGTGAAATGTCTTTAAAAAAACCATAAAAACCAAGAAAGTTCAGTTGCCCAAAAGGCACCTTTGGGACAACCATGACTGAGAATCTCCATAGACCTTTGGCTACATTAGGTACATGTTTCACGATAAACTACACTGTTTGCAAAGAATATGTCAGAGTTTGTTGCATAATTTCAAATCCAGAAACACCCACAGATAACTGATGCAGTAGGATTAATTAACTTCTTTAAATTCATAAGAATAGATGAATAAATGTACAATACCAACAGATGGTTCTTCCAAGTAAACACAAGGCAGGAGAATTACAGGTAAACCCAAGCAGTTAGTTTCATATCAGCAGACAAGCCCAGACAGGCTGCTAGTTTACTTCTCAGAGCAGCAGACTGCTTAATACAGCTAAGCCAATCCCAGACGTCTTACTTAAGTTTCTGTTTCCAATTCTCTGCACAGACTCAGATCTGTTGAAGCTCCCATTGGCTGACTTAGTTGCTATGCGTATTCATTGGCTGACCTTATTCCCATGTTTCTCCCAGTTACGAATATTTTAACAGAATACTCAAATGCCATTTATGACAAAAGGTTGTACTGTTTACAATAAACGAGAACATTCAGAAATATTTGGAACAATCTTAGCACAGTAAAAGTATTAATGGCTCCAGTTGTCAACTCTGACATGTGTAGAGTCAGCACAGGTTTCCAGGCTTCCAGGCCTTCCTTCCTTCCTTTTACAGATATAGGGAATACTGAAAAATAGACTGTACGTGCAAACTTATTTTCTGCAAAGGTAGTTGGGAGCAAGTTGGCTGTCTGATTTTTCTTAAATAAAGCAGAATTGATACATAGGACTGAGGTGGTCTTTTAGTATTTGTCTCCAAATGACAGAACTTCTGCAAAGCATTCAGAAAGTAACAAAAGCTGTCTAATCAAGAAATTGACTAAAGAAACATTGATATTCCCCCGAAGAGTGATGGAAGAGTGAATTGAATCAGAATTGCATGCAGTAGTGAAAGTCATAACAAAATCTGGTGATGAGAAACAAATTTTTAAAGTGAATCCTATAACTGGGGAAGAAAAAGACTGTTGTCTGCAGTTGAAAATGCCTGCAGCAAGGCAGTTAGACCACAACATCTAATCATTCAATTTAATGTATTCAATTTAAGAGCTGCCTGACTGCAGACAACTCTGGGTGACTCACAGTGAAATAAACACACAATGTGAATAATTAGAAATAATATTTTAATCATGCAGGCATCTTCCTTGAACACAAATACACATCAGTAAGATGTCTGGTTTATGGACTGCCTTCAAATCTAAAAGGAGGAGTAATGAAGAATCTTATACCATTTATTGAAAATATGGTGTAGTGCTCATTGAACAAACATTTTAGAGTGATCTGCAAATAATTTAGTAACCAAAATTTGATGCATATTTCAACAGTTTATAGACTTGCACATGGCTGAGATTCAAGGAACCTGAATTTGATACTGCAGAAGTTAATTGTCCTCTGCTTTTCACTCCCCAAGAGTTTCAAATCATCTGGATATAATTTTTCTTCTTATTTGTGCTTTCATCGTAGTGTCCTGGGATTTTCTAGATCTCTTTATGAAGAAATCTGAATTTAAAAAAAAAACAGTATATGGATTTTTTTACACTTGATAAATTCTTACAGTTTTATGCCACTTAGATTTCTTTGATTAAAGTGGTATAAAAAACATGCATGCACACATACATTCCTGAGTGCAATAAATGCGTCTGGCTATGTCGAATGCTGAAGTTTCTGCTGTTAATGAATTAAGGAACTGAATGTGGTGAAGTCTATCCTGACCTGAAAAACTCTGGCTCTCAACTTTCAGAGATGAAATGATTATGTAGCCAGATGGAGCAGCAAGGCTGAAAGAAATTCATCTGGCAGCAAACCACATGAACAAGAAATGCCAACAGTATGTATCTGACAGGATAAATGTTTGTATTTGAAATGAAACGGTTCACTCTCTTGTTGAGTTCTTGAGTCAGTGTTTTCAAGCTGATCCTGACCTGATTATGAAGCTTTCACTACATTCCAATCCTCAGTAAAGTTGGAAAGCCATACAGGGCTAGGAACAAACATTGATCTGGCAGAGCTGTCATGAGAATATGAGGAGACACTTCAACTTGACAATATCTATGTTCGTCTTACAATGACGTGCCATTTAGTCCATTTTATTTCATATTCAATGAAGACAGAAATGTGACAACACTCATGGCACGTCTCCTAGCAGCTATGTTTCATAGCACTGATGTTGAACATCTCATTAGCACAAGTGCCATGTTGAAATCTATAACTAGTAACAGAAATTGAGTTGAGTCAGAAAACGAATACCGGTATATTTATCACAATATGCCATCACTCACTGAATGGCATCCTAGGGCATCTGTGTTCTTATGGATGATTGAAGAGGCCACAAAACCAAAGACTTAGCAAATGCAAGAGAGCAGATGTTGCTTGAAGAATTTTATCAGAGGCTTGCTTTTCTCCACCCCCAGTTTCAGAAGGTGACAATCTAGCCATCTTGAAAAAAAAAAAAAGGGGGGGGGTGATGTGTTGATTATAGTGAGAGAGAAGGAATGGCACACAATGCTGTAGTAGAGATTTCTTTATCATGATAGAAAAGCAGTGTATAAATCTTACAAATTTTTTTAAAAAAATGCTTCTAGGTCAGGGCTGTCAAACTCCCCAGTCCTTGGTCTGGATGCGCTGGCCACTCCCACACCTGGTTTAGTGAAGGGGAAAAAGGTCCCGATACGTCACATGACACCACCATGATGCCGTGAGTTTGACACCCCTGTTCTAGGTAATTCAAAATATTAATAAACATTTACAGCTACTTAAGTATTTGAGAGGAGACAATCTTCATTGTTTCTTATACATTTTAACATCTATTGTGAAACCCCATTTTCCCAACAGCACAAAATCCTAGTTCTAATATGTTATTTTTTTCTGCTACCACACACAAATGCCCAGCTGCACATTAAAATAGATCCAGTATTTATCCCACCTTTATTAATTTTATCCATAACTCAAGGCAGCAAACATATTTAATTACTCCTTCCTCATCCTGTTTCCCCTACAACAACAGCCCTGTGAGGTGAGTTGCACTGAGAGAAAAGGACTTGTCCAATGTCACCTAGCTGGCTTTCATACATAAAGTGGGACTAGAACTCATAAACTCCTGGATTCTAGCTTGGTGCCTTAATCACTAGATCAAATTGGCATGTCTGGTTGTGACATGATTCTCTTAATCAGGCGATGACACAATATTTTTTGCCTGAATGAAGTTTCTTGTTTAACTTCACAGCATTCACTGGCATTTTCAATGGCATAAGGAGCTTTCAGTTAGATAACCAGAAGCTGTGGTGGATGAGGCTTCTGTGCATAGACTGTACACGCTCTCTAATGATTTCAAATGCCAGTTGAGGTGGGTGGAACAAAAAAAATGGCTTCTTTGCTTCAGTTTTACATATGTACAAGAGGGTTCTTGGTTCACAAAGCAGCCTGAGAAATTGCTGCAGTGAAGCTAAGCACCCTGTTGAAAAACTGCACAACCTCCTTCACTCGTTGACTGCTTTGGAAACCTTTTTTAAAAAAAGGTTTTTGCTTGGGCAGGTTTCAACTGCACAGCAAATAAGGAGTGCTCAAAACCTGGAACGATGGGTTATTTTCTCAATGTACTCAAAGATTAGGAAGCAGGTTTGTGGGAAAGGGCATAAAGAATAGGGAACAAGGGGTGAATGGACAAAGAGGTATTGCTGTGCTGGTGCTTTGTTTTCTTTTAAGATTAGGGCCAAGGCTGTAAAAACAGGCCTTGCCAGCTACCTTTTGAGCAATAACAGTGGCATTTTGCTGGGGGAGTGGGAGAAGTTTATCATGCCTTAATGGCAGGCTTGAGAAAAACATTTTCAGAACTTTCCCTCTTCATATGGCCATGAGACTTACCATTGCAGTTATGAGTCTCTTGCCACTCTTACAATTTCCTGAGGCACTCAGGGAAGAAGGTAATGACAAACCATTTCCTTATTGTTGCCTAGAAATAGTCACCAGGAGTAACTCAAGGGAGACTTTTACTTCACTTTATTCTACAGTGGGAGGAGAAACACCATCTCAAAGGGGCTACCCTTTCAATTCCTAACTTAGAATATCAATCGCAAGGCATACCCCATGGGAGTGAAACTTGTCTATGGGTATCTTTCAGGGGTTTCTAGAAAATGAAGGCATGTTTTAAGGAAACATTGTTAAACTAACAGTCAAGGAAGCAAATGGCTTGGGGGATAGAAGGTTGGACTAACATTTCTTAAACCTTCGTTTTGATAAACCTGCAAAGTGCATATTCTGAAAGCTGACTGTTTGTGAACCCAAATTGCTGAGCTCAGGAAGGTTATACAGATTTGTCACATTGGTCTCTGAAGTCTTTGTAGTGAATAAATAGATGAGTGCAGGAGCCTAACAATAGAGTATTTCCAACTGCATGCATATTGGGATTGGAGATCAGACCTGTGAAAATCTCATTCTGTACAAAGGGCAGGATTATGATTTGAAATTTGTTAAGCCCTAGTTAGTTAAGTCCAGTTCTTAGTGATTCTAAATGAACAAATCCATAAACATTTTGACCAATAAAACTTCACAGTAATCTCCAGATCACATCGATCTGCTTTACCCATAGTCCTCTTTGCTGTTTTCCTCAGGCTAGCCAATCATAAGTCACATTCCAAAGTATATACTAAAGTTTGTGCTGCTGATTATCTCTTCAAGAGAGCAGACAACTTTTATTTGGTTTGGAACTGACTGCTGCTTCTTGCAATCCCCAGTTTTTTGTTCCCTCTTATGGTACAGTGTTCACAGCCACACATTAGTTTAGGAAAGTCCATTGCTTCAAATTTCTGAATGTTATTAGCACTAAAATGTCCTTATCCTTCATAATCATGCCTTCGCCATTTGGATTAATCATTGCTTTCCTTCCCTGATTCACTGCCTGTATTTAACTGTTTTGAATAGAGAAAGAAAACAAAAAAATACCTACCATCTTTACCTCTTTGCTATCAAGTTCCCCCCCTCCCCCAAAAGCAAAATTCCCATTGCTTTTGTTATAAAGAAGTCTACCAGGTTTGTTTCCGAGCTGGGAATAAAGAATGCAGGTAGTTGCTTGAATCAGAGTTGATGTTTATTCCAAGAGCACCATACACAATCAGCTGTTGGAGGTGACCACAGTTAAGTCTTTCTCAATAGTGCCTTCTATAGGAAAGTATTGCTACTGCTCCTTGAAGACAAAAGCTCACCCTCTAAGAATTCTAAGAAAATGCACTTAGCTGGTTTTCCAGGAAGTAACGCCTTTGTAGTTTAGGCTCCCTGTTGCATGTGGACTTGTGCTTGTTGATTGAAGGCAGGAGTTTCTTTCAGGAAAATCTCTTTTTCTTAGTTGATCAAAGAGACTTCAGGTTAGGATTAGATAAAAAGGAATATTCACCTGATCACATTTGATGTTTGTTGCACTTTGATGTTTGTCTGGAGCTTACTCTAATTTGTGATTTTGAATCACAGAGAAAGAATGTGTGAAGGGAGGGCTTGATTTTCCTTCGCACTCTTTGTCTTCTTAAAAGAGCCAGTTTGGTGTAGTGGTTAAGGCATCAGGCTACAAACTAGGAGAATGTGAGTTCTAGTCCTGCCTTAGATACAAAACCAGCTGAGTGACCTTGGAACAGTAATTCTCCCTCAACCCTGAAAAGCAGGCAAGGGCGACCCACTTCCAGGATCTTGCCCCCAAAACTGCAAGGACATTTCTAGGCAGTCACTAAGAGTCAACAATGGCCTCAAGGCATGCACATGCACATACACACCTGTCTTGTTAATACACTTTTGAAATCAATTTTGAAATGGATATTTATTTTCAAAGTAATACTAGAACATGATTTTCACTGAATAACAGCATTTAGAATTATACCCTTAAGACCCCTATTACAAGCCTTAGAATATTCTATAAGACTCAAATTGATAATAAAATCTCCAAATCACATCTATGTTTGAATGAAAGCAGAGGGCAGTGGTTTATCAAAACTTTGCAAATAATCTCTTGGGTAGAAACATCACATGCAACAATGGAGAAGTTTCCATTATCTTTCAAATGTAGATACATATTGGCATGTGATGTGTGGCAGTCCCCAGATAATGTGGTTAGTGAGCATTAAATTCCTTTTCAATAAAGATCTATCGAAGAAAACTACTTGACTCTGGCTCTAAAATAAACATCACATACTGTAAGCCCACAAAAACCCCTAATTGCAATTTTTCCTTATGTTGTTTCTTGCATTTCCTTTATCTAAGAAACTCAGCACAGATGAATAGTCTCATACACAACTTTCTCATGCATACACATACAAGTATACACTCACATGCAGAAAGTTGCTTGAAATACACATAAACCTATGAATGCTTATTTCCTAGCAAAGGCCCACTTATTCTCAGATAAGTATGCATGAGCTACTTCTGTGAAGTTAATCAATCTGTTTAGTTCTGCTTATGCTAAGCGAGCTGGGGTGGAAACAGGGGAAGGTATCCTTGGGGTATTTCTTTTTTCCTTCTACTGGCCTTTGTGGTAGGCTCCAAACTCAAGCAACTCTGTGTGATTATTCTGTAAATATGCCTCACTGAATCCAGCAGTTTATAGATTGAAGACCATTAATCTTTTTCAGTCACTGTGCTAGCATCATTTTCTTCCTGCTTCTTGCAGCATATACAGATGAAAGTCTTTAATGGAGAGCTTCTCTATCCATGCAACTCCCTACTACCGGTAGGAGGAGGATTTGGATTTTCCTGACTTCTCATCGCACCTTGAGAGCTTCTACAGACAGAAGAGTCTTAACAACCTTCACTATCTGCAAATAAAACTTGACAAAAGAACTTGTACCCAGCTCACATGACATTGTATCAGCAGCTTCTCCTGCTTTGAATTCTATTATTTGAGAACACACAAACACAAACACACACATACACACACACACACACACACACACCTGTTTGCTTGTTTTCAGCAACATCTTCCTATGTTAATGGTCTTCTAAGCCAGGGGTCTCCAACCTTGGCAACTTTAAGACTTGTGCAAAGTCTGGGAGTTGAAGTCCACAAGTCTTAAAGTTGCCAAAGTTGGAGACCCCTCTTCTAAGCAACAAAAGGAGGACAGAAGAACAAACCTGCTCACTCCTCTGGAATAACAGCAGTGGCTTCTCCCTGGTTACTGCCAGACTTAAACCACTTAATCCCATCTCCTATTCACCCAGTCCTCAATTATATCTTCAGCTATGACTGTTTCCTCAATGGATGTAAAAAAGTCCTGTCCCCCCCATTCACTGGCTATTATTTGAAGGAAAAAAAACTCATACCCCATTTTGATAAATATAACAAGTATAGTTCACCAATATTTCTGGAATGTGATCTAATCAAAATCAACTACTTTTTTTTTGTTCTGGAATTTTGGAATTCTGTAATGTGTAGAAATGGATAGGTTAACCTTAACAATAAAAGAAAAAGTAGATTCAGAATATTTTGTGACATGGGAACTTTTCTACAAATGGTTAGCTGACAGATAACAGATGTTAGATGAGTGGATTTATGTGAAATATGGACTACATAAGAAAGAAAAAATGGTAAATATTTTGATGGTTATATAATTGATATTATGGAAGTTAGTATACTTTTCAATAATGATTGATATTATTGCATATATGTCTATATGTACATGCTTATAATGATTATGATGATTTTTATATTTTAACATGTTGGACACCTAGAACACACACTGTTCAATATAGAAACGAAATTAGTGATATAAAACAATAAAATATATATTAACAAAAAAAAAATCAACTACTTTTACAGTTTCACTTGAGTACATTACCAATATAACTACATCAACATATACTGAATAAGCTATACAAAATATAATGTTAAGTAATAGAGTAAGGAAGGAATGTCAGGAGAATTAAGACATGAGGAAAAAAATCTCAAAGAAAGGTGAAAAATGAAAGAAAATACTTTTCCATGTTATTCTGATGCATTCATTTTGAAAAAAAAAAGTTATGGTCCATTGGTCCATGTTGTATTTAACGTATGTTAAATACAAAAAACTCTGCAGAGTTTTCAATACACTTCTAGGCTTTAGCTTCCATAAAGCAACTTTACTTTTCTATTGGCTTTTAAATAGAATTACCGCTAGATGGATGAGTCCCCAAAGCCATTGCTGCAACATTTATATCAATGTAAGAAATCTTCAAAATTCACATCCAAAAGATATTTACGGATTCGGAGTAGTGGGAGCCAATCCTGGAATGGAACAGGATGTCCATGGATGAGACTGTAAGCTGCTTAGAATTATACCAATTAAAGCACATAAAAATGCCTAAATTTAGTTTAAGGCTATTGTAGATTAAGATCAAAACTGAAACTATCACATATGTTTTTCATGGACACAACACATTTTTGTTTTTCATATCTGTAAGTAGGAAAATATTACTTGATTACCCTATTTTTTTGCATGTGTGTGTGTGTAAGTACTACTCAGATTTAGCTTTGTTTGAGTGTCCTGGGATTCTCTTATATTGCTAACTACATAGAATAATTTGCTGATGTAAGCTAGTTTTGTACACAGTAACTGGGGCTAGTGAACAATATACTGTTGTGCATTGCACATTCCTGATTTTCATTTAGGAATGTTTGCTAGCCACAACACAATTATTATTTTACTATAATTTCTTATCTATGATTTTTTTCAGTTCATTAGTCAGTCAATCTATCAGGTTCATTCTTCAAGATCAGGCCTATATATAGAACTTGAAAAAGTTATGGGTAGATTCTGCTAATCTGAGGCAGAACAATGGACCGAAGATTCAAGCCAGAAAATATAGCCCTTGAACCAATATTTATGGGACTATTAAAATAATGAAAACTTTACTAATCCTTAGCCCTGACCTGGTCATTCTTTCGGGAAGAATCTGCCTTTGAAAGTCACCTCTTGAGCCCAAGTGGTGAGTATGTGGGTCACCTACCCATTCAGTCATTTCTGTTTTAAATTACTAATCACTGAAACATGTACTTGACAAGCCAGAGCAGTGCTCCAAATTGAAGCTTGGCCAGAGTAACAGAACAGAAATATTCATTAGGAAGCAGCCTTGTAGCAAGTCATGCTGTTTTCCCAGGTTGTGTAGTGAAGTCCAGTAATGGCATGATTCCTATCTTGGCAAGTTGTGATTTCTCCAGAAGAAGCTGGATCAAGCTTGCTTTATTCGAAGCTACTGAGAAACGAGAGGAGGCTTGTGTAATGATCAAGGCTTTATTAACAGAACTAGTTAACCACACAACAAGAACAAACGCTCCCTGTCTGACAGCTATTTATACTGTTAGCTGTCAGACACACAGCCAATCAGGTGCTTGTTATTGTCCCGCCAGCCGGCAGGCACACCTCAGCCAATAGGGATCTTCTTAGCTTGCCAGTAACTATGCCAGGACGTAACACTCCTTCCCCCCAGATTGCGCAGACGTATTCCTTTAAATAGGCAGGCTGACTTCGGCTCCACCCTGAGCATCTCAGTTCTTGGGCAGGAGCCGGAAGATCAGGTTTTTGATTGGACTCCTCCATTTCTGGGCGATGGACATCATCAGTGACCGGAGACTCCCCCTTCGATGGATTGCTGGAACTAACAGG
Organism: Natrix helvetica; assembly: GCF_964273705.1. Taxonomy (NCBI): domain Eukaryota; kingdom Metazoa; phylum Chordata; class Lepidosauria; order Squamata; family Natricidae; genus Natrix; species Natrix helvetica. The sequence continues at coordinate 112,273,037 of NC_138552.1, read as the reverse complement.
TAAGCCATCTGACGAGAACGCATCGGAACATGGCCAGGGTTGAAGGACTGGGTCTTGCCGGTAGGCGGCAACCAAGGTTTGTTTAGGTCATTGTGGAATGTGATTTGGCAGTAACTCATCTGCAGATTGGTGTTGCAGGACCTGGCGCCACAATTGATCTATGTGGCAGCGTCACTGGCATCCATCATCTAGTCGGACCCTATAAGAACAGGGCCCGGTTACATGTGTGATAACTCCGGGCACCCATCTGGGATCCCCCTGACAGTTGTGGGCATAAACTCTATCCCCAGGAATGAAACTTCTAGTGTGACCTATTTCAACATGCGGGGCATCCATTTCATACGTGAGGTGCAATCGGTCTAGCAATGTCCATAATCACTGTCCCATTAACAATTCAGCAGGACTTTTGCCAGACACTGGACAGGGGGAGTAGAATGTTGGATTGCTAGGTAGTTAGTTATTTTCTCCGCTAATTTACCAGGGATCATTCTCGACAGCGACTCCTTGGCTGACTGAACTGCCAGCTTGGCCCTTCCATTGCTGGCCGGATGGTAAGGGGCCACCAGGATATGCCTAATACTTAATCTTGCCAAGAAGGCTTGGAAGATTGCTGACGTTAGTTGGGGTCGGCAATCCATGGGTAGTGAACAGGCTCTGCAGGGCCCTTACTGTGTTCTCTGAAGTAGTTGATTTCATAGGCACCAATTCTATCCAATGGGAAAATGCGTCCACTACAACTAAGATGGTTTGCCCTTGGACCGAGCCCGCGAAGTCCACGTGGATGCAGGACCATGGTCCATGAGGCAATTCCCATTCCCTTGGTGATGCAATTGGAGGAGCCGGTCGGGATAGCTGACATGGCTGACAGCTGCCAACCCACCCAGCAATTTCCTTAACAAGATTGGGCTACCAGACATAGCTGCGGGCTACGGATTTCATCCACACTATGCCCGGATGGCCCTTGTGGAGGTAGTCTAACACTGTATTGTGGAGCCAAGGCAGAACACCACCCTGCTGCCCTATAACAAGCAATCTTTCAGTTCCAAAAGTTCCAGATGCCGTCTAAAATACGGAAGGAACTCATGGGACAGCTTGTCCCTAGGCCACACCCTGCGTCTCCAATCCAGAACCTTGGAAAGAACTGGGTCTTGCTTAGAGTGAATGGCTATATCAGTGGCTGTTAGAGGCAACTCTAAGTCCTCTATTAAGAGGACTGCTGCGGCCGGAGCTGGATTGGGGCCTAAGGATGGCAAAGGAAAGCGGCTGAGGGCATCTGCATGCCCCATGTTCTTGCCAGGATGGTATTCAAGTTGGTAAGAATAAGCCACCAAAAAAGCAGTCCACTGTGTCATGCGTGGGGAAAGGATGGCTGGAGTAGGGCGGTCGCCAGCTAGAATCCCTAACAAGGGTTTGTGGTCAGTGTAACGGCTCTGCAACTGTAGCCTTATGCAGCAGAAACATTGCGTCAAAATTTAAGAGCCCTAAAAAGGCTTGCAGTTCAGCCTTATTTGTAGGGACAGGGCATTTTTTATGGCCTTAATTTTGGATGGAGTTGGGTGAATTCCTTCGGGCATCTATTAGAAACCCTAGGAATTCAACAGATTTTACCCTAATGATTGTTTCCCGCCAGCCGGCAGGCATGCCTCAGCCAATAGGGATCTTCTTAGCTTGCCAGTAACTATGCCAGGACATAACAAAGCTCCTATGAACCTGATCATTCAGAAAATGCCTTCTCCAACAGCACTTCCCTAAAGCACTGTGAAGGCACCCAAATTGCTTTGTTGTGGCAAATTGGGTGACCTTTTTGCTTTGCTGAAGCTAATCATGTTATCTTCATGGCATGAATCCCTTTGCAAAATGAATCTGTAACAGCTTTGCACAGATCTGTTAGCAATACTATCTGTGGAACACCTGGAGGAATATTACAGTTTTATAAATGGATACTTTTCAATTCAGCAGCATACCAGCAATTATTCTGGATTCATTCCTGTTGACCAAATGGTTGAGGAGACAGTAAATACAAACTGCAGTTGCTACACTGAAATTCAATCTAAAATTATTTGCTAGATCAGTTGACTGAAACATTAAAAAATAAGGTCATCCTGCTGAGCTGAACAAACCAAGAACTGAAAAAGATGGGAATATAGTGCCATCACAGATGAATCTAAGCATGGGCCTTTTATATTTCAACTTGAGTGTGATCTACATGGGAATTCCTTTCATTATTGAGATATTGATGAGGTTGTTGATTTCTCCCCTGAGCAGAACTGCTTCTTGTCAAATACACTTAATGAATAATGGAATCTAGTAAATATGTTGTAGCACCATGCTAAAATCTGAATGCGAAATAATTTTCTACTGAACAGGAATGGTATCAGACTTCTAATTCAGTATCCTTTGGCATAATTCAATTGAGTGCAAAGTGTGCTGATTTACAGGGTGTCAACCATCTGTTGTCTTGAATTCTCAACTGCCAATGGTGTCTGCAGTTTTCAAAGCCAGATTGCTATGTTTGCATACTCTGCTTAAACCATGTGATTGGTCATACAAACTTACCATATCAATGCAGCATCATTTGGCCATTTGTTTCTGGACTTGGAAGCTACTGTTCAGCCTGGGAGACCACCAAGGAATTGGAAGGCTGTAGGCTTGGTAGGAAAACAAAAATACAATCCAATATAAGACAAGGCAAAACCATAGACATAATATTCCTCAAAAATTTATAGTTGTGCCTATGGCGACAAGGAAAGGCCTACTTTCCTTTTACTTTCATGTGGCATATAATACACCACAACTGAAAATGACTGTGTTTTAATGGAAACACAACTTTTACTTTTGCATCCTTTTGCAGCTTTCACATAATCTGAGATTAATAAGGGGAGTAATTTAAATCATTATGAAGCTCTGCAAAGATTTAAAAACATATTGTTAGAAAAGTATTGGAATGACCTTCTTCCCTATTAATGTGGACATTAAAGTGACAGGCATTTAAGGATTTATTGATATCCCTGTATATAAATGAATACTACTCTAATTTGTGGTAAATTGACAAAGTTGGAAATGTGTATTTTATGATTCATATTTATAATAAAAGCAAGCTTTTCAAGCCTTTATAACAGTTGCTGCATCACCTAAATAGATAAATCAAAACATATGTACATATTTAAATTGTAAGAGGCAATATACTTTTTACATAATGCACACTAAAAATAATCAGAAACAGTTCTACTGTATATCCATTTACTTTCTTGGAAGTAAATTTATTGAGCCATGTTTTTAGGGACAGAAGAAGAAGCGATAGCCAAATCAGCATAAGGAACAATGTAATGAAAATACATCTGTGCCTTTGACTTATGTGGCATTGCCACCTCTATATAACCTGAGTAGGTTTAAGGCTAAGGCTTTGAAGAATGGAGTTGGCCAAGACCAAAGAACAATTACCTGCAGCTGGACCTTAATAGGTAGCCCTAGAATGTAGCTGTGTGTGCCATCTGGTGATGTTGCCTTTATAGTGCAGCCACAGTGACAAGAATGTCCTGCATTACTCTGAAAAATTATAACAATCTATAATTACTGAATGACATGTGAAGCAACCACTTACAGTAAGAATCTTGAAATCAATGTCAATTCCATGGGAATCCATAGTAAGATTATTGGGGGAAGGAGGAATAAAACAAACTGGAAGTTAATTTCAAAAGAGGGTCATTGTCACAGTTTCCCCCCTTCCTAGTGCTTTCCTGCAAATTCAAATCAGATTTTTTTCAGATCAACCAAGCATGAGCTGTTGAGTTACAAAAGGAAATGACTGACTGGCTTGTCACCCAAGTCACAGTCAATGGCTGAGAGAAAGTAAGTGACCCAAAGTTATCCAGCTCACTTTCCTGCCTAAGGTAGGACTAGAACTCATACTCTCCTGGCTTCTAGTCTTGTGGCTTCACCACCTAACCATGGTTCTACCATAGTCACAGACAGGACATTTATTTAGTTGTTCAATTTATATAGCCCTTTATCTCACATGCATGACTCTGTGGGCTTTTAATATAACAAAATACATAATATAAAATAAACACACATAGCAGCTGAGCATCATAAAATAATTATCAACAAAACCAATGGTGGGTAACTCTCCTTAGAAAAGAAGGGGAACAGTTAAAATTATGTTATCCAAGGGCTTGTAAAACAAAAGCAAATCATAAGTAAAAGAATGCTTCTCATTCAAGCTTGAACAGGTTAACCTTAACCCATACATTTGTAGTTAACACATATCATAACTCCCCCACCCATAACTACTTCCAAAAAGTTGAATCTGCTGTGGTCGCTGAATGATAATTGTTCTAACAGTTGTAAGTTAGAAAGTAAAATTAAAAAAAAAATGTTTGATGCATGTTATCCTTGCTGTCAAAATAATTTTAGGTGGAACAAACATCACCAGTTTATAAGATGGATGCGGATTTGAAAAAAAAACATGATAATGTAGTTTGAAAATAAATTAGATTACTAGAAAATACAGAGTTCAGAAGTTGGAGGCAGATTGCTCAGATGGAATGTAAGCAAAGTAGATTTAATCATTGAATGAATGCTTGAATGCTTTGCATTTTCTAAGCAGATACTAGGCCTACTGTCATACATTGGACAACGTGAGCATTCAGCTCAATACCATTGAGACATGAACAAAGCGAATAAAGTTAAAGTTAATCATGAAGCCGCTTTGGGAACAGTTGTGAAATATTCTTAGGACTTTTCAATCAACTAATTGTGTTCAAAGATGAAAAGACTGGACCAATTACTTATTCCCAAAAAACTGAAAGTGCCTGAGTTGTTGCCAGAGATTATTTAGAGCCAGACAGGCCAATTCTAGACATGTTTATCCAGAATTGCGTTCCATTAAGTTCAAAAGGGTTCGTGACTGGTTATAAGGTTGCATTCTGAGCTGGCAGATTTGGGAAGAGAAAGCTGAATAATGGCAAATAGACTGCAGAAAGAAGTCCACCAGAAATTAGGACGGCAAAGAGGGCAAGAAGAGGTCCTAAAAGATTAGTAGTTTATTAGAAGTTTCAGTGCTGAAATACTCACTTCCTTTCCCTATTCAAGTTTGTTTGTTGAATGAAATTTACAAATTTGAATGAGCAAAATGAAAAAAGTTAACAAATGACAGGGACAATAGGCACATTAGTCCACTTACGCATGCTACATTAGGAACCTCTTAAATAAATTTTCTGGGGTATCAGAGATTCTGTTTTTGCTAGACAGTGGACTGTTTCTCAGAATGATTAAAGGAAGAAGGCATTGGAGATTGAAGAAATGTTTTTCTTTACATCCTGCTTTAACGTTTCCTATTTAGACAATCTGATTTAAAATTATGTGTGGAATTAGTTTTACTCTCATGACTGCTTTTGGTTTACTTTTTCAAATGTTACCTTTGGGTTGGTGCTTCATTTGCCTGAGGGTACCCTGGAATGTTCCCATGGAAACAAGAAAGTAATCATTTAAATAAATGTAAATAAATGGAAGATGGTTCCCATCCCTCAGTTTCCGCATAAAACAACATTTACTGTGGTTTTTATATGAGGTTCCTTTAATGGGCCTCTCCCTAGTGGCCCAGAGGGAACATTAATCTTTTAGGGTTCTAGAGGAACCTCTCCTTGGATTATATGTTAATTTTTAATACATTTGCCCCTCACTGTTAATATTTCTGATGCTTTTTCATGTGATGAATAGATACCTGTCCCTGCAAGATCTGCTAGTAATTTAATTAAGCAGAGACACTTTCTCCTGATTCCTTTTATCCTCGTTCAGTATGGTCTAAGAAGCTTTCTGTGGTTATAGCTCAGCTCTTTCTAGTTGGTCATCTCAACAGGCTGTAAAGGTGACTAGCGATGCCTTTGAATAAATCCCTGTAATTTTTTAAAAAAGTATTGGTTTAGCTCAAGAGTATCTAATACATGATCAACTCTCCTCCTCAATCAGCAATCAATCTAAGTCTTGGTTTAATACAGAGTGAGTCACAGTGAAAGGATTAGTAATAATTAGATGTAAGAATGTCCAAAGTAACCATGATCTTTCTTCCAGGGAACGTATTGTACTCTACAGAAACAATTACAAAAGGATTTCTAAAGAAAATGAAAGAAAAGTATGGAATAAGAAGAAATAAGGAGTAGGACCAAGATCCAACAAGCCGTAACAAATAAAGATGACTGCCTGTTCTCATTTCCCAATCCTCAGTAAAATCTAACCCAGCTAATAACAACTTGATCTCTTCTGAGTCTTGAAATGGATACTTCCATGGCCTATTTAATGCATCTCCAGGTGGTGATTTGTACATTCTGCCACCAGATGATCCCCTTCCAGAATGGCCTCCAGTCTACATATTAAGTTCAAAAATTAATTTCCCAATTGAAAAAATAGCAAGGCCCCTGGCAAAGACATCATTTTAAAAGAACATCTAAAATTTAACTGTTTGGTCGGCATCTGCTAGCTCTCCTTTTTTAATGCCTTAAATAACTCCTTACAGATTCCCTAAGAATGATTCAATTCCATTATTCTTCCTGTACATAAAAAAGGGGAGAAATCAGACACAGCAAATTACCAGTTTTTTATCTGTAATTATTAAAGTGGTTTACTTTGACACTCTTGGATTGGATAATATCAAAGCAAACCATTAACACAGAGTTTAGACCTGGTCATTCAACTATAGGCCAATGTATAATGCTACACCAAGTAGCATTGATTAATTGTCATCTATGTTAATACCACCATACTAAAGTAGAATAAAACATGAATTAAAGTATAAGAATGAAGACGTGGCATAAAAGGGACAGTTAGAAGCTTTCTTAAAGGGACAGGAAAATATCATCAGCCTCTAACCACAAAATGTTCTAGCCAACGTCCCTATGTCAAAAGTCCAAACCACAAGGTTCAAATAAAGTTTGTTAATGACACGTAGTCCATACCTGTAACAAAAGGAGAAGTAAGACCCCCATCTACTTATAAGGCTTTTTCCTCAAGGTAACCAATAAGAAAAGTATTTCCGTGTTGCGCTGCTTTTGAGAATGTATAAGAATGCATGCTTCGATAATGAAGGTTGTTCAGAATTTGCAATGTTAGCCCTGTGCTAGATTTCTGAACCTGGCTGCCAAATAAACTCTTCCAGTATCCTGAGAAGTCTAAAGCCTGTCATTTTCTGCAACAGTTCTGGCGACCGTGGGCAGGACTTAGAGCAATATTTCGCTGAGGACGGAACGGATCGACTGGTGCCCCATCGAGGCCATCTCACCATCTTCAGGCGCTGACAGAGACCTTTCTCCTGGAGAGGGCTGACGACCTCTCTTGGGCATCCAGAGGACACCACCGATCCAAGAATCTGACCAGAATCAGACAAGTTAATAAAAAAATAATAAATAAAAAGTTAATAAAAATTATGCCGGCTGAGAAAGAAGATGCCTGCAGACAAGTATCAAAAGAATTGTAGACCCACTCGGTTAGCAGTGGAAGAGGGGGCCCGATCACCCCCCTGAGCCCGCGATAGCATCCCTTCCAAATGGAACCGGCGTATCCTAATGAGGCTATAGGTTTGTGTGGGAGGTTAATCTGCTGCAGTTCCTGTTGGTGACCATGACCTCCAGGAACACAGGTCAGCAGAAAGTGTGTTAGAAATAGAACATGGGAGGGGGGGAGCATTCCTCGAACGCCCCTCCAATGCCTGTTGAAAAAAATGTTAAGAAAGTTTTAGTAAAGTCTCTGGCAGAGAAATTATCCTCACCCCCATTGTACAAGCCTCAAGGAAGAAAGAAAAAGAAAAAGAGAGTCTCAATGAAACATTTAGTTCCTGTGCTGTTTTAACTTGCATGGTTTTCCTTGATGATGTGTTTAAGTGGTTTTTTGTTTTGTTAAAAAGAAAGAGCAAACAGTCCCATTAGGTGGGGCCAGGAGGAAGAAAACCAAAAAGGTTATCGAAGGGACAGATCAAGTGGACCACAAACCTGGTCCAAGGGAGAAGTTGAGATAAAAACGCAAATTGCCCCTAAGGGAATTTTATTGCCAGAAGCTGAGGGGGAGCTACGTAAGGTCTGGATATATGCTCCATTCTCAATAGCTGATTTATATAATTGGAAAAATCAAATTCCTGCTTATAGAGAAAATCCAAATGAGATGCATGTTCTTTTTGCATCCATTTTTCTGAACTCACTAGTCTGCTTGGGCTGACATACAAAGTCTGATGGAAATTTTATTAACCCCAGAGAAAAGAAGGCTGGTGAAGGTAATCATGAATAAGCCTTTGCAGAAGGATCATGCAAAAGATCCAGACTGGATATGGTTACTGAAGGAACCAGATTGGGAACCTAATACATTCAGCTGCAAAACTATTGGACCTTAGTTTTGTTAGGATTCAAACAAAAGTTAAGAATTTAGGGAAGGTCTGTTAAATTCAACAGAAGCAGGATGAAAATCCAGGGGAATTCCTAGAATGCATTATCAAACCTTTAGGCAATATACCACATTAGATCCTGAGGTTGAAGAAAATAAGAGAATGGTCAATATGATCTTCATTGGTCACTCTGCAGATGACATTAGGGTAAAAAAAAGGGGCCCCAGGAAAGGCATCTCTGAACTTGTGGAATGAGCATACAAAACATATCTTAAATGGGCTCAAAATCTCAGAGAAGAAGTAGCTTCAAAGAGCAAGAAGAAATGTAATTTTTCTCACCGAGGCCCTTAGACAGAAAAAGCAGGAGGCCAGGGGAACTGCCAGAAGAATTGCCGAGGAGGGGCCAATAGTTAGAATCCCATGCCCAGTGAGAGAAAGAGCCGTCCAGTTAGCAAAAAAGAAGCCATGAAGGTCTGTGTGGCTTGAATAAAAGGAAATGGCAAATGTGAGGTCAAAAAGAGTCACCCCGAAAAAAAGCCTCTCCTAAAGACCGCACCATATGAAGAGGAAGGTCCCCCTCCATATGCTCCTCCTTATCATACAAGGCAGCTACAGAATACTAGCAGTAGGACAAAGTGAACAGAGGGAATAGCAAAAAGTGGAAAGTCCTTTTTGCAGACCCCCCTCTGGGACTGTCAGACACTAATTCTTAAGGGCTTGGAGCAGGCTGCAAAACCTCCAGTGACAAAGTCCAAGCCTTCTCTTGTAAACCAAAAACCAGACAAAAGTCCTGAAGCCTTCTTCCAAAGGCTGGTTGAAGCATATGAAACCTACACCCCAATCAACCCCCTGGATCCCGAAAATGCCCATATGCTAGTGATGGCTTTCATATCCCAGAGTGCCCTGGACACTCAAAAGCTCCAGAGACAAGAAGGTGTCTTAGGGATGAATATAAGCCAATTAATGGAAATCGCTCGCAAAGTCTTTGTGAACAGAGAAAAAGTAGAAGAGAAAAAGAAAGACGATAGAATGCAATGCAAAGCTGAATTGCTGACAGTTGCATTGTCAAATAAATCCCAGATCCAGAGCAGAGGTTGATGTAATTGTTGTAAGGAAGAAGGCCACTGGATGTTAGAGTATCCCAAAAGGCTAGAAGCTGGGATAAGGGCAGGGAAGAGGACAGAATAAAAGAATGGAACTTGGTCGATTGAATCGTAAGGTCAAAATTTACGATCCCCAGGGAGGGAGAAGTGGAAGAGGGATGAAGCCCTGTGGACTCCCGGGCAGAGGCCGAAGAATGCTCCAAAGTGAGGCGGAAGCTATAAGCTTGGCCGTGATAGACGAAAGGTCTGAAGACTCAAGGGGACCAGGGTTTAGTCCAGCCCCCCTGAACCCTTGGTCCGAATGAAGATAGGGGGTAATAATGTAACCTTTTTGGTAGACACAGGAGCGTCTAGATCAGTAATTACAAAACCCTTGGCTCCCATTTCCAATAATGTACTAAACATCCAAGGGGTTAATCCCTGCGACCAATCCGCTCTCACAGGGAGGGACTCCTCCGAGTGCCGTCCACTAAGCAATGCCAGCAGGCGGCGCCCAGGAGCAGGGCCTTCTCTGTGATGGGCCCAACCCTCTGGAATGACCTCCCCGCCCATATTAGAATCACTACTGACCTCCGCTCCTTCCACAAGAAACTCAAGACCCACTTGTTCCAACTAGCTGGCCTGGCCCAATTATAGTTTTATTCTTTAATCCTCCTGGCCGGTATTTTAAATTTCTGGGGTAGATTTTAATTGTTGTTTTAATTTTATTACTGTTGTACAGATTTTATGTAATTCGTTTTTATGGGGTTTTGATGTTTGTCTATGTATATCGTATTTTAACTTTATCTGTACACCACCCCGAGTCCCTTCGGGGAGAGGGAGTGGTTTATAAATTTAATAAAATCAAAATCAAATCAAATTAATGGTCGGATAAACAGCCGCCCTGTGTTGAAGCCTTTAAAATGTTCCCTGAATGGAAGAGACATAGAACGTCAATTCCTATACGTGCCTGACTGCCCAGTTCCGCTGTTGGGTCGTGATATCCTATGCAAAATGGGAGCTACACTGTCCTTTGAGGAAGATAAAATGGCCCTAATAATGAGGCACCCCCCAGATGAGATATGGCAAGTAATGGTGGTTCAAGAATGTAAAGTACCTCAGCTGTGGGCAGAGGATAATCCACCAGGCCATGCACCTATAATTATACAAGTAAAGCCTCTAGCCATGCCTGTCCACCTACGCCTTCTTCATCATCTCAAATACATAGAGACAGACAAAAACTGTTTGCTTTTGAATGGGAAGACCCAGTAACAGGTCAAAAGAGGCAGTTTGCTTGGACTAGGTTTCTCCAAGGATTTAAAAATTCACCTACCTTTTTGGCGAAGCCTTGGCCTCAGACCTAGAAAATTTCCAGCCTTGCGAAGATGGAGATGTACTACTCCAATATGTAGATAATATCTCAGTAACTGAACAGACAAAGGAGATTTGTTGAAAAAAATACCAATCAATTGCTTCATCTGTTAATGGACAAGGGACATTGTGCCCCAAGCCAAAAAGCTCAGCTGGAAAAGCCCCAAGTTAAATACTTAAGGTACACCATAAGTCGAGGATAGAGGGCAATAGGACATGAGCAAAAAGAAGCTGTGTGCCAAATTGCAGAACCAATGACTAGGAAAAAGTTACAGGGACTTTTGGGCGTGGCAGGATATTGCAGGATGAGGATTTCAAATTTCGTGCTTCTAGCCAAACCACCTTACGCATCTACGAAGGGGGGTGAAAAAGAACCCTTTGTTTGGAGTTTAAAGCAGAAACGGGCATACAAAGCCCTAAAGTCAGAATTATCTTAGGCTCTGATAAGAAAAGGGAAGTTGACAACAACTTGTGGCTTATCTATCCAAACAGTTGATGCAAAAGGCTAGTTGCTACTACTCTCTTAATGAAGGAAGCTAATAAATTAACTTTCGGATAGCCTACCACTATCTATACCAGCCACGCAATTGAAGGAATTTTAGAAACGAAAGGACATTTATGGTTAACAAACCCTAGAATTTACAAATATCAGGCACTCCTGACTCAAAATCCACAAGTGACCTTGAAGCAAACAAATGCCCTAAACCCTGCCACCCTTTTGCCAATACTGGGATTCGAAATTGAGCATAATTGTATGCGAACCATTGAGAATCAGTTCTCATGGAGACCAGACTTACTGGACGTGCTGTTGAAATCTGCAGACTATAACTTGTTCACTGACGGATCAAGCTTCATTACTACGGGAGAACGCTATGCTGGATATGCGGTAGTCTCTCTTAACCAGGTTTTTGAGAGTGGACCTCTCCCAAAAGGCACTAGTGCCCAAGTAGCAGAATTATGAGCTTTAATCCATGCATTAGAGAGGACAAAGAATGAAAGGGTGAACATCTGAACTGACTGTATGCCTTCCTTACTTTGCATATCAATACTGCTGATTATAGGGAAAGAGATCTTTTAACAGCCTCAGGAAAGAAATTAAGCAAATGTGTGAATCGCACTGTTAAGGAAAAGATAAGGTGTGTTTTGAAACCCACCTTAAATGGGTAGATGCCTTACCCTTAGCTCTCTGGTCTGTGAGATGTACTCCACATAAAGAACTTAAATTATCTCCTTTTGAAATGATGTTTGGACGGTCACCGGTTATAAGCCATAATTTGAAAAAAAAATCATATAGGGGACCTGGGACATCTGGGGGCCTCATGGGTGAATCAAATGGTGGGAGAATTAAGTAAGCAAGTACAAGAAATCCAACAATATTCTCCCTTACCCCACCATTTTTAACAAATTCCAGTTATAATATTCAGGTGGAGGACAGTGTGTGGGTAAAACACTGGAAAGGGGAGAACTTGAAACCTAGATGGAAGGGCCCGTATACTGCAGTTATGTGTTCTCCACTTGCAGTAAAAGTTTTAGAATCCAAGTCTGGGATTCATTGGACCCACATTAAACCAGCCGCTGAAGAATACTGGGAGGCTGACTCGGACAAATCCGTCCCTTAGTAGTACGCTTAAAGAAACACCTCCTATAAGCTTCCCTACCAGCAATGGGTAGCTCTTATGGGGCAGAAGAAGCCCTACTGAAACCACAACCGGAGGCTGGTTTCTCGACGTATGGCTGAAGAATTGAAGAAAGGAAAACAATGTTCCAATTTATCAGTTGCAAGATGAATTAGAGATATGGTGGTGCAAGCTTTTATATCTGTAGCCACTATATCCTTTACTTTTGTAAGTTTGATTATCCTTATTATAATTTGTTGTGTGTTTCTAGCAAATAAGATTTGGTCTTGTGGAGAGCCAGAAGCTGATGCTGTAACCCTCCAAACTATATATAATCCTTACCCTCTCCCTGATGTGGTGAATCTATAGGCAAAAGGGAACTGTGTAAAAGGAAATCTTGTGTAAGGGATAATTATGATGTGTTTGTGGCTTTGGCTGTTGTTGGTAAAAGGCATGCTAAGTGATAACTTCCTGACTATTAATTCCCCATGTTGTGAAAATACCCCAGAAACGCCCATAGCTCTAGAAGAAGGATCCGAGGATGTCAAAAATCCCAGAGAACAGGGTGGAATCAAGTTACAGGAAGTGGAACAGGTCTGCTCCCATCAACGGCGCATCATTTATGCTTGGGGACGGAACCATAAGCCAATCCCAACACCTAAAGTCAATTATCTGACAAAACCTGTAAGAAAAAGGGCAAAGCATAGGGAAAAAGACCCTGCAACAATTGAGAAAAGGGGACTATATGTTAAGAGTGCTGGAGTTAGGTCAAAGCTTAATCAATCATTCTGACCCTGCCCTGGGTCAAAAATACTGGTTGTCTTTGTCTGCTGTACCTTCATCTTATCTTGCTGTTTCAGTTGAGCCAGATCTTTCGGGGAAAAAGCTACGATAGTCTTTGATAAGGGAGGTAGATGGGGAACTAAAATGGCAGAAGCCCAGCTACATGGCTATCTGTATGATGCACTTAAAAGACTGGGGATGAGCCGTCTCCCCATTGTTGGCCCCATAGCAGTTGGTGTAGAAATTATAGGGTCATCCTCCTTGTGCATCAAATGATATCAGGAACCTGGCATTCCTGTGGAGGTCACTATCAGAGGAACAATGCCCATCTGAAATGTACCTTGCCCCCAGGAAAACCCTTGTAAACATGAAATTAACTCGCAGCTTGTCTCCCTCTGCTCACAAGCTCTTCCAACAGAAAGTCACTTTCTCGCTCCCACCTCCACTCATTTTTAACCGATGGGAGGGGAATCTGACTACTGGAAGGTGCCCAAGGCTATTCCATCCACCCCGACTTCCTGTTTGGCTTTCAATACAATCCACTATGGGAGTTTGTGTTTACTTTCCCCCTGGAAACGCCAGTTCTCAATATCTCTTTGAAGGACCAGTCCTCAGGAATAAGCTAATGGACCCTAATCAAGAAGTTCCATTACAGCCCCTGACTGGTATTTTCCTAGCAGGAACTTTACAAGTGTGGACTAATGAAAGGAACCTCTGAGCCCATGCCTTCTCCATGAACATCGGCGTATGTGCAGGAGAAAATGGAGTTTTCTTTCTATGTGGGAGAAATGCCTATCTGTGCTTGCCCACTAATTGTACTGGCACATGCACCCTAGTACACCTCCTCCCCAAAATGGGGATCTTAAGTGGGGAACAGGTCCTCCCTGTACCCCTCATAGGACATGTCCAGAAAAGAGTGCCACTCCTAATTCCACTATTAGCAATCTTGGAAATAGGGACAGCAGTTGGAACAGGTGTAGGTGGAATGACCCATTGCATTACACAGTTCAGGCAACTGTTGGAAGAATTCCAAGAAAGCCTGAACCAAATTGCTGGCACCTTAGTTGAAGTTCAGGACCAGATAGATTGCTTGGCAGCATGCCATAGAACTTTTAACTGCTGAAATGGGTGGGCTATGTGTATTCCTGGGAGAAGATTGTTGTTTCTATATGAATAGATTAGGAGCAGTTCAGGGGGTGGTCCAAGAACTACGAGATCAAGCTTCCTCTATTGGTCAAAAAGTACAAGGAACAGATGTGTGGTTCTCTTGGCTACCAGGAACAGGTTGGATCAAGCAAATGCTATTTCTTTTATTATGTGGAATCACAAGTTTAGCCTTCCTCCCTTGCATAATACCCTTGCTTAAACAACTTGTTATGATGTCTGTAAAAGAAATACGGGCTGAAAAGGAGTTAATGTTAATGGAAAGCCTAATCCCACATACCCTCAAGGAAGATGAAGTTTCAGATACTAGCTCGTATATTCAAATTGCACTCTTAGAAGTAGAGAAAGTGATTCTGGAAGATAAGCCCTAAGATGTGTATTGCTTGTATCCTTGCTTTTTTGCTAGTCTGTATCCTGCATGCTTATATTGTTAATCTAACAGGCTAGACTCAATTGTGGGTATTAATAGAGTCTAGAAGGAGGGGATAAAGTAGAATAAAATATGAATTAAAATATAAGAATGAAGACGTGGCATAAAAGGGACAGTTAGAAGCTTTCTTAAAGGGACAGGAAAATATCATCAGCCTCTAACCACAAGATGTTCTAGCCAATGTCCCTATGTCAAAAGTCCAAACCACAAGGTTCAAATAAAGTTTGTTAATGACACATACTCCATACCTGTTACAAAAGGAGAAGTAAGACTTATAAGGCTTTTTCCTCAAGGTAACCAATAAGAAATGAGTTAAGTATTTCTGTGTTGCGCTGCTTTTGAGAATGTATAAGAATGCGTGCTTCGATAATGAAGGTTGTTCAGAATTTGCAATGTTAGCCATGTGCTAGCTTTCTGAACCTGGCTGCCAAATAAACACTTCCTGTATCCTGAGAAGTCTAAAGCCTGTCATTTTCTGCAACAATACAAATACTTATCTTTACAGGTATAAAACAGGTCCGTATTCATGTCCCACTATTGTTTAACGTACACATTGATGATATTGTATTTGTTTTTGCTAAATCAGAATTTCATTAACCACCTTTCGCCCATTGTCCTATCCCTATTCTTCTCTATACTGACAATGTACCTATTCATTCTATAATTCAGGTAGGCTTGAATAGATTCTTTGAAGCGTAACCTTCTCAGTGATTTGAGATTAATTACTCTTAATCACAAAGATTTTAATAACTCTAAAAAGTTCTTCAGGTCTCCAAGATCAATAGAAAATCTATGAGCAGGTCACGACTTAAGTATATAGGTATTTACTTTCAATCTTCTACCAATCAAGAAAAGTTCCTTCTTATAAGAGCCCCCCCCCCCCCCATCCTTTGCAATTTAGATATGCAAGTCAACATGGCAACAATTATGTACCATCAGTCATTACACCATTCAAGGCTGAAATTTTGAGTTTTATGTGTTTCTACAGGGATGTTTTCAGCCTAGAAATATTCCATCTAAATTCTTAATAGTTTTGTTCCTTATTCCACCCTTAATTCTCTTATTCATTAAGAATTAGGTTGTGTTTCCTCTGGGGCCCATTCTGGGGCTATGCCACTTTAGTTACTGCCTGAAGCAAATTCTTTGGTGAGCATCTTTCCACTTTACCTTATTAAGTAGGTTTGAGACTTTCAAAAGAAGACAAATTAATCTTGATTTGGATTACTATGGCTTTTTCTTCCTAACATTAACCACTCTCAGCCCAGATAAAACCATATCTGATTTCCAGCAGATCTTCATATTGCGTGAATCATGGATTTCTTTTTTAAAAATATAACTTAATTGAAAGTTTTAAAAATAAGAGTTAAATTTAATACGAACTAAACTAGAATAAAAAAGAAAAAAAAGAAAAAGAAATAAATGAGAAAGCTAAAGTGTAAAAGGAAAAAAAAGGTAGAAAAAAATAGAAAAGAAAGTAAAAAGATATAAAAAGTGCCTTCCAATTTTCTTTACAGCAGTTGCAAGTACAACTGCAAATTTACCTCTTTGTCTACAATTACATCATGATTCTCTTCTTTCTATAAACTAGCCTACCTAAATCATGAAAACTACAGATCAGTTCATTTTATATCTTTTTATAACAAATTTCTTTAAGTTTATAACATAGTATAAGTGTCAATCTTTTCAATCATATATTTTCCCATTGTTCGATTTGTATATTATCACCGAAAAATTTAACCCACTTTATCATACATTCTTTTGCTTGTTTTTTATCTACTTCAAATTTCAGTAAAGGTTTATGTTTTAGTGATCATATGTTCATCATTTGTACACAATTTCATTTCAAAGCCAGTCTTAAAATAATCAAAACTGTACTTTTGTCTACTTTTAAGGTGACCAACTTTTTTACAATGAAAAGGAGGACAAAACACGTTCTATTGTCCAAAATGCTAAGGTGACCAACTTTTTTACAATGAAAAGGAAGACAAATAAATTGGAAAAAATATATCGTAAATAAAAGAAATATTTTATTCATTGCAACAATAATACACTAAAATATGATATATGCATAATGAAAACATTTGCAACATTTTATATTGTAATTATGCTTACATGCCTGTTAATTATTATTTAAATGAGTACTTTTCCATTGAATTAATATTTTTTGTCAATGTATCATCTTCTAACAATATATTGGAAATATCTGAACAAGAAATATCCTTCATATTGAATTTTACGGCAAGTGCTGCAGCTAGAGTATCAACATTCAATCTCGATTTCTCACTTGTCGAAAAATCATTGGCAATTGAAAAAAACTCTTTCAACTGCTGCATTAGTTCCAGGGCAGCACAACCTAAATTGAACAAGTATAAATAAATGTTCACATGGAATATGTTCATTTTTGAAATGGCTGAAAATATCCACCCATCTTTTATTAATTTCAACATGTTGATTTTCAAAAATTGTATTAATTTTTCAGAATTTAAATATATATTCAGTCTTCTAATTTCTTCAAAGAGACAATTGTCATCTATTTTAATGTCTGGCATTTCTTTAGATAAAAACTCAACACAAGATTCAATATTTGTTCAATATACTTGCGATGAAGTAAAAAAACCACCATTAAAAACTGTTTAATAAAATACGTCACATAACGCGCAACAGATTAGCCTTCAAATATCAAAAAGGAGGACATGTAGGAGGACACTTTTCGAGGGAGGACAGAACTTACAAAAGAAGGACTGTCCTCCCTAAAGGAGGACGGTTGGTCACCTTACTACTTTTAATCTTTCTGATAATTATAAACAGGAAAACTATTATCAGCTATGTCTTTGTATTCCACTTGAGAGAATGCTAGTATCTCATAGTGCATCAATCATTTGTGCTTGTCTCTTATTTCTTCTATATAAAAAATTCTTCTCCTGAGAGCCACAAAGGTGTTTCCAGATACAACCTCTATTTGTATCTATTCTGTAGTCTCTATATGGCATGTCTAACATACCATGTTTCACCGAAAATAAGACAGGGTCTTATTTTCTTTTGACCCCCGAAATAAGCGCTTGGCCTTATTTTGGGGGAGGTCTTACTATTTTTGAGGTGCAGGAGAAGACGAGCGTGGTCACCTCATGTCTGCTGCTGCTCTGCAATATTTACAGGGAGGGCTTATTTTCAGAGGAGGGCTTAGTGCATGTACTTAAAAGCCTGATTGGGTTTATTATCCAGGGAGGCATTATTTTCAGGGAAACAGGGTAGTAATTCTAAAAATCTACATCTATCTTGTAGTTCCTAGTTCCCAGAAGCTGCAAAGTACAACTTTAAATCAGGCAAATTATTCCCGAATAATAAGCCCAATCGGGCTTTTGAGCACATGCACTAAAATAAGCCCTCCTCCAAAAATAAACCCTCCCTGAAAATATTGCAATGCAGCAGTAGCCATGAGGTGACCATGCCGCCTCCTGCACCTCAAAAATAATAAGACCTCCCTGAAAATAAGGGCAAGTGCTTATTTCAGGAGTCAAAAGAAAATAAGACTGTCTTATTTTTAGGAGAACATGGTAGTCTTTGACTTATGACCACAATTGAGAATGGAATTGTGAGGCCCGCCTTCTCCCCCTTATTCAAGAAAGTAAAGACTCTTGAAACTTGGCATTTCAAAAGGAACCTTTTATTGAAAAGTGGTGACAGCAGGGCAGATGCAAAACAGGCTTTGAAGTCCCTCAGGCCATACAATTAAGAATAAAGGAATTACAGACTCCTCCCAACAGTCTGGTTTGGATTCAACCAATCCGCAGGTGTGAAGATGTTATTGTACCGACCGCTCTGAGAAAGAGATAAGAGAGCTTGCCCAGGGCTATTTTCCATCTCTGCTGTCCACATGGCCAGTCCCTCCTGTACATTCCTCAAGAGGTGAGAAATAGCCAGGCAGTGGGGGTGCCAGGCAACAGTTATAAATCAGGCAAAAGGTTATACAAGAATGCATTGCAAGACAGAAGATACATAGGAAGGAAAATAGTACATAAATGTAGCAAGTTATAATTCCTTCCCCCCTTCCTCTGAAGAATGACAGATACATGGATCTGACAGGAATTATGATCATAAATCATGGCAGTCATTAACTGAGCCCACGTGATTGCCTTCCTTAACTAATCTCAAGTCTCCCTGTTGTGGTTGTTAAGCAAACTATAATATCATTAAGTGTAGCACAGGGTGCCTTAGGGGATGGGGAAGGTCCTGGTACTGCAGCCACCTTTCCAGGTCACATGTGGATTACTCTGGGTCTCCCAGGGCTATCCTCATCCTCTGAGGTACCCCCTGTACAGCATCCTGCCCTCTTGGGATTCCTCTCCTGCCCCCATCCCTTCATCATGACTTTTTAACTTACTTTTTTTCTAAAGATTGTGTTTCCCAAGGAGAAGCAACCAATGTGCCACACAGCCTTCCTATACAGAGACAGCTTCATGCCATTTCTGGAAGTGTGTGCCATTTTGGGAGTGGCACAATTCCAAAATAGTGCCCACTTCTTGTATGACACCACCATGGCTTCTGTATAGGAAGGTAGAGACATGGTATGAAGACCTGGAAAGGGTTCATGAAAGGAGGTTGAAGATCCATAGCTTTCCCCCTCTTTGGTTTCTACCATGTTCTTACACACTCCGGGTTAATACTATTTCAGCTGATCTGCTGTTACTTTTAATTTACTTTCCTTACTGGAGGCATTCGTTGGACCATCAACTAATACTAAAAGTCCAAGCATCTGTTAAAATGCTTTGTTCACAAATTCAGGGAGAGCCTTAATCTGAATCATTGTTCTGGACTGGAATAAAGTATGCTTCTGTGTCTTTTTCATTTCCGAATTTCTAGCAGTAATAACACTGTAACAGATGGTACAACTTTGATGTGATAACTTTCTGAAGTGGTTTGTATGTAGATAAATATTTGGCTTTGTGACAGTGATTCCAAATCTATTGTTACATTTATATTCTATCATTAGCTATAGATTTGATTCCTAAATGTGCTATGGAAAAATGTCCAGAAACGTTATCTGATGCAAAATACAGTACCTGGTGTTTTGCTCTTCAAGACATCATTTTACTGTTGTTTAATCTGTTGGGTCTGCCAATTTGTTCATGGCTTTGTTCTGTTTCTCTCAGAAATTCAATTGACATGGATGGAGCATGTGGCTTATTAAAACGATCTCCTCAGAATGTGGAATTTCTCCCACAGGAAGTCTGACAGGCTTCTGTCTCAATTGGTTTTTCAATGAAACATGAACATATGTTTATTTCTCCAAGCATTTGGATTATGTTGATCTTTTATTGTCTCCACTACCATCCTATCATGAGCGTATTTACTGGTTGTTTTGAACTCCATTTCACGTGGCTGTATCATTATTTTTTCATAAGTAAGCATAGGCTGCCTTGAGGCCCAATTGTGGGCTGGAAATGGATGGACAATTAAAAAAAAAATCATTTATGATATTCATTGTGCTTTCAGGTTTAAAAATGTCACATAGGTTTACAACATAATTAAAATATAAATTTATAATCAAACTCTGAAAATAACATTTAATACCCAAATAATTAAAATATCAAAATAATTACAGCAGATAAAACTAAGCAAAGTACACTGAATCAATGTAGACCAGAATAACATAATTTTTCTAGGGACCAGCAAAGAAGAATCCTTAGATACTTTGAGGAGAGAGCATTTTGAAATTGTCTGGCCATCTTACTTTTCTTTGGGACTGAGCAATAGGGTTTAAAATGCTAATCCTAAAGCTGAGGTAAATTTGTATGGGTACATTCAAGTAATGTGGTCTAAAACCATTTTGATCCTTGAATATTACCACTATAATTCTAAATACTGATGTGACTATATATATGTTTATATGAAATTAAAAATTAACAAGCATACTAAGGCTGAAAGCAAGCGTGTTGAAATATGTTTAGGATTCCATTCTTAATGACAATTTATTTCATAAATATATGTCCTATCTTTCAAGGCAGAAAATCTTCCCAAGATTTGCTAATTTCTATGCCATATTGGGGGGGGGATTGTGGATAATATATTGAAGCAAGGGAAATTATTCTCTTTTGTTTGCAATTCTAGCAAAAGCAAATTGAGCAATGCGTGAAATCTGAAATGAGCTACAAATCTATCTGAACATTCAGAAGCCAAGCACAGTAAATACACAGAAGTGCAGAATCAGTTGGGAGAGAGCTTTGAAGTAGAAAAGAGGCTGTCTTTGTACTTTAGAGAATGAAGAATAGAGAAGAAACAGTTATGATGGGAAAGGTGGAAAGCGGATATAGAAAGCTAAAGGAATATGAGAAATCCAGTTCCAAGACACTTATTATAGAATGTGTGGATGATTAATCGAAAGCTGAAATTAAGTTCTTTCACCACTGAAAATAGACTCCCTAATAATTCTAAGTGCAAATGAATATGAAATTAGAGTTGATGGAGATGCTCCAACAAATGTGAAAGCGCCAATCACTTCTGTATACAAATTATAACTATCCAAAGCAAATCAGAAATTGACCAATTCAAAGAAAAGTATCGTTCAGCAGTGTGGCTTTTATGTGGGTTTATGAGATTTATGGGGAACACTCACACAGAGTTCCAAGGCAGTCTATTCTGAAAGAACTATGTTTCAATAGGAACAGCAAAGTTTATTCCAACGCTGTCAAGTGGATCACGGAGAGCTAAGTACAGTAAGGAAGATACGGCATAAGTATCTTTCTCAGCTCCCATAGATACCGCAGTATGATCGTTTTAAATACTCTGGTGGTCAAGGTAAGAGGAAAATTTCTTGTAAGTGCTTTGCCTTTAGCATCAGTACATTGTTACCAAATGCTAGATAGTCTTTTTGTTAAGGAAGCTGAAGAGGCTGAGGATGAAAGTTAATATTTATCTTCACTAAGAATCTAACCACGTTTTATGGCAACCTAGACTCTGCAGAAAGGCAATCGATTGTGTAGCATTCTGATATAGGGGAAGCTTGCTAACAATCCAAGTTAATTTTGTTTGTGACAGATAGAGAGTTGCATTCAAAGGAACTTATTTGACATATTTTTCCCCCAGATAGGAATTATAACTAGTAAGTTACAGCTTAATGCAGAGGAAAATCATGAAGCTAGTTGTGAACATCTACTCCTGAATACTGTCCTTAGATGAATTTAAGGAACAAGAGGCAAAAGTAGAATGTACTCTGCATTGCCACTAGTAGAGTAACATTCTAGGTAGCATTAAAAGGTACAGTTTCAATTCTTGGCAAGGATGCTCACTCAGTTCTCCCCTTCTTTAAGGTCTTAATATCTATGTTTTGACTAGCCATTCTTATTTATACAAACAAATAACCATACCTTGCTTTCTGGAGTTTATTCAGACTGCTGTAAATACATACCGGTAGTTTCAGTGTAGAAATAGAATTAGTTGTAATAGGACCTATCATTAAGTCAGAGTGGGGTGAAGGAGTCCATTCTTGTACTCCTTGATCTCTTGGCAGCTACTTTTGACCCAAGTACTCTTCTGGCCATCTCTGAAGGTTGAGAAGGGTGCACTGTTTTATGGTGGTTGTCTTCTCTCCTCTGCAACCATTTTCAGGCTGTGGGAAGAGGTTGCTTCCCAGCCTCCACCCTGCCCCATTTTGTGTAATGACACAGGGTTTGGCATTCTTCCCACAGCTATTCAACATCTACATAAAGCTGCTGAGTGAGCCCATTTGTCACTTGGGGGTCTAGTATCATCAGCACATTGTTTATATTCAATTATATATTTGAATCCAGGCTAGCCAAGTGAGCTCATTGAGGTCCTGCTCCAGTGCCTGGAAGCTGCACAGATCTAGATAGGGAGAAACTGTTTCTTATGTAATCTTGTCAAGACTTAGTGGCTGTAGATATTATTCTCTCTCTAACTTTGGATGTGGTAGCACTTCACCACTCAAGAAGGGAATCTGCAGTCTGAGGTCTTCCTGGACTCAATCCTTCTTCTTAACAAGCAGGTGGAGCTGGGGCCAGCAAGGCTTTGGTACACTTTCCTAAAGTGAGAAGCACATCAGTCATTCAATCATGTCCTAGTGACCTCATGACTTGATTATTGCAACATGCTCTACATAGGGCTATCCTTGAAAATCATCCAGAACAAGCCCAGAATGCAGTAGCGTAGGCAGTAATGGGTATGCTTCAGTACACCCACTCTTTGCTCCATGAACAGCACTGGTTGCCATATTTTTTCCAGGTATGATTCAAGATCTTGCTTATCTATACACTATTAAAACTCTCATTCCTGTAACCTTTAACTAAGAGAAAGGGTGCATCACAGGGCAGCAGTTGTTGAACCAAGGTACTTAAAATGGGCTAACTTACAGAATGTTTCCAAAATCCAGGACTCATGGCTCCTTTGCATTTTATAAAACATTTTATGACATAAACATTATAATAAAACAGTGTATAACACAATACAGGTAGTTATTTGATTTACAACCACAATTGAGCCCAAAATTTATGTTGCTAAGGGAGAAATTTGTTAAGTGAGCTTTGTCCCATTTTATGACTTTTCTTGCCACATTTGTTAAGAGAATTATTGCAGTTGTTAAATTAGTAACACTGTGTTAAGTGAGTCTGGTTTCCCAATTGACTTTGCTTGTCAGACGTTTGCAAAAAGGGATCACATGACCCCAGGACACTGCATCTGTCATAAATATGAACCAGTTGTCAAGCGTTTGAATGTGATCATGAGGATGCTGCAATGGTCATAAGTTTGAAAAATGGCCATAAGTCCTTTTTCAGTGCTGTTGTAACTTCAAACGGTCACTAAGTGAACTGTTGAGGACTACCTGTACAAAATATCACAAAACATTGCTGGATTGATGTTTGATTGTGCTATCCAGTTCAACATGGGTTATTCTTAAGCCAGGTAGATCTCTGAATGTATCCCAACTTTTCCAGCATATTGAAGTCAGTGTTGAAGGCATTGAGGGATCTGGTCAGAACGTATGGATGACCCAAGAAGTCAAGGGTTGTCTAATGACCCATAAAGCCCTACATAGGGTCTATTTATTTCAGAACTGTCTAACTCTTATGCTGCTGCCTGCCTGGCTGATTTGATCTGACTAGGTTAGTGCACCCCTGGTCCCTTTGATTAAGCAATACTTTCTTTTGGATTTCCCCCGCCCCCAAAGCATGCCTTCCCTCTGGAATGAGGTTCCCCTTAAATCCAGTGGGTTCCCATTATGATGGTGTTCCATAGGGTCTTAAAGTCCTGGTTCTTCTCCCGTGCCCTGGGCTAGGATGATTGGAGCTCCTAGTTGGGTATATGTTAATGTTGAGCAGATTTGTCATCTTGTTCCATGTTTACTGTTTCAATTCAAGTTTTGTATTTGTTATTTTGTTTGTTATGTTGTGAGCCACCCAGAGTCAATTTGGAGTTGGGCGCCACCTAAATTGAAGTCTGCATAATTTCCATGTGTTTCTTTCAAGTTACTAATTTGCACCAGTTCCATTGATTTAACCATAGAATAAACAGGAATCTTAATGTAGTCACGTAACTTCATTTACCCTCAAGATTCTTCTTTTGCACTGTGGTCTGATTATCATACATTTCATTGGTTTGTATATAGTATTTTATGCTTCTCACTGAAAAAAAAATCCTGAAATATTTTATAAATCCAATAAATTCATAATAGAAACTAAAATTAAAAACAATCTATTAAAACATAGGTTTAGGTTAATGCTAATACTGGGGAAAGCCAATCTAAAATTACTAAGTGTGTCTGCATTGAGGTCTGCAGTACCACAGAAGGGTGATAATTTCCTAGATAGAGGTCATATGCTAAACAACGATGTCCATTACTTTATTGTAAACTCAGCTCTGCTGGATAAATACCTCTGGGCAAGCACAGTGCTGACTGAAAAATGTTCCATCTTTGATGTCACTGGCATCATAGCTGAGCCTGTAAAGTGAACTTTAGCTTATGTTCCATAAAATTCATAGCTCTATTGTTCTGTCACTTTATTGACTCAACTCCACAATAAATCAATAAGGAGCTCTGGCCCCACCTTGCAAGCGATGTCCTCTGAAAACCAAGCAGACAGATCTTTGACAGAATACCACTTTGTCTACCACACCAGGATTTTGTCTGGGATCAATGTACTTTTCCAGGATTAAATTCTGATTGACAGTTGTCTTCTGAATCAGCATTTGGTTGGGGTAGTTTTAAAATATGAGACTGCTGACATTGTAACTTGAGCCGAGAAGAGGGATCAGGACAGAAAAACTCTGCTCAGTTCTAGTGCAATCTATTTCTTCCTCTTTGGATCCAGTGAGGCCATTCCACCAACTTCCACACCTGTCTTTGCAGCAGCCACACCTATCACTGAGCAGATTATGTGACAGGCGTTGTTCAAAATGTGTGGAAATGTGCAAAAACTAAGGCTGTGCAATGCTTAGATTTAAAACAATATAGATGCTTTTGAGCAAGTGGAAAATGCTCACCTAGTGCCTGTCAACTCCTTAAAGTGGCCACCTTTCCTCCCAGCATCATATATTCTGCCCTCCACAGCTGCATTTTGAGTTCAGTAAAGACATGTTTGGTTTAAGAGCTGCTGTCGAATAGGGTGTGTGTGTGCATTCATGAGCCCTTTAATCCAAATCACAGCCCTAGTACAGAGCATCTCTTTCCCAACTTCTCAAGCTGCAAAATCATTTTCCAGGCTCACACATCTTTTTGAAGGATTTGTACAGCCCTACATTTTTAATGGCGACTTCAGAATGCAAATTGCTTTCTTCTAATGAAATCTTTGATTGCAATTCCCTTTCCAACATTTTTAGCCATCAGAGGCTAGCAAGATACATTATCAGTTGTTGTTTATTCCTTAAGAAGATAAATCATGAATAGGGGTATGTGGCACAAATATAAATAGCAAAATGTGCCTCTTCCTCACAGTGTCTGGGACGAGACTGATGAGTGAATACAAGAAATGCAGAAAAATGTGAATTCCATGTTTACAGATGTAAAAGAACTACTGCAGTGTAGTCTCCCTGAATTATAGGGGGCTGTGATTTATGTCTTTAGCCCAGACAAAAACGTGACTTGATATTAGAACACACTAGAGTTAATCAGTAGGATGAATATAGTCAACAGAAAAAAAAAGAGTAGTAAGGAGACCAAGAACTTAGAAACAAGTTTCTAATCAAGTGAAGACATCACGCAGAAGACGTAGGATGTGCTGCTTGCTGCAGGAAATCTGGCCATCAAAATATTACTCAATCTGGAATTATGAATAACACAGGCTGGCACCCCAGCTGCCCCAAGACAAATGAAAGGTGACCAACATTACACTATGGAAGACAACCAAAATCTGTTAGTATGACTATGAACATCCACATGCACCAAGCCACACAACAGTCAAGTAATTTCTAAATTTCATGGATTATTTCATACTACAGCAGATGTCTAACGAAGCAAAATAATTAACCAGTAAGGAAATCATTGAGCAGGAGCAGTAGTTACAAATTAACTTCTACATGTTCCAGTGAAGACTTGTTGTTATTTGAATTAATTACAGGGGACACTATATGGACAAAATGTTTTCTAAAACATGGAAAGAATTGATCATGTTGTGGTTAAGAGAGGGGAGGACTGGAAGAATTCAGCTTCAAGATGTCCTTGTGTTATGGAGGCTGTTATGTGGATTTTGGCAAGACTAGCAGACTAAACAAGGAGGAGGATGGATAAGGGGGATGGATGGATAATACATAGCTTAAGTTCATGGAGGAAAGAAAGGACTAAGCACTGATATTATATATTTCTGAACAGAAAAGCAGAAACTGCACACATTTTGGAAACAAATTCCAGGTAGAAGCAGTCATGCCACCTTTTAAAATATTTATCTTGACACTACATGTTAAAATTTATATGAATTAAGCATCCAGCACAATTAATATATATAATTTTAAAAAAATTCACACAATTTTGTCACATTGCCTCACCATTGTAGAACTTGTAGCAGATATTTTTATTCTGTATTTATTACTTTATAAATAACTCAACCAGGGGTGGGTTCCGGATTCTTTTACTGCCGGTTTGCTCAGGGACGCACTTCGGGCATGCGCAGTAGTGAAAAAATTGCTTCTGCGCGTGCACAGAAGCAAATAACAAGATGGCACCACCTACGGGACACCGATAGAACCAGTTCGGAGGCGTGGGCGGCCAAGTTACTACCTACTCGTCTGAACCAGTCCGAACCGGTAGGAACCCACCTCTGAACTCAAAGCAGGAAACATATCTAATACTCCTTCCTCCTCCTATTTTCCCCATAACAACAACTCTGTGAGGTGAGTTGTATGCTAAGAAAGACTAGCCCAAAGTCACCCAGACAAAATTGTGTGTGTGTACACTGTATATATAATCTGAAAGACGGCAGTGACAAAAATTATATAGCCAGGTCCATACACACAGACAGACGCAGACACGCACACAGACGTGTGTGTGTGTGTGCGCGCGCGCGTGTCTGTGTCTGTCTGTCTGTCTGTCTGTCTGTCACTGCTCTCTTTCAAGTTGATTGTTTAATTTATCAGTCTAGGATACATTTCTTAATGGTCTGCTATCCAAGTAGGAGTTCTGGAGGTCTGACACTTTCTACTTTATGAATCCAGGCAAAGCAAGCTGAGGTTGTAGAGGAACAGAAAAACTGAGAAGAAAAAGGAGAGTATCTATACAGTAAAGTTGTTAATAAAGCATATAATTGTATTACAGGTACTAAATTAAGCTGCTGTCTTATTTCCTCCTTTTCATTTTGTTCCTTTGCTAAGTCATTTGATGTAACAATTTATCAATGTATACAATTTATCTCTCAGTGAATTAATACTTCTTCCATGGCTAGGTTAAACTTTAGAGTGCCAGAATGAAGCCACCTTCTTGGCTTTGTTGTTGGCCAAAAATAAATCATTATTGGTACATGTTTCTGGTAGTAGCCGACATACCAGCAGATGGGCCGGGATTTGCGTTTTTCCACATTCAAACAGCATGTTGCTATCTGCTAAAAGCCTCCACTTGAGCATATTGGTTTTACACTTAGGTGCACCAATCCTCAACCTATTCAGGGTCCTCCAAGAAGTATAAGGGAAATCAGATCCTTCAGCCATTTCCTCCTTTAATGTTATTCCTTGCTTGATGGTCTCCTTCCTCCATCTTTTAATTCAAGTTTGTTCTTGCATACTCTCAAGAGTGTTTGTTCTTGCCATAAAGCTGTTCCTACATCTGAGTTGGCGGGCTTGGGACACCGAGGGTCATTCTCTTGCTTAGTTCTCTTGACATCTGTTGCTACCTCCCTTCTTATCTTAAGTGGGACAATGCCAGTGAGAGGATATATTTTCTCAGTTGTAAGTTTATGACATCTGGTCACTAAGTGTATTGCTTAATTGACAGAGATGTCAACTTGTTTTGTGTGTGCAGATGCACCCCATACTGGGGAAGCATATTCTGCTGCAGAGACCCTCAAGGCCAAAGCTGATGTGCACAATGTGGATGGCTGAGTTACAGAAGTTCTGTCACTTCAATACTAGGCAACATCATTTCTGTCAAGCTTTAGGAAAGGAACAAGCAGTCTGTGCATCCACCTGCAGGTATGCATGCTCTTATCCAAGCTTGAAATATTTATTTAATGCAACTGAGCTGAAGCCTTTGAGCTAGACTTAGACTTAGAATAACTTCATTGTCACTTTGAATGTACACTAATCGTATAAAATGAAATTTCGTTGCATACAGCTCTCCAAGGGTCTCCACCTCTAATATACATTACATAAACATGACACAATAAATAAATAAATCAAAGTTATGCATATACCAACATACATTGTATGACACGGAGAAACAACACAGTTTAGTTTATTTAGCTGTTGCTCAATATTGCAGGGAAGAGCAACCTATCCTCAATTACAATAAAACCAAAGCATTTATTTTCTCCAAAGGACCATTAACCACTGGAAAATTAATAGCACTGACCAATTTGGGGCACTCAAACATCTGGGCATTTCCTTCGATGCCTCAATGATCTGGAATGAACAATGAAGGGGTTATCAGTGCCTAGGTTCAGATGTTTTCAAGTGCCATTCTGTACTTTGACAACCATTAATGGAAATAAGCATGTCTGAGCTGACATGAAAATGTTTCGAGCCAAGGTTCACTGGTCATTTGCTACATGGTGCACACATTTCTTACTATCACAACTCATTGAGGCAATTTCATGTGAATTTCTAAAAAATGTTTTTTTTAGCATAGATGTTTTAGTTTACATACATATCTAACTTCCATTCAAGATCAGATTCCAGAGTAATTTCATCAGAGCCCTGCATATAGCTTTGTGGGTTGAAATACTAGGCTAAATACTTTTGCTCGCTTTGTTGAGTGATTCAGTTCACTCAAATTGCTTGCTTTTATCTGAAGGGTATTGACTGGGACTGTGCTGGGTGCAAACTAAAGTGGGCATTTCCCATGGTAATTTTCACATAAATTTCATCTGGTTCAGAGACAGCCTGGTTGGAATAAAAAGAGCAGGCCTTCCGGACTGACATTCAAGCAGAATTTAACCGAAGATTTTTGTTTGTAAACAGCGGACTCCCTCGTACTAAATACTTAGCCAGCAGTTTTGTGTGACCCAGAGAACAGTCACATTAGAACTGGAAACAATCTTACATACTCTATTGTAATGACCTTTCCGCATGATGTGACAAAATTAACTAACAGCATCTCTCTTAACCCAAAGACACGCAAGACCAGAGGAGAAAATTATTTGCCTCTCTTAGCTGACAGATCACCAGATCTCTTGATGGGTTGCTAAATTAGTTGCAACTACTATTAGGTATTTAATTGTCTAGCACTGCTGATAATTAGATTTCCAGTAAGCTGATTTGGATTTTACATCTATTTTATTTATGACTTTTAAACTGCTTTACTATATAATATGTGCATTTTGGTTTTTATGTTTTGGTCTGTATGAAGCAAACCAATGCAAAAAAATCTGAAAATGGTAAAAACAACAACACCCTATTTAAAATAAGAACATTGTAGCCTTCACATTCCTACTGATACTAATGAATAACAAATAATATTTTTCAAGTATCTTAGTAAATTGTACTTGGCTAACGTGAAAAGAACTGTAATGATGCTGAAATACGGTAGATCCCTAACAATATCAAAAAGGAAAGTCACATGGAACAAATAAAGATATGGATGGATGGCAACCGACTAAAACTCAACCCTTCCAAGACGGAGTGGCTGTGGCTTCCGGCCTCCCGGTTCAACCAGGTGCTTCCATCTCTGGCCATCGGGGGCGTCCAACTAGCCCCCATGGAACAGGTGCGCAATTTGGGCGTCCTCCTGGATACCTGGCTGTCCATGGATAACCATGTAACAGCCGTGGCAAGGGGGGCGTTCCATCAGGTTCGCCTGATGCGCCAATTGCGCCCCTTATTGGACCGGGATGCCCTACGCACAGTCACCCATGCGCTAGTGACGTCTCGCCTGGATTACTGCAATGCTCTCTACATGGGGCTTCCCTTGAGATGCACTCGGAGACTACAATTGGTCCAGAACGCGGCCGCGCGGGTGATTATGGGGAGGACTAGATACTCCCCTGTAACACCTCTCCTGCGCGAGCTGCACTGGCTGCCTGTGGTCTACCGAGTGCGTTTCAAGGTTTTGATTATGATCTTTAAAGCGCTCCATGGCACAGGGCCTAGTTATATGCAGGATCGCATCCTGCCCCACACATCCCTACGACCAATTCGCTCACACAGAGAGGGACTTCTCCGGGTGCCGTCCGCCAAACAGTGCCGGGGGGCGACACCCAGGAGCAGAGCCTTCTCTGTGATGGGCCCAGCCCTATGGAATGACCTCCCCCGTGACATCAGGATGATTTCCGATCTCCGCTCCTTCCGTGTACAGCTGAAGACCCACCTCTTTCAATTATCCGGCCTGGCTCAATCGCAATCGTAATTTTCCCATTCCTCCAAACTGTTTTTTAAATTGTTCTTAAATATTAATTTTATTGGGTTTTTACAATTGGGGTATTTTAAAGCAGATTTTTAACTGTCTATTGATGTAATTTGCTTCCTCCTCCGTGTATGTATGTGTGTTGTGTATGTATGTACGTTTGGTGTTGTTATATATGTTTCATGTTATATGCTCCATTGTACGCCGCCCCGAGTCCTACTTGGAAAGGGAGCGGCTAATAAATCCAAATTTATTATTATTATTATTATATTATTCTTGTAATCTGCATTGGTAATAATTAGCACTGGTAAATTACAGCAAACAGAACTGAGCCCTCACTCACATGTTTTTTTAAAGCAAAACCTGCAGTTTATACTATGTATAAATCAACGGTAACTGACTGAATATGTCTGTATTCTGGATTAAAACACTTCATATGAATTAGTTTAGACAGTGTCAGTGCTGCATGGAAGACTTTTGGTATATTTGAGCCCCCGTTAATCTTGCCTTAATATTTTTTAACAAGTGAAAAATTCCAACAAATGGTGCTTGAAATATGTTGTCTTGATGAAAGTTTGTCTTTTATTATTTCCTGGGTGATCAGTGAGAAGATCATGCAGTATAATCGGATTGATTAGTACCAACTGGGCTTCAACATTAGAAAGTCCTGTGGTTATTCTCAGTCATCATCCTTCACTCAAAAGCAGTGCCCCCAAATGCTGAAACAATTGACTTACATTTTGTTCCTTCGGGGCTGATGTTGATTGATTCCATATGTCAGCAGAACAATGTTGTGATCGCTTTTAATTTGTACCACATTTCTCACTTCTTCTGTTCATCTCTTTGGGAGGGCGCACAAATCAAACACAAAGTATTTAAATAAGTGTAAATAATATATTTTTCTTTTTCTTGAAATATATTTAATATGCCTAAACACTGCAGGGTGAATTTGGAAAAACTCCATTCTGAAAAGTGGGACAAAGAGTCACAAACGTTGTTATAGCACATTTCTCTACACAATCCCTTGAAGGTTATTCCCATCTTGGAACAGCATTAGTATCTGGGAAGAAAGCAAAAACTATTTTAATAATAAAAAGGTCAATCTGAAAGAAAAATCAGATTAATAATTTCATCTGTTCATCTGGATTACCAGCACAGGTATGATTTGGCCAAAAAGTAGATGAAATAACTATCCATCAAATGGTGATAAAACAGGAGCAGGAACATGAACGTAAATGAATATTTTCTGGGATATTTTTTGAATATATATATATTTCATTTCAACTTGGAAAATGTTGAATTAAATTTACATTACAAATGGGATCTCTTGGAATTACGGCAAGCATATGCTGCTGGAATCAATAAATAGATTCCTCAAGGATGGCATGGTTGGAACTGGGTTTCAAGTGACCACTAGAAATGTCTCAAAGATGTATGCCAAACACAAAAGCTGTGACAAAACTTTCAAGTTCTTAAGATTCTATTGTTTCAAGTTTTCTAATGCAGAATATTTCACAGAACTTTCAATGGAAATGCAACACTTCAGATTTGAACCATTTAACTCAAATCTCATTTGATTAATAGCAAATGAGAGTGTCTGTCTTGGAACACTTCCCAAAGTTCTTGAAGCAACCCACTTACAATAATATTGTGGCCCTGGTGGGGAATTATGATGACCATGTCCCATGATAAAAAGGTTCCTGGGCCACACCTCATCTTCTCTTAATTTCCTTGGGGACTAGTAAGTCAGCCATTCTTGCTTTGTCTCGATGAGATTTTCCCTGCCATTTTAAAATTCTTCCTATGTTTCCTTTCCTCATTCTATAAGAAATGTTCTAGGTTGAATTCAGTCCTATTAATACTTTTGAGAATTTCAGGCAGCAATACTGCTTCTTAGGCAATAAATGAGAAAAGAAATGAAAGTGGGTTTTTCCCCCTGCGCAATTGTGGTTGAAACTTATGCTGTGGAGTGCAGGTGACGCCTCCTCCTTGAGTAATGTTGGAAACAGTCAGGAAGAATATGAATAGCCTAGCCAAATGTCCTTTTATTTCTGAATATACCAAGATTCCCCCCCCTTCCTCTTACTGCCTCATTAAATCTCTTTGCCTGGATGGGATATTGGATTTGACCTTCAGCAGAAGGAATTTTTTTGGTAGGGGCAAAGGAAAGATATTGCAATAAATAATTAGTCCTGCCAAGTTTAATAGGTGGCCCTTGGGGTTAATTAATCAGACAATTGAGGTATGCTTTAGCTCTTCAAACACTATCGTGAAAAAGACAAATGCAGACATGCTATTGTGGGTAGCAATAACGATGGCTGTTGAAACTCAAAATCAGCAGGTTCATATTTTGGATTCTGCCATGCATGATGAGCCCTGACTCCATTGCAACCAACATAAATATCCTCATAATTCAAATCAAGATGAAATGTCAGTTAATTTAAAGTATATTTTCTGCTCATGCAATCTCTGTGTGAATACACATTCACACTCTCCTGTCTTAGTGCATGCTCTTGTGTTGATTATTTTATCTCTTTAGCCTTTGATAGAATTTAAAATGCTCTA
This sequence comes from Natrix helvetica, assembly GCF_964273705.1. Lineage (NCBI taxonomy): Eukaryota > Metazoa > Chordata > Lepidosauria > Squamata > Natricidae > Natrix > Natrix helvetica. The sequence continues at coordinate 112,239,667 of NC_138552.1, read as the reverse complement.
TTGCCTGTCTGCAGTTCATTATTTTACTACTACCTTTCAGTACTTCTTTGCCAAAGGAACCAATCTGATTGAAAACAATGGCTCTGAAATATGGATGTCAGTTATGCTCTTCTTGGTAGTTCTTTTTCACTAGAAAAAGTTAGTTAATTTGTATTTGATATTTCTCTATAGTGCAAGCAAAAACCCCTCCCGCCCTCCATTTTGCATGTATAAAAGCTAAAATTGGGTATGTCTTGACATTGAGAAAGTTCTTGGAAAATGTACATTTGATCCAGATGTCGAGCCAAAATATTGAACTCACGCCTTTGAGATGAGATAGTTTAGCAAGCAAAAGTTGTAATTTGGGGGATGACATTCGTTTATTCTACAGTTTTGGTCCTAGGATATTTCAATCATTGCTGAGGTTGCTCCGTCACAAGTGGCTCAGGATTTCATGTCCAACAGCCAGCTGGTCCAAACAGCATCGAGCCTGAGGCTTGCAGTTCCATTACATTTGATATAGGATTATCTTGGGTGAAGAAGTGGTAAATAATTCACTTTTGGATTCACAAAGCTCAGTGGATGTGGTTCAGCCCGGAGGCCTGATCATTCCAGTGGTCCCCAATCTGTTGTAGATGGTCTTACTTATTCTGTTGCTGCTATTATTGAAACTTAAGATATTCTATGGATTATAGAAATGAGCTGGACCCATTCTGCATCAACTCTTGAGTTTAATGTAAAGCTGAAAGCAATGTTGATAGTAAAATGAGAATAAGACGATGGATAAGTGTCGTGGTGGCTCAGTGGTTTAATGACATGGAGATGGTCTTCGCTTCAGCAGTTTGAATCCTAGCAGTGAGCTCCCATCATTTACCTCAGCTTCTGCCCACCTAGCAATTTGAAAGCATGTTATATACGAATAGATAAACAGGCACCACTTCAGTGGGAAGACGAGCTGGTGTGCAGATGGTTAGGTTTCTGATGGTGCTGGACCGTCTCAGTTGCAACGCTCATTAGACTTTAGTGAAGGAAGTGTGCCCAGGATGACATTACAGGAAAGTGCTCATCTTTCTTTATGGTGCAGAACTAGCTCACCTCCTCTGGCACACTTTAGAAAAACACACAAACATGAACCAAACAGGGCTAGAAGCCAAACTACTTCTCTGCATTAGCATTGTAGTCTCCTAGCTAATGTAACATTATCATAAGCTAAAAAAATAAATAAAATAAATAAGACCAAGCATAAATTAAATTCCATTTGGGGTCATATTTTATGGTAGAGAAGGCAGAAATTAATACTTGCTATTCTGCTTCCTGTGATAGTTAAGGCATCATCTGCTCCAGTAGGTATATAATTTTAATTTTATAAATATAATTTTATGTCCTTTTATTCTATTTTACATATTTATTTATTTAAATTATATTGCATCTTATCCTATAACTATTGTACTTTACCCTACTGTTATTTTAAATTGTTCATATAGGATTTTATTGGTGATATGTGTTTAAACCTTGTGCTTTGATATGGCCTATAGGCTAATCAATAAAGCTTAGTATTATTATTATCTGCTCCAGTAGGTGATATTAAAGAATCTAAGTGCAAAAACCCCTCCAAACACACATTTCCTTCCAGGACAATGAATCAGAAATGAATTGGGGGAAAAGCAGATAACATCTAAAATGGGAGAAAACAATCTACATTTCTTAGTCTGATCCAATGGTGGGTTTCAAAATTTTTTAGAACGTCTTCTGTAGGTGTGGCCTGCTTTGTGGGAGTGGCTTGCTGGCCATGTGACTGGGTGGGAGTGGCTTGCCGGCCATGTGACTGGGTGGGAGTGGCTTGCCGGCCATGTGACTGGGTGGGAGTGGCTTGCCAGTCATGTGACTGGGTGGGAGTGGCTTGCCAGCCATGTGACTGGGTGGGCCAACTTGTAAAATGTGGCCCAACTTGTAAAATGTGGTGAAACTCACTTAACAACGCTCTTGCTTAGCAACCAAAATGTTGGCTCAGAAACTCTGGCATTTGAAGCACAAAAGTCTTAAAGCTGTCAAGTTACAAGATCCTTGCACCCCTAACCCTTTAGAAAAAACCCCACCCCCCCAGGGGTGTTCAAACCTGACAGCTTTAAGACTTGTGGACTTCAACTCCCAGAATTCCTCCTCCAGACATGTTGGCTCAGGAACTCTGGCATTGAAGTGTGCAAGTCTTAAAGCTGTCAAGTTACAAGACCCTTGTACCCCTAACCCTTTAGAAAAAAACCCCAGGGTGTTCAAACTTGACAGCTTTAAGACTTGTGGACTTTAACTCCCAGAATTCCTCCTCTCGCTCTTCATCTTGATGATGTGAGGACAGGTGGGGGGAGGGAGCTGGAACCAGTTCTAAACGGCACTGTAGATTTGTCGAACCTCTTCTATAGAAGAAGTTAGAACTGGCAGGAACCCACCCCTGGTCTGATCCTAGTATCTGGTGATCATTGGAACTCAGCCAGAAAATTCCACAAAACAAAAGGTGTCTTTTTTTTTTGCTACATAGGCATGTGTCAAAAAAGCTGTTAAAAAAAAGATACCACATAGCTATTTCAGATATTGGGAAGATGATTTAGCAAGGATAAGCCTACCCCAAATGGAACAGTACAGTATCTTCCCCGTGTCTTTAATTTCTAACTCACACAGAATGCTTGCAGTGCACTATAGAACTGGTCTACTCAGAAGTAAGCCCTCTTGAGTTCAGTCAAACTTATTGGCAATCTTAGGTGATCTAGTATCTATCAACCAAAGCAACTCTAAATTTAATGAATTGCTCTCCTGAGCCTAATTGCTTAAAATGGCCTAATTGCATTCAACATATTTAGACTTATCAGAATTATTTTAGAAGGCTGTATCTATCTAATATTAGAAAAACCAGTTAAATATTCCTTGTTCCAAAGAGATAATTTTGTATTATACTTTACTTTTCTAGATTTCTGACATATCTGAACCGAGCTTTTGGCCATCAAGAGAGTCCGAATTCTAAATCACTGCAGTGAGTAACCATGTTCCTTTATCTCCTGTAAAAATGGTATTATATATCTGCTTTGCATGTATTTTCCAACAAGTGCATGAAATTCCCCAAAACTTTTCCTCATAGTTTTACCTAATGAAATTTTAATTTCCTTTTTTTTTCAATCAAAAGAGCATTACAGAATTCAAATGATCACTTTCAGCTAAAGAAATCTTTCAGGATTAACAAGCCATACCACTATATAATTAGACAATTAATTATACATATAACAAAGTATCATAATTCAAATGATATGTTTTCAAAAATCTGTTCTATACTGCAATTATTATTCATTCCTGTTGTCTTGCAAGTTAAATGTTGCTTATTAAATGGTTAAGGTTAGGGTATTTGGGTAAATCCCTGCCAACAGTTGTTTAAGCAAAATATATATTACATTTAGATATTACTGAGTAATATTGGATAGCAATAGATAGCAATAGAGTAATAAATTAAAGAAAAGGATGAATGGTAAGTGTTTTAAAATCCTTTTCTTATCTCTAACTATTTGCTATTATCTTGTGTGCAGGAATGAAATAATAGAAAAAACAGAAATGACTTTGGGGTATTTCTTTATTCACACATACCATGACCTTACAGTTCAGCATGCAGTAGCCTTCTGTTTCAATAATTCATTTACAATGCAGTCCCCAGCATTTCCTTGCAAGTAAATAAAACTAAATTCAGTGGGGATGCAACTACAACTCATGGCAGATGCTGTATAGAGAGAAGCTATTGGCCTTCTTTGGCTTTGGCAAGATCATACAGAGAATATTGACTGATGCATAATGAACAGAATATTCATGAAAACTACTATAGTTAGACTTCAATGGGCATTCCATTAAATTATGGTTAAAAAAACTCAATTGTGGTTTAATAACATGTCTGCATTGGCAAGCAAAATTTATATGGTCATCCAACTCAAGGTGGCTCACCACAAGAAAAAAATAGGTCCCTGATCCATCATTTCCATCCATTCATCTATAGGATCCATTTTATCTTATTCCCAGCACTTGGAGAAAAGTTAGTTCTTTACAACATTCTGGAAGATTAAAATTGTGGGAGCCTACTGGATCTTGGGAGAAGTGTGTTCCACAAGGCAGAGGCTGTTCCACATTTAAAGGAAGGAATCAGGAGCATGATCCTTTTATCCAATCTGGTGGAATGTTCAGATACCTTCAGAGGGAGGAAGTACTGTAAGTAACCTGGCCCTGTGCCATTTAGAGCTTTTAAGGAGATTAACACCACCCTATAAGCACACTGGAAGAAACTGGGAGCCAGTTTACATAGCAGAAGCTTACATAGCCAGCAGCTTACATAGCAATGATGTAATATGGGCAAACCAAAGATGCCTAGTACTTTGTGAGCAGTCTCAGTCTAGATCAGTTATAACTTTCAGAAGGTCTTCAAAGGCAGCCCATGTAAAACACATTACAGTGGTCCAACCAGAAAATGATCAAAGTATGATTGAGCAAAACTTCAGGTATGGATGCAATTTGGCACATAAGATATATCTATGCAAAGACACCCCTGAACTGAAGAGGACTCCCAAATTGTATACCAGCTCTGTCTGGGGAAGTGCTTCCTTATCAAGAGTCAAAAATAACACTTCACCAGAACCGGGAGGCGGCGGGGACGGGACACACACCCTAAGCAAAAACCCATTTTCTATGTTGGACAGGATCCACTTCCTGCCCATTGAAACCTTCACAGCTGCCAAGCACTGGGTCAGCATTGAAACAGCATCAACTCTCTGCCAGGGATGGAGAAGACATACAGATGACATCATCCAGTGGGTACACACAGATGTTAGAGGAACAGTGAGAGATCTAAACCCTGGAGTACCCCACATTGTAGGGCCTTAGGGATAGACCCTTCCCTCCAAAATCCTGAGTGGAATCGCTGACAGAGGAAAGAGAACTACCATAAAACACTCCCAGTTTTGGGAGACAGTTTAGAAGGTTGTCCAGCATTATATCCTGCCTTCTAGCCAGGCTCAAAATTCATAGTTTAAAATGAGAATTTAAAATAAAAATTAGTGCTAGCTATAGTTTTGTACCTGTCTGAATTTGCTAATCATATTAATTACCATTAGTCTGGATGGCTACATTACACTTATAGAAGATTAATATTTGTTGTTCTGTTCTCCACGAGTCGAAATTTGTTCGATCTCTAACTATCTCCTTCATAGGTCATTTATAGGACAGCTATCTTCTAACTGTTTATAACTTTCTAACTGTAAATAATATATCAAGGAATGGAGAAGTTGACTTTTAATGAATTAAAAAAGTAGAATTGAGAGCATAGTTTTTATGCAAATGATCACAAGTTATGTATAATATTAGCCGCATAAGATCAGAACACAGAAAGAAAGACCTCTTTCTATAATTTCAAAAAGCTGGTGGATTTTTTTTATACAAGTTATACAAGTTTTCATCAAACTTATTCTATGGAGAATTTGCCATATGGACAGCTATGAAGAACTGAAACTTTGAAAATATCATACAATGTTTAGTTATAGCGGTACAAAGACTAGTGCTTTCAGATCTTTTTCAAACAAGATAAATAGAAAACCAGTGTTAATTGAGAATATACTTCTGTATTCTTTCTTATTAAAATTGGTACATAAAAACTAAATTTAGGATCCTATCAACCGGTCACTCAGCTGCTACTTCAAGCTACAGAAAGATACATAAATTAGGAGCTTATTTATTTCATACATGTATACAATAGCATAAAATCTCATCCTGAAATAACTATGAGCATTGCACTAAGGCTACTCAATTATTGCAGTATATACGAAATAGTTTACACTATGTATAATGTCACAAATGGTATGTATTATACCATTTGCAGTACAGCAATTGAGGTATATGGGTTAATGTTTGTAAAAACTTCAAAACGGTTATGAGAAAATAGACAAATTTTAAATCAAGTTGAGAATGCTCCTTTAATATATTACATTAATAGTACCTGCAAATGTAGCAATATGAAACATAACTGCAGAGAAGTAATTACTAATCCAGATGGACCTGATCTAAGTACTGCATTGTTACATAGAGAGCTTTTGAATATTTTCATTTAAATTGCAGAGCTTCTCAATGATTTAATGAAAATTATTTTGTAATCTTTTTTATAAGAGATGTAGACATGCACTAATTAACATCTCTATATAACTGCTTAAATATGTATTTGTAAAAAGCCCATACAGCAAGATTGTTTAGCAAGATGCAAATATTTTAATAGAGCATACTGGAGATTTACACCTTTAAATTTGTCTAGCGTTACAGGCTCAATTGCGTTAGCTGTGATAAGTACCAGGTAGAGCAATAAGAAAGTAAATTACATTCAGTACCAACATCTCCAGAGAAATGAGCTCCACAGAACAGATTTATGATGTATATTTGGTAAAAATTATTTTACAGTGAGATTGTATACCAAGGTTTTAAATGAGCTATATGAAACGAGAGATTATTTTTTCATTAACTATATATAAATTATGTTTGGATTTCATCTTACTGTGTGAGCTTTAAGTTTTTTAGAAGGTGATAAAATGAATATCCTCAAGAAAGTTTAAAGTGGCTTTGCTGCTATTTTACATTTTACCAGTGGCTATGATTTTTCTTTATAGTGACCCACTTTTTGGTTAAATGGTAACTGATAGCTGTCTATTTTGTAAGACATATGTAACTACAGTATAGTATTAGTGAAAAAAAATCATGTAATCAGTATTAAAATGAATATTTAATTTAATTGTTAACAATATTTTTATGCCATACATATCTCCAGATTCGGGTTGCATACAAAAACAATTTGATCTATAAAACATCTTAAAACCCATCCCCACCACAGATTAAAGTAACTCTCTCTCCCACCAAAATAAATTTAAAAACATATAAAAGAAGAAACAGGCAGCCCAGTCACTATACGAAATTTCAAAAGCCCATCTACAATCGCAGTTATGCAAATGGCAGTATAATGAGGGGATAAACATCTGAGGGTAAAGTTTCTTCAAAATAGTTTGAAGAGGGAGTCAAACTATTCTCCAAGGCACCTGAGGGTGCAATGGGTGGAAACTAATCAAGGAGAGAAGCAACTTAGAACTGAGGAGAAATTTCCTGACAGTTAGAACAATTAATCAGTGGAACAGCTTGCCTCCAGAAGTTGTGAATGCCCCAACACTGGAAGTCTTTAAGAAGATGTTGGATAGCCATTTGTCTGAAATGGTATAGGGTTTCCTGCCTAGGCAGGGGGTTGGACTAGAAGACCTCCAAGGTTCCTTCCAACTCTACTATTGTATTGTATTGTATTTTCCTGACTGTCAGTGCTACCCCAGAGAACCTTGTGTTCTGGTCTATGACCCTCCCTCATCAAATATACAATGTTGTTGAAACTATTTAACACACATCTGCAATTCTTCAAATCAATAAGTGTTATATTTAGGTGTTCATGTGTTAAAGTCACAAGAGATGGAACCTTGCATGGCATCTAGGATCATTGCTGAAGAGGATGACAATGGGAATCATAAATATGATAGCCAATAGGATGTAATAGGTAAGATGCTGGCAAGATGGCAGCCCGCTTGAAGCCTAGATTTTCACATGGGTCACCTCTCCTGCAGGGGCTGAATTGGCTGCCAGTTTGCTTCCAGGCCCAATTCAAAGTCCTGGCTGTCACCTTGAAAGCCTTACGTGACTTGAGACAAGTATTCTGACCTGGCTCCCAAACACGACAAGCCTTTTGTAGTTAACTAAATGCTCCCTTTATTAGGAACGCCAGCAGCTGCTCTCTCACAGCAGGCTACAAAGTCTCTAAGTCCTGTGGAAAGTGATGCTCACTCCCTTTCCCCCTGAACTGGCTCAACACACCAGGAGTTTCTCTCTCTCTCTCTCTTTCCACACTTGCAAAGGAAGTCCTGGAAGGTGTGCTTGCTTTTTTCCAGCAGCAGACACACACACACACACACTCAGAAGGCGTTCCAGATTCCAGGAAGAATTCTGATAATTTCCAGAAAGGATTTGGAAGTGCAGGCTGTTGGTGGTGGACTGGTAGGGAGATGAATACTTGTCTGCCACACCTATTCATCTCCGCCCCCTGCCTTTAATCCCCAGAGCTAGGGTGGGGTTTCACTAGCAGCGGTGGCTCTTCCCTCCCAAGGATCAGCCCATAGATTTCCACTGTTCTCCTCTTTTCTGTCTCCTGTGCATCCACGCATCAAACACTGGATCCAGATGTTTCTCCTCTTCCTCATCAGCTACCTCCAGACCTGGGAGCTGTTGACTCTCCATCTGAGGGCTGATGGACGGCCCAGACTCTGCCTTTGTCTCTATCTCTGACAGCTCCATTCCCTCTTCCCCCTCGGAGTTCTCAGATTGCCTTGATGCTGGCTTTGACTCCCACTCCTTCTCCTCCTCATTTGATTTGATCGCCAAAGGGGCTGGTGGCCGACAAGCCACAACACAAGATTATCTGAAGCACTATCTTGTACAAGTCATATCTACATGACCCACTAGAGTGGTAAGGCATTGGTGATGCCCAGATTTTTGGCCACCCTTAGATATAGAAGCTGGTAGGGTGACTTAGGGCCATTACTGCTTTTTGAGCCCTAAACCAGGATATTGAAAACCTCTATTATTTGGCATAATTGCACTGGCATGATATTAAGTCCAAATTATTTTTCAGCTGGTCCCACTTAGTTTGGGAAATGGAATTCATTGCTGCTTTAAGATCAGTAAAAGTTGAGAGGAGAGAGATACATAGTTTACAAAGTGAATTTGTCAAAGATATGTTGAAGTATGCGGTACTGATCAGTCATGGCCAGCTTGTTCCGCAAGCAGATCTTCCTGTTTCAGCCAGTTTCCAAATTTTCATTGCAAGTATCTCCCATTGAGTTTACTGAAAACATTGAAAAAGCTGATGGGTTCAGCAGAGACAGTTTTACTGTCCTTCTTATACATTGACACAGGGATAAGCTAGTTCCCAGTCACTGAAATGCATCCATATTTATTGATGGCTGTAAAAAGGGACACACATCATACTGCTTTACTTTTAGTTATGGAGCATGCTGAGCCACCTCTACAGAGTTCGCTGAAATGTTTTTTTCAGACTTCTCTCAATATGTAGTTCTTTAGATGAAGTGGACCATTACTAGAGTGTCCTATTGTGATGCTCCTAAAAAGAATTGGGTTCTTTGTTGTAATATTGGGATTAGGGAAAGCCATAACTGCTTTTATCTCCATTTTCTTTTGCTTAATTAGCTGCTTATAGCATTGCTTCTGGCTAAGTAGGTTGTGTGCTATTGTCATTAAACTGCTGGATTTATGCAGGTTATATTAGCCCCTTTTTAAGCTTTTTTTTCATTTTGCACCAAACATGATTTTGGGCTGTTTGTGGTCATTAGTATTATCAACAGGTAGGTTTTTTTTTTAAGAATTCCTGCACCAAGTTATATTATTCTAAGAAATAATAGCATATCAAAAACTCACCAAATTCCATTCTTTCCCTTGCTGCCTGAAGATGGCAAGAGTTGAAGTTTGATTTATTTAAAGGTACCATTTATAAATTAAGAGAAGACTGACATAATTTATATTCAAGAAAACTTTATTCAGATAAATCACATTGCACTCATCACATCAATATTTTTACTTTTAAATTTTGAACGAATACATTGTTTAAATTTCTATTTTGCACAATGTTTAAGGAAGAATTTAACCAATGTAGAATAGAATGGAAATTATTACTTTCTTTGATTTTGAAACTTTTCTTAATTCAGTCTTAAATTTAACTTTTGACATTTTTTCTCCCAGGTCACACTGCTGATGGCCAGTCAGTAGCTCATGTTTCCTTTCTACCAAGTACTACTCCCAAGTACTACAATCAAGACAGATACTTCCACCCTAACCTGTTATTTTATTTCTGTTTCTTAAATAAAAAAAAATATTGCAATTTGTGTCTATTAAAATTCATTCTGCTCAGTTCAGTTCACTAAACTACCAAACTCATGTTGAACTTTATCTGTCTTGCCAGGTAGTAGCTACGCTATCCAAATTAATGATATACACCAATCTTAGAAGAATTTCCTCTATCACTGCATTCAAGTCATTAATAAAAATACTGAAAGACACCAAGCTGACCCTTGCAGCACACATTTGATAATTCATCCACACTGATGAGCTCTCTTTGAATACACTTTTCAGGCCAGCTGTGCCTGCATATAATAAATATGTCTTTCAATCCACATTTAACTGGCTTACTAATCAGAATGTTATGGGGTACTTTGTAGAACTTCAAAGAAGGAGTTCTGTGTGTGCCTTGTTCACTGCCACATTCCAAGATTGAGACACAGATGTCTTTTTAATTAAACTAACAGCTCCATATGTTTTCTTGGGAAGCGGGTCCAGCAGCATGAGAATTTATTTTATTGATTCAGACCACAGTCCATGTTTATTATCAACCATGACTGTCTGCAGAACTCCAAGTTTTAAGACTGCAGTTTTTACTAAAACTAGGGAACCTGCAGAGTCTGGCACTAGGCTAAACATCCATCTCTTCATCTTCTGAAGCCTTAGTGAGATTTATAGAGCGAGTAGTAGTAGATTTTATAATGAATATCTTTTGATATTCAGAATATATTTTGATATTTAGAACAGAGATAAAAAATACTACCAATTTGTGCTTATTCCTATTCCAGTTTGATTTTTATTTGTTTTTTTTGGTAAACAAGCTGCTAGCAAAAGCCTTCTGAAGGCATTTTTTTTAATAAGACAGCAATTGCATCCTACTAGGAATTGTACGCACCAGTCATTGCAAGTGTTTGTTGTCTGAAAACACTGCGAAGAAAAAATGAGCATTAGTTGCAAAATGAGCAGAATCATGACAATATATTTAGCCCCATAATTCAGTTTATATACGTACATACTAACTCTATTTTAATAAAGAATTTTTGGAATCTGAGATTATGGGTTATCTGAAACAGGCAGTTATTCCTCTCTGCAGATTGCTCATGAAGAAGAGTCTGGAATTTCCTAGAGAGATCAATCCTTAAATATGTCACTCCCAATAGATATATAATTAAACAACAAAACTCCCATCAATATTATTTCATGCCACTTTAGACGATCTCTGATTTGTTTTTGAGAAGTATTATCCTTATCTTCTCCTTTGTAGACTTTAACAATATTGCTTTTATTATGTCATGTTCCAAATCAAGGACTAAATAAGTTTCCAGGGGCAATTGGCAGTCATATTATATTAAATGTGAAGAGGGCTTTTTCAAGAACTTTTAGAAAATTTCATAATTGGCTTCACTGTGATAGTGGCAGTTTTGTAGTGTCCATTTTCAGTCTTGATAATTTCCAGAAACTCATGTAATTTCTGTTCACTATGCTGATTGTGGCTGACAGTTGACTTTATTTCTATATTCCCCCTAATAATTTACTGTCTGAATAATTACACACACTTCCTCTCAAGAATCAACTGATAAGAAGGATTATAAAGAGTTCAATTTGCTACTGCAATTAATACTTTTGAAAGCTATGCTGTGGTAGAAGTCTTGGATTTAAAGAAAAGAGCAATAAATAATAGAGCAATTTTTGCTCATTTAATGCTGGAATATTCAGTCATGGGCTGTTTTCTTTAATTAAATCTGTTTTGGAGAACAAAAATGGGGCAGGTATGAAGTTGGGATCCCAACAAACAAATCTGCATTGTGATATTTGTGTGCTGAATGCAAACATTTCAGGGGGTTTATTTTTCATGCTACGCCACACTTTTTAAAATTAGGACTTCTTGAATAAGCTATCCATCCATCCATCCATCCATCCATCCATCCATCCATCAAATTTATTTGCCAACCTTCTCATGGTTCAGGCAACTCTGAGGGACTTAACATTACTACATTAATGCATGGTACTAATTTTTAAACAAGAATTTCAAAGTCAGCGAGTATAATTAAGATGTTGGACTGGGACTGATTATAAGTGTGGACTGCTCTCCATCTTTCAAGTTATAGCAGTAAATAATATACAATAAACCACAACCTAAGTCTACTTTGATAATTTTAGTTAGCATATTATATATTTTTAAACTTAAATATTTCACAGAGAATGCATTTTTTTCAGAGGGATATCTGGCATTTTCTGGCCTTTCATAGTTTTAAAAGTTGTTAAAATATATATAAATTTGTGACTCAGTTGTGAGTTTACCTTATCACATTTTCTCATAAGGCAGAATGGGAGAGAGGTAATGCAGAGTTGTTTTGCTCACTTCTCAAATGTCTGAAAAAGCATTTAATGCAAACATAAAAGACAGAAAATAACCTATGCTTTCTCTCTTACTGAATAATTTTTTTCTACCGTCTCAATAGAAAATACAATCACAAAACAACGAGGAGCAGTTACAACAGCAATATGGACTTGAAGAAGAAGAAGAAGAAGAGAAAGCATTTAGTAAAACTTTTATCTTCTGTAAAGCTATCTCTTTATTAATGATACTGCTTCTAGGATAAGATTAGGCAACTTTTTTCACTTACTAAAAACATTGGAATACCTTGATTATTGGATTGCAAGTTCTTCAGTAGTTCAGTTGCTTTTGACTTTTCATGACTCAATAGGCATTATTTTATCAGAATTTTGTACTAATACTGTTTCTTTGAGTTCTTGAATGCCTCTGCTTGGGTCATCACTGATTGTATATAAACACATTATTTTTTGTTGGGGCTATTTTTCTTTGACTGATTTTTACAGAGCCAATTTGATGTGTACCAGACTAGAGACCACAAGACAGAAGAGTTCTAGTCTCGTTTGAGGCATGAAGCCAGCTGCATGACTTTGAGTCAGTCACTTTTTCTGAGACCTACAGTAAGTGGAAGGCAATGACAAACCACTTCTGAAAATCTTCCCAAGAAAACTACAGGGACTAATTCAGGAGTAACAGTATTTCTGGTCTTCAAAAAGGGGGAAGGAAGGGTTTGTAAATACTTGCCTGCACACCTGTATGATAAGAGAAGGAATGCAGTAAACAAAACAGACTAGTTTAGTCCAAAGATGTGAAACTTTTGTGAATTTTTACACTCTTTGCTTCATTATAATATTTTTAAAAAGCCACTCCTCAGTATTAAAATGAAGAGAACATGTTACATGCTAGGAATATAATTGGATAGACAAAACTTGGACACAAATGTTAGATGTGTGAGTTTGCATTAACCAATGGATATTTTTCCTTGTTTTAAAACGTTTAATAGGTTTAAACTTATACATAAATAATACTAAACTGCCCCTCTTGGTTAAGAGATCAAGGAGGTATCCTCTTTGCTCCTGTGCAGAAATAAAGAGCTTTTAAAGCCTTCCCAGCCTTAGTGTGTTTTTTGACTTGGTTCAATGAATCAGCCAGGCTTTTAGTTAACACAGGTAGTTGTCAAGAGTCAATACTGACTTAAAGGAGATGCTCAAGCATTGATTTTTATGAGGCTTGTGTCCAATTATTCTTGCCTTCGCATGATAGGTACAAAGTATCTAGCTTGGACTTCATTATTAGTATTTTTTCTAATGGTTTGATTTCATCTAGAATCAAATGATTAGTCCTTCTTGCAGTCCAAGATATTCTCAACCATTTTTCTAACACAATTCAGAGGCATCACTTGTTTTTGATTAACCCTTTCTGATACCACAGCTTTCTCAGCTTTCTGATAGTACAACTGGGAAAATCTTGGTTTTGACAACATGTTCCTTTATCAGTATGATTTCTCTGCATTTCAGTATTATTTTGAGATCTGTCATAGTATTTCTCCCAATCTCTGTATTTCATGGCTGCAGTCACTATTTCTGTGAATTTTTAAGGTTCAATGTTGAGTTCTTATAGTCAATTTTTATTATGGGGTGTGTGTTTGCTCTGAGTTGTGAAATTAAGGCAAGTACAACTTTAATGCTAAGTATACAAATAATTCTCTCTGTGGTTTTATAGAGAGAAGCATTTGTAGTAAACAGCACAAGAAAACAGAAGCTTAGAAAAACTTCAGAATTCAATGTTTAGTGTCATCCTTTTATAAGGTTGCCAAAAACAGATTCTATTTCAGGAGCTTCGAAAAGGATCATTAAAACAGTTTTATCATTAATGCTTGATTCAGCTATTCTCTTGTTCTTCATTTATGATAGGCATTCTATAATAGTTTGTTTTATTTTAATGGATTATACTTGCCAGTTATTTTATAGGTTTATTTTAATGTTAAAGTTTTCACTATATTATTTAATTGTAAACTACTTGAGAGTCCCTTAAAGGGAAAAATCGAACATTAAAAAATAGAACATACAGCTTTACACAGCTGAAAGTCTTCACTGGAGATTAATTATGCTTTCCATAAATTAAGAAATATGCAGTTTGTAAGATATCTTAGGTTCTAAGTACAGATAATATTTGTGAAAGGTTACCTAGTAATAGTTGCAAAACACTCAAACCTTCAATTTGAATAGCTCCCCAAATACTTAAGAATTTATTCACCTAGAGGATGCAGCTATGAGACAAATTATCATATAACAATCCTTATGGTTTAGCCTCATATTTTTCAGCTAAGTTATTAAGAGATTCCATATCTCTATCATTCTGACCTTAGTAGCTTTCTGATATGATTGTATGTCTCCAACTGATTGCTGCCCACAGTATAAGGAAAATTGTTTTTTTTTGGGGGGGGGGAAGTCTGTGGAATATCAATGAGCAAATCCTAAGCATATCTCTATGGATCTTTTTTTTAAAAATGCCTGCTGCAGAATTTAGTAAATGTGCTGAGGATACTTGCAATAGCTGCATTGCTGTTACTTTTACCAGTAATTGGCATTTCTGAAATACTATGAAAATGCCAGCTGTCACACCATCTTGGCCTTGTTGACAAGAGGTCAGGATGAAAAGCAGCTTCTCAACTTAAATACTCATAGAGTTGGAGAGCAGGTTGAGGAAGCCAGACTGTTGATCATATATATATATATATATATATATATATATATATATATATGTATGTATGTATGTATGTATGTATGTACGTACGTACGTACGTACGTACGTACATACATACATACATACATACATACATACATACATATATATATATATATATATATATATATATATATATATATATAATATTGCACTTGTGCTGATCAATAAATAAAGAGAGACTAGTATAGATCTATTTCAAGCTATTTAGCTCTCATCAGCTAGCCATACCCTTACTGGGAATTGAACCTGGGCTGTATTACATATTAGGCAGCGGTATTAGCCACTAAGCCACAGGCTCTCCTCCTTTATCAGCTATATATTTTATAAAATATCTATCTATCTATCTATCTATCTATATAATATGTATACACACAGACACACACACACACACACACAATTCTGTTCAGTGTGCAATTCTAAAGTTCCCAATATTTTTCCAATGAAATGTGCCAACAAATACAATTACAGTTATGCAGATCAGAAAGCCAATATTTTATGCCAGAGAGAAATCATGAGCTAATTTTCTGGTAAGCCTGAAAAAATTAAGACTGTTGTCTAAATATTCATCCATGATAAATGCCATTTTCATGCCTTCTCCCAAATGAAACGTTTCTCTCAATTTAAAGGCACGTTTTCATAAGAGCTATTTCTGCCATCCTGAAACTTTGCAGATTTGTTATCTTCACCCATGTTTATAAAGCCTTGCATCTAAATAAATAAGGTCCATATTTCACTCTTGTGCAACAGCCAAACAGCCAAATTCATTCCCATGTGAGTGGCCTACATGAGAAAGCAGACTTATGGAGCAAAGCACGATGCATAGCAGGCCAGGGGGTGCAGAAAGCATGTTTATGTATTTGGGGAATTTTAAGAAAGCAAATTTAGTCTTGCTTTAAGACTTCCAAATGAGAAGCCTTTTTCTTAGAATGAATATAACTGGATTACTGTCAACGTTTTTTCCTCACCATTCTACATGCATACACCTGTCATTATTAAGGTCAATTTTCATTTCAGGATTCATATGGATTAAAAGTCTATCTGTTGTCTTAACGAATGCCTTTGACTGAAAGGCTTTCATTGGATAAAACTGTGTGGTAGCCTAATATTTTCAGCTCTGAAATTTTTCTGTGCCTGTCAGTGTCTTCTTGATTTTAGAACCGGATTCATAATCATTTCTTCCCTCTCGGAAAACAGTTGACTGGAAAGATTTATATAGAAAAAAAATTTCCTTTATCCATGCCAGTTACTGTATGGCTGTACAATAATAAACCTCCATTTCTCATATTATCCTCCCGTTCCCATCTCTCTTCTCACATGAATTTTACTCTGGGTTCTCAAATTAACATTTCACATAAACTAATTTACTGGCCATGGTTGCACATACATTCAAGTGTTTGCCTGAATTCATGAGAAGTGAAAGGGCATAGGTGAATGGTGACACAGAGTTATGCCTGCAATGTCCCATGTATTCTTGGCTTCATACCTTCAGTAGATGTGAAGAGGAACTTGATTCATGACCACTGTTATGGACTGCTCAGAGTAGTCAAACTTTGATTTGGAGGAACAGGCTTGGCAGGTTCCTAACCTTGCAATCCAAGGGCCAGTGGGTCTTCAGATATCTGCAACTGAGACTCAGTACGGGTAAATGTTGAAAGTGAGATAAAAAGAAAATAGGTTGATGTTGAATTTGGTTAGAAAATCCATATATATTCAATTAATTTCTTTGCAACTATCACACAGTAGTTGTTTTGACATTTATAATAATAATAATAATAATAATAATAATAATAATAATAATAATAATAATAATAATAATAATAATAATAATAATAATAATAATAATAAATTTGAATTTATTAGCCGCTCCCTTTCCAGGCAGGACTCGGGGCGGCGTACAATGGGCATATAGGACATAGAAACATGTGTACAAACACATAAACACATAAACATACAAAAATACAGAGACACACATGCACGGAGGAGGTAACCAATTACAACATTTAGACAGTTAAAATCCCCATTAAAATACCCCAATTGTAAAAGACCCAATGTACAATTAAAATTTAAAATTTAAAAAGACAGTCAGGAGGAGTGAGAAAAATTACGGTTGAGCCAGGCCAGATAATTGAAAGAGGTGGGTCTTCAGCTGTACACGGAAGGAGCGGAGGTCGGAAGTAATCCTGATGTCACGGGGGAGGTCATTCCACAGGGCTGGGCCCATCACAGAGAAGGCTCTGCTCCTGGGTGTCGCCCCCCGACACTGTTTGGCGGACGGCACCCGGAGAAGTCCCTCTCTGTGTGAGCGAATTGGTCGCAGGGATGTGTGGGGCAGGATGCGATCCTGCATGTAACTAGGCCCTGTGCCATGAAGCGCTTTAAAGATCATAATCAAAACCTTGAAACGCACTCGGTAGACCACAGGAAGCCAGTGCAGCTCGCGCAGGAGAGGTGTTACAGGGGAGTATCTAGTCCTCCCCATAATCACCCGCGCGGCCGCGTTCTGGACCAACTGCAGTCTCCGAGTGCATCTCAAGGGAAGCCCCATGTAGAGAGCATTGCAGTAGTCCAGGCGAGACGTCACTAGCGCATGGGTGACTGTGCGTAGGGCATCCCGGTCCAATAAGGGGCGCAATTGGCGCATCAGGCCAATTTATCTTCTCTCCTTCCAAGATCTTAAAGATTCCTTTATTTTTTTAAAATCTTATCTTTCTCATGTTTTTTCCAGTTAAAACAAAACAACCTCGTTGACGGTTCATTGTAATATGTGGCTGGGATGTAGCATAACCTACCTCTAGGGCGAGTGGATTCCAGCAGGTTCTAGGGACCTTTAAGGGATTTTCTGGCTCGTATGGGAGATGTCCTTGTCAAAGACCTTATTTTGCCCTCTGGAATACAGAGAACAGGTTGCAGGATGCCTCCTGAACTTTCTTTCCTTATGTGCAGAGCTCATTCAGCCTCTTGATATAACCACAGCTGTAGGCAATGACAAAAATATGGGAAGAAGAAAATGAATCTCAGGCTTGATTAAGAATGCATTATAAAGGATGTCTTTTTGCTATAATAAAGGCAAAAAAAAGAAGCTATTCTCCTTTCCTACTGTATCTTCAGTCCACCCATGCTGCTTTTCCAAGTTTTTGGGGATGTTTGGAGATCTGACCCAGCAAATCCTACAGAAGCCTTGGTATTGCATTGGCTAGATACTTTGAAACAAATTTTAATTATGATCTAGACTGCCACTTTGGCCATTAAATGGCCAAATTAAATTAAAGGCCATTTTTCTAGTCAGATTCTCTTACATGGATTTGATGTCTTAAGACATATGGATTTAGATACAGTATTTGGAGGAGTTTGACCTGCCTGTTTGAACCTTGCCCATTAGATTGATTACTTCTTGTAGGAATGGGATGCTCATCTGAGACCAGCAAATTATTGTTATACAAAGGTTCATTCCTAGCCTCACAGCCTTTTCTCACTATACAATTAAAGAGTTATTGACCTATCCTTGAGTTGGCAAAAAAACAAACAAACCACAATATCTGCATGAAATTTGCTGTCCCTGGTGCCAATCTTTATTCCAAGTCATTGCTGAATAGTGTGCACTGTGTGATAACAAAGAGACTGGTTCAGTAGACCTTTAGTTTGTCACTTGACAGTGTGAAAAACATTCACCAATCACAGCACAGTAGAGGATGGATCTTTCACCAAGTCTCTGTCAGCTATTTCTGTTATAAATTGTTTTTACACACACACACACACACACACACACACACACACACCACCACCATTTGACAGAGATAAGTCCTCTTATTTGTCAAAAACAAGCTGAATAAAGCGTGCAAAAATATGAATAGAAGAGAGTTCTGACAGTGGCTCTTTGGGGAGAGTATTTTTTTTATCTAGGAATTCACTTTTCTTCCTTTCCTTCTTCTACACAGTCATCTTTATAAATGTCTGAATTTTTCTGTGTTGTGTTCTGGTGGGAAAAAAAGAGCAGAAGAAAGAAGTTGGTCCCATTGTTTCCTAGTTAAACTGTTTCAGCCTTGCTGCTGGGTAAAAGGATCTGTTGTTCTTGGATATATCTTATGAGCTCTTTAAAAAGTCCAGGTTGATGTAGTCTTTTAAGGAAACAATGGCAGATACTGGTTGGAACTGAAGAAGAGGGTAGATACCCTCTACTCATCCCATAAGCTCTTCTCTGTTCATATCTACTTCAATTCACTCCACAGTAATTTTACACACTTTTGAGAGTTTTGATATAAATGGGAAAGCACTAATTTAATCCTGGTACAGCTAGGGATGCATTAAGCCTATCTTAATCACGGGCCGGGGAGAAGATGAAAACAGTGTCATGCTTGTGTCAAGGAATCATTGTGTCATGGTTAAAGGCAAGGGACATGGCATCAATAAAGGAACCCTTTGTAAGGTCTTGGGAAAAAACCATAAGATTCAGACCTGATTAATTTTAATTTTATGGCAGTGGTTCTTCTTGAGAAGGTGCTCAAAGAGTGGTGACTGTTCAGATACAAACACTCCTTTGTGAAGTGGATTGTTTAGATTCTTGGTTGCCTTGTAGGATGAATTATGTTGAAGACACAGTGAATTCACCTAATACCATTCTGGAGATACTTTCTGATTTGGGTGGATTTTGTGTGAGATCAGGTCCATTCCTTGAAGGTGCTTTTATACCTACCTTTGTCATTAAGTGCATGCAGAACAGTGTTCCTATAGATGAAGTACTTTTTATTAATATAAATTGATGTAATAACTACATTTATATTTGAATAGAAATAGGCTTACTACACCAACTGATGCTTCAGTAGGCTATTATTTTAATGACTGCAAAGTCTTGTATATGAGAATTCCTTTGAGGGAGATCTGGAGATTCCAGTGAATACAAAATAATGGATTTGAGAAATATGAGCTATGCCAGTATCTTGCTATCTTTATTGACAGCTAAAGTCAATAATATACAGTTCCTTATTGGTTCATATGTAGGATATACTATTTACTGGTAGTTATCTGAAGTTTTCATAGCTATGGATCACAGTAGCTGAATGTCTCAACAAGCAACAGTCTGTATTAAAGGATCATTTTTATTAACTTGCTCTAGATCTGTGAGGTGCACTGAATGATTACTTAAGATAGAGCTTTTTGCTGTTGACCCCTTGGTTCTTGAATACTTTCCCCAGTGAGTACTTTACCAAAAAAAAAATAGCCTTTCCAGCACTCTTGAGAAAATAAAAATGTTTTATTCTCTCAAGAGTAAGATTTTTTTTTTGCTAATTTTATATTTATGTATATTCTACACAGGACATTTTCACCAAGTTGTCTGCTGCTTTTATTTCTTTTTATTGGGCATTTTAATTAATGTACTTATGGTATGTTTTCATTGTTATTCAAAAATTATCTGATTTTAATTATTCTAATCCAGCCTGGGTAAACTTGATTTTAAAAGGTGGCATAAAAATAAAAATAATCTTGAGAAACAGAATTGGATTTCACCACAGTGACATTCTTTGTATATTTGATTTTCAGATAAGACGCTTTGACATCAGTGTCCCAGAAATGGTGGTAGAGGTTAGAGTTTGCTGCTTTGCCCTGTCAATCATTGCCATCAGCTTGGGTCCTCTTGATAAAACTTAGTAATGCTACTTCTATTTCCCACCATTAATTCCCTTCTCAAATCTAATATTCATATTGTTAACCTTGAAATAAAATTAGATTAATTATGCCACTAAGCATTGAGATTAATACTAAATTATGGGACGGACGTGCATTATAGCTCTTTGCATTATAAATTAAGCATGACTTCATATCTGGAGACCCAAGTTAAAATAGGGAATAAACCCAAAGAATCAAAGAACCACACGTAACAGTTCAAGGTGTTAATTCTTTTAAAGTTTTTGTCTTTATTTACCACCCACTCTCAGAGTCTGTTGTGACATGCAACTGATTGCGAGGTCTGTGGCGTCAAGGCAGTAGCGCAGAAAGGGAGACCAGATGCAGCAGGAAGGAAAAGAAACAGGATGGCTGTGTTCGGTCGCCATAGCAACAGAACCCCCTCCCTTTAAGATGTATTGCTGAGCCCTTCTTTGGAAATAAGTGGTAAAACTTTTCTTTATCACCTCTAGCACATCTTCCCAGCATTATCCAGCTGAGCTTTTCCAGATGGTGAGAGGCATGTTGCCATCTGGTCCAGAGAGAAATTGGTGATACCCTTGGTGGCATATTCTGATAAGTTTAGTAGGCACTTAAAAGTTAAAGTCACTCACATCTTGGGATGTGCATCAGTTGGTAAACTTTCTAATCTGATAGGTTTTCTGGTATGTATGTATGTATGTATGTATGTGTGTGTGTGTGTATGTATGTGCAGGGAAATAGGTATGCAATTGTGTTACAACCCCTGGTATGCCCAAATATGGCTTAGCTGATAAAGGAGGAGAGTCTGTGGCTTAGTGGCTAAAATAATTGCCTAACATGTAATACAGCCCTGGTTCGAATCCCAGTAAGGGTACGGCTAGCTGATGAGAGCTAAATAGCTTGAAATGGATCCATACTAGTCTTCCTTTATTTATTTATCAGCACAAATGCAACACAAATATAAAAAGGCAACATTAAAAATAAAAATATGGGTTTCTGCCTGGATGGTTTTCTGTGATGAGCCGAATGACAGAAAGAGGGAGTAGTGAGCTCCCTCCCATATTTCGGCATACCAGGGGTTGTAACACAATTGGGTACCTATTTCCCTGGCTCAGCTGATAAGGAGGAGAGCCTGTGGCTTAGTGGGTAAAATAACTGCCTAACATGTAATACAGCCCTGGTTCGAATCCCAGTAAGGGATGGCTAGCTGATGAAAGCTAAATAGCTTGAAATGGATTCATACTAGTCTCCCTTTATTTATTTATCAGCACAAATACAACATACATACATACATACACACACACACACACACACACACACATACATACATATTTGAATCATTTACATTACTTTGTGACCTGTTCTGACCTCATCTTATATCATATGCCTTAACTTTTTCTAGCAGTTGCACACTTAACATTGTTCCTCTTGGTTTATATATATTCCTAATTCCACCAATAGTGTGGATAGCCATAAGCCACTGCCAGTGCTCTGTTGATTCATCCAGAAAGACCACAGCCAACATTACACAATGCTAAGTGAAGAGGAAGTCACAATTGGTTGAAGAGAGGGAGGGATAGGAGGAAGAAGATACAAACTGAAAAATCCATCCTGGCACAATCAATATCTACAGTTTTAAGTCTGGGCAAATCCGCCCTAATTCAATTTTCATTGAAGGCTGAGATTTGAAGAGGACATGATTTGATCTGAATGTATGATTTGAGGTCCAACTTGTTTTCAGAATTCAATTTGAAAAATAGATTAACCAATTGGCTATTACAAGACACTATCCATTATCTGCAATCACTTCATTTTTTTTTTGGCAAAATAATATAAAAACAACAGAGATGGTTGATTCTTTAGTGGGCATTAACCCACCAAGACTTATTTAAGAGTTTCACTGCAATAAAATATTGGATATTCCCCCTGTGCCTCTTTTGAGGCAGATATTTATTTATTTAACTTGATATACCAATGACTACAAATGTATCCTGGTAATTTACAAAAAAACCGATAAACAAGATATTAAAAATGGTAAGTAGCTGGTTAGAAAAATAAAAACAGCAAATTACTGGTTAACAATCAGAATTAAAACATTAAAAATAAATAGACTCCTACTGAAAATGATGTGTTCTAAGGATTTTTAAAAAATAATTAAAACATTAGACCTGAACTTTGCAGAGTATACTTTCCAATGTATTAGGACAGCATCAGAAGAGGCTCACAGTGACTGTCGGTAAATTTCCTCAGATGATCTCATTAAGTGTGAAGGTTCATATGAAAGAGTTTCCACAAATAGCCTGGAGCTAAGCTATGGGGGACTTTAAGATTAGGGTATGTTGTCCAGAAACAAATTGGATCTAATGACAGTTGGAATATGGGATCTTTGCATTTCCCCCGAAATCAACTTGTTGCTAACTATTATATTGAGGCTTTTGGACTAATCACAAAGCAGCACCTTGTAGAGTGCATTACAACTATCAAGCTAGGAGATAACCAGCAAGTTATAAAATACTTTTTCTTCCAAAAAGGGACACACTAAACTAAGAAAAGGTACAGTATTCCTGACTATTCTGTCAATCTGAGAAACTAAATAAAGAACTGGATCAAGAACTACCCTCAAATTGCATATCTGCTCCTTCTGGAAGACTGCATATTTAGAAAAGGCTAAACTACTACTTCTTTGGACTTGTGGTGTTTCACAATGAGTATCTTATTCTTGTCTAGATTTTTTGTTTTTATTATCCTTTATTCAGTCTAGTTTCGATTGCTTGAAGCAAGGTGAGCCACAGCATATCCTTAAGATGTCATAGACATAGAAGACTAGATTTAACATACTGACAGTATTCAATTCTAGATCTATTGAATATTTCCTCCAATGATTACAAATAGATATTAAAAATCACTGGAGGAAAGACAGAGTTCTGGAGAAAACCATAGCATAATATCTGCTATCCCCAAATGACAATCTGAAATCCTCCTGAGAAATAGTATCTCTCAGGTAATCCAACCCTGTTTGTATCAAAAGCTGCTGAAATGCCACAAAGAACCAAACAGAATTACACTCTCTTTGTTGATCCCTAGATAAAGAAAATCTGTTAGGCCACCAAGTCTATCTTAACCTTGAAGTCTTATCCGAACTCAGTTTGAAAGGTAATTGCCTTCTTCTAGGACAACTTACAACTAAGATGCCCCTGTTACATTTCTTTACCCAACCATAGAAGTTAGAGCAGGCCTATAATTGTCTATTTCTGTGACATTCAAGATAAGCTTCTTAAGCAGAGTTTAAATAATTGCCTCTTTTAAACAAGGTAGGATTCTCCCTGAGAGAGGCATTTTCAGTACTAAAAGGTAGTCTCTTTCTACAACTTCCCAGCCAGAAGTTATGTCAATCTAGGCAAGAATCCAGAGGAAAAATGGTGAAAGATACTGTTTCAGGTAGTCAGTTCATGTCTTCTATTATAATGGTTCCAGTTCCAGTTAAGCAGGCCTGTCAGCAGGAGCTGTAGGTGAGAGCAAAGGGTAGATGAGTGCAGAGCAGACACAGGGTGTGTGAGTAGGTGCCTATGGAGCACAGAGAGGTGGGTGAGCAGGCAGGTGGGTGAAAAAGTAACTGGAGCAGTATTGACTTGCAACCTCCTGCCATCTTCCCCATTATGGCAAATTGGCAGGGAAGATCACAAATAACAATCCCGTGTCCACAAGGACACTGTCACAGCTACAACTTCGCAGAACAACATGTTCCACAGTCTTCTTTATTCTGTTTCATTACAATAAATCAAGGTTAGTTAGCCAAACTCATATGTTGTACACGTTCAAATTTGTCTTCAGTAAATTATAGTAATGTTGTAGTTTTAGAAAATGGTTTTCATTTTTTTTAAAAAGAATGATATGTCATAACCATTCCCATCCTTTACATAAAAGAGAGAGAAAAATTCTTTTTGTATTTTTTGGTCAAAATTTCTCAGAACAATCCTGTACATGGATATTTAGAAGTGAATCTTGATTTTTTACATTAGGAATTTTACATTCAAAAACAGTAGTACTGATGAATATTCAGAACTAAAGCACTAAGGCAGTGTGGCTGAAAAATGCAGCTCAATTGTGTTGAATGAGATTTCTTCCCAGGTAAGCAAATATCAGAACTAGAGCAGCAATTTTGCCTCAGCAGCACATCCAAGGATGTTAGTTCACTACAATCAAATCACTACCATGGTGGTATGTAGGCAACCAGAGCATGTTGCAAGGTGGAAGTTCACCTGGTCTTGAGTTTACTAAAAGACAGACCTCAAAGTGTACATATGAGAAAAATATTGGACAAAACTGCTTAGAAAGAAGAAAAATAATGTCATCTTGTTTTAAGAAGCATTTCATTACTGTAAGTGAAGCAGTGTATCTTGGAAAAGTTCTATAAGAAAAAAAATCAAAATTAGAATTAAGTATAGACAATTAACTATTCCTAAATGACAACCTGAAATCCTCTTTTGCATAAAATTTCCTATAACTTGCCCAGCCACTCCTCCAGCATGTGAGAAGAAATGGAATATTGTCTTAGCTGGAAGTGCTGGGGTAACATGTGCACTACATGAATGAAGAGATTTACCACATCCTCTCTTCAACAATGTGCTTAACTTATCTTTCCTGCAGGAACTCACAAG
Organism: Natrix helvetica; assembly: GCF_964273705.1. Taxonomy (NCBI): domain Eukaryota; kingdom Metazoa; phylum Chordata; class Lepidosauria; order Squamata; family Natricidae; genus Natrix; species Natrix helvetica. The sequence continues at coordinate 112,214,368 of NC_138552.1, read as the reverse complement.
TGCCCCAAATGATGTAGAACTTTGAACACCGTATTTTGACTTTTGCTTCTAATCTTGTTTTTATAATAAAAAGTGAATCTGGTTCATTGTTAAAGTGTGAGCAGAAATGTAAGAGAACAATTTATTTATTTTCCATAAAAATAATATGCTTATGCTTACTACAATTAATAGCTACCTCATAATTTATGAAATTGTCTCAGAACTACTTCGGACAGATAGGAGAACGAAGAATCTTCTTCCAAGATTTTCCCACTCTTCAAGATCAAGAGTGGTCTGAATCAAATATCGCCCCTCTATCTATGCCTTCCCAGCCACATTGACGCTTCTTCATACATAACAAAGACGACTCCTAGTTCGTCATCTTTTGGGCATGACTGGCTGATTCAGTGATTTTGCTCTCAAAAATCGGACTGGGACCAAAGCTTTATGGTGATTTAGAATAAGAGTGGAGCAAGTTACTCCGCACCATTCAGAGTAAATTGAAATCAAAATCTCTTTTAAATCAACCTAACTTATCCCAACATTGGGCTTCTGCTACAACGGATGCATGAGCCTAGAGGAGACAGAGTACAGTCAATCCAGACATTAAAATTAATGTGCTGAGTTACTGAAGACACAACAAAAGCAAGAAACAAAAAATGAGAAGTCCTTCAAACCATAGCTCTTTCTATAGCATAACTAGACAGTTAACTCAAAAAAGTTAATTAAAGCAGCAATCTCTACCATTGCTAATGCTGCCTAATTTCTCTCTTTCTCATTTTCTTTGCAGTGTCTGCCCTTTTCTTGCCAACTTTCCAACTAGTTGAATCTGTCCTCTCCTTTTCATACCTTCCCTCATTCTGGGCCTCTCCCTACATTATTCCAATACCCAGTGCCTTTTAGGAGCATTTATTAATATTTATTAAATTTATAAATTATCCAGTAACTATGCCATAACATTTTTAAAAAGATGAAATAATAAAGGCAATGTATAAGACCCAATTCTTCATTTCCAAATTCTACATCCCACATCCTAAAATCTAAAAAGTCAGAGGGTAGGCAATCTAGAAGCAAAATAGAGCCGTATCAAATGGAATGGAACAAGTAATTCCAAAATCAATCTTGAGCTTTCCCTTGTTTTTCTAGTCCTTCTTCCACCATATAATGGTTTATAATCTAGGTACAAGACTGTAAGGACTTTCTCTCTACGTCATCTGAAAATGCTAATAAATCAAACAGCACAAGTTATGTAACGTGGTTGGGAGTTTTTAAAAAAAAGCAATTAGTGTATCTTTTTAAATGCTAAGCCTTTGAAAGTTCACCGAGAAATTTAGTGGGGAAAGAAGCAAAACACCAAAGAGATGCAACTGATTAGCAATTAACAGTTGCAGTAAGCAAGTTTCTTCTTCAGAGCTACATGCAAATTTCAAGCCAATTTCTCTTGTGACTGCCTTACAGACAGCGCTTAAAATATTTCTTTCTACTCTGGCTTTTTGATAAATCATTATTAAATATTTTACATGTATTGTACTTTTTTCATATAAGATTCGGTAGTTTATCGAGCAATTTCAGAACTTCATTCAAGTTTGTTGTTTTATTTAGTTTGTGTTTGATTTGTTTTTACAGATCAGGATAACGCAGATGAATGTAAATAATGTACATACAGAAATGTGACCCACACTAGAATATGACAGGTGACAGCCATCCTCATCAAGGAATCATTTCTACCACTGAGAAAGATAGCAAGCATCTAGAAAAGGAAGGTGGCCAAGAAAAGAAAAAGGTGAAAAACTACATACAATGAATCCACTCATTAAAACTTAATTCAATTCTTAAAGCAGTGATACATTTTTAAAAGATGCATGTGGAAACATGAAAAAAGTTGGGTAACAAGTAGCTCCACTTGACCTCTGCTTGTACCATGCCTGAACCTTCCAAAGCATTTTCAAACTGGGACAAAAATCATACGGTTGAACCCCTAAAAAACATTTGCAACCCCAGATAACTGCAGATACATACATATAAGACAGAAAGTCAAATTGGATATAGTAATTATCTGATCATCTGGCAGAAACAGAGCATTCCAAGTAAAATGTCTTTCCTTCTAAGTAGTAGAAAATGTAACACACACACACACCCCAGGTGGACAATTCTACCCTAAACATCTAAACCCAGAAATCTTTAAGCAACTACACTCATGTTGGTCTGGGTGGAAAAGGAATGTTATCAAAATTAGGCAAGTGCTGCATTGAAAGCAACCATTTTGTGTATACGATGAGCTGCTTTGGAGAATTTCAAATTTTGTAATATTTTAACCAGCTTTTACATGGGAACTGCATTACTTAGTGTAGATGAATCATAGTTCCTCAAAATAATCTCTTGGAATATTCCCTCAAAGGAACACTTACTTACTTACTTACTTACTTACCTACTTACTTACTATGGTGGGCTAATTGTCAAAACCCTATGGTAGTGAATTTGAAAGTATTTCTACTTTAGAGATAAATCTCTCAAGGCTTGCAAATTGCTAGGGCCCTGGGTTCAGGTAGTCTCATTGTTTTGCCAGGCTAGCTAGTTTGTGAATTGATTTTGACTTGGGAGTGCCTTGGCCATCTGCAATTAATTTATAAAAAAAGGCACATGAGGCTCTGAGTCAAGGTGACGTCAAAGTGATGGGTGGCACCAATTTCTTAAGAAAAAGTGAGAAGGTTAATTGAGGACAGAGGTTGTAGATGAGCGGCTAATAAAGTGTTTCTCATCCATGTGTTTCCTGTCTTTATTTCAAGATGAAAGTATGGTGAGTCACATTTCAGGCTTTAAAAAAAAACAGTATGCAAATTCATACGCTTCAAATTAATTCATTTTCTTTGGTGAAATATACAAGCAAATATGATAATTAACCCTAAAATTAATTCCAAGAGATTTTAAACCCTTGTGGCATTTATCCTTAATAGCCATTGACTTCTATTTAAATAAGATTGAGTTGTTCTGTTATGATACGTATTACAGAAACTGAAATGTCAGCTTATGCATAGAATGATATTCTCTCTCTCTCCCTCCCTCCCTCTCTCTGTTCCTCCCTCCCCACCTTCTCTCTCTTCTTTCTGTCCCTCCCCCTCTCTTCTCTCTCTCTGTATATGTCTTCAATGCATTTACCATATGCGATGCCACATATTATTTTATATCAGCAGGAAAAATGCACTTAATAAATGTTAAAACAGGAATGTAATAGGATGGCATAGCCTCTTCATGAAACGTCAACTGTACCATCTCTTTTTCTTGATGTTCCAACATACTGTATTGTTCATAAAATACAAGGGAGACACTTTAGGAATATCAAAATGGGAGCTAAGAAGCCTTGGGTCACCTGTAGGAACATCATAGATAGTTTGATAGAGTAGTTTTAAAATGTATACATGCTGGAATCTTGTGGCTAAACTCTGATTAGTGACAGCATTTAGGAAGTAGAATTATTCTTATGAACACTTTGGAACATTTAAATTTCTCTTAAACTTTTAAATGTAATGTTCAGCTAGGTAGCACTATAAAAGAATTTTATCATTTGAATGGCTCACTTTTGAATTTGCTAGATTAAATTAAATTAAGTAACGTCATTTAGTAATTTAACTTATTAGCCACCAGTGTGAAGTCCAATAATGCCATTTTTAAGGTGAGGCCCAAGAGGACTACAGAATGTGGTGCTGGAGTGTATGTGCACTTCCAGGAACTTTTGCACAACTTCAGTTCCCACTGCCTGAGCAGTGAACTTAGTAGTAGGGTCAACCTTATTGATGGGCGTGTCTGTTTCTAAGACTTTTAGTCAGTTTCTCATCATTAGCTAACCATTTCAAAATCTGCCTTGTCTTGATTTTCTCTGTTCATATATACAGTACATCTACAGCAAATGCTTATCTTAGCCCATCCCCCACATCTGGACACAAATGAATCATTACTCCCCCCCCCCCCAACACACATATACAGAAGCATTCCATTACTGTTGAGAATTCTGGTTGCCATGCTACAGTATGATGTCATCATCACAGCACTTTCTGAGGCTTTATATGCAGGAAGAATGATAACTTGATCTGAAATCCAATACTGCTCTTGTGACATGGGTGCTATAGTAACCACAGCCCATGTTCTCTATTGCCAGTTCTATAGGGACACTCTGTAGATGATTACCAATTGATTACCCCTTTTTATTTAAATTTCCAGGGCACTCATAAATTTGTGTTTGCCTTAATTGTTAAACACACCAGATAAATTTATTTAATAGAACTCTAGTATCTATGAAAACAATCATATTAGTTAGAAAGCTTTGGAATGTAATATCTAAAAAAAAGATCTGATTCTTTTTCCCATGCTAAATTGACTTTATGGGGAAATCCAACATTAAAAATTTGGAGGGTGGGGGGAAATGGTGATCTGGAAAAATTGGGCGAAAACAGGAATATTGACTTTGGATCACTTGATAGATGATGGCAATGGATTTTTAAAACGCACTGTGCTTAGAGACAAATATCATCTATCAGATGTAACTCAGCAGCAATATTTCCAGCTACAATATCTGTTAACAATATTGTTTGGACCAGCAGCATTTTTAGCTTCACAAACACCTAAACCAACTGGTTAAATCTTTTAAAAATAAAAAAAAATCTCCTATTACTTTCTATAGTTATTTGTTATTTATAAATCAATCTGATATGTAGGTGGTAAGAGCTGAGTGGAATAAAGAGAGGTTCCTATATTGCTTATACAAGCTGTGCTTCGAAGAACAGTCACACAACAAGCAACCTTGGGCCACCCAACTTTCAAATGTCATCTCTCAATATGGATTCTCCCTCCAATTCCCAGTCCAATCAGCTCTAAAGGCCAAGGAAGCTCTCAAACAAAGAATTATTGATGTGGCTGCCCAAGATGATATTGCAGCACTTAAATGTGTCAAGTCTCTAAAGTGGCTGGCTCAACACAAATCACCCTCCCAGTTAGAAAAAAAATATTTAACAACTTCTCAGAAGAGCTTTTTCTAGAGCTCAGTTTGAACAACTAGACTTCATGGAAAGATGTGGGAAGTTCATGGAGTCTCCAAGGAAGAAAGTTTGTCCGTTTGTGGAGCACCAGCCATTGAAGACATTAGATACATTCTTGTCAACTGTAGGTTGTACTCTCCACAAAAAGCTGTGCATTTAGATCTTGGTTTAAAAACTAAAAACATATTGGGGGAAACAGTCTTATTCATGCAGGGAACAAATCTGCACCTCCTCAGTAAGACTACACTCTTCATTTCAAAAGCCATCTCAAAGAGGATAGAATACCTTGATCGGATTCGAGTTAACTATTGGGGTGATGATGATCTATTATGAAGGTTTTTTTTAAATCTATTGTGTTTTTGGATCAGTATTGTACATTTGATACTGTCTTAATTAATAAGGTTCTCTTCTTCTACTACTAGATTACTTTATTCTAAAATTTATTTTTTAATCTAAAAGAAATATTTCAAAATATTTAAAATTTATTTAAAATAATTTTATTTATTAACATTTATTCTACTTTATTCTTCTATTAGGTTATTTTATCTTACTCTTTTAGCTTCATTTTATCTTACCTACTGTATTTAATTCTATTTTATCTCACCATAGCAATTATATTACTTCAATGTATCTTAGAACATTTTATTGTGGCTGATGCTCATTTGATATGGTCAATTGATTAATAAATAAACTACCCTGTTTCCCCAAAAATAAGACCTTCCTGGATAATAAGCCCAATCAGGCTTTTGAGCACATGTGCTAAAATAATCCCTCACCCAAAAATAAGCCCTCCCCAAAAATATTGCAATGCAGTAACAGCAATGAGGTGACCACACTCGTTGCCTCCTGCACCTCAAAAATAATAAGACCTTCCTGAAAATAAGGCCAAGCGCTTATTTCGGGGATCAAAAGAAAATAAGACCCTGTCTTATTTTCAGGAAAACATGGTATATTGTATTGCATATTGCCTAGATGATGGGAGTCTTAACTTCTATAACAAGAGGGCCCTTGTCCATTATAGAACAAAAAAATAATATTCAGAATTTATTGCACTCCTGTATGCCTGTAGAGAAAGGAATTGTTTAGAACATCACTTTGTTGGAGATGTAATAAAGATAATGCTTCTTCATACATTTACCCAAATTTAATCAACATGGAAAATATAGTCACATATAAAGAGTTATTGAACAGGCAGAGGGAGATCAAAACCAGGTCAGAATTGACATCACAAGGAGTACAAGTAGAATGGTGGTCTTATTTACAGATACAATCAAGGTATGTACAGAATAGGAAGAACGAAGGTATTGCCAAAGACTACACAATATTAGATAAACTGTTGATACAGATAGAAAACAGACTGATCAAAGAAACCATGGTCGCCTGGGCGAACAATTTCGGTTACAATGTGGAATTGGCTAAGTGGGAAAAACTTTGGATACTTAATCAGAAACTAACATTGGCTACGGCGTATAAAGAAAATCTTTATAAGATGTTCTACAGATGGCATCTCCCTCCAGCACGGCTTTCCAAAATGTTCAAAAATCTGGCCCCAAATTGTTTGAAGTGTAAAAAAACACCAGGCACTTTCTATCATATGTGGTGGACATGCAATGAGGCAAAAAATATTGGAAAATGATTCAATCATGGTTAGAACAAATGGTGGGAGAACAAATTATGTTTAAACCAGAAACTTTTCTCCTAGGCATAATACCGGAGGGGTTTAAGAAACATACACTTTATTTAATTATACATATACTAACTGCAGCGCACATAACCTATGCACAGTATTGGAAAAAAGAAAATACACCATCAGAGCTTGATACAATCAGAAAAGTGTTGGCCTGTGCAGAAGCAGATAGGCTCACTCTTGAACTTAAAAATAAAGGGGAATCAGAATATTTTGAAGTATGGAAATATTAATTTAAGCCCACGCTTGAAGATGGCAGGTGAGATCCTGCCGAAACGTTGCAAAGACAATCTCAACCTTACACAGGAAAAGACCCGAATACAACAAAACCAGCATACCTACACACGTGAAAATCTACGAAAACAAATATATATATATATATATATATATATATATATATATATATATATATATATATATATATATATATATATATATATATATATATATATATATATATATATATATATATATATATATATATATATATATATATATTCTTTATATATATATAAAGAAAAAGAAAAAGATAATGCTTCTTTAAAACACACATTTTTACGATGTCCTATATTTACTAAGTTTGAGACAATATAGTCAAATGTAAATTATGTGACAAAAGCTAAAATTTTCAAAAAATAATATTCTTTTGAATTACATAACTAGTACCTGGAATATGACAAGAGATAACAAAATTGGATTCTGCATGCCATTATTATAGCTAAAAGTATGATAGTTCAACAGTGGAAAGATAGCTCCACTTATTCAATGGATTGAAGACCTGATTACATTTTCTATCTATGAGCAGATTGCTGATAAATATAGGTTTTGTATGAATAAATATCAAAAATATAGTTTTAGGTTACAAAAAAACGAGTCATATAAGTGTAATAAAATATATGTGCAAGTTTGGTGTGTGTGTTTATATTTGAATGTTTGCATTAGTTAATTAAGCATTGAACTATAACTATTTATTGTTCTATATTGTTGTATATCTTATTTTTTCCTGCTATAGTATTTTTTTTTATTTTAAAGTGCTTTTATATATTTTTTCATAATGTATTTTTGTGTTTTGTTCTTTTTGCTTGTTTTCCTTTTCTGTTATTATTTTAAAAAGTCTTTAATCCGCACTATTGAATTTAAAAAAATAAGCAAACTATATTCCTAAGTGTTCAACATATTCAAGTTTCAAAAAACAAAACAAAACCCTCCAAATCCAACTAAATCCATATCATCCTTACAGCACTTGAGGTATATTTGTTGTGGGTATTTGTCTTTGTTATTTATTGGCACAAGATGGCTTAGGCTTCTCCTAATTTCCTCCCCACAGCAACCCTATGAAGTAAAGCAAGGCGAGATATTGAATAGTCTCCCAAGCTGACCCAGTATTCCCATAGGGACTTCAGCCTGGCTCAGCCAGTTCTGCAGCGGAGGAGAGGAAAAGAAAGTCAAAATGGCAAATATAACTATGGAATTGAATTTCTGGTTCTAGTTCTTTTATTTTTTTTACATTTGTGTGATTTTTTTAAAAAAATCTTCCTTACAGTCACCCCTGACCTGGCTCTCCTGGTTGAAGTCCAATCCCTTAAACACTACACTAAACTACCTTTCCATGTATTGTAAAAGTAGGAGGGAGTAGATCTGTTTGTAAGGAATTGTCTTCAGACATTCTGAAGAGACAAAAGAATTTTGCTTTTTAAAGACCTAATTGCATTGCGATGGCTTGAATTCAACTGCTTTATGAATTAAAGACCAGGAAGGGATAGGGTGGTTCTGAAAATGTAGGGTTAATTTTTGCAAAATACCCTGGAGAACCAGGAATAAGTGAGATACACTGACCAATGAATGGCCCAGCATGCAACATTCTGTTTCTGGGACTTCATTGAAGTGGGTTGCTTGTCCTTGACTATCTCAGGTGTATGATTATCTGCCTGCTGAACCACATTTCCAATTGCACACACTGTGAAATAGCTCTTGCTTCTTGGGGAATAAGTTGTTGCTGTGGAGAAATTGAGAGAAAGAGAGAGAGAGAAATGAGGAATCTGGTGGATAAATGGAAGTAATCGTGAAGTCTCCCCCTCAGGGTGTCACCTTCTCTTCTTTTATAGAGAAAGGTCTCAAGAAAGGAAAATGTCACACCAAGGAAGAGGGGAATGATTCTTTTGAAATGACGCCTTCCTTGCAGGATGAACAGATTCTTCAGATGCCCAGGATTTCATTTTTGGAAGTGGAGGACTGGTAGGTAATTTGACACGCAGAGACAGAGATATCTAGGTCTATGATCCACATGTAGATCTCATTTAACTTACCATCTGGTAGAAAAGCTATATATCATGTCTTCTGTAAATAGCCTGGGACATAGAACCAGGCTGAACTCAGCTGTCAAGCTGTAAAAGAATTCTGTCACAAATTCTTCTGGACTTGACCTCGGACTTTGCACTGGGATAAACCATCAAAAATCCAAGAATAGTATTTGAAAAATATGTATTACTTACCAAGAGTGACCTCCAAATTGTACAAAGGAGGAATTAGATGGAAGAAAAACACCCAGTTTCACCTACTAAGGATAGCCTTTCTGAATGACTATCCCTCTGTGGAATTTAGGATTGTGATTGAGTGATGTACCTTACCTTTGTAAAGCCCTTGTTTTAGGGGAGATGATATAACCAGGGAGGTTGTTAAGGTAGCCATCTAATGGTCATCCAGATTTTTGCAGGCAATACATTGTAACTCAAGCAAAGGGTAAGGTACCAAAATCTTTTGAATGGGACATTTATAGGCCAAAGTTAATCATTCTAACTTAGAAAGAGGTGTGGATTAATTTGGAAGATCGTCTAAATATAGTTTTTGCTACTAGAACCAATGGGAAGATTTTTCTTTTATTTTAAGGAAGTAGGTGAAGTATTCTCCCATTTACAGTATACAATAGCTATAGTCTGCAGTTAACAGTTCAATGGAAAATTTTCAACTTCAAAAAGCAGTTCTTTTTTTTGTCATGAATTAGAAAAGAGACTGATCTAAATTGAGTGTGCCATAAATTATTATTCTTATGCCCCGAAGAGAATCCTAATACTATCTCACCCAGTTGACTTGTAAGTGAATGAAGGCACATTGTGAAAAATAAAAAAAATTGCAATTTTCATGGGATTTTTTCTCACAATAAATCACAAACAAATGTGCTAAGAGAGTAAACCAAAACAGAAAAAATTAAAAAGGGGATAAATTGCCATGAATAGGTCAATTTTCTGAATATTGTTCCTTGCTCTAAAGGTGAAATTGATTAATGCTACTGGAAAGTTTGTAGAACTGAACTGGTAGCCCGACCTGATATTTATCTCTATTGCTACATAAAATTTAATATAATCCCCATAGGAATAAATTAGTTCAGTGAAGTTGTATGTGCCTTATCTCTGTAGGTATTAGAGTATTAAAGATGAATGCATCTGTGAATGTCACCTTATTATTCCTCCTACACTAGTCAAGATTTTAAAAGAGAGCTTTTAAATTGTGGAAATTTACTTTGAAAAATCTGCTTTAGGGAAATGCACATTTTTTAAAAAGAGAAAAAAAGAAAGAAATTTTGGAGAAATTAATGTTGCCCCATAGAATTCATAGAAATTAATAAAATATTGGAATTGCAGCCAGCTAATGTGAGCAATAAAGAGGATATGAAATTGATTAATGTGCAAATCCCTGTTCAGGGGGCTATGGGATAAATTTGTATGTTTATATAAGTGAAAATGGAGAAACGTCATTGGGAGGTTTTGGACTGTGACAATAAAGTTCCTTACTGGAAAGCTGAAATCGAAGAAGCTCAAGAAAGCTTTGTCTGAAATGATGCACATTCCAGGTGCGGAAAGAACTAGACTAATGAAGCTGAATGATTTCAGTGGGTGATTTAAGGTTCATAGGTGAAGTGGTTAGATTTCTTTTAGGCACTAGAGAACATGTAACAAGTGCAAAAGGCAAACACAAAAAATACAGGTTCCACTTGGAGTGTAATGGAACTAGAGAGGTTTCCTTTGAGTTTTACCTGACTCATGGTCACCTATATGCAGTTTTCTGGACCATAATTAGAGATGGTTGTCATAGTTTTTTGGGGGGATCTTTTGCCAGTCTAGCTTAAGTCCTGTTATTCCCTTGGGGTCTTCTGTCCATGCATTAGCTGGGCCAGATGTTGTTTACCTTCCAAGCTTAAAGTCAGTCCATTACTGCTGACTGCTGAGGCATCAAAAAGGTGTACAAAATGCTGTCAGTCATGCAGGCTTTAAAGTGGACAATCAGCATCCTAAATTGTAACCAGAAGTCCACTGAAGCCACTACAACTCACAAAGCAGCAATGTCACATGGGTTGAGCATGGTTTTTCATTTACATTACAAAGCAGGTAATAAAATGTGTGCAAATGAAAACAATCTCAAAGAACCCTTACAACTTCATATTCCATCCACATATACTGTGTCTCAACCATAGCAATGTACTGCAATCTTGGGACACCCTGTGGTCTCAAGTTTCATGATGCAGGATCCAATCTGAGTCAATTACTGGGACCAAAAGTTTATTCTTCCAAGCTTTTGGGCTTGTGCTGGAGCCCATCCTCAGGAAACTTCTCTCCAGAATGTGTGCACAGGGCTGTTCTATGCATTACAGTTATGTAAGAGCCACGGTGACACAGTGGTTAGAATGCAGTACTGCAGGCTACTTTTGCTGACTGCCGGCTGCCTGAATTTTGGCAGATCGAATCTCACCAACCTCAAGGCTGACTCAGTTTTCCATCCTTCTGAAGTAGGTAAAATGAGGACCCAGATTGTTGGGGGCAATATGCTGACTCTGTAAACCACTTAGAGAGAGCTGCAAAGCACTGTGAAGCAGTATATAAGTCTAAATACTATTGCTATATGCTATATGATGTTTTAGGCGTCTAAACATCTTGCAAATGGGAGGAACATGAAATTCTACCTCAAGAGGACAAATACAGTATGAAATCATTGGCTAAAACATGATAAAATAAAATAATTGACTCAGAAGAAAGTATCTGTGATGGTGTTGCACATAAAGAAAGCATACCATGTACCTCCACCAAAGTTAATGAACCGCAGCATGGAAATCTTGTTGAGAATGTTTGGATACGAATAAAAAGAGAGAGAAACAAAAGTGATGCTGTCATGGGAGTTTATTATAGACAGCCTGGACAGCAGATGACCAGCTGCCTGCCTGAAACAGACAATAGTGACAATGGGTGATTTCAACTACACTGACATCTATTGGAAATCTAAATCTGCCAATGTCTGAGGTCCAACAAATAAATCCCTGTCCTCTTTTGCTGGCAACTTCATTCGACAGAGCATAGAAAAAGGAACAAAAGAGACATCTATAGGAAATGGGAGGAGGGGCATAGCACCTTCAAAAGATGCAAAATAGTCACCAGGCACTTTAGGAATTGAAATGAAATGAACTGAAGCTTACGAAAAAAAGAGTGAAAAATCTTTTTTGGGGGAAAAATGGAAAAGGTATTTGGGGTAACTAAGAAACAAAATGACATGTAAAGGGGCTGCTGATGTTGCATGGAGAAAGGGGTAAATTAATAGCGAGTAATGGTAAGAAGGCAGAATTAACTCATTTTTTTTAAATCTGTCTGTCTTTGGTGAGAACATAAACAAAATTCTAGCTGGCCACTCAACAAAGTTGCTTGTGATATTCTTAATAATAAAATGGTGAAATATAGAATGATACAAGTAGTAAATGGATTCATAACTGGCCAAATTATTGTCCCCAGAGAATACTCATAAATGGCTTTATACCAGCTTGGAAAATAGCAGGGCATGGAGATCCCTGTTGCCCTATGCTGAACCCTCTGCAGCTCACCTATTTTATTAATGACCAGAATGAAGGGATTGAGGGGTTCTATCAGACCTGTAGATAACAGAAAACATGATGGAGTGGATAACACTTCAGATGAAAAAGAGACGATTTAAAGAGACGATCCTGCCAGGCTTGAATAGGCCGAAATGAATAGGTTGAAATATGAATTACTGATTTAGGAGAAAAAAAGAAGACACAAGAACCTGCCTTAATAGTAAATCATGTGAAAAGGGTCTGGGTGTTCTAGGAGATCATAAGCTGAATACGATCCAAAAATGTGTTGCAGCTGCTAAACAGGCAAGTGATATTTTTGGATGTATTTATAGGATGAAAAGAGTAGATAACAGGAAATAATTGTCCTAGTCCATTCTGAGTTCAGCTAAGGGAAAGAAAAGAAAACAAATGGCTTATTGAACAAATAACTCAATTCTCACTTGAAGCACAAATGACCAGGGTCACATTACTGTATTTTGGATATATTATGCAGAGACCTAGCTACCTCTCTAGAAAAAGCTCTGAAGTTGGGAAAGGTAGAAGGAAAAAGTAGAAGAGAATGACTAGCAGGTAGATGGACTCGATTACAGTGATGATGGGGGAAGAGCTGAAGGATCAGGTTATCTGGAGAAAAATCTTATTGATATTGTTGCTAAGAGTTGACGATGACTTTAATGCACACAATCACTCACTTACTCTGTTTTGGTGAGGTCCCACTTGGAATACTGCGTTAATACTGAACATATAGTTTAAAAGACATTGACAAATCAGAGTGAGTTCAGAAGGAAGTGTAAAACTAGTTCTGTAAGCACTGGTTAAAGGAACTGGGTATGGTTCCGAAGGGTTAATGAAACCAGCCAAACACAGAAACGGTTTGTAAATGCAGTTTGTATTCTTCCTTCAGCACGAACTGACCAACAAAGCACTAAGGCAATGAATAAAAAATGAAAAAAAATGGCGAAAACCAGGCATGTGTGCACTGGCCAGCTGGTCTTCAGATTTTCGGCACTCCATCACACACACATGCACGCACATTCCGGTTTGGGCATTTGGTGCTGAAAAGGTTCACCATCACTCATATAGGGTCTCCTGCTTGAGCAGGGGGCTGGACTAGAAAATCTCCAAGAAGACCCTTCCAGCTTTATTCCATTCTAAATATGATCAGATCCCACCCTGAACTGTGGGTTAGTTCAGATGATTGCTAAGATATTTTCCAATACTGATTCCAAGGACAGCTGTGACCTTAGAAAGGTTGTTAAAAGTTCATGCCTGCCTGCCTCTTAGTTAAGTTTAATGTTTTACATTATTGTATTCTGTGAAGTGATATGTTCTTCCTCTTAAACAGATTACCAGGTGTAGAAATGCCAACTTTATACACATTGTACATGTGGGTAACAGATAATGTTGCTATTTATTGAGTTTTCAGGTCACTAAATACATAATAATCTGTAACACTGTTTGTGTTGTTTTTGCAAGCAGGCTGCCAAGTGCAAAAAATATGTACCAGGCATCTGCATAAACAAGAAGTTGTGAGTCCACAATCAGAAAAGCATTCTTTGCTGTTCTTAGATAGTTCATGAGTTTGGAGCTGAACCCTGTTATTCAGCTGTTTCTTCAGAAAAGCTGTAGAAAGTGTGTATAACTGTAGCTTCCTGTGGTTAGTGGGTTTTTGTTGTTGTTGTTGAAATCAATAGATTGCACAGGACATAACATTCAGGCTGGATGACCACCCTGAAGTTCTGTGCTGAAAAACAAGGAGAAGGGGGTGGTTTAGAATCCCCCATTGTACCATTTGGTGAAATGCTCAACATATTTGAGTGTGTTGGAACATAACCCTCTCAAAGTCTGTTGTTTTGTATTTGGCCCTTTTATTTCATGCGCACCTTGACAAAAGTTGTGCTATAGTTAGCATTTGAAAGAATCTGGAAAATTTGCTGTGACTCTACAAAATATTGGGTTCCAGCAGGGGATGAAGGTGAAAATATTTTTAAATTTAAAATAGATTACCAACGTAGCATAAAACATAGTCCAGTCCATAGGGGGAAATGCATATGCCAGAGATATTTGAAGAAGCATATTGTAGGCAGGCGCTTTATGTTAAATTCTCATTAAAATTGAGGAATCAGAGCACTGATTTTAAAAAAGAATTTGGCTGGTACCATTGAAATATGGTAGTCTCAGAGAAATGGAAGGCAAAGAAATCTCTGAAGACAACGTCTGTAGGAAGAACAAGGGGAAAAGGATGTTAGATAATGTTGACAATTTTTCAGAAGGCTGGTCCTAATCTGAATGAGGAGATGAACATGTTGGATTGTACAGAGTCCACCAACACTGAGTCCCTAGTTATCAGGTTGACCCTGAGGTCAGTCTCACACACACACACATACACACAAACACATGCTACAAAGTTGCTGTGAAAGAGACTCTATGCCAGTTGACATCCAGACATGGAATCTAGAAACTGCAGCTGCTGACAGAACCTTGTGCAAGCCTTGTGCAAGGCGAGCCTTGTGCTACGAAGCTTCCACTGGTTTTGAAGATAGTTGCTGATAGACTGATAGAAAATGGTGAACAGCATCACAGAACAACACCCACAATTACTACAAAAATGGACTTTCAGTGACCCCATTGCGGTAGACTCTGCACTTGCAGATTGGGACTGCAGAATCACCTCTGTGTCAACAGATGAAATGTACAACGGCATATCCTCTTTGAACCCACAGCAAATTATTTATTTATTTATTTATTTATTTATTTATTTATTTATTTATTTATTTTTCATTCATTCATTCATTCATTCATTCATTCATTCATTCATTCATTCATTCAATCAATCAATTTCTAGACTGCTGGGCAGCTTGCATAAATGAGAATATTATAAAATCAACTTTAATATTAAAATGCTTTGAAATGTAAGTCAGTTCTCCAAAATACTAAAAACCAAGCATTAGCTGAAACCTTGGCCAGAAAATGTATTAAGAAAGGAAAGAATCTTTTGATAAATAAATGGCTAGTTGTAAATTCTGGCCTTGGGTTGTTGGATTCTTTCCACTATTCAGACTTTGTAATCAGCTTTGAAATTGGGTGTTGGAAGCTGTTACTGCCTACTCATCAGTAGTGGTTTCAGTGACATAGAAGAGCTAGTTGAAATTGTATAACACCTTGAGGAGCTGAATTCCATTCTCCATTTCTAGCTGACAATCCACTTTACATATTATTATTTGCTGCTGCTGCTGCATTTGAGGTTCTAATAAAGATTATGCATGCTAGTATTATGGTGTGAGAAAGTGATCAATACTGCTGATAAGCAGCATTTATTATTTTTGAGAAATGTTGAATTGCCTGAAGACTATAATGAATCACCTTTATGTTCAAAATAAGGGGAAAATAAGGATTCAGAGAATTATAAACCAGTCAGTCTGACACTGATTTCTGAGAAGGTTCTAGAGCAGATCATCCAATGTGAGATAAAATGCAATGCCATAATGTTCAATTCTGGGACCTGTACTAATCTCTATATTAGTGGCTGAGAGGTCATGTTGATGTGAATGCTCATAATAATTAAGAGTGACATGAAATGCTCAGGGGGACGGTTCTTCATATTTCATATTTTGAATGATTCATAGGTCTTCCCATTAAGTTGATGCAAACATTTCTAACTGGCTCACTCTTTATTCAGTCAACCTTTTATTAGTATTTCAGTGAGAGGGGCTGTGAGCAGTCTGTTTCCAGTCTTTTCAGTCACAAAACAAATTCAAGACAGCAATCTTCCTTTCCAGAATCAAAGTTGTCATTGCACAGAGAGTGTTGTTGAACCAACATCACTTGCTCTGCTGAGCTGACCATTGTACTGTACCATACACATTGCTCTTAACAAATATTAACCCTCCTTGTACCTTGATCCACCTATAGTATGAAAAAGAACATATTTTTAAAACTAGATGATAAATCCACAGATATCTTAGAAAAGGTGACAAAATATTGCTTTACCACCATTTCTGTAAGAAGACTTTAGCTTTAATTGAGTTCTGTTGTAAAGTATTAATGCTTTTGGTGTTGGAAACACTCTTGAGAATAAAAAAAAAAAACAGACACAGGGCGTCACAATGTACCTACATTCTAGAACAGATAATTGCCATCCTTGGGTTTTCCAGACATTGTCTCTGGAAACTGTGTTACTTTTCATCAGGTGTGAAATTCCCATTGAGACTTTGCCACTTCTCCAAAGAGCGTTTCCTAGAATTCTTCAAGGAACAACACTGCATAATGATATAGCATCTCTCCCAATGTGTCACTTTGTAGCATCCCTGATTTCTCTTGCAGAAGCTTCAACACTAATAAGGAGTCATAAAACTTACTTAAAAAGAGAAAGAAGAGAGCAGAAACCCCATTTTCATGGAAAATAGTTCAGATTTCTGCCCATTGTCAAAATAAGAACAATGGGGATGAAGAAGAGTACAGCCTATTACAGTGTTTCTCAACCTTGGCACTTTGAAGTTATGTGGAATTCAACTCCCCCAGAATGCTTGCTGGGGAATTCTGGGAGTTGAAGTCCACACATCTTCAAATTGCCATGGTTGAGAAACATTGCCCTACTACATACACTTGGGGGTGCGGGTGAATGACAGCATTGGTGGTTTGATAATTCACCCTAAAAATAAAATAGTTACTAATGGGTTTATAGCAGGAAGAATAGTTTTTAAATGATTTTGGTAAAAGATGGAAAACATGGGAGGCTTAATTTGCAAAGAGCACATTGATTGATGAATCAAAGAATAAAAATAGACCAACTTTTTAAGGCAAAATGTGCTTGAAAAGACTGGCTGCTTTTCTTGTTTTGAGCAAGAGTGTGTTTTAGTTGGGCTGTAATAATACCTTTGATTGATTGGTTGGTTGAATGAATGAATGAATGAATGAATAAAACAGTTGCTTAAACTTCAAGACATGATGACTGTATTTAAGGGTCAAAGCTGTTCTTTCCTATGAAATACAGTCATGTGATTTTCACAGCTGTAGCTGCATTAGAGGCATTCATTAATATGCCAATTAATGAAAATGAATCGGTCTTATTTGTTTCATTTTTAGGGAATAAAAGAACCACACAGTAATATATAAGTTTTAAATGTCATATTTATTCATTGCTCATTTAAAATTAATTTGTTTCTTCCAGAAGCTCAAATAATTTGAGATGATGGAAGTGGGAAAAGAAACAGGGGAACTATCAAAGCTGACAACAGCCAGAGCATTGAAAAGCTCAAAGAAATAGTGCAAGATCAAAAGAGACCTGGCCCACAGAAGAGTCAAATTTGACTGAATGGATATCACTGTCATCAAAGGGAAACTGAAGAGTTTACACCAATAATACTTCAACTCAGAAATACTAAATCAAGATTCCAGTTTTACATGATGCTCAAATCGAGCAAGAAGGAGTCAGAAATAGTCAGATCCTCTTTTTAAATAATAAAAAACTCCTAGTTTTAACAACCTAAACTTATCAGAAACTGTAATCTTTTGGGATACTTACTGAGTATAATTTGGCATCATTGTTTGCCAACTACTTGAAGATGAAATGATTTTCACCAAACAGAGATTTTAGGAGTGTAATGGGTAGGGAGAAGCTTCTAAGGAAAGAAATTCAAGCAGATCAATCAATACCTCATCAACTATCTTTCAGATTGTATCTGCAGAACCTATTTGACACAAGGCTGAGTCCTAGGGGAAATCAGCCCAGGATGTGAATTCATGTAGATTTGGCTGCATCTGTATTTGGCACTATTTTTTGTTTGGAGAAATGGTTCAGGAAGAATGAGGAACACTGGAGTTGTCACAAGGGAGTTTTGGAAGTCAATTAAAGGAAAAAAGTTTCTGTTCCCTTGCTATTGGTATTCAGAGCCACATCATCTCCAAACTCAGAGGTTGAAAATATACAGGTAACCGTATTAACTTGCAGGCACTGTGAAATTGAGCAAGGAAAAGTATTGTTAATCCTACTTTAAAAGAATCACAACTAATATTGATCATCATATTCCGTGACACTGAATTCATACATTAATTTTGAATAATCCTTTTTCTTTTCTCTTTAAAAAATGATACAAAAGATTACTGCAAATAGTTTCAAGGGTTAATTTTAAATTCTAGGATTACAAATCAGGAGAAGATAATTTTCTATATTGTCATGATGTTGTATGATGTTGCCCCTTGTTTCTATCCAGATTGTCTTTTCTCAGTTGTCCTTTCGAGACATTGAATTCAATACTGCATCAGTTACAAAACTGATGTGATGCCTTTCCACAACTGGACTGTCTTTCAGCAACCACATTTATCCTTATTGTCCAGCAGGGTGATACCCTTCCACAGAATCCAGCTTGTAGTGTGCAGTTGAGTCCTCACAGCTTGTTGTGCATTGTGTTACACATGAGTATACATTTATCTGATTATACATTTCACAAATAAATAAAATACCTGTCTGTTTTCTTCCATTTCTGGGAGAAGCTATATTGGATTGCAATAACATTAATTTGGAGGACATTACAACATCAATAAATTTTACAATGAGAGATGCAGTGACGCAATGGTTAAACTGCAGTACTGCATTTGCTGATCACCAGCTGCCAGCAGTTTGGCAGATCCAATCTCACCAGGCTCAAGGCGTTCCATCCTTCCGAGGTTGGTAAAATTGCCGACCCAGATTGTTGGGGACAATATGCTGACTCTATAAAACTGCTTAGAGAAGGCTGTAAAGCACTGTGAAGTGGTATATGTTAGATACCAGAATCAGTTACAATGGTTTACACCAAGGTCCTCTGTTCCAGCGGGAACAGAGATTCAACCTGATTGGTCGAAGGGTCTGACAGCTCCCTATAAAGGGGCTGCTGTCAGACTGAACCTTCGCTGGATTGTACATAGTTGTTCTGTTGCAATAAAGAGCTGTTGCTGCCTAAGCCTGAGTGTGTCTTTCCTTTACCCGATCTAACACTGGTGACGAAGGTGGGATTGGAAGGCAACTAGACAAACAAAAAGAGCACAACAATCCAGCAAGTAAATCCAGCTTGGAGCTTGGCGCGGCATTGAGCAGCCATCTTTGAGCAGCAAATTCAAACGTGCTCAGGGACACAAGATGTCAATGCACATCCCACCGACTCTGTACAACCCAGTCACCGAGCATTGGGAATCTTACATGCTGAGATTCAACTGCTTCCTCAAAGCCAATGATCTCATAGGCCTCTCTGAAGGCCGGAAAAAGAACATGTTCCTGAGCGACTCCGGACGAGAGGTGTTCAAGACAGCAAAAGACTTGTCCGAGCCAACGCCACTCCAATTGGTCGCTTGGTCGGTGCTACAACAGATGCTGAGGACACACTACTCTCCCAGACCATCAAAACACTGAAGGCACGAATTCAACATTTGTAACCAGAAAGAGGCTGAATCCATCAATGAATACATTGCAGCACTCAGAAAGACCACAACTTACTGAGAGTTTAGAGATCTCGATGAACTGATACTTGACCGCATCATATGCAGCGTTTGAGACATTAGCCTGCAGAGGAGACTACTATCGAAATCTAATCTGACGCTCCAAATTTCCCTAGACGAAGCCAGGGCCACTGAGTCTGCCGTTAAATCTATGGAAACCCTGCAACGCCAAAACAGTCCTAAAAGCGCGCAGAAGAGTGCAGGCGTGCATTGCGAGGCTACAGAGCCTGAAGGCTTGGAGAGCGAAGATGACAGCTGCCGCATGCATGGTGACCGCTCCAAGCCGGTGCGAAAATTTGAACCGTGTTTCCCACCTTGCGCCAGCTGTGGAGGAGGCCATATCAGAACACATTGCCATTTCCGCAACGCAATCTGCCAAAGCTGCGATTGAAAAGGGCACATCGCCAAGGTATGCAGAAGTGATCACCTTGCTAAAATCTGGAAGCCCAGATGCTGACCTAACCACCATAATGCCTTGGGCAGCACTCAAGCAGGCTATCCCTAGCCTTAAGAAGCAGCATCTACAGATTCCTGACATAAGTCTTTGCGACTACCAGGGGAACTGAGTCCCCATCGTGGGCCAGGGCACCTTCCATGTGAAATTCAAGACTTTCTGCGGCCAGCTACCAGTGACGGTAATCAACGGAGACCTGCAGAGCCTCCTGGGGCTTGACTGGCTCGAAATCCTGGGCCTAGAAGTGACTGGAATCAACGCCATACAAGATGAAAACACTGAGGAATTCCTTAAGGAGTTTGAGGACATCTTCGGCACTGGTCTACCGTGTTTCCCCGAAAATACAACCTGTCCTGAAACTAAAGCCTTGCCACATTTTTCGCGTGGGCAAAAATATAAGCCCACCCCCGAAAATAAGCCCCCTGGACAATTCCCCCCCCCCCCCCCCGGCCAGGCAGAGTAGTGCTTGCCGACTTAGTGGTATCCTGAAGGCGCCAAGCTGCGGGAACGAGGTGGGGGCAAAGGTGCTCGCATTGCTTAGTGGGGTACTGCTAGGTCGGTCAGCGGCGCTGTGCCCAGCTGAAGAGGGGGGTTGCTGGGCAGCTGCTCTCTTGCAAGCGGGCTCCCGAAGAGCTGGGCACAGCCACAGGGTTGAATGGCTGTGTTGCACTGTCACAGCAGCAACATAGCAGCCATGAGGTGACCAAGCTCGCGAGCAGCTGCCCGGAAACCCCCCTTTCCAGCCGGGTACAGCGCCGCTGACCAACCTAGCAGTACCCGGAAGACACCAAGCGACGCGAGTGCCTGTTCACCACCCTCCGCCTCCCGCGGCTCAGTGCCTTCGGAATGCCCCTAGGTGAGTGAATGGGGCTCTCATGGCTGGAGAGGGGGGTTGCGCAGTGGCTTGTACAGCATTTACTACATTTATTAGGCCCCGGAAAAGTTTTCACAAAATTAGACATGGCGCAGGCATACTAGCAGTTGCCCGTAGATGGCGCCACGGTGGAGGCCCAAACCATTGTGACGCACAGGGGTGCATTCAAATGCAACCTGCAATTCGGAGTTAGTAACACCCCTAGACTGTTCCAAAATGTCATGGAATGGCTTTTACAGGGGATTCCAGGAGTTGTCCCCTATTTTGATGACATCTTGGTATCAGCTGCAAATAAGGTGCAATTATTTAAAAGATTTAGGTCTGTTCTGCCCAGAATCAGAGACAACGGCCTCCGTCCCAAAAAAGAAAAATGCCAAATTAACGTGCCAAGGGTTGAATTCCTAGGGTACCTCATCGACGGCTCCTGGATTCACCTGATTGACAAAAAAATTAAGGCAATCCAGGATGCCCTTACACCTCGCAATCAGACCGAGCTGCAGGCATTCCTCAGGCTCCTTAACTTCTACAGTGTCTTTCTCAAACAGAAAGCCACAGTTGCTGAACCTTTACATTGGCTTCTCGCAAAAAACGCAAAGTGGTCCTGGGGAAAAGCCAAGGCAGATGCATTTGCCGCAGTGAAAAGACTGCTGTCAGTGAACACGTTTTTGGTCCAATACAGCTAGATCCTGCCACTTATTCTAAACTGCGATGCTTCCCCGTTTGGCGTCGGAGCCGTCCTCAGCCACCGCATGCCCAATGGAACCGAGGTGCCCATCGCCTATTACTCGTGAACCTTGTATGCTGCCAAGCGGAACTATAGCCAACTGGACCGTGAGGCTCTAGCTGCAGTCACCGGCGTTAAAAGGTTCCATGAGTACCTCTACTGCCGTGACTTTGAACTCATCACAGCCCACAAACTACTACTGAGCTTGCTGGCTGGGGACTGGCCTACTCCTGCTTCTTTGTCGCCGCAAATGACCAGATGGACAATCTTCCTCATGACCTACACTTATTGCCTTGTCCATCGACCTGGCTCTACATTGGGGCATGCTGATCCCTTGAGTCGATGCCCACTGCCTGAACTATTTGTAGACCCTACCCCCGAGATGCCAGTCCTCCTCACTGACTGCATAGAGACTGGTCCTGTCTTTTCTAGTGACGTTGCCCGCCATTCGACAAAAGACTCCACTCTCAAACAGGTTTTGAACTGGGTGTGGAGGGGGTGGCCTAAATGTTTTACTGCAAACGTAATGAACTGTCTGTAATAAACGGTTGTTTACTGTGGGGGGACCAGGTCGTTGTTCCACCCAAACTGCGCATTGCAGTATTAGAGGCTTTGCACGTAGGGCATCCTGGAATTGTCAGGATGAAGTCTTTGGCCAAGAGTTACGTGTGGTGGCCTAATATGGACAGGGAGATAGAAGAAGGGGTGGCTACCTGCACACTGTGCCAGTAGTCCAGACCAGCACCCCCAGAGGCGCCAGCTAAGGAGTGGGAGCGACCTCAAGCACCATGGTTTAAGATGCACATAGATTTCCTTGGCCCAGTTCACGGCCAGATTTTCATGGTAGTTGTGGACGCCTATTCGAAATGGCTAGAAGTAGTCCTCATGACTTCTACCATGGCAGAAACGGTAATCAAGATACTATGGAGAATTTTCTCCATTCACGGCCTGCCCGATGTCTTGGTCTCTGACAATGGGCCCCAATTTATGGCCATGCAGTTCGAGACCTACTTAGCAGCGCAGGGAATCAGACATGCCCTGGTCGCTCCATTCCATCCGGCCTCCAATGGTCAGGTGGAAAGAATGGTTGTCAAGCCGGCCTCCCTCAGCAACCAAGAAAGAAACCACTTAACTCCATTTTGCAGAATTAAGAGTACTTTTACTGATTATGAAAAGATAGCAGCTAAGCAAAGCAAGATCTGAGGCAAAAGTGTGCGAAATCATACATATCAATATGTTACCACCACCACCCCCTGGTAACCCTCATCTTAGTGTCCAATCTGCAAATCCCTTAGGTGTCATATGAGTTCCATCTTCAAGGAGCATCATCAGGTTGGTGTGCAGGATGGTTGGCCTTGACCGACACCAAGCACTAATCTCCAGCTTGCACAGTAGACGGTGAGACCAAAACTCCCTTTTTACAATCTCTCCTGTACTTAAACTTCCCCTCCCAAATACCAGCCCCCCCCCCATTTCAATGGCAGCTGAAAGCAAATAGCGAAGCAGAGGCTGACATCCGGCCCTCCTTCAGGAAAAGAAGTCATCCCTTCAAGAAAATAAAACAATAGAAAAGACAACATAAGACATGTATGATTCAAATATGATGAAGGCTTATCAGAGTACTTAGCATAGAACTTCTGTAAGAGCCTAGGATGTTTAACATGAGATTTATCAATCCACTCAGCTTGGGAAGGGGAAAAATGCTTCCAGGATACCAGATATTGAATTCGATTCCTATGTTTCCTGGAGTCCAAGATTTCCTTAACCTCAAAGTGTTGCTCTCCCTCAATAAGAAGAGGGGCAGGGGGTGCAGGTATGGGCTCATGAAAAGAAGAAGTGTGCTCTGGTTTCAACAGGTTTACATGAAACACAGGATAAATCCAGTTAAGATGCATTGGTAACTCCAATTGTACAGGAACAGGATTAATGATTTTCACAATAGGGGGAAGGACCGACATACTTCGGCACCAGTTTCTTTGATTTCTGGGTGGACAAAAACACTCAATCTTCTACTTTGTACTCCCTTTGCTTCACCCTCTTTTTGTCAGCCTGTTTCTTGTGCGCCCAGTGAGCAGCCTCCAACGCCTTGCGGGTCATGGGCCAAATTTGGTGAAGCTGGTCACTCCACTCGGAGAGGGACAAAATTTGCGGTTTTTCTCGAGGCAACTCAGGAATTGGTACAAATTCCTGTCCAAACACAACTCTAAAAGGGGTCAAGCCAGTACTGCTGTGCACAGAGTTGTTGTATGCCACCTCAGCATGTGGTAACAGTTCAGCCCAGTTATCTTGTTGATAATTGTTGGGAGTATACTCCTAGTGTTGGCAACATATATCTATATACAATAACAAATGGTTGTTGTTGCTTTAAATGGGTGAATGTACTTATCAGCTGTAATTAACTCTACAATAAGAGGGAGTCCGGAGAGCTCACTCTCTCTCTCTGCTTGTCCTATGCTTCATAACTACTTGCTCACTTGATGACTGGAACGTGAACTGCGACTATAAGCAATTGTTTGTTTTTTGAATTGTGTTTGGACATATATCTACTATCACTGCTTGAGAAGCAATTATTAGTAGTAAAGCTACTTGTTTTTTACTAGCAGTGTCTGAAACTCTACTTGTGTGTTTTTTCTACTAGCAACGTTTTTTGTCTCTAGCTGTACATTCCGCTGCGCTATTTGCTGTCTCCCAACAGAGATACCCTTAACACTGGTTATGGGCCCAGAATACCCAGTATACCCATTCTATCCAGAGTGCCAGCTGCAGCCTTAAGAGAGTGGAGTTGCTACACACATTATAGTTTTGCAAATATCTGGTTAGTCAGATATACCTGGGACGATGGCACAAGGCCAAACTCCAAATTTATCGTTGGTCACCTGGCTGGATGGCACAAACTACGTATCATGGTCTGCAAAATGTAGTTTGCTATTGCGTAGTGAAGGACTATGGGACGTAGTACAGACCCCACCGGATATCACTGCCTGGGATGCAAACGATGATGATGCTGCAAAGAAGATTGCAGAGTTCCAGAGGAGGAATGAATGGGCGTTATGTATTATCGGTCTCACACTGGCTGACCAAACAACTGAGTCATATCCGAGGTGAAAATTCTGCTGTTAAATGTTGGGACAATTTAAAGAAACTATATGTTTGAGACTCTGTGGGTGCCCATATTAATATTACAAGAAAACTCTTTAGAACATAACTCACCAAGGGTGGTAACATGTTAGCACATCTGAACTACATGAAACAGATGTTTCAAGAGCTACATGAAAAAGACTTAATATTTTCAGAGCAGCACCAAGTTTATATTATTCTCTCATCACTTGATGAAAGCTACGACATTTTTTGTGGCAGCCGAAAGCAAATAGCAAAACAGAGGCTGACAATGGTGAGATCTGCAAAAGAGGCCCTACCCAGGATGGGCCCGGGAGATTGGCAAACATGGGTTGATCAATCCCTCCTCATACAGCACATCACACCAAGTGCTACCACTGGGAGAAGCCCCTCCAAGCTTCTAATGGGTCGCCGGCTAAGGTCCCACTTAGACCGGCTACACCGAAACTACTCTGCCGCATCGCCCCCGATTCGACAAGCAAAATAAGGAACTTTAGCATAAGGGATTCAGTTTATGCCCACAACTACGCTGGAGGAACGCTGTGGATTCCTACCACAGTAATAGGCATCACCAGACCTCGCTCTTACCTAGTAGAGCTTGAGGACGGTCGGAATTGGAGAAGGCACATTGACCAACTTCGTGGCTGCCTCTCCAACTCCAATCTTAGGCAACGAGAGGTAACTCCTGCATGAGTTAGCCAAAGCCCTACCCAAAAGGAGCCCGAAGTCACTCCTTCCACAGACAACTCAAGCCCAAAGGTACCGGGGCACTTATCTGTTAGTGTTGCAGGCCCGGACCGTGCTCCGAGCAAACCTGCACCAGAAGCTCCAGCCGCAGCCTGGAAAAAGTTGAATAAGGTTGGCAGAAGCTGGGACAAATGACAGGAGCTCACTCCGTTATGCAGGGCTAGTGATTTGAACCACTAAACTGCCAATCTTTCTTGACAAGCTCAGCATCTTATCCACTGAGCCACAGCGTCCCTTTTTCTATCCATTCTAGGAACTCCAAATTCCTATCCTATTATGGTTGGTTTCCCCCCTAGGCGCTTCATTTTATCTTCTCATAATCTAGATTTTGTAGACTTTTTCCATCCCCAGGCACCCATGTTTTGCCATGTAGTATCTTGTTACATTTAGTGATTTAATGTATGGTTGCCTGCTCTGAAGAACAAGAAGTGGAGGCAGTTTGCAGTTTGTAATTCCATTCACTGACCTCTTAGCTGTATTTACTGCAACTCATTGATTCCACCTAGTGTTGATTACCCATTCAAGAGCACCAGCCATCTATGTCTCATTGCCTACACACACACATGCGCGCGCACGCACACACACACACACATGCCCATGCCCACTCATGCACTCAAGTTGTTACTGCAAAACTGTAAAGCCCTTAAAATACCAGAATTGTAGAAAAATGTAGTCTATCTCATTCTACTTCAGAATTGACATGTGAAACTTCACTTTTAAGGCAAGGCTGGGACCAGACAACTTTTCTGTGCTGAATTTAGTCTCTTCCCCATATAAAGACACCTGTCTACCTGATACTTATGCCTTATAATATATCATTCTAGAGACCCAGAATTGGAAAGTGATGTTTGGGTGACTGGCTGCTTAGAGAGAAAGAATGGCAGGAACAATATGTTTGGACACCTTGGTTCTCCAGTGGCTGCTGTTGGAGAGGAGAAGGCGGAAATGAAGGAGAAGGAAGAAGTAGCATGTCTATCTTAGTAGCAGCCACAAAAGGCTTATATGGCATTCCATGTTGTACCAAGATTTGTCTCTTCCAGTACCATGGATGATGATGATCACCCAGAATTGCCTGGGTAGCTGACTGCTGATAGTGCAGGAGACCTGGGTTTGCTCCTTCTTTAGCAAAATGAGCCTTTAAAAAAAGAAACTGAACAAACTGGACCAATCTAAGTAGATAATGCCCTTGATACTCTGTTTTTTCCACACTTTAAGCCCTCTTTGCTTTTATGACAACCTTATTCCATTTCATACACTGGCTTTTGTTCTTCATTGGCATAATGAAACTGCATTTGTATATCTTATGTACCTCACTGTGGGTGGTTTGGTTCTAATTTATTCCTGAACTTGATCACTTTTTCTATGGCACCCAGGTTTTGGATCCTGGCTCATCTTAGCCTAATGCCTATAATAAAGACCTGATTGTGAGTATTTCAGTTTAGCCCATTTTAAATTGAGATGAGGTTTGCCTAGCATTAATACCATGTTCTTTGAACAGCAAGTTTCCTAGCTGGCAAATTACTAAGAGTTCTATTTTCATGAAAGGTCTGGATAAGTAAGTGGATTAAACACCACTCAAGTGAATTTTTCTCATTTGGATGATTGGCTGTTACATACATTCTAGGCTATGAATGCTTATCTTTACTCACAGGAGCCATTTCCTGCAGCAGAAACAGTGAATGTCATTAGTGTACCCAGTCTTCTTATAACACACAATACATTGTTAAATAATCTAATGACTCTATGGCCCATTGACCTCCATCATCCATTGGTTAACAATGTTTGCTATCTACAGGCAGTACGGAAATTGCTGTATATTATCATTGCTCCTCTTGCTCAACTCCCAGCTCAACTTTTAGGCAAAATGTAAAAGTCTTGTGGATTGCTTCTAATGATCACTCAGCAAACAGATTGGCGTTTGCCAATAGGAGAGCTCAACAAGAGCAAAAGATAAGGAAGAGATGAGGTAGGACAGAAAAGTTCTGTATTCTGAGGGATGGGCTAAGTTGTGAGTGCTGAAAAGATCATGGGTTTGTCTTGCAAGTTGCTAGTCACTAATGCTCCTAAGTAGTAAGAACAGAAATATTAAAGGGAATCAAGTACAAGGGTTCTATCAATTAAATGACTACACAGGTAGTCCTGGATTTATGACTTGTCGAAAATATAATAGATATCCCTGGGTGATACTTATAACCTCTTCCTATGAAGAGGCCCCAGCCCCATGGTCGCATGACCGCAATTTGACTGCTCAGCAACTGTTCCACATTTACAGCCATTTGCTGTGTCTCATGGCAACCATGTTTTGCTATGATTTTGCTGAAAAATGGCATTTATTTTCAGTTTTTGTCAAAACCAGCCCATAGGAAACCATTGGTTCACTTAACAACTATAGAGTCCATTTGATGGCCACTGCAAAAAAGATTGTAAAGTCCGTTCAGTCACATAGAAGGTAAACTCTATTATGCTCATTACTTGATGACTACTGTGTGTAATCCTCAAGTTATGACCATAATAGAGCATACCTATTATGTGACTGAACTGACTTCCAATATATAAAGAAGAAGAAAAAATCAAAGACAGAGGCAAGAAAGAAAAAAAAGATAAGAAAAAATACAAAATGCAAGTTTAAACAGGGATTATTATTTTTTTAAAAAACATCTGAATTAACAGTACAGACTTGGATAATCTGAGACCCACACAGGAAAAGCCTTCTACCAGTGATATCTCAAAAAATTATTCAAAGATGAATGGCTAAGACACTATAGTCATGGTATACAATGCTTCAGGAGTTTGCAGCAAGTACTAGCGTGTAGCCATTCTTTGGAAACAAAGAGTCAGAGCACCAAAACTGCAAGTGGGACATTCCTAGCAATGAGAGGACAAAGGCTGATCAGATAGGGAGGGGGGAGCAGGGGTGGGTTCCTGCCAGTTCTAACCTCTTCTATAGAAGAGGTTCCACAAATCTACAGTGCCGTTTAGAACCAGTTCCAGCTCCCTCCCCCCACCTGTCCACACATCATCAAGATGAAGAGTGAGAGGAGGAATTCTGGGAGTTGAAGTCCACAAGTCTTAAAGCTATCAAGTTTGAACACCCCTGGTGTTAGATATTTGCATAAACTGCTGTAGTCTCCACTCAGGTCCGCCACTAGGGCGGGAACAAGGGGTTGTTCTGATTGGACGGGAGGTCTGCCAGATCCCTATAAAAGGGGACCTGCACGACCCCATAGCAAGCTGGATCACTACTACTAATAAATAAAGAGCTGTTTGTCACTATCGTCTGGAGTCTGTTCTCTCGTTGCCCGAATCTAACACCTGGGTTTTTTTTCTAAAGGGTTAGGGGTGCAAGGGTCTTGTAACTTGACAGCTTTAAGACTTGTGTGCTTCAAATGCCAGAGTTCCTGAGCCAACATTTGGTTGCTAAGCAAGAGCATTGTTAAGTGAGTTTCACCACATTTTACAAGTTGGCCATGCCTCCCAGTCACATGACTGGCAGCCACTCCCACAAAGCAGGTCACACCTACAGAAGAGGTTCTAAAAAAATTTGAATATTTGCATAAACTGCTGTAGTCTCCACTCAGGTCCGCCACTAGGGCGGGAACTACTGGGGGAGAGAATCTGACAGAGGAAGCAATTCTCCTTAAGGAAGAGATCATTAAAAAAAGGCTAAGCCCCATGCAAGACAGTAACAACTTAGAAACAAGAACCATAAAGTATATTTTGTACTGCTGGAAAGAAGAAAAAGCTTGCAGAAGAAACAGACAAAAAGAGGCACTGAAGAACAAGAGAATAGTAGATGTCTGTTAAGTAGAGAGGGACAGGATACTACTGTGTCGTGAAAGATGACAAAAAGGAGAGGTGATGTGAAGAATTTGAGCAAATGGGTGCTCTAGGGTCCCATTGGCTTCTGAAGTTTCTATGAAGGGAGCACAGGAACTTTCAAGGTTACCAGATCAACTAATATGGTGACAAGTACATTGTAAAGATAAAATTGGAAGGGGAAGGATTGTTTTATGAAAATCAGCAGTAGCACTGAAACTCCCTTGTTCTCTCTGCAACTTTTTTGGACCTCCAGTTCATTTATGATACCTGATTGGATTCTATGACTTAACCTCTCTCTCAAGGGACTTCATTTACCATCAGTGATACAATCGTTTATCCAAATCTGATTGATTGCACAGTGTTTGACAGTACAGTCACACAGTTCACAATCTCCGGCTGGATTTGCTCAAAGGAAGAATGGGAGAAAAAAGAAATGATTAAGCATCTACAAAAGCAAAAATGGGTATCATATTGCAGCAGCTATAAAACAAATGAGAATAAGTTTCCTCTGGCATCACACAATAGTAAAATAAGAAATAAAGAAATAAAATGAAACCAGCAGGCCCTCATTATCTGTGGTCTTGTTATCTGCTGTATCCATACCTAGAAAATGCAGACCAGACCTTGTTATCCATAGAGAAGAATTTTACATAGCTGCAATTTGAGTGTTGTAGAGTTTAGATATCTGAAAAATGGTAGACAGACTTTGAAATGAAACGTTATATGAAAACATATAAAGTATGTTTTCTCATAATTGTATTATCTATGATCACTTTATCTGTAGTTTTCCTGGCTGGAACAATCACTGTGAATAACAAGGCCTGCCTGAACCACCAAAAGAAAATGAGCCTTGACACTGAGGAAGAATAACTAATATGTTTTGCACAGGAATAAAACACTTGAGAAATTGGAGGATAGATTTAACAGAGTACTAAAAATGTCTCATGTGGGTCAGTTTGGAAAAATTATTGCTCATCTAGGATAATAAGAGTCACTAGTTCCCCTGCTTCCCCAGTTTCAGAAGACCTTAATGCTTTACTATTTGTTAAGTTTAATTTGCTTTTTCCTTCTTGCTGAAGGAATTG
This sequence comes from Natrix helvetica, assembly GCF_964273705.1. Lineage (NCBI taxonomy): Eukaryota > Metazoa > Chordata > Lepidosauria > Squamata > Natricidae > Natrix > Natrix helvetica. Next base: position 112,183,528 of record NC_138552.1, on the reverse strand, counting down.
GAGCGATAATTCAGTATAAATAAAGTGTAGGCTGATTGACCAAATGGCTCTATACAGAGAGCTGCCTGTATTTCTAGAAATTTACAAAGTAGCTTGCAGTTTCACTGTGGTTCTACAGGTTTCAAGTTCACCTCCATTGATTCCTGACGGGGATATTTCAATGTCGTAGTCAACCAAACAAATATTTGCCCTGTTGAAGCACACCTTAGGAAAAGAGAAAAGTACAGTTTCATGTTGTACTATGCACTATGAAACATTTTGTGATTTTTAAAATTTGGTTAGGGTAGGCAATATGTCAGCATCTTCCTGACGTTTCTGATCTTTTCAGCATTTTATGGCATTAAAGGGCAGACAGTGCAAAGCTAGAATCCCCCTAAGGTATTCAAATCTCCTGTGACTTTCACCTGAGCAATCTTCAATCTGGGAGAGTACTGGAACACTAAAAGAAGGTCATCAAAACAAAGCGAAACAGTGATTAATTACTAAAGTCCATTCTACAGATTCAGATTCTGCTGATTCTGGAAAAGGAGAACCATTTTCAGCAACAGATCGCGAGGATCTACTGACAAGGTTGTTTGCAAAATGTGGGAGCTGATCTCATCTCAGTATGAGCCATAATTTTCATATTTCCATTTCTATTAAACAAGAAATAACTGATCTCTACTCCTTTTAGAAGTCAAAATATGTAAAGCTTGTAGCCACTTTCTGTATCTTATTTTATAAAAGGCCCCTCCTTATTTTTAGTCAATGAATGAATATTCTTAATAGTAAAAATGTTGTGACATGCACACAGACTAGAGAAGAAAGAGCTTTTTTTAAAAAAAAAAACCCACTTGCCTGGTATAGATATGAATGAAGAGCAACAAGAATTCCAAAGGACAGGAATTTCACCATCTGTTTTGGTGAAATTTAACTACTAAGTTAAATTTGAGTAGAGTTTTCATGCCAAAAGAAAGCTAAGTCAGTTGGATGTGTGACAGCAGAGGCAAAACAGTTTCCCCTCGCTGATAGTATTTGGGCCTTCCAAAGTTTAAATGAGCTATTTTTGTAACCTTGAAGCTTATGGGCTCACTTATGAAGTCCTTGGATTAATATTATACTACCTAATTGCATCATGGTTACAGCACATTTCCTTCTGCAATTAATGTTGATCTCCTTTCAAAGGTAAGTATGTTGCAGACAAAGGAGATATGGAACTAGCTTAAGGAACATCTATTTAAATTAATAAAATTTAGATATTAGCTGGAGACATCAGGGCCAAAATGGATGCAAATGATGACTCATTCATTCCATGGCACCTGGCTGAGATTTAACTAATGTTGATGTAAGAAAATCTAAGGACAAGAGAGGCAATATCATGGGTCTACATTTAATGCAGTTGGTAAATAGATTAAATTTAGAGGCAGGCAATTATAGTATTTATATATAAAAAGGGGGAAATTATAAATTAATTAGTCCATGCATTATAGGCTTGTCATCAATGCTAGAAATTGATTAATGGAAATAATAATATGTTATCTCAGTGATTGAGAAGCAGGTTTTAGGACTGGCTTAGTATTGTTTTCATACATGCTAACATTTTCAATTTTAATGATACCTATGGTAGATGGTTAGACTCTTGGAACAATGGGATGGCTTTAGTTTTAGTAATGAATATAAATTTTGTTATTCAATGATCAAAATAGATGATGATGATGATAATAATAATGATGTTGATGTAATCTTTGCAAAGTGAAGTGCAAAATAGATAGATGCCAATAGATAGCAATTTGATAGAAAAGATGGGGACATAAAAAGATTAAGTACCTGAGAATAGTTTTTAACAACAACTACTACTACAATATGAATGATTTATTTAAGAATAATTATTTGCAAACTTGGAAAAATATAATGGTGGGCACCTTAAAATGGAGAAAATTAAAGTTGTGTTTGTTAGGAAGAATGGCAGCAGTAAGAAATAACGTTTTGTCAAAATTTATATTTGAAATCATTCTAATCATTATGGAAGACCAATAGAGACAAATGTCTAATTTTATATGATCTAATAGACTGGGTATCCAGCTTTAGATTTCTTAACATTTAAAAGAATCAGGCATTATCAAAGTAAAACCAGTGTTACCCAGCTACCTGTTTAACTTGGATTACTGGCTAGATTATATCATGTTATGGCTAAAGAGCTTCAATTGAGGGAATAGGACTTCCAGATGGTTTGCATAAATATCTTTGGTTGGATACAACTGAAAGAAATAGAACCTGTAAGAGAAATTTTATAATAAGCAGAATATTAAAAGTATATAATTAGATCAGGCTTCTTGCTTCAGTATTAAATATCTGTTTCTATGAAGGTGAATGTACCAAGAAATGTGACCAGTGGAACGATACTAACTTGCAAAGGCTGCAAGTTAACAGTTAATAAGAAAAATGTGAAATCTTTTCTGATTTTTTTCTTTAAAATGTTCACAATCACCTAATTGGTTTCAATATCTCCACATAATTTACAATTCTAAAGTACAATTACAAAACTGAAGTAGAATATTTAAAGACTTGTCAAAATTAGGGAAACTTGCAACAGAAAACTTCAAACATTTGCTGGAGTTGCTTCAGACAGGATTCAGAAACTGAACAAGTCAATGACAATATGATTAAATGAATGCAGAAGTGAACAAAACAAGTGACATGCAACAATGGGAATACCAATAGAATAATATTAAATTTACAGTGACTATTACAGTTGGAGAAAACCATTCAAGATGTTTTATTGATGGTATATTACTGCAGTACTGATTCCTAAAATAGTTATTTCATTCTCTAAAAATTGGTGGAAATGTAATAATCAGGTTAATTTTTTTCATGCTTGGTGGCTACATTAAAAGCCCAGCTTATAGAAAACGATATCAAACAGAATAAAACAAATGCTAAAGATTGAATTCACTTTCCAAACCTGCTACTTTTCAAGTGACTATTATCACACTTCATATTTTCACAAAGTATACTGAACTGGCTTTGAATATGGTTACAACTGCAACGATACTATCAGCCCTAATATGTAGAAGAGACCAGGAAATCAACTCTACACGAATGTTAACACTGCTTTTATTGATCTTGGATATAATAACAGAAATGTGCAAGTCTGTGCTGTGTTTCCTCCTCCTCCTCACAATTCAGTGAATTGGGGAGATATCTGTCCCAGCTGTTTCCAAATGTTATCTTATTGTGGACTTAAACAATAGCTCTTTTTGCTTAGGCTATGGAATGTATCAGTGGTGGGTTTCAAAATATTTTAGAACCTCTTCTGTAGGTGTGGCCTGCTTTATGGGTGTGGCTTGCCAGACATGTGATCGGGTGGGAGTGGCCAACTTGTAAAATGTGGTGAAACTCACTTAACAAAGCTCTTGCTTAGCAACCAAAATGTTGGCTCAGGAACTCTAGCATTTGAAGCACACAAGTCTTAAAGCTGTCAAGTTACAAGACCCTTGCAGCCCTAGCCCTTTAGAAAAAAAAACCCAGGGGTGTTCAAACTTGACAGCTTTAAGACTTGTGGACTTCAACTCCCAGAATTCCTCCTCTCACTCTTCATCTTGATGATGTGTGGACAGGCAGGGGGAGGGAGCTGGAACCGGTTCTAAATGGCACTGTAGATTTGTGGAACCTCTTCTATAGAAGAGGTTAGAACTGGCAGGAACCCACCCCTGGAATGTATGTAGCTCAAGATTGAATTGTGAAGTCCTTTGTGCTCTCTGAGCTTGCTTGCTTGCTTACAGACATTCCATTACTAGGTATCACTGTTGATGTTCCCTAATCAGGTAATGAAATGTCTGCAAGCAAACAATCAAGCTCAGAGAGCATTAAGGACTCCGTATCCCCTTCTATAAAAGAATGGCGGATTAAATTGTATAGTCTAATGTAAAAAAATAATTCATTAATTAAATAGCAAGCAATTTCTATAGTAGATTTATCTTTTAACTACAAACATAATTTTATAGTTAAAAGCTAAATCTACTATACAAATGAATTTGGATTATAATTCTGCATATGGGTTTGGGTTTGTATCATATACCATATCCAAAATTTGAGTTTCTTCTTAAATAAGGTTTTAGCATTTAAATTTAAATTTCTTAATGACATTCTAAATTTAGATAAAAACAATTAGGGTTAGGGTCTAGAGATTATTACCTTCACTTTGATGTACAATCCATGCTCTACTGTGTGTTATTGTTTATATAATGTATTATCTTGCTTTCAAGAATGATATGAAGTTTTAAATTGATAAATTTTAATATCTTGACCTAAACAAGTGTTATATATTTTGAAAGGTACATTTAATTTATAATGCTTTTAAATCCCCGTTTACTTTTTCTTTTCCTACATTTCTCTGCTTCTTCTTAATTATGTTTTAAAATATTTAATAAAATTATTTTTAAAAAAATCTTTTAACTTGTTTCCCAGATAATTATTGTACTGAATGTGCACATTCAATGCACACATGAAAATGAGTAGAGAACTGCTATTGCTACTCACAATCTTCTTGGAGGGGGTAATTTCTCAATATACCACTGAAACCAAGATAGCAAGTCAGGGAGTCAGTTTGCTGTAGTGACCAGTGACGTGCGGTGAGCTTTACGGCTGGTGAGGCTGGTGACGTCATCAGCGTGAGCCGCGGTCCCCTTCATGTTGACTCAGGAAGGAGGGAAATGGGACCATGTCAGCCTCCCTCCTGCACACGTCCCATTCCCCGCCTTCCTAAGTCAACATGAGGGGGACCACGGAGCGCGCTCCGCGGGACAGCGGCTAACGCTCCGCGATCCCCTTCATGTTAACTCAGGAGTCAGGAAGGAGGGGAATTCCCCTCCTTCCTGACTCCTGAGTCAACATGAAGGGGACCGCGGAGTGCGCTCCGTGGGACCGCGGCTCACGCTGCGTGATCCCTCCTCTGCGATCCCTCCAGACTCCCTCCTGCGCACGTCCCATTCCCCGCCTTCCTAAGTCAACATGAAGAGGACCGCGAAGCACGCTCCGCAGGACAGCGGCTAATGCTCCGCGATCCCCTTCATGTTAACTCAGGAGTCAGGAAGGAGGGGAATTCTCATTCCCCGCCTTCCTAAGTCAACATGAAGGGAACCATGGAGCGTGCTCCGCGAGACCACGGCTCACGCTCCGAGGTCCCCTTCATGTTGACTTAGGAAGGCGGGGAATGGGATGTGCGCAGGAGGGAGGCTGAGGCTAGAGGAGCCTCCTGCACACGTGGTCCCATTCCCCTCCTTCCTGACTCCTGAGTCAACATGAAGGGGACCACGGAGCACTCCCATTCCCAACCACGTGTGCAGAAGGCTCCTCAGCGCCTTTTTTCCCTTTTTAAAAAATTTTCATGATGAGAGCGGTGCAGCTCTGCCTCCCCTGCCTCCCCTGACCACACCTCCCTAGTAGTGACTAAAGGGTTGGGCTAGGTTTGGGAAACTGTGAGTTCTGATTTTCACTTAGGAATTAAAGCTGGCTGAGTAACTTTGGCCCAATCGGGTCTGGATGGATGGCAACCGACTAAAACTCAACCCTTCCAAGACGGAGTGGCTGTGGCTTCCGGCCTCCCGGTTCAACCAGTTGCTTCCATCTCTGGCCATTGGGGGCGTGCAACTGGCCCCCATGGAACAGGTGCGCAATTTGGGCGTCCTCCTGGATGCCCGGCTGTCCATGGATGACCATGTAACAGCCGTGGCAAGGGGGGCGTTCCATCAGGTTCGCCTGATGCGCCAATTGCGCCCCTTATTGGACCGGGATGCCCTACGCACAGTCACTCATGCGCTAGTGACGTCTCGCCTGGACTACTGCAATGCTCTCTACATGGGGCTTCCCTTGAGATGCACTCGGAGACTGCAGTTGGTCCAGAACGCGGCCGCGCGGGTGATTATGGGGAGGACTAGATACTCCCCTGTAACACCTCTCCTGCGCGAGCTGCACTGGCTTCCTGTAGTCTACCAAGTGCGTTTCAAGGTTTTGATTATGATCTTTAAAGCGCTTCATGGCACAGGATCTAGTTACATGCAGGATCGCATCCTGCCCCATGCATCCCTACGACCAATCCGCTCACACAGAGAGGGACTTCTCCGGGTGCCGTCCACTAAACAGTGTCGGGGGACGACACCCAGGAGCAGAGCCTTCTCTGTGATGGGCCCAGCCCTGTGGAATGACCTCCCCCGTGACATCAGGATTATTTCCGATCTCCGCTCCTTCCGTGTACAGCTGAAGACCCACCTCTTTCAATTATCCGGCCTGGCTCAACCGTAAATTTTTTTTATTCCTCCTGACAGTCCTTTTAAATTTTTTAAATTTTAAATTGTGTTATTATAACTGGGGTATTTTAACGGTGATTTTTAACTGTCTAAATGTGATGTAACCTGTTACCTCCTCCGTGCATATATGTCCTTGTATACATGTATGTTTATGTGTTTGTACATATGTTTTATGTTTTATATGTTCTATTGTACGCCGCCCCGAGTCCTATCTGGAAAGGGAGCGGCTAATAAATTCAAATTTATTATTATTATTATTATTATTATTATTATTATTATTATTATTATTATTATTATTATTATCACTCCCTCTCAACTTAACTCTTTCATAGGGTAGTTATTCTGGACAAAATAGGAAACAGGAGTATTAGATGTGTGTGATATCAATTCCAATTTATTCAATTTCAATTTGTTATAGTCATAAACCAGTACATATATTAGATAATAAACATTTAAGACAGAGTGAAAATACATTTGTAAAACAACCCAACTAACATCTATAATTGAGATGCAGGATTCAGTCTATACAGTATTAAATTACAGTGTAAACACTATATTAAATATGATAACATCTAAAATCATCACAAAGTAAAGGTATCTAAAACAATTAATACCAACAAAGTATAATTTTTTTTACCGAAAGCAAAGTCAGGATCAAACATTTAATAACTTAATAAATAGTAAACATAGCCTTCATACATTATGGTCCATTAGAGAATGTTTGATCTAGATTTTTGTGACTAGCTTTGGCTATTCCCATATCTATTTGGCCTATTGCCAGATTCCTTTTAAAAATGCAATTGTGACAGCTGAGGCCAAAGCATATTATATGGCCAACTCTAAGCCCATGGTTGGAAAAACTCCCTCTTAGCATACTCCTTTCTTTAGAATATGTTATCTTTTTTGGTCCCAAAAAAGGCGTGATTAAAACACTGAAAAGGGAATCTTCATCTCTGAGAGAGGTGGGGAACTATGTCCCCTTTATGACTTGTGGACTTCAAGTCCCAGAATTCCTGAGCCAGCTCAGTTCAGGTATTCTGGGAGTTGTAGTGCACGAGTCATAAAAGGGGCCATAGTTCCCCACCTCGATCTAGCGAATGACTCAAGTATCAGTCCAGGTACTGCCCTTTATTGAAATTTAATTGTTGCCTTCTCATACAAATCTGTCCAGAGCATCATTATCTGACTGAAAGCAGTCACAGAAAATGTTGGCAAGAAATGTGGTTCAGTTCTTCATTACAAGGGAGGGCAAATCTGAGAGGGTTCCAGGTTTCTTGAACTAGGTGCATAAAATGGGTCCATTGATTCGGTTGTGGAATTGCCATGACACAACAAAGTGGGTAGAGAGTTTATTTAATCCTGTATGTTCTACCCTGCTCTACGGAGCAGAGAGTTGGTCTCTGACAGAAAACCACTTGAAGAGAGTAGAAGCATTTGAAATATGGATTTACAGATGGCTGTTACATATAAGCTGGGTTGACAAAATCATAAATGAGGAGGTGATAAGCTGCCTGGAAAAGCCAAGGGAGATCATCAAAACCATTAAAAACCGAAAGTTAGAATATTTCAGATATGTGATGTGACACCCAGAAAAATACAGCATACTTCACTTAATCCTCCAGGAAAGGATTGAAGGCAAATGAAGTCCAGGCAGAAGAACAACATTATGGCTTCAAAAGCTAAGGGACTTGTTTGGACAAAACTCAGCAGCATTATTTTGTGCGGCTGTTGATAAAAATAGGATCACCAAATGATCACCGATGTCTGATGATGGATATGGTACAGTAAGAAGAAGTGTGTGATTGGGTCCATTTGGGATTCCATTTAGGCCTGCCGGGATTTGCTGAAGGGATCAGTAGATCTCGGTTGAGGGTTGTCATCACACTATAAAATGTTATGACATTTTTAATTACCTTGTAATCCCTTAATTTGGGGTAGAGTTGGGGCAACTGGACAGAGCTGAGTGCTTACTGGCCAAATGGTCTTTGTGATGATATGTGGAGTTCAGAGCAGATATTTTTTTCTTTGCGCCCTAGGAGAGAAACATCTGCTGTTACCTAGAATTGAACTCTCAACCTTCCAAGTGGAAGGCAAATGTCTTCACCACTAGGCCACCACACTGCTCTATAAAATGATACATAAATTGAAAAGATATGTGTTTCTGCAGATGGCAGCATCTGGATCAGAGGTGGGTTCTTACAGGTTCGGACTGGTTTGGCCAAACCTGTAGTAACTTGGCAACCTGGGTCACTGAAACCGGCATTGCCCCTGAACTGGTTCTCTTGGTTCTCTCCATCTTGTTTTTGCCTTCTGTGCATGCGCAGAGCAATTTTTGTTGCAGTGTGCATATGTGCGTGCTGCATACCTGAGCAAACCAGCAGTAATGGCAGCCAGAACCCACCCCTGATCTGGATGATCCTAGTGGAGCAGGGACTAAGCAGAGTTTGGCCTTGTTAGTATTTGGAAATAAGATTTCCAAAGAATAACAGGACTGCAGGTTGTACTGGCCAGATAAAAAAGCAAAACAAGGAATAGTCTCCCAGGCAGCAGCTGTGGCAAACCACTTCCCTATTGTTGCCAAGGAAATGACACAAATATATCCATGAAGACACCAAGAATAAAGCTTAAAAAAACAAATGGCGGGATGAGGAGCAAGCTATATATTTATTGCACCCCATGAAATCCTAGACAATAAATTGTAGTCTCCTGTCCATCTCCCAAGAAGCATAAAGACCCCATTCATCAAATTGTACAATATCTTGAATACTGGCATTCCCCTGCCCCCCCCCCCCAAACAAATACTGACATTTATTATCAACAAGTTTCAGCCTGTATAAACAGAAGGAGAGCAACAATTGTTTTGAGTGAAAAGCAATTTTATGCTGAACAGAAAGCATTGCCTAAGAGCTGGAGTGCCTGCCAGAACCTCCGTTGTCATATATTATTAACAGCATTAATTTAATCATGGGTGTTAACTAGGGTAAAAAGTTGCAAAGAGAGGGCTTTGGTTCTGTATCATGCCAGTTTTAGCAGAGGGGACAAAGACAAATTCAGTATTTAGGAAATGAGCCAAACACAAACATAACCTGAAAGCAATTTATTGATGTTGAGTTTATAAGAAAGCCTCCAGAATGAGAGAGGTGAAGCAAAGGGGTTGCATTGCTGTTAAAGCATCTGGCAATTCAGGTATGCTGCTCTGTCTGACAAAACATACTCAAGACTTTGGGACTCAACCTTGAAATTCTAATCAGTATGCCTGCAGAGTTGTGTCACCTTTCAGTTTCTGCAAAAGCATACTGACAAGGCATCAAACAACTCTCTGAATAGGCCATTCCTTCCACCATCACCACTCTATGCAGAAGTAAATTGGTCGCTTCCTTCAGCGCACAATGCATTTTGTTTGTCTGAGGGGAAGACCGTGTCCTTCCCCTTATTCTATCCAGTGAGCTGTATTATCTCCCTGCATAATCGATTCTAAAATCCTTTTGCAGTTAGGATTTCTCTCCTTAAAATGCCACTGAAATATTCTGAAACCGAAATTCGCTATTTTAAATCAAGACAGAAGAAGTTTTCACCAGGATCCAAATAATTAATTCAAAAGGTCACAGACCAGTAAAGACCAACATTATGAGGCAAAGGGAAAAAGGAGTGAAATTCAAAAAAGAAAAAGAAAAAACAGAGGGATCATTGCTGCATCTTCTTGCAGCTCCTTCCCTCGAGAGGTGCCCAACATGTTTCTCCTCTAGGGATCTAACAGCAAGGTAACTGCAGGTAGAACATCTACTATCATAAAATAGCAGAGAGACAGCCACCCAAAAGCCAACTGGAAACCAGTGTCATGAAGCAGTAGAGATGTGTACATACTGAGACATACCCATCACTGTCCACATCACTCATTCTAGATCAGATGCAGCTCCTGAGTAGTCTTCAAGGGCACCCCATTTAGAGCACATTGCAGTAATCCAATTGAAAGATGACCATAGAGGTCCTCCCAGTCCAGGAACAAGTGTAAATGATGCAGAACGTGAACCTGTGCAAAGGCCCTTTCAGACCACAGCTGCAACCTGTTCTTCGACTTATGAGTCCAAGAGGACCTCCAGATTGTGTTTCAGTCTCACATGGAAAAGTTACACATTTGACAGAGAAAGTGAAACTGTCCATTGCGAGTCAGAGAGATACATCTCAAAACATCTGGCTCTGAATTCTTGTGTATTATGTATTAATGAGGATTAGTATATTTTCCCCTAAGAAGGATTCACAATTTTAATAACTACGTGGTAACATTATAGAAGCAGAGAATGATAGAATAAAGATATTTAAGGCCAAAGTATAAAAATAGAATTTAACCATAATGCATTTGTTTCATGATGATATGCTCATTTTCTTAAAAGTACAAGCAGGGATATGGCTCAATTGAAATCTGAATTAAATGAACTCACAGTAGGTTGAGAAGTGAACTTGTCACATTTTCTGCTGGGTTAATAATTAACACTGACAAGAATCACAGAAAGTGTTTCAAGAGTGACTGGACTTCACATTAATCCAAGAGGAAGATATTTAAAAATAATTATTACAAATGATTTAACTTAATTAAATTTAAATTCAAAATTTAAAATATAATCATGACTCTTTTTTGTGCAAGACTAAAATGAAGCTTAAGTGGCAGCAATATTTTCTATTATTACGGCTTGATGACAAAATTAAGTCCATTATACTTACACAAATGTTGGGTTTTTTTCAGCTCCCAATTCTACTGCTCTTTACCTGGGTTTAAGTAATTTTTTATAAACATAAAAAAATATTAAGCATTACATCAAATACTAACAAACATGAGGAAGGCTTAGCAGTGTCAAAACTGAATATTTATTTGGAAGTTATTCAACTAAGACAATTCGTACCATAAGGAAATCAAATAATGTTTCTTTGAACATATCTCAGACCTGTATTTAAACCTTACTAGATCTTTTTTCTCCTTTTCCTTACTTTCATTTTGAAAGTTGTTGATAAATTTGCCCAGAAACAAAAAGGCAGAAAGTTTTATAGAGTTAAAATGAATACATTTTGCAAGCAGATTACAAGTGTCAGTTTCGTCCCGGATGAGTAAAGTTCAATCACTTCTTTCTAAAATACCAAGATTTTTCAGTTGAGACTATTAAACATTTAAAATAAGGTGTATATCTATTTCATTTAACAGCAAAGAAATCTCATCAGTGTCATATAACTTTCTTACATTAAGCATGACAAATTATCTCGAAAGTTGTAAAAAATTTTGGGAGATTGATTTGGGATTACAGTATTAGAAATCCCTCGGGAACTTTCTGTATCTTCAAATTTACTTAAAAGCCTTTCAGCCATCCATCCGGAATTCCTTTTCTGCTCCGCTTGACTGGCATACCAGTGGAAGTGTGATGTGTGCATTGACACAAATGCACAGACAGCTGGGGAAACAAGTGTTGCTCAGAGCTTCAGGAGCACTTCAGTTGTACAACATGCCTTGGAAAACACCCCTTTGAATGGTCTGCACAGCCCACACAATGGGGATGTTCTCCTGCTCAGCGCCTCAGGCAATCCTGAGTCAAATCACTTTGCAAGAAATGGTTACAGCAAAGTTGTTAAAAAGTGTATGGTCGAACACACCGAACACCCTGTGTTTAGGGTTCAAGGACTAGGCAAACAGGCTTATCAGATTTCTGAAAAAGATGGCGTTCCACAGGAAACAAGAGCTTGTTTTGATTTTAGCAGGCTAGGCCCAGGGGTGGGTTTCAAAATGTTTTAGAACCTCTTCTGTAGGTGTGGCCTGCTTTGTGGGTGTGGCTTGCTGGCCATGTGATTGGGTGGGAGTGGCTTGCCAGCCATGTGACCTGGTGGGAGTGGATTGCTGGCCATGTGACTGAGTGGGAGTGGGCAACTTGTAAAATGTGGTGAAACTCATTTAACAAAGCTCTTGCTTAGCAACCAAAATGTTGGCTCAGGAACTCTGGCATTTGAAGTCCACAAGTCTTAAAGCTGTCAAGTTACAAGACCCTTACACCCCTAACCCTTTAGAAAAAAAACCCCAGGGGTGTTCAAACTTGACAGCTTTAAGAGTTGTGGACTTCAACTCCCAGAATTCCTCCTCTCGCTCTTCATCTTGATGATGTGTGGACAGGCGGGGGGAGGGAGCTGGAACCGGTTCTAAACGGCACTGTAGATTTGTGGAACCTCGTCTATAGAAGAGGCTAGAACTGGCAGGAACCCACCCCTGGTTAGGCCAGACTGTCCAGACTCTTCAATGTTGGAATCAGCCCAGGCAAATGCTTGTTTTCCTCAAAATCTCCCACTCTCTATCTAAACCTGTGTTGTTACTGCTCAGACTGAACTGAAATTGCTGGTCTACTTGGGAACAAGAGATAATCAAGAGCAATGATCCTAGAGTACCCCATTCAAGGAGCTTCCCCCCCCCCGTTCTTGTACTCTTTGTTTTCTTTGATGCTGAAGTCAGAAGCGATGGTCTTCTCATGGACTTGGAGACTGTGTCTAGGACTGCAGCGCAAGGACAGATACTTTTCCCAAGGTCCAGTGGGAATCCCCTTCTCCTTCAAATAGGGCCAGGGCTGCACTTTCTGCTCGGTTCATCATCATCTATATGGGCCACCCATGCTTCCTGAGTGCAGCAACTAATGATGTCATTTTCCTCCCCTTCCTACCTGGTACAAATGCAACCTTTGCTCAAATTTCCCAATTTGGTTTAACATTTCTGGCCTGAACCATCTTAAGTCATTCGGAGGGCTGGTGATCCACTTTGACCTGGTGGTAGTCCCAGCTCTAATTGGCTTCATTTCCTGGCACACCCACTCTCCTAATGGCTGCATTTGCCCTGTGCAGCCATTTTGTCCTCAGCTGCCAGGTTGCCATCATTTCTGTTAGTCAGAAGCTGCTATTCTTCATAATATTGCTATTGATTCAACAACACCCCATTAACTCAATGAACTGTCCTCATCTGTCTATGGTCAGCCTCCATTCAACCCTTTCATCTCTCAACGGACATTCTTTTTTTACCTGCCTAGGATGAGTGAAACATGATCCCCCACTCCTTACCCACAGTACTCCCAAGCTTCCTTTCCTGTTCCTTAAAAACACCTTTAAGTTGAAGCTTTAAGTAGGGACATTGCCACCTTATTTCTGGAGCTGAGCTCATTCTTGCTTCAAACTTCCCACAGACATGAAAAAGAATAGGAGAAATGAAAGAATATAGCTCCTACTGTTTTGAATATAATAACATCAGAGCAATGATGGTATTAAAAGTATGTGTGGTTGGAAGAAGAGAGTGAGAGGACCGAGAGAGAGATGGAGGAAGGGAAAGAGGAGTGGGGGGAAGAGAATTTGTATAACTGTCATAAATTTGGGAGAGCACTAACTCTAGCATGTTGTGATGCCCTCTTCACAACGGTTCTTGAGGGCTGATACAAAAAAGTCCCATAGAAGCTCAGATTGTGCCCATGTGGAAAAGGCGCCATTGAAACCACAGCTCATATTCTGTTATATTGTACTCTCTATAGGGACACATGGACTCATTTTACACCTTCTTACCTGACAAAATATCTGGGAAATTCTGATTTCTTTTATGTACAGCTGCTACTGTCAATAAGAAAGACAGAAGAGTCTGGATAGTGGGTGTTTCAGTACCTGGAGACAGCAGAATAAAAGAGAAAGAACTGGAGAAAATTACAAAATAAAAAGACCTGTAAATAGAAGTAGAAGGACTGTGGCAAAAGAAAGGAAAGATAGTACCAATATTAAAAGGTACCAAAATCCAAAATATCTAGAGCACTACTTGAACACCATCAACATTGACAAAATTACCATTAGTTAATTGCAAAATGCAGCTTTACTTGGAACAGCTTACATCCTACAATGATACCTTTAACCCATCAAACAATATCTGTCTATCCATAGGTAGATAAAAATGCCAGATCCAGTGTAAACATCTGACTGACTGTGTGACCACCATAATAATAATAATATTTATTGTCTCAAAGTCTTATTGAGACCCACATCTACAATATGCATGGTTTCTACATTCCATACATTTCATACAGAATGCTATATTGTCAAGCAACACAAACTTTCCTAGAGAAAGACCTCCATCCATACTAATTCCTTATCTTCAACTGCTGAAGCAAACCATTTTTATTTCAAACCCAGCTAGCATATTAACTTCTGGTTTTAGAGCTGTCAATTCACAAAACTCTGACCTTATCAAATAATTATTTGGGGTTAAACTTATCGCTTTTCAAATCTTCATTAGTGTCTAACTTGGAAATCAGGCTGCCTTGTTTCCTCCTGTAGTTATATTTCACCTTTTCTGATTTGTCTCTGATGCAATCACTTTGCACCTCATGCTTTTTCTCAACTTATTGTGGCACATTTGCTGAGGTTTCAAGTAGCAAGGTGCAAGGTGCAGCAAAGATGGTTCTTTGCATATTATCAAAGAAGGAAAATTGTGTGGAAACTGAGATGTGGAATGCCTTTAGGCATCTATGACTTAAGTAACGTATATGTGGAAAATGAATGTGGAAAAAAAGTAGCTCTCCTGAGGGGGGGGGGAGTAAATGATAAGAAAATAGGACTATTGCATTTAGAATATAAAAATCTGGATATGCACTGGATAGCAGTAAGATAAAAATGTCATTCTCTTTGTTGCCCTCTACTGGTCTTCTCGGTTTTTGCAGAGCATACTGCATATAGCCATGATGGTGAACCTAGGTGGCACGCAGAGCCCTCTCTATGGACACCCGCACCGTCACCAGCTGCTCTTCTGGTTTCTGGCACACTGGTCTTTGCAGGCACTGGAGCGCTGGAAAATGGCCTAAAAATGCCCCAAAACCCAGGCAGTTTTCCAGGCCGTTTCTGGGCCTTTTTCGGGCCATTTCCAGGCCATTTTCCAGCGCTCCGGTGCCCGCGAAGACCAGCTTGCGCCCATGAAGACCATTACAAAAACAGCCCGAAAACGGCCTGAAAAATGCCCCAAAAATGCCCCTAAACATCCCCCCAAACAGCCCAAAACCAGGCATGTGCATGCCAGCCAGCTGGTCTTTCAGTTCCCAGTGTTCTAACACATACATGCACGTACATTCTGGTTTGGGTACTCAGTGCCAAAAAGGTTCGCCATCACTGGTATATAGTAACTTCACTTCCTCATCTGTTTTACTGCCTGCTTCCCATGTATATGATAGAATAGAAAGAACAAAATAGAATTCTTTATTGGACAAGTGTGATTGGACACATAAGGAATTTGTCTTTGGTGCATATGCTCTTGGTGTACATAAGGAGAATAAAATACCTTCATCAAGAATAAAAAGATACAACACTTAGTAATAGTCAAGGTTACTAATAAGCTATCAAATCGTATTAGGAAACAAATAAAAACAATATAAATTGAAAGATACAAGCAACATGGTTATAGTCGTAAGTTGGAAGAGACAGATACTAATAAGGAAGAGAAGAAGAATAGTAATACAGTCTTAGTAAATTAGTTGACAGGAATTAGTTGTTAAGCAGAGTGATGGCATTTGGGTCCTTGTCATTGTGTCTAGTTGTTCTGGTGTGCAGTGTCCTATAGCGTCATTTTGAGGGTAGAAGTTGAAACAATTTATGTCCAGGATGTGAGGGGTCTGTAGATATTTTCACAGTCCTCTTTTTGACTGCACGAGTCAATGTCTGCTTCCCATGTCTATGATAACTTCTCCGTTGCTCATTTTCTGCCTCTGGTGCCTGGATCATAGACTCATCAAGCTGAAATAAGCCATTCTAGGCCATTGATTCCAGCTGCTTGCTCAGTGCAGTAATCAAAAGGCAAGAAACTCAGCCAAATGGCTAACCAAAATTTGTTTTTACAGAGTATCAATTCTAGCTAATTTGATTTGCTCTTGCAATTAGAAAATTGTTTCTAACATTCTGTGGAATCTTTCTATAAATCAGAACCATTATTACAAACCCTCCAGTCTGAAACAGCAATTATGGCTTTGTTGTTGTTGTTGTTGTTGTTGTTGTTGTTGTTGTTGTTGTTGTGATATTATGCCAGTCACCCGCCCTCCCCCAAAGTTATTTTTTCTTTAGGCTAAATACAAGCAGGAACTTGATCTTTGCTTGTAAGACTTAGTTTTGGAACTTCTGTTCTTTTTATTTTTGTTTATGTATTAAATTTATATAGCCATTTATTTTCCCCAAAGGGGACTCTGGGCAGCATACAAGAGTTTTGCAACTCTTCCAGATTATTCTTAAAAGGTAGTCCTCGGAACTGGATACAATTGCAAAACAAACTACATATAGGCTTCAGTAAATAGCTGTAATTGGGAACAGGAGCTCTGTCCTGTTGTAAACATGGTTGTAAAGGAGAAAAAAATCCCTTGACTATGCCAACTTACAATGGCATTTCCAGTTGTAGGCATTAAGTGAATCCTGCAGTCATGAAGTGCAAGGACACATGGCCATGATTTGCAACTTCCAACCAGTTTCTCCTTGTTTGGAAGTGGACAGTGAAGGTCACAATTGGTGGTCATGTGACTGTCGCTGCAGGATCCTGTATCATTGTAACTGCAAGCTATTTGCCACCTGCCTGGATCATGGTCATGTGACTGTGTAGACACTGCAATGATCCCTGGTCATAAGTCTCCTCATTCAGGGCCATTGTAACTTGGAACAGTCACTGAATGAGTGATTGCTAAGTGAGAACTACCTGTTCTCGCAATTATTCTTTTCCCTGACTTGGGAGCTATCTCTCTTGATGCAAACTCAAATGAAGTTTGGCCTTTTGCAGCAGCATTGCATTCTTGATTCATATTCTGCTTCTAATCCACTATAATATATTTTCACACACATATATTAAAAATTACATTACTTCTCACTCCGCACTTGTGCTTTTCATTTTTTTCCCCCCAAACGAAGAAATGTCTTTTGTCTTCATTTATATTTGAACAATTTCTTTGTTTCATTTTGTTTCTGCTTTCTCAAGTCGTTAATGGAAACGTTGAACTATACTGAGTAGACTGAAACTGTAAATTGTGAGTCACCCTACTCAATGGCTCATGCCACTTTTGGTGAGGAGCTTTTGATGTCTTCACCAAGGAGATATATTATCCAGCCCATATTTAACTTCCTTCCTGAACAATGTTTAAGAACTCTTTGTCAGTATATTACTAATTAATGAGAAACCGCTGGAGAAAAGAAATATGAGTATATTGAAAGAGAGAGAGAGAGAAATTAGATGATTACTTCCTTTCTATCAATTTTACAATAATAATTTGAACACTTGGAAAAAGTATGCTTTTGCTGTTTCTCACTATACAGATAGTCCTCAACTTATGACCACAAATGAGCCCAAAATTTATGTTGGTAAGTGAGACATTGATTGAGTTTTGTCCCATTTTATGACATTTAAGTGAATGTGACTTCTCCATTGATTTTGCTTATTAGAAGGTCACAAAAGATGATCACATGACCTGAAAGACTGCAACCATCCTAAATAGGATGCCAAGTGTCTGAATTTTAATAATAATAATAATAATAATAATAATAATAATAATAATAATAATAAACTTTTATTTCTAGACCGCACCCTTTCCTAGGCAGGACTCAGGGCGGTGTACAGTCATGTTAAAAACCATATACAAATACATAGACATAAACATAGACGTAGACGTAGACATAAACGTAGACGTAGACATATACGTAGACGGAGATGGAGGAGGTAAAAAATATACTGTACAATTCTTAGTTAAAATACAAATACAATTAAAATTCCCTTAAAAAATTCCCCAATAAAATATTTGCCAGGAGGTGGAAGATGGAACTATCAATCGGCTAAGCCAGCTAGTCGGAACAGGTGAGTCTTGAGCTTCTGTCGGAAGGAGCGGAGGTCATTAGTAGTTCTAATATCGGGAGGGAGGTCATTCCAGAGGGTTGGGCCCATCACAGAGAAGGCTCTACTCCTAGGCGCCACCCGCTGGCACTGCTTGGCGGATGGCACCTGGAGGAGTCCCTCTCTGTGAGAGCGGATAGGTTGTAGAGATGTATGAGGTGAGATGCGGTCCCGCAGGTAACTAGGTCCCATGCCATGGAGCGCTTTGAAGATAGTAACCAACACCTTGAAATGCACCCGAAAAACCACAGGCAGCCAGTGCAGCTCGCGCAGGAATGGTGTTATATGGGAGTATCTTGATCCTCCCATGATAACCCGCACGACCACATTCTGAACTAGCTGTAGTCTTCGGGTGCACCTCAAGGGGAGCCCCATGTAGAGAGCATTGCAGCAGTCCAGGCGAGACGTCACCAGCGCATGAGTGACTGTGCGTAGGGTGTCCCGATCCAATAGGGGGTGCAATTGACGCACCAGGCAAACCTGGTGGAACGCCCCCCTCGCCCCGGCTGTCAGATGGTCATCCATCGACAGCCGGGCATCAAGGAGGACGCCCAGATTGCGCGCCCGTTCCACGGGGGGCAGTAATTCGCCCCCTATGGCCAGTGATGGCGTCAACTGGTTAAATCGGGGCGCCGGTAGCCACAGCCACTCAGTCTTGGAAGGGTTGAGTTTAAGTCTGTTGTCCCCCATCCAGACCCGCACGGCTTCCAAACACCGGGACAACATTTCAATGGCCTCGTTGGGGTGGTTTGGGGTGGAAATGTACAGCTGTGTATCATCAGCGTACAGATGGTATCCAACCCCAAAACCACGGATGATCTCACCCAGCGGCTTCATGTATGTGTTGAACAGGAGGGGCGAGAGGACCGAACCCTGGGGCACCCCACAAGTGAGTGGCCTCAGGGTCGACCTCTGCTCCCCTGCCAACACACACTGCGTCCGGTCGGAGAGATAGGAGCAGAACCACCGCAAAACGGTGCCCCCCACGCCCATCTCTTCCAGGCGGCGCAATAGGATACCATGGTCGATGGTATCGAAAGCCGCTGATAGATCTAATAGGACCAGGATAGAGGAACAACCCCTATCTCTGGCCCTCCATAGATCATCTACCAACGCGACCAAGGCCGTCTCCGTGCTGTGACCGGGTCGAAAGCCGGACTGGCGTGGGTCAAGATAGACTGCTTCCTCCAGGTGACATGGGAACTGTTGCGCCACCACACTCTCTACAACCTTCGCTAAAAAGGGAAGGTTGGAGAAGGGCGGTAATTAGCTAGTTCCTCCGGATCCAGGGAAGGCCTCTTGAGCAGGGGCCTCACCACCGCCTCTTTCAAGGCGGCCGGCAAGGACCCCTCCTCCAATGAAGCGTTCACCAGACCCAGGAGCCAGCCTCGTGTAACCTCCCAGGATGCCAGTACAAGCCAGGAGGGACACGGGTCCAATAAACATGAGGTGGCTCGCAGTCGCCCACGTAACCTGTCCAAGTCCTCGGGGGCAACAGAGTCAAACTCCTCCCAGCAAGGTGTCTCAAGACTTGCTTCCGACGTCTCCCCTGGTCCACTGAAGGGGGCCCATCCACTCCGGATCTGATCGATTTTGTCCTGCAGATATTCCCCAAACTCCTCTGCTCTACCCTGCAAAGGGGCTTCCCGCAACCTCTGAAATAAGAGAGAGCGGGTCACCCGAAACAGGGCGGCAGGGCAGTTATCCGCGGACGCAGTAAGAGCGGCACAGTGTCTACGTTTGGCCGCTCTTAGAGCCACAAGGTAGGTCTGTAAATAGGCTCTTACCTGTGTTCGGTCAGATTCGGAGCGTGAGGACCTCCACCTGCTTTCTAGGCGTCTCTTGTGGCGTTTCATCACCCTCAGCTCCTCGGTAAACCAAGGAGCCAGGGTGGTTCGTTGCCGCAGGAGAGGCCGCAAAGGCGCTACCCGGTCCAAGGCCCCCGCAGCCGCCTTGTTCCAAGCGGCCACTAGGTCCTCCGTCCGGGAGCGGGTCAAGGCTACAGGAAGTGGCCCAAGCTCCGTCTGGAACCTATCCGGTTCCATCAGTCGCTTGGGGCGGAACCATCTGGGACAATCAGGTTCCGCCTCCCTGCGGTGGGGGGTAGCGCCGGGGAAGTCGAGCCGGAGAGAAGAGTGGTCTGACCATGACAGGGGAGTGATAACTAGATCCCCTATTCCCAGATCACTCGTCCACTGTCCAGATACAAAAACAAGGTCCAGTGTGTGTCCACCCTCATGTGTGGGGCCCTGAATTAATTGGGACAGGTCCATGGCTGTCATGGAAGCCATGAACTCCCGAGCCACCTCGGATGCTTCACCCGTCGACGGCAGATTGAAATCCCCCATAACAACAAGTTTGGGGGTATCAACTGCCGTCTCCGCGATCACATGACCTTGGGGATGCTTTTTTTTCAGTGCTGCTGTAACTTCAAATGATCACTACACGAACTGGAAGTTGAGAGCTATCTATTATTGCCTCTGAAAGGCTTCTTATTGGTGTTGATCTAGACGGAGGTGCATATGGAATGGATGAAGGCAATCTATGATGATGTTATGTAGATGAAATTTGCTTTTATTACTATTAACTTAAGGGCAGTTATATGTGCCTTAAGACAGGGGTGTCAAACTCGGGTTGTCATGGTGGTATCATGTGATGGATCGGGACTTTTCCCCCCTTCACTAAACCGCGTGTGGGTGTGACCTGTGTGTGACGCATCCGGCCCACAGGTAACAAGTTTGACAGCCCTGCCTTAAGAGGATATACATTACATCTCTGCTCTGTGAGCTGCGTTTATTGCCAGTTTGCTCCCAAGGTGTGGTTTTGACCTTTAAAGCCCTACATGGCATTTGTTGTTAGTTGCGAAGTCGTGTCTGATCCATCGCGACCCGATGGACAACGTTCCTCCCAGCTTTCCTGTCCTCTAACATCCTCTGGAGTCCATTTAAGCTCACTGCTTAAATACTGCTACTGCTTCGGTGACTCCATCCAGCCACCCCATTCTCTGCCGTCCCCTTCTTTTTTTGCCCTCAATCTTTCCCAGCATCAGGTTCTTCTCCAGTGAGTCCTTCCTTCTCATTAGGTGGCCTGAGTTTCATCTTCAGGATCTGGTCTTCTAAAAAGCAGCTGGGGTTGATCTCCTCTAGGAATGACAGGTTTGATCGCCTTGCAGTCCAAGGGACTCGCAGGAGTCTTCTCCAGAACCATAGTTCAAAGGCCTCAGGTCTTTGGCACTCAGCATTTCTCATGGTCCAACCTTCACAGCCATACATTGCAATTGAGAAAACCATAGCCTTGACTATACACACTTTTGTTGGCAGGGTGATGTCTCCGCTTTTTAGTATGCTGTCTAGAATTGCCATAAATTCCCTCCCCAGGAGCAAGCATCTTTTAATTTCTTGGCTGCAGTCCTCATCTGTGGTGATCTTGGAGCCCAGGAAAATAAAATCTGTCACTACTTCCATTTCTTCCCCATCTATTTGCCAGGAATTAAGAGGGTGGAATGCCATGATCTTAGTTTTCTTAATGTTGAGTTTCAAGCCAACTTTTGCACTCTTCTTCTTCACCCGCATCAAGAGGTTTTTTAGTTCCTCTTCACTTTCTGCCATTAAAGTGGTATTATCTGCATAAATGAGGTTGTTGATATTTCTCCGGGCAATCTTAATTTCAACTTTTGATTCATATAGCCCCGCCTTTCTCATGATGTGCTCTGCATCTAAGTTAAATGGGCAGGGCGACAGTATACAACCTTGCTGGACTCCTTTCCCAATTTTGAACCAATTAGTGGTTCCGTGTCCAGTTCTGACGGTTGCTTCTTGACCCGCAAATAGATTTCTCAAGAGACAAATAAGATGGTCTGGTACTCCCATCTCAGGTTATCTGAGCTACCATTTCTTCCTGATTACATTCTCCTGTCCTATGAGGTCTGGCAGAAGAGGCATGCTGCGGATCCTGTCTGCAAAATAATTTCATTGGATGGAACCCAAGAGGGTTCTGTAATGGCATCCACCCTCTGGAACCTCATCCCTCTCAAAGTAAAGCTAGCTCCATCCTTAGAGTCTTGTAGAAATCCTTAAAACTTGCTTTTCCCAGCTCTCTGGAGATTCTTAGATAATATGTGTTGTATTATGTGTAATATTTTCCCTGCTGTGGTTTTATCTTTATGTTTACTGTTTTAAATGTTTTGAATGGCTTTGTATTTATCATTTGCTTCACAAAGTCATTTCACGTGAGTTGTGCAGCCATATAAATGTGGAAAACAAGCAAATGTGATTTTATAAATGACATAAATTAATTGATTTATCTTAAAATGTTAAAATAATGTTTCAAATGTAATATTCCTAAACCTCTGTATAGTTTGCATATTCCTTGATTTTTTAAAAAAATAATTAATGTGTAAATGAAGAAAAAGAGCTTATTGTCATTTAGGAAACCAAGGGGCAATGGAATAGGGATTTTACCTATATAAAAAAGGAGAAGCATAGTCATTTTAACAGCTGCTTGTCTATCAAACAGTGATAATGAAAAATGTTGGCAGGACTTCAGTTGTGTTTTAATCTTCAGCAAAAGAGGTCTTAATTACATATTTATAATTGATGTGGAAACTTTGTGATAATTACTCTTCCATACTTTGGTCCATTTCAATATGAAGTCCAGGAACTTCTTGAAGCTGTTTTATTATTCTTTACTGAATTTAATTAACAAAGCAAAGATTTATTACAGTCAACTTATAAACCAACAATTGCATGAAATTTATTTTCACTTAGAACTGTAATAATACCTGACTCTTTAAGAAAAAAGACCGTATCAAAGAGATTAATTGTGTTATGTCCAATTTTTATATTGAGACCCTTAATACTAATATTATTCATAATACTCAGTGCTAATGTTGCTTTAATTACATTGAGTAAAATAGATGAGAATGTTTGTTTGGTGCCCCTGTTTACTTAAAAAAGTCTGCATCCAATTCATTGATACTAATTGCTGCTTGTGTTGGGGAGCATAGCTGATTAATTATAGAAATGAAATTGTGTTCCATTTTCAATAACATAGAGTTTCTACCTGATCAGATGCTTGAAATAAAAAAGTAATAACAGGAAAGCTGGTAAAGTTTTGGTATATCTGGTACACTGTATTTGTAGTGGAATGGCTGAGCCTATGAAGAGAAAGCTGGAGGTTTCAAAATTCATCTCCCAGAAGAGATACAAATCTTTATTTAGCCCTTGTTTGGTAGTATTTGTTAGTGTTTTGGTACAGATAGTCCTTGATTTACGACCACAATTGGGACAAGATTTTCAGTCATTAAGTGATGTGATTCTTAAGTGAGTCATCATGTGACCAGAGTTCATTTTATGACTGAATCACAGTCATTAATTGAATCACACATGCATTACTGGAATCTGGCTTCCTCAGTTGACTTTCCTTGTTGGAAGCCAGCCGAGAAGGTCACAAACCATGATTATGTGTCTACAAGACACTGTAACCATTTCAAGCATCAGCTAATTGCCAAATACCCAAATTGTGATCGTGTGTGATGGTAATAACTTCAAGAAGAGATGATAAGAGCCGCCGTGACACAGTGGTTAGAGTGCAGTACTGCAGGGCTACTTCTGCAGATCACCCGCTGCCAGCAGTTTGGCAGATCGAATCTCACCCGGCTCAAGATTGACTCAGCCCTCCATCCTTCCGAGGTGGGTAAAATGAGGACCCAGATTGTTGGGGGCAATACGCTGACTCTGTAAACTGCTTAGAGAGGGCTGTAAAAGCACTATGAAGTAGTATATAAGTCTAAGTGCTATTGCTATTGCTATAAACCACTATTTGTGAGGTAGTCATAACTTTGAACTGTTGTTAGATAAACAGTTATAAGTTGAGGACTATCCGCAGTTCTCCCTGCCACCATTTAAACTGCAATAAGGAAAATACTGGGACTCAATTAGTCAACCAAATATATAAATATATTTAAATTGATGAATTTTAAGCTTTAAGCAAGTTACTCATGTTCAATTTGCTATGTGCATTTAATAGCACTCAATTCCTTCTCAATGAGCACTGCGAATTTGCTCAATTTGAGTTGCCTGCTAATAGAACTTGACTTTCAGGTGTATTTAGACATTTGTCTCTCCTTAGGGCTATAGTGTACATTGATCCAACAACAATATACTTATCTTCCAAAATGCTTTTGATAAATATTTTGTGGGTTTTTTGGAATCAGTCAAAGTCTTCTGTGAGATGAGGGCTTTGTGGTAACAAAACTGTGACTTAATGTTAATGGTGTGATACGGTGTGGCTTTGATGTGCCTTCACCAGACATTTTGTGCCATGGAGGCAAAGCAATTCTTGTCAAAGAGGAAGGATGCAGAATAAAAAGAAATGGAAAGCAGAAGTTTCTGATATCCTCTGCAGCAAATACTGTATAAGAATGATTACACTTTTCTCTTAGGCTATAATTACAAAAAAGCTCACATTTTTCCAATACCCCCCTTTTTTATTAATCATCAAAACCACATCATATTTCTTTTTATTCTTCTTTGTTCTCTCCATTTTGTATTAGTTTACATTCGTTTTTATGTTGTTTTAAAACTTTTGATAAAATTTATTTTATCCAAAAAGATGTAACCTTCTTTGATGGGGCACTTCAGGCCTCCATAGAACTGGATCACCATGTATTCTCTGAGGGCTGGATGGTAGTCAAGAGAGGGAAGGTACTTAAGACTGGTGAGGGAGACCTATCAGAAGGCCACACATCAGCCATACAGACCACTTTTGATATTCTACAGTCACCTCAATGAGGAGGTAAGGTAGTCAGCAACATCCAAGTAACACCAAAGGATAAGAGGTGCTGAAGAACCTGGCCAAAGAAGGACATGGAAACTGCTGATGTGAACACTAGACGTTCCTCACAATGTATGAAGATTTCCACTCCAAATCCAAAACCCAAACTGCACGCTAGCTGTCAAGAGGGAGATCGGAGTCTGGTAAGTGTCAAACCCAGAGCATCCAGGAGAATTGCATAGGAACTTCTGCATAGAATGTGGGCTGGACCCTCCTAAGTCCAGAAGAGGAGATCCCACAGAAGGTCATGGAGAATAAGAAAGCTAAGATCCTGTGGGACGTCAATATCCAGACAGGCAGGTAGGTACTAGCCAAATGACCAGACCGTGTGGTAGTAGACAAGGACAGAACACAATGGTGGTAACAGATGTAGCAATACCAGGAAAAAGGGCTACAAGAAGCTGGATAAGTATTAGGGCTTGAAGAGTTGATGTGGAAAGTAACCCTAGTGGTGGCAGGAGCACTTGGGGCTGTGACTCCTAAGCTGGAGCAGGAGCTCCAACAGCTCCCAGGAATGACATTAAAGGTCTCTGTCCAGAAAACTGCACTGCTAAGAAAAAGCTAAGATCCTGTGCAGAGCCCTCAAATTCCCAGGCTTCTGGTAGAGGACCTGAAATTGAGGAAGTCACATACCACCCATAGAGATGAGAAGAGTTAGGTTAATGATAAATGATAATTTTTATTCTCCTTACATAATGTAATTTCCCAAAATACATTTAATAAAAATGTACCCAAAATAGTACATTTTCACAGACAGCAGCAACAACCGCCCCCTCACTGTCAGCCCAAACAAGAATAGATTTCCTTTGGAGGGAGTTTCCTTAGCTGAGAATTCTCTTTGAGATCAGATTTATCAGCTCCAAGAATTACAAAAGGTGGTAGCAAAATGAATTTATTAAGCAATCAGATGCTGTAGACCAGTGTTTCTCAACTTTGGCAACTTTCTGATACAGACTTCCCCAGTTGGGGGAATTCTGGGAGTTGAAACACACACATCTGAAAATTGCCAAGGTTCAGAAACACTGCTCTAGATAATCACATCTCCTGGAGACAATGACTGTATATTGAGATATGTTATAATATTTATTTATTTATTTATTTATTTATTTATTTATTTATTTATTTACTTGTTTGTTTGTTTGTTTATTTATTTATTTATTTATTATTTATTTATTTATTTATTTATTTATTTATTTATTTATTTATTTATTTATTTATTTATTTATTTATTTATTTATTTATTTATTTATTTATTTATTTATTTATTTATTTATTTATTTATTTATTTATTTATTTATTTATTTATTTATTTATTTATTTATTTATTTATTTATGGCATTGCCTGACTCCAGACAAACTCTGAGTGGCTCATAATCAGAGGTGGTATTCAGCCAGTTTGCACCAGTTTGTGTGAACCGGTGGCGACCATTTCCCCGAGGTTGGAGAACTGGTAGTGATAGCCGGCTGGCCAGGCCCTTGAACTGGTCCCCCTGTCACTGCTCGCCCGCCTGCCACTAGCTCTCCCCATCTGCCTGCCCGCCACTCACTCAAAGCCCCCCCCACTTGCTCGCCTCACCCGCCGCTCACTCGTCCCATCCACCACTCGCTCGCCACTCGCCCCACCTATCAGAGCCCTATATATGCCTTTGCCATGCAGCCCAGCCCCCAGCTATGCACCTCACAAGTCCCCTCCATGCCTCAACTGCTCTGCTCAGCTCACCAAAGGTAAGTAAGCATCGCTCGCCCGGGGTTGGGGGCTAGGGCTGGGGCCCTGGGGATGCAGCATTCCATGAGGCCCCAGAGCCACTGCCCTCTCGCTGCCTGCCTCAGCCAGGTCGGGGAATGCACCATTCTCTGGTTCTGGCCTTGTCCTGGAACTGCCACCCTCTTGCCACCCTGCCCTCCCTATGGCCGTGGCCCTAGTCCTGCTTCTGAGTCACTTTCTTTGTGTTGGGCTACTTACCTTCTGCAATGGCTGGTCCAGAGTCCATTGGACAGCAAGCTGACCAGAGCTGGGAAGCAGCTGGCTGGCAAAGAAGCCTCCCAGCTGCTTCTTTGAGAGCTAGCTGGGAGGCTTCAAAACTAGCCACTGGCTACACTCAGCTCATGGTGGCTTGGCTCAGCACACCAGCAGGAGCAGGGTGCTTTGGCTGCAACTGCGGGGAAGGCCCATCAGAGGTGAGAAGGGGTACTCCTGCCGCAGCCATTGCAAAAGTTGTCTGGGTGAGCTGCTCCCCGCCTCTCCAGGCCAGGCCTGCAGCTCATGCCAGACCAAGGCTGCTGCCACCATCTGCTCCCTTTGTCCACCGGGGCAGCGGGAGTAATGGTGTGGTCAGGTCACTGGCTCTCAAAGAGGCAGCTGAGAGTTTTCTTTTCCAGCCAGCTGCTGGCTGTTGGCCGCAGGGCACCAAAAAGTCCTCCAGTCAACCGGCGAGAAGAAAGCTGCTGCCTTCTTCGCAGATGCGATTAATTTTCAATCATGTCTGATTCTTGGAGACTGACTGAACAAGTCCCTGCAGTTTTCTTGGCAAGGTTTTTGAGAAGTGGTTTACCATCACCTCCTTCCTTGGACTGAGAGAAAGCGACTGACCCATGGTCACCTTGCTGGCTTCATGACTAAGGCAGGACTAGAATTCACACTCTCCCAGTTTCTAGCCTGATGCCTTGGTAACTATAGGTCCTTGATTTGCAACAGTTTGTTTTGTGACTGTTCAAAGTTACAATGGCACTGATGACTGTTTTTCACACTTATGAAGTTGCACCAGCTCCATGGTCATGTGATCAAAATTCTGATGCTTGATTCATATTTATGGCGGTTGCAGTGTCCTGGAGTCATTGTGATCACCTTTTGCAATCTTTTGACAAGCTGAATCAATGGGAAGTCAGATTTAGAACAGAATAACAGTGTTGAAAGGAACCTTGGAGGTCTTCTAGTCCAACCCCCTGCTCAAGCAGGAGACACTATCATTCCAGACAAGTGAATGTCCAATCTCTTCTTAAAAGCCTGCAGTGATGAAGCACCCTCAGCTTCTGAATTAACCTGTCCCACTGATTAGTTGTTCTCAATGTTAGGAAATTTCTCCTTAGTTCTAGATTGTTTGTCTCCTTGATTAGTTTCCATCCATTGTTTCTTGCCTTGCCTTCTGGTGCTTTACAGAATAGGTTGACCCTGTCTTCTTTGTGGTAGCCCCTCAAATATTAGAACACTGCTATCACGTCACCCTTTCTTTTTATTAGAGTAAACAAACCCAATTGCTGCAATCATTCTTCACATGTTTTAGTTTCCAGCCCCCAAATCATTTTTGTTGTTTTTTTCTGCATGCTTTCCAGAGTCTCTAATCTTTTTATATTATGGTGACCAAAATTGGATGTAGTATGGTCTTACTAATACCTTATAAAGTGATACTAATACTTCACATGATCTTGATTTTATCCCTTTATTAATGCAAGCTAGGATTGTATTGGCTTTTTTGGCTGCTGCTGCAAACCACTAGCTCATATTTAAGTGATTGTCCACTAGGACGCCAAGATCCCTCACACAGGTACTGCTATTGAGCCAGATTTCACCTTATCTACATCTGTAAATTGGGTTTTCTTGTCTAACTGTAAAACCTTACTTTTCTCTACATTGAATTTCATTTTGTTGGATAGGTCCCAGTGTTCAAGTCTGTCAAGATTCATCTGGATCTTGAGCCTATCTTCTTGGATGTTGGCTATTCCATGCCAATTTAGTGTCATCTGTAAATTTGATGAGTTCTCTTTTTATTCTCTCATCTAAATAGTTTAGATGAGGGAATAAAGATGTCAAAGAGTACTGGGCCTAAAAAGGAACCTTGGGGTGCTCACTTCCGTCCATGTAGATATAGTTCCGTTGAGGACCACAGGTTGAGTGTGATTTGTCACCCATTTACCTGGTGGTGATGTCTATCCTTCATTTTTTTTAGCTTACCAAGAAGTTGGTTTTTAAATGCCTTACTGAAATCCAAGTATACTATGTCCACCGCACTTTGCTGGTCCACTAATTTAGTCACTTTATCAAAGAATGCAATAAGATTTGTTTGGCATGATCTATTTTTGACAAACCCAATTGTCAAGGTACTGGTTATAACTTTGCTTGCTTCTAGGTGTTTGCAAATCTATTGCTAAAGATGATCTTTTCCAGGATCTTCCCAGGTATTGATGTCAGACTGATTGGTCTGTAGTTTCCTAGATCTGTTTTTTTTTCCAAGATGGGAACCACATTAGCCCTTTTCCAATCCTCAGGTACTTCCCCAGTGCCTCCAGGATCTTTGACAACTGAGGCAAGACAAGTTGTAAAATGGGGCATGTTATATACTCCCCCCTCTAGTTGTTGCAAGGACAATAGTAGTTTCCAGTCAGGTCCTCTCCTTTCAGGCGGGAACAGAGAGAGACCTGATTGGCTGAAGCGCTGGCCAGCTCCCCTTTAAAAAGGGAGCTGCCAGACCTCTCACTAAGTGGATGCCTGTACTTGACCAAATAAAGAGCTGTTGTTTTCTTAGCCTTTTGTGCCTTTCATTACCCAATCTAACAGGGCAAAATTCACCTAACAACTGTCTAGCTTAGCCACAGAAATTTTGGGTTCAATTGTGGTCGTAAGTTAAGGATTATGTGTACCTCTTCAGAGTAAAAGTCAAAGAAGAAGCTTGCTTGAGCATCTTAAGCAAATTCCTCAGCAGCCATTACAATACAGATCAGCAGCTTTGTATAAATCAGTGAGTGGTACTAATCTTAATTACTTGAAGATTTTAAAGACTTTTAAGATACTTTGTGGCTTATTGTAAATTTAAATAGAAAGCACCAGTGATACTCCCCCCACCCCGACTTCTCTTCTGCAAGCTGTCTATTCCTTTAAATAAAATGTATGCTAATTAGGCAGTTATATCCTTAGGAAGATGACTATTTTTTCCATCTTTATCAATATTCTCTGCTTTAACATAATTCTCAATTTCAGTTAAATAAATTATCAAACAAAATAATGAAGTTGCCAGCTGATGTAACATTGCTATAGTAGGTCCCATTAATCTTAACATTTCAATTCTCATTGTTGAGATAATCAAATTCGATATTTCTATTTCTAATAAGCATGTTTTGGGGGACTAACAAAGTTATCACGTCTTCATTTCTGGAAATATTTCATAACATCTCAGTCTAGGATCTTCCAAGCAGGTCAAGTATATGATTAGGTGCATATTGGACATATCAGTTTCTGGAATTTCTTCAGTTACATTTAGTTGAAAATCACCATGAGTTAGAATGAGGATGAATACTGTTTGGATTGGATCCTTGGCAGATATCGTAAAAACTATTTTATAGACAGCACTATAGTATATAGCTGCTGGTGATCTGTTTGTTTATTTATCTATTTACAGGACTTATGTGGCCGCCTATCTCATATGATGATTCTGGGCAACTCACAACAATCCATAAAAACATAGCTTAGAATAGAAATCGAATAAATAAATAAATAAAACAAAACATTCCCTCCCCCCCCCCCCCGCCACCAGCCCAGGCTCCAGACTAATCACCCTTGCAGTTCATCTCCCTCTAACCCAATGCTTGGAGGGAAAGCCAGGTCTTTACAGCTCTCTGGAAAGCTAGATGAGTAGAGATCCTTCAGATCTCAGATGGGAGACTGTTTCGAAGAGCTGGGGGTGACCATCGAGAAGATGAACTTTTGAGGTCTCGTCTAATAACAATGTTTAATAGAAGGGTCCTGGAGTGTACCCTTCATTTCTAACCTAGTAGGATGGGCAGATACCCTCAGGGAGAGGCTGTCCTGCAAGTAACATGGACAACTCATATAGGTTTTTAAAGGTGATAATCCGCACCTTGAATTGCACCCAGAAAACAACTGGAAGCCAGTGCTGCTCATGCGACAATGATCTTATTTGGGTAAGCCCTGAGGCAACCAAAAGGCATGTGCTGCTGCATTCTGGACCAGTTGCAAGTTATGGATAGTCTTCAAGGGCAGTCCCAGGTACAGAACATTGGAATAATCAAAGTTACAATAATACAATACAATACAATAGTAGAGTTGGAAGGGACCTTGGAGGTCTTCTAGTCCAACCCCCTGCCTAGGCAGGAAACGCTATACTATTTCAGGCAAATGGCTATCCAACATCTTCTTAAAGACTTCCAGTGTTGGGGCATTTACAACTTCTGGAGGCAAGCTGTTCCACTGATTAATTGCCCTCACTGTCAGATGTGTGTACAAGAGCATTCCCTTTCCAGAACCAAAGTTGTCAACTCTCTTAGACCCTGGGGCCCCCAACCCCCCAACCACTCTGTATTGCTAGGATTAAGTCACAGGCATCAGGGCTTTCATAATCTAGGCACTGAGACCAGCATCTAAATTGCCATGCATGGGCTACAGATGAATAATTGGGTATCATCAGCATACTGATGATACCGAAATCCATGCAGGTGGATGATCTCTCCTAGTGTTCATATAGATGCTTAATAGAAGAGAGACCTGAGTCCTAAGGCAATCCACATAGTGGGATCTGGGACTGGACCTCTTCTCTCTCACTAGCAGTGACCTGTACTGGCTGTAGAAAAAGGGGGAGAAACCACCACAAGATAATGCCAGTCAGTCCCAAAACTGGTCCTACAATATACCATGTTCAGTGGTATCAAAAGCTGATGAGAGAATGAGAAGAACCAGGAGGACACACTATTCCCACACTAAGCCCTCCAAAGGTCATCCATAAGTGTGACTAATTTCAGTATTGTAGCCCAGGTCTATTGAATTCTGACTGAAAAGTGTCCAGATCATAGAATCATAGGGCTGTGAATTTGTGAGATGAGAAAGCTGCTTATAGAACAGGGCTACATTTATACTGTATGCTGCCTGACTCCCAACAATTCTGGATGCTTATAAATAAAAATGTTAAAAACAACAGGAAAAAAATACAATGATAGACACAAATGAAGAATAAATATGGCAAAAATTGAAAAAAACTGAATGGGAATGAAAAGGAAGACATAGAAATAGCACTTATATATCCCTTCACAGTGCTTTACAGCCCTCTCTAAGTGGTTTACAGAGTCAACGTATTGCCCCTAACAATCGAGGTTCTCAGTTTATCGACCTCGGAAGGATGGAAGGCTGAGTCAACCTTGAGCTGGTGAGAATTGAACTGTTGGCAGTCAGCAGAATTAGCCTGCAATACTGCATTTGAACCACTGTGCCACCACGGCTCTCAAGAAACCCACACAACCCAAAAGGGGATTCACTCATGCTCATCAAAGACATACTTTACAGTGTAAATGTTTCTATTTCTTCCAACTCACCAGAGTACAAGTAACAAGTTCTAAACACAATTTGATCCTGACCAGCTCAAGGTTGAGGACCCAGATTGTTGGGGGCAATATGTTGACTCTGTAAACTGCTTACAGAAGGCTGTAAAGCACTGTAAAGCGGTATATAAGTCTAAGCGCTATTGTGATATCCATTTTGTAGCATTGTAGCATTACACTTAATTTGGTCAAACAAAGACAATACTGTGCCTCCCTTATTTTCTAAGGGAGGATCACCTGGAATTCCACCTGTAGTAGAGTTGGGGTATTTCGCATTTATGCCTATCTGCTCAAACATGATCCACATGATTAGGTCTTAGTTAGAGGGAAAAAATGAATTTGGTATTCTAACAATTTTATTTGCATATAAACATAAGCAACAGCAATGAAAGGCAATTAAATGAAACATATGTCTTGCAGAAACCCTTGCTTGATTAAGTGATCTCTAGCGTGAAGTTGTAATATATAGAAACTTGAGGGCAATTACAGAGATCAATGATAAGAACAGAAATAGCGATGTAGGTGCTCATGAAAAACTAACACCTTCATTTGGAACAAAACATCTTGCAATAATCCTTGTAAATATTACAACCTACCTTGGAAGAATATTTATTTTATTCCATTTAAAGTCAGAGGCCAAATTTAAAAAGCAAAATAGCAAAATGCAGACAGAACAAGGGAAAGTATTAACTAGCACAAGTATAAACCAAAAAGACTAAACTAAATATACTCAGTTATATATTTATAAACTAAAATGCAGTTATATAAATGATGGCCTTCCAATTACCAGTTGGATGCCAGTTCTTGTTTCAAGGCCATGTGCAGTGGCAATCTAAATAGGGCCTGTTGAGGGTCTCCCCCCTCGCTTGGTACATCTCTGTGGACAAGGTATCAATCTCACCTGATGGTAGAGGCAACAACAAGAGACAAAGTATAATTGAGAGTATGGATCTTTTGCTATAATGAATGAACACAAGGTGGGAAATATGGTATTTCGTTTTTTCTTAGGATTACATTAGTGTGGTGACATAATGTGCAGTAATGAAAGAAACATGACAATTAGTAACAAAAGAGTGGACTTGGAAAAATGAATTGATGGAAATGTTATTGACTATTTGGTTATTTTAAGATTTTATTCAGGTTTATTTTTAATATAGAGATTATTTTTATAATTATTTGATGAATATTTTTGAATTACTCTGGATAATTAAATTTGTTTAAGGCTGTAGAAATATTGTATACATTGTTAGAGTTAGATATTGGTTATGTTATATTTAATTTAGAACAAGAAATTACTTAATTATAAATCTATATCTTTACTGAGGAAAAGTTGGAGGTTTTTTTTCTTTTTTTCTGTTTTCTTTCCCACACTTTTAATCTTCCAACTTAATGAAGGTTTTTTTTAAAAAAAGAAGAGATAATTTAGGATTCAAGTATGAATAAACCAAGTAACAACAGTTCATTACAAATAAAAAGTTAAATCGTGGCAACTAGATCTAAGTTTATGAGTAACTCATCCAAGTAACTTCTTCAGTCAAAATGACAATTTTTGGTTGTCATTTTGACTGAAGAAGTTACTTGGATGAGTAACAAAACATCTCAGTTTAATAAACTTTGGTCCTGTTGCCATGATTTAATGTTTAATATGCTCTTGGCCTGGAGGATTGAGTCTAGATTTACATATAGTTCATTGCAAATTATTTTATACTTCTCTTTCTTCCTTTGTGCTTGGAACTTTTATTTAAATATTTTGCTTTTTTAAAGTTATTAATTATTACATGATTTAAAATATTATTTGTAGTTGTTTTAGAAAATATGCATTTGAGAGGAATAAAAATTGTGCTATAAATAATTAATAAACATGAATCCAACTTCCTGATGAATCTCTATTTTGTGACAAACCTAATTAGATTTCTGTTGATATGAAAAGACATATTTGTTATGAGAAATCCTTGCAAAAACATTTCTTTTATTACACAAAAATAAATGCTAGTAATATTCAGAACTTGTTTTATAGCAATTTTAATATGCTGCTGATACTAGTTACTGATTAATCTTATTAGAGAGTTTACTGTTAAAATTATTTAAAAACAGATTGTACATAAAATGCTAACATGTAATTGCATAATAGATATAGTTCTTTATAAAAATGTTCTTTGATATCACAAGTACATGTCATAGAATCATAGGGCTGGAAGGGACTTTGGAGGTCTTCTAATCTACCCCCCTGCTTAAGGCAGGAGTACTTATTCCATCCCAGACAAATGGTTGTGTAATCTTTTCTTGAAAACCTCCAACAATGGAGTACACACAACTCCGGGATGCAAGCTTTTCCACTGATTATTTATTCTCACTATCAGGAAATTCCTCCTTATTTCAAGATTGGATCTTCCTCTAACCAGCTTCGACCCATTGCTTCTTGTTCTGCCCTCACGTGCTTTGAAAAACAAATCAACCCCCTCTTCTCTATAGCAGCCCTTCAAGCATTGGAAGATACCTAATATGTCACCCATAAGCCTTCTCCTTTGTTAGGCTAAACATAGTGTCAGGATTCCAAATAACATCCAAAATTAAATCAGAGTCCAAGGCAAAGTATTGCTCAAAGTTCCAATTTATTAAGAGAGTCATGTTGGCCGCCCCAAGTCCCTTTCGGGAGAGGGGGTGGTCTAGAAATCCAAATAAAAGTAAAGTAAAGTAAAGTTGGCACAACTGGGAAAACCCGAATCTGAAAGTTTCCTGGTTTTCCCCACCCAGTTGAAAATTCAAGATCCTGCCCCCACACCCACAAGTCCAATCTTCTACTGTCATGCTGGCGGTTCCACCCATCCAGTTCCGGTCAGGTGCAGAGGTGTAGAGACAAAGGATGACCTTGGGCTTCTAGAAAAGAATTTTATTTTGACAACATCACATTCTACTCCTTACTATTCCCCCTCCCAATTCCCCACTAATGAAACAGCATAAGTAGAATAGAATATTAATGTGGCAGGCCAAATATCCCAAAAGGAACCGGCTGCAGGCCTAACACATAGCTAGTTCTCTTAGCTGTTCAACATATAGTTTAGCCTCCGGACTTTATCATTGTTGCTCTTCTCTGCACTCTTTCTAGGAACTTAGCATCTCTTTGGTATTAGTCACCAGAATTGGACACAGTATTCCAAATGTGGCCTCACTAGTGCAGTATTGCCCAGTCCTATCTCTTCTTGTGAGCTTGATGCTATTCCTCTGTTCATGCAACCTAGGACTGCATTGGCTTTTTTGGCAGTGGTGGCACATTGCTGGCTCCTACTTAAACACATACATCTCTCTCATAAGCATACTGCCTATTCTGTACCTGTGCATTTGATTTTTCCTAAGTACAGAATCTTACTTTTTTCACTAGTGAGCTGCATCTTGTTGGATAGAGTCCAGTGCTTAAGACGGTGGATAGGTATAAATAAAAGGCATATATTACAGGTTGATCAATATAAATAAAAGGCATATATAACTCAGAAATGTTTGAAAAGAATAATTTGTATGACTGGCAATAGTGGTTTTTTTAAAAAAATTCTGGATGAAATGAAATTGTTAAAACTGTAGTTGCCCTGAGGAGTAAATACTGTTAGACTTTGATTTGTCCTTGGGCCCCAAAGATGTAATCACCATTTGATTCTGAAAAAAACTCATTAGTAGATAGAAGCAATATTGTAACCCACGCCAAGTTCCCACACAATGAAAGGATACGTTGTTTGCTTTCATTAATACCAGGTGGGTTGTTTTTTTAAAGAACAGAATTTTTTTCCTTGCCCTGTTCATTTTTCTTCAAGTTTATTTACATCCTTGAACCTTCTTTAGTAAGGTTAAATTCATTCTGCTAAAAACAATATTCTGTACACAATTATGAATGCATAATATATGAATGTTACTTTGTGGAGATTAAGGACTGAAGTTCATTTATTTTACATTGAATGTGAAATTGTGTGGTGATACATGTTTAGATCAATACATAAACCAACACTTTCTTATACTTCTAAACTCTCCTTCTTCTGAGAATTTTGCCGGTTGGCCCACAGTTTTGTTAAATATAGTCAAATAGGAAAAATGTTTTTAAAAATATATATTAGGCAAAAATGTAAAACAAAATGCTGTTCACTTGAAAATATTTGCAAACATACAAATAACCCTCAGGCATGGCAATCACTTCTTTGCAACAATGAGAAATGAAGAAAAAAATTAATGCATTTGGAATATAGGCAATGGAAAGAAATCCAAAATGATAATCATCCATTCTTAACAGGTTGTAACATTGAGAAATGCAAGTCCCCACCTAGCTTGGAGGTTGTTACTCAGTTTAGTAGAAATTCAAATTAATTGAGCCATTCTGCTCAGAAGTGGAGCTCACTACCTCCCTAGGTCATTGTGCTATAATTTCTTTGTGAAATTGCCCTTGTAATTTCAATAGTTTCCCTATCTTTTTGTAAATCAATTCCATTATGCAGGGCCCCATCCACAAATGTGAGAGAAAACTGAACTAGGCCTGTTCTCTGACTGACCATTTTTCCAGTATTTCAAGAATCCTCTTCATTCATCTTTTCAAGCCTAAATGTTCCAGGTTCCATCAACTTGTCTTTAAATTACTTTGTTTTCAGTCCCCTCCTTGTTTCCTTTTTCTGAACCTTCCATATTGTCTGAATTATTCTTTCACAATGACACCCAATTCTTGAGTCTGATCAGAATAAAGAGGGAAAAAATACCTCCGCTAAAGGAGAATATTTGTAGCACAGGGGTGATATGGGGGGGGGATGTTGTCCTTGATGCTCCCTGAGCTTGTCCCAAAAGTGCTTTTTGAAGAGGCAACTTGACTTTCTGATTTTTCTTTTGAAAAAGCATCTTTGGGACAACCATGACCTGGATGACTGAGAATCATCATAGATATTTAGCGATGTTCTCTTAGCTTGGTTGTTTTCTTGCAGACATTTCATTACCCAGACTAGGTAACACCATCAGTGCTAGTAAGAGATTGTGGTTTCTTCACAATTTATATTCTAGTGGCTTTCCCTGAGGTGATCTTAGAGGTTCTTTGGTTGGGCTGTTGGCTTGCTGACTTGGATCAGATATATAAATGACACCTTCACCCTAATAAAAAAGGCCCAATTAGAAAACACACACAGACCCATCAACAACATCTTCAAAGGAATTCAGTTTACCAGAGAGAAGAAAACAACAATTCATTACTCTCCCTGGACAGTAGAGACCACAATGGCAAACTTGAGACACAGGTGCACAGGGAAAACCGCCCATAACAACCAAGTGCTCTACTACAAAGCAACAACCAAACCTCCCACAAGAAAAGCTGCATAAAAACTTTATTTAGATGAG
Organism: Natrix helvetica; assembly: GCF_964273705.1. Classification (NCBI taxonomy): domain Eukaryota; kingdom Metazoa; phylum Chordata; class Lepidosauria; order Squamata; family Natricidae; genus Natrix; species Natrix helvetica. Next base: position 112,145,836 of record NC_138552.1, on the reverse strand, counting down.
CACAAGCTCACTGCATCAACTTTGAACAGGAAGGAAGGAAGGAAGGAAGGAAGGAAGGAAGGAAGGAAGGAAGGAAGGAAAGAAAGAAAGAAAGAAAGAAAGAAAGAAAGAAAGAAAGAAAGAAAACATCTATACAACATATTCCAACAGAATGGATATTCATGCAACTTTATCAAAAAGTGCATAATCACTCAATCCAATACAGCACAACCAACACAAGACCTATAAGGAATAACAGTGCCATACACCAAGAACATCTGAGAAATCATCAGACTACTACAACCAAATGGAATCAGCGTAGCAAACAAGCCAACTAAAGCTCTTCAAAACTAAAATACCCAGAAGCCCCAATAGAAAGAGCAGGGATCATGTACAATACACAGTCAAAAGTCACAATGTAGGACAAGTATGGATATGACACCAAGTAGCAGTCAAAAGACATGATGAAAACTCTTTAATTTCACAACATACAGGAAGACTTAACCATAGTTTCAATTGGAAAACTGAGACTAGACCAAGCCAAGTCTAAAAATGCTAGGGAATTTCTAGAAGCTTGACACTGACAAATTAGCCATTAATAGACACATAGATTTCTATATATATTATGCAAAAGAGACAATCATCAAGCCAAAAAGGGAACAAAAAGACTAAAATACCTCCCCACCAGCAATCAGCACCCAGATGAGCATAGATAAATTCCAAGATTAACATCAGACCAAACAAGCCAACAGTAAACAGCCCAACCAAAATACCTCTAAGACCATCCCCAACACTGGCAGGGCAAGCCACTAGAATATAAACTGAGAACTGAACTGAGTTCAATGTTTCCATAATCTGATCATTACTATATAGACAACAGAGGCCATGAAATTTATGACTTAATTATTTTTCTGATTTCACTTTCAGTGCTTTAATAGGTCCCACTGTCCCTATCTCCATTTACATCATACAAATAATAATCTGAAATCCACACTTCAAGGTTTTATTTTCAGACCCTGAGAAGATTCATCTTAAAGTTCTGATCAGGCTCATCATGGTTTGGCCAAAGACAAATTTAATAATCCTTGGAGATGCAACCCTTGCTGTGCCAGCCTTTCATCATCCAGATAATTATCTGAGCTCCCAGGTGTTTGGGCTTCCTTCCTAGATCTTCAATGCCCTGGTTGTTTGAAGTTGCTCTCTGCGGTGCAGTTTGTTCCCCATGGATTAGTAGGAAAAAAGAATTATCAGTGATAAATCTTCTAGGTTTTATGTATCATCTTAGGAGGCAGTCTACCTGACCTATCTTATTGGCACAGTTTCAGTTCAGTTCCTCATAGTAGCAAATTATCAACTATTACAAATCTGAGTTCCTGCTGCACCCTTCACCCTAATTGTTCCTTATAGTAATTAGTTATTAGCTAACCACAATTCTATAGGGCACTGTTACATTCCTTCTGCCTTTCAGGGAACAAACTTCCTGCTCAAAAATTTCTTTTTTATCTACTTGAAAACTCAGACCCTGTTTCTTTTGTAAGGGGCTGAAAACTATTTCTGACTTCCAGCAGCACATAGTATCTTTTATGCCTTTGCTTCTAGTTGTCATTCTCATCTACCAGACTTGCTCCTTTGATTGTCTTGCTTATGGAGAGTTGCTTCCTCTGTTGTAGCAGAATAGCTTCTCTCATTGATCTGATTAATGCTCATCCTGTCTAATTAACAGAGCTTAGCTGTTCACACCTGGCCATTCTTCAAGTATCACAGCAAATCTGCATTTGTTCCAAATACATTCTAAGTTGTTCTAAGAGTGGCATATAGACATTAAGGCAAAAAGAAAAATAATAAGTCTGTGGATGTTTACTTGGAAATAAGTCTCCTAATATTTAATGGGGCTGTTGACATAAAAACATTCCTCATTAATTTCAAATAGAAATCCAAAGTAAACATTTGCTTCTATGCTTTTTAGAGTTTTATGGCTCAGATCAATTCCTCTCTTAGCAGTAGTACATTAAAGGATTCTCAAGGTAATATAGTTTAGGGTTCTTTTTTTTCAGATTCCTTCTTCTCATGCTTTTTCATCTCCAAGGGGAAACCTCTGTTTCATGAATTATCTCTTTTCCTGGCCAATAGGTTTCATTGGTTAAAAAAAAAGACCCCATCAGATCTCACTGATCATCCTAGATAACTGTCCAAGGGAAATCACAGCTTGATGGAAATGAAAAGCAATCTATATGAATTTTTAGTGGTCAGACCTTCAAAATGAAAAAGATATGCAATGTGTTCACAGTAAAATCCATATTTTTTCATATTTTTATGATGCTGTCAACAGCTAAAAATATGGAAGTTAGAAAACAGTATGCTCAAAATACATTATATTTGTAATGTGTATATTTTTCTATCTACTTTATACATACTCCAATGAAAGTGCATGCTAAAGTATGTGTGCATATATGTGTAGCAAACATTTTCTCTTTACTGTACTTGTAGGGCCTAGTGAGCTCGTGGTAAAATGAGAAATTTAGAAGCAATAAAATTGGCCTCTTCAGGTCACATATTACTTCCCTGATAAAGATAAGATGAGGTACTTCTTTATTTTACATCCAAGCTGGCTGAATTTGTTCTCTTGATTGAACTCTCCTTTACTTCCTGATTTCACTTTCTTTTTCCCCCCACTCATTTGAACAGTCTTGCCTCTTTGGTCTCTTTGATGTTCTGCCCATTTTTTCCTTCCTTCCCCCATCTTTTCCCTCTTCAGCATTCTTCTTTTTTTCTTCTTGCCTCTTCACTTCATCCTTCCTCTCTCTACTTTGCTTTGTCCACCATTCTTCTCCTCACTTACTCTTATTTCTGGTTCCAACGACCAATTCAGCTGGTTTTTTAAAAAAAGTTTTTTATTTTTCCATCTTCATAACATATAATCACATGTATCCTATTACACAGCCAACATCATATTGTATTATTAAATGTGTACATCAATTCACCTTACCATCAACTCCCAAAAACAATTATTGGCTCTTCTGCTCTCCATACACCATATTTGTACCTTATCCATCACTTTCTTCTCCCTCTCTCCTCTCCCTCTCTCCCTCCTTTCTTCCCTCTGTCATCCTTCTCTTCTCTACTTCCCCTTCCTCTCTCCTTCTCCTCTCTCCCCTTTCCACTCCTCCTTTCTCTCCTCCTCTTCCCCCACTACCCTCTCTCCTATCCCTCTCTTCTTCCCTTACCTTTCTCCTCTACTTCCCACTCTTCATCCCATTTACTTGGTGTATTCCAGCTTCTGAGCAAGCTTCATTTTATGTTGATGGTGTTTATAATTCCTTTTCAATACACATATTTAATTTTGACATATCTTCCTCCTTTTTAAAAAAAAAAGTACAAAAAAGTGTACATATATAGTCATTGTGCTTTTAACCCCCCCCCCCAGCCTATTTTTGGCCGAGATGTAGACCTGTTTACAATTCCAGCTATTCTCATCATTATATTTATATAATTATACATCCTTACACGCTCTAAATTTGTGATTCTGTCTTTAAATCTCAATAGTTTCCCATTGTAAGTATATTTCATGTTCCCTCTCCATTTTTCCATACGTTGGATTAGATTACCCTTAATTGTCTATAAATGGCAATCCTTACTGTTCAATATTCATTACAATTCCCTTAATCTACTATATAGAATAACAAGTGGTACACATCTCACTTTGTTCATCATCTTAAAGGTTCTATATATGTCCATGTTTCATGTATTTTAACCCATGCTTAATTGTCCCTCTATTGTCATATTCAATCAATTAGCAACTCAGTTTAATTACCATGTAAAAAAGTGAATCGCAAACCTCTGCTTTACAATCTCCCCATATCAGTTTCATATTTGTCCATATTCCTTATATTTTAACCTTTATTTAATTATCTTTCCATTTTCATATTCAACTCCATTTTATTGTCATATTTAGGAATAAACTCATTATCTTAGCTTTATATTTTCCCATATAACAATTTCTAGTTGTCTGATTTTTTCCTAATAAGTCTTTTGTCCCACTTCTCTGGGATCTTTTATATTTCTCTTTGTTGGGGCATAACCTCCTACTTCAATTTTCCTTATGCCACTGTCAACCTCTGAAACCTCTTTTGTCTGCTTTTTATTCCCTTTTGTTGGGACACATTCCCCCTTTACCATTTTCCCCCTATACCACTGCTGCTTTGGGGAAGAGCGATGGGAGTCATCTTGGTCTTTTGTTCTTCCTTAATGTCCAGTTCCAAAATTACAGTTAGTTATACAGATCTTATTTCAAGGTTCTGGTCCACCTTAAATTTAGCTAATTCAATTAATATAAAAACAGAAGCGAAACTGGAGCCATCTTGATCTTTTGCAGAAAAAAGAAGAAGAAAAACATTGTAGTTTTTCAGTTCTTGATTTTGTTATTATCTTTTCACTTGCTACATTCCACCTTGCTACCTTCCACCAGTTGGTTATAGCTGTTAAATATATATTAAATGGAACAAACTTGCAAACAGCCAGACTCTGGTATGTTTTTCTTCACCTCCTGCTTTTCCAAATTCTGATTTATGGCAGTTGGTTAATTAAAACTTCCCGCACAGTCAAGATTAGGTTATCAGTTATCAGTGAGAAGTGCTTTTTTCTTGATTTTTCTCCTTTGTTGCATTTCATCTCTCATTAATTGGAGTTGCTTAAGATATATTAGTTGGAAGAAGTTCAGACGAAGTAAATCCCTTGGAATGTTTGGTTGCTATTTCAAATCCAATACCAAATTTAGAGTTTGTATTTGAGTGAGTTTGTCACTTCTCTGCTTTTTCCCTTTCTGTCCGAATTGTTTCAAACAAATAAGGTTTTTTTGGGGGCGTAGTGTTTCAACCCTCCATTTTCCCTTAATTTTTTTTCCTTTTGCCAAAATCCAGATCTGTCTATTAATATTATTTGTACTCTCAAAGATTTTTTGCCTTTTCAAAGTTTTGATTTATGACTGTGGATTAAATGAATCATCTTATCGGTCTTTCGTCTTGTCTCCAGCACGCCCCTGTTCAGTTGCTTTGGCTGGAAGCCAGTTTCTAGTGCCGCCATGTTGCCATGCCGCCCCTACTCCAATTCAGAGGGTAAATCTCTGACCTGCGAGGGACCTGTTGCCTCCCCCTAGGTCTGATGAGACGCTGCCCCTTCTTCGCCCCCCCCTACAGGGGAGTTCTGATCCAAAAAGGATCATGGAATAGGTTTGTCAAACAGGGTTCATGGGAAGCTCTTGAGAGCTCACCCTCTCCCCCCATGTCTGTTCAGCTGGAGAACTTCCGGTCGAATCAGACCAATTCAGTTGATTTGATTCATGGTAAAATGGCCTGCAGTTAATAATAATAATAATAATAATAATAATAATAATAATAATAATAATAATAATAATAATAATAATAATAATAATAATAATAATAATAATAATAATAAATTTATTTCTTAGCCGCACCCTCTCCTGAAGGACTCGGGGCGGCGTACAATAAAACACATAAAAAACAATATGGACAATACACACACAGAATAAACGAACACGCGTACATGGAGGAGGTATGAAGATAAGAAAAGACAGTTAAAACATAGTTTAAAATCCCCTAATAAAAGTCTAAAAGTCACAAAAATTAAAAAACCCGTCAGGAGCATTGTGAACGAACTATGGTTGAGCCAGGCCAGCTACTTGAAATAGGTGCGTCTTGAGCTTTATCCGGAAGGCGCGGAGGTCAGAGGTAGTCCTAATATCCGGGGGAAGGTCATTCCACAGGGCTGGGCCCGCAACAGAGAAGGCTCTACTCCTAGACGCCGCCCCCCGACATTGTCTGGTGGACGGCACCTGGAGGAGTCCCTCTCTGTGCGAGCGAATTGGTCGCAGGGATGTATGGGGCAGGATACGATCCCTCAAGTAGCTAGGTCCTGAGCCATGGAGCGCTTTAAAGATCGTTATCAAGACCTTGAAACGCACCCGGTAGACCACAGGGAGCCAGTGCAGCTCGCGCAGGAAAGGTGTCACATGGGAATACCTTGTACTCCCCATAATTACCCGCGCGGCCGCGTTCTGGACCAACTGTAGTCTACGAGTGCATTTCAAGGGAAGCCCCATGTAGAGAGCGTTACAGTAGTCCAGGCGAGACATCACCAGCACATGAGTGACTGTGCGCAAGGCATCCCGGTCCAATAGGGGGCGCAATTGGCGCACCAGGCGAACCTGGTGGAACGCCCCCCTTGCCACGGCTGTCACATGGTCATCCATGGACAGCCGAGCATCAAGGAGGACGCCCAAATTGCGCGCCCGCTCCACCGGGGCAAGTTGAACGCCCCCGATGGCCAGAGATGGAATTAACTGGTTGAACCGGGGGGGGCGGAACCCACAGCCACTCCGTCTTGGAGGGGTTGAGCTTGAGTCGGTTGTCATCCATCCAGACCCGTACGGCTTCCACACACCGGGACATCATTTCGACAGCCTCGTTGGGGTGGTTCGGGGTGGAAATGTACAGCTGAGTATCATCAGCGTACAGATGGTATCCCACCCCGAAACCACGGATGATCTCACCCAGCGGCTTCATATATGTGTTGAACAGGAGTGGCGAGAGGACCGACCCCTGTGGCACCCCACAGGTAAGGGGGCACAGAGTCGACCTCTGCTCCCCTGTCAACACACGTTGCGTCCGGCCGGAAAGGTAGGAGCCGAACCACCGTAAAACGGTGCCCCCGACCCCCAACCCCTCCAGCGCAACAAGATACCATGGTCGATGGTATCAAAAGCTGCCGAGAGGTCTAATAGGACCAGGATAGAGGAACAACCTCTATCTCTGGCCCTCCAGAGATCATCCACCAACGCGACCAAGGCCGTCTCCGTGCTGTGCCCAGGGCGGAAGCCGGACTGGCGCGGGTCTAGATAATCATTTTCCTCCAGATGTCGTGGAAACTGATAAGCCACCACACTCTCTACAACCTTCGCCAGAAAGGGAAGGTTGGAGACAGGACGATAATTGGCCAGCTCCGTAGGGTCCAGGGAAGGCTTCTTGAGCAAGGGTCTCACCACCGCCTCTTTCAAGGCGGCTGGAAGGGACCCCTCACCCAACGAAGCGTTCACTAGGCCCAGGAGCCAGTCGCGTGTAACCTCCCAGGATGCCAGTACAAGCCAGGAGGGACACGGGTCCAATAAACATGTGGTGGGTCGCAGTCGTCCACGCACTCTGTCCAAATCCTCGATGGCAACCAAGTCAAACTCCTCCCAGATAGGTCTCTCAAGACTCGCCACGGACGCCTCTACAGGACCACTGGAATGGACCCAATCCTTCCGGATTTGAGCGATTTTATCCTGCAGATATTTCCCAAATTCCTCTGCTCTACCCTGTAAAGGGGCCTCCCGCGGCCTCTGAAATAAGAGGGAGCGGGACACCCGAAACAGGGCGGCAGGGCGGTTCTCTGCGGATGCAATGAGAGTGGCACAATATTGACGTTTGGCCACTCTCAATGCCACAAGGTACGTCCTTAAATGGGCTCGTACCTGTGTCCGGTCAAATTCGGAACGAGAGGATCTCCAACGACTCTCTAGGCATCTCTTGCGGCGCTTCATCACCCTTAACTCCTCGGTAAACCAAGGGGCCAGGGTGGATCGTTGCCGCCGGAGAGGCCGCAAAGGCGCCACCCGGTTCAAGGCCCCGGTAGTCGCATTGTTCCACGCAACCACCAGGTCCTCTACCCGAGGGCGGGTCAGGGCCGCAGAAGGTGGCCCAAGGTGGCCCAAGCTCCATCTGGAACCTCTCTGGTTCCATCAGGCGCCTGGGGCAGAACCATCTAGTATTTTCCGGTTCCGCCTCCCCGCAGCGGGGGGTAGCGCCAGGGAAGTCAAGTCGGGAAGTCAAGTCGGGAAGTTAGATCAGGGGTGTCAAACTCAAGGCCTGCGGGTCACATCTGGGCCATGGGTTGCTTAGCTCTGGCCCATGGGGCTAGCCTAGAACTAGTAAAAGACCAGCTCGTGGTGCCTCTGCCAGCCAAAATGAGGGGCACCCCATTTTTGCCTTGGATGGCCTCCTGCAGCACTCTGCTGGGTCAGAATGGGGTGTGGGTGGGCCATGTGTGACCCAGGGGTGAAATTCAGAAGGTTCTGATATGTTCTGGAGAAATTTTTAGTAGTCCAGAGAACTGGCAAATACCATCTTTGGCTGGCCCCAGAGTGGGGTATGAATGGAGATTTTGCAATATCCTTTCCCCAGTAGTGGGGAGGGAATGGGATTTTGCAGTATCCATCCCCTACCATGCCTACCAAGCCACGCCCACAGAAGCAGTAGTAAAAAAAATGAATTTCACCACTGGTGTGGTCTCCCATGGCCCTCCACACCCCATTTTGGCTGGCAGAGTGCTGCAGGTGGCATCCACCACATCTCCCTCCTAGCCGGCCCCCAGAGGACAACTGCAATGCTGATCCGGCCCTTGAAGAAATCCAGTTTGACATTCCTGAGTTAGATCTTCAACCACACCTCAGACAAACTGGCAAGTATATAGGGCTCGCTGCTGACATCATTGTTGGATTCTGCTACTCATTGCCAGCTCAGCAATGTCTCTGCTTCAACCTACTTGGAAGTACAAGAAGTATAGCCAGCCCCAGTTCTCAACTGACAGGGCTGATTTTCTACCATCACAGTCTAAAAGGGGAAAGAAGAAAGCGTGTTCTCAATCCCTGAGTTCAAAATGTCCCTGGAGATAGACTCCAAAGTGTAACTGGAAAAACTCCCTCAAGTATCTTTCTCCCCTCTTTCCTCTTCAGTTGTTTCAGCTAGGCTTGACTCAGTGTCCTGTTTAAGCAATCAATTCACTGTAACCTCAGGCAGAGTTGGGAGGCAAAAAAAAAAAAAGAGCAGCAGACTGATAGAATAAAATTGTTTCTAAAGACTTTTGGAAAGTGGGGAAATTCTGACCATTAAAATTTTTGTTCAAATCAACAGAATAGAAGTAGAACCAAAGTGGAATGTATCTAAAATATGTATATTTCATGATACAATCATGATTGCAAATGTTGAATGCATTTTTATTCTACTTAAAGAGTCTTCCTAGTTATTTTTGGTTTGTGATTTAAACTCTTAAATATGACCTTCTAGAAAAATACAGTAAAATTCTGCAGCTGAAAAAAATGAGTTTTTTTATATCATCTGACATTGATGCCAGTTTCTAAATTAAAAAGTTTAGTGGGTTACTACTCAACCAAAGATATGGGGAATTTATATGTTGTTGCAATAATTATTCATTCTGACATTTAAAAATGGGTGACATTTCACACCAGTTTCATCCAAAGCAATTTATAAATTATTTAAAATCATAAAGCACTTTAAATGTGCTTGATAAGTATGAGTAAATGATAGGTGAAAGTGTGAAATACCTTTATTGTTTAAGAAATGCAAAACCTATTTAAGTCAAGCAGCGAATTCTCAATCAACATAAGGATTATTTTTAGCCATTCTCTCTCTCAGTTTTACTAGACTGTTTTGATAGGCAGAAACCACCTTGCCTTGAACTTTTGAACAAAAGGTGGAATATAATTGTAATAAAAACAATTCTTCAAAGTTTTATAGGTATAGATCTAGGTATATAGATAGATCTAAATCTAGATAGATAGATAGATAGATAGATAGATAGATAGATAGATAGATAGATAGATGATAGATAGATAGATGGATATAGGGTTTTTTGTGTGTATATTTGATCTCATCTTAAATCAATGATTTTTAAAAATTATGAATAATGTATAATATTTGTGTAAAAGCTTAATGATGCTTTGATACAAGTTTTGGAATGTTGAGTTCCCTGCTGTTTGAGTTTCATACAAGATTTTTCTAGCTGCAGGAGTGATTCCTTCTATTCTGTATTTGTTGAAAGGTACATTGGATCCCTTTGTGGTCTCCTCGGCTCTAACCCATCATTCTTAGGAATAAATGTAGAAACTTCTGTCACTGAGATGCATTAACTAGATAAAACTAGTGATGAAATAATCCTTCATTTTTACATGCAGAATTGTCAGTTCGTATATTTTAAGTAATATCACTGATGACTAATTTTGAGTTCAGGCATGATTCCTGCTAATTAATTGCTTCCAGGACATTAAAATGTGAAATGAATCTCTGGAAATATATGAAAATTTCAGTAGAGTCCACCACTGATCACTTGACATCCTCACCATGGTGTCCATGTAACTGGATTCTGCTGGTGCATTAGTCACTGTGGGCCAAAGCTCCCAACTGTTTCTATTTCAAAGCAGTGTAGTGTGTGTGTGTGTGTGTGTGTGTGTGTGTGTGTGTAATGGTACTCCCTGTAGCTTTTTAAATTATAGCCTGTCAATGCAAAAAGACTCTGCTTTTGTGGTGGGATGCAAATTAGAACCTATAAAATAATATTTTAAAAAAGGAGACTAAACAAATTAAAATAGAAGAGGAAAATAACTAGGAATAAAAACTATAAAAGAAGCTAAAGTTGAAGTCTCCTCTAGAAAAGAAAAGCTACTGAAAAAAGCTGAACTCTTTGATTTTTTTAAAAAAATATGGTTATGCTATATGTTTCAATTGCTCTGTGAGGCCTGCAGCCATCTTTTTTTTTTTGGATCTTTGGCCTGCCACACTTTCTATTAGTCTACTATGCATTTTCTATTGTGGGAAAATGGGAGGGGGGATTGTAAGGAGTTACAAACTATGTAGCCATAACAAAATTCTTTCTAGAAAGCCAAGGTCACCCTTTGTCTCTGCACCTCTGCACTTGACTGGAACTGGATGGGTGGAACTGCCAGCATGGCAGTGGGAGATTAGACCATGCGATGGACTTGTGGGTGTGGAGGCAAGATCTTGAACTTTCAATTAGGTGGGAAAAACTGGGAAGCTTTCAGATTCAGCTTTTCCCAGATGTGCCAACATGGCTCTCTTAATAAATTGGAACTTTGAGCAATACTTTGTCTTGAACTCTGATTTACTTTTGGATGCTATTTGGAATGCTGACATTAACCTGAATCTCCATTAAAATACTTCACCAGCTACTCCGAATTTCGAGGTGCTGTCCAGGGTCCTGAGCCTCAGCACTGACTCAAACCAATTACTCAGCTATTTGTTCTCCTTGGGAACATGACTTAATTGCATATAGATTATTATCCCTGATAATCCCTCTCCCTGATTTTTGTTTAAGATACAAGTTGCATAATGATAATATTGGCCTATTTTCTCTGCTTTGTCCAACAAACTCGGGAAAAGTTGGTGGAAGCTGTGAGCAAAGTTCACAGGGTTGGATGATTTAGAGACAGCCAGAGCTGAAGAATGTTAACTTCTTTGTTCAGCTGCCCATCGAAGCTGAAAATATTCTGATGATGCATTTCAGTGAGACATAGGTTGCTCAAGAAGACATGGGTGATGCATTGAGACAACTCATCTCTGAGGACTAAGACCTGTGTACACAGTAAGAAGTCATTTGGTGTTAGAATTGGGTCAGGAAAGAGATCAGAGAGCCAAGCAGCTGCTATAGAGAACCAGTATGGACTATAAATTCCCCCAGAAATCAGATGGAAAGCAAGAATTTATTGTAGTAGCAATATATCATCGTAGGTTATATATCTCACAGTAAAGCTACAAGCCTCCAGCAAATATCTTCCATGGAAACTGAATTCTGTATGAGTGCTAAAATTACTGAAACCTCTCAGTGCTCAGGAATATATAAGCTTATTGTACTATATGTGTAACAGTCCAGTTACTCTCTGGTTGGGATGAGAAACCAGGAGACAGAACAGAAAATGTCTTCAACTATAAGTCAGGGAAGGTATGAATCTTTTTAGGAATCTTGGTTAGCATGAGTTTACAGGTATCCTGCAATTAAATTGTAAGTGTGAGTAGCCAGAAGATGGCATTTCTGTCATAGTAGAGGCTATTGCATACACTTCACATTTTGAGAACTTGGCTCTGGTGATGTTGGTGGATTTTGTTTCTATTTTGCATTTATATATCTTGTTTTTATTTTAATTTTCAGGAAAAATAGATATAAAAGCAAATAGATTGTTGAAACCTATTGAATAATTGTTGCTGAGCCAAAAGGGCTTCCATCAACTGGTTGAGATACTGGACCAGTACAATTTCCTGGGCCTAATCCAGTTTTTAAAGTTGAACTTAAATCTGCTGGTCAACTTTTTTGTCGAGGAGGAGGAGGAGGAGGAGGAGGAGGAGGAAACTCTGAGATATAGGAATGTAACAATGGTTTCCTTCTGATAAATTAGTCTTCAGTAAGGCCTCCTCATCATGACTGGACTGGATTACAATTATGTGGCCTCAAGTGGGTGCCTGATCTGGACAGAAAAGAAGCAACATCCTATGTTAAAACTACAGTTTAATGCCAGATTTTACATACTGTAGGTCTATTTAATCTACAATCAACTATTTATAATTGTCAGCCTATCTATTTGCTATCCTAGAAATTTGCCTCTACTGTTGATCTTGTAGTATCATGTTATTTATGCTATAGTATTTTTATCATTAGTTGAATAATAAAAATACAATAGCATAAATAGCTTTTCTGCCTGGAAAAGCAATTTACTACTAAACAATGGGGTATAAATTTAGAAATAAAAAGTTTTGTGGAATATGAAGAGTAAATAATATATGTTTACCAGTAGTATCTGGTAGAAGAAATAGGAAAATGGTTACAGCGAAGAACTGTGGGAAGAAAGAAGAGAAAAGATGGAGTAGATTTTGTGAGAGTGAGAAGAATCAGAGAAAGTACATGACTATCCAGCAACACATCTTGGTAATCAGTGGCAGAGCATAAATAAATCTACACTTAATTATGCTATAATCAAGAAATGGAATTTAAAAGTGCATGCAAGCGGATAGGTTAAAACATTGTAAGATGCATGTATATGAACAATTTTGTGTTTATATAAAATTCAGTCACAGATCCATAGCAGAGATTTTTTAAAGTATCTCATTAGTCACTGAAAAAATAGTATTTTCCCTCATAAATAATGAAATATGTTTTTTTCCCCCACAATGGTAAAAAAGAAGGAATACAGATTATGGATGGCCACATGGATTAAAGCCTCACTATATAACCGTGATGGGGAAACCTATGGCAAGCATGCCACAGGTGGCACACGGAGCCATATTTGCTGGCATGGCAGCCCTCAGCTCCGGCAAGGATGCGTGTGCCAGCCATTTGATTTTCGGCCTTCCGGAGGGCTGGGGGAGGCCGTTTTCACCCTCCTCAGGCTTCAGGAAAGCCTCTGGAGCCTGGGGAGGGTGAAAACTCTCCCCGGTGTGTGTGTGGTCTATTACACATGTGTACATAATTTTGGCACACCTTTAGAAAAAGGTTAGCCATCACTGATATATAACGATTACAACTCAGTTGCCAAGAAACAACAAATAAAAGACATATGTATCTTCTCTTTTGACTGTCCACCACTATTTTTACCCCACATCTCTGCGCTTCTTCTTATTATATAGATAAGGATTCTTTCCTTATTCCCTGCCACAACAGTCTTTGAAAATCTAGCATATTTTTTTAAAATCAGCTTTTAGGGAGCATGGATCAATGAGCAGACAGTAATTTTATGCCTCTATGGAGAAAAAAAATATTGCAAGCATCTATTTCCCAGAAGGTGTGATTCTCATACTGTACAGAGAATCGTGCATTGTTTCTCTTTGTAAACATTATGAAAAACTCTTGTAAGATATACTCTTGTTAGAAATGGACCTGCAGTTGACTTAAAAATCTATATTAGCAATTTTGGTCCCTGTTGGAGATATGCTTCTTTAAATGCTATTCAGTGATCTTAAATGAAGTTATACGTTTTTGGAAGAAAATACTGAACTGAATTGCATTGATATTTTGGTACACCTTATCGTCTCTCTGATTGATTTGCAGTGATAGTAAAATAAACGCAGAGAAAGTATTTGCAAAAATATTATTTTCAAATAAATGACATCGTTGCACTACGGCATAAGAGATTGGAAATGTGTAGACAAGAGAACGACGGGGATGCTGGAAAATATCAAAGAACTCAGCAAGAAGGTTTCAGGAGTTCCATCAGTACCAGCTTCTAGGAAAAGGAGCCTTAATAAAGGGCAGAATGAAGGCATGCAAACTGAAGCTGAATCTCCAAAACATGGAGGTTTTGTAGGGAGATGATCTCCCTCCTTACACAGTGGTTGGATTCAAATCATTTTACTACTGGTTCTGTGGGCGTGGCTTGGTGGGCGTGGCGTGGGTGGGTGTGGCTTGGTGGCCATGGCAGGGCAAGGATACTGTAAAATCTCCATTCCTCCCCACTGCAGGGGAAGGATACTGCAAAATCCCCATTTCCTCCTGATCAGCTGGGACTTAGGAGGCAGAGAATAGATGGGGGTGAGGCCAGTCAGAGGGGGTATTTACCAGTTCATCCGAACTATTCAAACTTTCCACTACCGGTTCTCCAGAACTGATCAGAACCTGCTAAATACCACCTCTGCTCCTACACCTTAAAAGTCCAGAAGTGCCTTTCACCACCTTCTATTGATTCATCATCTAGAACTGCTATTCAGAATGCATGTTCATGCTTGCAATTGGAATGTAGTAAAATCTGAATTCTCCAGATCTCTATTCTGCAGATTTAAGGAAGAATTTTATGTCAGAATTCATCTCCAAACAATAAATTTCACTGTTTCTGAAGTAGGCTAGAAAATTGATATAATCAATCCATTTTGATACATTTTTTGTACCAGTGGTGGGTTCCTACTGGTCCGGACCAGTACGCCCATACTGGTAATGGAAATTGGGCATTTGTTTACATGCTGGTAGAGCCGGAGGCCCCCGAACTGGTACGATCCCTCCCCTGGCCTGCCCCTGCTTGTCACTCGCTCGTTCTCTCACCCCACCCATCCGGTCACCTCTCTCTCTCTCTTGCCCCACCTATCCGCACCATGCTTGCCCCCCTCAACCACTTCCTTTGTCAGAGTGGAGGACTCAGCTGTTGGAAGAAGCCCCACACTTAGTTCTCTTTGACAGCTGCCTCATTTGCATTGGAGTGGGGAGAAATCCATGGGTTAGAGGAGGAGAAGGCCGAGCTTCTGCTAGGGATGACCTTCCCCTCCCTCAAATCCATGGATTTCTTTCCACCCCAATGAAAATGAGGTGGCTATCAAAGAGTACGAAGCGCGGGGCTTCTTCCAACAGCTGAGTCCTTCACTCCTGTTCCTTCCTCAGCTGTTGGAAGAAGCCCCGTGATTCGTTCTCTTTGACAGCTGCCTCATTTGCATTGGAGTGGGGAGAAATCTATGGGTTAGAGGGAGGAGAAGGCCGAGCTTCTGCTAGGGATGACCTTCCCCTCCCTCAAATCCATGGATTTCTTTCCACCCCAATGAAAATGAGGTGGCTATCAAAGAGAACTAAGTGTGGGGCTTCTTCCAACAGCTGAGTCCTTCATTCCTGTTCCTTCCTCAGCTGTTGGAAGAAGCCCCGTGATTCATTCTCTTTGACAGCTGCCTTGTTTGCAGTAGGGTGGGGAGAAATCCATGGGTTAGAGGAAGGAGAAGGCCGAGCTTCTGCTAGGGATGGCCTTTTCCTCCCTCTAACCCATGGACTTCTTAGTAGCAAAGTGGCGGCAGCAGCTGAAACATAGTCCCGGGCAGTCAATTATGGCTCTCCCTTCCACGAGCATGTCCCATTGCTTCTGGTGCCACTTTTGGTGAATCCGGCTCAGCGGCGGGGCTCTTGCCGTTGCTGGCAGCCACTTCTTACCATCACCACCAAGCCAGATTCACCAAAAGTGGTGGCAACAGCAACAACAGGACATGCTCAGGGAAGGGAGAGCTGGAGCTGACTGCCTGGGATTGTGTTTCAGCCACCGCCACCACCCCTTTTGCTGCTGCTGCAGCCACCAGAGACTCCTCCCTCACCGCCGCTTTGTTTTGGGCCGAGAAGCAGAAAAAAAGAGCAGCTCCAGTCTCCCCTCTCACTTTCCTCAGCCTACGTGCTCTTTGGGAGGTGGCAGAAAGTGCCCATAGGCTGCCCCTCCAGGAGGACCACCACGCATCCTCCATGGGTGGGAGGTTGAAGGGGCGACCACAGATGAAGAGCGATGAGGGGTTTTGGCAGCGCGAGAGAAAGACTTCAACATCAGTGGAGATGGTATGTGGCTGGTGTGCCGTTCTGACTTTCCCCGGGTGCAAAATGCTTTAAAAAATAAAGTTTTAGTTTGGGGGGGGTTGTAAAGGGTTAAGGGGTGCAAGGATCTTGTAACTTGACAGCTTTAAGTCTTGCACACTTCAAATGCCAGAGTTCTTGAGCCAACATGACTGGAGAAGGAATTCTGGGAGTTGAAGTCCACAAGTCTTATGTAAAGTACCCTAATGATGCCTGCTTCATAATAAGCGACCCAATATTGTAATACAAAAAGCAGTGATTTATTAACAGCTTCATTAGGCATTTCTTATTCGCAGCCATCTTTTTTGCTTTCTTTATCTGCTTTTGAACTTTGCCCGTGTTTCTGTCCTTCCTTCAGTCTTGTCATAAATCACATTATCCAATAGCTTCATTCATCTCAACCCAGCTACTGTAATCTGAGATCCGGCTCCTCCGATGCTCTGCATGAAATGTCAACACAGAGAGTTGACATCCGACTACCCTCACTTTTCAAAGGCAATGAAAGATACATTGCACCTCATAATGGGTTTGGCCCCCTATGACCACAGGGCCTGGGGGCTCCCAGGGCAGTGATCTCAGAGTGGATCTGACCACAGGTTTTAAGAGGCTACTATGGAGTACCTTCCCTAGCAGTTGGGGCAGTTTCAGTTGCACTGAGACTGGGTTGATGATCTTTACTATGGGGAATGGTCCCACAAACTTTGGTGCCAGTTTTTTGCTAGGGAATCTTAACCTCAAATATTTTGTGGAGAGATAAACCTTCTCTTCCACCACGAATGGCCGTTGCAGAACTCGGTGTTTATCTGCCTGTTTTTTATAAGTTTGTGCTGCTTTAGCTAGCACTTTTTTGACATTCTCCCAGGCTGCATTGACATCCAGTCAGTCAAGCTGACTGAGGAAGGGGGATCCCTTGGATACTCAGGCATTAGGACAAAGTCCATGCCACTCACTACTTTGAACAGTGTTAGTCCTGTGCTGCTATGAACAGCATTATTGTACTCAACCTCAGCGAAGGTCAGAAGGTCTGCCCAATTGGACTGCTGATAGTTCATGTAGCACCTCAGGTACTGCTCTACCATAGCATTCAGTTTCTCTGCCCCCCCCATTGGTGCTTGGGTGAAAAGCCGAGCTAAGGCCCTGGGATGACCCAATGGACCATAGGAAGTCCCTCCAGAACTTAGCCGTGAACTGAACCACTCTGTCTGAGACAATTCTTTGAGGTACTCTATGCAGGCGGTAGATGTGCTTCAGGAACAGTTTGGCCAGCTTGTGAGTTGAGGGTAGTCCACTGCAGGGTATGAAGTGCGCCTGTTTGGAGAACAGGTCTATTACAGTCCAAATCACCGTGTTCCCCCCACTTTTCGGCAACTCTACTATAAAGTCCATTGCAATCTCCTCCCACGGCCTTGTTGGCTCTGCTACTGTCTGCAGCAATCCAGGGGGGGTTTCCTGGTCGCCTCTTCATTGTGGTGCAGATGGTGCAACTTTTCACGTAAATGTCCAGAACTGCCTCCAGGCTAAGTGTAACGCCTTAGGAATCCAAAGTGGCCTGATGGTTTGGCATCGTGGCTCCTCTGGAGAAGGGATCCCGGGACATAGAATTTTGTCCCCTTCCATGCAAGGTCATCTCTTTTTGTCAAGATGTGTTGGTTGTTTTGGAACCAAGGGTCTGCTAGCAGTTCAGTTTTGAGTCTCATGGTTAGGTCATCTGCTGGTTGGTCGTGCCGGTCATGGCATTGTTGTCTGGTGGTCACTTGGGCAGCTATTTGGGTAGAGGGAATGATGACATCCATCACCTGCTCCCGTTCGCATTTGTACTGGGGCATGTGGGAGAGGGCATCAGCTAGAAAGTTCCTCTGCCCTGGAATGTGCTTTAGTACGAAGTCGAAGCAGATGACATATTGAGCCCATCGGACTTGTTTGGGTAATAGTTTCCATGGGGTCCTAAGAGCCTCCAGATTCTTATGGTCAGTCCAGACCTTTAACGGTTTCTGGCCCCCTTCCAACAGGTGTCTCAAGGTTAGCAATCCCCATCTCACTGCAAAAGCCCCCTTTTCCCATGCGGCCCATTGTCTCTCTGTGTCTGTAAGCTTGCGGGAGGTGTAGGCACAAGGTTGTAGGTTTCCTTGGTTGTTTCTTTGGAGTAGCACCACTCCCACTGCCATGTCGCTGGCATCTCCTTGGATCACGAAGGGTTGTTCGGGGTCAGGATGCTTCAGCACCGGTTCCTTTGCAAACATTTATTTTAGTGTCTCTAATGCCTTTTGGCAGGTTAGGTCCCACTGTAGAGGTTGTCCCGCGTGAGGTTTTGTTCCTGGGCTCCCTGTCTTCAGGAGGTCTGTCAGGGGTTTGGCGATCTTCACAAAGGAGGGGATGAATTGCCTATAGAAGTTCACGAATCCTAGGAAGCTTTGTAGCTGTCTGCGGGTGTGAGGGGATTGCCAGCTTAGGACAATTTGCACTTTGGCTGGGTACATCTTTATTCCCTCATTTGACACTTGCTAGCCTAGGTAGTGTAGTCACTCATGGTGGAATTCACATTTTGATAGCTTGACGTACAAGTTGGCTGCCAGATGTTTTTCCAGTACTTTGCAGATCAGGGGTATGTGGTCATCTGTGGTCTCAATGTAGATGAGGATGTCACCCAGGTAGACTAGGACCCCCTTGTAGAGGTGCTCATGCAGCACCTCGTTTATTAACTGCATGAACACTGCCGGGGCTCCCTGTAGTCTGAAAGGCATCACTTTGAATTGGAAGCTCCCTAGGGGGCAGTTGAACGCTGTTTTCCACTCATCTCCTTCCCTGATCCGTATTCGGTAATATGCCTCTCTGAGATCTAATTTGGTGAAAACTTTTCCCTTGGCCAAGTGAGATAGCATATCTTTCATGAGGGGGAGGGGGTATAGGTTGTGTACGCATATGGCATTTATCCCTCAAAAGTCCACACACAGTCTCATAGTTCCGTCTTTATTCTCTTTGAAGAGGATTGGCGCTGCAACCCGTGGCTTGGCTGGCTCAATGAACCCTTGTGCTAGGTTTTTGTCTATGTATTTGCGCATTTCTTGCATTTCCCGGGGCCTCATGGCGTTTAGCTTGGGTTTGGGTAGCTTTGCCCCGGGGATGATTTTGATGGCACAATCTGCCTCATGGTGGGGGGAGGGCAGAATGTTGCATTCTGTCTTGCTAAATACTTCTGCAAGGTCCTGATATTCCCCTGGGATCTGTTTGGTCTCTGGGGTTTCGTCAGATGTGGCTCCCAGATGTTCTGGTGTGCTCTTCTGGGTGGTGTTTCTGCTTGTTGGCAGAAAAGGAGTTGGGGAACCCTTTTTTATCCTAAGCCTGCAGGTACTCCCTTGCCACCAGATAGTTGATCCCCACTTGTCTAGCCAGGAGAGTCCCAGTATGACTGCCACTGTCATTTTGGGGACTATTATGAATCGAATTACTTCCCAGTGATCCACTAGCTCTAGTCTCACTGGTTCGGTCAGGTGGGTGGCATAGGCTCCCCACGTTAGGGACCCATCAACCTGTTTGAACCGGATTGGGTGGGCCAGTCTTTTTGCTCTGATCCCCAGTTTCAGGACTGTGGTCAGGTTGATCAAGAATCTAGTGCAGCCTGAATCTATTAGGGCTTGAAAATCCCCCTGGCTTCCTGTCTTTGGGGCTGTGAGGCGTATTGGAAAAAGGAAAGGGCAAATTGGTCCTCTCACCATTGGGTCATTTTCACCCTCGTCGTCACTGTCATAGGATTCTGGTTACTGGTCATTGTTGCCTTGGGTTCCCCCCCCCCTTCATCTGGTTGGGGAGGGACCTCTGCAGCCTGGAAAGCCTTCCAGGATGTATGGGTAGCCCGTTTGTGGCTGCATTCCCGTCATGCCCTGGGTAATAGCTCTGGCCTCAGCATCGGGGTTGGGGTCATGCACACAGATGCCATATGGCCCATCCCCTCGCATCTGTAGTATTTCAGCGGACTTCCAGGGAGGGCTGGTCTCAGGGCCTGCTGTGCTGCTGTGGTTCCCCGTCAGCTTGATTCCAGTCCAGCATCCCCTCCACTCTTCCCAGCTCACTTAGGGCCTTTCCCTTTTTCTGGGCATAGGGGTGGGGCTCAGCTTCAGCTGTTTTTAGGGGTTGATTACTTATCTCCTCTTGCTTTGCTCATCTCCGCTTTGATGTCTGATGGCTTCTCTCCAGCTCTGTTCAGATATCTGGCCTTTTGCAATGGTCTTCTGAGTTCCCCCTCAGCACCCCCCGATATTTAAAAGCAAAAGATGGCTGTCTGTAAAGTATCCTAACGATGCCTGCTTCATAATAAGCGACCCAATATTGTAATACAAAAAGCAGTGATTTATTAACAGCTTCATTAGGCATTCTTCATTAGGCATTTCTTATTCGCAGCCATCTTTTTTGCTTTCTTTGTCTGCTTTTGAACTTTGCCCATGTTTCTGTCCTCCCTTCAGTCTTGTCATAAATCACGTTATCCAATAGCTTCATTCATCTCAACTCAGCTACTGTAATCTGAGTTCCGGTTCCTCCGATGCTCTGCATGGAATGTCAACACAGAGAGTTGACATCTTAAAGCCGTCAAGTTTGAACACCCCTGGGTTTTTTTGTAAAGGTTAGGGGTGCAAGGGTCTTGTAACTTGACAGCTTTAAGACTTGCACACATTAAATGCCAGAGTTCCTCAGCCAACATGTCTGGAGGAGGAATTCTGGGAGTTGAAATCCACAAGTCTTAAAGCTGTCAACTTTAAACACCCCTGGTCTATTTTTTTTTTTGTAAAGGGTTAGGGGTGCAAGGATCTTGTAACTTGACAGCTTTAATACCTGCACACTTCAAATGCCAGAGTTTCCGAGCCAACATTTTGGTTGCTAAGCAAGAGCATTGTTAAGTGAGTTTCACCACATTTTACAGGCCATGCCCACCTGGTTACATGACCGCCAAGCCACACCCACAAAATAGGCCACACCCACAGAATGGGTAGTAAATTTTTTTGAAACCCACCCCTGGTTTGCACCCATATACATCATCCAGAAAATTAACTAATGGGTTTTCTTTTATCAATTGTTTGAATTTACATCTGTGATATAAAACTAGATCTAATGGACATTTAGATATAATAGAATCCACTTCCTCCTCAATAGTTAGTTAGATCAAGAATTAGCACAGCAAAATAACTTACACAAATAGTCCTCAATTTACAACCATTTATTTAGTAACTGTTCAAAGTTATAACAGCACTGAAATAGGTGACTTATGACCACCACCCCTCCCCTCCCCAATGATTGCTGCAGCATACCCACTGGATGCTGTTTTGGATGCTTGGCAACTGGTTCGTATTTATGATAGTTGCAGTGTCCTGGGGTCACATGATCACCTTATGCAACCTTCTGACAAGCAAAGTCAATGGGGAAGCCAGATCCACTTAACAACCATGTTACTAACTTAACAATTACAGTGATTCACTTAACAACTGCGACAAGAAAGATTGTAAACTGGGGCCAAAACTCACTTAACAACTCTTTTGCTGAGGAACAGAAATTTTGGGCCTAGCTGTGGTTGTAAGTCAAGGACTACCTGTATAGTCAAGGAAATCAGAAATCAGCTGCTGGATTGCCAACAAGCATGGTGAATGTCTCTCCCTAGTCAAGCCTCCCTGAATCTTAAAATATACTGGGAGAACCTGCAAGAAAACAACCAAGCTCAGAGACCACCAATAGTGTCCAGTTTCTGGCATTCCCACAACAAATATCTGACTGACAGCACCGACTTTAATTGTTTTTTGGGCACCAGGTTAAATTTCTTGGCTCCAGCATGTTAACTGGCTTCTCCTTTTATTGCGTACTGCTTTTGAAATTTTGTTAGCACTTGTTGGAAAAACATGGAGGCAGATCAGAATGAAGAAACCAACCATGTTAATCTAATTCAGGCAAACACTGGCCAGAAATAGTTTTCTTTCTTCTTTTCCTTTCTTCCTGCCCAAACTACTAACATAATGTTTTCTATATTCTGAAGCAAAGTTGTAATCTTTTAACATCTGTTTCTGACACTGCACCTGTTCCAATCATTGACATTCAAGAAAAAAAAACTATAATTTATATGATATTTAAATTTATTTTTGTATCTGCATACTAGTGAATGGATAAGAAAGGAATCCATACTACTGAAAAAAAAGTGTGGTTTGATCAGAATGGCAAGAGTCCACAAATAAGAAGATAACAATTAACAGTTTTAATTTTGATATATTATATATTATCTTCTTTTGTATACCAATTCTAAAAATTGAAATATGTCAGTTTTTTTATGTATTAAGGGGTTAGCCGGCAATGACTGAGGCGAGGCAGCGATCATTAACAGGCACCTTTAATCAGCAACAGCAATTCCGTCCAAGAACAGCAACTCAGAACTACAAGGTGTGAACAGCACCTGTGATGACAGCTGAGAGCTGTCAAACAACCCACCAATTGGAGCACACCAAGCTTCCTGCTCTTACTGCATGCTTTTACCAATCAGGACAGGCCATGGGTGGCCACGTTCGTGAAACACCAGAACTAACAAGTTTTATTTGTTCTTTAAGTGAGAGACCAAGAGTTCCTGAAAAATAATCTTCTCAAGAAGTTTCCATCACCTTTCAGTAGTAGCTGCCTATAGGAATAAGAAAAATATTCCCTACACTCAGCAGACAGAAGATCTGATTTTGAGTGATATAAACTGAAATGTTTAATATCACTGACATAAACTGAACTGAAATGTGTGCTTTGGTATCTTTTTAGCCACGCATAGTGAAATGGATGTGTTTTGCTTCAGTCAGAAGTGGTTGACAGAGCAGAGAAAAAAACTAAGGATTTTAGTGGTTGCAGAAGCAATGGAAGAAGGAAAGGAAAGGCTCCAGGTTGGAAACAAAACACACTGATTGATTGATTGATTTTTCATATTTCTGAATTTCTCATCTCCCTCAAAGAGGAACTCTGGGTGGTTTACAATAAAAGATCAAAATATAAAGCAGTATGTAAAAATTAAAATGTTTTGGTTAAAATTTAAAAATTAGTTGACAAATGTAAAGGAAGGGCTCTCATAGCACCTTCCAACCCAGGGCTGTGCGCTCCTTTGGGCTCCCTCCCTCCCTCCATGGCTGCAGAACCATGTTTTAATCCCTTTTCAGAAAGCCGGGCCTCTGCCTCACCTCTGAGGGAAGATCTTTCCATAGGGTAAAGAGAATGGCAGAGAAGGCTATTCTTGGTTATTTGTATTTTTTAATAACATAATATTCATTTTTAAAAAGCAAAATAGACCAACATTTGTCTTTTTGCTTGAAGGTAGCTGTAACTGTGACACTGAAACCTTTGGCCCTGGATTTATGTGAAAAATAAGACATGAATCTGTTCAATTTTTACAGCTATATTTTATGGATGAAAGCTTAGATTCATCGCACAAAACTGCAAACAGCATTATGGGCCCTGATGCTGAGGTATTCATGAAAAGAACGGTGAATGAATCACTCTCTTTTTCCATAATGCACTGATATCCTTATCTTTCTGCCTATGAATGATTTCCCAGTAACAAAGCATGTCATCACATGCTGGGATTTAGTGTTCATTGTAAAACAATAAGAAAGATAATTGTATACAGCAATGACACAGGTTTCTGCTAGTAGTATTGTATAAATTCAATTGACAGAAAAATGAGACAATTGGTCTTTTCATTCTGTGAGCATACAACTAATAGCACTTATGCAGTCTTGAGAAAAGCTAAACCCATTTAGCAATTCTGTGGAGAAATTCACCCAATCTTCATTCTAGCCGCTATTGCTTTGTCTTTAGTTTCCATGACAGTGAACTCTGCCACTATCATTTATGTTTTTAAAAGATTGTTGCAAAGGTGGTCTCCAAAGAGACTATTTGCAAATTGAAAATTCTAACACTCTTGTATCATTATGTTATGAAATCCTATTTGAATGCACGCACCCATCCATGCATCCCTCTCCAATAGCTAGCTAACACCTATGGTGCATTTGGAAATGAGGGTGATCTGAAAGATCTTACCCAAGTCCCCAGTGCATTGCAACAAGAGAATACTGCTTTAGAGGGATTATTAGATGGGGTAAAGATTTCTACCTTAAGGATTTGAGAAGAGGTTATCGCGTAGATTAATTAATCACTAACACACTCAGAATGTCATGTGTGATTAACAAAATAACTGTATTTTCTAGTTTAACTGAGCCTATTCCCCTCAAAGGGGCTCAGATAAAGCAATCCATCAACTGGGAAGGATTCGTTAAAAAAAAAACTTTTAATTAAGTGAATCTGAATTGGGAGAAGCAAACCGGAGTCTTTTACATGTCTAGCAACCTCAGTTGTGGATCCATCACATCTATTCTCCAGTGAAGTAGTTTACAAGTGGAGTCTTACTTTACTTGGCTGAGAAACTCTGGAGGAGTACTTGTTCAGATGTCTCCACATATCCTTCAGTGTTTTTTATGCTGTATATCTTGGAATGTACCATAACCAGCTAGGGTTTCTTGGTTGGAGGTGAAGATCATATTGAACTGTGTGTTCAGTGGTTGTTTGCAAGACCACCATATTGCCTCACACAAGTAATACTTTTTAGATTAATACAAGTTGACAGAATATTAAGTATTCAGCATTAATTTTCATAGACACTGTGGATATGGTGGAAGTGAGAAATCAGGGAATCTTACCAACCTGGTTTCCACTGATTCATACTCCCAGATATTTTGTGAAGCTCTTTTTGTCATGAAATCTTAAATTTAAAATAATCTTGATAGTAATGTACTTTACATACAGGAAATGTTGATTAAAGAGTGAGTTGGAAGTAATTTTGGCGGGAGAGCTTTTATTTTCCCCTGCAGTAAAAATACAGTTGAACCTACCAGATGATGCTTTTAGAGATGGTATGGATGACTTATTTTGTCTAGGCTGATACATGAGGCTCATTCTGGAATCCCGACCAGATATCAAATTATTCTTGAAATTCAAGATAGAATGAAACTGGAAAACTACCACTATATAATTTTTAATTGCCTGGTAGACACTGAAGTATAAATTATAGTTGTGTGATTTCCATGGAAGCTTGGAAAAATGCCAGGGAAGAAAATAATAATTTCCACTAATGTTTTTCATTCAAGCTTCCTTGACTTGCAACCATTCACTTAGTGACTATTCAAAGTTAGAGTAGCACTGAAAAATGTGACCTTTTCACACTTACTGTCATGTGCTCCAAATTTGGATGCTTGCCAACTGTCTCATATTTATGATGGTTACAAGGATCCAGGTTCATGTGATCCCCTTTTGAACTTTCTGACGAGCAAAGAAAATGGGACGCCAGAGTCACATAACAATAGTTAATAATAACTGAAGTGATTCACATAACAATTGCGGCAAGAAAGGTAATAAAATGGGCCAAATAACTGTTATTGCTGAGCAACAGAAATTTTGGTAGTTAGTCTAGGACAACCTGTAGTCCTTTTAGAAATAGAAAAGGTGATAGAAAAAACAAAGGTGTGTAAGTCACCTGGTTTCCCAAGTATGATGAAATGAAGATCTTGGATGGGATATATATCAGTGGTGGATTGCTCCTGGTTCGGCCTGGTTCAGCCAAACCAGTAGTAGCGGCGGCAGGAGGCCCCACCCACCAACCTGGACACTTCTGCGCATGCACAGAAGCATTGCACGCACACACGTGCATGGGAACATGCCCAAACCAGTAGTAAAAATATTTGCAACCCAACACTGATACAAATATAAAAAACTAAGCAACTGCTATAGTCAGGATCATATAGTCTATACTCTTTATGATCTATACTCAAGGTTGATATGGAGCCTTAAACAAAAATGGTATAAATGAGGAATAAGATCCAAGGAAATTATACCAGCTAACACTTTTAAGAAAATAAAAGTATTCCTCTTTGGAATCTAAAATTGGAGGATTTTAATCAAAATATCAAAATGAAGATGGGAAGAACACCTATATACATGTTTATTCTTCAGCTAATATGGTGGAATTTGGCCAAGGGATCTCACTTGGTGGCAATCAGGTTTGACAGGATTGGCAATATTGTCTATTTTGCTAGTATAGTTGGGATGTCATTTTATTATCCTCATCTGTAAGAAGGACATCTCATCCTAGCAAGTACTATTCCAATAGTTTCCTTTGCATGTTTTGCAAAGATTTGTTCAAAATTCTTATTAAAAATAATTGACTGGATATGCCCTGTATCTCTGAGCAAGCAGATTTCAGATAACATAGATCTTTAGTCACTAGGACAAATCTTCATTCTCAATCATTTTACCTGTAATGCACTGAACATTCTAAATCTCAGCTCTATGCTGCTTTTATTGATTTGAGAGCAGCTCTTGATAATATTCATAGAGATTTTGGGGGGAAATAAACATCTTACCCTGAGCACTGATGAGAGGCAGCGTATACTTAATAAGACTCTTCATACATCACAAATTGTAAAACACGCATATTTTCAGATGGGCATTTGATCAATAATATATGAATGTCAGCAGGGGTAAAGTAAGATTAGTTCTTAGCTTGCCTTGTGTATGTGTGTGAGTCTCCACACACACAATCACACAAACCTCACCATATACAAAGTTATATATACAATTGTACACGTACACATTCAGAATTTCATTCTGTCTTTGAATTAACAGAAGCTAATACTGCTGTTCTGGCTACTTAGGGAAGGTGAGTAAACATACTGAAGGGATATGATAGGAATATCATTGACCAGGTGAAATCTTTCAAGCATATAGGAACACATTTTCAGAACCGTATAATTTGATTGAAACACTGTGAAGAGGTTCCACTTTGTGTTGAACTGTTGACTATGATAAATATAACATTTCACTTGGATGTAAGGATGCTTGGTTCCCTCTGAAATAAAGGTTTCTGACAGTAAAATCATCAATCAAGTCCTCTTTGAGGTATAAACATGAGAGAAAGATGTATAGATTCAAGCATTCCTTATTAAAAGGTATCTTAGCACTGCTTCTTTTTCTCCCTCACTGGAGCTGTTTGTAATTCAGTTTCTAGTATTTACCTAAAAAATAATAACCTCCTGCCTCTCTTGAGCTTCTTTTCCACAAGTTTCTCTCCTGCCATGAAATCCTATCTACCTTTACCCTAGAGTTCATAAAAGATCTACTTTCCTGAAGTCCAGTGTATGCATTTAAATATGTTAAGCTTTAGTTAAAAGCAAGAGCTGCTTCATTATATGACCATTTTCCTTCAATGTTTCTGCTTTTTCCATTTTGCCACTAAAGACTTTCATTGAAGTACCAAGTGAAGGATAGCTGCTCTTCTTTAGCCTTTCTTCATCCTCTGAAGAAGAAAGTTACCACCAAGACAAGTCAGTCATTTCCATGAAGGATCATCCTTGCAACATCTATTGCTGAACAGATGTCAGAATAATTACTGGTAGTCCTTCAGTTACAATGGCAATTGGCACCAGATCTTTCATCTCTAAGCAATGTGGTCATAAAAGTGATGTTTCATTAATGTATCACTTACCAACAGCAATCCTGGCACTCCCCATTGCCATCACCAGTCAAGGACTCACCCCAACCCCAATTCACCCCAACCCAACCCAACCCAAGAATTTCTGGACTTGGTCCTTCCCAGACCTGTCTCAGTTCTTCTAAGGCAAGGGAATGCCTCTCTTTCAATCTCCCCCTCCAATTCCCCCCTTTGGCTGTCCTGCATCCAACATTTGGCTGTTCACTGATTCATTAAAAAAAACTGGAAGCCTTATATTCTTTCCAGAGCCTCTATAGCTACCTCTGCTTACACATCAGGAAGCAGTCACTCATCCATATGAACACACATCATCTCTTAAGAACATCCCTTGCAATCAGCAGCTGCACAGAAGATAAGCTTTTCATTCTATAAAGCAAAGCACAAAGTTCCTCGGAACACACAGTTTATCTGATAACTCTCATCTTCCTAGTCTCGTCCTCCTTTTTAATTTCACTTCCAAACTCTTGTTTACTTGCTGCTGAGAAATTGTTTGACTTTTCTCCCTTACATGGAGTATGAGAGCTTTGGATAATATGAAAGCTGCTCTGATTGTAAATTACATTTTTATGTTCCTTTGATATATTGCTAATGACCTTGATTTATAAAATATCATGAATTTATGAATAAATCATTGCATTTTTTCACAAGTTTTGAATCCTATGAAGATCCCTTTATACTATATGCATCATAAATTACTTCTTGTTCTGGAAAATTTAGTTCTGGAAGATTATGGAACTAGTTCTAGAATGACCAAGATACCTTCCAGCCCTATGATTCTATGACTAGACAGAACCATTGCTGAAGAAAAGTGGAAAGATCTAATATTTCTTGGAATATTTTATCAGCAGTGTGGAGTACTTTGGACCCATGATTAGATAATATACTACATTGAATCTGCTTAGTCTTTTTAACTCTTCTCTCACATAATTTTACATTAAGTAGAAGTCTCCTGTTTGCTTAATTTATCTTCAATTATTATGATCATTTTAATCCATGTCACAGTGTCTATGCTGAGAACAAATCTTCTGGAATGACAAAGTAATTGGCATAAGGGAAGAACAAGGGAAATAAAAGATAGGGAGGAAAATAGAAGCACAGCCATTAACAAAGAGTTACTGTAGTTGTGAGGGAAAGGATCCTAAGTCCGGGCTCTCAGAAGTCATGGTTAAAGGGGCCAGTGGAGCAGGAATTTTGAAAAGACTGAAAAGATCAAGGGGTAGACCACCGATTACCTTCACCTACTGTGACTCCATCATTTGGAATTGAGCCAATTACCCAGGGCCGGATTTTCCTATAGGCTAACTAGGCTTCAGCCTAGGGCCTCAAGATCAAGAGGGGCCTTTTATTTTTTATTATCCGTGCCACATTTTTTATAAAGGTTAGTGCCAATTACAACATGTTTCATTTAATATATTGATATATATCACAGTAATGATGTATTTTATTATCTCTCATGTAATTTACAAACTTAAAAATGGGAGGTGAAAGGGCCCCATAAGTGGAATAGCCTAGGGCCTCTTTTCATCTAAATCCGGCCCTGCAATTACCTATTGCCTCTCTATTTATGGATCTGTGGGATTCAAGTCAGTGATTAACAGGAGACATTAAAGGGCCCAGCCAATTTACTGCTCATATTTGTACTTAAGTATGCCTCTGGATAGCATATTTTATTTACTTATCAAATTTCTACACTGGCCATCTCACTGAGGTGATTGATGTCAAGCCTACCTTTCAAAAGGTTTGTTCTGAGTCACATGAATTTTACAGAATTCTAGGGAACAAAATGCAATTAAAGTAATGAATATCTGAGCAATAAAGAGTTAGATGCTGTTCTCTTGAATTCAGTGGTTCCTTATGACAATAGAGGCAGACCTCTCTCAATTTTGTTAACGGCCATCATTTATGTGAAACATTAGAACATTCCAAAGGCCTGAATTGTGCTTTCTTTTCAACTGATTGCCTCAGAGTGTTAATCGGTGTTAAAGATTTATTTTATTATATCAACATCATTAGGAGCTTCTTTTTTATTCTTTTCAGAGGAAATTATAGCTATTGTCAAACTTTTGTTTTAAATAAAAAAGAATACAGCACTTGTCTATGCTTCTTTTATATTTCTTTGATACCATATGTTTTGTTGTTTGTACTAATCCTCCCTCTAACTGCTGTAATATTTTCTATGTTTAAAACAGCACCAAAATAGAAGGAAGTGGGAAGAAATCTATCTTTGATGAAAGGGCCTAATTACAGAATTTTACAGTAGGATTTGTTGGTTTGCATTTCCTTTCTTTTAATATGGATTGTTCTCTTTTAATCAGTAGATAATCCCTACCTGTCTTTTCCCCACTTAAAATTCTCATCTCATTTCACAAAACATGAAACAAACAGTATTGGCTGCCCAATACTCATATGCTTTACTCTAAAAATGGGGAGGAGGGGAAAGACACTTCTGGGCTCCTAATGGACTTCTCTTCTAAGTAATCTCTAGATCTCTCACTGTGTCCAACCAGATGTCAGGGTGAAAATCCAGAGCACAACATAT
The DNA here is from genome assembly GCF_964273705.1 of Natrix helvetica. Lineage (NCBI taxonomy): Eukaryota > Metazoa > Chordata > Lepidosauria > Squamata > Natricidae > Natrix > Natrix helvetica. The sequence goes on along the minus strand of NC_138552.1, from coordinate 112,115,618 downwards.
CTTTTCCACCCTTCAGCAAGAGCTTCTGAAATACCCTCTGCTGTGACACAGGAAGAGCCAAGTATCTTTAGATAATCCTAGGACAACATGCACTGAAAGGGGTTTGTATGGGCATATGGACTCTGCCACTTGTTCATCTTGGCTGAAAGGAAACAGATTTTAATTGGTTCAGTGGGTGCCTGAAAGATAGTGCCAGTAGACTGATAGAAGTGTTTGTGAAACCATCCATTACCCTGCTTCTGCATTCTTTAAGATCATAGTGCAATATAGGGGATGTGCAAAAGGTATGTACTGTTTTCCACCCACCCCAATAAACCCAACCTTCTGAGAATTCTGTGTCAAAAGAAAAATGCTTTTTCCAAAAAGACTTTTTGAAAGTTTTTGAATAAAACTGCTCTCCTGTCCTATACTCAAATGCAACTTTTTTTTGGTGTTGTACTGTTTTGAGTCTTCCATACTTCAACAGTTGCAGGATTGCACTTTGTCTTCTGAAATGTTTGTGGGAAAAAGTCCTGACTTAACTAGTCTGATTGTGTATGGTTCTGAGTTAAAGTACAGACCAGCCAGAGGCAGCATCAAGGCCAAACCTTTTATTGTTTAGTTCAGTTACTTTCTAGGAACAATTAGCTAGTTTTCCTTAGGGAAAGGTAGCCAGAACAGCTTGCAATTCCCCTCCTCTCATCTGCATCACCATATTGAAGGCAAGTCAGGAAAACTCTGTGTCCAAGTGAAGAGAGCTAATTCTACTTGTCTTTCAATAATTCTGACTGACTGAACAAAGGGGGTGCACAATTCAATTTGAAAAGGCAGAGAAATATGGCTTGGAGAAGAAAGTTAATTATTCTCAGTCAAGTACTTACTTACTATTTTCTCACCATGATTACTCTGCTTTAAAAAGGGATAGAAGAGAGGTCATATTATTTTGTCAAATAACCAAAGTTTTGTTTTCTTTTAATTTAACTTTTAACTTTTTTTGAAAAAAGGCCCCACTTAGACTAACATTGAATTTCACTGGCTTCATTTTCTGGCCCAACTTTAAATTGCAGATAGGTTGATGACGTGTGAACTTAAGAACATCTGGACTAAAAACTGGAAGGGCATATTTCTTGAGCACAGATTTGGTACAATGGGACTTATGCTGGAAAATTCAGAATTCCACCTAGATTCACTGACAAAGGTGGTCCCCATGGAGAAATGTGGGATCTTCTACCTTCAGCTATATTTCCACCATCTCCTCCTAATGCACCTTGAAAATGATTCCCAACCTGAATCTGAAACTCAAGGCTGATGTGATCATTGGTCTGACCAGAGAACAGTGTATGTTTCTCATTTACCCACCCAGTTTGGAAGACCCATCTCTTAATTATCCCCCAAAAATATGTTTGCTGCTTGTTTTAAACTATTGTAGTGAAGTGGATGGTTACAGGGGAAAGGAAGAGAGGGATACTCTCACCCCCACCTTTAAAATTTGAAAAATTTTATTCCAACTTCCACCAAGAATGCCTGTTTGCATTTTCATGGACTTAATTCTTCCAGTTAGGTGTTGTTGTAGTGATAGCATTGCTGTGCTACATTACATACATTAAAGAGAGTTTTCTTCCAACTTTTAAATGGAAACTTAAATATTTTCTCCATTCTACTACCAGTTTGAATTAGCCATCAGAAGCAAGGAGCAGGGTAATCCACAGCCATAGACATTATTATGCAGTTCAAAATGGTGTAGCATACCAGATTCCACTTGCCTGCTTCATTTGTTTGCCTTCTTATAGTAGATTTATTTAGGTATTTTCTTTAGCAGCCAGAGAGGAGCTATTCCTCAAACATCAATACAGGGAGGAATGCATTTCACATCAGTCAGATGGTTTAGTTGAGGTGGGACACACATGGCTTGCCTCCCCTTCACCATGTTTTGGTGAAGGTTGGACAAGACCAAGCATATGAGGCTGTAGACACAAGTACAGCCCAACCCAGACAGATGTTACTTTACAACAAGATACTTGATCTGGCATACTTAGAGCAAAAATAGCAGCCATCTGGCATGATTTGTCAGTTTCATAAATTGAACCAGCATTCTCATGATCTGCAAGATGGTTAATTATTCCCGTAGTGCATGAAGGGAAGAGACTAGATCACCAACAGATTGATTTCCATCTACTCTGATCTTGCGCTGGTTTGATGATTTTTTTTTGATGTGTATACATTCTGTTCATGCTCTTCTGCCTGTGGATCTGGAATATTAAGTATACATTTAAAATGCAAATAAGAGTCCTTGCTGGTTCCATTTATTTATCAAATTCAATTTTTCCCAAGCTTTTAGTGTATATGCACCCTCTTGTGTTTGTCGATACTGAGCTCCAGTGTACATTTAAGAAATGGAAAATTCTGTATTGATTTGTTTGCAGGTTGTTACTAAGGATTAGCACTTATGTATTAATTAGTACCTGTGTATAGTTCCCAATGAATTATAAATGCTGATATTGTGATTGGCAGAACCTGGCAAAGTACTAGTGAGTGGGGGAAATGAGTGTCATTGGTCTCTTTGATTTTGGCATTGTGATATTAGGGTGTAGCAACTAAAGGAGGTTTCCTTCCTTCCTCCCTCCCTCCCTCCCTCCCTCCTTCTTTGCCTCCCTGCATTCCTCCATCCCTGCCTGCCTCCCTGCCTCTGAGAATGTCTGAAAGAAGAACAGCAAAAGGACCAAGGATAAACTGAAAGTCATTTGCTTTTGAGCTTCTTTTTATGTCGTTGATGGGAACCCCTCAGGGTGAAGCCTTTGGAAAGTCTGCGTCACAAGCTCACTCACAAGCAAAAAGAAAAGGATGAAAGAGAGCCTGATGTTGTTGAAGCTGCTTGATGTATCTCATATGTTCCAAATTAGAGGTACAGGGAAATCTGGTAATCTCTAATTGAAGTTATAAAGTGAGTGGCTGTGTTGGGTCCTGCAAGACTAATATGGTTGGAATTAAAGACCTAGTCCACTGAGCAGGATACGGATATGCTGAACAACTTGAAAGACAGCTTAGTGCAGGGTTGTCAACCTCTGGGCCTGTAGGCAAGATGTGTCAAGTGCTGGCCACGCCCACACCCAATTTAGCGAAGGAGGAAAAAGTTCTGATACATCACGTGATGACACTGTGACAATGTGAGTTGGACACCCCTGGTTTAGTGAATGGACTTGATTTCTAAAACAAAGCAGTGTGGTTAAATGTACTACATGGGATCATTTCAGAGAGTTATTGAAGTGAGCCGGATAACAGGTTGGGTTAGAAATACAGAAAAACACATGTGAATCAGATGCAGCAAAGCACTGTATGAAACTTGAGTGATGTTTACTTACTTACTTAAAATAGCAATCAATCCTTATTGATTTATTTGATCAGTCATGCATGCTTATAACACTATATTTTAAGTAGTTGTGTCAAAATGAAGGTGAGGCAGGTTAGGAAATATGGGTTGGCACATAACATGTCCCACGGTTGTCCTACAGATGGAGTCATTTTTGGGTTCATCAGTCTCCAAGTGTTTCTGGTTTATCTTTGGAGAGAAAAGAGGAAAGAGAGAAAGACGTCATTATAAAAATGTTCTTGATAAAATATACAGTTGTAGCTCTGGATTAAATGAGATATAAAGATAATTGCTAAATTAAAAAAAAACAGAGATTTAAATTTTTGTATAATTGTTAATTGTTTATGGTAAACATATGGTTCATTGTTTTCCTGTAGATCTGTTAGCCATCTTGAGTTTGTTATTTGAAAAAGTATGCTAGAATAGCTTAAATAAACAACAACAACAACAACAACAACAACAACAACAAAGCCGTGGAGCCTAGGAGGGGCCTCCTTCCAAGGCATAGCTCTGGTGGTTGGTCTAGTGCAATCAACATATTGTGATAAAGTGCCCTTCACCTAATGGCTCTTAATCTGGTTTGCCTGCATATATTTGGACACATGCTAGCTACTTAAAGAAAATTGAAATAGGCTCCGTTCCCACTCCTGTCACTGTTAACAGTAGCGGATACGAACAGACTGCCATCATCCCCTCAAAATTGCAAGCAAAACAGTGTAGAGGGAAGCGAGATACAATGACGCCCTTCCTGCATTTCCTTTGTCTGCTCACACAGTCTTCTAACTTTTTGAGAACACTAAACTGAGCTGCAGCAAAAGCTTAAGTTGTGGATCAAGCAAGTGACCCTCAGGAGAAGGATTCCCAAGCCATGCACTGACCTCTTTGCATTGTTTCCCTTTGAATTTTATGCCATATCATAAAAGAGATTCTCTGATCAATGAGCATAATAAAGAAAATTCAATTCATTGGAAAAGATTAACTGTATTGGTTTTTTCTTAAGTTAGGATGTTTTTCTATCATCATCCCCATCGTCGTCGTCAAATTTTTAAAATGTTGCTTTAGATAATTTAAAATATGTGGATAACTTTACATTCTCTTAAGAATGTAAAGAGTTGCGGAAAATGTCTTAGGCTGCCTTTAATGATTCTATTGGGAAATACAGTCTTAACTGCATAGAATAATAATGTTGAAAGCAAACTAATTTTCTCCTTGGTTTTGTAGTAGGTAAGAATGCCAACAATTTTGCTAGCATATGTGGTGTCACACTCCAGCAGACTGCTAATGAAATTTCTGTGTTGTAAAGCATGTAATGTTTTTTGCACAGTTATAATTAGTGCTAAGCTAAAATGAGTATGAAACTAAGTGTGGAGGGGGAGGGGGAAAGCAGATTTCATAAAATTAACCAGAGTCCATAGTAACCTTTTTAGTCATAGATTCTGAGGTTCCAAATTATGAGCTATTTCTGGAATAGCATCAAGGCAACTGTATCCTATTAGGATTCTTCTTAAAAAAACAAAAAACATCTGAGCAATTTGTTCATTCCTATGACTTACTCCAGGGATGTCAAAGTAGTTTGGTCCTAAGTACAAAATGTTTAAAAATAATCAAAATCTCATAATTTCACCAATATGAAATCTACAGTTTTATATGAAACTGCTGAAATCTCTTACATCTTTTCCTGAGATAATCAGAAATCACCCGTGAGCAATGTGGAATATCATATGATTCTGCAAGTTTATAGCATTATTATGATCTTTGAAGAACAGTTAGCAAAATTACTGTTTGGAGCTGACAACATACTTTTTTTAATTTTTCAAATTCACTTTAATTAGTGTTAAAGGAAGGTAGCATCTTTTCAACACTCCCTTTTAACACAAGCAGTTTATCAACTTTTTTTTCATTAAAATAAATTTGTGAAAGCAACCAGTATTAATCCAACCCACCCAGATTTGATACTTTAAAAACAAAGTTCAATTAAAAGGCAGTCTGCCTTTTGCTGAGGAATACTGCCTACAATACTGCATTCTAACCACTGCATCACCAGGACTCCTAGGAAGCTGTTGCCTCAAAGCAGGGGTTGGCAACCTGCAGCTCTGGAGCCATATGCGGCTCTTTCATCCCTCTGCTGCAGCTCCCTGTTTCCGGTTGGTACCCCAATTTTGAGAGGAGCTTCCGGTTGAGGGGGAAGCACGGTACTCCAGGAGGGGACTCTATGGCAAGGGGCGGGTTTTCTGGTCAGCTCCACAATTGATAGGGCTTTCGGTTAGGACAGGTAGAGGAAAAAGGATGCCTTGCTAGAGGTGACTCTATGGTGGGGGAACCGGAATTCCAGTCGGCTCCAGAATTGAATGGGGGGCTTCCAGTTAGGACCTTTGTGGCTCTTTGAGTGTTTAAGGTTGCTGACCCATGCCTTAAAGTATGTCTTCAGTGGATTATACCAACAGGGATATAGCAAACAATAAATAAATAATTGGCCTTTAAGATAAGTATCAGAAAACTATACCGAAGAACCTTGATCTCTGTTTCCTGATTTGGCTTCAGCTCTCTGAATAATCTCTTGAGGAAATTTCTGGTTTTCTTCCATAAAAGAGACGGCTAATGTATATTAGATAACAGAAATAAATTGAGTAAAATATAAAACATACAGAGCAGCATTCCTTCACTAAAATACCTTAATTGGGGATCATTGGTAAATGGTTTCTTTTTAATGAAAAGTGTGGTCTAGATCAGCCTTGATACTTTTATATATATATGCCAGAGTGAAACCATGTCTTGCTGTTTTCTAGAGTCCTTGGGAATACCAGATTGCTGTGAGAAAGTGCAGGTTGTGTCCCAATTTCTTGGGAGATAATGTTATTTCACTTTAGAGAGCCACAACATCTTTTTAGAATGGCCTGATTCATATCAGGCTTTGGCAGAACCCAGTGCCTCCTCTTACTCTCTATTCAAAATTAATTTTGTAACCTGTCATTATCTATTCCAGAGGATGACCCTATTCTAATGAAGAGCCGCCTGTGCTATAAAAATGGTCAGCTTGAAAGCTGCTTCTGAGAATGGGCAGAAGTTGTAGCTTTTTTCTCTGGGCTATCCCCTCCTTCTTTCTCTCCCACACGAGTGGAAAAAGAAGCCATTCCCAGAGGGGCTGCCATGGAAGGCATGAATGATCCTGGCATGACCTGAGCCAGATCTTGATATGTCCTACACTGAAGAAATAGGACAAGGCTAATAATGCAGTTCTCTACCTCCAGGGATTCTTGATATTGTTGGATTCCTGCAATAGAAAGAATCTAAACTGAAAGCCACGGCAGGCGTGGACTTTCAGCATTTCAAATGTTTTTCCGTCTCTTCAAACATATAAGATTTTAAGAGCTGACTACATTTGACTGTTCTCATGTTTATTTAACATATGGTATCTACAGAGGTCACCCAATCACAGATATTCTGCACTGATAAAACACATTATACATACAAGCACAAATCTGTGTTTGAGTAAAGCATCTGTGTGAGTGTGTGTAAAGCATAAAAACCATGATAAAATTGATATAATATTGCACTATAGAGTTCTCATACTTCTCATGTTAATGGTCTCCTAATTTGGCAGTTTGTACACAAAATGTATAGGTCTTGGATTTCACTTATGGGAACATTTATTTGTACATTGTGTGCAATTCCATAATGAAGAATTGTGAGTTGAGTTACTGGCTGCAACGAAGACTACAACCTATGTAATATATTATTAATATCATATTACATCACATTCAATCTCAGCTGCAGGGTGGGAATCTAATCACTCCACCATAAATGGCATTTTCATCAACCTGGCACTGGTGCCATATCGCTGTGTCTCCACATAGTTCCCCTTGGGCAGCTGAATTAATTTCCTTCTGGTTCAGTTACAGCCAGGTCAAATATCAAGTTGTCTGCTCTGTAATTGGTGATGCTAAACCTCTGCAGGGCTTGGGGAGGGATGCATGTTCCCCTGTGTCGGAATTCTTGCTTTAACTTACCTCTCACCTCCTGAACTCAAAGCTCGCTTGTTAGAAGATTTCACAGTACATTTTACCGATGAACCTGATCTTAATCTTTCTAGTCAGATTTGTAATACCCCTTTAGAAAAACCTGCCTGCCTTGATTTTTTTCTAATTATATATGCAGCATTCATTTACTCTTGCAGAAGAAGCTATCTTCCAGATTCTGGGCTGAAGCAAGCCATTATTTTCTCTCTGCACATACATAGATGGTACTTCAGTCTGCAGTTGCAGCCAATAGAGAAGGTACCTTGCTGGAAGCTCATTGCCATGTCATCATCACAGTTAAGTGGGAATATATGTGTAGGAAGAATGATGTTCTGACAGCCAAACATTGTACCAACAACTCAAGATTTTTTTGCAAAGTGATTAGACAAATGCATGCAGCATGTACTGAAAATACTGCGGAACAAATTTATTTTTCCTCCTTTTGTGGAGGAGGATGAGTGAATTTTCTGTTACAGGAACTGTCATAGCTCAGGGGGTGAATGAGAATTTTGACACTCTTCTACTAGTTGGTTGCAAGGAACACTGATTGGCTCATGGTGTTCCATGCCAGGCTCAACATTTTAAGGTCAGCAGAAGTAAAAGTAAGAACATAAGAAAATGCCTGCTGGATTTGGCCATCTAGTTTAGCATTCTGGGTCTTCCAGAGGGTCAAATGAATGTTTTGAGCAAGCCCATAAACCAGATTGGAGAATGACAGCCTTTATGTTGTCATTTATCTGCAAGCTATGACTTAGGAGACTGAAACATTATCAGTACCAGTGAAGGAGAATATTTGTAACTCAGGCTTGCACTGATGATCTTACCTAGATCAGGTAATGAAATGCCTACAAAAAAAAAAAAAAAACAAGAAAGCTCAGAATGCACCAAGGATGAGGGAGGAGCTGATGTCATGATGGGGCAGTCGATATCTCTGCTGCTGGATGGTCCTTTTGGACCTAAACCATCCCATAGAGATGGTGATAGAGGAGGGCACATCCTGCTGATCTCAGGGACATCGCAAAGTCCCTGATTGATCCAGAAGAAGCTCTTTTTTCTGGTGACAAAGACGCAGCCATTGAAGCTGCTGAAGTTGGGACAGCTCCAGAACAGAAGGAAAGTGGGAGAGAAAGTGTGTTGAATTGGTGAGAAAAAAAATTACTATTAGAGAAGAGATTACCCAAAAACCCAAAAGTTAAATTAAAATTAAAGACAGCCGAGAGTAAGCGTTGAGATTAAGCCAGAATTAAACTTAGTGTGCTATCTTTTTTTAAAAAAATTCTTTTTACGGATGGAATTTTTACAAATGTTTCCTATTTTTTAAATTGGATTGGTAATTTTTGTTCTTCTACTTTTTGTTCTTTTTTTCATACTTATGGATTAAAAATTTCTTTTTTTGTACAATGCTTGATTGGTTTTTTTAAAGAACTTTTCTCCTTAAGTTTGGAACACAAAGAGGGATGTAAAAGCAGAGGAAAAAGAGTAACACTGCCACTTAGAGGCTGGAGGCTTGGAAACATTATTTTTCTCTTTTCTCTTTGAACATTTGACTTATATCCAAGGCTCCTCCGTTTGTTTATTGAAAGTGATAGTGGGAAGAGCATGGGTTGTTTATACAGGTGCTCTTCTGGAGTACTATCAGTAGCTGGACTGGAGTGAAGAGAAATCCTTGACTTGAAAGATTATAATGAACTTGCTTGAAATTTAACAAAAAAGCCTTGAATGTTATAGTGGCAGTGTTTATAAGTTGGAAGAATGGCACAACATGAAAAGAAACATTAACATTGCAAATGATTATGCTAGAAATTCAAAAAATATTAGTAACAATGGAGAATATTGAGAAGAGAATGGAGAATATAGAACACAGAACAGGAAAAATAGATGGAAAAATTGAGGATACTTATCAAACGATGATGAAAGTTGAGGACAGAGCTCTAAAAATAGAAGGAAAAGATGAACAAAGAGATAAGAAAATTGTTGATATTGACAGTAAACTGACCGTGGTTGGAAATGATAAGAGTGGAGTATGAAAAGGGGAGATCGATGGATTTGAATTCTATCTCAGACCTCAAAGTATAGAAGAAGAAAAGGGAAAAAATTTGACAGAAGTAATGAGTGAAATTTTGGCAGAAGCATCGGTGATAACCAAAGGCAAGCTGATGGAAGGAACAGATGGAGGGTTTCGAGTTTTTACAAGATATGCAATGAGCAACAAGTTGCTAAGAGAAGTCCATACAAGACTTATCAAGAAAGCAATCAGAACACTAATACTACAAATGGCAAGAGATATAAGATTGCACTACTACTGGAAGGACACAGGATGATGTAATGAAAGGTCATAATAAAAACTAAGTTAAACTTAGTTAAATTTAGAGTATTATGTATAAAATGGAGTGATAATAGTTATAGTCAAATAAATGAGTAACAATGATAATAATGCATATATACACCAGATTGATAATATGAAACTTTATACAAATTGTTAATGAGGACTATGAGAGGATGTTTAAAAGCCTTGTTATTAAATATAAACAATTTTTATATAGAATATGGTATAAAGGCGTAATGTTATTGGAAGATTTTAGGAGGATGTCATGAAATGCCATAATATAGATTTATTTTAAATTTAGAATATTTTATATAAAAGAATGTAATAACAGTTATAGTCAAATGAATGTTTAATAATTATAATAATTGTTTATTATAATTGTATATATATATTGGATTGATGATACGAGAATTTGTAAATTGCAAGTGGGGACTATTGTGAAAAAACACAAAGCTTTGTAACCAATCGACATACTGTATGTAACTGGAAGATGATTTTTATGTATTGTGTGTGCTTATGTCTGTTTGTTCTATGTTTGTTTAAAAATATTTTTTTTTAAAAAAAGAAAGCACCAAGGACCTGTCACAATTATCAGTATTAGTAACCGTTGATAGCCTGATCCTCCATGAACATGCCCTATTACAACAAATGCATCAATTTATTCTGCATCATATAAATAAGTATTTCCCTCTATGATGTCCTGCATTTAATTCAATTAGGATACCTCACATTCTACCATTGCAAGGGAACAATTCTCTCTCTATCTCATCAGTGCTGGTCATCCTATTGTATATCTTGTCCATCTCTCTCTCCTTACCTTTCTGTGTCCCATTCTAGAGAGTCCTGTTTGCTGAAGCCATTCCTCACAGAAGCTTCAAAATAGCATAGCTGGCTTACAAATGTTCTGGGAGGATTGATGAGTGGAAACTTGCCATGTGGAAGTGCCCTCAATTACGTTCAATAATGATTGATCCGTTTCCACCCAGCTCATGTCTGCATTACTCTGATTCCAATTGCCCAAAGGATAACAAGTTCTTGTCAGAGGCACATCAAAAATGTGCTGAAAGAGGCCTGGCTGCCATCCAAGGCTTTAAAGCCTAATAGGTGAGACGGGAGTTCCAGTTCTCATGTTCCCAAGCCAACAGTTCTGGAAGGCAATTCCAGGAAAAGCAATTTAGGCAATCAGGGAGAGGACAATTGCAGTCAGATACTCAACAGCATGCTGTACTTAATCCTACAGTATGGGGGAATATTTTCTACACTATGTAGTAGCTTGAATGTGATGGCTTAAGAAACTTTTCTGACTTACTCCATTCTTCTATACCCATCTTTCACCATGTAAGATCCCAGCATTATGTTTGACTGCTACATTTTGCACCAACTGAAGCACACATAGGATGTACCCAATAAGGAACAGGCTCGAATAAATACAATGGGACAGTCTAGGCTGCATTGTCAGACTGACTGCTTCCAGAGGAAGAGACAAGGAATATTGGTTGCAGCTTAAACATGATTAGTTAAGAGAAGTAATTTCCAATCCTTGTCATGGAAGAGAGGTACTTGCTCAGCTGCCAGGCAAAGAATTTTATCCAAAAGATGACACTGAGGGTCAGGCAGTTTTTAGGAAAGGAAACAGGTAATCCTGCCTAGAAGAGATTTGTTCCAAAATGGATGTCAGCCTCCTTTGATTATGTTTACCTACAACCTCCAAATGTTAAAATGCTATTTATTTTGGTTTCCAAAGGTTTTTTTAATCTATAAAATTAATTTTTGTTACCTGTTTCCTGATTGGGAAAGCAGCAAGTAAGGGAAGAGTCTGATTATGCCTTTGTTATTGTACTGCACTTGACCCAAAAACCAAGATGCCGATGGGGTTCTGGCTTTCTCAGTGTTCTCGGTATGATCAAATTAGCAGCAGCTTAAAGCTCCCACATCTGTTTCCAAAGCAAACCCAACAAGTTTTATTGTTCTTCTAAACCTTCTGAGCAGTGTCATTTTCAGAGAAATATTTTAGTGAGCTCTTAATTAAACACTGCCATGGAGAAAAGCTCACTTTAATAAGCTATCTGGATCTTCTTGCATCTAATTTACTGAACTACATCTGAAATGCTGGTTGTGTTCCTTTGGAATCTTGAGATAAAAGTAGAATTAATGCAAATGAGAACTCTGACGCATAAAACCATCCCCGAGTCCTTATGTTGATAGGTAGATGGTGCAGAGAAACTGACACACTGCTTTGCATGGAGGCAGACAAGATAAAACCTGGATCGCGAGGTATCCTGCTGAGAATCATGATCATTTAAAGTATACATTCTGAGGAATGAGTGAAAAGCAGAAATCTGAGCAGATGTTTTAAGTAAACAAGGATGCCAGCTGTTCTTTTTATCTTACAAAATGCACACTGTTTTCAGCACCACTGATAACTAACCATGTCCCCTCCCCTCCCTAAATGCAATCTTTCACTATAAAGAAACATTTGATAAAGGTCTAATTCTCACTGAAATGGTGCCATTTGAGACTCTCAGTTGGAGCGCATATGAGATTATATTTGATTAGAAAAAGAATCATTTTACTATTTTCAGCATTCCTTTTATTGCATTTTAATACCATTGCAATGTCACTGTATACTATCTGTGATGATTTGGGGCAAGGCATGAAGGTAACACTGCCAGCTAATAGTTCGAACTCCCCTTTATTGCTCTAACTTTCCCCCCAAGACTACTAGGTTTATGGCAAGTCCAGAAGCAAAACACTCACACACACACCTCCAGCAGCCTCTGGCTATGAGTAGTCCAGCAAAACACTGTTAGCACGACAGCTTGAAGGCAAAAAAGTCTAGCGAGGCAAAGGAACAAAACAGCAATAAGGCAAGAAGTCCAGTGAACTCCAGATGTCGGTAGTGGCACACAGAACTCCACAAATTCAGTGCTTGTTCCTGGCAAGCGCCCCTCCCTACAGTGTCACCTTAAGTCTCAGTCCCCAGGTGTGCCTTGTGAAGAGGGGCGAGGCACTCTCCTCCTGAGTCATCAGGTCAGTGCTCCCGCCTCGACTCCACTCTTTGTGCTCAGATTCAGGAGGGGGCAGTCCTTTCTCTTTGCCTGAGCTCTGTCACTCCTCATCTCCACTGCCTGCCCTCCCTTCCCACCTCTCTTGGTCATCCTACCTCTGTTCTTCCCTGCTGGCAAGCCATCCCAGGCCCAAAGGATCTGGGGTTGCCTCATCCTGAGTCCCTGCGGGGAGAGGGGGGCGGTATATAAATTTAATAAAACTCAAAACTCAAAACTCAAATCCTGCTCTTCGACACATTCCTCTGGAGCCAATGAGGCCCCCCACTCGACCTCCGGCCCCAGCTCCGGCTTGTCCTTTGTAGACTCAGGCTCTGACGGGAAAAGATCTGTCCTAAAAGCTAGATGATGAATTGTTAAAAAGAGAGGGAGAGTGATAAATTAATGCCTTGAATTGATTAATTTATATAATGAAAAAAAAGCCTTCTTGCCACAACTAATTTCTGATTGCATAAAGCTTTATGTATCACAGTTGGTTAATCAGAAGCATGCAAGGAAATTAAGCTGTGGTCATATCATATAGCATAGCATAGCATCATAAGGCTGGAAGGGACCTTGGAGGTCTTTAGTCCAACTCCCTGTCCAAGGAAGGAGTCTTTATAGCATCCCAGATAAAAAATATTTTCTTGAGGAAACAATATTTGAAAACGATATTTTCCAGTGATGGGGCACCCACAACTGCACGAGGCCAACTAGTTCATTGACTAATTATTCTCAGCAAATCTTCTTTAGTTCTAGAATGGATCTTTCTTTAACAAGCTTTCACCCATTGCTTCTTGACCTGCTGCAGGTGCTGTGAAGAATACGTCTACCCACTTTTCTCTGTAACTTCCCTTGAAGTACTGGAAGTCAGCTATCATGTCACCCCTAATCCTTCTCTCAATTAGGCTAGACATGCCTGGTTTCTTTAGCTGTTCATCATACAGCTTAGCATCCAGACCCCTTATAATCTTTGTTGCTCTTCTCCACATTATTATTACTAGGATACTTAGATTCCTCTCACAGTTACTCCTGTTGAGCCAGGTACTTCCTATTCTATATTTGTACATTTAATTTCATATCCCACTTCAGTCATTTCAAGGCCAAACATCCCAAATTCCTTCAGTCTTTGGTTTCTAGTCCCCTAGTTGCAGAACATTACATTTTTCTTTGTTAAATTTCATTGTTACGCTTAACTCTTTTTTCAAACCCTTCAAATGTTGTGATTTCATGGTGTTAAAAGTATGGTCACATAATGTTGCTGTTCCAAGTAAAGCTGCTTTTGATAATTGACTGATGGTGATTTTGTCAATGCTGACGGTGTTCAAGTGGTGCTCCAGTTGTTTTGAGATTGCATCCGAAGTGCCTAAAACTACTGGTATATCTTTCCTTTTCTTTGCCAACAATTTCTTTGGAAATTGTTCTATTTCCAGGTTCATTGTATTTTGTGATTTTCCCACCAGTTCTTTCTCTTCTCTTCTGTCTTCTTTCTGTGATGCACCTAACTATGTAAGCCATTTCATTCTATACTAGCTAGAGTTCCCAAGTGTGTGATCATAGTGCAATCAAAAAGTGACCAGGAATGACTTCCGGTTCCGGCGGCTACGGCGACAGGCAAGCCTTTGCCTGCTCCCGCTCTCCCGGTGGGCTTCCCCCGCTTCTGGGGGGGCACAGGACGCCGGAGAGGCGTCCTGCCGAGGGAGCGGCTCGCGGAGGGTCCTGGCGTCGGCGGCGGCTGGCGGGGGCTTCTCCACCTCGTTCTAGGCATCGGGGAGCAGTTTTGGAGGGCGCGCATGCGTCTCGCTCCATGCCGATCGGAGAACGCACTTTTGAACGAAGCAGCGGCGGTATGGTGAAAGGCTTCCTTTCTTCATTCCCTTTCTTTTGAACTGATGGACTTTTCAGCTTTTTTAAAAAGTTTAACTTTCGGATTCTTGCTGGAGGTGCGGCTAGAGGGAGGGGGATTCCCCCCCCCCTTGGACAAGCGGCTTGAAAAGATTCTGCTTTCGCCCCCAGGGGAAGGAGGAGGGGGAAGAGCCAACTAATGATGCCTCACCCCTGTAAAAGTGACTTTCATTGGACTTAGTTCCAGAATTTATGGGTGAACTGAGAATTTTCTGAACTTTTAAAAGTTTGCTATGCCTCTGAGCCCAAAGCTGGCAGGGCAAAATGGCACACTTCCGTTGTCTTCATGAACTCTGAAACCTGACTCCACCTTTAAAACTCAGGCTTCCGGTCTTTGTCTCCGTGCCACCCAGAAGAATCTCTTGTGGATTGCTATTTTCTGAACCCTCTGGAGAGAAAATTTTTCTCTATTGCTAGACTGACTAAAGAAACTCCCAGCTGCTTGGATCTTCTGCCTCCTGAACTCATCTGCCTGCTCTACTTCTTCAGCTGTCCAGTCTCTACACTGACTGATCTCTCTGTTTTATAAACTATGTCTCCAAAAAGACCACCACCTGGAAAACCTGGTTTTGCTACCTCTGCACCGACATCTGCAACATCCAGTCCTGCCACACAGTCAAAGATTACAGAACTGATGCAACCCAAGAGTACAGAGATGGATTTGCAACAAATGCTTCAGCAACTCATACAAGGCCAGGAAGAAATTAAGAAACAATTAAAGGAAATGAAGGAGGAAATTAAAGAGAATCAAGTCCAAATTTATAAGAACTCACAGAGACTGGACCTCGTGGAGGGTGGGGTGGCGGAGGCGAGGGGGGGGGTAGAAGCTTTGCAGAAGGGTAACAAAGAACTTGATATCCAACAAATGAAAACAGAGTTTGAGAGAATGTCCTTTTATCTTAGATTTCAAAATGTTATAGAAGCAGATGGGGAAAATATAAGGGACATCATGACTAATATCTTAGCTGAATACATACACAAAGATAAGCAACAGATGGAATGGGAGATAGACCTGGTCTATAGAGTGAACTCAGCATATGTCAGAACACACAATGTGCCCAGGGAGGTCCATATCAAATTTCTTAGGAAAAGCACAAGAGACACAATTCTGGGGGTACAAAGGGGGCAAGCATTGACATATCACGACAGGGAGATAACCATCTTGAAACAGATCCCAAAAAAAATTAGGGAGAAAAGGAAAAATTATTCGCAATTGGCGAATAAATTATACCAGAAAGGGGTGTGGTTTAGATGGTTGATGCCTGAAGGGATGCTGATATTCTGGGAGGAGACAAGAATTAGAATCAATACACCCATAGAGGCTCAGGCCTTTATGGAAAAAAATAAAGCGATCCTAGAAAAAACAGAAGATTTTTCAACGGTCACACAGGACACGGGAGGGGCCGGAGCTCTGCCAGCGGGGGGAGAAGGGGCAACATTAAGAAAGCTCAGATCACAAAAATGAGTAAGAAAATCACATTGTTATAAACAGACCGAAAGTAATAATGAAATTATACCTAGACTATATATTATAATATATAAGCTGATTGAAATATCTTTATAGAAGTGATATGCTGATTTTATACGATTTTGTATTAATGTTTTATACATAGATGTACCTTATGAGTTTGGAGGGAGGGGGTGTCTGCCATACTTGCAACTGCCAAAATTTGTATACCATTCCACTTACCCTTTTCCTTATAAATGTTTTAAAAAAAACCAATAAAACTTTTTGGAAAAAAAAAGTGACCAGGAATCAGTCCCTGTGAGCCCCCTGAACCTGAAATTGTTCTTATTGATGAATCACCTGGAATACTGTAAAGGACCTCCTGGTCATAGCTACTACTTACTTTTTAAGGAAGAATTGCAAGCTCAGAAAGAAACCCCGTTACAAACCATTTCAATATGGAGAATTGTAAGACCATCCAGGGCTAATAGGGAACATTTCTGGAATTGGTTGGCTTTTGAAATCAGAGTCCCTGCATCACGCTGGGACTCAAACTCCTCTCATCCAGTCGCTATCAGCTTCCAGGCACTGGAACAAAATCTCAACCACTTCCCTTACGTTGCCTGGGTCAAGCTACTGAAAATTATTGATTCTATACTGGTGAATGGCCTTCCTCAATGGTTTCGTGTAGATGTTACATAGGGGTGGTAAGAGAATTGAGCCATCTAGCACCCCACATCCTTTGACACTAGGAATTGCCTGCTCAGAAAGGGAAAGACACTATAAAATATCTTTCCCAGCCCATGCAAGGGGCACAGAAGAATACTATGGTTGATGGTGTCAAAGGCCACTGAGCAAGAGGTCCCATCTCAGTCCTGTCACAAGTCATACAGAAAATTGATCACTGTAATCTCAGTTCTAAACACAAGCTTGGAAGTAATTCTGTACATTCAGGGTCCTACCCAGCTGCAGGCCCACCACCTTCTCAGCAATCTTCCTCTTAAAGAGGAAATTGGAGATTGGCCAATAATTCTCTAAAACAGCTGCTGCTTGTTGAAGGCTAGTATACATAGCATCTCGTTTTTTTACTGGCAATCCCCCCCCCCCCATTTGTACTTAATTATGGAGCACACAATATTGTTCCTGCCATATCCCCATAATGTTTTCTTCATCTTGACCCCATCCATATATGAGACAGGCTTAAGTCAGTCTTAATTGTATCAAGGATAAACTAGTGGGATGATCACAAGATTTCCTGTATTTTTGCACTCATTATGTTGGAAGCACAGTCAAATAACAAATATTGGGTAATATCAGATCAATGGCTGCAACCAATGTATGAACATCCCCTCCCTTCTGGTCACTGGTTAATCTTATCATATTCTTCTCATTTTCATATTGTTCCCCTAAATACATAGCTGTGCTAATATACTCTCAGAACTGCACAATAATCTAAACTACTTAGGCGGTGGTACTTTAGTAAGTTTGACTCTTAGTTAAAATAGTAAGTCAGTAGACAATCTTTGCCCCACTTCACCCCAATTGCCCTCTGACAAGAGCAGGGAAGAATTCTTGAAATTAGTATTCTGCCTACATAGAGAATACAAAGGGGAAGAAATCCTAAGTAAAAATGATTCTTGTGACTCAGCTCTTTGGAGATACCATCATTTTACTTAGCTTGGGTTGTGAACAGAATGGGATAGAAGAGGAAGGATTCAGGATGACATGCAGCGATGACAGACCATATTCCTCCTGCTGTACTTTATTTGCAAGTTGTTCTTCTTACCAACTGATGACATGCAGTAAAGGGAAGATGATCAAGTGGAAGAAAGGAACTTTTCCCTCTGCTGGCCTCAGCAATGGCCATTGGTAGATGGCAGTAGGGAGCGAGATTAAAACTGATTCACTAGAAGGGAAACAAAGAACTTGATACCCAACAGATGAAAACAGAATTTGAGAGAATGTCCTTTTACCTTAGATTTCAAAATGTGATGGAAGCAGATGATGAAAACATAAGGGACAAATATTTTGGCTGAATACATTCATAAAGAAAAACAACAGATGGAATGGGAGATAGATCTGGTTTATAGAGTGAACTCAGCCTATGCTAGAACACACAACATACCCAGGGAGGTACATATTAAATTCCTTAGAAAAAGCACAAAAGACGAAATTCTGGGGGCGCAAAGGGGGCAAGCCTTGACATACCATGATAGGGAAATAACCATCCTGAAGCAGATCCCCAAGAAAGTGAGGGGGAAAAGAAAAAAATATTTGCAATTAGCGAATAAATTATACCAGAAGGGGGTGTGGTTCAGATGGCTGATGCTTGAAGGTATGTTAATATTCTGGGAGGAGACAAGAATTAGAATCAATACACCCATAGAGGCACAGGACTTTATGGAAAAAAACAAAACACACCTAGAAAAAACAGAAGATCCTACAACAGATATGCAGGACACGGGAGAGGCCGGAGCTCTGTCGGCGGGGGGAGATGGGGCAATACCAAGAAAGCTCAGATTACAAAAATGAATAAGAAAATCTTTTTGATATAAACTGATTGAAAGTACCAATGGAATTAACATGCTGACTATATATGACTATGTATTAATGACTTTTACCTAGATGTATACTATGAGTTTGGAGGGAGGGGGCGCCTACCACACTTTGCAACTGCCAAAATTTGTATACCTTTTCCACTACCTTTTCCCTTGTAAATTAAAAAAAAACCAATAAAACTTTGTTTAAAAAAAACTGATTCACTAGAGTGTACTTAACTCTTGCTTGATACTTGTTCTGATGAAGGTGGATATCAGCTGTGTTGTCATGTAGCAGCAAACAAGCATATCTGATATGTCTATTGGCATGCTTTCATATGTTAAGTAATATCTAATATGAGCTTTCCTGTATGCTACCTAACTATTCTGGATCTAGATAACAAAGTAGAAGGAAAGATCTAATCTATGAGCTTCTTTAGAAAATATTTTTATTTCTGGCCAATTTTATGTTAAAGAAGTGATTAAACACTATTTTCCTGAGAAGAAAGCAAAGGGAGTTGTCTGATTCTAGAAAATAACATTGTTACTACAACAAATATTAAGGAGCAAAAAGAACCTGGATGTGGGGTTAAGCTATTTGCAAGATCTTTTTGGAAATGGCCACCAAAGGAAAGAAGCGACTAGAAATAGTCCAGTCAACAGTATAAAAGAAAGCTTGGGAAGCAGGAAGACATGTTGAAGAAAGTGGGTGGGGGGATCTGGTTTACTTGTCACATGGAGTACATGAACAATCAAGACAACACCAGTTGGCAGTAGGTATTGAGGGCAGTGACTGTTTTGATGGGCTTACAAGTGATGGCTTTTAAGACCTGTTCTAGAATCTTTGTAGCTATGAATATGAGGTTCACTGCTCTGCAGATCTCTGGCTCTTTTTACCATGTTTTGAAGAAAGAGGCAGGGTTTCTGAAAGCTAATATATAAAGCAAATTCCTTCATTACATTAGAGTGCAATTAATTCAGCCCTGGAGGTTTAAACTTATTTCAATGAAATAGATATTTCCTAATCATAAGTCTATCCATCTCAAGCTTCAGTGCTGCCCTTTCTTTTATATCATCTGATAGCAAGAGGTTTCTGAATGGTGAATAGTTAAAACAGATTATTAAAATTGTTATATAATATTGTAAAACTAAGACATCAGCTTAAGAATCAAATAGCAGACAAGATAAACATGAGGGCAAAATAGTAATGGCAATAGAGCATAAAATTATGTATTAAAGAAGCAACAAAATGTTAAAATATTACACATGTATGTCTGTATGTATACATGCATGCATGTATTGGTGAAGAAAAGCTCTTGTTGAAGGGTGAAGAGAAGGAAAAGAAGAGAAAAGTAAAAGGAGAGGTGAGAGACAAAACAGCTTTACAAATGACCCAACAAGATGAAGATGTGATACAGCCATTCTTACACTGAATAACTTAGTTAATATATGGTGTATAGTTTAGTCTCCTCTTGGTTTAGTTTGTAAGAAATAGCATTAAATGTTCTAATGAAGTTCAGTTCACCTGTTTTATGATAAAATTGTTCTCTGCTTTCCTTTAAGTCAGAGAAAAGACACCACCGGGAGTTAAAAGGTTCTCCACTGGTTTCGGTTACCACATTTATGTTCACTTACTGTTTTTCATAGAGATTGGACAGTTTGTGCAATATCATTTGTAGTAGAACATTGTTGACACATGACAGCCTTTCCACAATCCAGGATGAGTAAGCATATGGTTCTCCTGATGGGGTAATCTCATTATGTCCTTTAGCAGGGTTGTCAGCATAGATCTAGGGACAAACTTGTCATCTATCATTTGCCCATGTCTGTGTAACCTTGACTGATGAAAGCTCTGGTCACCAAATTAGAAAAAGATATTTCAGTTAGATCAGACAAGTCTAATCGGTCTCATGGAATACAGCTTTCTGCCTCTAGGAGTACATGTGCTAGAGGAAAGAAATTTGCAGCACAATCAAGAAAGCAGCTAAAAATGAAAGAGTGCTGAGCCTTGCTGATAGCAACAGCAAATTATGCTCATCATCTCATAACCTTAATGGGATCAATGTAGTAATGAATTCAAAATTATGATAGGAAAAAGCAGCTGAACATTAGAAGACTCTCCATTTTAACAATCTCAGAGTCTAAGGAGATGAGACAGTGGGCATTTGTGATGGATGTCCCATGTTTTAAAATAAATGTGTAGATGGGGACTAGGGACTAGGATGGAGATAATAGCAATGGGAAAAAACTTTTTTTTTTCTCCAGAACTGTTTAAGTCTCTTCCTACTCCAAGTTATTTTTTGCTCTGTTTACATGCTACATGACATTTAGACTCTAAGTAGCAGGTGCCAAATGCTGTCATTTTCATAAGTTTAATGAAAAAAATATGGAGCAACAACCTTTATTTTTCTGAATAATGGGTAATAGAACCTTTACACGGACTTCTTTAAAAAAAGAAGAAATACCTTTGTGGAAGCAAAGCAATATGTAAATGTATGCAAGTTTAATCAATCAATTGATTAATTGGTTAAAAGCCAGAGAGTTAATCAACTAAAAGGTCTTTAATCAGTTGATAGACCTAGAAAATACCCTTTATATAAAAAAAACCTAGATGAAAGCAATTTTACAGTTTGCCTATTCCCATTCATGAGAATGAATGTTAATGGAAAATAGACAATTCCTACTAATTAAAGCCGTAACATTTCACAAAAGCAATTTCCTTCATGTGTTTTCATGACTGCACACCAAGCAGGTTGCAACTTTTTCACAAAGAGAGAAGACATTGTGTGATATACAATGACATTTGAATGAGCTGATGATGGTTTCAGAAGAGCAGCAGAGATAATAAGAACAGTACTGCAACTAATTAATTCACTTTAAGCTCTTAACCCCAATATAAAGGATTGAAGAGAAAATTAGATTGCATGTTGTAGTTCTACAAACATGTGAAACAGCAGGGTTCTTCTAGCACAAAGAAAAACACAAGCCAGCAGTCATTTTTGAGTTCTTTGCCTTTTCCATCACTAGTTTTCCGTTCCTCCGACAGGCAAATTAGACCTTGAAAGTGATGGACAACCTGTAGCTTTGTAGAAATGGTGGAAGCTCAACCCTCAACATCCCTCACTATTGTCCATACTTTTATATGGTCTGAGGTATTTTTTAGCCTTTAAATCTGAAGAACCACCACAAATCTTCCTTCTAGGCAGCAATTCTCTTCACAACATTGTTTCATTGGCTGCTGTTATTCTTATTTTTGCTTTGCTGGACACTACTGGGATTATTTCATAATCTTTTCTTTCTTTCGGTAGTAATTTCTACTAATGTTATAGATTCAAAAGAGGGAAAACATTCAGGAAGAGAGAGCCTCTGAAATGAATCACTATCTTGCTTTATCCACCCCATGGAAAAAATAATTTGTCTGCACCAATCAGGGCCAAAAAACCCTTGCAGCTAAGCAAACATAGAAGCAAGTATATTCTCCTGATTTGGGTTTTGTTGTTGTTGTTTTATTATTTTTTTACTTTATTAGAACTGGTGCATACAAAAATGTATTAAAAATTGAAGAAAAGACAGGAAAGGGGAAAGAAATGAAAAAAGAAAATATAGTATTATGACTCTTGCCTGTCTTTCTATTGAGTAATTTCCATTTTACCATTTCTCCTCCCTCTTTAACTCTTTGTAATCCCCAAATCCACAAATTAATTCAGATTTTTCTTCTTTCTACAATAAGCCTATGAAAGGCTCCCAGTTTTTCAAAAAATCTTTACTCTTTTTTTCCTGACTAAACTGATTAGCTTTGCTATTTTCACAAATTCCATCAATTTTATATTCCAATCTTTTATAGTTGGTGTTTCATTATTTTTTCATCTTTGTGCATACAAAAATCCTGCCACAGTTAACCATACATATGCAGGTAATCCTCAATTTAAATCATTCATTTAGTGACTGCTTGAAATTACAATGGCACTGAAAAATGTGTCATAACCAGTCCTCGCTTTTATGACCATTGCAGTATTCCTACGGTCAAGGGATCAAAATTATGGTGCTTGGCACTGCCATGCATTTACAATGGGCAGCATCCATGGGTCACACAATCACTATTTGCGACCTTCCCAACCAGCTTCTGAAAAGCAAAGTCAATGGGGAAAGCTAGATTCACTTAACAATCAGATGATTCATTTAATAACTGCAGTGATTTGCTTAAGCATGGCAAAATTTGGGTGAAACTTGCTTAACAATTGCCTTGCTTAGTGATGGAAATTCTGTTCCCGATTATAATTGTAAGTCAAGGACTAGCTATGAAATATTTTTCCATATCTCTTTTCTGGTTCAACGTCCATAAAACCCAATGGAAATAACTCCGGTTGCATCATAATATTAATCCACAATATGACTCTCCTGATCTGAATGAAGTGTAATATTTTATCATTTCTTTTCAAAGTCCGCATTTCTATCTGGTCCGACTCCTTTGGGTCATAAAACTGCCAGCCAACAGCAGTGAAGGATGGTGCAAAGATGCATAAAAACCCAAAAGTGCAATTGGGGTATCTAGAATGATTCTATTTTTGTGGAGTTAAGCTAAAGTCTTATTTGTGTGGTTTTGAAATGGAATAGAAAAGTTAATCCCCTCTCTTAGGTTTAGATGACCTGACCTGGTTAAGGGAATTAATACACAATTAACCTTGTGTATTTTCAGATAGTCTAGATCACAAGGCAACTTAGAATTAAACAGGTTACTAAATTTACATGACAACCTAGATCTTTAATAGACCTTGTTAAAATCTCATGTGAACATATCTATACCAAAGGACTCATTTCCACATAAATCAGTTTAAAAGGGCAGAAAATATTGAGCAGGTCCAAGGTATTTGCTGTCTCATATGCTTTGGGAATTGTATTCTTCAAAGTTGGCCTTACGCCAGTCTCTATCCTCATGCTAGCTTTACTCAGGCAACTGGGGAAAGTTAATATCAAGAAACTTCCAGGTATTAGAGAAGAGGCAGGATGTACTGTAAATGAAATAAAATAGAATTACAAATTAATTCTTGAAAAACAAGTGTTACAGCTATATAATCCTTACTATATAAAATGCCAATTTCTGCATTGTCTTCACATATATTTGCAAGATATATCTAGTGCCTATTTTCAGATTAATCATATTGACATCTTGGAACAGGAGCAAAATCCTGAAGACAGATGCCAATTTCTATAAATCATAATAAGACCAAGATATGAAAAAATCCATTGACATAGACCTGCATCAGAAACAATATAAACCTTAATATATCGGCTCTGAAATAAAGCTATTCAGTTAATGGGACTTGCTCACAAATATCTATAGGATTTCTGCCTATATAAATGGAATGCATAACACACTATTTAGAAAAAAAAACATCCATTATTTATCGGAAATTGTAACCTGGATACTTTTCGGCACTCTCAACTTTCACTCATATCATACAGTTGTCCCCAACTGCATTTTCCTTAGAAACATAAGCAAACTACCAGCCATACACCCCAAAATGGAAAAGAACACACTAGGTGTACTTTGACACCCAGATGTGAAGGGTGATTTAGGAAGCATGTGGATTTCTTGCCAGCCACTTCTTAAACAAGCTGAGCTTATGCCACAATCCAAGGGGGTAAAAATCACAACTGATTTAAAGAAATGCCAAGAGGTGTTTATCCATGTCCCGAATGTTCTTCAAATCCCATTTTCCTCTTCTGGTCCGAATTCCTGGCTTCACTACTCTTCCTCTTGCCTTTCTAGCAATATGGAAATAGCTAAAGGCCATTTGCAAATTGATGCTTAGCCATAGTACTTACTTACACCCGTCCTTCCTATACAGTATGGATAATGGGTGTTCTTCAGTTTGGCAGGGTAATTTTTCATTGTTAACAGCTTTAATAGAAGCTCTTTCATTTCTTTGCTTCTCTTCTCTTAATTTCTTTTTTTGTGAGATAAGACTTGAGGGGAAAAAAACACCCCAAAACAGAACTCCTGTTGGTTTTGCTACCTGATATTTTCATTAGGTAAGATATTGCTTGGTCACCAACCAATTCTAGATTTCAGATTTTTTTTTCTGTAAGACACTGTCAATGCTGGTTGAAGGGACACAGACAAAGCATTCAGTTCAGAATGAATAAGGGAGCCTCTCTCTGCAAGAAAAAAAAGCCATCTTGCCTTTTTCTTTATAATCAGAAAAGCTCTCAGTCATGATTGGACTTCATTGTTAAATACACTGAATGGTGCTATGAGTTTCCTTTCTCACAAAACAATAGAATAGAAGAGGCATATTTTCGTCATGTGTCTCATTTTTTGCAATGGCAGGCTTGTTAATACTGCAGACTATATATATTTAGGAGTACTTGACTGAGAAATTTCTCTATTTTCAAACATTTTCTTCTTATATATCTCTGTTTTAGTTATGCCATTTTTACCAGCTGCCAGATGGATTTAGAGCTTTTGAAGAACACCTCCAAATTTCTCTGAAAACATATGTCTGTTTAGGGATTTAAATGCACAGTATTTTTCTTCAAATTATTCTATGAGGCAAAAAGCATCTTTCCTTTTACTAAAACACAATGAAGTTACAATTTATAGGAGGTTCCAAAAAGAACATCAAAAGTCTATCAAGTTAGTTTAATGTGGCACAACATTCAAACAATCAAATCACTAAAGCATTTCTCCATCAAGGCTAGTCAAGACAAATCACTCTGCCATCAATACTTGGGAAAATCCTGGAAATGACCATCAAGCAGAGATTTGTGAGCACCTTGAAATGAACAAGGTGATTATTAGAAGTCAGCATGGGTTTGTTAAAAACAGTTCATGCCAGATAAACCTTATATTCTTCATTGATAAAAGTGACTAAATTAGTGGAGCAGTGAAATGCTGTGGACATAGTAAAGTTCAGTAAGGTGACTTTGCAGAATTTGCAAACAACATCAAACTGGAGGGATTGCGAATACTATAGAACAGGGGTGTTGAAGTCCACAAGTCTTAAAGTTCTCAAGTTTGGACACCCCTGCTATAGAAGATAGACTCAAGATTCAGAAGGATCTTGATTATCCAACAAGATGCAGCCCAATGGTGAGAAAAGGAATGTCCTGCCCCTAGGCAGGAAACCAAACACACAAGTAAAAAATAGGCGATTTAACAGTTGTAACTGTGAAAGGGATCTAAATGTCCTAGTGGCCCACCACTTAAATATGAGCCAGTGTACTGCAGCTCCCCAAAATGCTAATGCTATCCTAGGATGAATCAAGAGACAGCTAGTATCAAGATCACAAGAAGTGATAGTGCTGTTCTATATTGCACTAGTGAGGCTACACTTGGAATACTGCATTCAATTCTAGACAACACAACACAAAAAAGATGCCGAGAGTCCTAGACAAAACTACAGAAAAGAGCAACAAAGATGATAAGTGGCCTGGAGGTTAAACCATATGATGAATGATTAAGGGAACAAGGTATGTCTATTCTATCAAAGAGAAAGATTAGGGGGTGACATAATCCCTGTCTTCCAGTATTTGAAGGGCTGTCACAGAGAACGGGATTGACCTATTCTACAAAGCACTAAGGGCAGAAGAAGTAATGAGTGGAAGCTCATTAAAGAGAACTAAGGAGAAATTTCCTGATAGTGACTGCAATTAATTGATAGAACAGCTTGCCTTCTGGAGTTGAGAGTGCTCCATCACTGGAGATTTTCACAAAGAGATTAGATAACAATTTTCCAGAATATTATAGGATCTCTATATTAGAACAGCTCTAATGTCCCTTCTAATTCTGTTACTCTGTGTTTTATGTTCTAGCAAAGTATTTGCTTAACAGTTCTGTCTGAATTATACATGTTGGATAGCTCAGCCCACAAGCTTGGAGAATGAACCTTCTCCCTCATCCTACACCCAAGCTACAGATATTCGACACTATTGCAATTCATTTCCCTTTTTGTACACTTCTAATCTAATATTCATTTAATCATTTGTATCTCACATTTGACAGATATTTCTAAGCAGATAACTTGTGATAACACCATCTTCTCTCCCAGGTCATAAAATATTCTTGTGTCAAACATCTTTATCAATATGCATTTTCCTGAGACAGATAGATGTGGGTGAAACTATACTCCAAAACGTGGAATATTTGTGCATGTCTAGGGCTGCCTATCTAAAAACCAAGCAAAGAATTTGTGGCATTTTTACCACTCTAGGTTCCATTAATACATCACCAATACTAGATAGCTGGGTGAGCAAAAAAAAAGGCATGTTGCTTTTTACTGAATTGTAGGCTTCTTCTTGCCAGAATCCTTTTCTTCACCCTCCCCCCCTCTCTCTCTCACACACACACCACACTAAAAAAAGATAGAAGATAGAAGTGTGATTTAATCCAGTGACAGATGGTACTTGACCAATGTGTAAAGCTTTAAATAGAAATTACCTTTTCTTCATTTTTATTCTAAAAAATAGAAACTCAGATAACAGAAGTCACTGGCTGGGTCCTCAGATTGTAGAATCATTCATGCAGTTGCCAAAGTGTCTTATTCTGTTATTTAAATCCCTTTATAACGATGTATGTATGTGTGTGTGTGTGTGTGTGTGTGTGTGTGTGTGTGTATACAGACTGGTGTTTTTGGCTTAAAGCGTGGCCAGAGCTGCCGTCTTTCTATAAATCTTGGTGTGTATGTGTGGAGTGCTGGCTTTGTTTCAGTAAGTGGAATGATTTGTTCTTTGGTTGTATCATGATTGGAAGATTGGTGCTGATTGGTGCTGCTGTGGGTCTGTTGTTGTTTTGTGTTGTAATGGCCTGGGTGGTGGGTGGAGCTCAATTGTTGACTAGGGCTGGTTTCCAGATGTCTGGTAGGTGGGAGGTATCATCACGTTCATTCATGTTGTGGGGGTGTTTCTCTATTTCGATAGCTTCCATAATTATTCTTTTGTTGAAGTGTTCAGTTTTGGAGATTAACCTGGTTCCTTCAAAATTAATTTCATGTCCTGTAGCTTTAAGGCGCTGGAAAAGGGAGGAAGTTTTTTTCTTTTTTTCTTACTGCGTTCTTGTGTTCTGTGATGTGTGCATTTATTCTCCTGTTCGTTTCTCCTATGCATGTTGCAGGGCAGATTTTGCATGGTATTTCGTAGACTCCTTGGTTTTCTAGCTGGATTTTGTCTTTGGGGTTTCTTAAGATGTTGGATATTTTTTGGTCAGTGTTGAAGGCTGTCTTGATATTGTGTTTGTGGAGAATTTTGCTGATTTTATCTGTGGTAAAAGGAGGGCGATGCCGTTGTCCTGTTCTGTGTCTCAGTTTTTTGGGGGAGTCATCCTTTGGATTAGGTTGGTAATTATTTTTTGGGAATCCATTGGAGATTAATACATTTGTGAGAGAGTGTAATTCAGTTTTCAGGTGGTCTTTATCGGCTAGGCATTTGGTTCTGGAGATGAGGGTCTTGGCTACAGAGTTGATCTGTGCAGGGTGGTGATGGGATTGTGCATTTAAGTAGCGGTTGGTGTTGTGGCCCAGCAGGAGCCGTTGGAGTTGCCACCAGACTCCGATAGCGAGGGTCCCTCTGAATCGGCTCAGGAGGATGTGGAGGAGCCTGGACAGGGTTCCGACTCTGAGCAGGGCACAGAGAGGCTGGTTGGCCACCAGGAGGCACCTGAGGCATGGAGCAGTGGTGAAAGCCAAAGGAAGGGGGCTCCTCATGTCATGCCTTGGAGCAGTGGGGAGGAGTCATGGGACAGTGAGTCAGACATCAGCAGTGAGCTATTAGATGCTCGTTACCGGCGTGCTAACCGGGGTAAGGAGCAATTGATTAATTACAGGAGGTAATTGCTATCAGCTGCTGATAATTAGACTCCTCTCCAGACTATAAAGGGACTGCTTGTGGACATGCCCTTTGCAGGATCATTGGAGTTGGAGAAGCTCTCAGATGGATTGCTGCCAAAGGGTTTACCTGGATTGCTGCCAATCTGTTCCCTGGACCTTGGCAGGCAGGAGTGCTGCTAAGGTGGAGCTTGGTAGCTGGGTTGCTGCCAAGGAGTGTCGCTGTAGCTGGATTGCTGCCCAGAGTGCTATCTGGATCTTGGCAGGCTGGATTGCTGCCAAGGTGGAACTTGTATGAAAATAAACATCTTGAAGAGTCTTTGTGTCGGAGTGACTTGGTGACGAGAGGGGGGGGTCAGAACAGGTTGGTGTGTGTTTTTTTCTGGTAGATGGTGTGTCCTAGGGAACCAATGGGTTTTTTGTAGATTAGGACGTCCAGAAAGGGAAATTATATATATGTCTATATCTATATCTATATCTATATCTATATCTATATCTATATCTATATCTATATCTATATCTATATCTATATCTATATCTATATCTATATCTATATCTATATCTATATCTATATCTATATCTATATCTATATCTATCTATATCTATATCTATATCTATATCTATATCTATATCTATATCTATATCTATATCTATATCTATATCTATATCTATATCTATATCTATATCTATATCTATATCTATATCTATATCTATATCTATATCTATATCTATATCTATATCTATATCTATATCATCTATATCTAATCTATATCTATATCTATATCTATATCTATATCTATATCTATATCTATATCTATATCTATATCTATATCATCTATATCTAATCTATATCTATATCTATATCTATATCTATATCTATATCTATATCTATATCTATATCTATATCTATATCTATATCTATATCTATATCTATATCTATATCTATATCTATATCTATATCTATCTATCTAATTATTTATCTATCTATCTATCTATCTATCTATCTATCTATCTATCTATCTATCTATCTATCTATCTATCTATCTATCATCTGCAAACAGATTCAATTTATCAACATCCTGTGGTAATATGGCAATTCAGGCATGATTTTGAGTAATTATTTTTATTTTCATTACTTCTCACATTAATATAATCTCAAGAACAGATCTTTTTTTTCTTTGTGGGAACTAAAGCCAATTAATGGCATTGAAGCCTTTGATTTATTTTGGAGGCATATAATTAGAATCCCCAGAGAAGAGGCTTTTATCATTGAACTACCCATTCTGTTATTTACTTGTGTTTACATAATATATTTTTATATTGTTGTTATGTAAGAACTCCTTGAAGTGGTGTGCACTATGGTTTTAGCTGACCAGAACTGAAGGCTTAAGAGGACCAAAGCACTGTCACATTCTTCTCTCTTGATCTTCTCAAAACAAGACCAGAAGGCTTCTGAAGACAGCAAGAATGTTTCCTTGGCATGCCCAGAATTCACAGGCCTGTTCCCATAGAACCCTTGATCACATTTCATCTGAAAGAGCAAACTGAGAATGTCAGATTAAATCAAGGAAAACAGAAAGTCCTTGCCAAGAAAGGATGAGAAAGAGATGTATTTCCAAACTGGTGGTCACATTTATTTATTTATGGATTTATACCACTGGCCAACTCTAATAGTGAGGTTTTTCAACTCACCTACTAGGGACTGGGGGAAAAACAGGTCTTAACCAACCACCTTCTTGAAGGCTTGTTGGGTTTTGTTACTTTGGGATTCAAACCACAAAGCACTAATCTTTCGATTCCAAATATTGTTTTGTGGGAAAGGAAAAACAAAGTTTGGACCTCCTCAGTGTCCTTTGGGAGGATCTATGAATTGCATTCTTCCCATATTTTAATCCCACCATTCCGAAAATGTATGACATTTTCCTATTAAATGTATTATTTATTTAATTAATTAGGGGATTTATATCACCCCTGAACTCCAGAAAGTGTGAGTGGTGACATGCAGAAATAAAATCAGAACAGTGTCTCAGAAACAAAAACAACCAGGAATCAACAATGGCAAATGCACAACTGAGCAGGGACATGCGGTCAGGGGAAGCAGGGGAGGCAGAGCCTCACCTCTCTTCATGAAATAATAGTATATAATAATAATATATATTTCGTCCCATCCCTTTTACACGGCTCCCGCTAAGTTCCGGTAAGGAGAAGAGCTTTTGGAGAGTGAAGAGGAAGAGGAGGGAGGAGGAGGAGGAGGAGGAACATGTGCGGGGCGGTGCCAGCTGGGCAACCGGTGGACGCAGGGTGTCCAGAAGTGGCAGGGGCTGTTGGGCTGGAAGCCCAAACCCCATTAGCCACAAAAGTCGCTTCTGGACGTATATTGCAGTCACGAGGAGCGCGTGAAGTCCAGCAGAGGCAGGAAGGTTCTCGTCGTTCCCCAGTCGCTTTCGTGGCTTCGTCATCCGGGAGCGCCGGCAACATTTCTGCCTCTGCAGCTCCCGGGCGTGGCTGGACGGATGTAGCCAGAGTGACACCGAGGCGATCCGGGCGGACGAAAGAGAGAGTGGTGGAGGATCAGGCAGCCTGATCCTCGGTTGCTCGCCCGCCGGACTGCCTCGGCGCCACTCTGGCTACCTCCGTCCGTTCTGGACGTCTATTGCAGTCGCGAGGAGTGCGCAAAGTCCAGCAGAGGCAGGAAGGTTCTCGTCGTTCCCCAGTCGCTTTCGAGGACTGCGGAGCGCGAGCCGGCGGAGCACGCTCAGGAAGGCGGGGAATGAGATCACATGTGCTGGAGGCTGAGGCAGCCTCAGCCTCCAGCACATGTGGTACCATTCCCCGCCTTCCTGATGATGTCACCAGCCTCACCAGCCATAAACCTCACCGCACGTCATTGCAACTGAGGTACACCAACATAAGGGTAAAGATAAAGATTTGCCCTGTCCAGTCATGTCTGACTCAAGGGGGAAATGCTCATCTCTCTTTCTTAGCTGAGGGAGGCAGCAATGTCTGAAGACACTTCCGTGGTCATGTGGCAACATGACTATACACCAATGTTGTTACCTTCCCACTGGAGTGGTACCTATTTATCTACTCACATATTTTGCATACTTTTGAATTGTTAGGTGAGCAACAGCTTGGGCAAGTAACAGGAACTCACTTCATAGCTCAGACTTCAGGTCTTAAATCCAGGTCTTGAATTCCAGCTGACAAGCTTGTCATCTTTAGCCACTGAGCCATTGGCCCCCTCCACCAACATATATTGTACCTCACAAGATAAACCTATGTAACATTGTGGTCCCAATACTTGAGAGAACAGCCAAGACTTCAAAGTCTTCCTAGTCGGGGCTCTCATGGGAGAGATCATTCCACAGGTCAAGCATTATGATAGAAAATGTATCCCATTAAATAACACTAGATTGTGCTGTTGGAGTGTGTGGCATGGGCAAAAATAACCAGATAGGCACTAACCTGCTCCTGCACTAAGAAGGGTTTTCCAAGTGGATAACCACTTGGGAGCCTACTGGGAGTCAATGCCGTTTGCAAAAGTGGAAGTGTTACACAGGTGTATTGAAATGCACCCCTGACTACACATTGCCACTTCATTCTGAATCAACTGTCTCTTCAAAGACAGCCCTTAGGAGTGCAGGGCAATAGTCCAGGTTGCAATAGGTTGAACTCTACCTCCACCAATTCGCTTTCCTTTTTGTACCTAGCAAAGTGACCAATGAGATTACAAATTTTAAAAGATAGAAGTGATTTATTTATGTAGATTTAAGTTAAGGAGCTTATTGAAGGTTAAAGAAAATGGGAGATATGAAAAGGAAAACTTCATAGGCTCTGCAGGTTTTAATTGACCACTCATATTCCTGGTAGTAATACCTAATACCACCTTCTTCAAATAAAATTGGACCAATGATATAAAGAAACAATTCAATTCAATCCATATTGCCAAAAAAAAAAAAAAAAACCCACCACCCAATAACTCTAAACTCCTATTTTGCCTCTAGAGCCAAGTTTCCCTGAATGGGTTTTCCATCCATTCTCTGGGTCAGGATACATTTCATAATTGATAGAAGCCAGGCAGAGAAAAAGAGGTTGATCTCACCACTGTGATTTCTAGTCCTGCCTTAGGTAAGAAAAACTAGCTGGGTGACTTTGGGCCAGTCATTCTTTCTCAGCTCAGCCCACCTTACAGGGTTGAAAAATATGAAGAACTGGGTAATAGGTAGATAGGTAGGTAGGTACCATATTTCCATGAAAATAAGACAGGCTCTTATTTTCTTTGGACCCCCAAAATAAGCGCTTGGCCTTATTCTCAGGGAGGTCTTATTATTTTTGAAGTGCAGGAGGCGGTGAGCATGGTCACCTCATGGCTGCTGCTGTGTTGCAATATTTTTTGGGAGGGCTTATTTTAGTGCATACGCTCAAAAGCCCGATTGGGTTTATTATTTGGGGAGGTCTTATTTTCAGGGAAACAGGATAGGTAGGTAGCAAATAGGTAAATTTGCTGCCTTGAGTTATTTAAAAAAATAATTAAGGCAGGATAAAAAACATCTAACAAATAAGAAACAAAAATTCCCTGTGATAGAGGCAGAAAGAAAAAGATCTCCCTCTTCTTTATAAACTCACTTAAGAAGGAGGGAAACATTGCTGCTCATGATTAGTTGCTCAAAGATTATGTTTCCTGGGCTTTGCTGGTCTCTGTCTACCTTGGCAGGTTTTAGAATTGATCGATGAACTCTTTCATATCTGAATCTCATATAATGTTTTCTCCCTTTCATGGCTCAAAACAAAATTATTTTTTAACTCTTACCAATAAAGGGTAGCGCAGAATAGAGCTTTATCCAATTGGAATAGTTAAGTTCTAAGCTCTGCAAGGTTCAAGGCACCCATTTTAGCCCAGACATCCATTGCAGTCCTCTAAAATCAAACTCCAGAATTGAAGGTTGAATACTAAATAGCAGAGTTGGGAGGGACCACGGCAGTGGTGGGATACCACTGGTACGCCCTGGCACAGGCATACCAGTGCCTGCTGAGAGCACCAGGTACTGTTCTGGGACAGTGCTCCAGAGGGCCACCCGCCCTCCCTCCTTACCTGTATTTAAGCCGATCAGAGCTTTCGCACATGTGCACGGAGCATACAGTGCCTTGCCAATGCTCAGCCGAGCAGCTGGAGCGTCACAGAGCATTGCGGGCAGTAAGTATGCATGCGCGCATGCACGTGGTGGATGTCTGGCCCTGTTGCAGTGTACTGGTTGCAACAGGATCCGGAACCCATCACTGGCCCACAGACTTCTAGTTCAACCCCCGGCTCAAGCAAGAGACTATATTTATTCATTTTATTTTTATTCATTTGTTTATTTATTTGTCAGCCATTTTGTGATTCAAGGCAACTCCTTATAAATATTTATTATTTATTTATTTGGGGTGTTGCTTTGGCGCCCATGAAAAGAAGGTGATGTAACTTTCTGAGCCCGGAAACATTCTGCTTCTAAGATTTTGTAATCTGACCCCTTTTCCCTTGAAGTAACCATGCCTATTCAGAACCTGTGCGACCATCTTGCTTTCTATGTTGTTAGCCGTTGTGAGTGCTTGACAGAGGCAAAAGGGTTTCCTATCTGTGCTTCAGTGAATATGTGGAAAGTGATCTTAAGTTGCAGTTACCTTTTACTACAGCCTAAAAGATCAGCCTCATGGTGCGAACTAAATATGGGTGCTTTGACCCACAGCTTATCTAAATTAGATAAGATGTGAGAAACCTGAGGAAAAATCATTTTTGAAGAAGATCAAAATCCTCTAAAAAGTAATGTCAGGAATGAGAAGGTTGCTTGCAGTCATGAACAACAATGTGGGGGAGGGGAGCAAGAGAGGAAAAGGCGGCAATTTATATATTTGTGCAGATGCTGTGTTGGCATTTGCATGATATGCCATGACACATGTGTTGTCATGTGGGTGTCATCGTAGTTGACTTTGGGCATTGCTGACTGCCATGTTTATCAATACTCATGTCAGCAGGGAAAGGGGAGATATTTCATTCTTTTCCTGCAAACATTCCATTAATCCAGGTTGCCTTTTTCAAGTTGCTGTTTTGCAGGATGAGCTTCTTTTTTGCAGAGTCAGGAAAACCACCACCATGGATTCTTTCAAGACTTCAGTGTGATAGTTCAGTTCCTTTAGACTTAGAAATAATTTTCATTCCTTAAACTGGGCATTATTCTCAAAGACATTTGTGGTTACATATAGCAGACAAGGAGCCCAAAGTATTCTCGAAGTATTCTACAGCTCTACAAAACCACTTTCTTCCAGTAAGAGGCAGGAGGGTGGAATTGGGACTGTTGGAAGACCCACCCCCACTCTCTACACTTATTGTTGGTTGGTTGTGGGTCTTCAGAATAGCAAAGACTGTAGTGGCAAATTTTCTGCTTCTGTCAGGATCCCAGGATCTTTGCCTCCCAAACTCTAGGAGAACTGGAAAACTGTTTCCAGGAAAATTGGGCCCAATATAAATGCATTATGAGTTCATTAGGATGATTTTCAACTTTATGTTTTAAGGTGTGTGGATGTATCTGTATGTGTATAGGTTTTTTTTCTTAGCCATCCAAGGTTATCTATTTAAGATGGTTACCTGTTCTGACCCCCCCCTCTTCATACACCAAACATGCCGAGACAAAGATACTGCATGATGATTTATTAACACACAGACGAGACCTTGGCAGCAATCCAGCACAGACTAGACCCTGGCAGCAATCCAGCACAGATGAGACCTTGGCAGCAATCCAGCACAGACTAGACCTTGGCAACAATCCAGCCTGCCAAGAGGACAAGACCCGATAGCTTCTCCAGCTCTGGTAAATATGTTGATTCCTGCAAACAGCTTGTGGAAAGTCCCTCCTTAAATACAGTCTTGAGAGGAGCCTAATTACAACCACCTGAGTTCAATTATCTCCTGTAACTATGTAGCTGTTCTTTATGTCTATTAGCCCTCTGTTGCCGGGCATCCAAGAACACCTCCCTTGTCTCTTCCCCACTGCTCCAAGGCATGACTTCAGGAGCACACTCCCTTTGGCTTTCACCACTGCTCCATGCCTCAGGCGTCTCCTGGTGGCCAACCAGCCTCTCTGATCCCTGCTCGGAGTCGGAGCCCTGTCCAGGGTCCTCCACATCTTCCAGAGCCGACTCATAAGGCCCCTCACTGTCTGGTTGCAACTCCAACAGCTCCTCCTGGCCCACAACAGTTGCCTGTATATATTATCCAAAGTTAAGAGTATTTAAGTGTTTTGCCAATTTCCAAATAACCTTTGCAATCCTAGTTGAGTTGCTATGTGACAGTCAGACAGACAGTAACAGAGTTGGAAGGGACCTTGCAGGTCATCTAGTCCAGCCTCCTGCTCACGCAGGAGACCTATACTAGGGATTTGATTCTGTTAATTTCAACTTGATCCTCCATGTTATGTAATGTTTCAGTGACTGTCACTATTCATAACCTTGAGACATTGAAAATGCTCTTCAGATTCCATATGATGCAGTTCTTTATGGTATCTTTTTAGTTTGAAGAGAAACCATCAACTAGAAGCAGAAAGTCTGTTAGGGAAAATGGGATCTTCAGCCATTGGCAAAACATTTAAATACTCTTAACCATCAGACTTCTACCCTGATTTTAGGCATCCCTGTCTCTAATCCACTATGGGCATTTTCTATATATCCTTCCTATGTCTTTTCACAGCTTTAATGTATCCTTCTCATCTCATTACAAGTAATAACCAGGCCTTAGGAAAGAATGCATATCAGAAGGTCATAACTCTGATTTGAGGGTTGCTCTTCTGTGTGCTAGTGGAAAATCTGCAGGAGTTTCATACTGGTAGCATCAGGAACATCAACACTGTGAGAATAATACCAATAATTCTCAAGAAACAGGTTTAGAAAAAGCAGTGTATCAACAGCTTTGGCCAACTGAAGCTGTAGGAGATCTCATATAAGATTAAGAGAGCTCCCTTGCTTGCCTGT
Source organism: Natrix helvetica (assembly GCF_964273705.1). Classification (NCBI taxonomy): domain Eukaryota; kingdom Metazoa; phylum Chordata; class Lepidosauria; order Squamata; family Natricidae; genus Natrix; species Natrix helvetica. The sequence goes on along the minus strand of NC_138552.1, from coordinate 112,079,175 downwards.
GGCATGTCTAGGGGAATCCATGTTCTTTTCATGAAGGATTATCCAGCCTTGGCCAAGGGCCTGCAGTGCAGAAAAAACCTGTGGTTCAAAATAAACTAATAATTAGGCCAATGGGGATCTTTCAGTTCCAAATAGCTGCCAAAGAGACATTCCAGAGTTTATAAGGAACCCTTGATGTTTTCTGATAAAACAGAGGTTCAGGACAGTTATCCTTGTGAACAGCAGTGCATGTGAAGAACAAGGGTGATTTGATCAAACTTGAGAGCCAAAAGTAATCTGCTTATATATAACCTCTGTGACTCAGGGATTTGATTAAGAAGAGATGCAAGAGTCTCACTTCTCATCTTTTCTCAGAAAGAGTGGAAAGAAAGGCAACAATCATGCACTCCTTTGCACTAAAACAAGCAGAGACGATGAAGGGATGGAGTAGAAATTTGTATTATCTGAACTATGGTATCAGCTAACCTATCTAGGCATCTTAGGAAATAATACAAAACCTGTGTATAATTGAAATGCATATTACTTGAGAATATTAGGAAAAATATATGTCTATTGTGTTGCCTGTATAAAGATGTAAGAACATATCAAAAGAATTAAGAGATGAGTGGATGCATGAACTGAATATTCACAAGCATTTGGCAGCAAAATAAGGGAGGCTAGAATAGCTGACCCTCACACCTACAATTATCAGTGAAGAAATTAAAATTTTAGTTGAAAATATCCTTTCCTCCAATTTTACCCATCAACTATGTAACTTAATAAATAATTAAAGGCAGCCCAGAGAGAAAGGAGGGATATGCACAAAATAACCAGAAATATCTTTGTATAATTTTAATTTTAATTTTTAAAAAAATATCATAGTAAACACTAATCCAAATTAACCTCAAAGAAAGAAAGATAGTAAGAAAGAATAAAAGTGCAAGCAAAAAAGTGAAAGAAAGAGAAAAAATGGTAAAAAATATTTTAAAAATGATTTCCAATCCTCATTACAAAATTAATTTAGTAACTCTTCATCCTCTATAAGGTTACAGATATTTCTTCACCCCATATCCCACCCCTTATCTATAAGCAAATCCATAAAATATCAACTTTTCAATTCTGGTATCAGCCAAAAAATCCATAAAGGTTTGCCAGAATTTTGCAAGTAAATGTCTTATTTTAACCTTGATCAAACAAATCAATTTTATATTCCTTCCTTTTATTTCTAACAGTCTTTTTTTTTAGGTCATTCAAATATTGTCATAAGATTTGATTTCTCTTCAGTTCTTCTTTATTCCATTGTATAGACTTCTTCAAGAGTTTAACAAGCCTCTTTTGTAGATCTAAAAAAAAATCCAATTCATTATCTTGATTTGTCATTTGTATTTCCCCTTTAAACTAACAGCTATTTTTTACATATATAATAAATTGTCCTTTTCAAATTCATTCTCTCAGACTGTCATTTTTAATTCCACTTCTGTGTTTTCTCTTTCTTGTCAGACTAATTTTCTTCCACATCTGTCATTCCCTCATTGATATATTTTTAACATAATCTATCCTTAGAATCACACATCACTACTGACACTATTGATATTGTAGCTGCTAATTTCTGGCTCCATTCTTCAAAGATCTCAGTTAATATCTCCAATCTTATGAATTGTAGTGTCATTTTGTAAGCCCTAGTTAGCTTGTATTTTTTCATTCTATAGTACTTAGAAACTTTAGTCCCCTCTAGTGTCCTGTTTCCTAAATCATAAAGTTTTTCTCAAAGTGCTACCCATATAATGGGCAGAACCGAAGGATGGAGGCAGTGTAGGGAGAAGATAGTAGCACTAGAGAAGAGAGGTACAATCATTTTTTGTTTTGTTTTGTTTCATTTGTATTGGTCTGTAATGTCTATTTTTGCAATAATTCTTTTTCCAATGAGCAAATCAGGAACTGCAAGATTTTGATTTTGAGGTTGGTTGCCTCTCTTCTCAAATCTTTCAACAAAGTCATAATGCAACACAACCATTTTTCTTTACAGCAACACTTACCACCACCATCATCCTGCAAAAAAAAAAAAATCTTTATAGGGAGAGACTATCATTTATCAGATGCATAAAATTAGATGACTACAAGAGGGCAGCAAGGAGATATAGAAAACTGTTGCTCTTTACTGCCATCTAGCTGTAAATTGTATAAATGAATGCTCATGTTTTTATAAACCACAACAGATGGATACAAAGTTTTAAAAATTGAAACACTGAACTGAAAAAGCAAAAGTGTTAAAACTGCTGCAAGTTTTCCCAAGGTAACATCAGCAGAAAAATAAGAGATGCTAAATAGTTTTATCCACAAGCCATCTTCTAATCAAAATTGCCTTTCTCACGCTGCTTGTTCCCCTGCAGACAAAAAGATGGAGAAAAAAACACATTTTCATTATGTAGAAAAAGCAGCTGGAACTGATTATGAATGGGGAAACAGTTCATGCAGGAAAATATTAAGTATTCCCTTGCTCTGCTGGTTAGATCAAAACTGTTTTTATTATTAGTGGTGGTGACGGTAGGAGGCAGTTGATCCTGGGTCTTATATATTTCATATATTGGGCCAAACACTACCAGTTTGACTGAACAATTATTTGACCTGCCTGTATACACTGGAGAGATAATGCCACTGTCTTTCTAAGATACCCTTGATAAATAACATGTATTGTCTGTTATTTAAAGCCACAATTCCCAATAAATTTAATCAAATATAAGATTCAAGCCCAACCCAGTCTATTCTTTGGAGACAAAACACCATGAAGATTTCATAGGCAGTTTAGAAAGAAAAATATGTTGCATGATCGGGAGGCTTAAACTTTGAATTAGCAAATTTGCTGTTAAGAAAACATCAAGCTAACTTATTTTTCTAACTAAGAAACCTGTCCATGAATTAAACAATGCCCAAACATATAAATAGCATTCCATAAGTATCCATAAAAACACATTTTATTAACAATGGCATAAATGCATTGAAATAGAAGACTACTATAAACATGCAGTTATACTGTATATTAAAATATTACTAACATTAAAATATTACCTTGTTTTCCCCAAAATAAGACCTCCCCGGATAATAAGCCCAATTGGGCTTTTGAACACATGTGCTAAAATAAGCCCTCCCCTGAAAATAAGCCTTCCCCGAAAATATTGCAGCACAGCAGCTGCCATGAGGCGACCAGGCTCACTGCCTCCTGCATCTCAAAAATAATAAGGCCTCCCCCCAAATAAGTGCTTATTTCGGGGGTCAAAAGAAAATAAGACACTGTCTTATTTCTGGGAAAACACGTTATATACTGGGGTAATTCAATTCTCAAAGTGGTATTATTTATTTTGTTACTAATTTTCATGTTGTGATACTTTGCATCAGATGACTGTTCCTAACCATTCACTTTTTAAAGAGAGAAAGACAGATAGATAGATAGATAGATAGATAGATAGATAGATAGATAGATAGGTCCTGGAAATATCTAATTTGCCATTATATTGCAAATGATTTACCTGAATTTCGAGTAGTTTGCAAAACAACAACAACAACAACAACCTGAAGCCAGATTCTTGGGATCCATTCAGAAAGATGCACTCTTCCTGAGATCTCATGTCACGCCTACAGAAAGCCTGAGGCCAGTCGTTTCTTCCCTGCATTGCTTTACTGACCCAGCTTCTTCCCCATAGCTCTTGTCTGCATTTCCTGACCCTTGGCTTTCTATACTTGACTCTACCTGCCACTAGCTCTTCTCTCCCTCTTTGCTTTCTGTAGCTTTCTCCGGGCCATATCATTGTCCTCAGCTTTCCCATTGACCCCCTTGCTCTGCTTAAATATGAAGCATTCAAATATTTCAAAATACAGTCAGAATGTAACCAAAATCATCTACTGGTCACAATCAATGACAGCTGAACTACACACACAAATAAATAGTGTGCTTGCCATTTACATAAAAACAGTTTCATAGGCTTGTAACCATCTACTTTCAAGTATTGACATCCTGACCTTTATTAATTCAATCATGCTCGTATCACTTGTTTTCTTTCTTTAGTTCTTAATTTTGCACCTTATCTAAAAATATACTGCCTTTTTACCTCTGTAGTTCCATCATTAATTTGAACTGAATAAAATTGTGGTGTTTTATACTAGTTGATTACATTATCAGGTGTCCACAATCCATTTATTTCTGCAAACATTATCTTCTACTTCTAAAAGAAGTAAAACTTGGAAACAGTGATCATAATCTTTCTGGTCTCAGTTTCAATTATTCTAATGTGTTCTCTTGATCATCTTAATGCTTTAGCAAGAGTGTGGATATTGGTGAGCATGTTCTTAAAAGCTGCACTGTTAAAAATTGAGTTGGTGACTTATAAACAAAAAGATCAAAGTATTTATATCATCAACAACACTGAGTTTGTACTGTTTTATCCATCATTCTCTTTGGTTAAACAAAATAGGGAGAAGTATGAAGTCTCTAGTAAACGATCGACATTCCTCTGAACCAAGTTTATTATTCTTCAGGAGTTCTATTACCCACAAAAATAAAATGACAAGGTATTGTAAAATTTCACTAATGAGATTTTATAACAATTCCATAAATAAATACAATAATAAAATCAAAATAAAATAAATAAGAATATCTAGGCAGTGGTGAGCTGTTATGGGTTCATCCGGGTTTGGGAGAACCCATAGCTAACATTATGGCTGGTTTGGAGACCCTCCAAATCCCATCCCTGGCTGGCCCCGCCTTGCCCACCCCACCCCTCCCAAGAATCTCCTCGCAGCCCATTTTGGATGAGAGCTAAGTGCAGGGGCCATGTGGAGGCTCGGGGAGGGGGAAAAATGGGCCTCCTAGAAGCTCTGGATGGCCTCTGGAGTCCAGCAGATTTCGCCCTTCCAGAGGCTCAAGGAAAGTCTCCAGAGCCTGGGGAAGGCTAAAACGCCCCCCCACCATGATGCAACTAGGCCACACCCACCATGGCCATGCCCACCCAGCAATCCGGCAGAGAACACATTGCTGAAATGTTTGAAGCCCACCCCTGTATCTAGTCCTTCCCAAGGACCTGAGACAGGCAGAGGTTGCTTCATGGTGTTAAAGGTATTGTTGTAAGATTTAAGCTGCTTTTTGCAATTGACTGATGGTGATTTTGTAAATGTCAATGGTGTTCAAGTAGTGCTCTAGTTGTTTTGGGATTGCATCTAATCTGTCCATCTGCTTGAATTCTTTATTCACAGAGCACTTCAGTTTATTCATTTTCTATTACTTAGCCTATTTTGTGGTGTCACTAGTTCTTGCTTGCAGGCAAATAGTATTTCATGCAGATATTCTAGGTATTTCTAAAAGTCTGGGAATAAACATGCAGCAATATATCTATCCATACCAAATCATTAAACAGCATCTTTAGCTCTTCTCTTACAAAATTCAGTACCCAAATGAACTTCTTTTTTTTAACCAATTCAAATGTATAACTTTTCATACAGTCATTGTTTGACTCTTAAACATTCGGTTTTGCATAGCTAAATTATCTTAATAATTTTAATATGTTTTTATTTGTCATATAGCATTCTTTCTCTCTCTTTTTTGGGGGGGCAAAAACCACTTTTAATACTAAAACCTTGTCTCTGAAAGTTCTATCTTTGAAACCTTGGGCAGTAAGGGATGCTGTTGATATCTTTTTTCAGTGCTTGGATGTTGTTAGAATCTGGATGGGATAGAAGAGGGTAAGCTGAAGCCAAAGAAGATGGAGGCATTTATTTCTGTCAAGATCCTCCTCTGATGCCATTGCTATTTCTGAAGGTGGAGGGTGGCACCGTCTCTGAAAAAGCAGATTAGCAATATGGGGATTCTAGACTCATGGGTCCTGCTACCTGAGGTTTTGTCCACTTTCAGTTGGTGTATCTGTTGTAGCCTTGTGCAAGAAGACTCACTACATGACTGATGCCCTCACTGCCACCCAGTTAGACTGCTGCCATGAGTGTCACCTAGGGATGCTTTTAAAAGAATTTTACACCTGTGGTTAGTTCCCAATGTAGCAGTCAATGTGTTATCTGGCACCAACTGTTGGAAGCAAATTACAGCTTTTCTACAGATCCTGCACTGGCTTCTGAATACAATTTAAAGTACTGCATTTGATCTTGATAGGAATATCAGTTCTTTGGAAGAGCCTCCCTGTGGAAATAAATCTGGGCCCCTCTTTGATTGCATCCAGAAGGATGCTCAGCACAGAAATGTTCTAAAGTGGTGTATCCAAGAGAGGTAAATACAAAAAATTAAACGAATTGCACCTGAAGAATAACATGAATCCAACAGCTGTCCTTTGTCAAAATCTTTACTGCATCTATTTGTGGTGGGATCTCAACAACAATTTTATTTAGGGGACTGGCAATTCTTCTTCCATGTCCTTGTCGCTTCCTTCTCCTCCTCTCCCTCCTCGCCTCTCTGGCTATCTTACCTCAGTCATTGTCTAATAACCAGGATTACCTTCATTTATTGTGGGGCACAGTCTTTTCCTGCTCTCTTTATGTTTTTGGGGTAGTTGATAACTTCAAAATGTGTGTGCTTAGACTGCAGATCCTCTGCCATATTAAAAAGTGTTTTTCCCGGTCATGTGCCAATATTATAATTCAGACTGCTGTGCAATGCAGCAAAATTATAGTTCCTGAAGCTTTGTGAAGTACATGCCCTCTTGTGTTTCTTTCTTTATCAGATTCAACATAGTCTAACACAGTCATCACATGTCTTCCTATAAGGTATTTTAGTTACCAAAAATGACGCCTGGTCAATGGGATGCATCACTGAAGTTATATTTTGAGGCAAAAACATACATGCATTTCTTGTGCCTTTGTTTTGTTTTTATAAACAAAGTTTTATTGGTTTTTGGATGTTTTGCAAAAGGAAAAGGTATGGGGAAGGTTACAAATTGTGGCAGCCGCAAACTGCGGTAGGTATACGCCCCCTCCAGACTCATGGTGTACATTTGCATAGCATTCAAATATTACATAATATAACATATAGTCAGTGTGATAAATTCAAAAATAATTTCAATCAATTTGTATCCTGTGGATTTTCTTACTTATTTGTGTGATCTGAGCTTTCTTGATGTCGCCCCATCTCCCCCCGTTGGCAGTGCTCCGGCCCCTCCCGTGTCTTGTGTATCTACTGGGATTCTTGTGCATTTGTTGATTCATTGAGCATTATCAAGATTTAGCTTAATGTTTTCAGATGATATTTTCAGCGTCTCATTTTGATACATTCTAATTTTTGGCACAGAAAAACTGGAGACACAATCATGATGACGTAAACCATGCATTTGGTGAATTATAATATATGACTGGCAGTTGATGCATGATGTCTTCCAGCATTCTTGGACTTACCAACAGCATCTGTGCATTGGCATTTGCTGAAAAAGAACACAAGATCCATTCCTTGCGGATTTTTATTCCTACTATTGATCTGTTTTGCTCAAGTGTCTGACCTTTGGGGGGATGGGGGACTGAAAACCAGAATGCACCAGTCTCCACAGCATTGTAAATTTGGGACAGTATGAGTCATGCATCATCAATGAAAGGGTCTGTCTCCTCCATAGGTGCATTCAGTATTTCATTGAATGTTCACTTGTTAACAATACCATGACATTTACAGAATCACTGCAGCTTCCCAATACTGGCTTTGAATGTTGTGTTCATGTGGTTTGCTATTTGTAAATATAAATGCTGCTGCTGAGCATACTGTTTTAGCACTGCTTCATTGAATGATGTTTCCTGCACCATTTTCATGTTTTCTTCCCCCATCATGCTTTCTAGATAATTGACAAAATTCTCTTCTTTATACCATGTTTTACAAATACAAGCAATGGGCATCCCAAATCTAATTTTTCACTAATTCTTAATTTCTGCTTTTATTCAGATTTGCTCTTTATTTTAAGCCTACCTTTGAAGCCTTTGAAGTTATAGCAAAGTACTCTATGATATTGTGCTTTTCACAGTCAAGGGAAGAGTCAACATACCCATTTACTTTCTCCAGGTCCACCAAATTGTTCATTTGTTTGTTTGTTTTTTTGTTTTTTGTTTCCTGCCAGCATGCCATCAACCAACACCAGTATGCAAATTCACCAGCAGTGAAACAGTACCTAACCTGAAAAAAAAATGCTAATGCCTGCACAGAATCTATAGAGACTGTTTGGAAATAATGGATCTGTCCAATCAATTTACTTCTTGATTTTTTCCCTTCCATGATGATTATAGGATTTACATACTCTGAAGGTTGATTTATAATTTATAATTGCCACCTGTTCTATTCATTTAAGTACTTCTCCAGTTTTTTTCTTGTTCTCTACAAGCCCCTAGAGATACATGCAGATTTAATATAATTGAACTGTGACCTGACCTATTTTTTTTCAAAATATATTTCTAAAGCTAAAAAGTGCAGTCATCTTTTAGTTAAAAGTGTATGTTTAGTTATGGCAGGTGTATATTGACTCCTGACAATCAATCAACTATGTATATGAGGGAGGGGAGAAGGGAGGGGGTGAGAGAACACACAAATAAAGGTAGAGGAACTTCTACCAAAGATCAAATAAAGATAAAATAAGCAGTAAAAACTGTCAACAGCATCAAATTAAAAATAATATTTTCTCTCTGACTGAAATAGCAGCTGATAAAAAGAAGCCACTCTATTAACAACAGTTGAATTGTGATCGTGCAAGTGGAGGTGTACAGCATCGATGAGGTCATCATTTCTTGCCAGTACTGTATTAGATTTAATTAGCGATTTGCTTTCATTCCTAGAACAACTTTAACCTCAGAATCAACTACTTGAACTTCATAATGATTTTGTGAAGCAGTGTTGCTTGGTGTGGCCTCAGAAGTGTGCCTTCTCTGTCATGGCACCTGCCTTATGGAACAGGCTTCCTTGGAGATATGCTTGGACTGGGGCCAAGATGTTGATAGAACTAGCATGGGAATGGGGCCTCAATTCAGTTTGTTGTTTAAAATTCTGTTTTTAACATATCGTATTTTTATTTTGTTTGCCACCTAGAGTCCTTCTGGAAGATGAATGGCTATATTTGTTAAATGAATAAAATCCTTTGATTTAAAGTCTGTTCACATTTTCCCAACAGTTGCAGTGTTTGTCCTGAATAAATAACTAATCCGATAATTAATTTTTATAGAAATTAATAAACACTAAAGGAAAATTCATTTGTTTGTGCTCCTGTATCTATATCTAAATATTCAGTTTTATGTCTGTAAGCAAGTAAAGCAACTAGTCTTCTTCTAGTTCAACTGGATTCAACATACCAATAATTGTCCAAATTATTTAAGCATTTTTTTCCAAAATGAACATTTGTTTACAGTCCATTCAGAAGACTGCTCGAAGTCCGTTACTCGTGGCTCTTTTATTTCTCATCTAATTTTTCTTCTGAAATGTATGTCTTTCACTGTGTTAACTTTTTTCTTATGTGATAACTTTCAAATGTATCATTTAACATACATATCCCTGGCTTATCTGCGTCTCCTCCAGTATTAAACAAAGCATCAAACCCTCCTTCTCCTTCTCCTTCTGCAGCATGTATAAGTAAGGTTACCTGTAATTTTTCATTCTTCATTCATCAGCGCTGCTAGCCAGACAACATAGTTAAGTAGAATGTGTTACCTCTTCTCCTACTTTCAGCTGCATTTCCTTCCAAGTTTAACTAATTTGTAGAGTTGAGTTGATCTATGTTTCTCAGACTTCTTTCTGCCTTCTTCAGAATCCATCCTGCTCCATGTTATGTTATCCCAAGCAAAGAATTCAGAGGAAAGTAGGATAAAACCAAAATACTTCACTGCTCTGAGTCATTACTAATTGAGCTAAGTATACAGCTTTACTCAAATATAACCTTAACCATAGTTAATATAAACATGCTTTACCATGGTATTTTTTGTGGTATCCTCATTCTTCCACATCCCTTTGCCATGGTTTCAGCTCCTTTCTTCCCTTCCTACATAATTCATTACACCATTCCACCATCTCACGTCTTCTTAAAGATTCTTGGTTATTTCCCCATACTTTTCCAGGTTTCCCCTCCACACTGCTTCCTCTACTTGGATGGATTAGTTAAAGTCTCTCTCAGTGACACTCAGTTTACTCTTCAGGGGTAATGATGGATCATGACTGCAGATGGATGGATTCTTTCCTTCCTTCCTTTTCATGTAGGAAGGGGGAAATAAAGCCATGATTGTTTTTACATAGTAAATCCTTGTCTGGTATATGCCTTTATGGTGCATTTTCTGGTGTATAATCACATGCAAGACATTATTATAAAGAGTGCTGAGGCAGCAAAATATTATTGGCAGGTTTTCAGGATTCTTAGCTTTGTGCTAGATTGCAATACGGAACAAAATGAAGGTAACAGTTGAGAGTTTCTGTTCTACAAATGATTTTGGGGGTATTAATCATTCTTGCATTGCTAAACAGATGGAATATGCAAATAAAAGATGAGCTATGCTGTATACAGAGAACTCTGAATTTATGTTTGCAAACAAATGTGTACTTGTTACCTATGAAGCATGAACACATACATCTCTTAGAAGACCCACTGAATTGCTTAGGTCTTTCCCTCTGTTTAGTGTGCTTCATTTTACATTATGACAGTTTTAAGTGAAAAGTAGCTTGTGTATATAGGGAATTAATTTTGACTCAGCGGGCATCTGTATTCAGATCTTGACTTCTGGGGAGTAAATTGAGAGATACTACTGGCTGGTTGTTGGTTTTCTTCTGATCTCTCAGCAATGAGTAGAAACACATGTATGCATCATATGACATGTTAAAAATAAACACCCAGGAGGCAAATATCCATTTCTAGGTGTATTTGAAAAATTGTCATTGGTCACAAGTGTAGTTCCTTACTCTAAATTCCATATGCAATATATTTCCATGCCATGTCTCATTATTATAAACCTCGGAGTATTTTAACATCAAAATATAAAAAGTATGATATAACAGAAATACATATATGATATTTCTAGCTTCAGGTTTGGGAAGCAGACAGACAGATAGACAGACAGACAGACAGACAGACAGACAGAAATTCTATTTTCACAAATGTTCTGAACAAGCTATAGAAATACCTTCTCCATTCTCCAAACATTGCCCTGAAACAATTCCACTCACTTCTGCAATTAGTGAGTGGAATATGATAATGATTTCCATCTCTTTTTGTACTGCAGATAAAACTATTGTAAATGTGGAGCTTATGACCATGTTCAGCTTTGCTATGCTGAAAAAGTCTTGATTTTTTAAAAACCATTTTTATATAGTTTGATAGAAAATAAATTGCTTGTAAAACATCTTTGGAATATTTGTTGATGAAATTCTCATGCATAATGTGTGGGACCCTTGTCCTTGCCAGCTGTATTTTATTGTGTCCTGTATTTTATTGTACCAACTAAAGAGGTCGACAACACCTTGGCTTGCCATACTTCATTTCATTGCAAGTAAAGTTTATTGAAATCCCAGCACAAAGGTATTGCTATAAGCTTTTTCTGAAGCAGGAAGCAGGATAGTCAGTGAGACAATTGAATGATGACAAGATGTATATTAAAAACTAACATCTTCTACTATTTTGTAACAAAGAAGTACCACTAAAACATATTTAAAAGAAGTTCTGAAACATTCTAAAATGCTTTCCAGGCCTAGCTGGAAAGCTAAGCCAAACAGCATAGCCCAAATACACAAATACCCAGTGTGTTTGAGTTTATCCTTGCTTATCTATACCCTGGTGAAAATTTAAACCTATAATTATGGTGCTGGGATAGCCAGCCAACGCTTGCAAATTATTCTGCTGAACCATCTCTTTACCCAGCCAGATAATTCTCTTCCTCCCGCCGCTCCAAATTCCTCTTTGTGTGGCATATTGCATCAGAAACACCTATCTTGGGAGTTCTAGACAGTCGTCATAATCTAGTTTCCATATTTTAGCCAGACAAAGTAAGTATCTTCTATGCTATTTTGAGAATTGTTATTATAGTATCAGTCTCTGTACTTGCTGAAACATTACTAGGAACCTATTATCATATATCTGGCCATTTCTCTCAGACAGGTCAGAGTAGAGCCAAGATGGAAATTCCAGTAGAAAGCTAAGATCTGAAAACCTCTTAGCTGATGTGAAACATGCTCATTTTTCCCACCTCACAAAATTGCCTATTATGATTTTCATTTGAATACATGTTTGATTGAATTGAATAAATCATAGTGCCATACAATGGTATAAGCTCCCGGCCTTGCCCAGCTCCTACCAACCTACAGTTCGAAAGCATGCAAATGAGAGTAGATGAATAGATACCACTTCTGTGGGAAGGTAACAATGCCCCAGGATATCATGCTGGCATATGACTGCGGAAATCTCATCAGACAGGACTGGCTCAATGGCGATTGAAATGGAAATGGGCCCCTATAGTTAGCAATGACTAGCAGAATAAAATCAGCAGAAAATCATTTATCTTTTTGATTGAATTAGATTATGGCAACCAGCTATATAAAGTGCTGCTCTGGGAAATCATCTGAGGGTTTCAATGGGGAGACTTATAGGCATTTCTTCTTCTCCACATGTAACACTTTATGAGGTGCAATGCCTCCTCACAAGTTTCCCAGTGCAATTCATGAAGATATAAACCTTACATGGCATCAAACTGGATTATGTTCAGAACCTCCCTGTCTCCCAGGGATAACAGCTAATTAAATTAAAATAAAATAAGTTAATGGCGAAATTTAAGACTGTTAACATATTACCCTCAGTCCTTTTCTTTGTTAGACTAGACCTTGTTCCTCAATCATTCATCCTATGGTTTAGCCCAGTGGTAGTCAACCTTTTTCTACCTACCGCCCACTAATGGATCTTTCTTGATGGAAAAATCTCCTTACCGCCCATCAGTTTTTGCGCAAGTGCGGAATATTTTTCCTTTTTATCTCCTTTTTTATCTTCCTTAGGGCTATGTACAAAAGTAAGGCTGAGCTAGTTAGCCCACTTATTATTATTAGCCAACAATTCTCTCCTGCCTTTTCTTTCTCCTATTTTGCAACTGCTCTGCTCCACTTCTGCCTGTCCCTGCTAACAGTTTCTACTCCTCCCCTTCCTCTTCCCACGTGTTTGCAACTGCTCTGCTCCACTTCTGCCTGTCCCTGCTAACAGTTTCTACTCCTCCCCTTCCTCTTCCCACGTGTTTGCAACTGCTCTGCTCCGCTTCTGCCTGTCCCTGCTAACAGTTTCTACTCCTCCCCTTCCTCTTCCCACGTGTTTGCAACTGCTCTGCTCCGCTTCTGCCTGTCCCTGCTAACAGTTTCTACTCCTCCCCTTCCTCTTCCCATGTGTTTGCTTGTGCACGCGCTTGCGCTCACCTGCGCACTCGCACAAAAGGAGGTTTTAACCTCCGAAATCCCTAACGCACGCATTCTCACACGCGTTAGTTCAAAAGGAGGTTTTAACCTCCGAAATCCCCACCGCCCACCTGGAATCCCAAAACGCCCACTAGTGGGCGGTAGGGACCAGGTTGACGACCCATGGTTTAGCCTCCAGAACCCTTGTCATCTTTGTTACTCTTTTCTGCAGTTTTTCTAGGATTTCAACATCTTTTTTTCTATTGTGGTGACCAAAATTGGATACAGCATTCCAAATGTGGTCTCATTAGTGGAGTATAAATAATTTATCACTTCATTTGATCCTGAAACTATCCTTCTGCTGAGGTAATCTAGGACGGCATTAGTTTTTTGGGGCAGCTGCAGCACACTGCTGGCTCATATTTAAGTGGTAATGTACTAGAACAGCACAAGCCCTCTCACAGTTACTACTGTTAAGCCAGGTACTACCAATTCTATACATGCACATTTGGTTTTTCTTACCTATGTGTAGGACCTTACTTTCCTCATCATTGAATTGTATTTTATTGGATAGGGCCCAGTATTAAAGAATGACAGGCTTCTCCTGAATCTTGAGTCTATCATCTAAAGTGTTCACTATTTTCCCCAGCATAGCATTGTCTTCTATTCCCTCATCTAGACCATTTATGAAGATGTTGAAGAGTACTTGGCATAAGATAGAACTTACATTTTAAAGAACATGATAATATCAATATATTCATCTATCTATCATCTATCTATCATCTATCTATCATCTATCTATCTATCTATCTATCTATCTATCTATCTATCTATCTATCTATCATCTATCTATCTATCATCTATCTATCTATCATAATGGCTGTGGGTGTGTATGTTCCAGCATAACTCTGGAATGTCTTGAGCAATTTCAACCAAACTTGGTACACAGATGATTTACTCTCTGGAAACAAATATTATGGGGGTAAGGCACCCCTAAAACCTCTTGGTGTGTGTGTTCTGTTAAGATACAGCCTGTTCTGCCTTAAATGGCTTCTACTGTGCAGCGCAATGGAGTTGCCATGGTAATGGCTTCACAGTACTCCACAAGGAGGCTCCCTCTGGTAAGGGGGAAAATCCAACATTAGAAATTACATTTGGTCTGGATATTTTCCACTATAAATAAATACCTGGGTTATTGGCTAGTGTGACATAAATTACACACACACACACACACACTCAAGAAAAGATTGGACAACCATTTGTATGAGATGGTATGAAGACTTTTCCCTTGGGCAGGGTGTTGGACTCGGAGACCTCCAAGGTCTCTTCCAGCCCTATGAGTCTATGATTCTAGGCCCATAACCAAAGTGGCCAAGGAGCGCTAAGTATATCCTTACTGAGTATATCCCTACTCCCAATGGCATCATCACTACTGTAATATGTTTTCTGTTCTGTTATCAATTCTATCCATGGTCAGACTTGGGTTGGCAGAAGAGGAGAAGCACTAGTTTAAGCTGAAACAGCTAAAACTGAATTTAAGATGCTTCCACATGATTAGATGAAGGCAGCAACATGAAGATATGCTCTTTAAAAGTGGTTAGTGAGTGACTTCCGGTTCCGGCTGCGGATCGCGATGGGCAGGCATTCCTCGCCCTGTGCACTCCTGGTGGGCTCCCCACTGATCCGGGGGGCACAGGATGCCCTGGAGGGGCTCCTGCTGAGGGGGCGGCGTAGCGGGGAATCCCCTGTGTCGGCGGCGGCCGGGGGGGCTCCCCGCATCGCCCTAGGCATCGGGAAGCAAGAGGGGAGGCGCCGCGGCGTCTTCGCGATGAGGCAGCTGGAAGAAAGCAAGATTTGAAGGATGCAGCTGCTGTGCGGTGAGGTGGAAACTTTCCCCCGTTCCCTTGCTCGACTGAAGGAAACAAAATTGCCAGCCCATTAGAATTAACTTTTCAACTTGTCTTGGAGAAGCGTGACTGGAGGGAGGGGGATTTCCCCCCCCTTGGACAAGCGGCTTTAAACGGTTTTGTTCCCTGCCCCCAGAGGAGGAGTAGTGGGGGGAGCCATGCAACGAAATCATGCTCATAGCAAAGGCAGATTTTGGACTGCAATTGTGTAAATGAGGTGATGATCTGAAAACTTTGAAAACTTTTGGTCTTTGCCTTCTGATTCCGGAGCTGGCAGGGCAAAATGGCACACTTCCATCGTCTTCATAGACACTGAAACTTGACTCCACCCATAGAAGCTTCAGGCATTTTGTCTTTGTCTCCGTGACACTCAGATAAATCTCTTGTTACATTTGACTCTGGGCCTGGAACAACGGACTTTATTATTTTATTGCCAGGAGTTGAATCCAGAAAAGGCTTCTATCTGCTTGGACTCTCAGCCTTGTAACCTCTCTTGGCGGTTTTCCTCTCTAAATGTTTCCTCTCTGTACTGACATTGTTATCTCTTTGCTCATTACAATGACATCCAAAAGACCGCCCCCGGGAAGCCGGGTTTTGCTGTCTCCGCCCCGACATCCTCAGCATCCAGCCCCAGCGGACAACAGACTTTAACTTCCTTGCTTCAACCCAAGCCTTCTGAGGTGGACTTTCAGCAGATGTTTCAACAACTTTTAAAGGGACAGGAGGATTTAAAAAATCAACTAAAGGAGATGAATGAGCAGCTTAAAGAGAACCAAGACCGGGCGATTAAAAACTCACAGAGACTGGATCTTTTGGAGGAGGGGACGGCTGAGATGAGGGGGGAGGTGAGGGGAGTGCAGAAAGGGAACCAAGAGCTTGAGAACCATCAGATAAAAATGGAATTTGAAAGAATGTCCTTTTTCCTTAGGTTTCAAAATGTGATTGAGGCGGATGATGAAGATCTAAGGGACATTATGACAAACCTTTTGGCTGAATATATCAAAAAAGACAAACAACAGATGGGGTGGGACATGGACCTGGTTTATAGAGTAAACTCAGCATATGCTAGAACACATAACGTTCCAAGGGAGGTACACATTAAATTCCTTAGAAAGACTACAAGAAATGAGATTCTGAGTGCACAAAGGGGGCAAGCACTAAAATACCAGGATAGAGAAATAGCCATTCTGAAACAGATCCCCAAGAAAGTGAGAGAGAAAAGAAAAAACTATTCGCTACTAGCGAAGAAATTATACCAGAAAGGGGTGTGGTTTAGATGGCTGATGCCTGAAGGTATGCTAATATTCTGGGAGGACACAAGAGTCAGAATCAACACAACCACAGAGGCTCAGGCCTTTATGGAAAAAAATAAAGCCCTCCTAGATAAACCTGATGATACTACACCAGACACACAGGACACGGGAGGGGCAGGAGCTCTGCTGGCGGGGGGGAGAAGGGGCAACATCGAGAAAACTCAGATCACAAAAATGAACAAGAAAATCTGTTTGATGTAAAATGATTGAAATTATTTGAAGATAAAAGTTTATATGCTGACAAAGTACTATTAACTTGTAACAATCTAATGTATTAATATGAGCACAGGGGGAGGGACCACCTCCGGCATATTGTAACTGCCAAAATTTGTAACCTATTACACTACCCCTTTCCTTGTTTATTTTTTAGAAAACCAATAAAATTTTGTTTAAAAAAAAAGTGGTTAGTGAGTCATCTTCATTAGGCAGTTCCCCTAATTGAAGGAGAGTCTCCATAGATTATCTGTTGGATTGGAGTTGTAGATTCACTTACATTTTTTCTTGCACATAATTGTATCTCTTGCTTTCTCTCTGTGTGTATAATAGATTGTTTAAAGAAAAATCTTACAAAGAGTCTTAACCATTTTGAATTAAAGCTAAGAGGATGTTATCAATGTGGAAGGGAGTAAAAACTGATTTTCTAATAATTTCTAATGGGTTTTGTGTAGCCTTGTTAAATTACATTTTATAGATGGCAACTGAACATTTATTGTTAATAAAAAATTATAGCTATTGATAGTTGTTTATATTTGGAGTAACATTTGGTCTATTGCCAACTCTTTTCCAATTTCTATAAAGGCAGGGGAAATTATTACCGTTAGAATTGTATGATTAAAGTCTATTATTGTGAAATTAACATAAAACACTAAGAAACCTTTTTAAAGTAATTCATTCTACTTCATAAAATGATCTAATTCCAAACTACTATTGCTAACTATAGAAAAATTGCATTAAGGTTAATAAAACATTAATGGACAGATAAACACCTGCATATCTACAAATTAAATCTAGATGCATTTGTCTCAGTCTATCCTTTATAATCTTATATATACAAAAAAAAGTGGAAGAAGGTCAAATGATTTCAGTGAAATACATTACTCTTTGTTTATGTCTGCTGCAATTAAGTATAAGAAAATTCATCAAAATTAATTTGGCATAATTTTTCATTTCTACCTTCCAGTTCATTCCACTTACTTTTATACAATATATCTTGCATTTTTTTGAAAAAAGCTTGCACTCCCGTAGTTCATAATATATGTATCCTTGAATGGAACTCTTCAGTCATGAACTGAATCATAAAATTTGGGAAACTGTAGGCATTCGGACAGTTTGTATATAGATTTAATTAATGTAAATTGGGTAGGTTTGAATAGAAATGCAGATACAACAAATTTATCTCCTGTCCTCAGTCTGAAAGTAAATCAATAATTTCAAATTAGAAGGAAGAAGAAGTATTTACATTTTAAACTACAAAATCCCCACAAAAAGACAGCCAGAGGTAGGATGAAGGAAGATTGAAGGAAAGTGTAAATCTTTTCATCAGATTTGACGTACGGTAAGTCAAATTTCTAAAACTAAAGTAAAGGATTTAATTAATCACTATCCTCAGGGATCTATTTCAAATCCTGATCAAACTTTATTTTGCATAATAACAGACACCCTTTTAAATTAACAATTTATGATGTAGCAGAAACATAACAATCAGTCAAAGTGCAATGTTGAAATGTCAGTAGATAGCATCATGCACTACATTGACTGCTCCTAACCTGAACTATGATTCCTCTCTCCCACCCCCCCACCCCCCACTATTTTTTTGGATAGTGGTTTGTACATTCCAAGGGAGAGGGACTGCTCAAACACCATCCATCTGGCTTTGTGCCTAAGGCAGGATTAGACCTCAGAGTCTTTCGAGTTTCTAGCCTGATGTCTTAATTAGTTGAATGAATGAGTAGATAGGCTAATTTGATAAGGCTACTGATTACCAATTACCTGTAACATATTTATGTTGTGTTGTATGTTAAGACAGATCTCTTTGCTGCTCTGCCAGGCAAGTGGTTTGGCACTTCAGGACAATCCCACAGGGGTCATATTCTCTGAGGTATTTTTGAAGGAAAAACAAAATCATGGCAGCCACTTCTTTTCCCCACAGGGATATCCCTGGGAATCGGTGGTGGGTTGTTAACTGGTTTACTACCGGTTTGTTCATGCTCTCTTGTGCTTGCACTTGCACGCATGTGTCCAGGCAGGTGGGCGGAGCCTACCTTCATGGCCACTACCGGTTCGGCCAAACTGGGCCGAACCGGGAGCAACCCACCTCTGCTGGGAATTACCCTATAGCAGCAGATGTAGGTTCTCACTTAACCCTTTGCTCTCAGGAATCCACAGAGGTTCCAGAAGCCAATGTAAAAGCCAATAAACAAAAAGGGGGCATGCCCAATAGCAAAACCAAAGGCATTTGAAGAGACAGTTGTACTTCATTCCAGAGGCAGGAATGGCAGTCTTCTCTTCAAAATTGAGAAGCAACAAAACTGCCTCACTGTATTTTAAGTTTTAGCACCAATTCGTTGTGGAGGTGGAAGCAGAGAAATCCTTAGGTTCATTCTCAGTAATGATAAGTCATTGTCTGACATAATTCAGTTTCATGGTGTTATCCAGCCCACCATTGCATGACACAGTGAAGCCTTGAAAACCACAAAAAACAACAACAACATTAATTTGATGCAAATGTATGGGTATTGAATTAATTCATATGTGTTGATTGATTTTCTTTGCCCCAGCCCTTCTCCTTTTTGCAGCGTTGTCCTCAAGTGTACAAAATCAAATGTTCCCCTTGACGTTGCACTGCCTAGATTTAGATCTGAAGTGAACTGAGGCTTCAAGCTGTCTACAGCCTTATAACATTTAATGTGACAAAAGAGTGAAATGATTAAGTGCATGATTGGAAAGTATAATATTTATGGTTAAATTACACTTACTTGAAATCAAACTTAATTTTTTATTTTGGGCCCACACATTTCTTTTGGTAATGTTAGCCTCATGATACCACTCAAAGACTAAGTTTGGCACTTGATGATAAAAAGCTGTGAATTGTTTATTTATAGCAATAAGAGGGTGAATCACTATATCCTCAAAGTGTACCACCAATGTTTGGGAACTGTAAAATGACATTTTCTAGAGTAGATATCAATAAACTGTGAACAAACCAGGAAGCTTTGAAGGATGGTTAGATGTAGTTAATCCTCCTTGTTGGCTTCACAGCCAGTTGATGCACGAAATTATGGGTTCTGACTTATGTCCACCCTTTCTCATATCAAGAATTATACTTCTGGCATCTCCACTATACATAGCAATCCTGTTTTCCAGATTGTTTAATTGTTTAGAACTCTCTAGCCAATTAGGGATTATCTATCTCTCCATAGCACTGCAGATGCCAGCTGGGAACAATTTGCTTCTTCATCACTTCTCGCCATTCCATAGAGAGAGCAAAGGACTGAGACCATCACCTAGTGTAACTTGCACAAAACTTCCATAATGTTCAGAAGTCCATCACATTCCATAAATCTTCAAAACAAAACAAAATTAGGTGCCCTCTAATTAGGAAGAAAATTTGAATTTTTGTCTCAAAACAGCCCTGCAACTGGCAGAGTGCTGGCAGATCTCTGCATTCCTAATATAACATGAGAAAAATATGAACATCTAGAAGTATTTTTTTTTATATTTAAATGGGAAGGAATTTGCAAATATATATATATAACAGCAGGCAAACTGCCTGAAACCATGGAAAAAGTTTCTGATAGCAAGAGCAATTAACTAATGGAACAGCTGCCTCCAGAAGTTGTGGGTGCTGCATTATAGAGGTTTTCAAGAAAAGACTGGGCAGCCATTTGTCTGAAATGGTCTAGGGTGCTCTTGCTTGAACAGAAGGTTGGACTAGAAACCCTCCAAGATCCCTTCCAGCCCTATGATTCTATGATCCTGGAGGAACAAGAAACAGATAATAGAAGCCATAGAGTTGTGTGATATAATGGAGGCAGTATATAGCCACAATAAATACCACTGTTTATGGTACCTGGTGTTAATATCTATAATTAGGGGGGAATAGAGGCCCATTAGTAGAGTTGAATAGATAGCTATAGCAAGGTCATCCCATAGTATTATCAGATGCTACATGCTGGTTGTAAAGGTCACAGTATGATGATCATTATTTTCTTTATAGCTTCTGTGTAACATTTTAGATGGTATATAACCTTAACCATGCATAGTTCGGAGGTCTTTGGCTTCATTTGGCTGTGAGCCCAGCAAACATTATAGCTGTGCAGACCAATAAAATAGAACCCTTGTTGCATCTCTTTTCAATTGTGTTGGTTATCTAAGTGGGCATTTTTCCACAGCCGTTGTCAGATAGACTACTCTGGGGGGGGGGGAAGAATTCCTATCTAGTGCAGGCCTTTCAACACACCATTACACATTTCACCTAAGGTTTAGTGTGGGCCAAAGTGAGAGCTTAGTGATATGTGACATATGGTAGCTTGCCTGGAGAAAACCCTTGGTTCAATATTAGTTAAGTTAACAAGGCTGAGAAAATAATTTTTAAATTAAACTACAACAACCATGGGAGAGTTCACCATTCTCTAATTCCTTTTGCTCAGTAGTTCTTCTCTTCCCACACTGGGCAGACTCCAATTTCTCAGCAGCTGCTTGCTTAGTTTCTCATTTAGAGAATTCAAATGCTCTACAAGCAATATTCTAAGAAGTAATAAAACAGGCTAAGGACTGGATAGATTTATTGGATAACGACACACCAGTTTTACAAAGAGAAGAAAAGGAAGAAAAAAGAAAGGAAAGTTAATTAGTAAAAGTCTTATGAAATACAAATTGCTATTATTCAACTGACCACAAGAATTAACTCATTCTGCATAAGCTACCTTTAAAAGAAATTAAACCACAGATTAGAAAGAAGCAAAGAATGGGAGTTTCTTAATAAAACACAGGGAAAAACCTGAATATAGTTGCAATGAAAATCAGTAAAGAATATCATAGTAGCTAAGCAGTTTAGGTTATTAAATACTTCACGGCCCTTGGCAGAGTCCACTCATGCTAGTCAATATAAAGATTTTCTGATTATTAATACATAGGATATTAACTTCCCTGGCTGACCCTGGCCACCTTAGACAAAAAATGCCTCTGTAGCTTTGAGGAAGATTACAGAATATAGAATAAGAGATTTGGAAGGACGTTGGAGGTCTTCTAGTCCATCCCACTGCTCAAGCAGAAGACTATACAAATTTAGACAAAATTTCCAGTTTCTTTTTAAAAGCCTCCAGTGTTGGAGCACCCCAAACTTCTAAAGGCAAGCTTTCTACTGGTCGACTGTTCTTACCATCAGGAAATTTCTCCTTAGTTCTATATTGCTTTTCTCTTTGTTCAGTTTCCATCCATTGCTTCTTGGCTTGCTTTCTTGTGCTTTGGAAAATAGGTTGAGCCCCTCTTCTTTGTGGAAGCCCCTCAAATATTGGAATGCTGCTATCATGCAATCCCTAGTCCTTCCTTTCACTAGACTAGATATACTCAATTCCTGCAACCATTTTTCATATGTTTTAGCCTTCAACCCCCCCCCCCCCAATTGTCTTTGTTGCTCTTCTCTGCACTCTTTCCAGAGTCTCAACATCTTTTTTATGTTGTGATGAACAAAATTGGATGCAGTACTCCAAGTGTGATCTTACTAAAACATCACAAAGGGATAATATCACTTCTTGTGATCTTGATTCTATCACTCTGTTAATGCAGCCTAGGATTGCATTGGTTGTTTTGGTAGCTGCAGCACAATTTTGTTATCTTTCTAGTTGAGCCTATCCTTTGCTATCTTTCTAGCTGAGTTGTCAATCAGCTAGGCACACCTGTCAGAAGCTGCAGGGAACAGGAAAGGTAAGTGGAAGAGAAGGCCCAGGCCTCTCAAGATTGGTGGTGGTGGTGGTGAGGATGCCATTGCACTGGTGGGCCTAACCAGATGAAGGGTCTCCCAACCGCTGTTACGTTTCAGTGGCTGCCAGGCCTCCCAAGCTTCCAGGCATTCCTAGAGGCAGTCCTGTGGGGTCACTTAACAAATACATGAGAAAAGTTGGGATTGTGGTGGTTGGTTGAGTGAGGCATGTATGTCTCACTTAATATCACAATGACTTACAACCAAAATTCCAGGCTCCATTGTGGCCCTAAGTCAAGAACTACATGTATATCAAATAACAATCACCAGTCATTGTCAGACACAGAAACATTCAATTATATGCATTATTACCCATAGGTAATTTCTTTTCTCTTCCAGCAGAAACTGCAAAAGAAAAACAGAATAAGCAGAAAAGAAAAAAGAACAAGAGGATGGAGATCAGGTAGAGGGAAGCTGTGACACTGATAGGGGAAGTAAAGGAAGAGGGAGAATGAATGGGACAAAGATAGAGGGTCATTTTGGGAGGGTCAAAAAAGCCAAGTTGGTGGTCATAACCATGTAGTCAAAACCTTGCTCTTTTTTGCCTTTATGTGCAACACAGATATACAGGATGGATATCAAAAAGGTCAAGAGGTTGGGTGCGACAGGGAAAAAAATAAGAGAAGTTCTGTTAGCTTAGATGCCTTAAAGAGGCTAAAATTCTCCAGACAAGTAACCCTCCTCTTCTAAGACACTAGATATTCACTTTTGTTCTTCCCACCACTCCTTCTCCTCCTCGTTCTCCTCCTCGTTCTCCTCCTCGTTCTCCTCCTCCTCCTCCTCCTCCTCCTCCTCCTCCTCCTCCTCCTCCTCCTCCTCCTCCTTCTCTTCCTCATTCTTGTTCTCCTCGATCTCTTCCTCATTCTCCTTGTTCTTCTCAGTCTTGTTCTCTTCCTCATCCTCTTCCCCTCCTCCCCTCCCCTTCCTCCTCCCTCTTCTTGTGCTTTCCTCTTGGTTAAATATAATATTCGGCCTTTGAAGTGGCCAACTCGTATTTCAAAGTCAGCCTTAGCTATCATAGTCTAATAATGAGCAGTGGTTTTTCTCTTCTTCCTCTGCAAACTCCGTCTTATTATAATCTAGGATATCCCAGGGCTGTAAGCAAGAGTGGAAAGTCAGAAAAGCCCAGGAAAGGAATGGCTACATACTGTGGTATCCATGACCAGGGATAGTGGTGGTGGTGGTGGTGGTGATGGTGGTCAAAAAATGGATTTGTGATCACACAATCAAAACCCCATGGCTTTGTGCAGATGCATCAATGTGGTATTCATCAATGTGGTATTGATGTGTATAGAAAAAGGGGAAGGTTTGGGATTCCAGTGAAAATGATGTCTTGTGAACAATTTCTTTATTGTCACCAGCAAAGTTACAAGGACATATCTCAGAAGTGGAGCTTGACTTGAAGGAGGCTTTATCATATGTTGAAACAATAATACATTTTGGGAGGACAATCCCACATCCCCAACCTTTCCAGATTTCTGAAAAGGGGCCATTTAATATCAGTGTGCCTTTGACCGCAAGGGGAAAGGTTTTTATTTTAAAATTTGAACTGCTTTTTTAAGATTCAGTTTTTATATTTACATGCTATCCAGAGTTCTTTGGGATCAAGGTGAGTCGCTCAGTGAATAAGTAAATTAACGAATACTTCTTTCTGTGACCCCATTTTTATCCCTGTCCCCACAACTAATAACCTCAGAAGTTCAGTTATAAGTCTGGAAACCACCAAATCCATAAGGCTCTTTACAGTATAAATATCTCTGTGGATGGTCTTCCTCTAAGAAGCATGGATTGTAGTTCATATTTGAAGGGACAAATCTTTGAACATCTCCACCTCTATTTATACTGTTCACCACATGGAATATTGTACCTTTCCAAAGTACCAAGAGAGTATTTTATCCCTTGGCATAGGATAATACTGTAGATTGAGTTCTTTAAATATTCTCTAGGAGTACTCAAGTTTAAGCTATTCAATAGGAAGAATTGAAGGGCTGAATTGATTTAAACTCCTCCCTAATTCAGTATATCTATTACATACAAATAAGTGAATAAGCAAATAGCACACTAAGCAGAAGAATTAAATCAAAGGCTTCATTCTTCTCTATAGCTTTCTATTGCACCACTGAAATTAGCATCACTCTCCACATGTTAAAGCAAGGAAGAAGGTCCTCTAGTCTCCCGGGGACCAGATCTGGTAACTTCAAGTTGTTCATTGTGTTGGCCTTCTCCATGTCTACTAGTATGGATGTCTAGTTGCCATTGTGATATCCTCAGACCTGAGATTTGCAGAAAGACTATCTGTGATAGATTTCCCAGTTACAACAATTTTAGCACAGATAGTTCTTGACTTACAACCAAAATTGGGACCACAATCTTGGCCTTTGAGCAAAGTGGTCATTAAGTGAAATGCCCATGTGCCTGCCCATGTGACTGTTTCACTCAACAACCATAATACATACACCGTCAGCTGTGGTTGTTAAGCAATCATACAGATCATTAAGCAGATGGAGTCCCCAGTAATGAGTGCAGGGTGTCTCAGGGATATGGAGGAGATTCGAGGCCACTATAGTCAGGAGCTGAAAATTCTCATGGCCAATATCCAAACAGAATTTTCCATATATGAGCAAAAAAACAATTGCACACACATCATACCAAACCTTCCAGATCCTACACACCCACCTGAACTACCTATCACTCCTTAGTTTACTAAACTGACTCTCTGCTTCGATTTTGTCTCTCGCTTGTTTCTGGTGCTGGCTGAAAGAGCTGACTGCTAAAGGAATTCAACTGTTTTTCATGAATGGAATGGAACTCCTTCAGCATAGAGCAGAAATGGAGCTGAAATCTTTAGGATTTCACCTCCATTTCTGCATCCTGCTGAAGGCGTTCAGCTTCCCTTTGTAGGCAACGTTTTCAGTGAGACAAGAGGGAGACCTCTTAGCAGGTGACAGCAGCTTGCAACCTTCCCTGTTGGCTTTCCCATCGGTCATTTAGGGAAGCTAGCAAAAAAGATTGTAAATGGTGATCAGATGATCATCGGGCAAGCAGTCATATGTGTGAACATGTTGCCAAGCCCTCAGTTCTCAATTACATGACTGCAAGGAGTGGTGATGCAATGTTTAATGATGGCTTTCCAGGCAATCATAATTCCAGACTATCATTAAATAAATGGCTATAAGTTGACAACTACTTATATATTCTCTCTTGAACCCACTCAAGATCCCACTGTCTCTTTGATCATAGATCATCAGCTTTTCAAGTTGAGTGTCCATGCCACATTGTACTCAGAGGTCCTGGATGGCAGCACCATATCCCTACATCAACCATCTGCAGCAAATCTGTAAGCACCAGGCTCCAGGTGGTACCTCTGACATAATTGGATCACTTTCAGATTTTGTGTCCCTTTCTAATTACATAGGTTTTCTTTCATGAATACCATAGAAACCACTTAACCAATCTTAAGTCAAATCTTCTTGTGGTTTCTAAAGCACTTCCAGAATTATAGCGGGAAATCTTCCTTTAATGAAGAAGGGCAATAGAATTTATTCTTCTGGAGTATACTTGCTCTCTTTCTTCTCCAAAAAGCATGGCAGACTCTCAGACATATAATGGGTCTTTGTAATTTTCAGCATTTCACGCAGTTCTTCTAATTCAGGAATATTTCAGCCCTTGCCATTTTTCCACTCCTGTGGAAAGGATGTCGTTTGCATCTATTAATTTGCAGGAATGCCTACTTTCCTAGCACCTTGCCATTCACCTTTCTTTCACTTTATAGTTGAGGGTTCCATTTATCACTTTTAAGCATTGCCATTTGGCCTCTCCATGTTCAGTTCTTCTAAACACATGATACCTGTTGGAGAGTTATCATTTTCTTTCTTTATCTGGATGGCAGGCTTTTACTTTTGCCTTTCAGTATTAAGTTTTCTTGTCAAATAGAAAGAAATAAGCAGGATTTGTGCCATCATCTTCCTTTTATTGCCATACACTTCATCTACTCATATGTCAGATTTCCTCTTTAGTAAGAGTAAGATCGTAATCCAATTATTGAACCATATGGTTATTATAACTTCAGTCTTTCATTCTGCCAGTCTTGGAATAGCTCCTCATAGATATAACACCCATGTATTGTTTCACCAATGGCTTCATTTTTGGTTCATCTTAAAAAAATACCTTAGTAAGCCCACACCTGGAATACTGCAACCAATTTTGGTCACCATGCTACAAAAAAAGATGTTGAGATTTTGGAAAAAAAATCAGAGAAGAGCAACTAAGATGATCAAAGACCTGGAAACTAAACCATATGAAGAACGGCTGTAGGTTTTGGGTCTGGCTAGTCTAAAAAAAAAAAGAATTAGGGATGACAAGTAAGTATTCCAGTATTTGATGGGCTGCCACAAAGAAGAGGGGGGAGTGTCAAATAATTCTCTAAAACACCAGAGAGCAGGACAAGAAATAATGCTTGGAAGCTAATCAAGGAGAGAAGCAACCTGGAATTAGGGGGAAACTTCCTAACAATTAAGACAATTAACCAGTGGAACAGCTTGCCTCCAGAAATTGTGTACACTCCATCACTGGAGGTTTTTAAGAAGAAACTGGACAATCACTTGTCTGAGATAATATAGGTTCTCCTATAGGGGGTTGGACTAGAAGACATCCAAGGTCCCTTCCAGCTTCTATTCTATTCTATTCTATTCTATTCTATTCTATTCTATTCTATTTATTATTTATGGGTTATCTACTTTTATGGTTATCATCTGAGATTTTTTTTATCATTATCTGCAAAGCTGAACTGTCTTTAACAACAACCAGATTTGCCCACTGTGTATACCTTGCATTGCAGATATGGCACTAATGTGCTCTTATGCTCCACATTTATCCTGGCAATCTATAGGTCTGGAAATGACAGTTTCCTTGTTCGCAAGCTGAAGTGCACCCTCAGCTGTGGCTCTTATCAATCTGCCCTGGTTTATGTCTGGGTCAGTCTTTTTACATATGAAGGCCATCTGTCAAGTTTCTGCAGCAGGGGCAGGGTAAATCCCTAGTCTTCAGATAATGCATTCCTGTTCTCTTGAAACTGACCTTTACTAAACTATTTCCCCACCAATTCCTCTTCGGGCCTTTAGGGATTCATAGTTGGCCTCAACAACGTTGATTCACTCTTATGTTGTGTTTCTCTCACCAAAGTCATCTTTATCTCCCAAACCATCCTGACTACTTCACCTAACAAAGACTGGTAGACCAGTGAAATCTTGCTTTTCTACACTTTACACCTTTAAATGATCTGATGCCTTTGCATAGAAATATTCTGATGGCTTTTTCACACACAAAAATATAGTTCAATCCTCCACAATATCATGTTTATCATACTTTGGCTTTTCTCTCAATTATAAAACAGCATGGCTTCCTTTTTTCCTTTTGTACAAGTGTATCTTGCAATCATTTCCTCTTTTTTGCATGTAATCTCCTTTTCTTTGTTCCCAATGATAAAGTATCCCCATATAGGTTCCATTTTAGAATATTTACCTCTAAATGTTAAGGTTAGTATTATTTGAGATCATGGTTGCAGCCCCCATGGGCTGTCAAGAAAAACAGAATTCCTGGCAACTCTGACATTGATTAAATGAATAGTAGAATTTTAAGTCTTGTGTAAAGATGCTCCCTTATTTATTTTACTCCTTTGTCCATGTATCTCCACTCTGTCAAATATATTTAGGCATTTCATTGGAATCAGGGTATTATATTGCTCCTCTTTGCTTTTTCCTCAATTCTTTGACACCAACAGAAAGATTGCTTCTTTTTGATATGCCAAAAGTGCTTTTTTTAAAGGAGGCAAATGGACTTTCTTGTTTTATTTCTTTTAAAACATTTCGCTTCTCATCCAAGAAGCTTCTTCAGCTCTGACAGGATAGTGGGGAATGGAAGGTTTATATTCCTTGCAGACAGCTGGTAATTTGCATCCTTTATTTATTTATTTTATTTATTACTTGAACTTATTAGTCGCCCCCTCTCCCCACAGGGACTCGGGGCGACGTACAAAAGTATTATATAGCGTACAGAGGAGGTAAGAATAAATAAATAAGTTACAATACCTAAAAAAGTTAAAACCCCAGTGAAATTAACCCTTAAAAACTAAAATTACCAATTAAAAATGCCCTGGGCTGGAGAGATTGTAGTATTATGCCAGGTCATACGGAAGGAGCGAAGGTCGGTCGTTGTCCTGATGTCTGGGGGGAGGTCATTCCAAAGGGTGGGGCCCACTACAGAGAAGGCCCTACTCCTGGGCGTCGCCCTCTGGAACTCTCTGGAGGACGGCACCCGGAGTAGTCCCTCTCTGTGTGAGTGGACGGGTCGCAGGGATATATGGGGCAGGACGCGATCCCGCAGGTAACTAGGCCCTGTGCCATGGAGCGCTTTGAAGGTGGTAACCAGCACCTTGAAGCGCACCCGGTAGGCCACAGGAAGCCAGTGCAGCTCGCGCAGGATGGGTGTTATATGGGAGAACCTCGATCTCCCCATAATTACCCGCGCGGCTGCATTCTGGACCAACTGCAGTCTCCGGGTGCACCTCAAGGGGAGCCCCATGTAGAGAGCGTTACAGTAGTCCAGGCGAGACGTCACCAGCGCGTGAGTGACTGTGCGCAAGGCCTCCCGGTCCAAAAGGGGCCGCAATTGGTGCACCAGGCGAACCTGGTGGAACGCCCCCCTCGCCACGGCTGCCACGTGATCTTCCATAGACAGCCGGGCATCAAGGAGGATGCCCAAATTGCGCGCCCCTTCCACCGGGGCTAATTGATCGTCCCCGATGGCCAGCGATGGCATATGCTGGTTGAACCGGGAAGCCGGAAGCCACAGCCACTCTGTCTTGGAGGGGTTGAGCCTGAGCCTGTTGTCATCCATCCAGACCCGTACGGCTTCCAGACACCGGGACATCACTTCAACAGCCTCGTTGGGGTGGTTTGGGGTGGTTTGGGGTGGAAATGTACAGCTGAGTGTCATCAGCGTACAGATGGTATCCCACCCCAAAACCACGGATGATCTCGCCCAGCGGCTTCATATATATGTTGAACAGGAGAGGCGAGAGGATTGACCCCTGTGGGACCCCACAGATAAGGGGCCTCGCGGTCGACCTCTCCTCTCCTGCCAACACACATTGCATCCGGCCAGAGAGGTAGGAGCGGAACCATCGTAATACGGTGCCCCCGACCCCCAACCCCTCCAGACGGCGCAATAGGATACCATGGTCGATGGTATCGAAGGCTGCCGAGAGGTCTAATAGGACAAGGATGGAGGAACAACCTCCATCCTTTGCCCTCCAGAGATCATCCACCAACGCGACCAAGGCTGTCTCCGTGCTGTGACCGGGTCGGAAGCCGGACTGGCGCGGGTCTAGATAATCAGCTTCCTCCAGGTGGCGCGGAAACTGCTGAGCCACCACACTCTCAACAACCTTCGCTAAGAAAGGAAGGTTGGAGACAGGACGGTAATTTGCTAGCTCCGTTGGGTCCAGAGAAGGCTTCTTGAGCAGGGGCCTCACCACCGCCTCTTTCAAGGCGGTTGGTAAAAGGCCCTCACCCAGCGAAGCGTTCACCAGCCCCAGTAGCCAGCCTCGTGAGCCCTCCCAGGAGGCCAGTACCAACCAGGAGGGACATGGGTCCAATAAACATGTGGTGGCTCGCAGTCGCCCGCGCAACCTGTCCAAATCTTCGGTGACAACAGGGTCAAACTCCTCCCAGCATGGTCTCTCAAGACTAGCCTCGGACGTCCCCACTGGAGCACTGAGGTGGGTCCATCCCCTTCGGATCCGATCAATTTTATCCTGCAGGAACTCTCCAAATTCCTCTGCCCGGCCCAGCAATGGGGGGTCCTGCTGCCCCTGTGACAAAAGGGAGCGGGTCACCCGAAACAGGGCGGCAGGGCGGTTCTCTGCGGACGCTATAAGGGTGGCACAATACTGACGTTTGGCCACTCTTATTGCCACAAGGTAAGTCCTTACATAGGCTCTTACCTGTGCTCGGTCGGATTCGGAGCGGGAGGACCTCCACTTGCTCTCTAGGCGTCTCCTAAGGCGTTTCATCGCCCTTAGCTCCCCGTTAAACCAGGGGGCCCGGGTCGGAGAGGCCGCAAAGGCGCCACCCGGTCCAAGGCACCGGAGGCCGCATTATTCCACGCGGCTACCAGGTCCTCTGCCCGGGGGCGGGGCAGGTCTGCAGGAGGTGGCCCAAGCTCCGCCTGGAACCTATCTGGTTCCATCAGACGCCTGGGGCGGAACCATCTGGGATAGTCTGGTTCCGCCTCCCCGCGGTGGGGAGCAGCGCCAGGGAAGTCCAGCTGGAGAAGTGAGTGATCTGACCATGACAGGGGCGTGATGACTAAATTCCCTCTTCCCAGATCACTCGTCCACTGGTCGGAGACAAACACAAGATCCAGTATGTGGCCTCCCTCGTGCGTGGGGTCCTGAACTACTTGAGTCAGATCCATGGCTGTCATGGAAGCCATGAATTCCCGGGCTGCCCCGGATGCCTCTCCCGTCGATGGCAGGTTGAAATCCCCCATCACTAATAGCTTGGGGGTTTCAACCGCCATCTCCGCGATCCGCTCGAGGAGCCCGGGCAGGGCCGTTGATGTATGGCGGGGAGCCAGGTATACTATCAACAGGCCCAGCTGACTCCCTGGGCCCCATTTCACGCCCAGAGACTCACAACCAGATATCTGCGACACAGTGAATTCTCTCGGTGCCAAATCTTCCCGGATGATTATCGCTACCCCACCACCCCTACCTTGGGCCCGTGGCTGGTGGAATACACGGTAACCTGGAGGGCACATTTCCCTGAGGGGCAACCCCCCCTCCGGGCCCAGCCAGGTTTCCGTTATTCCTGCGAGGTCCGGCTCCCCCTCTGTGATCAAGTCACTGATGAGGGGGGCCTTATTAATCACGGACCTCGCATTACATAACATCAGCCTAAGGCCCAGGCTTTAAGAGGATTGTTGAAGCACTTGGAGACTTCCAAGTGCTTCAATGATCCTCTAAATTGTAAAAGGATGCAAATTACCAGCTGTCTGCAAGGAATATAAACCTTCCATTCCCCACTATCCTGTCAGAGTTGAAGAAGCTTATTGGATGAGAAGCGAAATGTTTTAAAAGAAAAAAAACAAGAAAGTCCACTTGCCTCCAAAAAACAAAAAACACATTTGGGACAACCATGATCTGGATGACTGAGAATCTCTAGATACTTTCTTTTTTATATCTAAATAAATTTAGTATTAACACATCCAAAAGAATTTATATTTCCCTCTGCACAAGAATGAAGATATGGGAAGCTGATATTGCATAAAATAGCACAAATGCCATTCATTATAGTAGGGACTACATTATGGAAATTCTTGGATGTAATAAATAACTAGAACTGTTTGTCCTCCTCTTCTGCCATCAGCAGTAGAAAATAAGGTGGATAAGTTAGCAGTTCAGTTGTTAGGCATATCAAGAAGATTTATCTCTCAGTTGTTTGTATTAAGGTATGACCAATGAAATGAATCCAATTAGCAAATAAAATTTTAGCCCAGGAGCCAATAATCTGAAATAGACAAAGGGGAAGACAATTGTCAAGCAGAGCAATCAACTAAACATACAGTGTCATGTTGCTATGTAAAGACATGCCCTCTGCCCTCCTCAAACATCCAGGCCTACAAATGCTGATTCACGCAGTTGCTTTGTGCCTCCTTCTTGCAAAGAGAGGGGGAGGCAACTATAATTTATTTTTGCCAGGGTACACTTTTATGCATGATTACTTTAATGATAATGTGTCTGCTGGCTAGTAGGGTGGATCCACCTGGGCCTGCAGTGTAAAGTTACTGTATGTATTTAATGGAAAGACTCAAATCAGTTGCTAGATGTCTTCACATTTACATTAAGGTAAAATTCTCCAAACTGTACAGCTCTGAGAGGGAAGGCAGATTCACAGTGACATTCTCATTCCTTTCAGACTATCTTTCAGCTTGTTTGTATGCATTACCATGAAGCACAGCTTTGCAGAGACCACCTGTGGAGGAATGATGAACTCTGCAGATAATGCTTAATCTCAAATGGCGTTTTAACCCAATTGAAGCATGCACAGAATTTTGAACATCTTATTTCTGCTAGAGTATTCTTTGTGCTGCTATATTAAAAGCATTTGTAGCTTCAAACAAATTCCTGACAACTTTAATAGAAGGTAAAAGAGCCAAAATGAAAATGAGGGGAAAAAAATGAAGATTAAATGATAAAACCACAAAATTAAATCCTAACCCTGCTCCTAATGCATATTGGGACTGAAATCTTGGGGCAGTGGTTGGGAAACCTATTTTACACTGAATTAACTTGTGTTTGGTACAAAAGATACTGTGACTTGTGTGCCAGCACAGTTGGTCCCAGGTCAACACTGGCAGACTGGAGACTCACATGTATCAGCTGACTGTCCTCTAAAGCCAGAATTATGCTGGCTAACATCTTTTCATTTCTTCTCTGGTTTCCATCATCCAGGACTGCTGGTGGATCAGTAACTATTGTCCACAACTCTTCCCTTCATAGGTACATCTTCACATTCCAAGAGAGGTAGTTTGTCTCATTCATCTGAGACACCAAGAAACTTTCTCCCATTACACTGATGGAGGCCATGTTGCCTGCTTCCTTTCACAAGCATTAACCACTAACAAACCATGTTGCGCAACCCCTCTGGCTCTGCTGCAAGCTCACACTGGATTTCTCTTCTCACTGGTCTCACTAGTCACTGTGGCCTTTCTTCTGGACTGGGCCCATAACCTGTCAGAGTGCGTACAGCATGACTACTATTTTGAAACAACCCAGGAGCAAAATACAGTACACAGAGGTTTGTCTTTTAAACAGTGGTTTATATACAAAACTTATATATACATACATACATGTGTTAGGCAAATATCAATCAATCAATCTTCAACTCTACACAGAGAACTACAATGAAGATAGAACATGAGAAGAGAGATACCCTCACATGGCCTCCCTTATATATATACAGCTTCTTAAAGTGGCAGTAACCCTGCTGACTCATCCTCATGTCATCATTTAGGTTCACCGCCTTACAGCAGTTGGTCAGTTATTAAATCATCATTACCCTGACACTTACTAAGCCAGCCTGGAACAACTTTATCATGCATACCAAACTTACACTCTTAAACTGGTAAATAGGCTGAAGGAGGAACAATTGCTGCTTAACATCTCCACTGGTTCTCTGATGATTTGTGTTCACTTCCTCTTCACTTTCAAAGGAAAGTGAGGAGGGGAGCTAAGTCCTAGGAAGAGCCACTGCAAGGATTGCCAGAACCTTGAGAGAAATGGGGGAGAAGGCTTTGGTTTAGGATTAGCAAAATGGAAATTTCTCTATATCTATCCTAGAACGTCTATAATCAGGATTTAGAACACTTCTTTCTCCGATAGTTTGAACCTGATTTCCTATTGTCTTTACAACCTAGCTGACAGATAACCTGGCAAATAAACGAAACACTGTTTTGTTAATCTTATTATGTCTTAATTATTGCTAGTATGTGTAAAACCTGTATTACCAGTTGTTTCTATGCTTTTTCAATTATTTTGAGTACTTTAAGTAGATTATTTAATTAAATTATCATACTCATCTCCCCTTCTTTGTTTAAAATATATTGAAGAAACTCT
The DNA here is from genome assembly GCF_964273705.1 of Natrix helvetica. Classification (NCBI taxonomy): domain Eukaryota; kingdom Metazoa; phylum Chordata; class Lepidosauria; order Squamata; family Natricidae; genus Natrix; species Natrix helvetica. The sequence goes on along the minus strand of NC_138552.1, from coordinate 112,044,956 downwards.
TTGGGAGACTTAGAACTGAGGAGAAATTTCCTGACAGTTAAAACAATTAATCAGTGGAACAGCTTGCCTCCAGAAGTTGTGAATGCCCCAACACTGGAAGTCTTTAAGAAGATGTTGGATAGCTATTTATCTGAAACGGTATAGGGTTTCCTGCCTAGGCAGGGGGTTGGACTAGAAGACCTCCAAGGTCCCTTCCAACTCTACTATTGTATTGTATTATTGTATTATTGTACCTCATTGCTGATTAGTCAACTAGTGCTAGGTGAAAAGCTAACACAAAGAAGTCAAAGCTTCCCTCTGGCAAATTTAAAACCCAATCCAGAACATAGTAAGTATCCTTCTACAGAAGTTTTAGTACTGAAATTTAGTTATTACTTATTTACTTATTCCCCATATAATCCTGAATAAAATATATCAGTACATGAGTACGGGATCCTAAAACTAGAATCCAGGAATTCCATAGAGATCCAGACAAAGGTATTCTAGACTTATATGAACATTAAGGAAAGTGCAAAGTTCAAGAGCTTTTTCTCACTTTCTTTTAACCATGGTATGAAGATGCCCAGTTGCTACTATTTTGTTTTGTTTTGTTACATCCTCATCAACATGGCCTTTGTCTCTAGCCTGGGGGTCGGCAACCTGGCTCCAGAGCTGCATGCAGCTCCTTCATTCCTCTGCTGCAGCTCCCTGTCGTCCTGTTGTGGCAGAGGGATGAAAAAGCTGTTGCCCTGTCATGGCGGTGGTGATGGCTGGAGCCTTAGTTTGGGAGCGAAGCGCCCCCCCACTTGCCTTTGCGTGAAACAGCATTCTGCCTTTGTTGCGGTACATTTGCTGTTGCTGCCTCCATGGCCTGCCCTTGCTCTCACACGGCCTTGCACAGCACAGTGAAATTTAGCACACTTCACAATGGGGGAGAGAGATCCCCTCCTCCTGGAGCCCATTATGATGTGGAGCCACAATGTGACCCTGTGCCATTGTCAGCTCACTCTCACCTCCTAGATGTCAGTTGCTTTTTCTGCAGAGCTGCGGGTGCTGTGATTCCCCACTTCCACTCCAGCCAGCTGGTTTTTGGCACTCCTGGGCTCATCAGCCTCTGCACATCAGAGGCCTCCCACCACTGAGCACCAGTTCAGGGGTTCCTCCCCCCCCAGTGGGGGGGAAAGCGTGGAGGAAGGGGGAGAGAGATATTGTGTATTTTAAAGGTGAAATGTGTCCCTGAAAGTCAAATAGTTTTGCCATTTTGCACATCAACTCAGAGAGAGGTGGAAGGAGGGAGAAAAAGAGAATGCAACAGAGAGGGAGGGAGGGAAAGAGAGAGAGAGAGAGAAAGAGAGGGGGAAGAGAGAGGGAGGGAAAGAGAGAGAGACAAGAGACACAGAGGCAGAGATAGACAGAGAGTGAAAGACAGAGAGACAGAGAAGAAAGAAAGAGAGAGAGAGAGAAGGGAACAACATTTTTTACAGAACTATAAATACATTGAGGCCTTTGAGGCGAGTGGTCAGAAGGTGAGGCCAGGTGTGACAAGAGGTGGCTGAGAGGGGAGGGGTTAGGCGGGGCGAGGCATTGCAAATAATTTAAGAACAGGTTCTCTGCCCTAATGACTGGTTGCTTAGGCATGGCTGGTGGGGGGGGGGGATGTGACTGGATGGGAGTGAATGATGTCGAATTGGCCACAGCCACACAGGTTTTGTGGCTCCCAGTGTTTTTTTTCCTGTGAGAAACGGGTCCAAATAGCTCTTTGAGTGTTTAAGGTTGCAGACCCTATGCTCTAGTCTAGCCCATACCTCAGGCATTTAAAGTCATCTTCAGTTGTTCCAGACACATTTCCCTAACACATTTTTTTTTACCATGGATGGGATTCACTAATCATTTAATTGCTGCTTCAGTGGATCAGTATTGGGATCTCTGCAGCCTCTTTTGGCCCCTTCAATGTGAGTCCACCCCTTCCCTCCAGTTATTGGATACTCCTCTCCATACAGCCTTGGCCTCATTTGCAGGCCAGATCTAACATCAAGCTTCTACAAAGGCATCTGCTCATTCAACTGGGCCTTTCCAGAGTGCTTATCAAACAAGGTCCTGTATGGCAGAGTTCCCCAATCTATCTGGGCTGGTAACCTGGGGGAGGGCAGGGCAGGCATCTTTACGTGTTCATGCACAAACGGGGCCGTGAGTGCATGTGTGATGTTTTCAGCAATGGTAGCACCCATGCAGTGCTTGTAGCAACACTAGCGTGCTTGCACGGGGCTTGTGGCAATGGTAGCATGCTTGCACAGCTCTCATGATGTGCACACACTTGCACGCACTGGCCAGCCATTCACACAGCCCAGTGGCCAGTAGGCCATGGCCCGGTAGTGGGCCGTGCCACACTGTTTGGGAACCCCTGTTGTATGGTATCCTTATACCATGCAACATTTTCTGATCTTTTGACATAATACCAGACATGACACACCCACACATTTATGACTCTTTTGGAAGAGTGCTAAGTCAGACCTGCACAAAGAGCAAATTTAAACAGGTCAAGAGAACCAGGTTCTGCCACCTGTGTTACTAATTCTGCTGCAACTAGGTACGTTAGAGTTTTTCCATTACTTTAGTGATGTGTGGGAAAATTATTCTTCCAGTGGCTTTGATAAACAAAAGGCTGACCTTCTGGTGTGGAATAAAGGTGCTGAAGGGAGGATATTTCTCGTGTATTCTATAGACAAATACAGCAAGTACATAAGTTATTCCGATTCCTCATATCTTTGTTTGAGATGGTCTCCCAGATGAAAACAGATATTTGCAGGCAATTTAGTGGGACTAAGATTTGTAGCAATATTATATTGCATGGAATGAGCAGAGGTTGAACCACAAGTCAACTGTTTGCTTAAACCAGCAAGTGAGTTAAAAGGAATCCCGTTTAGATCCAGACTTTGCATGGGTGGTGAAGAAATAATTAAAACCACCTAATATATTTTATTACACTGCCATTTTATGCTGCTACTTACTGTGAACTACTTATCCCAGCCCTAATTATATATCCTAGTCACTCTGATCAGTTTTATTTAATTTTTTTAACTTTCAGATTCAATAATTTCATTTCCTTAAGTGTGGCTATGTTTTGTCATGTAATAAGTAAGATGTGCAGCAGTTTAATTGATCTGTTTATCTAATTGGTTAATCAATATCAGTTTTATGTATGCAAGGTGTTTTATGGACTAGTCATTCACCATAATAAGGTTCTTCACTTCTTCACTTCTTCACTGTTGAGTTCACAAGAGGCAAGATGTTTACAAGGAAATGTGATCAGGATAAATACCTTGGTCTTTTAGTTCTCCTTTAAGTATTCCACCACCTACCTATCTTCTCCTATGTCAGATATCAAATAAACTTTAAACCATATTACCGAAATGAATTGCAATATTAAATATTAATTTATAATTTGAAAGTGAGTCATTATTTTTTTACAACTTCTATTTGTGAAAGATATCATGATCTGGGATTTTACAGTTGTACCTCTGCTCATTTGATCATTTCTCTTGTGTCACAGTGAGACTTTTGCTTCCATGTCAAGGGCTGTTATAAAGCAAAAATGAAAGGAAGAATGTGCCACTGCTGTCATTAATTATTCAAGGCATGATGATAATTGCCTGTCTGCCTGACTGTCGGGCTGTATCTTGTAACTGATACTATCAACATATACAGCACTGCAGTACTTTGTTCAAATGGGGCACTTTTATTCTGCCTGAAAAGAGGATATCACAAAAATGGAGAGCAGTTATTCAAATAATAGGAACAATTAAGTCCCAAAATGAAAACTTACTGAACATCACAAGATACAGTTCAAATGAATGAAAGCACTACTGATAGCTTTTAATCTACATCGCTTTCTTCTATGGCTTGAATCAGAGGGTCCACCTTAAATGTTATGGGTTGGGAAGTTAATGTGGAACAGACTCTGAGCATGGTGGCCTGCTTGTGGGCTTGCTTGATGTGTAACTTCAGAAGAGGGGTGGGCCTGATTTCTTTTCTTTTTTTTTAGATTCTTCTGAACCATTTCTCAAAATCAAACTATAACAATTCAGAAAAAAAACATTCTGAATTTTTAAAATATGTGATGATATTATTCAAGTTCATAACTTGTAATACACCCGGCACAGACGAAATCAAATCCTTCATGCTTCTTTTATTACCTAAATGTTTGCTTTACAGCTACACCATCATCTCTTTAGAATAATGAAATAAATATTTGTTCTTCAGGAAACTGATTAACTAGCACTAGAGGCTTAATCCTTAATTTGGATTCTATCACTGAGCAGGAAATTGAACTTAGTGGCTAAATGGTTCTTTCCAATATACAATTCTATGACACTATGTTATACCAGGAAAAACAGGTAAGAGGTCCTAGAAAACAGAATGATCTTTTAATTATCATTCCAACTGGAAGTGGAAGACTTGTCAGTAGTAATGCCATGATGTTCATTAATATGTATTAACCATTCAGGAACATAGCAGTTCTGTAGTATCAGACCATATTACCACCTAGTCCAGCATTCTGTGCCCTAGTGTGGCCAACTGGATGAATTTAAAATGCTTTTAAGCTTGGACTGGAGGATGACAATTCCCTTTCCATTGTCACTTCCCAGCAATCAGTATTTAAATAGACAATGGTAGTCCAACCATTCATAAAATTATTTCACTCACGGAAATGGCTCAGTCATCTTTTAAAACCACTCAGATTTGTTGTCATTACAATGTTGGCAGTAAATTGAACATTTTAACAATGCGCAATGCAAACAGGTATTTTCTTCTATTGGACTTAATCTTCTAGCATTATCTTTCTTCCTTCCAAGCTAAAAAGATTAGACTGCCGTGCTGTATTAATTTTTTATTTAGGTGAGCTAGCCCTAATTATTTTTATATTTATCTAATTATTTTGATTGCTATTTTGCACAGTTTGTAGTTTTTTTTATTGTAAAATTTTATTTGTTTTTACAAATGTTTTAAGGAAAAGGGTAAATAGGTATAGAAAATTTTGACAGCTACATCATGCGGGAGGTAGAAATCCCCCCAAATCTCACAACTTTTACAAAAAACAAACAAAAAAAAATCAAAATTTGAATAAACATCGGCAGATTTGGATTTTACATTCTATCATCAATATATTCAATCATCTTTTGTATCACTTCCAACATTTACATTATAACAACAATTGCAATAATGTTTCAGCTCATTTTTGTGACCTGAGTCTTCTCAATGTTGCATCCTCCCCCCTGTCTGCCGGCAGAGCCGTGGCCCCTCCCTCCTTCATATCTTGTGTACTGTCCCCTGTTTCGTCTAGGAGGGCACTATGTTTTTTAATGAAGGCCTCCGCCTCCACAACTGTGTTGATTCTAATTCTACTGCCCTCCCTGAAAATCAGCATTCCTTCTGGCAATAACCATCTGAACCAAATTCCTTTATTATATAATTTCTTTGTTAAAGAGGAATATTTCTTCCTCTTATCTCTTACTTTCTTTGGAATCTGTTTAAGAATGGTTATTTCTTTGTCTTTATATTTTAGTGGTCCCACCCTTTGAGCTCCTAGGACCTCATCTCTTGTAGTCTTTCTAAGAAATTTAACATGTACTTCCTTTGGCACGTTATGTGTTCTAGCATATGCTGAGTTAATCCTATAAATCAAATCAATATCCCACCCTAGCTGTTGTTTATCTCTTTTAATATATTCTGCTAAAATTGTGGTCATGATCTCCTTGAGATCTTCATTCTCTGGTTTGTAGTTATTTTTAAGGTGTGATATCTAAAAATCCACACTTGGATAGCCTCACCATGCAGTAGATCTATTTAAGGGCATTATCATATTGGCAGTTCTATTTTCAATTCTCTGCCTAATGATTTAAAATGCAGAATTTGTGTGCGCACATGCTCCCCCTCCTTCTCCCTCTTTTGACAGAACTTATACATTGGGTTGACATTCTCATGAAGACATCTACTGTGACGCTGACTCTTTTCCTGGTCAGCGATTGCTAGCTCAGTTCATATTAATGTAAATGTAAAGTTTGGATTCCTTGTTCCATTTTGTCAGAGAATGTTCATAAACTGGAATAGGGCTTAGTAGGTCAGCCAATGGGAGCTGAAAGACTTTGGAGCCTGGATGTGGCTTGGTTCTGTACTATAGTTCTGAGTCTGTGCTAAAGCTGCAAAACTAGTCTGCTGTTGGAAATGAAACCAATATCTCCTCTCTACTATGTTGGAAAACCTGCCATTGGTATTGCCTTACGTGTTGTTATGTATATAAAGAAGTTAATTAATCCTGCTGAATCAGTTATCTGTGTGTGCTTTCTGGATTTGATTGCTGCAACAAACGCTGAAACATTTTACACTGAACTGCATATGATAACATTCCCCAAGATTTCCAAGTTGGCAGCATGGCACAAGGGGGAGAGTGGGGGATGGTTTTGTGTGATGGGCAGGTGCGTGTGCAAGCATCTTTTCATTTGTGTGAGAGATGGGTGCCTACTCAAATGAGTGGTGCTGCGAGCTAGCTGCAAGTGCCCGCCGTTTGCTTGAGTGGGGCGGCAAGCGGCAGCACCCACCACTTGTGTGAATCAGACTGCGTGCCTCCACTCATGTGGCCTGGTTGCAAATAGGGCATGGACCACAGGTTGGGGACCCCTGGAATATGACATTTTAAAACCCATTTGTCCAGTCTAGAGAGAGCATATGGGAGTTATTCATAATTCTTTTTGACTGGTTCAAGAAGCACATAGGGACATTTCTATTATTATAGAAAAGTAGGATAAAGGTTCCCTGCCTGTTTTTACATCTAAAAGTTAATCCAGCTCTCATTTGTCCCGAAAGCAGGCCAATAAATGGAGGACTTATCTCACCATCCAAACTCAGAATTCAGTTCCTTGAATGGAAAGTATAGTAAAATCATAGAGGCCCTTACTGGAACATCTTTAATATGGAAATATTCCAGGCATGATTTATACAGTTATTCACCTCATCATATTTCTGAGATTGTATCCCCATATTTTTTTATAAGGATTAATTTGAATGTTCCCTTTGGCCCATGTTTCTTTCTTTATTATTGCTAGAGTTCAGGCTGCTGCCTCAAATGGGATGGTTCTATATACACATTTTGAATAATCAGATTTGGAAAGCAAGAGTTTAGAAGTATGTCATTATTAAAATATGATATCCTGCCACCCCTTTCCAGAATACACAGGTTATTATTAAGGCAAAACAAACTGTTAAAATAACACCATGTGCTATTTTAAAGCTGCCAAATGAATTCTAAATAATATATCATTGTATAATTATATAACAATGATAAGCATTATTAATAATAATAATTTTTATTTGTTAGCCGCAACCCTCTCCCGAAGGACTCGGGGTGGCGTACAATCAAAACAAATAAAATACAGATAAAGACAAACATACATAAGAACAAAGACATATACATGTGCATGGAGGAGGTAGACTGATGAGTGAAAACAATTAAAAAACACAATTTAAAATCCCATTGAATAAAATTACCAAATTAAAAACCCGTCAGGAGCGATATGAGGTTATGGTTGAGCCAGGCCAGCTATTTGGAATAGGTGGGTCTTGAGCTTTATACGGAAGGAGCGGAGGTCAGTGGTGGTCCTAATATCCGGAGGGAGGTCATTCCACAGGGCTGGGCCCGCCACAGAGAAGGCTCTGCTCCTAGGCGCCGCCCCTCGGCACTGTCTGGTGGACGGCACCTGGAGAAGTCCCTCTCTGTGCGAGCGGATAGGTCGTCATTATATATTATGTAATAATTATGTAATTTATTTTGAATGCAGCTGTTCTGGATGGCATTTGGCGAATGAATGGTAATCACTGGACCTATTGTATCATAGGAGATTTGTGATCATTTTTTAGCTTTTACTATGCTTTATCTTTAATGGTGTAAATTGTGAAACTGTTTTCTAATGCTGGCATGATACAAATGAATGAATGAATGAATGAATGAATGAAGTAGGTAGGTAGGTAGATACTGAAGTCTTAACTAGAAGCAAGAGTAAGTTTGTCATGAATAAGCCTAAATGCTATCTTTATGATGATTATTTAATTTCATTTTATTAAACTGCAGGATTGCAAAAACATTATATCATTTAGAGAAAATTACTACCAAGAAAATACATGTGTGAATTTTTAAAATTTTCAAACACACTGAATGAGTAATTGCTCCATGAATCTTTATTTATTGCTGGGAAGGAAATTTTCCTTCCTTTAAGTCTAATTTGGCCAGCCAACTTCGTTACTTCATTGGTGGAGCTACTAGCAAGGCTCCTTCACACTCCTTACATTGTAATTGCAATAGCATTCATAGATAGCTTTATAGCTCTCTCTAAGCAATTTACAAAGTCAGCATATTCCTCCAACAATTTGGGTCTTCTCCTGAACTCAGAAGGATGGAAGGCTGAGTCAACCTTGAGCCTGTCAGGATCAAACTCCTGGTAGTGAGCAGAGTCAGCCTGCAATACTGCAGTCTAACCCCTGTGCCACCATGACTCTTATACATTCCTCCCCTCTCCTCCTTGCTACTGTGGCAAAGTGTGGTCTATCCATTCATTATCCTTCTCCTGAATGGAGATAAACAGAGCACACAGACAAACATGGCAAAATCACCACAAAGCTCTCACAGTTCATCCAGTGTGCATCTTCTGTGGCTCTGTTACACAGCCACAATAAGAGGACAGAGCTGCTAATGTCATCCACACTTCCAGGTGAGATGAGGTGTGTGGCTTGGCTTGGCTTCCAGACCAATCAATTTCCTCTTTCTTTGCCTAGTACAAATGTCCTGTCCAAACATTTGTACTATGCCAGTTTTGTCACAGTAGATGTTTACCAGTTCTTTTCAAAGCGGCAGAGACCTTCCTTTGGTTTGCTGACAAATCAATCTTACCAGCACTCTGAAGATTCACTGCAAATTCAAAACCACATATTTGAACTTTTTACTTCACAAGGTGAAGGGTTAAGCTTTTGTATGAAGATAAAAGATGGATGAATGATCAGTTTTGGTTTGGAAATAAATTATTAATTGTCTGGCATTGACAACTTCCACTTCCTTGTCTTCCAAAGGCTGGCCTTGCATCTCCCAAATTTGTTAGATCCGGCAGCAGTGCCCACTATCGAGGAGCTTCCTGGTTGGCAAGGAACATTGTAACTCAGGGTCACGTTTCATTTCTTCCTCCCTGCGGCCCTTTGGAGAGGAAAATCTCTGCTTCTCCAATGATGTGATAATATCATACAATTTGTGTTCTTTCAGATTAATATCAACACTCACTGTTTGAAACTCTGAGAGACCAATGAAAAGGTTGGATAAATATTTTATAAAGAAATAATACATTAGTAAATGCAAAAAGATTACAAACAGCATCAAGAATGGATTAACACAGCTGCCATGAAACATATTGTCTTCAATCTTACCTTTGTGTTTGCAAGCATCTCAGTTTGGATTATTTTGTTTTTCTTCCAGGTACAAGTCAGAACTTGACTATGTAGTTCTTGGGTATCCTAAGGAGAAATAAAGATGAACGGAATGTGTGAGAGAGGGAGATGAATGGAAAACCACTTTTAACTGCCCACTTGACTGTTTCCAGTTCAAAGTGCTCCCCTTTGGGCTGCAAGGGGCACCCGCAGTATTCATGCAGCTGATTAACGAGGTGCTGCATGAACACCTGTACAAAGGGGTGTTGGTGTATTTAGATGACATTTTGATCTACAGGGAACAAAAGCCGAGCATGTGTAATGGGCCAGAGCAGTCCTACTGAAGTTCCATGCTGCTAAGTTATATGCCAAGCTATCTAAATGTGAATTACACTGACAAGTTTAATTATTTGGGCTATTGAATTTCCAATGAAGGGGTCAAAATGGACCCAGAAAAGGTGCGAGCAATGCATCATGCACTAGGAAGCAGCTGCAAAGCTTCTTAGGGTTCGCCAACTTTTATTGACAGTTCATTCCCTCATTTGCTCAGATAGCTTTCACCATCACAAATCTGTTGAAAATGAAGGGAGGGGACAAATCTAAACCCAGCCAACTACTAAAATGGACTATGGAATGTGAGGCAGCATTCAAAAAGCTCAAGTGACTTTTTGCAGCTGAAATGGTGCTAAAGCACTCCAACCCCAAGAAACTTTTTGTCGTGCAAGCTGATGCAATTAATATAGCCATGGAGATCATTCTGATGCAGGAAAATGAGCAAGGACAGTTGCAGCCATGCACTTACACTTTTATGCAACTAACCGAAACTGAGTAACAATGGGCCATGTGGGAGAAGAAAGTGTATGCTATTAGATGGGCGCTCCTCTCTGAGGCATTTATTTGAATGTAGTAAAATCCCATTCCATATATGGACCAATCACAAGAACTGGAAGCTTTAAAAAACCCTCAAAAGCTATCCCCTAAGCAAGTGTGTTGGGCCCAATACATTCAGTGATTCAATTTCATACTGCACTACTTACCAGGAGGAAAAAACCTCATGGTGGATGCTTTGTCAAGGATGCCACAATATAGTAGTGCTAAAGCAGAAATAATTAAACCATTACTCCCATTGCACCAATTAGCCACCCAAGTGACCAGAAAGACCCAGCAGAAGGAGAAACTACCAGTGGACAGTGCTAAGGCAACTGTTTTTAAGAAAGGCTAGAAAATGATGATTGGTTTGATAGCCATAAAAATGTCTGCTCTATCCATGGGTCTGAGTGGGAGGAAAAATATATGTACCCACTAGTCAGAGAGTTAAAATTATGCGGGCATGCCATGACTCAAATTTCAGATTCATCAAAACTCTGCATCTCATCAAAAGACAATTTTTGGGGCCATCCCTCAAAAATGACATTGAAAGTTATGTTTCTAGCTGTCCCATTTGTTCATCAGCAAAGCAAAGATATGACTCCTTCAAATGGTGGCTGAGCCTTCAGTACTCTGGAGAGAGATCTCTATGGACTTCATTGTAGAGCTTCCAGGAAATGCAGGAAATAAAGTATTTTGGGTTGTGACAGACTTGTTTTTGAAACAAGTGCATTTTATCCCTTGCCAGAAGATACCTACCACAGGAGAGTTAGCAAAAATGTTTTTTATACAATGTCTACCACCTACATGAAGCACCACAGTGAATCCAATTCACCCCTAAGTTCTGGAGAGCCTTTTTGGATTTATTTGGTACCGATCGGGGACTCAGTTCTAGTCATCATCCACAAACTAATGGCGGGACACAGAGAATAAACTTTGGATGGATGCTTTATAAACTACCAGCAGGACTATTGGACCAACCTCTTGCCATTTGCTGAGGTGGCCTACAACAATGTAGTGCATCGCAGCACTAGGTTCATCCCTTTCCAAGTGGCGATGGGGCAAGAATTCAAGCCTATGCCTGAGTTACCAGTAAAAGACCCAGTAATCCTTTCATTAAAAGAATGGATGGCCCAGTTGCAAAATACATGGACAGTTGTGCATAAAACACTTGCTGAAGCTAGAGAGGCTAATAAAATACAGGCCAATAAGAAGGTTGAATCTAAAAAAATTCCATGTTGGAGACTGAGTGTACTTATTCACTCACTTCCTCCAATCTTTACAACCCTCAAAAAAGTTGGGACCTAAATTTCCCATCAAGCATGTTATTAACCTGGTCACAGTAGAATTAGAGTTGCCAAAGTCATTGAGAAGAATTCACTCCATTTTCCACTGCAGCCTGTTAAAACCTGAGGTGATTTGTTCATTAAGACCAACCCCTTCATCTGTACATGAACTGTTTATGATGGAAGGAGAACAACATTTCTAATTAAAAAGTTCCTTGATTCACACAGGTACAGGGTCAATATCCAATACTTAGTAACATGGAAAGATTTTCCTAGGGCCCAGAATGGGTAGATAAATGACACTTTAAGGCTCCTAGGTTGCTTAAACAATTCTACAACCAATACTCTGATAAACCAAATGGCCATAACCATTGTTTTATTTTCCCTGTTTATTAATTTCTTCCCTCCAGGTGTGGATCTCCCTCTTTTAGGAGGGTAGCATGTCAGGTTCCTGAGGGGAGATGCTTTTGGGGGTTGAATGCTTTGAATGCTTTTCCTTTTCCTGTAATCACATGGGAATTAGGGAGAGAGCCTGGGCCATCAGGATAGATTCCCTCCCAACTGGTTCCAACCTGTTACTCAAGGCCGTGGCATCCCGACAATGACCTGTTATCTCTTTGCCGCCTCAAAGTTTTTATAATGCCTTTGTGGAATCTTCAGACACTGCCTGATTTCTCTGCAATCACTTTTTCTCAGTAACACTGAGTTCCTTTTGAAGTATCATTTGTTTCAAGAGTCATTTCCTGAGAAATTAGCTGAGAGAGGTCCTTACAACTCTCTTATGATTAGGAGCAGAACAGCAGAAAATCCAATGGTCCAAAGCTCTTTTTCATGTAAAAACACAGGTGATTATTGTCTTGTTCACTTCAAATCATGATTCAGAAGGCTGAGTCAGTGGGTATGGATGCCATGATCTCTGAAGCACATATTATACTGCAACCAAGGATAGACTCTTCTTGACTGTCAGAAAGTTTCTAAGCATATGAAAGGTAAGTTGCACTCAATTGCTTATATGTGTGCCTATTTCTATCACATGTTCCAAAGAATTCAACATTAAAAACTCCAAATTGAAGGTGGGCAAAGGAACATGATTGCTCATTATAGAAAACTCGGCAACTCTTTGTTTAAAAAGGAGTTTGCAAAACATTTGTGCCTCAATTTTCATCTTTGTTCTTTGTATATAATAACACTGAATTGTGTCAGGACAATTGTAAGAGCTTTTATCTTTTATGTTACTTTACATGGTACACTATTTTTACAATTTGCTGCTGATATTATTTTGCGCTATATAATTGTAACTGGTTTTTGTGATGTGTATTCATAATTTTAAATTACCTGAACATTGTCCAGAAAACTGAAGCTACTAAGCAATCTAAAGAACATAGAGGGAAGAAAAAAATTAATTGATGAATTGATTGATTCTAAGGCACCCTGAGATCCTCAGGCACAAAATGTTCCATTAGAACAAATTACCCTTTCTAGCTGTTCTCACAGCAAGATTTAGTGTCCTCGTTTGAATGTGGAAACTTAAACTCTGCTTAGGTTTTTTTCAAAATAACCACTTTTTGACTGTCAGTCTTTTATCACTGAAATCTGTGCCTTTCTTCCAACAATTTAGGAGGAAAGTTGATTTACTTCAGGCATCCAATTTGCCACCCCAATCATTTTAATTTATGCTTTTTCAACACCTTATTCAATCCTATTTTCACTGCAGTTCTTGCAGCTGGCAGTAAACTACTGTGCAAATGTTGACTTTTCCGCAATGCTGACACCACGTTAAATACCTGTCTGCTTCTGGCAGGTTTTTCTTCCCTTGATGAGAATATTTTAGCCACTGACAGAATCCAAGGCAAGCTGCCAGCGACCCTTGAAATGTGTGCAGAAACTCGATTGGTATGCAGCAGGCTGCTTAGGAAGAAGGAGATCAGCAAGTCTGAAAAAAAAGAAAGAATAAAGTTAAGATTCCCCCAAAGGGATGTGTGTGTAAGTTCATGCAGACACATGTGGAGAGAGGGGGGGGAGGGAGGGAGAGATATTTTATTGTATGGGGAAAATGTTCATGCTTAAGATTAACCTATGTGCTCTGACATTAGTTTCCTGACTATTGAAAATTAGTTTTTCATCCCAAAACATGGAGCTTGCAGGTGGATGGGGGGAGATATCCAGGAAGAATTGTTCAATACTGATGTGATGAAAATCCTGAGCAGAATTAAATGAATTCAAGAAACAAATATGCTACACTTATCATGACTAACTAGTCTGTAATTGGTTAACAAAATGGAAATTAAAATTTTGGCTTTTCATGTGGTTGCTAACATATATACATAGTATAGCAACTTAGAACAGTTATTTTGCTATCTAAAGAATATCATAATGGGTTCTTAGCCTAAATTTATACAAGGAAGAACATTTATTAGAATTTAAGAATTTAGAATTTAATATGTATCATATTTGCTATATCATATCTATTAAGTTAGACCTGGCTACTAAATTGCATAGGCCTGGCTGCATCTGGTCTGTCTACTAATCTGATTACTAAACTGGCTATTAAACTCTGGCTACTCAACTAAACTAGATTTTTTTTTTTGCTTGGGAGCTAGTCTTTGGTTGCTGACAGTATGATTTGTTTGGGGTTCTTCTGTCTGAATTCCTGATTCAACTGCGTCGTTTGTTTGTTTTTCAGGACAATTGGATAGTGCAGGGCAGTGTTTATAGTAGGGAGACTCCAATGGCTCCAGCTGAAGTAAGAAAAGTGATGTCATTATCTCCCTGCACTAAGTCATAATGGCTGCTGATGGAGAGAATGAAGAGGTAAATAGAAAGAGCAAAACTGTAATCATAGCAGTTTACTGCCCTGTGAAATGTAAAGCTTGTTTTCAGAAATCATGGGCGCTTCATCACTTGCAGTTTTTAAGAAGAGGTGGTAGTATTCTATTCTATTTCTTTTTTTTCTTCACAATTTTTATTTTATTTTTTATTTTCAAAACAAACATAGCACATAAAAATCTTCCTTCTTTACATACTGTAGAAAGCGTATCAGTTGGTTACAAAAGGCTTTTGTGCATCTCTTCCACCGTCATCAAGTATAGTTCATATTAACTCTAATATCTTAACTCAGATGTTTATACATATTACCATCATCATACCTCCACTTTTATTTGACTATGATTGTTTAAATGTCCTTCATCATAAAATATACCAAAATGTATTCTATTTCTTATTAAGAATAAGTAGGTACCACAGAATTATACAGCTGGAAGCAATTTAGTTTAAAAGGTATGCAAGAAGTGCTGTGTGTATTGGGAAGGCTGTGGGGATGACGACAAGATGGGTCAGGAAAGGTACTGCTCAAGAAGTGCTTCATGGATTGGGAAGGTGATCAGGAGAGGTACGGGTTGAGGAAGTCATGTGAGGGTGTGCATGAGGTTCTATGCAAATCAATGAAGAAATGTGTGTGTGTGGGGGGGTGAAGGTTAGGAAGGGTGGATGGTGGCATGCAACAGGGGATGTACAGGTCAGGGAAGGCATGCGAGGGAGTTACTGTGGGGTGGGAAAGATGCAGGTGGACTGTCACTGGTTAGGGAGCACATGATGGGGTGGCATGGATTGGAAAGTATGACAAGGGGCTCCTTCCTCCCTATCCCATCTTCCCTCCCTCCTTTCCTTTCCAGTGACTGCTGCTTGGTGGGAAGGGAGGGAGGGAAGGATTGTGAGGCTGGCTGGGAAACTGTCACAGAACATTGAAGCTGAAGATCACGTGACTGCAGCATCAGCCCAACAGTGCTCAGCAGCCAGTAGCACTAAAGCAGCCACAACCTCCTCAAATTTCATTCCGTTGGGAGTTATGGCTTGTGGACTTTGGATAGATTCTGTAAGTTAGTCTATTTGAGGTAGCTTGTTTCAAAAATTGTTGCCCTATTTGGGACAGTTAAAGATCACGACAAGAGTTTTAGTAGTAAATAGATACAACAGCTATTCTTTAATTCCCACCTAAACATGATAGAGAATGCATGATCTCCAAAAGTTCCAACAACAACAACAAAATGTTGGGAGCCATTTGTGACCCTATGGCTATGGCCTGCCAACTTCTGCTTCAATACAAACTCTGTATCCGATACCTACATCCTTATTTGATTTATACTCCATCTTTTTCTTCTGCCAAGTACTCAGAATGATTGTTGATACAGAATAGATGACATTTTTCTTTAAATATATGGCAACCCTCCACCTCTCCTTGTGCTTTGTTTCCATTTTCCTGATTAGCTTTGCTGCCCATCTCAGAAATCTCTTCTTTACCTCCTTTCTAAAGTGTGGTGCCCATAGCTGGACACAGTAATCAGATGGAATATCCTCATTACAAAGGAGAAGAAATTATTACTTGGCATGTTTTGAAAATCAGACTCTAACCAGTGCAACTTAAAATTGCATTTGTCACATCATACTTGTACATTTTCTCCACTAGATACTGAGCCTTATAGTAATCTGTATTAAAATTCATGTTGTTATTCTCCACCCTATTTTGTAACCCATCAAGATTAATCTGAATGTTATTTTCATTTTCTAGGATGTTATTATTCCACTTAATTTTGTGTCATCTGTCATTTAATAAGCATTCCCTTATGACTGCAAGTTTTTAATAAAACTGTTGAAGACCCAGGTCTGGGGTTAGATTCCACTGCATCCCCTTTGATATGACTCTCCTTCAGTTTGACAGAAAGCCATTGACAAGCACTCTTTAAATATGATTCTTCACACACTGTGGATTCACCTTGTAAGAATATCATTTAGTCCATAATTAATCAGCCTGTTAATCATATCACCAAATACAAAATTGAATGTTTGGCTGAAGTCATGGTATATTATATTCACAACACTCTAATATTCTGTGACTGTGAAAATGCTATTTATTTGGACCTACTTGTAAGAAAATTAATCCACATATTTGCTTTGGTTTTTGTATTAAGGTAACAGATTCATCTCAATCTTTTTAAATGCAAGGATGATTAAGGAATGCAGGAAAGGAAGGAAGGAAGGAAGGAAGAAAAGGCTGGAGCAGTTTATTTTGGAAAAGCAGGATAAAGATGTTTTGCTTTAATTACTTTCCTGTATACATGAGAGGTTACCTTATACCTCAAAGTTTATTAGTGATAGTCTCAGTACACTGATGTGATCTGATAAAAATTTGAGATTGTATGCAATCTGTGTTCTGTCATTTCTAAAGAATATAATCTATTTGATTTTCCATTCTGTCACTATGATCCCTTCATGTCGCTTGGCAGTGGTTGTTGTGATAATTTACCTCACTCTTCACTTGTTCAAGTGCCTCAAATATTTGCACTTTGTGAGTTCCAGAATCCAACCTCAAATGCGCCAATGCCTGGATGGCAAATTTTCTGCTTTCAACATCTTCATTTTTGTAACGTTATAACCCATTGTTTAGTTAAGTACAGAAAACTATGAGAAAAGATGAACTTTCAAACATGGATTTCAATTCCTATGTTTAAAAATATAATCAATATTATTATTTATTATTATTATTATTTCTTAGATTTTTAGACCGCCCCTCTCCCAAAAAGGGACTCGGGGCGGTGAATAAAGTTTAAGCCTTGTTGATGGATTATAATAAAAGAAAATAAACTTAACATTTTTAGAAGAATGTATTGAATGTATAAACATCTAACAAAATTACTTGGGCATATTTAATAACAATTTCAGTGTAAGGATTTAAAAAATCTTTAATACCATTAAGTAAGTTGCCTTAAAGGTTTGTAAAAAAAACTAAAAAAAAAACTGCTTATACTTCAGTGGTTTTTAATACAGTCCCATTGAAAATATTGTGATATGTTCCAGACATGTTTCTATATTAAATAATTATGGAATCATATGTTACACTGTTATGTTATGTGGGTCCCAAAATTACTTTCATGTGAAACTTACAGAAATTCTGGAAACTTCAGTTTTGCAATTATGTTAGATGTATTAACAACAGCTTCTATATATTTATGCTGCACAACCTTGGAAAACAATTAAAACCATTTATAAAGCATTCATCTCCTTCCTTCCTTCCTTCCTTCCTTCCTTCCTTCCTTCCTTCCTTCCTTCCTTCCTTCCTTCCTTTATAAAATAATAAAATTACTTGACAGGCTATATTTCTCCCATTTTTTCTGCCCACCCCATATGATCAGGCAGAGTTGAAATATTTTGGGTCCCATCCTTGAAACAATGTAATGAATCAGGTCCCAGGAAGCCTGCCCTTTCTTGTGGAACTTGCGGAACAGGTTATTTTTTATTCTGGCGGCCATCTTTCTGGCTTTTCTTTATTAGTTACTTTTATTGTAAGTGGTCAGTGGGTGGATTTATAAATGTATAACCACAACTGAGTGCAGAATTTCCATTGTTAAGCAAGGTAGTTGTTAAGTGAACACAGCCGATTTAATGACCATTTTTTTTAACCACAGTTGTTAAGTGAATCACTTTCAGTCGTTAATAACACAGTTGTTCCTTAAATCTGGCTTCCCCCTTTAACTTTGCTTGTTGGATGCCAACTCAGAAGAACACAAATGGCGATTACACGACTCAGGGACACTGCAACTACATGCCAATATGTGTCAATTGGTATGCAATTGAATTTTGATCACATGACTGTGGGGGATGATGCAATAGTTGTAAGTGCAAGTATTGGTTGTAAGTCACTTTTTCCAGTGCTGTTGTAACTTCAAACAGTCACTAAATGAATGGTTGTAAGTTGAAGTTTTCTATTTATCTTCTAACAATAAAAAGACATTCTAGCATATCTGGGACTAATCTGAAGACTTCAAGTAAATCAGACTGCTTGGTCAACTACAGCCGGTTTTGGCCTTGTTATTTTTGCCTTGTTTTTACCTAAAGATGTGTATATTTCCTTCATCAGAGCTGATAAAGAGCTAACTATTTTTCCTAACTGGGAAGCAGCTAATAAGCTCTCTAGATGCCTTCAAAGAAGGGGGGGGGGGGCACCCAAAAGCTCCAAACCAGGGTTGCAGGCTCATCTTCTTCCTCCTTCATCTAACAATAAAGAAACCGACAGCATGTAATGTCTCATCTTAAACAAATGGAAACATGACTGGTGCATTTAGAAATAATGAACAATTCACTGGGTGTAGTCCAAGCATTTGTTGTTAAGGCCTCCATTAGAACTGATAACATAGAAAGGAATATTTCCTGATTGAAGAGAGGCAACAGTTAGAGAAATTATTATAATAACGTTACAGAAAGGTAATCAAATTTCACAATCCAAATTTATATATTTGGAAGCACAATCTCATAGAAGCACTACATTTCTTTTGGCATAACCAAAGCTAAAAGAAGGGAGAAAGATATCCTACAACATTTTATGAAGACTTTCTTACATGAGAAACTCTGATAGAATTAAAATGATCAGATTGCAGCTCTCACCATCCCCAATGGGATTAATAATGATGATCCTTGGCCCTTATTTGCCACATTAGTGTGTGATGTACACCAAAAGAAGTTCTTCAATAGACATGTGAGTTGAAAAAGTTGATGCAAAGGTCAGTATAAAAGCCACGTTCATGTCAAAGAACTTGTCAGAATAAGAAATCTTCAGGATTATATAAGCATCCACCTATTTCACTAGCAAGGCAGCAGAAAAAAATATTAAAAGGTCAGGACCACTGACCAATTTATATCTGGTTTCAATTCATCTCCTTTTTGAAGTTTCTAAATAGAAAATTGGAAATATTTCTTATTCTTTACTTTGTTTTTATTTATTTATTTTCAAATTTCTATTTTCTGCACTAAATTCTGAGAGTTTAAATCCAGACTTCTTAAAGTTGCTGAGATTGAAAAACACTGGCATATTAAAATATCTTATTTACCAATGCTGACAATAAAATATATCACAATGCAAAGTACCTTTTCTCCTGAACAATCTTATCCTTTCCATACCCATTTAGTTAAAATTATCCTTAAAAGCAAAATAAAATCAAGCTCCAACAACGTTTGTTTGGTTTTTTTTAAAAAAAAACCTTCCCTAAATTCTAGAACAAATTCAAAAAAGCCCTCTTAAAATGTAAACAGCAAATACAAAGTTATTGTAAAGTTATATCATTTCTTCAACAGCATCATTAAATTTTAATATGTAAAAATTATGTAGGATAACTAATGAAACTGATTTTAGTAGGAAAATGTTGTAAAGTATCATCTCTCTCTCACTTACTTGTTTAGAAAAGCAAATATTTGCATATTGTTCATTTGTTTTATAACATAATAAAACTAACTTTATTGCTTATCTTAGTAGCTTGTCTAAAAATTCATAGTAAAGGAAGTAGTAAAGTGATTTGTAAGTTAATCACCAATAACAGGAACCTTCAAGGGTGCATTTCAATTCAGGTTTCTTGTTACCCCGAGGTCAATAAGGCTATGAGAATCAAGTTATACACATTCTGTATTATTATGCTTGATTTTCATTGTCTCATTGATTCCATTTTGACAATTGTTTTTTTAAAGACAGAGTCATTCCAACCTCCAATTCCAGAATGATTGCTTTCCACGCTACATTCTTTTCTAGAAGAACACAAGTGATGGAAAACATGACAGTAGGACCAGTGAATTTGACATGCTTCGGCCACACATCCCCTTCTTGGTCTTTCTAGCTGTAGTCTACCTTGGGCCAGAAGTCTAACTATTATAAGACAATGCAGACCATGTTTTTAGAAACAAAGCCTCTCGCATCAATACATTTTCTTTAGCCAGCCACTTTCCTGCAGCACTTTTATTCTTTTTCCACCCTTTCCTAACAATTGGAAGGGTGGATAAGAATACTATCTCAGCTCCCAGATTCTTCAGCTTCCTTTCTAAAATGTCTAAGTCTAAACTATCATTGTAGCTGCTCTTGGGGGGGGGGTGTATCAATTTCCCACGTTAAATTCTTCTTTCAGTTTTTGAAAGCTCCTGTGTTTACAAGAGTGGACCTATGACAATTCAAGAAAACAGAATAATGTTCTATTAGTACAGACAATAGAACAGAGCAGATTCCTAGTATTTGGACGCCTCTAGTTCAGAAAGGCATGAATTGACTTTCACACACCCATTATTGAACACTCTCCTGACAATAGATAGGCCCTTAGTGAAAACCTGACCATCTATGTCTGATAAAGGGCATTTAGAGCAGGTTTTTTTTGTACACTGGGCTATAGAGTATGCTGCTTTGATGTTTTTGTGTTGTGCTGTCTTATTGCGTTATTTGCATCCTGGCTAAGATGTGCTGATATAGGGCATGGGTGGGTTGCTGCCAGTTCGGTGCACCCACAATTTTGCATGCATACTCTCGCTTCAATGGTGTGTGCGCACACAATTGTCCATAAATAGGTCTGCGCATGCGCAGAACATTAAAAAGGGGGGGGAAACATGCAGCGCTGACCAGGGAACCAATTCGGAGGCGTGGCAGGTCTGGGTTGATGCCAGTTCCAGCGACCCAGGCCGGCAAACCACTACTGGTTTGGCTGAGGAAGTCTGAACCGGTAGGAACCCACCTCTGATATAGGTTATAGATATTTTAATGAATATATACTAAAAAGTGTGTTTGACTTTTAAATTACTATTTACCTTATAATACTGATATTTATTTCTATAGTTACATGGAGCACAATTAACCTCAGGACAGCAGGGTAGGCTACAACAAATTAAATGGTATACATTTCAACTCTTTGTAGCTCTGTTTCTAATTTTTGGCCCATCTCAACTCCCAGCTTGCGTTTTTCCCTCATAGGGGCCAAAATGAATCTTGATATTGGTTAATCTTTGTTTTATCTGAACCTTATTGATATATCAAAATACAGATGGGTACACATTAATTGGATACACTTTTGCCTCTGTCTCAGTCCCAACAACTCTTACTTCTGCCTTTGGTTCCCAGCTAAGTCTTTATGTGTACTTGGTTAAATAGACCCATTCTCCAGAATTCACTTGAAGTTAGCTAAATCTATTCTCAGGACATAACTTTTGCCAAGAAGGCACAGCTAACCTTTGGCTTCTGGGAAGGGGCTACCACATTTAGCCAATGACATGTCTGTGGTGGTGTCATGATCCAAGCTCTATAGGTTGCAAGTTTTGCATTGCAGCCCTCTCCTTCTTTCCCCTTCATGGACACCTTCAACAGCTTCAATTGTCAATGCTAACAATTTTGAATAATTTAGCAGGGAAGTTGATCTCCGTTTATCGGTTTCTTTTTTTGTTGAATTTTTATTTTTATTTTTGGTTAAACAGACAAACACAACACAAAAAAATAAAATAAAACCATCTTTTGTTACATATTGTAGAAGTGTGTCGATTGGTTACAAATCACTTTCGTGTATCTCTTCCACAGTCATTACTTATAATTCATATCACATTGTATATTTTAAATCAAAAATCTTCATATATCTTACTATCAACATCCCACAATTCTCATTTGACTATACTTGTTTTAACATCCTTTTGCATAAAATAATCCAAAATTGAAAAACACAACCACATAATGACATTTCGTTGATTATTTCTAATATCATCCAATAACATTACATCTTTATAACATGTTCTAAGTAAGAATTAATTATGATTGATAACAAAATTTCTAATCCTCTTTTCCAAGTTGCTGTTCACTATTTGTATCCCAATATCTTTTATTGAACCAGTACATACATACATACACACACACACACACACACACACACACACACACACACACATATATATATATATATATATATATATATATAGTTAAGTATATCCCTTGTCATTTCATTGTTATTATTATTATTGTTATTTATTAATAGAAAGTCATTCACTAATTATATCAGGTTTCCTCTCTTCAAACCAACACATGTGTGTACCTTGTTATCATTATCAATTATTTATTTAACATATCACCCTAAAGATTACTAAATTGCTAATCACTAATCATATTGTAGGTGTGTCGATTGGTTACAAATAACTTTCATGCATCTCTTCCACAGTCATTGCTTATAATTCAAATCACATTATGTATTTTAAATCAAAAATCTTTATATATCTTACTATCAACATACCACGCTTCTCATTTGACTGTGGTTGTTTTAACATCCTTTTAGATGAAATTGTCAAAAATTAAAAAACACAAGCACATAGTAGCATTTCATTAATTATTTCTAATATCATCTAATAACATTACCCCTTTATAGCATGTTCTAAATAAAAATTAATTATGTTTGATAACAAGTTTTCTGATCCTCCCTTCCAAATCGCTGTTTACATTTATCTCTTGTCATTTCATTCTTATTGTTATAGATATTATTTATTAACAAAAATTCATTCGCTAATTATATCAAATTTCCTCTCATCAAACCAACACATGTATGTACCTTATTATCCTTATCAATTATTTATTTAACATAGCACTCTAGAAATTACTAAATTATAAATCACTAATTACTAAAATTAATTAATTTTTTATTATCAATTTTCATATATCAGCCTGTATCCTTCCAGTAATAATACAGTCTTATTTCTTTTGTTATTTGTGGAATTGATCCTCTATTTATTTCCTTAATAAAAATTTTGTGGACTTCTCTCCGCAGCTTGTTGCTTGTAGCATCACTTAAGTAATCTCGATGCCCTCCATCTGCTATTTTAATCAGGTTATCTTTGGTGTCAATCTTGCTTCTGAGAAGTTATCTCTCCTTAAATCCATAGTTTTTCCTCTTTTTTCTTCTTCCATGCCTTGAAATCCAGGGTATAATTCCTGTTGATCTAATTCCCTTTTCCATACTCCCCTTTCCCACTTTCAACCACGTTCACTCCAGTGGTAAAGTAATCAGTTGTCTTGTCTTTATAATCATTTTCCCCTTCAATTTTTGGGACTCTGACCCCATCATTTTTTGCTGTTACAAACTCTATTTTTTCCATCTTCTCAATTCTCTGTTATTTCTAAAAAAAAAATGAATTCCAGCTAAGATGTTTTGCAAAGTTATTGTTTCTTTTGAATGTTGTGCCATTTTGACAAGCTAGTAGATACTGCCACTCTGGCTTTCAAGGCTTCTTATATTAAATTAGCTTAAACACAAGTTCATTTACAATCTTCAAAAAAGAAGGTTATGATTCTTTTCCTCTCCCACTGCCAGTAAGACTCTCAAAGTGCACCTGTAAAAACAATTCATGCCCTTGCTTCTTATCACTTTCTATAAACAAGTTGCCAAGCCTTGAGATACAAAGTCAGTGAGATCAAAAGGAAAAGGGAAAGTGCATTGTTTCAAAAACTCAACCCTCCAACCTCCAAGTGGCAGTATTGCTTCCCACTCTTAATGTTATTTCAAACTTAAAAGAAACAGAGTTCTCAAATAGAATTAATAGCAAGTAATAAAAGTCCCTGTTGAAATAAGAAGACTTTAATCCATAGGTTAAAAAATAAAAATAAAAAAATAGAAGAAAAACTGATCCGTTCTCTTTAAAAAAAAGTTGCGAGCACTTCAATCCACAAAGTAAAATTAAACACACTATTCAAAGCAATCCAATATAGGTTAATTTCACCGCTTATTTTCTTCTGCTTTCAGATTTAATTTAACTTAAAAACATTTTTGGGGGCAGTCTTTTCCAAAACAATAAAGTTTCCTCACCAGATGGACACATGCTATCTGGATCATGCTATCAAACAGCTCTTAGTTGGCAGCCAGCTTGAGCTGTACATTGTTCTGAAAGTGAATGCTACTGGGAAATAAATCAAAATGCTTGGCTTGAGGTGAATCTCACTTGTTTTCTGTTTGCAATAATCAAAATTAAATCAATTACGCTGTTTACACCATTAACATATCATGCAGTGGTGGGTTGCTAACCAGTTTACTACCGGTCCGCGCATACGCATCACTTCTGCACATGCACAGAAGCATCCAAGCAGGTGGGCGGAGCTTCCTGCTGCCGCCATTACTGGTTCGGCTGAATCGGGCCAAACAGCAGCAACTCACCTCTGATATCATGGCTGAACCTGTTTTAGTCAGTTAAATGAAACTTTTGTTTCCATTACAACATATGTAAAGGAAATCACAAATCACTGCTCTTTCTGTAGAGAGGCAAAGATGCTATAAAGTAAATGCAACCTGTAATGCATTTGAACCTTACAAGTAAAAGTAATTCACCATAAACACAATTTTAGAATTTGGTTCAAAATATTCCTTCATTACTAATTCATTAGCAATAGATACTGTTGCTTTGGTTTCTGGGGAAAAAAATCTTCCTGAGTTGTTTATTTGAGCATTTTATCATCACCAGAAAG
The DNA here is from genome assembly GCF_964273705.1 of Natrix helvetica. Classification (NCBI taxonomy): domain Eukaryota; kingdom Metazoa; phylum Chordata; class Lepidosauria; order Squamata; family Natricidae; genus Natrix; species Natrix helvetica. The sequence goes on along the minus strand of NC_138552.1, from coordinate 112,020,080 downwards.
CCATTTACACATATGGAATCTTGTAAGCTGGGTGCTTTGCTTCCTATTCCCATTTATGCTCATGAAACATTAAATTGATATGCTCCTCCACATACATGCACATACATGCAATTATGTGCACATACGACTCTATAGGCTATATATTTAAAAATGTTTTGCTGTTCATCACCCAAACCAAAATAGTAATAGTATAATGTACACATAATGTCAAATTTACACAAAGTAAACCTATCTTTTGACATATCACACAATCAACTAAAATTTTAAATATCCATATATTATGGTATTATTACTGCTGATGCTACCAATAATAGCAATTCAACAAGCATTCCAATTCCTGCAACTTACAACAGTTGCATGTTCATAACCTACTATGTTAAATATTCTCTGAATGCCCGTGAAAGAAAATTTTCTACAACATTTAAATAACTATATGAAATTTAAATGGAATTCTTAATTGCATTAATAGAACCAGCATTGTCTCTGAGTTCTTTTTATCACAGAGGCAAGAACACAGAATAGTTACTCAGAGATACAGTATCATTGAATGGGGGATTAAAACAAAATCTACAAGTGACTTGTAAGGAAGATTAATTGTTGAAACCCCATTGGTTGGCTTGCAAATAAATTTGAGAAGCATGGGTTTATTGGCTAAAACAGAATAGGACATGAACAGTAGGTTCCACCAGCAGAGGGAATATCTGCTGAAGTGAGAGGGAAGTCTATCCTGAAGGCTCAAGGAAATCTTCCCAGTACAGATTTATAACTGGTGATGATTCTGAAACCAGCGCATCTAAAATAATGGTGGTCTTCAATTCATGGTCACAACTGATCCCCAAATTTCCTTTGCTAAGCAAGATAGTTGTTAAGTGAGTTGCGCCCCACCTTACATCCTTTTTGCCACAGTTAGGTGAATCACTGCAGTTAAGTGAATCATACAACTGGGAAGGTTATTACAAATGATGATCACATGACCCAGGGTCACTGCAACATGTGTCAAGTGCCAAATTTTGATCATATGACCATGGGAATGCTGCAACGATTGCAAATGTGAAGAACAGTTATAAGTCACTTTTTTCAGTGCTGTTGTAACTTTGAACAGTCATTAAAGAAATAATTTTATGTCAAGGATTATCTGTAAGGATGTTATGGGTCTCAGTGTTTTCTGAGGAAGCTTTTCAGAATCAATTCCATTAAAACTAAGAAATTTGAGTTCAGAGTAACAACTTCCTCCCTGTAGGCCATTGATTCCAATGCAGAGCTTAGCTCCTGCTCTGCTATTAATGTGTAGGGAATAGAGACATTGAGAAAATGTTTTTTTTAAATTTTCTAACCATTAATATCTGTTTCGTTCAAAACAATTATTTAATTGATTTGTATATTTTAATATTTTTAGCTGCTGACATTCAGAATGAATAATGGATTTCAAGCTACTTCAATTATGTTGCCTGGCCCTGAAAGTTTCTTCTATTCATAAATTAAATGAAATATAAGGGTATGTGGTGATTGGCTGCTCCAGAGACAATCATCATCATCCTTGGCATTCAAAATGGTTAGTTATTACTAGTAAAGTATAAATACATGCTTACTTTAACCCTTTAGTTCAATGAAACTATGGTTAAGTATTTGAGACATGTTGTTTAAATAAGAGATGACTAGAGAATTAGACATAGCCACAGTAAGTGGGTAGTTGTATAAACTTGTTTAACAAATAAATAAGACATGAACATATTGCCTGGCTGACAGTTAATAACTACTGGCACCTAATTTCTTTTTAGGTTAGTCTTCTAATATGTCTTGCTGAACTTTACATTCCCTTCTTGGATTATCAGGAGTAAGCTTGATGTATAATGTACATACATTTCAGCTAAAGTCAATAAACACTTACAACTTTGCAAATGGTGGTGTCACTAATGTTTCTTCCAGTTCCAGTCTGGTCTAGGGGTTAAGGCACCAGGCTAGAAACTGGGAGACCATGAAACACAGCCACAGTCACTCTCTCTCATCCCTACGAAGCAGGCAGTGGCAAACCAGTTCTGAAAATCTTGCCAGGAAAACTGCAGGGATTACTAAACCCAGGTGGTTGTCAGGAGTCAGCACTGACTCAAAGGCATGAAAAAAAAGAGAGAAAACAATTGAACATACTCATCTCTGGCATGCTTATATGAGAAATTTGGAAGTTGGGACTGGAGATAACCACACTGATTTCTCTTCAACTATAAATTGGAGCCTGGTATTTAAGAAAAATAATAATGGCCATCATCCAAAAGTAGAGTTGCCAGGGGTTTAGTCCAGTGACACTAGGGCTTCCTTTAAAGTAATTAACAATAATATGAAAGTCCGTGAACAGCTAGGTGTTGGATTTTAATCATAGGTTAGACACCAATAGTTGCAATTGGTGACATGGGAGACTGCATAGATTGATTAAATATATGACTAAATAAATACATGTAATAATCATTTATTTACACTATCCAAACCCATTTCAATCACATTACATAGCATATATGGAGACAATGTTGGCCCTGCTTGACAATGACCTTTGGCAGAGCCAGGATGGAGTGGCCCATCTATCTGTGTGCTCCTTGATGTCTCATGGCCTTTCAGTACCACTGATTGTAATGTCATTCTGTACTGGCCACATGGGTTCAGAGCAGGAGGCACTTGTTGCAATGGCTTGTTCCTTTTCCTCAGTGGTCATTTCCAGTTGTTGGGAGGGAGTTGTTGTTCCCAATCCCTCACTTGGCAGGGAGATGCTCTCCCTCCCCCCGCTGAAGATCTCCATGAAACAGTTGGGTGAGGTCATCTGTCAGTTGGGGATTGGTATCATCAGTATGCTGATGGAATTCATCAGTACAGAAATACAAAAGTTAAAATTAGTGAAATAAAATCATTGACATTTAACAGGTTGATTCAAGAATCCCATCTTGATTGCTCTTTCAAAAGTGGTGAGTGCTTGAATGATCATTTATCTTCTTTTCTTACTTGTTTGCACTCTCAGACTGGAGAGGTGTAGGCAATTAATTTCTCTGGGCATTATAAAGACAGTCCTTGGATAACCGTGGCAATTGGGACCCGAATTGCCAGTGCTGAGTGACGCTTACAATAAAGCGCAAAACCTTGGGGCCACACTATTTTTGCCACTCACCATTCCAGCACTTCTGGTTGCTGTGTTGTGAATCCAGAACCATCATTAAGCACAACACCACATGATCACTATTTGTGACTCCTCTTGGTTTTCCCCACCAACTTTGCCTTTTGTAAGTCAGCAACAGAGATCAAAAAGGGCAATCACATGACTGTGGGATGATGAAACATTATAGTTGAGAACCAATTTCCAAGTGCCTGGCTCACAAACACGCGACTACAGGGATGATGCAACAGTTGCTACTATACGTCCCTGTCATTCAACACCATTATAAGTTTCAACGATCACTAAACAAGTTGTCATTAAATCAGGACCACCTGTCCTAGAAACCTCTAGGCATATGTACTAGGAATAGAGAGAGTCCCCTGAAGGAGAAAGAGTGAGCCAAGCACAACTACTAAGAAATAATATTCCAACAATCTGTATTAGGGTTTTTTCTTAATATGGTACAGATCAGATAATGACAATATTTGTTTTTTCAACAAACATTTTTTTTATTCTACCAAATTAAGCTCCTATTTCTTACCTCTAAATTTAGTACTAAGTCTATGCTTTTTCTATTCTATCTGTGCTCCTATTACTATAAGTTTACAACTATATCTATCTTACTGATCTATATTTTTTTGTTCTCAATTCTATATTTGTAGCACTAACTACTCTTTCTTAACTATTTCTTAGCTAACTAAATCTTTCCTTCCACAGCCTGGAAGATGAAGGAGAGGTTTCCTTGTGACAAAGATGGTGTTCTGATCCCATATTCATTGCCTACTTCATAAGATTATCAGGAGCAGTACTAAGTTGCTTCCTTCATCACAGTTTTCCTCCATCTGCTTATAAAGGTAGTCTTCAACTTACAACCCTTCATTTAGTGACTGTTTGAAGTTTCAACAGCAGGATAAGTGACTTAGGACAATTTTCACACCCATGACTATTGCCGCATCCCCATGGTCATGTGATAAAAAAATCAGGTACTTGGCAACTGACATGTATTTATGATAGTTGCATTGTCTTGGGTTCATGCGATCTTCCAAGCAGGCATCCAACAAGCATATGAATGGGAGAAGCCAGATTCACTGAATGACTGCATGATTCACTTAACAGTTGGAGTGATTTGCTTAACAACTGTGGCAAAAAAAGATCATAAAACAGGGTGCAACTCACTTAACAACTGTCTTGCTCAGCAATGGAAAAGTTGGGCTCAACTGTGGTTGTAAGGTGAGGATTAGCTGCATGAACTTTTGAGTAACAGTATCCTATGGCCCAAACTGCATGGAAGATTGAAAGGCTGGTGATTTTTAAATCTGTAAGGGAACCCAACCAGTGGCGTAGCGTGGGTTGTCAGCACCCGGGGCAAGGCAAGTAATTTGCGCCCCCTAACCCGAGGGCGGCCCGACTGCAGCTGCCCCTGGGTCGGCATCAGTCAAGTGAGGCTCTCCGTGCTGGCCTCCTGCCTTCCTCCTGAGGAGGAGCTTGAAGGGCAGCGGGAAAGGGCTCGACTGAAGGGAAGCAGGTGCCGCGGGGGTGGGAGGCGCACCGGGGGCTTCGGGAAGGCGCCGGCTCCCCGGGGCGCTCCAGGCGGAGCGGGAGGACGCAGTGGCATTGCAGCGGCGGGCAGACGGAGCGCAGCGCCGCTCTCCTTCAGCTCCCACGGGGGCGGCATGGCGGGTCTTGCCGGCTCCGCTGGGAGGTAGGCGGTGCGCAGGAGGGGCCTGGGCGGGCCGGGGCCGGGGAGCTTAGTTCGCGGGTCGAGCTGGGCGCGGAAAGAGGTGGCCACAGTCTGGCAAAGGGGGGCGTGGGGCAAGTCAGGGCGCCCCCCCAGATGTTGCGCCCAGTGCGGCCGCCCCCCCCTGCACCCCCCACGCTACGCCACTGAACCCAACTGCCTTGATAAAATGATTTTCCCCTGGTCATCTCTCTGGAAGAGACTGAACCAAATTCTAGGACATTTTTTTTTTAAAGTAGCGATAAAATTTCTATTTCTCCTGTAAAATAGAATCAGTGAAATATGACTTTTGCATTAACAAAATTAAAACTACTAAAATTGATACAGTAGTAACATTTTTATAAATGATCATACTCTTTCATAGAATCATAGGGTTGGAAGGAATCTTGGGGGTCTTCTAGTCCAACCCCCTTACCAAGCCATGATCTCTCACACCATCGCAAACAAATGTTTGTCCAATCTTGTCTTAAAAACCTGTAGCAACGAGCATACTCAACTGGAAGGCAAGGTATACCACTGCTTAATTGTTCTCACTGTCAGGAAATTCCTCTTTATTTCTAGGTTGGGTCTCCCTCTGATGAGCTTCCACCCATTACATTTTGTCCTACCCTCAGGTGCTATGGAGAATAAATTGCTCCCCTCTTCCCTGGGCAGCCCTTCAAGTACCGGAAGGCTGCATGTTACCCTTAGTCCTTCTTTTCATTACGTTAAACACACCCAATTCAACCCTGAGCTACAATTATTCTCTTTTATCGCTAACACCAAGTTTCTTTAGCCGTTCTTCATAGGATTTAGCCTCCAGACCCCTTATCATCTTTCTTTCAAATTACTCCTGCAAAGTAGAAATGTTTTCTGGTGCTTCAAGGGCTTTAGTCCACTTCTTTTCTGATAGTTATTGCTCAGGGTTTTTTTAGTTAGCAAGTAGCAGCAGAACCTAACAGGACATAGGAGAGGAGGGATTGCAACCTTCCTTCCTTCTTTCCATTTTCCCCTCTTTCCTTCCTTCCCTCCCTCCCTCTTTCTCAACTTCATATTTAATAAATTAAAAGAAATTTATTTCATGTTGAACTCTTATGAGGATAATTTCAACAGTAAATTCCTTTATTTGCTATTTTAAAAAAGCCCTAAAATACATTTTTCTCTCCATTAAATATTTATGGTGTGTGCCTTGTTATTTCTCACTTAAAATTGATTGCATCAATTAGTTGCTTGAAATCTCTCTCCAGCTCTACAAAATCTCTCTGTAGCACTATACAAATCTTATAACCGCCTTCAGCTGTTGCATGGCAATAGAAATAGTAAACTGCTTGTTATTGTCTTTAAAGAAAGTGGGAGGAACCAAGTGGGAAGAACAGTGCTGTCCATCAAAGCAGCAGGAATTTTGTTTCCGTGGGTGCAGTTGGCATTTCAGTTGCACCTTGCTTTAAAGCAAAGCTTGTCAACTTTTCATTTTCAACCCATGCCTCCTTTTGATGAACGCAAACATCTCATTTCTCCTTCAAACCTGCCTCTTCCAATAATTTATTTGAAAGTTCAAAAAGAATGAAATATCGCAACTGAAACAAATCAAAGCAGTAAATTTAGAAAGAAAAATATTTCACTCTGCATTTTTCTCAGTAAATATTTATATATTTGTTTGTTTATATAGTATGTTTTCATGCCTCCATATTTTCCAAGGACTCATGGTAGTGCACAATTGAAATCAAAACACACTACACCTCAATAAATCAATTAAATAAATGAAATCATACAGCAACAAGACAATGAAATATAAATTTCTGAGACTAGATATCAATTTCCAAATACGGTAGCTCCATTGGAAGAGCTCTTTTTGAAAAGCTTTTCTGAAATTCAGTAGTGAAGACTACATCCAGGTCTTCGATGGAATACTACTCTAAAAGATAGATGCTATTATATAAGAACAAACATTTCTCTCTCACATGCAAACCTCTCCTGGGTAAGGAACCCAGGACATGGCCACCTGGATTAGTCTATCAAATTCACAGAATCCATTGAAGTAAACAATCCTAAAGATATATGTGTTCAAAAACACTTAGGAGTCTGCAGATTCACAATTAACACCTTGGATTGTATCTAAGAACATCTACTATTTTCTATGTAGGTACTGGTTCTGACTGAATAAACATGCAGGCTGGTACATTTTACACCACTAGCAGCTTCAGAGTAGACTCCAGAGGCTGTCTAGGACAATTCACCATGGCCAACTTGCCATAATTAACTCACCACAGGACAAGTTTCCACAGGATGAGAATTACACTAATGTAGAAGAATTTGTGGAATAGAATCATTAAAGAAAAGAAGCTAAAGTTGGCTGTGGTGAGTTGTCCCATTCTGGCATGAGTAGAGGAGACAAGGATATAAATTACTATAGCCAGAGTATCCTTCTCTAGAAAAAGTTGGAACTGGTTCACAAAGTAAGACTGGGCAAAAGTTTATTTAGCCATGTCCTCTACCTGTCTATCAAGCAATGGCTTGTAAGTCTAGGCAAACCTCCAAGCTGGAGAACAGCTTCTTCAAGGAGAGTGCTAACATATCCAGAAGGGAATCACTGAAGCACAGTGAGTTCCTGTATTTTCTGGACAAATAGACTTGTTAGGATTTAATTTCAGTTTGTTTCTTGCTATATAGATCTTTACAACCTCCAGACAATGGGTCAAGACTTCCAGCAGATTGATGTTCTGGTCCAAGAGCTACATGTAAATGTTGAACAGCAGGAGAGAGAGAGAGAAACTGGATGCATCCCACATTAGCATGGTTGGCGAGAAGATGTCTTCTCCTACATTAATCAGTTAATCAGCTGAAACTGTCCACTTAGAAAGGAGTTGAATAGTGCTCCCAACTCCCAATCCTCATAGTTGGAAAGAAAACCATATCTGGTGGTATTGAATGCTGCTAAGTAATTCAACAAGACAAGAAGGGGGGAACTGCTTTGTGATACAGAAAAAGAATTTTGCAAAGATAACTTTATGAAAATAGGATAAGGTCACAGAGAACCAACTTACTTGATTTGAGCTATATGGGGAGATAGTTAAATTATAACAGTTAATAAACTTTCAAATACTTGGTCTTTTCTATGATATTTACAAACTAGAACAATATTTCCTGGCTCCTAGTCTTCTTTTTCTCTGATTAATGTTGAATCCATGTGAAATAGAAGAATTTTGTGATCACAAAGCACGTCAAATCTTCACAAAGTAAAGCAAATGACATGAAATATAGCACACTTAATGAGTTAAACTATGTAAATTAGTTTTTATTATTAAAACTTAACAACTAGATTGAGGTCTTACTGTTGATCACTAGGCAGAGTTCTAAAAACCAGTGCTTGCGCAACGCATATTGCAAAACAAATGATGGCCCATATTCCTAATTATATCCTTAGCATTGCTGCAGTCTCTGGAGAGCCACTATAGCATTGTGGTTTAAATACTGAACTAGAAAAAAAGGGTGACTCGGGTTCCGGTCCTTCCTCAGTCATTCACCCAGCTGGGTGACCTTCATCCAGTCACTTCCTGTCAGCTCTAATCAATGTCAGGTTCTGAGACAAGTGGCTTAAAAATAAAAGCACTTGTTGCATCACAAGTCCATCCATGCATTATTCTATGTTCTCTGGGTAGCAGAATACAAAAAAGACTTACAAACAGGATACAACCACAACCATAGTCATGTTTGCGACCATTTTTATTCTCCCTCTCCTATGGTTTGTATCTTTCACTTTTGTGTTATTCATTAATAAGGATTTTGTGTGTTTTACATTTAATATTATTTATGTATTTAATATCTATAGCTGCTCACCTCAATCAATGATTCTGGCAGCTTACACACACACACACACACACACACACACACACACAGATGCACACATACCTACGTTATAATTAAAAGAATAAATACATTTTAAAGAAATAAAAACAATAAAAACTTAATAAAAATATTAAGCCAAAATAAATATGCATTAGCAGCCTTGATTTTGTCTGACTATTGTGTACTAGCAAGAGTCTCTTTCAGTGAAATGGGTAGCTATATAAATTTGATGAATAAATAAATAAATTTCAGCATTGCTAGAATGCCATCAGTCCAGCCAATTCTTCCAAAAGTCCAATCAGTTCCTTCCAATTCATTTAATTAGTTTTGAAAAGTTTCGATACAATTCCAAATACATAATTAGCTTATGTGGCGATCTCCTACACATGAACAACAGCATTAATTATTCCACATTATCTTAAGCAACATATTGCATATTGATAACTCAGCATAATTTCATTCCTCACACATTTTATTATATACAGCAAAAAAAAAATATGATGATCATTTCTAAAACTTGAATTTTGATGCCCTCAGCTGAATTATCAGCCTGGTTAAGATTGGATATGGAAATTTTCCAGAATGTCTTCCCACTTTCCTCTTCAAACAAAGTTTGACCAATACTGCAACCCACAACTTTTTATTTTCAAAGTTATATTGTTTTCTTCACTTTGCAATCGGAAGACCCTTTGTGGTGCTCTCTGGGCTTCACCATCAGTTTACTTAGTTGCAAGCAGCTAACCTCAGAGAGCATCAGGTACTCCACAGTTCAACCCTGAGCCACAGATATTCTCTTCTGTAAGGAGACTGTTCCTATACAAAGCCTTCACAGTATTTCCAGATTCCATATTTCTTCTACTGTCCATGCTAATGAGTTTGCAATTGGGTTTTGCAGCAAAATACTGATTTTGAATAAAGTTTTAATGATTTTTTTTCCTCAAATGTTATTCAAGTCAGCAGCACCACTTAGTATCATTTTTAGACATGTACAGAAAATGCTGGATGCCACTTCTGCAATAAAAATGATTCCATACTTGACGTAATGGGGTTTTGATTGCCATATTAAAGTATCCTGAATGAATAAAAAAGAAGAAAGCTCGGAAAACACCTTTATGGTGTTGAAAAATATTCTTATGTACACATTAATAATCAAATATGGAGGGAACTACTAGGCTAGGATCAATAGAGACCAGACCAGGGGTGTCAAACTCGCGTCTTCACATCATCATCATGTGACGTATTACAACTATGACCCTAGAAAGAGTGCAGAGAAGAGCAACAAAGATGATTAGGGGACTGGAGACTAAAACATATGAAGAACACTTGCAGGAACTGGGTATGTTTAGCTTAAGAGAAAGAAGGACTAGGGGAGACATGATAGCAGTGTTCAATATCTCAGGAGTTGCTACAAAGAAGAGGGAGTCAAACTATTCTCCAAGGCACCTGAGGGTAGAACAAGAAGCAATGGGTGGAAACTAATCAAGGAGAGAAGCAACTTAGAACTGAGGAGAAATTTCCTGACAGTGAGAACAATTAATCAGTGGAACAGCTTGCCTCCAGAAGTTGTGAATGCTCCAACACTGGAAGTCTTTAAGAAGATGTTGGATAGTCATCTGTCTGAAACGGTATAGGGTTCCCTGCCTTGGCAGGAGGTTGGACTAGAAGACCTCCAAGGTCCCTTCCAACTCTACTATTGTATTGTATTGTATTGTATTGTATTGTAACTTTTCCCTCCTTCACTAAACCGGGGGTGGGGGTGGCCAGCATGTGATGCATCCAGTCTGTGGGCTGCGAGTTTGACAGCCCTGGACTAGCGTATGCTACATGGGAAAGAAAAGAATCCTGACTGGTGTTCTTCTGTTTTGTACTAGAAGGAAGAAACACACCCCCACCCAAGAATGTTAGTTCTACCCAGAGCCTAAAGCCAATGAGACATTATTACAGCAAAATGCTCTGTGCTTCTTCAGTGCCCATCTACTGCCATAGGTTACCTGCCGCCTCAATGAACACCATGCCAGCCCCTAAATTCATCCTATCTGTAGTAACCAGGGTTTTTTTTTTTAGTCCCAAGGAGGATTTGTTCCTGATGCAGAAGATGGCCGCACACTCATGACAGGTACAGAACCCAAGGGTAGCAAAGGTGAATGGAAACTGTGAGGTCTGTCTGACTCATGGGTGGTCCGGCCATGTTATTGCATTTAAAATATGTTAAAATATGGGTATTTTATATTTTAGTTCCAGGCCCAGGGCCGGATTTTCCTATAGGTTAACTAGGCTTCAGCCTAGGGCCTCAAGATCAAGAGGGGGCTTTTATTTTTATTTATTATCTGTGCCACATTTTTTATAAAGGTTAGTACCAATTACAACATGTTTCATTTAATATATTGATATATATCACAGTAATGATGTATTTTATTATCTCTCATGTAATTTACAAACTTAAAAATGGGAGGTGAAAGGGCCCCATAAGTGGAATAGCCTAGGGCCTCTTTTCATCTAAATCTGGCCCTGTCCAGGCCTTATCATCAGAAGTACAATTTCTAAATCAAAGGAAGGTGATTTTATTATAATTGGTCAAATCCTAGCTTAGGTAGTCAGGCACCACATTTTACAAAGGATTTATGAAGAATTCAGGCTAAGTAGAACAGGTTCGGTGAATGAAAATAGTGGTGATAAGGAAACTTGAAACTGCCCTATGAAGAAAGATTTTTTTTAAAAAAAACAGGGACTTTTTGCCTTTAGAACAGAAGTCAAAAACAGATTAAGGGACAATAGGACTAAGGAGAATAGGATGATGGATTTCAAGTACCTGAGAAGTTATTAAATGGACAAGTTTCATCCTCCGAAATATAAGACAGGAATACATGGATTTAGGAGACAGGAAGGAAATTTCCTCCTGAATGTTAGAAAAAATCTATTAAGAGCAATCTGACAGGGGATCAATTAATCTGAAAGGGGATGGGCTCCCTGCAAATGATAAATTCAAGTAGAGCCTGGAAACAATCTGTCTGGAAGTTTTAATTTGAATTGTTTTCACTGGACAAAGAATTAATCTGGCCAGATGGACATTTTCAACCCTTTGAATGTAGGAAACATGGACTGACATGGGAAGTTCATCAAAATCCTCCCAATCACATTAAATTACACAAGATGATCCTACAATGTGGTCAATACTAGAACTTTAATTCTGAACTTTGAGGAATGAAGCTAAACATATTCTGCTATCAACCAAAGAGTAAACAGTATAGATAGATGATAGATAGATAGATAGATAGATAGATAGATAGATAGATAGATAGATAGATAGATAGATAGATAGATAGATAGATAGATAGATAGATAGATAGATGATTGATAGATAGATAGATATGCATGCATTGCATATACTTTAGTAAATGCAAGCCTTTATTTCAGTGTTTCTCAACCTTTGCAATTTTAAGAAGTCTGCATTTCTGCATAACTAGGTGGGGAATTCTGGGAGTTAAAGTTTAGATTTCCTATAGTTTCAAAGGTTGAGAAACACTTCTGTTTCCTTTCAGGATAAACAAAGTTATGCAAAGCATAGAATCTAGCAAAAGCAAATTCCAAGAAACTTAATCTTTTTTTTTAACTTTCCTGAGGCTGGTGGGTGGAGCTATTGGCTGTGAAGAGGGAGTCAGAGAGATACAGAGGACTAAGGTAGAGTAAAATTCCCCAATTCATTTGAACTTTCCTGAGGCTGGTGGGGGGAGTTGCTGGCTGCGAGGGGGGAGTCAGAGAGATACAGGGGACTAAGGTAGAGTAACATTGCCTCCATTTCATTTGAACTTTCCTGGTGGGTGGAGCTGCTGGCTGCGAGGGAGGAGTCAAAGAGATACAGAGGACTAAGGTAGTGGCGTGCATGCCTAACGGTGGATGAATCATATATCTATAACCAAAAATAGCAATAATACATTCTGGGTTAGTGCACTTGAGATTGTTATTTTATTTTATTTCAAAATGACTGGCTTAGTTCAATGTAATAGTTGTTTTGCACCTGTCTTTCATAGTACTCTTTTCAAATTTGGATACTGTCCCCTTTGTGAACAAATTACTAGTCTACATAGACAGATTACCTATCTAGAATCTCTAATCGGTGCTCTCCAACCAGAAATTTCTTTGGATCTTGGGATCTTGGAGTCCTAGGGATCTTGGAGCCCTTGGGATCTTGGAGTCCTAGGGATCTTGGAGTCCTAGTGGACAACCATTTAAATATGAGCCAGCAGTGTGCAGCAGCTGCCAAAAAAGCCAACACAGTTCTAGGCTGCATCAACAGAGGGATAGAATCAAGATCACGTGAAGTGTTAATACCACTTTATAATACCTTGGTAAGGCCACACTTGGAATACTGCATTCAGTTCTGGTCGCCACGATATAAAAAAGATGTGGAGACTCTAGAAAGAGTGCAGAGAAGAGCAACAAAGATGATTAGGGGACTGGAGACTAAAACATATGAAGAACGGTTGCAGGAACTGGGTATGTTTAGCTTAAGAGAAAGAAGGACTAGGGGAGACATGATAGCATTGTTCCAATATCTCAGAGGTTGCCACAAAGAAGAGGGAGGCAAACTATTCTCCAAAGCACTTGAGGGTAGAACAAGAAGCAACGGGTGGAAACTAATCAAGGAGAGAAGCAACTTAGAACTGAGGAGAAATTTCCTGACAGTGAGAACAATTAATCAGTGGAACAGCTTGCCTCCAGAAGTTGTGAATGCCCCAACACTGGAAGTCTTTAAGAAGATGTTGGATAGCTATTTGTCTGAAATAGTATAGGGTTTCCTGCCTAGGCAGGGGGTTGGACTAGAAGACCTCCAAGGTCCCTTCCAACTCTACTATTGTATTGTATTGTATTGTATTGTATTGTATTGTATTGTATTGTATTGTATTGTATTGTATTGTATTGTAAATTAGGTGCCCAATTCGGGCATTCCACTCTATGGAGAAGCCAGGCTATCAGCCCCCTCTACCGCAAAGATCCCGCAGAAGAAGAGCAGTCTGGACAACTGTGGGATCTGGCAGGATGAGAGCTATGAACCATGAACTCAAAGCTTTTGCTGTGTCCCAGCATAACAGATATAGCGCCCTTGCTACCTTAATGAGGACACTAAAGTGACAGATCAAGGTAGTTGTGATAATGATGACTAAAATAAGCAAGGGATCATGGTCCAAAATGAATAACTTACTTTGGAAAGGCAAAAGGGTGAACCAGGTATCACACATCAGTCGCACAAGAAGAGCAAAGTATCCAAAAAGAGAAGTCACCTTCTGGTTGGTGATTCAATCTTAAGGGATGTAAATTTAGGAAAGGATATGGAGGTTTTGAAAGAGGTCAGGTATGTCTGCCAGGTGCTACTGCCAGCAGAGATAAGAGGCGTATTCTTAAGATAGTGAAGAATGCAAGTAAGGACTGTGAGGTCGATGCTATTATACATCTTGGCACAAATGATCTGTCCCAAAAGGATGTACTTTCTGTGCAGAATGATTTCCAGAGTTGAGGTATGAACTTAGTAGTATAGATTGTAGGATTAACTTTTCAGAGGTTTTACCAATATATAAGGAACAAAAAGGGAAGAGCCAGCGTGTAGCAAATGTGTGGCTAAAGGAGTGGTGTAAAAGGGAAGGCTTTGGGTTTATTAGTCATGATATCTGCAGCTGGTCCAATGAAAAACTGTACAAAAGAGATGGTTTGCACCCATCCAAGAAAGGTTAGGGTTAGGGTTACTTGGCATTAAATTCACAGATTTTCTGAATAAACATTTAAACTGAACAGCGGGGACAGAGAATTAATTGATCCAGAGCATTTCTGTCCCCAGCAATCTAAAATTCATAGGGTTATCAGTGCATGTAACATAGATGTTTGTGCGGGTAAGATTATCAGTCCTGCTGTCAAGCAAAGCCAAGCATTTAATAGTGAGTGCCATACCATGTGCATGAATCATACAAGTGGCAAGAAAATAGGGGCAGTCAGACATAACACAGGTTATGTAAACAGTAACACAGGGTCAATCAAAATGGACTCAAATGTCTATATACCAATGCACAGAGTATGAGGAATAAACAGGGTGAATCAGAAATTCAAGTAAATGAGGGCAGATATGATATTGTTGCCATTACAGAAACTTGGTGGGATGAAACCCACAAATGGAACATACAGCTAGAAGGATTTAAATTATTTAAAGAAATAGACCAAATAAAAGAGGAGGTGGAGTTGCACTATAGATAAGAAATAACTACATCTCTACAGAAATAGAACACAACAATGATGAAAACTATCTTGAATGCATTTGGGTCAAAATAAAAGGGGGGGGGAATGACATTGCCATAAGTCTATACTACAGGCCACTACCCAAGCAGAGGAGGTAGATGAACTTTTTGATAGTCAGCTAACTAAGGTATGTAGGAAGCATACCACAATAGTAAAGGAGGATTTTAACTAACCTAACATCAATTGGGAAACAAACTGCACCAAGTGGAAGATCCAACAGGTTCCTAACAAACCTAGCAGACAACTTTGTTTTCCAAAAAGTAGAGAAGGGAACAAGGGGATCAGTCATATTGGACTTAATTCTCACTAACAGAGAGGAAATGATAGAAGGTGTTGAAGCTACAGGAACCTTGGGGGCAAGTGATATTGGAATTCAACATTATGCAAACACAAGTAGTAGAACAAAGTCAAAGTAGAGTCTTTGACTTTAAGAGAGATAATTTCAATAAACTTAGAGAGAGCTTGGGAAGGATTCCATGGATGAGAATCCTCAAGGGGAAAACAACTCAAGAAGCTTGGGAAATTTTGAAAAATGAGATTATAAAAGCCCACTCTAGCACAATACTAATGAAGAAGGAAAATAACAGCTCCCAAGAGAAACCAGCATGGCTGCATAAAGAACTCTCTGATAAATTTAAGGACAAAAAGGATAAGTATAAAAAGTGGAAAAAGGGGGACATAACTAAGGCAGAATATCAGCAAATAGCCCGAATCTGTAAAGATGAAATGAGGAAAGCTAAGGCTCACAATGAAAAAAGGCTTGCCACAAAAGTAAAAAATAACAAAAAAAGCTTCTTCTAACATGTTAATAACAAGAAAAGAGTTAAGGAAACAATTGGTCCATTACTGGGAAAAAGTGGCAAGAAGGTGACAAGCAACAGGGAGAAAGCAGAACTATTTAACTCATTTTTTGCATCTGTCTTTACACAAAGGGAAAAAACAGTCCAACCTATCAAAAAAGCACCACAAAAATCAGATTAGGAACACAAGTTGAACTAGGGAAGAAAATGGTAAGTGGGCACCTGTCTACCCTACACAAGTTCAAATCACCAGGACCAGATGGATTACACCCCAGGGTTCTGAAGGAACTGGCAGACGAGATCTCAGAACTGCTGAACTATATCTTTCAGATATCCTGCAGCACTGGGGAACTGCCAGAGGACTGGAAAAGAGCTGATGTGGTTACCATCTTCAAAAATTAGATCCAAGAAACGACAGATCTATCAGCCTGACCTCAATACCAGAGAAGATTTTGGAAAAGATAATCAAGCAGCAAATTAGCGAACACCTAGAGGTAAACAAAGTAATAGCCAAAAGCCAACATGGGTTTGTCAAAAACAGATCATGCCAGACTAATCTTATTGCATTCTTCGACAAAGTAACAAAATTAGTGGACCAGAGGAATGCCGTCAATATAATTTACTTGGACTTCAGTAAGGCATTTGATAAAGTAGACCATAACCTACTACTAGATAAAGTAGAAAAAGAAGAGAAGCAACTTAGAACTGAGGAGAAATTTCCTGAGAGAACAATTAATCACTGGAACAGCTTGCCTCCAAAAGTTGTGAGAGCCCCAACACTAGAAGTCTTTAAGAAGTTGTTGGATAGCCATTTGTCTGAAACCGTATAGGGTTTCCTACCTAGGCAGGGGGTTGGACTAGAAGACCTCCAAGGTCCCTTCCAACTCTGCTATTGTATTGTATTATTATGGGAGAAAGGCCCAGCAGGCAGATTCTCCTGAGGGGGGCATTGTGCTGGAAGGCAGGATGCCACCTGCAGCATCTCTGGATGGGTGGGGCATTGAAACCACCTGTGACAGACCCCTGCTGCCATCAGCCAAGGCAGGATGGAATAAGGAATAGCCACAATGATTCGTAAGTGGGCATTTCTTTTTCATGAACAGCTACTCACCTCTCCTGCTAGCCATAATTTGGTGAATTCGTCAGTAAATTAAACAACTATCTCTATATTTGATTGGTTCAACTCACCAAGTAATTTTTTCTGCTTTTTCTTCTAGTTCCTTATCTTTTCTAAAAGGGGACAAACTCTATCACCTCCCCCAAAAATTCTGGAAGGGGGCATTTTAATTATTGCTGTCCTGGGTAATTCCTTATGAAGACAGTAAACAGTTTAATCAAGATTTGATTGTTCTTCATTACTCACTGGAAGGAGCAATTTTACTGCTTTTAATTATTTGATAAAACCTTAACACAATCTCTCTCTCTTTCTTCTGTATTACTTCATCTTTTGTCAGACAGCCATTTGTAAAGTTGATAGCTTTCTGGTTGTACAGAATGACACTGATGTTTTTTCAGGGGAAGCAAATGGCAGAAATTCTCTGAAGAGGAGAATCTGGCAAAAATAAACACCCTTCTGGCTGTGTTAAATCAGGTTTGCAGTTTGAATTCATTGAACAAAAGAAAAAACAAAGCGACATTCTGAAACTGTTAGAATAACTAGGGGCAAAATCCAGAATTATTTTGGATTTATCTCTCTTTGATGCTTTGGGGGGGGTAGTTGCTATTATTAATGATCACACATTAGAACACTAACTTATTTATGTTACAATCATTATTATTATTACTTTCCAAATTGGTTCCTTCTGCTCCAGAAATAGGTAGGCTTATCTAGAACCTGGATGGACGATAACCAAGGCTCAAACTAGAAAAATACAATCTGGAAGAAAACAATGACAAACTATTTCTCTATTGCTATTTTTTTAAAAAAATATTGAAATGGATGTAACCATACAGTGTAATCATAACCAGGAGTGAAGCTTAATTTGAAGGAGCTTTGCTTTTATCTTTCAGGATCAATTTGGTGTGATGCCTCCAGCAGGGACCAGACAGATGCTTCTGGGAACTCACCAAGAGTGTAGATAGCTTTTCCCTGGTTGTCTGTCCCTAGCTACACACAAAGAGGAAACAAACAGGAAGGGTGCCAGAGGCAGTATAATATGCATGGTGTGCCAATTTATCCTTAGTTTCTGTCTCTATAAATGGCAATGTAGGAATGACTTACAATTTTGAATGGCAAACAAATCACAGAAAGTGAACACAATTTTCATTTGAAAACAAGCTGCGAAGTTTACCACTGAAATCTTCCCAAGGAAAATGGTCCTATGATTTATAAGTACTATAGAAATGAGAAGCAATTTGCAAGGTTCTCCATGAATAATGCAGCATGACAATGAGACTCAATGAAATCACTGGAAAAATGAAGTCCCCTAAAACATCTTTGCAAGTATATATAATGTATACATTTGTTTATATGGGTTTGCTTTAATTTAAATAATTCATTAGTAACAGGGAAATTGCGAAAGGAACCACTGGCCAATAATTATTGTTGTCATTAAATCCATAAAAAGATCTCCATAATAAATCAAGCATATTAAAGCATATGAATATGGAAGATGATTCTAAGACATGTCTGCAAAGAATAGAACCATGTTCAAATTACTTCCTTGAAATTTGTCACATATACAAGCAGCTTCAGTAAATCCAAAAACAGCTCAATGTTAAGTCAGCTGATTTGCAAAAGCACTCATATTTTAAACAATAGCTCTAACGTGTAGAGAAAAACAGTAAACAATTTCCATCCACTGAATTCCAGACATTTTTTCCAGGTTTTGTTGGTGCTTAAACAGAAGTGATTTCTGAGATGGAAACCTATCTCGGGAAATACTTATCATTGTTTGCAGCCAGGGCTGCAATGTCTTCCCATACAATACTTGTTTCCTAATTTGTTACTTACTCAAGGAAAAATAGAAAAAGAGGAAGGAAAAATTAGGAAGCCGGAATGGAACGCAAAATATGTTTAAGTGTCTCATTTCATCTTGTTGTGGTTCTCATGATGCTTAGAAAAATTCTTGACTTGTGGCTTGTCTCATTTTGAATAGGCATTAAAATTATTTGCAGAGTGCTTTAAGATCATTTCAATCTCAACATAGCGTTACAGAGTAAACCATTTCAAGGCATACAATTACATATCTGTTGTAAAAAAAAGACAGAAACCAATAATTTCTAGGCTCGGTCAACTTGGTCATGTGCCTTCCAAGGCACAATCAGGTTTCTGTTCACTCAGAAAGGCAGGACGAAAAATTACAGGAAGGCTTTGATTGACACTAGGTTGCTTAATGATCATTCAAAATTATGCCAGCTCTGGAACAGGTGCTTTATGGCATGTGCAACACTTCTGGCCATCATAAAATGTTGTGCTACACCCAGGTCACATGACTGAATTTTGGATGCTTAGCCTTTATGATTTGTTGCAGCTTACCACTGTGATTTGTGACATGTTTTGCTGATTTTAGGCAAAAAATGCCCATTCAGAAGAATGGGATTGCACATGATCGTGATGTTTGCTTAATGACCACCACAAAAATGTCATAAAATTGGCTACAGTCACATGGATGTCTCAATTTATGACCATAATAACTTAGAACTGAAAACCCAGTCCCAATTAGGATTGCAAGTCCAGGACTACCTACATAGGATTTAAACCTTGGAGCAAAATCCTGATTAATTTATGTGCAGTGCAATGGGCAAAATTTCTCTATATATGGTGTTGATTTTGCCTGCAACAAAGAGACTGTCTAATATAAGAGACAGTAAACATTTTTAACAGGATTCTTCCAAATGAGAAAGTGGCATAGACAGGTGTGAAGCAAAACAGCTTACGGCAGAATTGTACATATAACCTGGTGAGATCTCAAATAGCCCTGACTGAACAGAAAAGGATCTTTGAATGGTGATGGAAATAATATCTCAGCATGCTACAAGAAAAGCAAATTCTGTGCTAGCAATCATTAGGAAAAGAATGCAAAATTGCCAGTATTGTAATCCCTTTATGCACTTAGAGTACTGTGTGTAATAAATGGATGCATATACGTTGAGCAGATTTTGATCAAAATTTAAACATTGTTGCTGTTCAATTTATAATAAATGAGGCATAGAAAAGAAATGTTTTTGACCCTCATCCCCCTCCCCACTAGGACACACACACACACACACACACACACACGTTCGTATCTCCCATTGCCAAGGGCAAGACAATGATAAACAGTTATAACTGGTTTTAGTTTCTCATAGAACTGAATTAAATTTCCAATACATAAATTAAATTAAATTTTCTTTTCTAGGAGTTCACTAGGGGTATGTGACATTTTGGGCTCAGTAACTGCTTCATCTTTGATTTGTATAATAGGAGCCAGTTAATAGTGGGAGAGGCTGAGACAATTGTTTTGTGCAGTCTGTTCAAAATTGGATTTGTTAAAAAAAATCTGTTCTGTCATTTAAAATGTTTTATTTATTTTATGAAGGCAATATCTATAACAGTCACGTATTTTGTAGAATTGCTCTTAGGTAAGAAATATGCCAACCATCAAAAGGAAAGATGCACGAACTTTGGAACTTGATTTGATTTGATTGGGAGAAGAGAGAAGGAATGTCCTAATAATATGGGACAGCTGAAAACAGGCTCCTGAAAATAGCCAGAAATAACTTTAACCTGGACCCGGTATCAACGATGCAAAAGAATGCTGAACAGGAAACAGAGATTACCTACCTACCCCAAACGATGAAGCTTAAATAAAATCAAATGCAACAAAAATCACATTTTATGAACAAGGGTAGTATGGAAATTAACTTACATCACTTGGATATTTCCATTATGAATTTCAGGAAGGGAAGAAAAATGTTCACGTTCTGGAATGGAATATCCTTTCTCTTTACAGGGATTAGAAGGAAGGGATAATTATCAATGGAATTGGTACATTTTGCAAGTTGACCTGTGAACGGCCAATCACCATCATTTTTTTTTCAGAGCAGGAGATCCTATACCTTGGGTGTCAAACTCGTGACCCCTGGGCTGGATGCATCCTGCACTGACCATGCCCACCCCCGTTTTAGTAATGGGGAAAAAAGTTGTGATACATCATGTGACTACCTGACTCCTTGAGTTTGATGGCCCTGTCTGTGAGTTTGACACCCATTTCAGACAGGTGACTGTCCAGTCTCTTCTTAAAAATCTCAGTGATGAAGCACCCACAAAGTCTGAAGGCAAGCTGCTCCGCTGGTTTGGTCTTTGCTGTTAGGAAGTTTCTCCTTAATTCCAGGTTGCTTTTCTCCTTGATTAGTTTCCATCCATTGTTTCTTGTTCTGCCCTCTGATGCTTTGTTAAATAAGTTGACCCCCCCTCCTCTTTGTGGCAGCGTCTCAATACTGGAATACTGCTATCATGTCCCCCCTAGTTTTTCTTTTCTCTAGACTAGCCAAATCCAAATCCTCCAACTGTTCTTCACATGTTTTAGTCTCCAGGCCTTTAATCATCTTAGTTGTTATTCTTTGCACATTTTCCAAAGTCTCAATATCTTTTTTTGTAATGTGGTGACCAAACCTGGATGTGGTATTCCAGATGTGGTCCTATTAAGGCTTTATAAAGAGGTACTAATACTTCACGTGATTTTGATTCTATACTTCTGTTTATACAACCAAGGATTGTATTAGCTGTTTTGGCTGCTGTTTCACACTAGTGACTCAAATTTAAGTGACTGTCGACTCAGACTCCGAGGTCCCTCTCACAGTTACTGTTTTTGAGCCAGGCTTCACCTAATCTGTACTTGTACCTTTGACTTTTCCTGCCTAAGTGTGAAACTTTGCTTTTCTCCTCATTAAATTTCATTTTGTTGGATAGGGCCCATTGTTCAAGTCTGTCAAGATATTATTTTTTGATCCTGATCCTAGGACAGGGGTGTCAAACTCATGACGGCGTCACGTGACATATTGCAACTTTTTCTCCTTCACTAAACCAGGCATGGGCATGGCCAGGGCATGACGCATCCAGCCTACAGTTCGCGAGTTTGACAGCCCTGTCCTAGGATAGCCAGACACGTTTTGAGATGTTAAAATGGAAAGGCTAAACTTTAACACTTGCAGAATTCAATCCCTTGCACCACCCCCTCCCGAGGAGGCCTGCAAATGGCTGTCAAAATGTCCCGATATCATTATTTGAGAATAAAAGGAAAAAAAATAGGGAGAGCATTGGAATTATTTCTTCTGTCACTGACTGCTCAGCCTGGTGAAATCTGTGAAAAATTACCTAGATGACACCAAGTAAATAGGAAGGTGTCAAGATGAGGTGCAAAGTCTCAATCCTTTTTATAAAGACACTACTTTTGAACCAGACTCTTCATTCAGTAATCTGGATGGCTTCCTCATAGTGCCGATTACTGGTTTCAGGTTATCTTTGCTGAAACCAATAATCTTAATCAAATTCCCAGAGGGAAGCCTTCTTGCTTTCTCCTTTCTCAGCAGCCCTCATGCAGAGTGCTGGTTTCCTACAGCTGTTGGCAGCACAAAAGCACAACCTTCATTAGAGCCACTGAGGGAGGGTTGGAAGCAATATGGCTTCTCCCTTTCTCAGCAACTACCTGCAGACCCTGTTAAGTATTTCTCTCCACCATCAATGCCTGCCTTACCCACAGGTAAGCTCCTTTATATCTAATCATCAGTCTGCTGTGCAATTAACAATCACGTTTATTTATTTTCCTGTGTGGGAGTGGTCCCTAAGCTCAAAATGAAGGAAAGCTCATGTGGATTCTAATTGACATGGTGTACTTGCAATCTAGCCTGAAACTCTTTATGGGGTTAAGTGTTTTTTTTGCAAGTGAGACTGGTCTACCAGGGCAACCTGGTCTACCCAAATTGGGACGGGGCTTACTGCTTCTGCTTTTCCCTTTAAGCCCCAATCCAGGAGCCTTCGCGAGCAGTCGTTTTCGCGGCAAACTATTTTTGTGTTGAATTTATATTTAATAATCTGATTAAATATGAATTTAATAATCATAAATACATAAAATGAATTTAATAATAAAAAATAATTTGCAGCAAAAGTGACTGCCTGCGAAGGCTCCTGGACTGGGGCTGAAAGGCAAAAGCAGAAGCAGTATGTTCTGGCCCATATTTGGGTAGACCAGGTTGTCCTGATAGACCGGTTTCACTGGAAAAAACGCTTAATCTCTCCCCTGGTACAGCTGACAAAGCGAGGAGAGTCCGTGGGTTAGAGGTTAATACATCTATCTAATATGCAAGTAGCCCAGGTTTGAATCCCATAAGAGTATTGCTAGCTGATGAGAGCTAAATAGCTTGAACTAGATCTAGACTAGTCTCCCTTTATTTCTGTTAGTAAATATAAAATATTTATGGGGTTGATCTCCAATGAGCTGTGAAAGTCAGACATCCAGTCACTCTCAGCTTTGTGGATATCTCTGAAATGAAAAATACAAGCAGGGGCATTTGCCAGAAGTGGTCAATAGTGTCAAAATGGCAGTTACAATCAGGTGTTCAAAAACATGTCCCATTTAATGCAAAAATTGGTGAACCTTTGATTCCCTAGTTCAGTAGTTCTCAACCTTCCTAATGCCGCGACCCTTTAATACAGTTCCTCATGTTGTGGTGACCCCCAACCATAAAAAAAATTCGTTGCTACTCTATAACTGTACTTTTGCTACTGTTATGAATCGTAATGTAGCTATTGATATTGGAAGACCCTTAAGTCTTTCTTTTCATTCAACCAGACATACACAGTTCCTGCAACTGTTCTTCATATGTTTGAGCTTCCAGTCCCCTAATCCTCTTGGTTGCTCTTCTTTGCACTTTTTCTAGACTAGAGTCTCCACATCTTTTTTATAGAAGCAGTCAACATCTTGTCTGCTCCTAAATTTTGGGTTTGAAAATAATCACATCCTGGAGGCTGGACAACCTCGACTGCTATACAATCATACACAGAGACACACAATGGCTTTATTCCCACAGCCTCCTTAACTAAGTTGCCTGCAGTTGCATTCACAAACTTGCTTACCCTGCCTGGATGGATCTTCAACCTGGTTTGGGGTTGTTTGCAGGAGTGCTCTTAACCTTGGTGGTGGTGGTAAGCTTAACCATAATTTATTGGGCAAATGTCGTGCATTGTTTATTTTTAATTTTTTTTTAAAAAAAGTTTTTTATTTTCTCTTTCAAGTTCATTCACAAATATACACTCTTATAATTACCATTAATTATATCATTATCATTAATCATTTATCGTTATTTTCTTACAAATATATAGAATGCAGTTTGAGTCACTTTCTTGCCACCCCATTTTATTTTGCAACAACCTTGCTCCTTCTATCTTCTTTACCT
This sequence comes from Natrix helvetica, assembly GCF_964273705.1. Taxonomy (NCBI): domain Eukaryota; kingdom Metazoa; phylum Chordata; class Lepidosauria; order Squamata; family Natricidae; genus Natrix; species Natrix helvetica. The sequence goes on along the minus strand of NC_138552.1, from coordinate 111,995,926 downwards.
CCCTTCTCTGCCTTCTTCTTTCCTCCTCTCCTTCCTCCCTTCTTCTTCCCCTCTCTTTCCTCCCCTCCTCTTCTCCTCCTTCTTACCCTCTCTCCTACTCTTACTTCCCCTCCTTTGCTTCCTCTGCTTTACCCTTTCTTCCTTTCCCTCCTCCTCCTTCCTCCCTTCTTCTTCCCCTCTCTTTCTTCCTCTCCTCCTCTTTTCTCCTCCCCCTTTCTTCCCTTCCCTCCTCATCTTTCCTCCTTTCCGTTGTTGCCCTTGCTTATTCACTTTCTCTGATGGGTTCTCGGGGTGGCATTTCAGGAAACCCAACTTTATATTTTCATATATATCATTTTCTCTGTTACATTTTATTTCTAATAATAATTCCACTTGTATCATTTTTTAAATTGTTTACTTGCATTGCATTTTATTTTTGCTCTTTTCCTTTGTGCATTGTTTATGGTACTTTTAGCAAGCAGGTTTTCATTGTGTGAATGGGGCCAATTCGGGCTCCTGAGCTTGGCTCTTGATGACAGGTCTGATTGTGGATTTAGAAATAGTTAAAAGTACCTGGCAGCGGTATGGAAAACATAGCCGCGTGCACGCCCCGCACAATTACAGCCCGGCGCAGAACCTAAGCCCGTTCCTTCCTCGCAGGAACACTTTCCCTCCATTACGAAGTTTCTGAGGCTAATTGTACGGGGTGTGCACACACACCTATATTTTTTAAGGTGTGGAGCCGTGTCGACGCGCTGCACAGCCACTCTGGAGCCCATCCGCAGGGATTTCAAGGAACGCGAGGTGGAACTTTAGACTTGCACTGGTCTCAGTGACCCCTGTGAAATGGTCGTTCGACCCCAAAAGGGGTCGCGACCCACAGGTTGAGAACCGCTGCCCTAGTTACACCCACCCAACAGCAATTCTTTCTGCAGCCAAACCAACCCTTTCTCACTGATTGTTGGGACATCACTTCCTGCTAAAGCTAGTGTGGATTTGTTGTTTATCCTATGGGATCTTGGGCTCCTTCACATTCAATGATTCAGTTGACTTTGCCAACTATTGGCCTCCATCCCAGAGGTGGGCTTCTGCCGTTAGGGAAGGTTGTTTATTTTTCTCCTAGAATTAATCTTTGAGAACATTTGGATCGGTGGAAAGTGCACTATTAAAACACAGCCTTCTCTTCCACTTTGCCCAAACCCACTATTTGAGATGGCTGATGGAGGACTGCAGGATACCATATTCCTGTTTACTACTGCTCATGGCAGTTCATTGAATGATGGCATCAAAAAGGGGAAAGGCTCGATATTCCCCTTAATAACATAGGCTTTGAGAACAGAAAAGGGCAGGTGACTGAAACCAGGAACAAGTGGCTTAAGATAGCACATGCAAGATTGGAGAAGCAGCAGCCCTTAGCAGTCCTGGGGGCTTTCCTCATTTGTTGAAATGATAATGGGCTTATCTGTGTCATATTTATATCTCAGTGCCAATGCTAGGCTACATTAAGAGCTTCAAATATGATTTACTGTAAATTTTCCAGTTTCTAATATCTGCTTCTATTCAGGTCTATCTGTCATTTTGTAGTCATCCAGAGATTTGCAACCTAAGTCTGGTAACTCTAAATATGATAGCCTTGACATTTAAAATAGAAGAATACATATATTAACTAGCTACACAGGATCGGAATATTTACATATCTGTATGTGATGCCTGAATGTTGGATTATATCTGGTTCCTTTTAAAGCAATTCTGCACCTCCCCATCCTTTCCCTTTTCCCTTTTCTGGATTATATTCCATGCTGTTAGAAAAGTAGGCATAATACTAACAAAGTTGATGCACTAATAATCTGTAAAATGATACAAGTTTATTGATTCATTACAAAAGGCTAATACAGCTGCTTCTCTGGAAACTTACAAATAGGTAACACTTCACCTGAGGATTCATTTGGAAATATACTACTCTTGGATTCTTCTGAGGATCAGTACTGGCTAGACAGAAGATGAGTAACAAAATATGTTACATTTAATATTTTTTATTGGCGAAAAAAATCATTTTGGAGTCCATTGAGATATTGGCAATTTGCTTTATTCTGTGGGCCATGACGGTAATGCACAGTTGTTTTCTCACAAGTCTTAAGTGATCAGTTAAAATATTGTGAAGAAACAGTAAATACCTTAGGATTCTACCTAGGAGAGTAAATTTCATAGTTAGAATAGACTTACCAGGAATATCAACTAAACTGAACCCATAAAATTGTCTGTTCTCTGTTTATAAAATATAATGTCATTGTATTATAGAGCTGCAGGTGTAAACTATGCAGAAACCTCAGCTCCAAATGCATTAGATATGCATAGTTACCTCTGCCTCAAGGTAAAATAGAAATGAAGGGGAGAAAGCTTGGATGGCATCACTATATATTTTGTAGGGAAACACTGAAGGTCAGAGCATCACTGACTGAATGGAGGAGGCTGAAAATAAGGCAATTAAAGGAGCCAAAAAAACATTAGATCAGGTGCCAAAAAAAAAAAAAAAGATTGAAAGAGAGGGAAGTCCTGAATATGAATAAAGTAATGTGTAGGCAGAGAACAAGATTCGCCTAAAAGCAATGTTCCATAGATTTTAGGGAACCTAGCTGGCAAGAACACTCATTGGATTATTAGAATTTTACTCCTCCGGTAAAATGGGATTTTGAATATGACTGTCAGGTTTTCCTAACCAATTTTCACTTGTAACATGGAGGAAAATAGAGCATTTTCCACTGTACGATTCCAATCGATAAGAAAAGATCTTGAACTAGATCAAACAAAAATCCTGCAGCTCAGCTCGCGGAAATACCATTGTACTATATCCAACCTTTGGCTGATGATATCACGCACTTCTGAGGGATCCAGCAGAACCAATAGGGACAGTCTCTCCCTTTCTGCACTTCATACATTGTTAATCAAAGCAACCCATGCTATTTCTGTTCCAAAATCAGGCCTGAAGCTGGACTGAAATGGAGTGGCCATAATTCTGCTTTTGGACAGATTATAATGAAATTTGTAGCAGAAATGGGTTCCATACTCTTAAATATATATGACAGATTTTAAACAGATAAATTTTTTTGAGGGGGGGAGCTGTGCATAGAGATGTAACGCCAACAAAGAATGAGTATACTGTATCTTTTTATTGGGATGATTGTCCATGGTAAAGGGCAGAAAAAAGTACATAAATTTTCTTTCATTTTATAACAAATAGTCCCTAAAATAGTTAGATGCATGCCATAAATCATCTAAGAATGGAAAATAGTGAGGTGAGCAAATAATTAAACACCCTCAAGTTCCCTTCAATTAGTCTCAAGACATTGTAATGAAAGCAATGTAAAAAGAGTGCTGTGGAATCAGCCCATCTGGTCCATCCTAATGAGTCACCTGGTAACCAATAAAATGCTTTTGGGAAGCCCACTAGCCTAAAAAGAAGGAAATAGTCCTCTTCTGCTTTCCAACAAATAACATTTAAATGCATTGTTTAATCACATGGAATACCTTAAGTCTGAGGACCCAAGTTCTGAATTCAGCTACTGTGTCTGGTGAATCACTGCATTTCAGTCACCAACTTTCTCTGGTTTGCTTTTCTTGCCCTTAAAAAAAATCCTAGTTGATCTCATGACTTCTTTCTGCTGCTCTTAAGTAGCTCTTTCTTATGCTGAGTGAATTCTTGAATAGGTTCTACCTAAAATTACAGGGCAGGAGCTTCCACAAATTAGAAAACCCTCTGTCTCCAACTGGCATCCTTTCAACAGAGTTTCTTATTACACTCTATTCCTTCCATTTGTTTTCCTTACAAAAGACCCTCATTACCAAGTTGCTCATTCAGCCACAGATTTGTAAAATGTATGCAGTCCTCCAACCACACTGAAAATAGTAGTGCTGAAAGGAATCCAGAAGCTATATGCGAATTTTGGTATCTCATGAGCAGAGCTGTCTCAAATGCCAGTGTGCTTATTTTATACCCAGAACTGCTGGGGAAAGAGGAAGCCAAGTATGAGTGACAAAGGATGGAGAGGATCTTAAGCAGAAGGCAAAGGGAAGAAATAAAACTCTGAATATTTTTCTACTACAGTTTAAAATGCAGAGAAAGGATTTTCATCTTCATAAATATTTATTTTGCATATGGCTAGATTTAGTTTGATACAAAAGGCAATCACTGAGTGTGTGTTATTTATAAATCTCATCCCCCATATTCCTGAAAGCATGCATCTCACACAGATTATTTAAAAAATGACTTTAAAATAAAATCTGTGGAGCAGGAAAAATGGTTTATAAGCTGTAGGAATGTCATACTTTCCTCATTGTTTTGCATGTTGAATCTGGTTGACTATGCAAACAAAATGAATCATAACATATCCAAGATCATTTTAATAATTTCAAACACAGAAGAGGGCTGCTCATGAATGACAGCAGCATTATAACTGGAATAATAATTTTTAGAATTTCAGAAAAAAACGTGTTAAGACTCTTGGGAGTGGTGTATCTTACCCATCAGGCCAAATCTGCTTTTATCACAATACCAAATTAAAAAATATATCATCATATTAGCTCAAAAGCAACATTCTTCTTTAATAAAGAAGGAAGTCTAATGTTGTAGAATATAAACAGAAAGAACAGGGTACAAATAATGTTGCAGGAGTTATTGTTAATAAATCCCTCTGTGAGGGAGGGAGGTGATTTTAAAATATGATAAATAAATAAAAACAACTTTAATAGATCCCACAATATGGGACTTGAATGTCAATCTGTCCAAATCTGTCCAAATCTGTCCAATCTGAAGGAGGGAAAAAGGAGAAGCGAAATCATATCAGCTATGAGCTCAGATGGAGATGGAATTAGCACAATATCTTATGTGTGATGCAAGAGCTGGGGTGAATGAGGCTATAGTCATCAGTTTGAATGGGTCTCACTGAAGAATCTGCCTTTTCACTAATAACTGTAGTGAAAGTATGCACAGCACACCTCTGAATTTTTTCTAATCTCTTAAATAGTTCTTTTCTACTTTATGTGACTGGGAAGGAAGGAAGGGGATTTAGAATGGAGCAGTTTGCAGCATCTTAAGCCCTTGACCCATGGCTTCTCCCAAAATTTGTCTTCTGACTCCACTCCAAATAATTTGGTCCATTTCTGTTCAGATTAAGTCCATAGAATTCAGTGGGGATGCCTTCATCCTGCAATGGATTGATTCAGGCTAATAATAATACTGTTAACATTTCCATTAGATTTTCACAACAATAACAGTTCAAATTATTGGGAGTATCATGTTAGTGACTTAGTTCATTTTGATCAAGTAACCTAATATATCAGTTTCTGGAATACTACAGCCATGCTTCTAAGTTGACTCCTCTAATAAACAAAGCCAATATTGCAAATGAATTTTGTAAGCAAAGGTAAATTCTTTCCTGACCCGCCCGTTAGAGTTTTCGTGACCTTTGATTTCTTTACAGACCGAAATAGACTGAAAAGCTAAGTGCTCTAAATCAAGCAATAGCAGTTTCATTATCTTAATTCAAGATTCCCAGTCACTTTTAGCAACCTGGTTATCTCAATAGCTGTTTTTCAGGATATTTGAAAAGGTCTGATAACTTGGTTGTGGAACACCAATTTATTATATAGATCAAGTTACAAAGTCTCACTTTTCCCCTCATGTTCATTAACTTTCTGCTTCCACTGGGTGCAGGCCAATCATTATATGTACTGTATTGCAAGCCTAGAACAAGACAGAATTGACTTACATTCACTTCTTGTATGGACACCAACTTCAATCCTCTTGTACTTTAAGAATAGAATAATAGAGTTGGAAGGGACCTTGGAGGACTTCTAGTCCAACCCCCTGCCTAGGCAGGAAAACTTACACCATTTCAGACAAATGATTATCAAACATCTTCTTAAAAACTCCCAGTGTGGAAGCATTCACAACTTCTGGAGGCAAATTGTTCCATTGATTAATTGTTCTGTCAGGAAATTTCTTCTCAGGTCTAAGTTGCTTCTCTCCTTGATTAGTTTCCACCCATTGCTTCTTATCCTACCTTCAGGTCTTTGGAGAATAGTTTGATTCCTTTTCTTTGTGGCAACCCCTGAGATACTGGAACACTGCTATCATGTCTCCCCTAGTCCTTCTTTCTATTAAACTAGACATACCCACTTCCTGCAACCGTTCTTCATATATTTTAGCTTCCAGAACCCTAATCATCTTTATTGCTCTTCTCTGCACTCTTTCTAGAGCCTCCACATCTTTTTTACATCATGGCGACCAAAACTGAATGCAGTATTCCAAGTGTGGCCTTACCAAGGCATTATAAAGTAATATTAACACTTCACGTGATCTTGATTCTATCCCTCTGCTTCTGCAGCCTAGAACTGTATTGGCTTTTTTTGGCAGCTGCTGCACACTGCTGGCTCATATTTAAATGGTTGTCCACTAGGACTCCAAGATCCCACTCACAGTTACTATTATTGAGCAAGGTACCACATATATTGTACCTGCACATTTTGTTTTTCTTGCCTAAATGTAGAACCTTACTTTTTTCACCATTGAATTTCATTTTGTTAGATAGTACCCTGTCAACTTGTAAAGCATTCCCATGCTTATTATCAAGTTGACATTGAAAGAACGGGAGGGAGGATTCCATGCATACCTTTGACCAGGGTCGGATCTCAGATTTTTACAGCAGCCGTGAGAGGCGTGAAAGTTTACAACCTGCTGCAGCACTTCATTGATGGATGTGATTCATGACACAGAATGAGGGGAGGGGAGACACAAGGATAAAGGTCAGCTACCATTAACCGGAATCAGATCTGACTCCACGGCAGGTATCGCCAAAATGTTGTTCCTAATAAATGATTGGATTTCTTTTGAACTTTGTCTCGAGGCTCGTAAATTAATAAGGACTTCTTTTGGAGATCTGACAGAGAGATGACCTTGCATGCAAGGGGACAAAACTCTTCGTCCCGGAATCCCTACACACCCTAATTCTCCAGAGGCACCACGATTCCAAACCGGTAGGCCACTTTGGGTTCCTAAAGACTTTACAATTAGCCTGGAGGCAGTTCTGGTGGCTCAGCATAAAGAAAGATGTGGATAGTTACATGAAAAGCTGAACCATCTGTGCCACAATGAAGAGACAACTGGGAAAAAAACCCCAGGCTGCTGCAACCAGTAGCAGAGCAAACGAGGCCATGGGAGGAGATCGCAATGGATTTTATAGTAGAGTTGCCGAAAAGTGGGGGAAACACGGTGATTTGGACTGCAATAGACCTATTTTCCAAACAGGCACACTTCATACCCTGCAGCGGACTACCCTCACCTCACAAGCTGGCCAAACTGTTCATGAAGCACATCTACCCCCTGCATGGAGTACCTTGAAGAATTATCTCAGACAGAGGGGTCTAATTCACAGCTAAGTTCTGGAGGGAGTTCCTGCAGTCTATTGGGTCATCCCAGGGTCTTAGCTCAACTTTTCATCCGAGCACCAATGGTGGGGGGCAGAGAGACTGAACACCATGATAGAGCAGTACCTGAGGTGCTACGTGAACTATCAGCAGTCCAATTGGGCAGATTTCCTATTTTTTGCTGAGGTCGTGTACAATAATGCTGTTCATAGTAACATGGGACTCACACCATTCAAAGTAGTGAACAGCATGGTTACCCAATGCCTGAGTATCCAAGGGATCCTCCCTCCTCAGTCAGCTTGACTGATTGGATGTCAATGCTAAAAGCAACCTGGGAAAATGTCAAAAAGCATTGCTAAAGTGGCACGAACCTATAAGAAACAGGCAGACAAACACCGAGGTCCACAACAGCCATTCCAGGTGGGAGAGAAGTTTTATCTCTTCACAAAATAGTTGAGGTTAAAACTCCCTAGCAAGAAACTGGGGCCAAAGTTTATGGGACCATTCTCCATAGTAAAGATCATCAACCCAATCACAGTGCAATTGAAACTGCCTCGACTGCTGGGGAAGATACGCCCAGTGTTCCATTGTAGCCTCTTAAAACCCATGATCAGGTTCACTCTGAGACCACTACCCTGGACCCCCAGGCCCTGTGGTCACAGGGGACCAAACCCATTATGAGGTGCATTATGATTCGAGGTGGCACAGGAGACAATTCCAAAACTTAATCAAGTGGAAGGGCTACCCCTTATCAGAGGTATCTTGGGTAAAAAGTAGAAATATCCAGGCTGATCATCTTATAGCAAAATTCCATGCAGAAAATCCAAGCAAGCCTGGAGGGGGACGCATCCTTAAATTATATACCTGTACTCAAATTGTTTTTGTTTCACATGGGTCGCTTTTGGGAAGTGAGGGGAGCCAAATGTCAACTTGTAAAGCGTTTCCATGCTTATTATCAAGTTGACATTGAAAGAAAGGGAGAGAGAATTCCACACATATCTTTGACCAGGGTCGGATCTCAGATTTCTACAGCAGGTGTGTGAGGCACGAAGGTTTACAACCTGCTGCAGCACTTAGTTGGTGGATGTGATTTATGACACAGACTGAGGGGAGGGGAGACACAGGGGTAAAGGTCAGCCACCATTAGCTGGAAATCAGATCTAACTGCACGGCAGGTATTGCCAAAATGTTGCTCCTAATAAATGATTGGATTTCTTTTGAACTTTGTCTCAAGGCTCATAAATTAATTAGGGCATCTTTTGGAAACGTGACTAGTGAGCAATGTACCACATATATTGTACCTGCACATTTTGTTTTTCTTGCCTAAACATAGAACCTTACTTTTCTCACCTTTGAATTTCATTTTGTTAGATAGTGCCCAATGTTCAATTTTGTCAAGATCCTTCTGTATCTTAAGCCTTTCTTGTAGAGTGTTGGCTATTCCTGCCAGCTTGGTGTCATCTGCAAATTTGATGAGTTCCCCATTTATTCCCTCGTCCAAATCATTGATGAAGATGTTGAAGAGTACTGGGCCTAAAACAGAGCCTTGTGGTACTCCACTGCATACATTCCTCCATGTAGATGCCGTTCCATTGAATACTACACGTTGACTGTGGTTGGTCAGCCAGTTACGAATCCATCTGGTGGTGATGCTGTCTAACCCACATTTGAAAATCAGCTTTAAATTACTTAAAGGTTAAAGATTCCATTGCTGCTTGATTAGTTAAGTTGGTAATATACTTTTGCTAAGGGAAAAACTGACATGTCAGTTTCCCAATAATTACTATGGTGTAACTGGCATTGTATAGAAAATGAAAACTCAATGATTAGCTTCATAAGAAACTAAGAGCCTTTTTGAATCCATCTTGTCCTTGTGCTAGATGATCATTATTTACAATGTAAAATTCAACAACAATAAAAGGAAAAGGCAACTTACTTCAAGATAGCTTAATCCAACTTTCCAAGTTCACTTTTGATTTTTTTTAAATTTAGATTAAAAACAGTGAAAATTTGTTGTCATTTCCAAAGACATGCCTGTAACTAACCAATTACTAATGGGATGCAAACATAAAATACGAAGGAAGAATTTCTGAAGAGTCTGATGTTAATTATATTCACTACAATGTAATAGTGAAAAAAGAATCAGAAATAGTGCATAGCTGTATTTTCAAGCTTTTCATGCTAATTTTTGTAGTTTTACAGAGCCCTTCTTCAGATTAACTATCACCCCAGAATGAAAGAGAGAAAGATGATCCTAAAGGCATTAGGACAGTCCTATTAAGATTAAATGAATTTCATTTGTGACTGGAACACAAAGTCACTAATCACTCTTTCCTTTAAAAAGCATCAACCCTCTGGATTTTCCTGTATCGCTAACCGGAACACGAGAGACCTGAGCTGGAGAGAAATTCAGGTAACTGGTTGGTTTTCTTCTGAAAAAAGAAACAGTTCTTCCTTCTTATGTCATGTTTTCAATATCAGGATGATTTTTTCCAATGGGGAATGTACTATTGCTTATCTCCTTTTCCTCAACCATAGTCGGAAGCCGTTATACTTTTTTTTTTTTTGCTGTGTTTCATTTTGTACTCCATGTAGAGGGGTAGTTATCTTTTAAATCTTATAAGTGACCTAGAAACATTCATTTATAAACAAATATGAAATGATCTCTACCCGGAGCAGCCATTATGAGAACATTTGCCGGCTTTTCTCTGGGCTCTCCATAGAAGCCGCAGAACGCCACATAGTATACATCTGAATTGCAATTGCATAGCCTAATGAATATGTATAGATGCCAACTAAGGCCAACTCTGACAGGGAAAAAAGGACCTCCCGTATTTGCTGTCAGGACTTACTTTAAACTCCAGGGTGAAGTGCCTGCAGATATACTGATCCAGGTCAATGTTCAAATGGACTCTCTGTCCATCTGCAATGTATTATTAAGAACTATTCTTCTCTACATATTATGTATAAGTATTGCTTAACATGTATTTATTTATTTCAGTATCTCCTTCTCTCATGCATACAGATAGCTTTCTCCCCCAAGACCCAATCCGGCTATTTCCCCATTCTTACAAGTTCTTTGTTATTACCCAATAGCAACCATACATTTTATCTAACTACCCAAAATGAACTTGTCCTAAATTACGGTAAGAAGTAACTGGAAAACAAAATGAGAGTATAACATTTTAAGCAGCTCCTTCCAGCTTGACCTGAATTAGTACAAATGCCATGTGACAAAATCCCCCAAAGCAAAGAGAAGGCAAAGTTGGGGTGATGCTGACAATTATTGTAACACTTTGATGTCTATAAGTCTTAAATAAACAGTATGTATGTATGTATGTATGTATGTATATCCTTTTACAGTATGAAAAATGTTCTTTAATACCACTTACACACACACACACACACACACACACACACACACACACCAACACAAAATGAAGCAGATAACCTGAGAACCTTGGTGTGCAAAGATAGGTCACATTTATAAAGAAGAAAATATTTCTACTGATTCATGCAAACAGTTTAATTATGTAGGCTTTGAAATATCTTTCTTCTTTTATAAATGACTTAACATGGACCCTTCTAATATCTGAATCAACTTCCTTTGGTAGAAACACAAAAAATGTATTCAACAATTACAATATTCTGAAGTGATTTTTTTTATAAAGAAAAGAGGCATGCATAAGCATTCCTTATCATCCACCTCGATTCAGGCATGCATAAGCATTCCTTATCATCCACCTCGATTCAGTCAGCTGACACCATCGCTGGCCATAGGGGGCGAACAACTGTCCCCTGTGGAGCGGGCGCGCAATTTGGGCGTCCTCCTTGATGCCCGGCTGCCATTGGAGGACCATGTGGCAGCCGTGGCAAGGGGGGCGTTCCACCAGGTTCGCCTGGTGCGCCAATTGCGCCCCCTACTGGACTGGAGTGCCCTGCGCACGGTCACTCATGCGCTGGTGACGTCTCGCCTGGACTACTGCAATGCCCTCTACATGGGGCTTCCCTTGGGACGCATCCGGAGACTGCAGTTAGTTCAGAACGCAGCCGCGCGGGTTATCATGGGGAGTACACGTTACTCCCACGTAACACCTCTCCTGCGCGAGCTGCACTGGCTACCTGTGGCCTTTCGGGTGTGTTTCAAGGTATTGATTACCATCTTTAAAGCGCTCCATGGCATAGGACCTAGTTATCTGCAGGATCGCATCCTACCACATACGTCCCTGCGACCTATCCGCTCACACAGGGAGGGACTCCTTCTGGTGCCGTCCGCTAGACAATGCCAGCGGGCAACACCTAGGAGTAGGTCCTTCTCTGTGATGGGCCCAACCCTCTGGAATGACCTCCCCCCTGATATTCGAACTACCACCGACCTCCGTTCCTTCCGTCAAAAATTAAAGACTCACCTATTTCAATCAGCTGGCCTGGCACTCTCTTAGTTTTACCTCCCGGGGATATATTTTAATTGGGTTTGGGTATTTTAATTGGGGATGTTTTTAGGGTTTTTATTTATTTCTTGTACAGCCTTATCTCCTCCACCCAAATGTATTTAACTGTTTTATATTATTGTATTTTTATCTGCATTTGACTGTACACCGCCCCGAGTCCCTTTTTGGGAGAGGGGGCAGTTTAGAAATCCAAGAAATAAATAAATAAATAAAATAAATAAATAAATCATAGTTTGACTAGAAATTGGAAGGAGATAGATAATGGCCAGACTTTTATGTGAAGCCCACATAAAAGAGAGGGAGTTCGCAGTGACATGTTCCCTTAAAACCACTGACAAAAGGGATAAAACATCCTCTCCAATAATCTATTAGTTTAAAAGTCTGTGAATCTTGGATACATCACCCTGCCCACTAAACTGTTTTTTTAATAAGGAACAATGTAGGAAAGATTGCAAGGTGCCCCACATTCCATCTCTATTCTGCTGTTATTATATGATTCTGTAAATTCTGCACCTTTTGATATATCTAAATAATGGACATTCTTGCCTTCTTGTCTTCGTCCTTTTCTGTTTTTGCCCACCATTTGTCTTATTTATCTTTTGACTGTTTTTGATGTTTGCTGATGTTTAATGAATAAATATCAAACTATATTTTTTCTAGCTGAACTCACTAGTGTGATTGCTTGCTCTGACCTGGACATGAGGATTGATTGCAGTGTGTTGATTGCAAACTAAGCTGGAAATTACCTATAGTAATTTTCCAAGAGAGGAGAGTTGGTTTGGTGTGATGGTTAAGGCACCAGGCTAGAAATCATGAGACTATGATTTTTATTCCTGCCTTAGGCATGAGGCCAGCTGGGTGACCATGGGTCAGTTCTTCTTTCTCAGTCCTAGGAAGCAGACAAGGATGAAGGTACTTCTGAAATCTTGCCAAGCAAATTGAGGAGACTTTTCTACGCAGTTGCTAGGAGTCAAGCCTGAAAAATTCTCAAAATGAAAATTCCAACTAATTTTCTCCATCTAAAATGCTGAGTAGTTAAGATCATCAGCTTCTAGGTTCATAACATGAATTTGTTCATGGTGAAAGAAGATTTGTGTATAGTAAGAATCAAGTAACAATGATCACAGATCAGTTTCAATCCTGTTGCTTTAAGTAGCATTATAATAGAAAATCCCACCTGCTGTAAAGCTTCCAATGCTAATTATGGAGACACCAAAACCCCATAAATGTCATAGAAAACATTGTTATTTTAATTCATTTCAAGAGACATGCTATCCATGATGGCACAACGTTTAGAATGTAGTATTGCAGACAAACTCTGCCCACTACCAGAGGTTTGATCTTGACTGGCTCAACGTTGACTTCTAACCTTCCATTCTTTCAAGGTGGGTAAAATGAGGACCCAGATTGTTGGGGGCAATATGCTGACTCTGTCAACCACTTAGTGAACGTCGAAAAGCACTATGAAGCAATGTATAACTCTAAGTGCTAAGTGCTATTGCTATATGCAGAAAGAATTGACAGTGGATGTGTTTTGTATCCAATAACCTGAAAATAAAATGTGTGTCGTCCCCCCAAAACATTTCTATGTTCCCAAACTGATGAATATACTTCCTTCTGGCTCTCCTTTCTGAATATCTTCCTTTCCCATCATGGCACTGCCTCTCCCTGCCCTGCCCAGGCATTAAAACCTCATAGTTTCTTACATCTTCTCCTTTTCATATCTAATGTTCTCGGGAATGGAGGTCAGAGTGTCACCTGACATCAATGAAATGTTGCAAGAATGGTTGTCTGTTGTTTTTATCTTAACGGCAAACAGTGTATTAATTTTGGATTTCTGTTGGGTTCTTTATTGGTTTTAACTGCCCAGGGTCATTTTGTTGAGGTGGGCAGCCCTATAAATTGAATAAAACAAATAAATCATGGGTTGTAAGCCTCTTGGCAAGGCAGAATAAAAAAAATAGTAAGAAAAAGCAATTGGAAATGAGCAATAAGAGAAAGCAAAGGAAAAATAGATAAATCTAGTTTTCATCAACAACATTTGCTATAGTTCACCATCTATTTCTATCCTTGTAAACCACTCTTCTTTCCACCATCTTCATAACACTGATTAATACATTGCTTTTTGTTCAATTTTAAACCTCCCATGCATTCTTCTTTCACAGATGCCTCTTGTGATAGATTCTTGATCATTCTGCTGTGAGAACAAACACCCCAGGCTTCTTCTTTCATCCTGTATCACAAAAGCACACAGCCTTCGGGTGGTCAAAGGCTACCACAAATATTTCAACAACTGGTCAAAGTTGAAGTGGGCAGGGCAGTGCTTTAATTACCCACAATAAATGTGGATAATTGTTATGGACAATGTTATGGATGTGTGACAAAGCCAGGGTTTTCCAATTGTTTCTGAACTGTCTACCTGAAAAAGATGGAAACTGTCATGCTGATTTGCAGTGGTAATGGTTAGAAAGAGCTCCAAAGGCTGCAGAAAAGGGAGTTACAGATTAAGCACAGCCTCAGGTAACTTAAAATCAGAACATTAGGAAGTACATATCTGCTTGTGCTTCTTATTTCATCAACTTGTCTCAATATGAGTAGTACACCCGGAATAAAAATCCTCTCAGGGCGAACTATGAAAGACGTGATGAGGCTACTGTTGAATGTATATTTGCCCTCACTTCCTCTTTACGAGCGTACAACCTCATCATTAATATCATTCTGACGCACTGTGCCCACAATATGAGTTGTGGGCAGATATAACCACAGTGCAATAACATCAGGTCTCCCACTGAATTGTAACACACATTACAGGGAAGAAAAGACAGGGAGACACGGTAAAATAAGAAGACTTTTTTTTCATTTAATTCTTGCTCCAACCTTACAGATAGATCACTGTAGAATGATTTGAGTAAACACAGGTTACCCCTGATGGAGCCAAGGAAAGAAAGGGGGAGAATGAACAAAATCTGCATGTAGTCCAAAACTCACAGAGCTTTATGATGGAGGATGCAGTTTTATAATGGAGTTTTATTCCTTTAATGTTTTAATTGTTTGCCAACTCCTCCTGGGAAATCTTTGTCCCAGTTTCTCCAAGTCTTCCTAATTATATTCAGTTCTGTCTATTTCATGGTTAAAGAAGCAAAGAGAGAACTTGCAGAGAGCAATGGCTAATGACAGAGAAGAAGACATAATGTTTTTACTGAAAACATCAATTACAATGATCACCCCAAAAATATCCTAAGTAATAAAAAATATTCAAAGAAGCAGACATTTAAGAGACTTTAAAAGATAATTTAGCAGATTGCACGCCAGAGCACTTCTGTCTTTCTTTGTCTACAATGCATTATTTATTAACCTATGACTAAAAATAATTGAATAGAAAGTATTTTATTATTCCAAAGAAAGGAACACTGGAACTGTACAAAGACTCAGCTTAGAGGTGCTGATTTGATCAAATTTCCAAATTGAATTGACTTTCTAAATTGTAGCTTCACACTGAAATAATTTGAATGAATGATTCCAGTAAGTATTTCTGACATTTGCAAGAAGGTAACACTTCTGGTATATAAAAAGGAAGCCAATACAAAAACACTTGCCATTTTCCCACCTAGGAAGATGCTGTAAGCTGTAAGCATCTTCCTGGCATCCTAGCCTCATCTAGTCATAGTTCCAGGTATAGAAGACTGGCTAGGGGATTGTAAAAGATGCTATTAATAGCTAGTGAGGGAATTTGTGATGCCAAACCTGCCACCTCATTCAAGTTAGTGGCCAGGGATTCCTTCTCTGAGTTTTGCAGTTAGTCTAACTAACTCATCTGGCATCCCAAAACCCTAATTATCATAGAGTGGAAAAGTATCCCATTAATCAGAACAAATCAATGGTGATTCTTCAGTAATGCCATGCCTGAAGTTTTAGAAAAGTCCATGGAAACTTGAAAGATTTTGAATTTATTAAAATCAGTCCAATTATTCTATTGATGCTTTGATGGACAGCGTTAGAAGCTGCTGTGCTAGTACAGAGTATTCTTCATCCTTGTTATTTCTGGGCTACAAGGGGAATGTTTCAAAAAGGTACTGTTTAAAAGCCTGGAAGATACCTGGTAGAAATTCTGGAAGAGTTTATATCTTTTATTTTAACATAGTTTTCTTTATCAATCGATCAAATGGAAAAATCTGCATGTTTTGATACTTACAATCAACTTCTTACTACTGAATCTTTTTTCTCACTGAATTGCCAAACAAATACTTTTGCCTCTGAATTTCAGATATCTCCATCTAAATCTGTTTGGGACTGATCTGCACAGGTATCAGAAGCAACAAATGCCTTCTGTCTTATCAGGGGTGGAAAGTCCCTGTTCTGCCAACATAGTGATTCCATTGCAAAGAGACCTCCACTTCTGCACTGGGCAATATGGAAGCATTTACCTGGTGCACAGTGAGAGGAAAAAGCCAGCCAATCAGCTGTCTAACAAGGTGACAAATGGACCTTAGGCCTGAAGGCTTTACTCCGGTCTATTCCAAGTTCATTTGAAAGAGACAACAGGAAGGGCCCTGGTGGTTGAGCCTAGCTTCTACCATTCATTCTTTTCAATTTAGGGATCTTTACTTCAATCACTTATTGATGTCTGAGGCATTGGGCTGGGCAGGCATGGCTGGGCAGACAGATAATAACCTATGATCCATAACAGGGGCCATTTAAAGATCTAAGACACAACCCAGCTTGAGATATCATAGGCTGTCCTGTTCTTCTTTGGCATAATTGGGTCATGTCAAAAGAAGAGCACTGACCCTGCCTTCACTAAAGTTTTTGAAGCAGAATGGCTGAGAAGACAATAAAAGGCAACTAAAAGGCTAGCTCTGCACAAAATTGGGATTCAGAGGCAATGCTGCATGAAATTGTAAGCAAATATGTTTTGGTTAATATTTGGCCATTATCTGAAGTGTGTTCCGAATATCCTTTGCATATAATTTTGGGTTGTTTTTTTTTAAATGAGATGAGTCCAAAGGTTTCTTTTGATGTAAAATCAAAGGAAAGATTTGAATAGAGTTCCCTTGACTACTAAAACAGAGCTTCTTTCTTAAAGAAAAAGAGTTGAACTCTCAATGCGATAAATAATTATTAGGTACAATTGGGCAAATTAGCTTTAATGAGGCAAACTCTATGCAATTCCACCATGAGTGTTCTAAGAGACAATAGGTTTAGGAGGTTAAATTCCACCCTCATTGAAAACAATAATTCCAAGGCCTTTTTCGTGACATATTGGCTGGATTCACACATCATACTAAAGCAGAGTTTCCAACCATGTTTCATGAGCGCACCGTTGTTGCATGGCTTAGCACATAATGTTGAGCTATAAACCATGGTTTATACATCACAGTAGCTAAGCTCATATACTTCATTAAGGTAGAATTGCACATTCTGAGGTCCAACCTCCAAGAGCTTTGGATGCAGCCCCAGAGGCCTCTGTAAGGTGTTAAATCATTCTAATTTGTAATGTAACGCTATTGATGGTGGGAAATATTTTTAAATTCATGAGCATACATTTTTAGATCTTATTCATTCCTTTTCAAAGGATATTATTCTCCCTCATATATCACTCAAGCATGGCCTTGTCTCAGGAAAAAAAAAACCTGCTACCCCTGCATTAGAAGGAAACAAATCCTAATGTAACTTAACATGGTATGGTAGCCCAGCCTGAAAGAATGTAGTTGGCTTTCTGGATAAACTACTGTATGATATTGCTGGGTTCGTGGTCCTAATTCTTATAGTTGTAAAGGCTGCTCTCTTGATCGCGTAAATAAAGCTAGCCTAAAGTTGTCTAATTTATAGGTTTAGGAGCACGTTTTTTAATGGCAACCATTTAATTTCCATTATTGAATGGTAATTTAAACATTGATATGTTCTGTTTCCAAAGATGGATAAACTAGCAGTGGAGAAGAAAAATATAATAGATCCTAATTGTTTTATATGTTATTGGTTTATAAATGCTCCAACACTGGACGTTTTTAAGATGATATTGGATAACCATTTGTCTGAAGTGGTGTAGGGTCAGGGGGTTGGACTAGAAGACCTCTAAATCCCTTCCAACTCTGTTATTTTATTTTATTCTAAATGCAGCCCATCAGGATATAACTCCAGGCTGTGGGCAGAGTTTGCCTGCAATACCGCATTTTAACCATGATAAATGAATCTGCTGCAGGAGGAAAATCTGGTCCATTGCCACTCTAGTGAGTAAGCAAATATGGGCTTGAGTTGGTTCTGCTCCCCTGTCAGATTCAGCTAGAGTGGGCTGAACATTTGCAACTTTCCCTTCTAATGCCATTACATTTTCTACCAAATCCAATTCCTCAGATGCGGTGTACTCACAATTATTTCCAAGTCATCCCAATGGAAATAACATTGCCCTTCCTCTGTGTATGTGGCATCTATGAGAGAACAATAGACCACTGGTGGGATTGTACAGAAAAAGAAAGAGATGCATAGCCATATGTGAGCACAAACTCTACCCATTTTACAGATCTGGCTGGCTTTGTACTATGATGGTTGCAGTATAAACTGTTTCTCTTTGTGAATCAGTCATGCTTCTTTTTCTATGTTCCTTTTTCAGAATTCAGTTTATAACTAGACTTCATGTAATTAATTGGCTGTTGAGTGTTTCTGTTGGTGATAGCAGCTTATAATATGTCTGTTGCTCAAATGATTAGCATCCTTACTTCTAAGGTGACCAACTTTTTTACGATGAAAAGTAGGACAAATAAATTGGAAAAAATATATCGTAAATAAAAGAAATATTTTATTCATTGCAACAATAACACACTAAAATATGATATATGCATAATAAAAACATTTGCAACATTTTATATTGTAATTATGCTTACATGCCTGTTAATTATTATTTAAATGAGTACTTTTCCATTGAATTAATATTTTTTGTCAATGTATCATCTTCTAACAATATATTGGAAATATCTGAACAAGAAATATCCTTCATATTGAATTTTACGGCAAGTGCTGCAGCTAGAGTATCAACATTCAATCTCGATTTCTCACTTGTCGAAAAATCATTGGCAATTGAAAAAAACTCTTTCAACTGCTGCATTAGTTCCAGGGCAGCACAACGTAAATTGAACAAGTATAAATAAATGTTCACATGGAATATGTTCATTTTTGAAATGGCTGAAAATAACCACCCATCTTTTATCAATTTCAACATGTTGATTTTCCCATTGTATTAATTTTTCAGAATTTAAATATACATTCAGTCTTCTAATTTCTTCAAAGAGACAATTGTCGTCTATTTTAATGCCTAGCATTTCTTTAGATAAAAATTCAACACAAGATTCAATATCTGTTCAATATACTTGTGATGAAGTAAAAAAAACACCATTAAAACTGTTTAATAAAACGTGAATTGTACTTACCTCTGTATAATTGAATATTCACTGAGAAAGAAATAATTACCGTGAGTCATTCAATTGCCGACGTGCCGTGAGTCTACTGCGTGCGTATGTGCCGTGTTGTGTTTCGGTAAGAAGTAAACAAAGCCACTTGCACGCGGCGCTCTCTCTCAAGGTCTCCCGTGCGGAGCGCATGCATCTCATAATCGTGTCTTATACCGCACTATACCGAGTCTTGACGAATTGTCATGTCAAATACAAATACGTCACATAACGCGCAACAGATTAGTCTTCAAATATCGAAAAGGAGGACATGTAGGAGGACACTTTTCGAGGGAGGACAGAACTTACAAAAGAAGGACTGTCCTCCCTAAAGGAGGACAGTTGGTCACCTTATTACTTCTTAAAACTTTAGGTTTTTTTTTGCTTACTATATACTAAAATCATAGGAATTACCAATAAATGTGATCATAGCATTGAAGCAGTATAGAAAATGTAGGAAGAATTGTATTATTGATAGTTTTTGCTGTCATGTAGTCTACCTACCTATCTATACAGTAGTTGGTCTTTACATAAAAATATCATATATGTTCCACTCATTTTGTATTTTGTGTGTTTTTTAGCTTAGTATTTTCCTTCTTTTCCCTGATGATTTAGGTTTATTTATTTAGTTTTGACATTTAGCAAATGACTTATATCAAGTTATCATTAATGCATAAATTAATTGGTAGGCTATGTGAAATACTGACTAAAATATATTTTTATAGATTCATTATAGATGGAAGGAAGGAAGGGAGGAAATTAATATGGCTAACATTAAATTATGGAGTGTGGGTTTATTTTTTAGCATTTGCATTTTGCCATTATTAAGCAATTCTTCAGCTCTGGAACATGTCACTGTGCATAGAAGAAGAAAAACACTGGCAATTTCAGTATTACCTATTTGCTGTTTTAACAAATGTGAATTGTCCACCGTACAATAATGAAAGTTTTAAAATAATCCATTCAGAATACATTTGTATTTTTGCATGTGTTTTACACAAAATAGGATTCTCCAGATTCTGATACTCTTTCAGAGCAAATGAAGACTTTCTGGGCTCATTTTTATTTCACCTGACATCCCAACATTATCAATCATGAGTGGCATTCTATCATTTTAATTTTTTTAATCTTTCTAGACTCACTGATGAGATTATAAGCACATTGGTACATTTTGGTACCAATGCTCCTTTAGTTTATTCCCTTCATTGAACATTGTGATGAAACTGGGAAAAATTCCCCTAACAATTTTTCATCATGAATCCTGCCATTGGTTTGGTGTCTCTGTTTCTGATAGCCTATAAATTATGCAACATAAGAAATTGATTCAATTCCTGTTGTTAGCTGCTAGATCTGTTTTCACAAAACACCGGAAAACTAAAATGCATTATTCAATGTCTCAATGATATTTAAAAGTGGGGGACGTTTCTCTGGTTGAAAAATTAACACAACAATAAAGAGTTTTGAAAAATGCAGGGTGAATAAATTTATTCAAATATAGTCATCATGTATTGGTTATATTAACAGTGGTTTTTTTCCCCTAATAGATTGTCTTTGGCTACACAAATGTCATTCCTGAGGTGAGTAATATGGAAATGGAAATGTTTGTATTCATAGCCATCATTTTCTATGCACGAATACATGGAGTATGGAAAATAAATAAGAAAAGCTTGAACTTTGAGTTCAGAAAAGCAAGTATGATTTAATAGGTATAAAGGAAATCTAGTAGGGTGACTCCCATGATTGCAGTACAGCAGTAAGAAGGCCACAACCTGTTTAGAAGGAAAAGCAACAGGTAGGGAAGAGAAGTTGCACTGAATGTTGGACACATGTTAACTTGTTTAGAAATTCAAGTGAATGAATTTGACAATATAATAGGAAGCACTTGGGTTACTATCATTGGAGGAATGAATAAAAGACATACATTATTATTTCCTTAATCAGTCCTCTACTGAAAAAATCCCAGGAAAGAAAAATGTGCATCTTTCAAAAAGGATGAAGGTGTTGTATAGGGGACTTTAGTTACCTCAGTGTCTCTTGCAAAATCAAACCTGCTAATTATGGTCTTTCAGGAAATTCCTAGTGTGCCTTTCCTCCTTCAGGAGGAGAAGGAAAGCACAAGAGGTTTGGTTGTATTTGATGTAATTCAGCCAATAGGGAAGGAAGCAAGAGAATGAATGGAACATTGGACCAAGTGTTTGGCCAAATCTTGAAAAAGAATTATAAGCAGTTAGTAGATAAAGAGCAGTGCAACGTGGTACCAAGGGCTCTGGGCTTGCTTGCACTGTATGTTTTAGGTGAAGGATATATATCATTCTTGACCTTATATCTATCAACTTGTGAGATTTCTTGGATCATGTTTCCAAAGCAAGACTCAGTTCTTGGTAACCTAACTTATGTATGATTCAGTGGTGACTGGATGTAATGTATTGCTGCTTTTAAGATTGCTCTGGGAAATTATTAGTGTGCTCTTGTTATCATTGCACCCATTTAATTCTTTATTCTATGGAACCTTGTTCACTTAGTAATATAGACAAAATGGGATCCCTGATAACTTATTCCTAAACCAAGTGATTGAACTCAAGTCTCCTTAAAATTTTGTACTGATGTAATTGCCCATATCAAGATAATTACGATTTTTGATTAATCTTGTTAATAGCCAACTATAATCTAAACCAGGGGTGTCAAGGCCCATGGGCTGATTCCGGCCCATGGGGTACTTCAATCTGGCCCATGGGGTCACCCTGGAAACAGGGAAGGACAAACCCATCGGGCCTCTGCCAGCCAAAACAGTCTCCCGAGCTCTGTTTTAGGCTGTGACAGCCTTCTGCAACCCTCTGCCTACAAAAACAGAGTTTCAGAGGGCTGGGAGCTCCATTTCTGCTGTCAGAGGGTTACAGGAGGCCGTCAAAGCCAAAAACAGAGTAGCCCGTTTTGACTGGCAGGGCACTCAGGTAACCACATGCGCCCCCAACATGAGTGATGTTATTCTGGCCACGCCCACACCAGCCTTGCCCACCCTGGCCCCCTGAGGTCAAACACAACCCTGATGCAGCCCTCAATAAAATTGAGTTTGATACCCCTGGTCTAAACAGATGCAAATATTGAAGGTATTCTTCAGTGACCAAACAGAATATGAATATGCATAGCAGGATCATGTGCTTTGCAGCATTTCAGGCACCTCTATGTGTGTGTATCTGCATAGGATCATTTGATTGCTCCTTATAATGCCAAATGGTAGTAACATGCTTGCTTGCTTGCTTGATTTGTTTGTTTATTTATTTATTTATTTATGTATTTATTTATTTATTTACCTTCTCATCTTTTTTTACCTACGTATATAACTTTATTGCTTGTATCTTATGATTTATATTAATTGTTTTATTTAATATCCCAGTATGATTTATGTTGATTGCTTATTCAGTATCCTATGACTATCACTGAGTATTGTATCTTATGATTTATGATGAATGTATTTTATGACTATAATAATGATTCATCACTTGTTGCTTGTATGTACAATAGAGCTTTTGCATTGTAGACAAATTCCTTGTGTGTCCAATTACACTTGGCCAATAAAGAATTCTATTCTATTCTATTCTATTCTATTCTATTCTATTCTATTCTATTCTATTCTATTTAAATTTATATGGTTGACCAATTCACTCTCAGTGACTCTGGACAGCTTATATTAACCTCTCCATTGAACCAGTTGTCTCTGTGTTAAGAGAAGGAGGCTATAGAATAAGATGCAGGACAATCTCATCAGAAGGCTACCTGTTTTTAAGCAAAGAATTTGTAATCAGCTTCAACAGCTGTGGAAGATCCACATATTGGCTTTGTGGGAAGGGGTGGGGTTAAGGCTTAGGGCAGCTCTAATTTTGTGTAGCTAATGTTTTTAATAATGATAAGTATAAATATTATGAATAATAATTAAATTATGGACACAGTGGACAGTATAAGTAAACCTCTAATAATGAGGGGGTGTTTCTGAAATCACCTAAAGTTGAGGGTTTTGTAGCATGTTTCATTTACAGAAACTTCTTCTAATTCTCTTGCATTTGAAATTTCCCAAAGCACCTAAGATAATCCATAATTAAGGTTCTCCTTTTAAAAAATGAATCTCTTGTGCAACGGCTATAGGGCCCAGCTCAATTTTAAAAAGTAAATATTATACTTGGAATCAGTTTCATATTCTAGACAGGGATTGCAGAATGAAATTCAAGCTACTGTTCAAACAGTATCTTGGATCAAGAGTTTCTGGAGCAGTTTTGCAACTAAGTCAGCAGACAGAAGTTCATCTTTAAAAAACAACAACAGCAGGTACCCAAGAGTGGATGAACTTTTAAAAACGGAAGCATTTAGTTATAACTTATCCTTTTGTTTCTCTTTAGTCTGAAAAGTAATCAGGGATATTAATTTATTAGGGAGGTACAAAAATTCATCTCAAACCAGACCTCTATTTCTAAGGTTATGTTGAATTAGCATGGAAGCTGAGCAGGGTGGTATTCAGCCGGTTCGGATCAGTTCACCCAAATCACGTGTGGGCCCACCCCTGCCCTGGCTCTATGCTGTCCTATTTAGACATGTTTTTGAGGCCGGGTTCATGAGCAGAAGGGACATGCACAGGGCGAACAATGGTAACAAAATGTGAAACCCACCACTGAAGCTGAGAGAAGACCTTGCTCTTCTCATATACACTGAAAACATTATAACTGAGTCACCCCATTACCTAAATAGGATATAAGCTAATGCCCTCTTAATTTTTACTATTCTCCCCAACGAGAATGAAATTACATGTATATGTCCTCTTTTGGCAGAGGAAGCCTGTTAAATATCAAACAAATAACAATGCAGGACAGCCGTGCCAGATAATCCCCTTATTTCAATTTAGAGATGTTTTAGATTTTTCTTTCCAAAACCTTCATTGGAGGAAAAATAAGTTTATTTACAATAACCTTGTAAACAGCTCGCAGTCCTTAGCTTGCATTAGTAAAATCTTTCTTCTCCAGCCAATTCCTGTGTCAATTCCTTCTAGATTCTCTTGGAGCACATCTGGTTTCAGCACCACTTGTTCATAGTCTCTGATTTTACAACATTTTACAACATTTTCCTTCCTTTGACTTGTAAACTATATGTAATACAAAGAACATTAAAATGGTCAATTTCTGTACTCAGAATTGATGAATACAAAATTAGTCCAAACAGCACCCTGGGAATTATCCTGCTCCAAGAAATGGATGCTATTTCTCCCTACATGATCTACTCTGAATAATGTATAGATTGCTTTTCTGGTAGAAGTCACAGGATCATGCTTGAAAATGAAGAAAACAAATCAGGTAATGCTAATTAATACTGTCATCCTTCGGTGGAGCTAACTCAGTCTCAAAGCTTTGGTCAGAGCAAGTTTAACACTCATGAATTTGTTTCTTGAAGTTCCTATGGACGTAAAAACTCTGGAATTAGCTGCAAATGTTTTTATTTCACCTCTCAGTTAGTCTTGACGATATAGGCTTAAAAGGTTTAAAATACCTGCTGCTGTTACATCTAATGGACTGATTTCTTTGAAATCGGGCAAGGTTGGACTTTGGATTTACAGATTTATGGTTGTCAAACCACATTAATTGTACTGGTTATCTTAATGGCAAAGAGTTGTTCTATAACTTAATGAAGTTAGGAACTGAGCTTTCTATCCTGGAAATCACGTTAGAGTTTGAACTACTATTTCTGGTGCTTCTTTTCTTTCTGGATGTCAGGGGTTGCTTGGCCACATATGCAAAAATGACACTTTTCTGCCAACAGTGCAAACACTTACCCTGTAAAATATGGGATATTATCTGTTCTAAGTCTCTTGGGATATCGCTGTCTAGTCGTGTATTTTTAAAAGCAACTAACAACTATAGATTTTGTAAGAGCGACCATTTTTGCAATCTTTGGATACTGGAAAAAAATAGATTACTATAATGACTTTCAAGTTCACCAATGTCACTTCTAGTTCCTTTCCAGGATCTGTCTGACATTGGTACAACCAGCAGTGGTTATTGTGGCCACAGAATAGGCAGTCTTCCATGTTTTCTGCATTTAATATGTCTAAGTGGCTTTTGTGAAGTCATTACAATACTTTTTGTCACATCTCTTCTGGAATCACAATTCTGTAACCATAGAGAATTAGTTGCTATGATACTGTACGTATTCTTTTTCTGCAGAGAATTTTTTTTTAATGGGATAAGCAAGCTGCATCCAAGTGATGGCCAAACGTTTTGTACAATGTAGTTTTAAGTCAGAAATAATGATATGGCATATTTGCTGAAGAAACCATCATAATTTACAAAATTAACGTTTGCCGTTCCTTGCTTTTTAAAGTCTAAGTCACCTAAAGCTGACTTGTAGTGAGCAGCCCATACATAAAACAAATAAATAAAAATAAAACAGTCTTAAGGCATGAAATTTGCTTTGCTACTTTCCACTTTTTAAAAATGTTGACTTGAATCTGGATCAGATACAGAGAGTCCCTGACTTGTAACAGTTCATTTAGAGACCATTCGAAATCACACAGCACTGAAAAATGCGACTTACGACTGTTTGCAGCATCCCTATGCTGCAGACCATCCCTATGGTCATGTGATCAAAACTCAGACGCTTGGCAACTGACTCCTATTTATGATAGTTGCAGTGTCTCAGGGTCATGTGGTCACTTTTTGTGAACTTCTAGCAAGCAAAGTCAACGGGGAAGCCAGATTCACTTAAGAACTGTGTTACTAACTTAACAACTGTAGTGATTCATTAAACAACTGCGGCCAGAAAGGTCATAAAATGGGGGGAAATGTCTCAACAACAGAAAGTTTGGGCTGAATTGTGGTTGTAAGTTAATGACGATCCATAATTTTAGTGAGTTATTTAATAACTATTTGCTACTATAAATATTTTTTTTCACAATAGTATTTCATATGAAGGTTACATTTCCTAGTATGGAGAAGCCTCTGGTACATCACTGGTACCAAGCCCAAACCTTTTCTTAGCTTCAGAGACATGGTCTATACTTAGAAAGATCCAGCTGATAAAGGAATCGTAATTGTTCACATGCTGTGCTTTGCTGTAAGGCACTGTTTTTCTATTTGGACATGCCAGATGCACAGAACCTTCAATTAAAATTATTTTGACAGATCTGAAACGTTCATCTTGAGTGCAACCCAATAACCAAATGGTATGTACTTTAAGCACTTAATATAGAGTGTATAGGGCTTTGCCAACCGTGGAAAGGCTCTTCCAGGGTATTGTACCTTGTCCCCCTCACTACCCAATCTCCTTACATTAGTTACATATTAATTAATTTCTAGAAATTTCTAATTTTTTCCTCCTCCCTTGGATTTGAGCTCATTCCAGCAGAGACTTTGAAACAAGTCAAAGTTATGATAAGTCTCCAAAGTTAATATTTTAAGAACATCCTACTAAATAGTGTAATAAACATAGTAAATTTAATTTAATACAACCTGTGTCAAATTGGATCAACAAAACCCACTGGTTGAATCAAGTACTAAAATGCTCTAGTACATGGAAGAAGGCCATCCATAATAGACAGGATATAATCATTTCCACCTTGTATAATATTTTCTAATTCTGTTGGTGGAGTGGTATTTCTGATATGGCCTGTATAAATAATTCCTTTCTTAAGAGAGAGAGAGAAAATGAAAAAGGAGGGCTTCACAGTTATTACTTCAACTGCCTCTTCCCTGTGACAGCCCTTCAAGTATTGGAAGATGACTATCATATGATCTCGAAGCCTTCTCTTCATAAGGTTAAACATATCTCGTTCTCTTAGCCATTCATCATATGGTTTAGCCTTCAGACCCTTATCATCTTTGTTGCTCTTCTCTGTATTCTTTCTAGGGTCTCGGTATCTTTTTTGTATAGTGGTGACCAGAACCAGAACCAGATATAGTATTCCATGTGTGGTCTCATCAATGCAATACAAACCAGCAATGTCATTTCAATTGATTCCATCCCTCTGCTGATGCCACCAGGGCACCTAGATCCCTCTTACAGTTGCTATTTTAAGTCAGTTACTACCTATTGCCATGATGGTGAACCTATGGCACGCATGCCACAAGTGGCATGCAGAGCCATTTTTCAGGGCATGTGAGGTGTTACACTGTCAGCTGGCCAGCGCCATGCACACGCTAACCAGCTGACGTCGGCCTTCTTTTGAGGTCATTTTTTGCCCTCCGGAGCCTTCAGGGTAGCCTCCTGAAGGCCCCTGAAGGCTCCGTAGGGCTAAAACCGGCCCTACAAGCAAATTGGAAATCCGTTCCTGAACTTCTGGTTTGCCCCTAGGGCCATTTTTTTGCACTCCGGAGGCTTCAGGGAAGGTTCTAAAGCCTCCGGGAGGGCGGGGGAGGCTGTTTCCGCCCTCTCCAGGCTCCTATAAAGCCTCTGGAGGCTGGGGAGGGCAAAAAAAGCATGCCAAAAATGGGGGGCAGCGCTGGTCGTGTGCGCATGCATGCTGGGGTTTGCGCATAGCATTACAGGCATGGCACGCCTACGCGTGACCCCCCTGCACTCTCCCCACTTTTGGCATACGAGCCAAAACAGGTTCGCCATCACTGACCTATTACATCCCTCTGCATTTTATTTTTCCTGTCTAGGTGCAGGATCTTACTTTTCTCACCATTGAATTGCATCTTGTTAGCTAGGGCTCAATGCTCAAGTGTGTCAAAATCCTTCTGAATTCTGAGTCTATCCTTCAAAAAGTTATTAATCCCCAGGAATTTGTTGTTGTCTGCAAATTTCATGTGCTTCTTTCTATCTACTCATCTAGATTATGTACATACATTTATGTTGATCATTTACATATGTCAATCACTCATGTGCCATGTCCTGTATGACACATATTTTCTTACTGGTACATGTTCAGATCATGATGGCAAGCATAGGACGACAAGGTTCTTATGGTGTAATCATTGATTTTCTTCTTTAGGGACAGTGCAATGCATATTGTTAATGACAGATTTCCAGATTCTGACACATTCTATGAATTAAGCACTGAAGAAAAGATGTGATGTACAGTTTTCTTTTGGTTAAATAAAACCTCTTTGATAACCATAGTTTGTTGTTTGTTGTATTTCTGCTTTGTCCTCAAAATTTTCTTAGCAGGAATACCACTAGAAATGGGATGGAACATTAGCTTTTTAGGCGGATGCTATCCTTGCTGGCACTGACTCCTTGCCACATTTTGTAAGCCTTGTCCTACAATCTGCCTAAGGAGATTAAAATCTTTGGTAGAAATAGATTGGAGTGGCTTGTACAAAAGCATATGCATGATTAATTTTTATTGTTAGGGCAATATTTATAAGCTCTCCATGGCTTTAGTTAAATATGCTCCCTGTGCTGCTGCTTGTGAATTTATTTATTTATTTGATTTGTTAACTGGCCCAGTTTCCTACTGCCAGGAAAACTAGATCAATAGATCCATGAAATCACCAGGAGTCAAGCTCAGCTTGAAAGTGACTTTATTTTTAATATTCTAAAACAAAGTAAAATCATTTTCATTCACAAACAAGCGAAATGGTACTTTGATGTGCAGTTTCGCACTGTTTCTACTTCAGTTTTTCTTCTACGACATAAAAATGGACTAAATGGAAACACTGGAGAAAAGATGTGATATACAATGAATTGATGAGTAGAAGTGAGCAGAACGAGCGAAGAGATATAGATCAGAGAGTCACACCTCTTTGGAAGATATCTCATTTGCCAATCCAGTCTAACAGCTTAACAATGTCTGGTTTCTATTTCTAACATCACCCAAAAAAAATTCAAAACACTTTAGAGTGAAAACACTTTGTATCTTGGTATTGCAAATATTCAACTAAATGAAAAAGCATAGAAATAATTGCAAACAGATTTCTGCTT
Source organism: Natrix helvetica (assembly GCF_964273705.1). NCBI lineage: Eukaryota > Metazoa > Chordata > Lepidosauria > Squamata > Natricidae > Natrix > Natrix helvetica. The sequence goes on along the minus strand of NC_138552.1, from coordinate 111,966,732 downwards.
GGATGTTTTTTGAACATTCGGGTAGGTAATGCTTATAAAGAGCTGAAGATCATGCTTGTATAGTTATAAACATTTTAAGTGAGCTAAATGGAACAATCAGATGGTCTGAATGAAAGAACTCCACAATTATTCAATCAGGAAGGAAATGATCCTGTTTACCCGATGCAGAGGATGATTAGATGTAATTTTACCTGGAGGCTTTAAAACAAAACAAAAAAATAGTATTATGTTTACCAGTGGAAAGTGGAGTCCCATCTGAAATCTGCTAAACACCAGTCTTCAGAGTGTAACTTGTTAGGGCTACTAATCTGGGCACATCTATCAAAAATTGGCCATGAGCATTAATTGGCAATATTGCACCAACCATCCATCTTGCGGCACTTTTGTATAATGATTGACTTCAGTGACTCCCTACATTGGTCTCAAATGTTAAAGAAAAATATGTAACACAGCTTAGTTTCTCATTTTCTGCTTATAAATATCAAGGAAACAATCTTTTACATTCTATTACAGGGGTATCAAACTCGCAGCATCACGGCGTCGTCACATGACGTATCGGGACTTTTTCCCCCTTCACTAAACTGGGTGGGGGCAGGGCCAGCATGTGTCACATGTGGCCCGCAGGCCAGGAGTTTGACACCCCTGTTCTAGTACCTTAGAGAAGGATATAACAATCAATGGGATGAGTAAGATTACAAACAAAAAAGAATAAAGGAAATTACATGTAACTAAGGAAATCTGATTTTTCCCACAATAATAAACATTCATTGCAAGAATACTTAAGTTGACCTTGATGTTTTTCATCAAAGGAAGGACCATTTCAAAATTAAGAATGAACTCTACTCTGGTCTTATTAATATTCACAATGATACATGGAAGAAGACATTGTTCTCTTTGTGAATTTGACCAAACATTGACCAAATGTTATTATTACTGAACAATGCATTCTGTAGTTTACCCAAATCATGATTTTGGACCAAAGGGAAAAAAAGGAAAACCTACTGAAACAAATTACATAATATTTTTGGAGACATATAGCAGGATTTACTTAAATAAATATTTAGGATTTAAACTGAAATCAAACTTAGAACAGCATCCAACTTATCCTTCAAATTATATATTTTTAGCTTGGTATCTGGGAGAAAAGTATTTTGTTCTTAGGCTTTCTTTCCCTATGTGAGCCTTACAGTCTAGATATGGTTGCTAACTGGAAGATGCATTCATCCATTATATCATACATATCCATTCCATGAGTTTCTGTTTGACTGCTCTCCTGTACTACATTATGTTTTGATATGTGACTTCGTACTGACAGACATTCAAAATGGATGACTAAAACACAGCTGCCATTTCAATTCCAAGCTTCTTTTAAAAAGAACTAAGAAAGAATTATGCTATGAATTATCTGTGTCCATCCTTCAAGCAAGACATTTACTGACTGGGAAGGATTTAAAGCACCGAAGAACTGCAAATAATAAGGAAATCAAAATAAGAAGTATTGCAGCAGGTTAATGATCAGAGGGCGAAGGAAGGAAGAAATAGCTTAAGATATGCATATACATTTTCCATTAATATGCAATAGTGCCCCACTCTTTAACAAAGGAAAGGAAAGGAGAGGGGAGGGGAGGGAAATATCACCAGAGGTGTGTGTATGGGCAGTGGGAAGATGTACTGAGGCAGCAAAGAATAATCAAGACAGAATAAAGCTAAAAGAAGTTCTGGGGCATGAAAGAAAAGCCTCATAGAATGGAACAGACATGGGGGGGGGGGGGAACAGATGATTCTCCATTTACAAGCAAGGAAGAAAATGGAAGAATGCAGTGATGACTCCTGAGGAGCTGGTTTCTGTTTTCCTTTTTCTATCCCCTTTCTCTTCAGGAAAATTTTGCAGACTGCTGATGTCTTTGGACAGAAGAAACTGCTCAGGTGAGCTTATTGAAAAAAATCTGAACAAGGGCCACTGGGTCACTTTTTGCTATGAGGAGGAGGAAGAGGATATAGGAGGTCACAATGATCAAGAACCGCAGGTAGAGGAAGAGGAGGAGGCATAATTCTGTGGGGACATTACTTGGGCCAACTGACTCTGCTTATTTTGAGTACAAACTGGCAGGCTATTGCATATCCAAAAAAGGAATCTCAATCAGCACGGACAGGAAACAGCCACATCCTGCCTATCTCTGTGCCAATGACAGCTTTTTGGCACAAAGTAGCCCCTCATCTAGGACCCCAATCCCCCAGACGCTGCCCCGAGCAGGACAAAATGTGGCATGAAGCATTTTGCTAACTGCAAGCACAGGATCTTTTTGGTTCAATGAAACAAAGCAAAGCAGCCTGCTTTGAAGAGGGTGAGCAGTTCCAAAAAGATACTTTAACTTGAATCCTTCTCAAAGAGAAATGCTCTTTAAAGCTCTTCATAGTCCAATGGGGAACAAAGAATAAAGATCATTTCCATGCCCGGAGCTGTCTCAGGTCCCTCAACATCCCAAAAAAAAAAAATCCTCCTCTACATTCAACGTGAAAGGGAAGTGAAAAATAATTGCTTGCATCACCACTACTCTGCCTCCCTGCCATCTTTTCAACATTAGCTGACAAATTTCCCAGCAGTTCCTCGGGGTGGGGGAGGGGCACTAAAAAGGCATGAAGCCACCAAACCACCTTTCCTAGTTTGAACGCTGTGCTGGCCAGCTTCAATCCTAGAGCCAGGAAGTCAGATGAAGCAAGAGTTTTTACTAATTGAAAAAAAAACACCACCCAAACTCCATTGAGGTGCAATTTCATTATTGAAGGGTGTGCACACGGAAACCAGCTGTTTGCTTCAAATACGTGAGCCAAAAGTCCATCAGTTCAGCTCCTGAACAGGAACCATATCTTTGAATCCCAGAGCCTCAGAGCTAATCCTAGAAGGAAGCAAATGCCACATGTGGAAGAGCCTACACTTATCCCTTATTACTTTGAATAAACGAAAGGCAGAAGACATACACTTCAGTAGGAGAAATCCAAAATCCACAGTCAGGCAAGATTTATATTGTGGCAAAGATAAAGACTCCCTCAAGTCTTTAGTCTGAACTGGATTCTTGGCCCATGTAATTATCATATTTTTTAGAATATAAAATGGATCTTTTTCTCTCAAAAAAGAGGCTGAAAATCTGTGCGTGTCTTATACACTGAATATAGCATTTTTTGCCTCCCGAAACCCCGCCCCTTCACCAAAATGACCGTGCATAGCCTTTAGGAGGCTTCCAGAGTGCTCCTGGGGGATGGGTAGGGCAGAAATGAGCCAAGAAATGAAATCCAAAATCCACAGTGAGGCAAGATTTATATTATGGCAAAGATAAAGACTCCCTCAAACTGAGCTGGATTCCTGGCCCATGTAATTACCGGTATGTAGTAAATGGGATGCATTTGCCATTGCCTTTTAATAGGACTTTCCCTCCCACTTACCAGTCCATTCTATGAGATTGCAGTACTTCTGTTCAAGTACTATCCAGGTCTGAATCTTCTGTTTTCTGTCTTCTTTTTCAAGATCAGCCAAGATCACTAGATGCTGCTATCTGTTGTGACAATATTTTGATTGATACAAACCAAATTGTTACAAAAATATATGAAAAGATACATTTAGCAGAATCAAATGGAAGAGAAACAAATCTGCATTAATAGTAAACCCCAAATCAGGGACTTTTTTGTTTGTTTAAATTTACTCTTTTCCTTATGACTAAAACTTTATTCCTGAGGCTTTCAGTTTTCAAACATAAAGAGCACCTTGGAGCTACTTCTGTGTCTACTAATTCAGTAACTATTAAACCTTTATACATACATACCACACATTCATATATAAACAGATAACTTTTAATTATGTTTCATCCAAAGATAAAATACAAAAAAGAGGAATTAGGGAAAAGAGAAGTTTTTTTTTAAAAAAAAAAGCAAAAACAGGAGTGCAAAGAAAATAAAAAGTTAAAAGAGGGGAAAGAAAAATTATTTCCAAGTTTCTTGGAAATAGTAAGTAGTTCTTATCATCAAATCCGAAAATTAAATGTTCTTTTCTTTTAGTTTCTAGCAAAAAGTCCATCCATGGTTTCCAAATAGAAACAAAGTTAGACAAAGTCTTTTCTTTAATCAGTTTTGCATCTCAGCCAATTCTATTAGCTTCATCTTCCATTCTTCTATTGTAGGAATTTGTAAGACCTTCTATCTCTGTGCATACAAAAGACCTCCTGCTATTGTCATATAAAGAAACAAAGCCCCACATTTTCTTTCAATCTGTTTATTCATATTTATATCCATTTAATCATACAGTCTTTGACATATTCATCTTCCATATTTATTTTCAGTAAAAGCTTATAGGTCTTAGCAATAACATGTTCACCATTAGTACACAAACCCAACTCAAAGTCAGTTTTCTTATTTATAAAATCAAAACTGTTCTTGTACAATTTAAATATTTCTGTCAACTGAACATAAACAAACCATTGACAAGTATCACCTTCCATTTCCAAGTCTCTTGTTTTTAATTTAGGTAATTAAAAAAAATCTCAATAAATCAGCATAGGTCAACCGTCTATCATTTCTCTTCTTAAAAAACAACAACCACTTCTTGGGGTAACAATTGTACAGGAATTTTTGAAGTCAATCTTGCTTTATACCTGTATTCAACCCTCAGTATAGCATGCTTAATAAAATGACTTTTAAAATCTAAATTAACCTTAAGTTTGTCATATCATAAATAGTCATGCCAACCAAATATCAAATCATATCCTTCCAATTCCAATAATCTCCTATATCTCAAAGTCACCCACTCTTTCCCCCATAGCAGACGACAAACAATGAAATACAATTTTAGATCAGGTAGTCCTAATCCTTTAGCATCTCTTCCTTTAACATCTTGCAATAATTATATTTAATTCTTACCTTACCATACAAACTTAGAAATATCTTTTTGCCCTTGTTTGAATGATACATCAGTCATCGATATTGGTATTGTTTGAAATAAAAATAACATCCTAGGTAAAACATTCAACTTAATCACTGAAATTCTACCCAAGAATGTCAGTTTTAATTTGTCCCACCTCAGTAAGTAAACTTGTATATTTCTAAAAGAGCAAATATTTTAAGTATCCCATTTCCTCTCTTCTTACGGAGCTAATCCCTATAAGTAATTGAGTTATTCTGAAACAAATAAAATAAGAGAAAATAGAATCAAATATGTCTCTATCTAAACAACTAGAAGGTCTGTTGAAATCCAGATTGCAAAATACGAACTAAGATGCTTGCTCTTTTCCACATAGTTTCATGTAAAGGTACCTAAATTATTGGTTTCATTTTTATTCATGTTTGTCTGAAAATCTAAACCACAGTAAATATTACTTAAATGTGATACCTAATGGGGAAATTGGCACTTGAGCAATAGTATTAACTGTTCAAACCATCTCCATTGTGTACAGATCACAGGAAATTTCAGCTCTTAGAGGCAAGGTACAAAACCACCAGTTCATTAAGCAAATCACTCTGGGTCAGACAATTTTAACCAGACCTCCAGCCTTACAAGATGTTTGCCTTGGTCACCAATCTGAAAGCATATATAACAGAGTCACATAGTCCACCACTGCCTGTTAAATCACCAGTTCCACCTAAACAGAATACCATATGTGTGTGTGCCCTGCTGCACATCTGTACCACACACTAGGAGTGACTGGTATGTGTGGTTATTATGGTGGATGCAAACTCCTGAGTTGCTTCCAACTTGAGCAATCTTAGTACAGACATTGAAACATCCTAGTGCAAGAAGTTTAGGTTTTTGTAAGAAATCTTCATATTCAGCAGAATGGAACCTAAGGTTGCAAAATGCTGAATCTTTGAGAATAGAGAATGTCATTTCAAGCTGCTGGTGGAAGTGAAAAGAAACTATATATGGGAGAATTTGAGGAGAAGCTTTGAAAATCCAGTGCATATCTTTGAACAAAATCCACTCTAATGGGATTCTGAAACCTCACATACAGTAGATTCTTTTCACATTAGATATTTCACATATATCCACTCTCAATCCAAGCCTGCATGCTGCTCAGAAAAATGCAAAGCTTTCCCATTTCTACTGTTTTTCAAAACATTCTAGGCATAATTGTTTCCACATTAGGTCTTTTCTCTGGAACAGTTATCTTGGCCACCCTCCTCCCCCCCCCCCCAAATCCCTATCTCAGCCCTGGATGACTTCTCTTGGCAAGGTGACAGTAATTTGGATTGCACCCAATTTTATAACATAAGCATTAGCCAAGTGCTTTATATCTTAGCAATGTTTTTATTAGATAGTTCTTCCTGAAACTGTTTACTGCATAAGGATGATTGAAGATGCATAATAGCTGTGTAGAAATCTGCTGAATGGCAGAAATTAAGTGTTACCTTTAGTTCTCACTCATTGTTTAGATGTATTTCTTATGTTGGCCTTCAGGAAAGACTGTGCCTCACGAAAATACTTTCTAACACCACGTAGGACACAGTACATGATCTATCCACACTATATATTCACTTTTATGTATTCGATACATTCACACATTATTAATTTATCTATGTGTTTATGAAATAAAATTTTACTAACAAACATGAATTGATGGGTATCGACACGGACACAGCTTCTTTTCTCACGTATTCTTTTTAGAAAGATGAAATTGGCAATCATACTGATTGGAAATGGGAGGAAAAAAGATCTAAATACTGGATTATATTGGCCTCTGAATAACAAGTTAGGAAACCATCCACCTCTGAAAAAATGGTGCAACTTACGTCTATTTCGTTGTATTTAAGTACAATGACAATAAAGATTATACTTGTTTGGCAGTTTTGCTACAGTATCTGCCTCCCAGGGTGAATAGGCTGCAGCATTAGTTTGTCATGGTAGAAGAAGATAGGAGAATAACTGTATGGTTGTTTTCCTTTGATGATTAGGGGGTACTCTAGGCCATCAGGCATTTCTAGGAGGAGAATTCAGTATTTTATTATTTTATCTTTTAAGATTTGTCCAGAAACTTAAATGTCAACTGTCCCATTGGCATACACAGCAAAAGAAAGTCCTGGAACATTTATATTACCAAGAGTAAAACTTTACTGACAGATCCATACAGGTGCAGAAGAAGAGAAGCCAGTTCTGAAGTTTGGGCAAGAAGTGCAACATAATAAACCCCTCCTTTTCCTTCCTTTGGGCCACTCACTGTCCACTGTTCAGCAATCCAGATTAAGTATTTTATTTTGGGAAAACAATCTGCACCTTTCAAAAGTCTTCAGCTCATGACCTTGGGCTTGTAAGATTTTCTCAGGCTGCAAACGGCTCACGTAGATTCCTTCTCTCCCTTCCAGCAAAGAGGTATTTTGTGAGTCAACCTTGACAATCATACAACATTTCTTCCCCCATTTCTCTTTGCAGAACAACAAACTAAAAGAATCAGGGTTAGGGTATGATGAAGAGTTGAGGGAACTAGGTGTGTCTAGCCTACCAAAGAGAAGGACACAATAACTGTTTTCCAGTACTTGAGGGGCTGTCACAAGAAAAGAGGGGATTGACTTATTCTTTAAGGCACCTGAGAGCATGACAAGAAGCAGTGGGTGGAAGCTAGTTAAAGAGAGATCCAACCCAGAAGTAAGAGAAAGTTCCTGACAGTGAGAACAATTATTCAATGGAATAGCTTGCCTCCTGGGGTTGTGGGTGCTCCATCACTGGAGGTTTTCTAAAATAGACTGGATAACCATTCATCTGGGATAATATAAAGCAGGGGGTTGGACTAGAAGACCTCCAATGTCCCTTCCAACCCTATGAGAGGTTGGGTTGAGCAATTGCTGCAAAGTCATCTGACCTAATTGCAATGTCTCTCTTGTTGACAGAAATACTCATGTTTCTAGTAACTGCAATTTTGCTTTTAGACATTAGTTTTTCAGAGACTGGAAGGTAACTCAGTGGCTCCTTTTGTCATCAGCAACATAAACCTGAATTAATTTGACCCATTATCGTTCAGGGTTTTGAAATACTGCCAAAACTGCAAATTCTTCTAAAGAGAGAGAAGAATTCCACATTTATCCGGAATTCAACAGTCTTTAACTACTATTAGTTTTAACAGAGAACATGAGAAGACCTGCACAAGCCATCCTCAGATCTGTAGTTCTAATTACTAAGAGAAAGATATGTAAGAAACCTGAATACTCATTCACATCTGTATACACCATTGCAGCAGTTCCTGGAATTGGAATGGCACTTTTTTTAAGCTTTACCTTTCACAGTTCAGAGGAGGGGCTCATTAACATGTGTCGGAATAACAGCAGGTTAGGTGTCAAAATGGCTGCTGAAAAGGTAATGAATAAAGATCACCAAGAAAACTCAAAATACCAATCTATTTATTGTTCCTCCCTGTATATCACACCATGTACTGCTGCTTTTCCAGAATCACAATTCACACTCTGCTTTGCTACAAACATTCATGGCTTTGTATATTTTATATGCAGGTAAGACAATAGAATTGATCTAGCCAAAATACACTTTAAAAATAACATGATTTCAGCACAATTCCTGTCTCATTGAACCTGGGAAGTGGGAGGGGGGCTTAAAACAATCATTAAAGGGGCATTTGTTAAATCATTTGTTATTATTTTTTCATTAATAATAGAAATAATCACATCAGCATAATACTATAGTAGCATCAAAATTCATTTAACATCCCTTGTGTTATTCAGCATATTCATCTATATTCTTTAAGGAGGCAAAAGAAAATGAACTCTAGCTATGGATACACTCCATAATAGTAAGGAGAGTAGAATCATTAGGTCTGGAAGGGACCTTGGAGGTTTTCTAGTCCAACCCTCTGCCAAACACCGGAGACCTTATATCATCCTGGTCAAAATAATCTCCAATCTTTTTGAAAACCACCAGTGATGGAGCTTTCATAGCTCCAGAAGAAAAACAGATTTTCAATAGGAGTTTTCACTCCTGTCCATTTAAATCATCAGAGAGCCCAACAAAATCAAGTAACATTACTTTGAAGTGTAACAAAGTAAAGGGTTTAGTCCAATTCTGCACCAGGAACAGAACACATGATACAAAATCTGGGATGAGAGACTCCCGCTCAAATGGCACAGCACATAGTGTGAGAACTCTTCCATCAGATGCTCAAAAGATCACTTTGTACAGACAGCTTGTAGTCATAATTTTGGGCAGAAAGGGGAAGGAGAGCCAAGCCGAACAGCATCTTTATTATATAAAGTCTTGTTGAAAAGAACCTCTATTTTAAAAATATTATTATTATACACATCTTTTTCATAGCTTGCAATTCCTTTCAGAGGACTGCGATGATTGAGAACAGCAGGATACACTGTTGTGATAGATAGCAGTTAGACGAGAGAGAGGAGGAAGAGCAAGAGCGAGAGAGAGAGACGCCCCAGTGCCATTGCACCTGCTCTGCAAGCCAACAGTGTCTCACAAAAATTTTCTCAGTACTGTGTACCATGGGTGCAATATTTTCTGCAATATGTTGTTGTTGTTATTGCTTTTATTCATTAAACATGAAACTCAATCAACTGAATATTCAAAAATTGTCACAAATGCCATTATCGTTGTTGTTGTCGTCGTCGTCATCGTTTTTGTTGTTGTTGTTGTTGTTGTTGTTGTTGTTGTTGTTGTTGTTGCTGCTGCTGCTGCTGCTAGCCTTGACCCACAAGGAAATGTGAAGACTGGAAGCAGTCTCCACATAATATGTTTTCCTTTAGAATCCCTTTAGAGCCTCTGTATTTGTTTATGTTTCTGCTTGTGAATTTTGTTTATTCATTCATTCACTATATATAGTCACCCATCTCAAATATATGATTCTGGGTAGCTAACAATGCTTAAAAATGACATTCAAAATAATGTAACAAAATAATAAAAAACAACCAACAACAATTAATATGACTATAATAGTGTAAAACGGGCTTGGCCAAATATCCAAATTATGCACAGGGACTGCCTGGAGTAATTCAATCACATCCAGAACTACAGATGGAAGGTCCCTAAATCAGGGAATCCTAAAATCCAGAGTCATATGGTCTTGCTTGGCTCAAGTTGAAGCCCATTGTTCCCTATCCAGACCCTCACTTATTCCAGGCACTGAGACAGGACATCACTCAGATGATCTAGAGAAGACATATAAAGCTGGTATCAAGATAATCACCCAAACCATAGAATGGTGTCATCCTGCAGCTTCGTGTAGATGTCAGGCAGGAGAAGATAGAATACTAGTCCTGCAGCCCCACTGGAAGCAAAGGCCGCAGACTAGATCTCTGACAGGAACTGGCCCCGGAGGAAGGAAGAGAACCAGCCCAGCCTGCTGTCACCCAGCCCTAACCCCCAAAGCCAGTGCAGAAGCTTACCATGATTGACAATATTGAAAGCAGGTGAAGGATGAAAAGAGGAAGGACAGAGGCATCACTCCCATCTCACTCCCATGTAGAAGTAATCCAAGAATGCAAACATTCTCTCTCAGTCCCATAACCAAGCCTAAAACATGACTGGAAAAGGTAGGAGTGTTGTTATCTTTAAAGCCAAGTTATAAATTATAGTAATACATAACAGCAATAATGAAATACCCTTCATCCTCCTATTGCAATAGTTCACACAACTGAACAAGGTGTGAACTTTTCTGCTTTTGCGCTGGTTATTTCTGGATTATAAATTTTAGAGCAAAGAACCTTTTTCTCTTGATCCAGACACCTTTCTAGCTTCAGCAAAGTGATGAATATAAATAGAAAGCATGTAGGAACAGGAATCTTTGTCTTTAGTTCTAGACAGTCCAGAACATGGGTCTCCATTAGCTCCCCCCCCCCATTCTTGGATTTGTCAGATATGGCAGTCGTAAAACAAGTTCTCATTCAAGAGGCAAACACCTTTTATGGCTTTTGACCACCCAACTTCACCCCCTTCCCTATCTCAAAAGATTTTAGAAATAATTGATATTTTTCTTTTTCAGGATGGGGAAGCACATACAGAGATTTAGTCAGTGCACTACCATCTCCTGCCTTGATTTATTTGACTTTTGCAATGCTAGCCTCCACAAATACTGCTTGTCAATAAAGAAAAGCTTCTAATCTTGGTTGGTTGGTCCATTGGTCCATCCGTCTGTCCATCCATCCATCCATCCATCCATCCATCCATCCATCCATCCATTTGTTATAGAGTCATATTGAGCCACCTAACTCAACACTAACTGTGAGTAGCACATTGATTAAAAACAAAGAAGATACCTAAAAGCAAACAGAAAAGAATAATCCCAAATCTAATGGAGAACAAACCAGTGCAGCACTTACTTTTCAGCCAAGGGCAGAGGCAGGAATATCAGTGAGCTTCTACAGCTGCCAGATGATCCGCTGGCTTTCTCACATTTGCTCTTTTAGTCTCAACCCTCTTATTTTTGAATGAGCACACAAAGGTGAAATGTTCAGTGACCATTCAGTTATGATCTTTTTTTCTGAAAGATCATAGCCTATTCTGCTCCCAGCAGAGTGACTGTGACATTATGATGGTTTTGTCCTGCCGTGAACCGCTTTCTACTTTCACTCAATTTATTCTCAGTAAATTACACTTTTACTCTTACCATATCAACCTAAAAGGAAAATGACCCTTGATTTCAGACAATACCTCCTAAGGATGGGTAAACAGAGTCACGTACATTATAAACATCCTGAGAAAGCCTAAAAATAGCCATCTTTCCCATATTGCCATGTTTGGGTTGCCAACTCCAGTTAAAACCAACCCTGCACCTTTTCCCCTTCATAATACCTGTCTCCATATGTCATGCTCGTGCCCTCCATACAACATACCCAGGAGAGGGTGAAAACAGATGATGATTGGAGCATCACAAGCCAAGCCCTGTCTCTTTTGTTTGTGGATGAATATTGCACACATCCACAAAAGGGTGGGGCTTTGATTTACTCTAGTCACCACTTTTGAACTCTCCTGCAGATGTTGCTGCCCATCAGAGGTGGGTTCCTACTGGTTCAGATCCGTTCGGCTGAATAGGTAGTGAAAATCTGGCATACCTCTCTGAACCGGTACTAATGATTAGTTGTACAAGCAAATCATCCACCGCCTCATCTTCTTTAGGAGTCAGCGGAGGCTCCGCTGTGGCAGCCTGGCCCCGGCCACCTTTCCCCAAACCTGGACAGTGCTACTCCCACCTCCCCGGTGTCTAAGCTACAGCAAGTGAAGCACCACTTTAGCGGTGGTGGTCTCCAGCCAGGTTGTAAAGTACTGGGAGCAGAGAGCAGCCATTCTCACAGAAGCAAAGAGCACATCAATTTTAACATCATCTGTACAAATATAGTCTGAAATGTAACACTACAAACAGTGTATATTGTCTGTATTGTTTCTTGTTTGTTGCAAGGAGGCAAATTGCTGGGAGGCAGAGGCAGACATTTTTCCCTTGTTTTCCTCCCCAAAAACTAGATGCGTCTTATACTTCGGAGTGCCTTATAGTCCAAAAAATACAATATGTGCTGTCCAGTTGTTTTTTACACTTGGTGACCACAAAGACAGATTTTCTCCAGGACAATCTGTCCCTAACCTGGTGTTTCCTGATTATCCTAACCATAGCTGGTAATTTTATCCTAACCTCAAGTAGATAATAGCATGTTTGGGAACATGTCTGTAACCCATCATCATGAGTTGAGATATCATCAATATGCTGATGATACTCAATGTTACATCTTCACATCTGATGATCCAAGAGATGCTGTCGCTACCCCTCACAGTGCCTGGAGACTGTAGGGGCTTGATGGGGGACAACTATGCTACGACTGAACCCTGAGAAAACCAAGTCATTTTGGGTGCATGGAGCTTCCTCTTCTGGCTCATTGCATCTTTCTAACATCTTTAGTTCTGGACAGGTTCACAATTTAGGGGTTGTCTTGGACTCACAACTCAAAAAGGTAGGAGAGGCTTTGCATAGCTTTGGTTTGCATACTACTTGCAGTCTTTCCTGGATCAGAATTCCCTGAGCTCAGTCACTCAATCCCTAATCATCTTCCATCTGAATTATTGTGCACACTTTACATGGGACTACCCTTGAAATGAATTCAGAAGCTTTGGCTAGTTCAGCAGCAAAAGCAGTCTTTGGGGCCCCTAGAATGATCCATATTACACCTCTCTTCTGCCAACGGCACTTGCTATCAGTGTGCTTCCAGGTGCAGAACTGCAGTGTTGTTTATGACCTCCATGACATGGCTCCGGGATACTTGATGAGCCCTCTCATTGTGCTAAGACAAGTCCGCTTTAATCATGCTGCAGATTTCATTGGCCAAGGTACTCTGGCAGAATCCAGGAGAAGATCCTTTTGTGCTGTAGCTCTAGCCCTCTGAAACCTGGGGACTCAATAGGGGTGTAGCTTACTAGAGATGGTTACTCCCCCTTGCCCTTTACGGTCCCCCTCCATTCATCTTTTTAATTCATATTATTTTCTTTTATTGTTTATTGTCTTATTATTATTGTTATACTTACATTCTATCATTTTTTGTGTGTGTTTTACTGTTGTAAACTGCCCAGCGTAACACCAGGGTGAGTGGCACATAAATTTAACAAACCAACAAACAACTTGATCCTAGACAGGAAGGAATTTCTCCCATTTCTCTGCTTTTTTTTTCCAAGTAGTGATAATGGCCCAGACCTTGAGCAACTATCCAATAATTTCTCCTTCCCTAGAGAAATTTGAAGAAATCACACACACACACACACACACACACACACACAACTTCCACATGATTCTGGTAGGTATTTTATAGGCATTTATGTTAAGCCATGAATCCAACTATCTGGAATCTGAATCCTTACCACCCCAACAATCCAAACTATTGGGATTTGAATGCTATTCCTTGGAAAAAATAAACATCCATTTTAGATTCTAAAACTCCAGGGACTATGATTTTTTTTTTTAGTTGGTCGGTATGTTTCAAAATGATCATGGAGTAGAGTTAGCTATGGCTATAAAGCAAACTGGATAATCTATGAGGGCCAGACAAATAGTGCAAAAGAAGAACGGAAATTCTCTTTTGCAACAGATCTGCAGCATGGTGTGGAATTCATAACACATTCATGAAGAAAGGAGCTTAAGTAAAGAACAGGGATATATTGCACCTTTATTCATTGTGTTTTTCCCTTGTTTAAAGCTCTTCAATATGCAACATGGCTCATCCAGACCTGATGACATACAGTAGTTTGTATCTGGATGGTCCTCAGAACACTTGCAGAGTTGCTATAGTGATAAATGTAAGCAAAGTCAACAGTATATATACAACTATATCTTAAGACTAGTTCATTCAAAAGTACTGATTATAAATATCTTAAATGCTTTCTCGCCCGAAGATGTAATATTTCATCACTCGTATGAAGTGTTTGTTTGGGACTTAATTTATTTTTTAATCTTCTTATAACTTGCATGTCACTGCAAAAAATGACTCAGGTTGATCTAAAATAAAACACATCTAATTTCTTGCATTTCTAATTGCTGTTGCCTGATTCTTTGAAATATTTGTTTATTCAACACAAATGTGTGTTTTTTTTCCGGCTTGCAACAGCTGCCAGTCAAGGTACGTATTCAGAGATGGTGATTTGGTGTGATGGCTTAATAAAGCATGCTTTCATATGGATAACCACGTTTCTAGGTCTGATTGCTCCTAACATTTCACACATCTAAGTATTATCCTTCACTTCAAAGGAATGAATAAATGAGAATTACCTACTTGAAAGACAAAAACCGACATATAAAAATGAAGAGCTTTCCATAAGAGTTCTGTTAGGTCCCCAGGGAGTTGCTATGGAGACTTGATAATTGTGTAGAGAATTCTTCAGTCCCTGTAGAATTACAGAATCACCATTTAACTGAAGCGGAGAACTCTAATTAACCACCCAAGCCTCTATAGGTTTGCTCAGAAGTAAGTCCCATTCTGTTCAATGGTGCTTATGCACAGGTAAATGGAGATGGGATTCCAATCTAATTATCCTTAAATATCTATGATCCAATCTTTCCAAGGTTTAGTTGTGAATGACTAATACTCTTTCCATTTTAAGTGTTCTGTAATAGAAGCCTCTTTCACACTTTCCAGTTCTTGTGCTAATGCTAAGTCCAACAATCCAGATTATCACTTCCACATTTCTTCGAATCACTTTTGTTATGCAGAAATGCTTGTAATGGTGCTTGGCATTCTAACCTTTGAGCCACCACAGCTTTTATATTTTATATTCATATGTTGTACACATCTTAATGTTATATGGTTTTTTTTTCTTATTTGTTGTTTATTTTCATCATATAGGTTTCCTAGAGTCACATTGTTTGAGTTGGGTGACCTTATCAAACTTACTTTTTGGTGCCTTGAGGTCAGTGCTGACTCTTGGCAGTAGCATGGGCAAGATTTTGGAAGTAGTTTGGGTTTCTTTTTTCATCCGACAACTAAGAAAGAGTGATTGGTCCAAGTTCACACAGCTGGTTACCAAGTAAGTAAGTAAGTAAGTAAGTAAGTAAGTAAGTAAGTAAGTACATACGGTAAGTAAGTAAATAATTAAAACTGAAATGCTGCTATCTGTCTTTCTCTCATCACTGGGGAATTGCTAAGTTTGTAAATTCTTTATCCTCCACCAACAGCACACAACTTTGCCTAGTGGTGAAATCAGACACTAGAAAGCCAGATACTATGAGTTCTGTTCCTGCCTTAGCCATGAAAGTCACCTGGATCACCTTGGGCCAGTCACTCTCTCTCAGCCCAAGTCATTTCACAAGGTTGTTATCGTGGGGAAAATAGAAGGAGGATGTGTTGGATATGTTCTCTGCCATGAGTTATTTGTAAAAATAATAAAGGTGGGATACAAATTAATGAATAATACAATAGATAAGTAAATGGCATCTATGGCAGATGTATCTGCAGGAAACAAGAGTGATTTCAAAATGACATGAAAGTAACATTTCATTACATTTGTCTGTCTAATTATCCTGTTTGGTCACTGTTTTATGTTTAATATATTGGGTTATTCTTTTTTAGTAAGTTATCTTTCTTGTTTTATTTTTTGTTCCTGTTGTACACCTCCTAGAGTCCTTTATTTGTGCTGGGCAGCTCCTTTATCGCAATTAACCACATCTCCCAGCAGCTAGAAAATGCACTATGTTTGATTATTATCCACTTCAAGTTTGAAAATGCTACTGACTTCTCCCAAAAACATTGTTAAATAAAGCCAAATTAATGAATTTAGATAGAATGCTTTACAAAAGGCGCAGACACTTTCCTGATGCACAACTACCCATGTACTCATATAAATTTGCTATACAGTATTGTACAAAACCCTCTTACTAGCTCCCAGGTAATAGTTATACTTTGAATAGTTATACTTTGAATTTCTTTGTTATTTCATGCTGTTACTGTTTCTGTTACAGAGGGTTTTACAAACTACGGCCTCCCATATTAATATCGTGTCATCTGGACTAACCAATATATCAGCGAGGAACATATGAATCAACTATATAATGCATATTAATGTTTGTGAAGCTATCTTTTCTAATTTCTGTAATCCCAGGTATTCATTGATCATTTTCACAATCATATCTGTCTATCCATGATAAGCTGTCTCTTGTACAACTTAAACACAATTTAGCACTTAAAGCTTGAAGGAAGGATTGAGTGGGAAAATGTATAAGGAGATTGTAGAAAGGCCCAGAATGGGGTCAAAAAGTTGCAAACAAAAAGGCTGTGTGGAGAGATAGGGTCAGCTGCAAAGCTGAAAAATTGGAATGAGAGGTTGCCAAGAAGGAGATAACGAACATTGAGATCTGTAAGACAATGGCTGGTTGTCTGTCAGCTAAATAATTTGTTGAGAGTTACAAAAGACTTATTATACAAGGAGCAGATGGATGCGTCCCAGAGAGGGGAAATTGGCAACACCAAGGAAAGACCTTAGAGGTCATGGGTGCAACACTAAAACTTTGATCGCTGTAGAAATCAACCAGAGTCTGAGGGAAGGCCTTTTTTTCTTAGAAGCAATTATGCCCAACAGCAGTAAGGATTTTTTAAAATAAAAACTGAGTTGTATTAAATTTAAGTAATATGCTTGATATTCGGTGTAATGATCCTGCAATGTAGGACTGATCACTAGCACTATCAGTAAAGCAAACAAAATTATGCCTGATGTTGTATACAACAAGGTTCACCCTTCCTTCCTTCCCACCCTCCCTCCCTTCCTCCCTTATAAGGTGGTCTAGTTCTGTTTTAAAAACAAACATTTTATCATTAAATTCTATCATTAAAACCAGCATTTTTTAGTCTAAAGGCCAGTGATATACAAAATAGAGTTCTAAGCCATTGGCATAAGCACAAATAATAGCAAAAACGTATTTTATTTTATTGAAATCAATTATATATGGAAAAATCAACATAGTTAGTATGCCTACTCCCCATGTGTTTAATAATTTTCTCTTTTACTTTTGCTCTTCTCAAAGTAACAAAACCATTTTTGGAGGTCCTCTAGGGGCTGCACCCAGGGTTTTTGAGAGGCACATTGGCACCTGAGGGTTTAGAGGAAACTTCAATTAATTTATGCTTGCTCTAACAGCTTCTCAGATAGCCAAGAGCTGAATATTCATAGGTTCCCCTTCCAGTGCTCTCGGTTGTGATTCAAGAAAAAAAAACCCACATCTTCTCTGCACTATTCAAATTATTTGTCTTCATATATAGGTATATATTTATGAGGTAATTTGCCTCCAGACCTCTCTGAGAGGTTGCTGCAAAGGAAAGAGCAAGACAAGATTGATTGTAAAGATGCTAACAATCTTACTGATTTGCTGCATGTGGCATGATGAAGTACTTGTATTGAATTTTTTTTCCAAATGTCTGTATGATGGCATGGTGGTATGTTTGCATCTCAAAGCCCTTTCCAATGGTTTTGACCCTGAAAGCCTGTTTTTAAAGCAGCAAAGAAAGAGTAATTCTAACCAATGTATTCAGATTCAGAAGGACAAAGATACTGGACTTCCCATGAATGGAACAAGTCTCTACAGAGACAAGAGAGAGAACAATTGCAGAGCTGATGTCTGTCATGGTTTCACAGGGAGGTGGAATAGTTAAACTGACCAACTGGAAAAGAAGGGAACATGGTATGAAATCCTTTCAGTAGAAAACCAACTGCTTTATTGGCTGCAGAAATATAAATGAAAGTTGGGTTCTTGCTCCTGTTTCGCACTACTGTTAAATCTCTTCTCCCAAACATTTTTCCCGCCATGAATATAATTGATTGGTACATTATCTTGCTGTGATTGTGGCACAGGTACAAACATTTGCAGAGGTAGCTGGCAAGCATCAACCGATAACGTTAATGCTAAATCATTTGGTGAGAAAAAGCACATGACAACCCAAATAAGTGGACATAATCAATTAGTATGCAAAATGTGCTTGTCGGCAAAAACTTTTTGGCAGACAAATAGAAGCAACAACAAACTTTAAAATGTAAAACAATGCAAGTATCATTTTGAACTGCAAATGTAAAATGGCTCTTTTTTTTCTAGGAAAAAGAAAATATTTTTTAGGAAAGCTATTATCGAAGACTCTTTTAAATGAAGCTGTTTTTTGAGTATGATTCGCCCAAATTATGGGTAAGGACATCAAAACATGGTGTTTCTTTTACTCTATGTGTGTGTTGGAAATATGTGTTGTGAATCACTTAAGAACAGCCCTGCTGGACCAGCCCAAGGTCCATTACCATCTAGCATTTTGTTCTCATAATTGCCATCTCTGGAGTAGTCATAAGTAAATGGAGATATACCCTTGCCTGATGCTGTTTCCCTGCAACTGATACAGTATTTGGGTGCTTGCTGTACTATATCCTGCATTAAATGTAGGGACTAGAATTGCTTACAATATTCTAGATGCAGATGTACCATAGGTTTAACATTTCTTAATAAACATTTGTTAGTTTTGAAAAGATGTCAAAAGAAAATGCTATAAAAGATAAACCACCAAGTGCTTTATTCCTACGTGTAATATCAGGATGAAACTTCTATTTTATCCCTGAATACATCTCCACATTTATCACCCAAATAAGCATTGTTAAAGTTTTCACAGCTGTTGTTTTAGGTTCATCAATTCAGGCATGAACATCTCCCCATTTCTCCATTCACATTCCTGCCCTTGTCAGTTACACCTGGTGCACATACTCCAATGTGGGTTACTTAACAGCATGGCTATTGGCTAAGATGGAATACTGCCTACTGGCAAGCATGCTAGTACCAAGTAAATATTAATATGTTGCTTGTAGGTCCTGCCAGGGCATCAAAAGATGAGGAAAATGCAACAGACAGTAGCAAGAAACAAACTCTAAACTTAAATAATAGCTACAAGATGGTGGGATGAGAAAGCAATTTCTCCCACCAAAAACAATGTAATTGAAGGCACACATATTCTTAGTTTGAACTGGAGGGCCTTGCTATTGGTAATGACTGCAATAATTATTAGCCCTCATGATGAATGTTATCCATCCCTTGCAATCCATCCCTTACATAAGCCCTTCTGGGGAAGAATGGTAATTTTGGCCCTGGTCCTTTCCTCCACATTATAACTGCCATTATTAGTAAGCTATTTTCCTTCTCTGTCTCTCTCTCCCTCCCCCTCTCCATGTTGAAATGCTCTCGTTGGGTAGAGGTAGATGTCAAAAAGTCTTATTCATTCTCCCTTTCTTTTTAAACTAATTTCAAATGCACTTATTTTTTGCATAAATGAAAAAACAATTCCATTTTAATCTCAGTTCATTAATACATAGATTTGGGATCCTGAATGTCTAGTTACTTTATAACTTGGCTCATCTGACATGAATCCACCAGGTAATAGTAAAATATAAGAACTGGAGTTTAGATCATATCCTTGATTCTGTAATAATCTTTCTGTAAGAATGTCAAGGCAGCCTTCCCAATTGGTAAATTTAAAATCCCCTGTTTTGGTGCATATGAATTAAGATCTAGATGGTCTTGAATTCCCTCTGTTATTTCTGATGAGGTGTTGTTGTATCTACCCTTTTCTCCTATTCATTAATTCAAGATAATATACAATTTTAAAAATTAAAATGCCAATCTTTTAAGTACAATTTAAAATTAGATTCTAACTGTTTTGTTCCTTATATTTATCCTTCCCTCTCTGTGCACACATACACACACATACCACATCCATGCATAAAGGGGTAGGATTCCACCAGTTTGGACTGATTTAGGTGAACTGATAACTCCAATGATCAGCTGAGATGAATTTGACGATTAGGTGTACCCGCCTGCCCACCCCTGGGCTATACTGATATATATTTCCTTTGTTTGAAGCCCAGCTGATAGGTGTGGCAGAGTGGATTGCCACACCTCAGCTGTTTTACTCACCGGGGCTGCAGTATGTTTTTGAGCTGTTTTCAAACCCACTGTGTGCGCATGGAAAAAAACCGGTCATTACACTGGTTGAATCCCACCACTGCATATATACCCTGGGTTCTGAACCAGGGGTCATTCTAACCTCTTCAATAGAAGAGGTTCCACAAATCTACAGTGCCGTTTAGAACCGGTTCCAGCTCCCTCCCCCCCACCCGTCCGCACATCATCAAGATGAAGAGCGAGAGGAGGAATTCTGGGAGTTGAAGTCCACAAGTCTTAAATCTGTCAAATTTGAAACCCCTGGGTTTTTTTTCTAAAGGATTAGGGGTGCAAGGGTCTTGTAACCTGACAGCTTTAAGACTTGCGTGCTTCAAATGCCAGAGTTTCTGAGCCAACATTTTGGTTGCTAAGCAAGAGCATTGTTAAGTGAATTTCACCACATTTTACAAGTTGGCCACGCCCACCCAGTCACATGGCTGGCAAGCCACACCCACCTGGCCGGCAAGCCACTCCCACAAAGCAGGCCACACCTACAGAAGAGGTTCTAAAGAAATTTGAAACCCACCACTGTTCTGAACATAACAATAAACTAAACAACCAAGGATTACAAAAAATAAAGGCAGCCAGGAGGGTCCACAGGGATAATTTTTTTTTAAAGGTGAAGATGGTAGCTGGGGCTATGCAATCAAAGCCCCACCTCTTTACAGTGCACCTAAAAAGGTTGGGGCTTCAATCATATGATCACAGTTGCCATCTTGACCTTTTTTTTACCCAGCAAATGCCCCTGAAATGTCCCTTTTAATTTGGTTTGGTCTTTTGAAACATGGCAGAAAAGTGATTGTTCAAACAATCCCTACCAGAGGTGGGTTCCTACCAGTTCGGACTGGTTCGGGCTCAGGCCTGCAATGCCTCCGAACTGGTTTTCTGGTCGTCATGGCATGCTTTTTTTTTTTCATTTTTTAATGTTCTGCGCATGCACAGACCTATTTATGGGCAACTGTGCACATGCATGGAGCACGTGTCTGGCACGTGCAAGCAAATTTGCGCACTCACTGAACTGGCGGTAATGCCGGCAGCAACCCACCCCTGATCCCTACATTATCATTTACTGCCCCACAGATAGGGACGCAGTGGCTCCGTGGCAAAGATGCTGAGCTTGTTGATCAGAAAGGTCGGCAGTTTGGCGGTTCAAATCCCTAGCACCACGTAATGCAGTGAGCTACTTAACCCAGCTTCTATCAACCTAGCAGTTCAAAAGCATGTAAAAATGCAAGTAGAAAAATAGGAACCATGTTTGGTGGGAAGGTATCAGCATTCCGTGCACCTTCAGCATTTATTCATGCCGGTCACATGACCATGGAGACATCTTTGGACAGCGCTGGCTCTTTGGCTTTGAAACAGAGATGAGTACCATCCCCTAGAATCAGGCATGACTAGCACATATGTGTGAGGGGAACCTTTACCTTACCTTTACCTTTACTCCATAGTCATTCTACAAGGGAAAGCTTTGGGGAAGAACATAAGGATACCTAGATACTGGGGAAGATGAAGTACAGTCTTCATTTTTAGTCATGCCTAAGTCCTGATCAAGTTGGGGTTAGTCTCTTGCCTCCTCCACTCCCAGGGGTTGCTAGCAGATGTGTCCTCCCCCTCTCCCCCTTCCTTAGGAATTGTTGTATGACAGCCAGTGATGGTTTCATGGCTTCTGATTTCTTCAAGAGCTGCAATTTTGAGCAGGATTTTGCAGCTGTTTTTAGTGGAGTAAGGCAGTTTTTTCCTAATGCTTCAGCAGATTGCTTGGTTAATCCCCATTGTTTTGCTCTGATTTGGAACTGAGCTTCAAAGAGAAATGACAGTGCCAGAAAGCTCTAAAGGCAAATGTCCTGTTCCAAACTATTTCTATATTAGCAATAATGTTTCTATAAATCCACATGGCTCTGCGTTTTTGTGTATTATACAGAGACATACAATACTTAAAAGTCCTCCTACTAATCTTCCAAGGACTCTTAAAATTGCTTCGCCTGGAAGCTGTAAACAAGTTAGAAAAACATGATATATTCATTTACCAAATCTAATCACAGCAGAGATGTGAACCTGAAAAAAATGTTCTGCTTTTTATTTCTGACAAATTTATCCATTTCATTCTCCATTTATTATTGTCTTGTTCATTTTGTTTTCTTTTGTAAATTCTAGGCAGTCATGTTGTTTTGTTGCTGTAAGAATAATAAAAAAATATTGTAAGATCCTGTGAACCTATAATATTATCTTTCATTAATGCCATCCACTTCATCAGATTTGCAGAGTATTTATCCTAAAATAAGAATGCATTTCCTTCTGGTCGGGTAGCACTCTGAAACAACAATATAAGGAATAAATTAAATGTACTTTATACAATTATAACTACTTTATTGACATGACTATTTATCAAACAGATATTGGATACAATATCACTGTTTGGA
Source organism: Natrix helvetica (assembly GCF_964273705.1). Taxonomy (NCBI): domain Eukaryota; kingdom Metazoa; phylum Chordata; class Lepidosauria; order Squamata; family Natricidae; genus Natrix; species Natrix helvetica. The sequence continues at coordinate 111,943,895 of NC_138552.1, read as the reverse complement.
TTGGTGATCCATTTAACTGTGACTCAAAAAAAAATCCTTTATTTCAATTCAAGCTGCTAAAAATGGAGTATGATAAGACTTCAGGCATCTAATAGACTGAATGGAATCCATAGCTTATTATACCATGTTTGTTGTTTGTCAAGGTATCACAGAGGGATGTGGTGACTCAGTGACCAAGACGCTGAGCTTGTCGATCAGAAAGGTCAGCAGTTCGGCGGTTTGAATCCCTAGTGCTGCGTAACGGAGTGAGCTTCCGTTACTTGTCCCAGCTTCTGCAAACCTAGCAGTTTGAAAGCATGTAAGAATGCAAGTATAAAAAAAGAAACCACCTTTGGTGGGAAGGTAACAGCGTTCCATGCACCTTTGGTGTTTAGTCATGCCGGCCACATGACCATGGAAATGTCTTCAGACAGCGCTAGCTCTTTGGCTTTGAAATTGAGATGAGCGCCACCCCCTAAAGTCACATATGTGTGAGGGGAACCTTTACCTTTTACCTTTAAGTTATCACAAGAGTCTAACTGGTTCTCATTTCCAGAGATGCCTGCAGCCAACTGATGGTGTGTGTGGTGATACATCATGCAAATGCCATCATTAGCTATTAATCTTGATATAAGTATACAGCACATGGACATTCCATTTTTTTCCATAGAAATTAATTACAGTTATTAATTAGAGTTTAAATATGTTTTAACCCATTATTCTATTCCCATGGACAGAAATGCACTTTATTGGGTGGAGCAGTAGAAAGAGAGAGGCGAACCCCTTGAAGGCCCATTGAATAAGTGAACCTTCCCTGATCTGGGCCAAAGGTACAATCCCTCTCTTGGTGCACTCAGTTCCCCTGTGAGCTGGATTTGCTGCTCATCTTGCCAAATAGCTTGATGGATTCATATTTTCTCTCTCATCCTGTAAATACTAAACAGTCTTCTAAATAACTGCTGTGCCGCCTGACACCAAGCATTTTCCTACTGTCCAATCAATCAACTTCTTAAAGTACTTGTAACTGCTGGAGGATTAGATGATGACCTCGTGCATTAATACATTTTTAGCAGATAATTACTGCATTGAAAAGGTGAGACCTTCCAGGTCATCAAAAAGCCAAGGTTGTTGTCTCTCACTTTCTGGATTGCATAAAACAGTTCCTACTTATGTTCCTGCAGTGCCATGGTTAATGTTTCTCTTTATTGAAGGCAAATGAAAAGCATGGGACCCACAAGAAGAGGCAAAGGTAAATGAGAAAAATTCTCTGTAACATGTGCTGTTCTGTCGCCCTATGGTTTGTAATAAAAGCAAAAATATGTGCACTGCTTGTTTCATGTTTTGTTGATGTTTCATATCAAAGTCAGAATGTTCCCATTTTGAGTTTCAGCTCTAGATATAATTCTGACATCTACATTCAAGGAAATCTATACAGTGAGGGTTGCAATTTGCCATATTTGTGAGGCGAGTGGTTTGTGAAGGACCCCACTTTTTCAAAAAAGGAGACAGGGTGGGAGCAAAAATAAATTTTGATATCATATAATTACCCCCCTATTTCCTTTCTTCTTCTGCCTTTTGCAGAGGGTTTCAGAAAACTGTAGCAAAATCTTGTGGTGTCCAAGCATCCCTGCTGTGATGAAATGCAATGCCTTATAAAGAGAATGGGGCTGAAAGCTAAGAGGACTGAGAGAGTGGGAAGGACATTAGAAAGGAGAGAGTGTAACAGTTGGACTAGGTTAAAAGGAAGAAAAGAGAGAAGAGAAAGCATGAAGAAGTGACATTGAAGATCTTGTGCCAAAACAAACTACTTTAAAATAAGTACAAAGTTCTGAATCTCTAAAAGCAATTCATAGCCTATGTAATCTGTTCATACGATGCTGTTTTGAAATAGCAGCCCCAACCTCCATGCATACATACTCCCAGATCCTTCACTACCAAGAAAAGAGGTGAAGCAAACAGTATTAACTGCAGTTTAAGAACTCTAACTTTATTATTTTGGAAGTAAGGTTTTAAACAACATTTTTAATCTCCCCCATAAACTTAGAAGAAATTATACCACTTCTGACCAAATAAACCCAGTTTCATGACATCTTGCTACAGAGTATGTAAATAGTAGTAAAAAGATGGCACTGTGCAGAATGCATAATTTCAGGTGACGGGGAAAAAGCAAAAGAAAAATCTATTAGATACCTTGGTCTTACATGATACGCATACAAAATAACATTTTGCTATGGGTACATTTGAAAATATTGGAAATGGTAATGCTAGTAATGATATTGCAATACGAGAGTAAATAGATAGAAATAGATTATGGCAGTAATATTGGTAATAAATCAGTTTTCTATTTAATTTTCTAGGAAAACATGGGTAATGCGTCTAACTAAGTAGTTAATGTTAATATTTATTATTTACCCAGGTCTTAATACGGATCATTAGCTATTGAAAATGACTGCCACCAAAAGAAGGACATGGGCCCCTGATATTAGGTATCATTAGTAATAAAGCAGGGGGGGGCAATCTTTAGCCTGTGACTTGCCTATCATTTGCAGTAGGTATCACCATCATTAATTTTTTGAAAGAACCTGTTCCTGCACAGCCTATCAAGGTTGTATTACTAAGTTTCTCGTTTTGGAGCTGCAAACCTATGCACTACCGCTAGATGGTAGCATGGAGCTACAGTTATCTGCTTCTTTGCTGCCACCTAGTGCTCACTTGTGCTTCTGCTATGCCCTCTGTTTTCCTAATTAAGAAGATTCTAGAGTTGCTGGGCCTTACAGAAACTGGGCTTTTGAAAAAATTGATTGCAGCAATTATAGTTGAAGCAGGGACAAGCTACAGGAGATGATTGGGGGGTTGTTTTTTATTTTCAGTTTTGCTTAAAGAAGGAATGCTTCAATCTTTTCTCCAAGTTGTTTAAATGAACTGAGACTACATATGTGTATGGCATGAGGCTCTGTCTACATCTTTGTGTGTCTATCGTCAATCCCCAACTCACCATCATCATCATCACCACCACAGAAGCTATCACCTCTAAAATAATGATTATATATGAGGATAGCTGTGAAATCCTTACGCCTATTGACCTGGGAGAAATATCAACTGAACTTTGTAGGGTTGAATAAATAAGCATGAATCAAGCATGAATGATTGGGGCACCAACCATTCTCACCAAGAATTACAGAATTATGAAATTGAAATGGAATTTATAAATGCATAAATTGTTGAGGCTATAAGTATCCACATCACCAGATAGTAGCAAAGATATATTCTTTCTAGCCATCTAGCAGTCATCTTTATTTCATCAGCCCATATCTAGGTAGCCATACTAATATTCCAAGGGAGGAAATGAAGTGAAGAAGCTTCTTAGATGAGAAGCAGAAGATTTTCAAGGGGAAAAAAAAACCCTAAGAAAGTCCAGTGGCCTTTTAAACAGCACTTTTGGGACAACCATGACCTGGATGACTGAAAATCTCCAATTTTGGTAGCTTGTGTTTATATCCAATTCCATATCTATCTTGGTATTTTCTGTTATTTTTATGCACAAACGTTTTTTTTCAAGAATCCTCAAATATTGGTTTTTATTCAAAAACCCAATTCCTGTACTTGTTTGCCTGAGATTTGTTAGACTTCGCCTGCTTGAAGAAGCTACTATATCTGAAAACATTATGCAGTTCTGCCCTAGAACCAAACATTAAAAATATCTGTTGTTTTTTTTTAAAATGAAAGAAAGAAAAAGAAAAAAGAAAACTCAAAATATACCATGCACAAAACTCCCTGTGGCTACTTACCTGAACTTTACAGAAAAATCCTCAGAAAGACTTAACAAAAGCAGTAATTTTCTATTCAGCCAAACTATGGAAAGTGGCAGCCTTCTGTTCATTTTTCCGTTGTAATAACTGGGGAAAACATTCTAACTGAAACTTCATCCTGAAGCAGCACCAAATTTTAGGTTCCAAAGCAAGGGTCTCCCCATGCCCCATGCCAGGGAAATGGTTCCAAGATTAGTAGGGGGAGAGGGCAGGTGGAAAAAAGAGTCAAAGTTTAATTTTCTGACTGCCCTTAGCTTGATATCCCAATACTCTGCAAGCTTTCTCTGTCTTTTCTTGAACAATGGCTCAGCATTTGGCCACGGTCCTGAAGGTGATGCAAGAACATTTGGTAGCTTCTCTGCTGAAAGCTGAAAGGTGGAGCTACAGCCACAACTAAATAAATATTGGAGAAAGGAGATGGAGTCAAACAGAGCTGTCAGAGAAATGGGATGGAGACCAGCAAGGAGAGACAAAGAATCTATGATGTTATGAGAACTGGTTCACTCAGAAATATGAAGACTAGCAGTGGTTTCCAGATAATGTGTGGGTATAAGCGGCAAATCCTTCTCAAAATAAACCAAAATAGACCTTTTCATTTAAAAATTGATTAAAATATAAATATGGCTAGAACCTGGGATTGCAATGGTAGAAACTGGTGCCATCATGGTCCTGTGCTGCTTCTTTTCAGGGAAATAGGCTTGGGGTATATGGCAGGATAATGTGAAGGCCTTCTACATCACTCACCAATACTGGCCTTCATACAGTTTTGGTGAGTTATGCGGAAAGCAATAACAGCAATAGGCTTATACAACTAGGCTGAACTGGCTAAATAATCGCTTTCAGAATGATGGAAAATAAAAAGGGGGAAAGACTATAAAGGAAGAAGGAGGGAGGGAGGGAAGAAGGAAGGAAGGAAGGAACGTATATTGAAAGGAGAGAAGGGAAGTGTATTTAGAAAAGGAAGACAATTGTTTAGTGTATAAAGAAGACTTAGAAACTTATATGTGTTCTGTTGAAGAAATAGGAAAGTCATTATGGAAGAAAGACTTTGTCATCTCTGGCCTTAAGAATAATTTTCAAAGGCAACTTTTGGAGGCCCCCAAAGCTAAGGGGAACTCGGGGGTGGGGGCAGACCAGAGAGGGATTCTGATTCCCACTTCCTTAGTTCTCATGGGGAGGGAAAAAAAGAGGAGAGAATAGTGAAATTGATTGGATGGGACATTGTCCATTAGACTAAAGAAGAGAATATTGTGAGCTCTCATATGATTCCGAATCTGAATCTATCTGAGACAAAGGATTTAATTTTGGTTTATTTCAGTGTCTCATATGTGAAATCTGTTATGTTCATTTTTATGGGTTTGTGAATCTGTCAACTTCAGTTTTTCAAAATTCAAGATTTTTAAAAAGACTAGAATATCTATACATTTTGCTGTCCGTGTACAGTATACACTTTTGCATGCAAGCTTCCTTGCAGTATTTATTGTTTCAGATTCCATAATATGCTATATTTTTTGATGAATAAATATATTTTATATAGACTTTAATTTCACATACTTTTTATTAAAAACGTGTGGCTGTATTGTAAACTTTGGAGTAATGTTTCTTAACCTCAGCTACTCTAAGTTGTGTGGACCAATTCCCAGCATTCCCCAGCCAACATGTTCCAACACAACTTTCCCACAAGATTTCCTGGGAGATAAATTATAAAGAGCTACTATCTACCATGGACAAGAGATGCTTTATGAAAAAAGTCAAAAGAGTTGAAGCATAATTTTAATTGCATCAGCATTTTATAAAGCCAGACTATTTTGTAAATAGTTTCAATCTACTGACATAACTTTATCTAGTTTATATCAGTGGTGAGATTCAAATTTTTTTTTACTACCAGCTCTGTGGGCATGGCTTGGTGGGCATGGCAGGGAAAGGATACTGTAAAATTTGAGTAGTTCGGAGAACCGGTAAATACCATCTCTGACTGGTCCTGGCCCTATCTATTTTCTGCCTCCTGAGTGGGAGAAAATGGGGATTTTGCAGTAATCTTCCCCTGGAATGGGGAGGAAATGGGGAATTTCTGCTATAGTCAGAACCTGCTGAATGCCATTTCTGGTTTATATTCATCTTTTGTATTTGTCTCTAATAACTTTTTAATTGTAATTCTTGTTTTGTAACAGAACAGAACAAGTTGGAAGAGACCTTGAAGACCTTCTAGTCCAACGCCCTGCTCAAGCAGGAGCTCCTATACCATTTCAGACAAATGGCAGTCCAGTCTCTTCTTAAAAGCCTCCAGTGATGGAATGCCCACAACTTCTGAAGGCAAGCTGTTCTTCTAATTAATTGTTCTCCCTGTCAGGAAATTTCTCCTTAATTCTATGTTGCTTCTCTCCTTGATTAGTTTCCATCCATTGTTTCTTGTCTTGCGTTTTTGTGCTTGGGAAAATAGGTTGAACCCCACCCCCTTATCATGACAGTCCCTCAAATACTGGTATTAGAACACTGGTATCATGTCACTTCTAGTCCTTCTTTTCATTAGACTAGATATACCTAATTTCTGCAACCCTTCTTGATATGTTAATGAAGCTGAGAACTGCATTGGGTTTTTGTTTTTTTTGGCAGCTGTAGCACATTGTTGGCTCATATTCAGATTGTCCATGATGACTCTCACAGTTACTACTATTGAGCCAGGCTTCACCTGTTCTGTACCTATACATTTGGTTTTCCTTGACTAAGTATAACACTTCTTTACACTGAATTTTATTTTGTTAGATAGGGCCCAGTGTTCAAGTTTGTTGAGATCCATCCAATCTTGGCTATTTCTGGTCAGTATCCTGTTCGATCTCCCACTTGATGCAGAATTTGTCTCCTAGTTAATGTCAGGGTACTTAAAATCCATCATTACTACTATGGTGTGTTTCCTACATACATTAGTTAACAGGTTAGTAAAATGTTCATCTATTTCTTCTGCTTGATTGGCTGGCCTCAGTATACACCTATGGCAATGTCATTCTTTTTTTCCTTTAACATTAACCCATATGCATTCAAGGAGGCTTTCATCCTTGCTTTTATACATTTCATAGATATGTAAGGGGGACACAGTGGTTCAATGGATAAGACGCTGAGCTTGTCAATCAGAAAGGTTAGCAGTTCGGCAGTTCAAATCCCTAGCACCATGTAATGGAGTGAGCTCCCATTACTTGTCCCAGCTTCTGCCAATCTAGCAGTTCAGAAGCATGTAAAAAGGCAAGTAGAAAAATAGGAACCACCTTAGGTGGGAAGGTAACAGCGTTTTGTGCACCTTCGGCATTTAGTCATGCTGGCCACATGACCACAAAGATGTCTTCGGACAGCATTGGCTCTTCAGTTTTGAAACGGAGATGAGCACTGTCCCCTAGAGTCGAGAACGTCTGGCACATACAGTATGTGTGAGGGGAACCTTTACCTTTATAGATATGTAGTGATCTCTTACATATAATGCTACTACCTCTTTTGTTAGGTTTGTTTCTTTTGAACAGATTATATTCTTTCCACTGTACCTTCCAATTGTGAGTTTCACTTACTAAGTTTCGATAATGGCAACTATAGCTGCCCTTGCGTAGTAGTTTGTTCCTCAATCTTTGAGTGTTAGTGTAAAAGCATCTGCATCCTTTGTGGCTGCCTTGGGTATGCTTCCTACATTTCCTACTTTGTATTTGAGTTTTTCTTCCTTCCTATCACTTCCTGTCTCCTTGTTTGATTGGTTGTCTTGGGGTTTATGCTTGGGGTTAGGTCACTCTCCCCCCTGTTTTAGTTTAAAGCTCTTCAGGTAAGCTGAGCAATCTTTTTCTAAATACATTTTTCCCTACTCTTGTGAGTTGCAGCTCATCCCTTGCCAGAAGCCTTTCATGTAAGTAATGCAGTAATGTAAGTAATAATGAATCCGACATTCTCTTGGTGGCACCAACCCTTAAGCCGGTTCATTTCTAAAATCCTTTCTCCCTTCATTGGATGTTGACCTTTTGTTGGAAGTACAGATGAAAACACTACTTGTGCTCCTAACTCCTTAACTTTCATGCCAAGCTGCTTGTAGTCTCTTGATATTGTTTTCAAGTTCATTAAATAACATTTCAGGTAACATTAGATAGTTGACAGTGTTAAACAAATGTCAGCAACTATGACGTTTACCTTGCATATCTTTCAGATTAATTTTATATATTGTCCCAAGATGTTTGAACCGTGCACTTCTGCCTTTCTTCTGTACATATTAGGAATAATGAGTGGGGACAGCCTTTTTAGCTAACAAAGGAATGGGCAAGATGGACATTAAGACTTTTCGGGGTTTTAGAAAGCTTAGCTTTAAATTCTCAGCTCCTGAGATACTTTGAACAAAAGTGATATTTCTACTGAGAAGGCTGCATTTAAGTGCACTGCGCTATACAACAATTAATATATGACCACAAATGAGGATGGAACATGTGTCCCTGACTTGGTAATATTCTTCATGCTGGCACTTTCTGCAGCTAGAAATGGCTGCCTCTGTTCATGTTACAGGCATAAAAGTCATCCTCCACCTCTTTCCCCAACAGCTTTGTAAAACTCTAGCAGGCTCTTGGTGTAGGCAAGCTAAACAGGAAGCTCCTAATTAGGGGGCAAGGATGCTTTGCTACAGCTTGTGGCAAGGTTTGGAAAGCCACAAGCTTCTGTGTGATGGTTGTTTGGCTTTGCTTTGTCTATTACAGATGGCAGATAAAGAGTGCCATGGGGAACAGGTCAAAGAGGCAGAAGAGAGCACATTAGAAAGGTCCCTGTCAGGATGACTAAGAATCCAATAGTTAGTGATGAGGTGATCACCTTGCCTGAAAGAATAGTTGTAGGGCAGAGTAAACCTCACAATATCTGTGTGGGTAATGCAAACAATCAAAGCTGTTTTCTGAGACTATTTAGGAGGAGGAGAGGAATTAAAACAAAACGATTCTCAGATTCCCACCAGTAGGAAAAACATATGTCATGTAGTATGAAATTGGAGGGGGACATGAAAGGAGCATCTTCTAAGATTGCATTACTTTTGGCAATTGGACATCCCCTGGGCAACAGTATTATCACTGACAAATCCTTTCAACCCAGTAATCTTGGGGTGCTTCTGATATGAATGCAGACAGACAGATGGTTGGTTCTAAAGCAAAGTGGGGCCACCTACTATTTAGACAAAGATTTATATTAGGGGTGATTTTAAAAATGTCATTCCCCACCCCTAGCCCCATTACTCCTTCTCAGCCTTGTTCTTCCACAGCAAAAATGTGTAGGTACTTTCAAGTTAGAGCTTGAGAAATTCAGATAGTTATTTTGCTAGCAGACAGAATATAAGTAGCTCAGGGTTGAACTGTGGAGTCCTTAGTAGTCTCTGAGTGTGGTTGTTTGCAGGCATTTTGTTACCAGACTAGATTACATCTTCAGTGCTACGAGGGAATGGGATTTGCTCTCTGTTTATGTACAGTGTTTAGATAACTCCTGTTGTTTCTTCTTGGGCTACAGGGTGGACCCAGTGTAAGGACTGTAACAGACACTGTATAAAACAGAGAGGTAGAAGACTAGCAGAGTGCATCCAAAACATCAATTAGCAGTCAGAAGATGCAATGAAAATTCTTTAATTTTACAATACATGGACAGATTTAACCACAGTTTTAGATCAAGCTAAATCCAAAAACAAGGGAGAATTCCTGGTAAATTGGAACTCACACAAATCTGACATCAACAGGCAACAGGCAGATAAACAACACTCAGATTATCAGGGATTAACACCAGGATTAACACCAGACAAACAATCAAGCAGTAAATAGCAGCCCAATCAAGGAACTACCAAGGAGAAAATAACAGTCTCACCAACATTGACAGGGCAAGCTACTGCAAATAAACAGAGAACACACCCCACTCTCTTCTACCACTGACAATGTTACCTAGTCAGGCAACAAAACGTCTGCAAGTAAACCATTCAGAGGCCCCCAAGCAGGGATGAAATGCTACCAGTTCGGACCGGTTCGCCCAAACCGGTAGTAAAAAAATGCTATTGGTTCGGGCGAACCAGTATTTCCAACGATCAGCTGTGACGCATGATTTATATTAGCTAGAAAGGAGGATTTATGGCTTTCTAACTAATCTAAAGCCCGTGGCACAGTGGATATCCCCCCCCCCCCGCTGTTGTACTTATCTTTCAGACACACTTGATAGCAGGCTCCACCCATGCACCCGGATGTCATCACATCTGTTTTTGATGCTCTGTGCACGCATGGAAGGTCCTGTGCATGCATGGAGGTGGTGCCTGCTCACATTTGTAAACCAGTAGCGAAGGTAAGTAGATTTCACCCTGGTCCCCAAGGACTCTACAGTTCAACCCTGACCTACTTATATTTTCTTCTGTTGACAAAATAATCTATATTCTATAGATTCCATAATTGTCTTGTCTGTCTGACTGACTATCTTGAGTCATAACTTCCAGTTTTAACAGCCAGAGACTCAAATTTGAGTTTGAGTTTGCAGCCAGCAAACTCAAATTCTGTTTGTTTTTAATCTTTATTTCTTTTAAGCAATTTTTGCTGCTGTTTGTCTTCAGCAATTTCCTTCTATTTGAGATGACTCACAGTTGGATGGAGACAATAGCACAGATGACTTCTTTTTATGTATTTGTTTTTAAAATTTAAAAAAAAAACATAAACAGTTTTGACGTTGTTTTCCCATGGCAGCAATATTCTTTCCTCTAGAGCAGTGTTTCTCAAACTTGGCGACTTTAAGTCCTGTGGACTTCAACTCCCAGAATCCCCCAGCTGGCTGGGGGATTCTGGGAGTTGAAGTCCACAGGACTTAAAGTCGCCAAGTTTGAGAAACACTGCTCTAGACTATTTCACTCTGCAATGTATCTCCAGAAGAATCTACATCTGGGGGGGAAATGGGAAACTGAGAAGAGGCAGATGAACTGTGTGAGCCCATTCAACATACGTTCAGCATCCTGGAGGAGCATAGAGCTGACTCAAACCTCAGTAAGACCATGCCTTTTAAGCAGAATAGGGTACACTGGACATTTTGGTACAGTCCCAAATCTGCTTTAACTGCTCTGGTAGTATAGGGCATGTTCTATAAGCAACTTGCCTGGGGAAAGAGAAATTGATTGGGGCAAGTAATCTATACTGCTCATCACACCCACCATCCAATACCCCAATCCATCCGAGCCCCAATCAATCCTGATTTCACCTGTAGCACATAGTCTGGGAGTGCTCGGAATATCTTTCCTCCATTGTCACTTAAATGATATCCATCTCCTGGGGGCTTTAGCATACACAGGAGCAATGCCTGCAGTGTGTCAAGCCTTCACACAAACAGCTAAAAATGCTGGTCCCCACAAGGGTCAGAATTCTGGTGACACTGGCCCTCACTTGCATGGAACACAACGTGTTCAGCTAAGCATGTTATCTGAAGTTCCATTTATTAGGCCAACAAAATGCCTCATCAAAACTAGGTAAAGGTAAAGTTTCCCCTCGCACATATGGGTTAGTCGTCCCCGACTCTAGGGAGGGTGGGTGCTCATCTCCATTTCAAAGCCGAAGAGCCAGCGCTGTCCGAAGACGTCTCCGTGGTCATGTGGCTGGCATGACTAAATGCCAAAGGTGCACGGAATGCTGTTACTTTCCCACCAAAGGTGGTTCCTATTTTTCTACTTGCATTTTTACATCTCTTCGAACTGCTAGGTTGGCAGAAGCTGGGACAAGTAACGGGGGCTCACTCCGTTATGCGGTGCTAGGGATTCGAACCGCTGAACTGCCGACCTTTCTGATCTACAAGCTCAGTGACTTAGCTATTGAGCCCCTGCATTCCTTTCAAAACTAAAATGAATCTAATTTCAGGGCGGATCACTGCAACGTGGAAAGACAACTGAGAGAGTATAATAAGGCTCTCCAGGCTTTTTTTCCTAATGAGCCCTGCCCCATTGCTGACATGACATCACTGCCCTCAATAGACCCACTTGTCCAACCCAAATGTCAAAATACAGTGGCGCACTCACTATCTCTCACACCCACAAGTCTCACCGGTATCTATCTACCTCAAGATTACTTTTGTACTCTTTTCACCCATTCCACTTTTATAAATTATATTCAGAAATAGTTTGGCATGTTAAATGGAGAGAAAAAAAACACTGATTAGATGGCAATAGCTGAGGTCTGTGCTCAGCAGCATTATTTAAATGAGTCATGTCATTTGTAGCCATTGGCAAAGCTTAATTAATTGTCTTATAACAGTTCTTCCAAGGTGTCACCCTTCCCTATAAACCAAACGGTTTAAATTGCTGGTGTCAAAGTAAAGCACTAGACAAATTAGTTGCTGAACCCTGGCTACTAATAAATGAATCCTACTTGCAATACATATTTAATTTGCAAATACTGTAGATAGTTGGCACTGCGGATTTAGACATGCTTTATTACTGCAAAAAATATTGGCTAGAACTCCCTGTTCTTTGGATGAAGTTCTGAAATTATGGTCATCAACATCATGATCATATATAGAAATGGAGTCCTGGCTCTCCCTTTTTTCCCCAGCATGTTATAGCTTTAGGCCTTCTCCTGCTGCAGAGAGAAAATTTGTCCTGCATTGATCTTCCTGTCTTTCCCCTTTAGCAATTTCACTTCTGGCCAATCCTTGCTGCCTCTGAAGAACAAGGAGCATGCCAATACTGGGAGAAACTATGCAGTCTTTCTGACATAGATTTTGAATTTACTAATCCATGTAGTCGCATCCACTTTGACATTACTGAAGTACTCTGCATGCCTTTATTGTTTGTTTGCTAATTCTTATGATTTCACGTTGCTTTTCAAAGACTGAAGATTTTAGCACAAGGAGACTATGCAAGACAAATGCTGCCCAGAGTCTCTTTGCAGAGTGAGATGGGTGACATATAAATGTAATAAATAAATGAATAATGGAAAAAAAGTTTTTATTTTACAACAGGCATTTGCATTTGGAAAGATGACATGGTTTTTATTTTACACTCATCAGAATTTTCTACGGGGATATTTCCATGTATATTTGGACAAACATAGTCTTTATTATATGGCACAGTTTCATAGAAGCAAGCATGGTGTTGAATGAGAATGTGATTGCTTTAATTCATTGGCTCCTCTGTGCATCCCTAACCCTTTCAACCTGTAGTTATCAATTGGAAAACAGCAGAAAGCATGACATCTTTTTGCATAGACTCAGAGTACATTTTACAGTGAGATGGAATTTGTGGGAACACACCATCACAATCTAGTCTAGTCTTTTTAAAAAGGCCTGATGTTCAAGCACGATTTGAAAGAAACTTTTTAATTTATCATTACTTAAAAATACAGCTTAGCAGTGCATTCAGAGGGACTCTTAAAGCAATATTTCTGCTTTCTGGGGCCACATGTGGCTGTTGTGTCTCAAGAAGTAAAACCCTAAATTACAGAATAAAAATACTCCATGTTTTAGACTACTTCAATCAGCTAATGCAGCTCAGAAGTCATTATTACATGATTGACATGAGTGGGATTGGTGACCTTGGAGTTGAGCAACATAAAGCAAGTGATAAAGATTCCCTCTTCATATTCATCGCATCTTCACCTTCCTTCTTCTCCCCATGCCAATGCCTTACCAAAAACAGTAAACTGTTTTTAATTTTCCTTTTAAAACCATATTTCTGTAATGCCCCAAACTCCAAAGAAATATACATATGATCCAAAGGTTTGCTGAACCCATAATCAAATTGGAAGCACTTTAGATTTCTCCATTATGTCCTGGGGAAAATCTGTTCCCAATTATTCTGCTCTGTCATAGTATTTAGGAGTCCGCTGCATCCAATGCATAAACTATTAGAAATTACCTTCCTCTGCCTCTTTTATCTTTTGAAAATCTTTCTTTGGTTTGGCATCTTTGGGTGGTAATTGGGGAAAAAGGAAATGAGTTCAGGAGGATTATTGTATTTGATCATAGAGTTTGGGATAAATTTGCAAGAGACCCTTCCTCTTTTCCTCCTTCCTTGCAAGATGCTTTAGCATGCCAAAAGTAAAATCAATTCAGAAACTGAGAGGGGTTTACAAATGGCAATGTCTCTTAGGACTTCTTCAAAGTTTTTTGTTTGCTTGTTTAGCTTTTAATCAACAAGTTAATTTGCATAGTAATTGCATTTTAAACAAAACAACAGAGCAGATAAAACAGCATAAGAACAATTAAAGACATCTTGCATTACAGACAATGTTATCTAAACCTGTATATTAAAGAAACGTTTTTACAACTGATTCCCACAGAATTCAAAGTTTAAGACAGAATTCTATAGTTACTGGAGCAAAAGGTACAATCTGATGAGTTGTCTGATGACTTTGATTAAGTATCAAGTTACAAATGGTTTATAAAACAGTCAGATTGCAACCATGACAAAATATCCCCAAGAAATTACAGTTCTGCAGAATCAATAGATATACAGATAAATAATTTTGTTCGATCTTCTATTTCCAGGCATTCGCACATACATAACTGTTGGCTACAGGAGATCTGATTATATTTGCTATCAATAATTTTTGATGCTATATTATGAAATAAGGCTGAAAAAGTTTGTCTAATCCTTGAAAAGTCCTATCTATCATATATGAGCCTTTCAAATAATTATATTCATTGAAACTGCAGTAACTCAAAAAAATGGAGGTAAAAACATAAATCCTCAGAAATTGAATTTAATCAAAGTAGAACATTTAATATCGAGATGTAAAGAATAACTATCTGCAAACTAGCAAAACAACTTACAGAACAGACTAGGTCAAGGGAGGGCAGCTATGGCCACTTTATAAACTGTGGACTTCAACTCCCAGAATTCCAAAGCCTGCTGTGCCGAGTTGAAGTCCACAGGTCATAAAGTGTCCAAAATTGCATTCCCACCCACTCCCACTCCCGTCTAGGCTCATGATTGAGGGGAGAGACAGTTCGGATTGTTTTTCCACCACCAGTTGCAATAACCAGATATTCTGAAATAATTTCTAATTTCAGAATTATATAATCAAAACAACTCCATAATGGTTATGTAAGTAAAGAAGTTAATTATGTGAAAGTGTTTTAATTCTAGACCAATCAAAAATCTAGTAGAATCAGATATTGAAGCTCTTGTAAACAAGCCATTGTTCAAATGTGTTTTATTTGAAGAAAGGATATACCTAAAATTGCTCCACGGTAGCCTAAATACTTTGCAGGTTTCTATTTGTTGTAGAAGCCTTTTCAAAAAAATCACTTTGATTTTAGTTTAATTCATTTTATGTTTTGTCCAGAATATTCAACAATATTGCAGATCAACATGTCAAACCACATCCTTGACATACAGAAAAGAAATCTCAGAATAACTATTTGACAGATGTTTTTAAGTTCACTAAATTTGGAACTAATTAATCTCTAAGAGGCAATAATAAATGGGCCCAAAAGACAGCATGTTTATAATAATTAATCCCTCAATTAATTATTATAAATGTAATCAGCAAACCCAAAGCAGCCATGGTTTAGAGGACTTCAATTCCCAGAATTCTAGAACCAGCA
Source organism: Natrix helvetica (assembly GCF_964273705.1). Taxonomy (NCBI): domain Eukaryota; kingdom Metazoa; phylum Chordata; class Lepidosauria; order Squamata; family Natricidae; genus Natrix; species Natrix helvetica. Next base: position 111,928,554 of record NC_138552.1, on the reverse strand, counting down.
TAGTTGAGAGTTGAATCCACAGTTCATACAAGGGCCATAGTTGCCCATCCTTGATGTAGAGGAACAATTGTAGTAGACTTGTCCACAAAGGTCATCTCAATGTATTTTAGAGCCTTCTATACATTCTTTCAAGAATTACATAAAGATTTTATCCACTTCTAAAAATAACCGATTCAGTGCAAACAAATAACTTCCCCATTTATTCCATAAAATCTTTTCATGCATCTTAGTATTTATAGATCAGTGGTTATCAGATGTCTACTTTCCATTTTAATGCTGATGAAACCATTTCCCTTTTGTTACCATGATAATTTTGTTGCCATGTTGAAGTCACCAGGAGCCAAGCTCAATTTGAAAGACACTTTAACTTTTTCAGATAATCTTTTTTTCCACTCATATGGATAAATCAAATCAAATCTTTATTACTGTCAAACACCAGTATAGGTCAGAAAATCAAATATGGGAAATATGAGGAAATTTATCAAATATATTTCTAAAATAAATAACCCAATATTTTGCATGAAGCTCAGGATATTCTGAATGTTCCATTGAAACTTTATCTTTTTTCTGCGTAGTGGAAAACTGATTTGATGCATTCCACACTGGAGAACAGTAGAGTATTAAAACTGGTATGTTGCTTGTCCCAGGCCTAGGGTCACTGAAGTAGGGAGGATGATACTCCTAATATCCAGATGACAGAGAAATTGGCAAAAGGGTGAATATGAGCAACAGTTAAGCATATGTTTTGCAGGCTGGGCCTCTGCGAATAACCAGATACAGCTTGGCCCAGCAAAGAAATAACAGCAATGGATTCAGTTCAAAACCACCCATGAGTAATATAAAAACAAGGAGGTTGACTCCTGGTGACCATGATAATTTTGCCACAGCACTTCAGAAGCAATCTTCTTGAATGTTTTTTTTTTCATTTTCCAAATCTTTCTTAAAATGAATTACATATTAAGGTTGCAATTGCTTCAAAAATGATTCTGAAAAATATCTTTGCAACATGTTTGAGAGGAGCATAGTGACTCACATGGTTAGGACAGTGGGCTGGAGGTTAGCAAGCCCATATTTGAGACATGAGCACTACCGTGCAGCAGGCTAAGCTCTGGTCCTAGCTCCCACTAGGGATATGAAAAGAGCCCACAATTGGATGTCCTCTGAGCAATGCTGATGTCACTGGCTAATCCTTTCAACTGGAAGCACTGGATTGAAACTGCACAAGTGCAATGCAAACATGTATGAGAATGGCATCTCTCAATCCAGTGGTGAATGGTGGGATTCAATTTTTTTTAGTACTGGTTCTGTGGGTGTGACTTGGTGGGTGTGGCTTGGTGGGCATGGCAGGGGAAGGTTACTGCAAAATCCCCATTTTCTCCCGACCAGATGGGGGATGGGGCCAGTCAGAGGCGGTATTTACCGGTTCTCAGAACTACTAAAAATTTCTGCTACTGGTTCTCTAGAACTGGTTAGAACCTGCTGAATACCACCTCGGTCTCAATCTGAATAAAAGGGGACATTAGTCTAACCTTAACTTTAAAAGTTCCTTCTTCTACAATTTTTCAGTCTACAAATGATAGTCTTAAAAAGACACCAATTGTAAGATATTGGAATACTGAAACTGGATGGAAGAAACCACAGCAGTTTCTCTCTCCAATTCTAGAATATTGAGGCTGATTTTAGAGCAAGAGATTTCTAAACTGGAAGTTTTGCAAACCATTTTTGTTTTGATTTTGACACAGGTAGTCCTCGAGTTACAACCACATTTGGAAACAAAATTTCTGTTGATAAGCGAGATGGTTGTTCCATGTATTGCATCTAATTTGACTGTCTTTTTTGCCATGGTTGTTGAACGAATCACTGCATTTGTTAAATAAGTTATGCTTACATTAAATGAATCCAGCTTCCCTATTGTCTTTGCTTGTTGGAAGTTGGCTGTAAAAGTCACAATTGGTGATTGTTTGAGCCCAGGATGCAGCAATTGTGGTAAATACATGTAAGTTTTCAAAAGCACAAATTTTATCATGTGACCGTGGGGATGCTGCAATGTTCATAAGTGTAAGGACTTCACTTTTCACTTTTTCCAATGCTGCTATAACCTCACATAGATGCTAAATGTATAGCTGTAAGTTCAAGGACTACCTGCATTTTTTGAAATATTTAGTCAAAATGCAAGTAATACCATATAAGGTAATTCTGTCCTGATGTCACCAAATGTTGTACAGTGGTGTTTTTCAGCCTCATATTGGCTGGGGAATTCTGGTATCTGAAGTCCACACATCTTAAAGTTACAATAATACAATAGTAGAGTTGGAAGGGACCTTGGAAGTCTTCTAGTCCAACCCCCTGCCTAAGCAGGAAACCCTATACCATTTCAGACAGATGGCTATCCAACATCTTCTTAAAGACTTCCAGTGTTGGGGCATTCACAACTTCTGGAGGCAAGCTGTTCCACTGATTAATTGTTCTAACTGTCAGGAAATTTCTCCTCAGTTCTAAGTTGCTTCTCTCTGTTAGATCAGGGCAATGAGAGGACAGACTCAGGTTCAAGGCAACAACAGCTCTTTATTCACAGACAAGTATGTACAATCCAGCAACTGTGAGGTCTGACAGCTCTCCTTTTATAGGGAGCTGTCAGACGTCTCAATCAATCAGGTTAAACCTCTGTTCCCACCTAAATGGAGGACTGGACTGGAAACCACAGCAGCTTGTGTGGATATCTAACACCCCTCCCCTCTTAGTTGGAGTGTTCCAATTAGTGACGTAGTCTTTTAGGTAGGCGGGTCTTTGCAGACCTGCGCAGTTCATTTTGAACCGGTTCTTGGAGCAGGTCGGAGGGACCTGTGTGCTCCTCAGCTCCTCTCGGTGGAAGCTGCTGGAACTTACCCCAGGCCGCGGCTGGAGTCCTTTGAGCTATTTCACTCAGGGCTCGCTGTGGGCTTGCGACAACCTCAGGTAAGTCTGCCGATTCTTTCAGGATTGAGAAGTCTGTGGAAGGAGTGACTGTTTGCTCCTTTTGGGTAGGGCCTTGGCCGGTTGGCATCAGAGTTTCGTCTGGTGCCCTAAGATTGGAGTGGGTTAGGCGACCACGGAGTTGGTCAATGTGCCTCCTCCAATTTCTACCATCCTCTAGCTCTAACAGATAAGAGCGAGATCCGGTGATGCCTATCACCGTGGCAGGAATCCACAGAGTCCCCCCTGCATAGTTGTGGGCGTATACTGAATCCCCTGTGCTAAAGTTCCGAATCTTGCTAGTGGAGTCTGGGGGTGATGTGGCAGAGTAGTTTGGGTGTAGCCGGTCTAGGTGGGACCTTAGCCGGTGACACATTAGAAGCTCGGTGGGGCTTCTCCCGGTGGTGGCGCTAGGAGTAATATGTTGCATTAGTAAATAGTGATCAACCCGTGTTTGCCAATCACCCGGGCCCATCCTGGCGAGGGCCTCTTTTGCTGAGCGCACCATTTGTTCCGCCTGTACATTCGAGGCCGGAGGGAATGGCGCAACTAGGGCATGCTGAATTCCCTGGCTAGCTAGATAGGTCTCGAAGTGCATGGCTGTAAATTGGGGCTCATTGTCGGAGACCAAGACATCAGGCAGGCCATGCATGGAGAAAAGTCTCCGTAGCACCTTGATGACCGCCTCTGCGGTGGTAGAGATCATTAGGGCTACCTCTAACCATTTCGAATATGCGTCCACAACTATTAGGAACGTTTGGCCGTGAACGGGGCCTGCAAAATCTATGTGCACAGTAGACTAGGGTGCCTGAGGGCACTCTCACTCTTTAGCGGGCGCCTCTGGGGGAGCTGGTCTGGATTCCTGACAAGGAGCGCAAGTGGCCACCCACTCTTCAATTTCCTTGTCCATGTTAGGCCACCAGATGTATCTTCTAGCCAATGCCTTCATCCTGATGATGCCAGGATGCCCCACATGCAATGCCTCTAATACTGCTTGTCGCAGTCTGTTTGGAACAACCACCCAGTCCCCCCACAGTAAACATCCCTTAAGAACCAACCAGTGACGTGCGGTGAGGTTTATGACTGGTGAGGCACTGACACAGTGCTGGGTTTCAAATATTTTTAGACTTGTGGACTTCAACTCCCAGAATTCCACAGCCAGGTATGCTCAGTTCCAATTTAAAGTGACAGCATTTGTTTTTCTCCTTTGCTCCTTCTTTCTTTTTCTTTTTCTTCTCCTTCTCCCCTCCTTCCTCCCTCTCTCCCTTCCTCCCCCTCTCTCAAACACACACACACACACACACACAGAAGTTGGATTGGACTATCTCTCCTACCCCTTCCCTCTCTCACTCACTCTCAAACAAACCCCCACACACACACAAAAGTTGGATTGGATATCTTTTCCAGTGGCTTGAAAGCAGCTCCTCTGCCATCCCCCCATTCCCCTGCTGCCTTTCCCAAACACCTCCACCATTGCAAATGCAGCCTGCTGTCTGGGTGGGAAATGCCTGGAACACAATAAAGCCCACCCACCACCTCCTGCTGGCAGGCTGGGGTGAGAGGAGAGGCAGAGAAGCCGGAGGGGAGCTGAGCCGAGCCTTCCAAAAGAAAGAGGCTGGGGGGAAGTGTGTGTACTACAGCATGGCTCTTTGCCTGGCTTCCTGCCTCCTCCTGTGGTCTCCTCAGTGCTCGCTTGTGCTCTCCCTCCCCAAGTGTAGTTTGATTGCAGGTGGAGCCACAATCGAATCAGAATCAGTGAAGCTGAGCTAGATTTTTATATAGTTTTATCCAGCTGTGTGTGTGTGAGAGAGAAATGAATGGGGGCCTGGGGAGGAAGTCACTACACTTGGGGAGGGAGAGCACCAGGGAGGAGACCACAGGAGGAGGCAGGAAGCTAGGCAAAGAGCCATGCTGTAGCACACACACCGGCCCCACCAACGTGGCTCTGCCTGCAATCAAACTACTCTTGGGGAGGGAGAGCACAAGCGAGCCAGGGTCCTTCCCTCCAGCCTTTGCCCAAAGCCCTGCACAGCACCAGGAGGATGAAGTTTGAATTCCTCCCCCTCCCTCCAACCCACACGTACCTTTTCCAGCTTTTTTTAACAGTTAAGCAGAGTCATCCACGGTGAGGCAGTAACTAGCTCAGCTTTTTCCTTTTACTTTTTTTTTTCATGATGAGAGTGGTGAGGCTGTGCCTCACTTGCCTCACCTGACTGCACGTCACTGGAACCAACAGTTCATCACGCTTAGCATAAAACATTTTAAATTCAGCCCCAACAGGCCCCTTGGGCCACCCCCTCCATACCCAGTTAAGCACTTGCTTGATTACATTGTCCTTCGTGGAAAAGTGGGCAACATCAGCAGAAGGAGACTGGTCCAGAGTCCAAACAGTCAATGAAAAGGACCGGAGTCTCAGGAGTGGGGTCGGCCAACAGTTCGGATAGGGGACAGCGGCTCAAAGCGTCGGCGTGTCCCAGCGTGGAGCCTGGTCAGTGTACCAATTTGTATGTGTAGGCAGCCAGGAAAACAGTCCACCTGATCATGCATGGGGAAAGGGATACCGGGGTGGGTCGGTCCCCAGCCAGTAGCCCCAGCAGCAGCTTGTGGTCCATCACAAGTTTGAAGTCGCAGCCCTAGAGGTACTCGTGGAAACGCTTGACTCCCGCTACAGCAGCCAAGGCTTCTCTGTCCAGTTGGCTATAGTTCCGTTCAGCGGGAGACAAGGTTCTCAAGTAGAATGCGATGGGGGCTTTGGTGCCATTGGGCATTCTGTGGCTGAGGACTGCGCCGACACCAAAGGGTGAAGCGTCACATGTTAAAACCAGTGGCAGGGTCTGGCTGTACTGGACCAGCAGGGAGTCGGCTGTGAGCAGGCATTTTACACCGGCGAACACGGCGGCCTCGGCTCGTCCCCAGGTCCATCTAGCATTTTTGGCTAGTAGTCGGTGCAAGGGCTCAGCGACAGTTGCTTTCTGCCTGAGAAAGATGCTGTAGAAGTTTAGGAGCCCGAGGAAAGCTTGCAACTCAGTCTAATTGCGAGGTGTAGGGGCGTCCTGGATTGCTTTAACTTTTTGGGATGTCAGGTGGATCCCAGAACCGTCAATCATGTACCCTAGGAATTCTACCCTGGGCACATTAATTTTATATTTTTCTTTTTTGAGGCGGAGGCCCTTTTCCCAAATTCTGGTCAAAATGGCCTTGACACATTTTAAAAGTTGTGCCTCATTTGCAGCCAATACCAAGATGTTGTTGAAATATGGGACGACTCCTGGTATCCCCTGCAAAAGCCGTTCCATGACACTTTGGAACAGTCCGGGGGCGATACTGATTCCAAATTTGAATGCACCCCTATGCGTCACAATGGTTTGGGCCTCTGCTGTGGCGCCATCTACAGGCAACTGCTGGTATGCCTGCGCCATATCTAATTTAGCAAAAAAAATTCCTGGCCCTAGCGAATGTAGTAGGTGTTGTACAATGGGCACAGGGTAGGGCTTTGTTGTAGCGCGTTGTTTATTGTGCATTTATAGTCTGCGCAGATGCGGACTGACCCATCCGGCTTGACCGGGGTCACTATTGGGGTCTCCCAGCGAGCATGGTTGACTGGTTCTAGGATCCCCTGGCTCACCAACTTGTCAATTTCCCTATCAATTTTAGGGCAGAGGGCAAAAGACACTCTCCTGGGTTTGAGCCTGATCGGCGCGACGTTGGGGTCCAAATTAAATGATATTGGCGTCCCCACATACTTACTGTGGCCGGAGCTGAAGACGTCCTTGAACTCCTTAAATATTGCCTCGGCGCCACAGTTTGAAAATAGGGTGCATGCTTCTGTGGAACTGGCTTTATTTTATATAGCTGTCTGCAGGCTCTTCTTAGTGTAATGCGTTGAGATTGCAATGATTGCTTCTTGCTAAACCTGCATTCTCTTTCTTCTAACTTCTTTCATCTGGTTGCTAGAGAAATAGCTTCCGGTGTCAAACACCAAAGGCCTTCCTCTTTAAACAAGTAAATCTTGGTATATTCTGGACCACGTTAAATGCTTTTCTCAAGCCAGCTGAAAAGTATTGTGGGTGATAGTGACAAATGAGTTTTAAATTCTTGCCTTGCCTTGCTTGCCTTCCACCAGAATCTATGAAGTGGATTACTTCTCATGCCAGGGTCCTCATTTAACACTAAATGCAGAATCCGCAAGCTACAATCCATCCTTAGATAAAGATTTTTCTCTTCTCATTTGTGCTTAGTTGAATTAATCATGTGGTATTTTCAGATGTCCTGACATGCTACATGGTTCCATTCAGCTGTCCTAGCTAGGTAATTCTAAGCAAAAATTGCATGCCTCTTCTTGTGTTAGAGCATTCTAAAATAGCAGTCAGTCTGGCCTATTAGAGCTTCACCTCTTATCCTGCAATGTTTGCCTGGGGAAACAAAGATATTAAGGTAAAATTCACTAGTATCATTCTCTACATTCCCAAATGCATCCACTTCCTCTGACTTTTCACTCTGTACATATAATTGGCTATCTTTCCATTCATTTTCCCTCTCAGAAACAACTATTTTGGCTTTTGATAGACCCATCACCTTTCTTGCATCTTACAATCTAACATTATCTGTACATCATTCAGTTTTCAGCCAACAACATGACATCAATCGCCTATAGAAGTATACACATATTCATACTCCCAACCAAGTCATCTCAAATGTTACTGCAGATATATATTTATATTAGTCACAAATACATAAAGTAACCAAGGAAATATCACACCTCCTTGTCTTCCTGCCTGCGCACAGTAGAATCAATAGTTAAGTGTATTTTTTGCTCTTATGCATGCTTTACTTCCATAATATTTTCATTTTTGACTCATTTAGCAAATACTCTTTGTTTGCTTTATCATATCCTTTCTCTATAACAACAAATATGCAGCATATTTGCTCATATTAATGTCATTTTCAATGATCTGCTGCTCATTTATCACTGTTTATATGCTTTGGGTCAGAATTCTGCCAAACACTTTTTCATGTGCACTTAAATTAACCTCCTGTGACTTTTTCATTCATTCTGCTTACCTTTCTCATAAGTACAGCCACTCCAGATGCAAACCACATCCATATGCAGCTAATCATCAACTTACACGCATTCATTTAGTGACTGTTCTAAGTTACAACAGCACTGAAAAAGTGACCATGACTGTTTTTCATTATGACTGTTGCACAATTCCCATCATCACACAATCAAAATTCAGACATTTGGCAACTGGCTCATATTTATGATGGTTGCAATGTCCTGGGTTCATGTGATCACCTTTTGTGAACTTTGACAACCATGTTACTAACTTAACAACTGCAGTGGTTCACTTAAGAATTGTGGCAAGAAAAATTGTAAAATGGGACAAAACCCATGCAACCACTGTCTCACTTAGCAACATAGATTTTGGGCTCAATTATGGCCATCAATCAAGGACTACCTGTATTAGCAATTCCGTAGTCATGCAATCTACACCTACAGCTTTATTGATTTTCACCATTCTCCCAGCATTTATGACTCTCACTTCGTCCTCTTTTCTTCTATAAAAAGAGCTATAACATTTCAAGGGCTTCCACCTTTGACCCATCAATATTCATTCCTGTAGTGCAGGGGTGTCCAAACTTGGGAACTTTAAGACTTGTGGACTTCAACTCCCAGAATTCCCCAGCCAGCATGGCTGGCTGGGGAATTCTGGGAGTTGAAGTCCACAAGTCTTAAAGTTCCCAGGTTTGGACACCTCTGCTGTAGTGGATTGAATAATTATTATGACTGACTGGGATCTTTTAATCTCACATGATTACCTTGGACTTTTTATATATGTTCTAGTTTTTGCAGACCTCACTTGAGTTACTTTCTTTGGAGGTTCCTTTGGAGGTTCTAGAAAAGCAAGCAGCAAAAACCCCTATTCGTAACTTCAATGTCCTTTGTTGATCTGCAAAGCAGATAACAATTCTCATTCAAATGTTTCCCTCCCACAGTCAAAAATCACCTTTTTCAGTGCTGCTGTATCTTCGAACAGTCATTAAATGAACTGTTGTAAGTCAAGGACCACCTGTATCTTTTTCTTTCCCTCATTTTTTGTAGCAATCATTCTTTCATGTGCAATCATTCTTTCATCCATAATCTCTTTCACTTTATTATTCCATCAGTCATCCTTTTTCATACTTCCCATTAGCTTCACTCCATGTGCTTTGGTGACACACTGTAATATAATTCTTTTCCTCAGTCCTGAACAGCTTTCCCACACTCTTCATTTCATTTTCCATTCATTCAGTTGTGAGATATATTTGTCTTCCGATACTTTTCATACAAGATTCATATTTCCCTCTACACTCATTATACATTCATTATTGATTCATTCACTTATTTCCTTTCCAATAATCAAGCATAAATTCAGAAATCCCATGTGTTCTAGTGGTAAGGAATAGATATCATAGGCCACAGATGCACAAGAGAAAAGTGAAACCTGGAGCTGGGAGAGTGGTGAGTGAGAACGTTGACAACATGGAGAAATGCTTATGTAGGCTGATTGCATGCTTTATAATAGCAGATATTTTAAGGAGAATATTAATAATTTCCAGAAAATCATGAGGAGGTATTTGATTGGGGTATAATGAATTGGGAAATTCCATGTTTTTCTCTGATTTCTTCTGGGATTATTTTACTCACACTGCTCTGTGTGTGTGTGTGTGTGTGTGTGTGTGTGTGTGTGTGTGTGTGTTGGGCCTGGTCCCTTGATTTTTATAAGGGTTGTTGTTTTAGGGCAGAGTTCCCCAACCTTTTCAGCTTTGTGAACCAGCGGGGTGGGGAAGGATCCGTGTAAGCAGCAGGCGCACATGGGCAGCTCCATTTGTGCAAATGGCATGCCCACATGCTCGCTGCTTGTGCAAGTGGGGATGCATTAATGTGTACATGCTTGTCCGCCACTTCCACAGCCCGGTTCAGAATGGCTCAAGGCCCAGTTTTGGGACCCCTGTTTTAGAGTGCATTCTTTTGAGCTGGGATTGCAGATTTTCTGCATGGGTAGATTTTTCTGTATCTTGCTTTTTTCAGATTTTTATTTAACAGTGCTTTTCCCAATGCAATAAAATGTTATTTCCTTTTCACTTATGGGGTGCGGGAGAAATTTTATTCAAAGCCTCTGTTCAAGGATTTGAGGATTATAGTATTTTCTGTTGTTTGAGTAGGGGCGAGAGCAATGTTTGCAAAACACTGCCTATACCTCCTCTTCAAAGCTAGCACTGCCCCTTCAAACTATCACTTAGGGATATCAGGATGCCATCAGCCCCAAATGTCTCTTTATCGGATGATTGTGTAGGCTCTGCAGCTTTCCAAACTTCCCGGCAATGCAGCAATTCAAAGATTGAATGCATATTGGAGAGTTTCCGTTGAATTAATTGTACTCTGTACTCTGAGATTCAAGATATTGGTTGGATTAGAAATAGTCTGATAAATTTTGTGTATAGGAAGCAAACTATACAGAAAAAGTCCTATTCAGTCTTCAGGAAGGTAGGAAAAACAAGCTCCAATTTGTTTTTTTTAAAAAGCTCAATGGAGATAGGATTTTGCTGAATTTCTCCTCTGACTTGTTCAGTCTCATTAACCACAATGATTTGCTAACCCTTCATAATTGGTGTGTTATGCATTTTACACATTGCTAATAAAATGCTAACTATTTTCAAGCCTATAAGCTATAAATTTCTAACAATCATATAAAATGTTGACAGATTCTGTAAACAAAAACACTTTAAAATCATTTTGGGAAGTGACATGCTAAATATGAAACTGGTTGGACTTTTCATCTATTTATTTAACTAGATATAGCATTCATAAATAATCTGCGAACTATATTATTCATTTCCATGGTATAGCATTAAATATGGCAGAAAGAGAAGGCAATTTATTTCAGTAGCAATAATGTATGGTGTAAGAATTGCCATATTAGAACAGTCACTCCATGGCACAACTATAGTATTCCAAGACATGTCTGTTTTTCTTGGGTCTTGATAACCCCAGCTATTTATGCCTATTCCTAAGAATGTATCGCAGTTCATTCCACACAGTGATTTTGTGTGAAAGCAATATGTTTTGCTCAGTCACTTTTTATTCAGCATGATGCTACTATCATTATTATTGTGTTATCCCTTTTTTTCTAATCATGGAAACTCCAACTGATTTTTATTAAAAAAAAGAGAGGAAGAAATACACAATCCTCACAGGTGGTGGAGAGTGAAGAATTGCAAAAGTAAATACAGAGTAACTCAAGATATATTCATTACAAGGTTCCCAGGGAGTGCTAATTTATGTCACCATAATTCTTTGTTGTTTTTTATTAGTATTTTAAATGTCCCTGCCTTGTTTACAAAAAAAAAGGAGCTACACTGTGTGTTATACTCTAGCGGAGACCTCTGGCTACCTCCAGATGCTCAGGACGTGGACCTTAATGCCTTCACCCTTCATGAGGGGAGGCAACGGAGTCAATTGTCTGAGCAAAGCCTCCTCTAGTCAAGCCCTTGAAGAGAAATAGCGGCAGAGCAGTTTGTCAGGCGCTTTCCTTCCTTGCCTTTTTCCTAACAGCTGGCTGGGAAGAAGGAAAAGGAAGGGAGAAATCAAGTGCCTTCTTTCCTGTTGCAAAATAGCTTTCTCCAGAATGTAGAAAGGAAAATGACCTTCATAGACATCTGTATGTAATGAGCCATCAAAGAATTGGCGTTAGGGCTTGATTTAATTTGTCATGTACTAAAGCCATCAACCAGGTCTCCTCCATTGTTGTTTGTTGTTGTTGTTGTTGTTGTTTTCTTGGACATGCCCAGTCTTTGCTCACCCTGCATTTTTGAAGCCTTGCTCCTAAGCCTCTTTATAAAGCACCAATCCAGCTTTTCTTTATAAACTTGGCAACTTTAAGACTTGTGGACTTCAACTCCCTCCCAGAACTCCCCAGTCAGCCATGCCTTAAAGTTGCCAAGTTTGGACACCCCTGATCTAGATTGTTACATATTGACAAAGAGTATGGTAGTTTCCACTCAGGTCCTCTATTCCGGCGGGAAAAATACTTGAATGTGATTGGTTGAGAGGTCTGATAGCTCCCTATAGAAGGGCTGCTGCCAGACAGAGTCTTCACTGGATTCAGGGCATCTAGGAATTGTCCGGATGAAATCTTTGGCCAGGAGTTACGTGTTGTGGCCTAACATGGATAGGGAGATTGAGGAATGGGTGGCTACCTGCACACCGTGCCAAGAGTCCAGACCAGCTCACCCAGAGGTGCCGGCTAAGGGGTGGGAGCGACCTCAGTTGCCCTGGTCTAGGGTGCACATTGACTTTACTGGCCGGTTCATGGCCAAGTATTTATGATAGTTGTGGACACCTACTCGAAATGGTTAGAGATAGTACTCATGGCCACTACCATGGCAGATGCGGTCATCAAGGCACTACGGAGACTTTTCTCCACTCACAGCCTGCCTGATATCTTAGTCTCGGACAACAGGCCCCAATCTACGGCCATGCAATTCAAGACTTACTTAGCTTTGCAGGGAATCAGGCATACCCTGGTCGCTCCATTCCATTTGGCCAGCAATGGATAGGCAGAGAGAATGGTGTGATCTGCTAAAGAAGCCCTATCTAGGATGGGGCCGGGAGATTGGCAAACACAGGTTGATCAATTCCTCCTTTACCAGCACATCATGCCAGTGCTACCACTGAGAGAAGCCCCGCTGAACTTCTAATGGGTCGCCGGCTAAGATCGTCCTTAGACGGGCTACACCAACCTACTCTGCCACGACATCCCCAGATTCAACCAGCATACTTAGACACTTTATCATAGGAGATCAAGTTTATGCCCACAACTACGCTGGGGAGGGGCTCTGGATTTCTGCCATGCTTACAGGAATTACCAGACATTGCTTGTATCAATTGGAGCTCGAGGGCTGTAGAACATGGAGGCGGCATATTGACCAACACCGAGGCCGCTTCTCCCAATCCAATATTAGGCAACCAGAGTAACTCCTGCACGAGTTAGCCAAAGCCCTACCCAAAAGGAGCATGAACTCACTCCTTCCACAGACTTCTCAAGCCCGAAGGTACTGGGGTACTTATCTGATGAGGTTGCAGGACCACAGCAAGTTCTGAGTGAACCGGCTCCAGAATCTCCAGCCGCACCCTCTGGAAAGTTCCAGGAGCTTCCACCAGGCGAAGCCAGAGAGACAACAGGTCCATCCGACCTGACCGAAGATCCAGCACCAACTGAACTGCGCAGGTCTGGGCGAGCCACCAGAAAACCCACCTACCTGCGTGAGTACGTTACAAGCTAGATGAGGCCAACTAAGAGGGGAGGGGTGTTACATACTGATAAAGTATGGTTTCCACTCAGGTGATTGATCGAGAGGTCTGACAACTCCCTATAAAAGGGCTGCTGCCAGACAGAGTCTTCGCTGGATTGTACATAGTTGTCATTTAAATAAGAGCTGTTTGTTGCTGAAGCCTGAGTCTGCCTCATCGTTTCACCCTATCTAACATAGATAATATTGTAAGCTGTTGCTGGTGGGATTTTTTTTTTAACCTGATTTGTGTCAAAGGAAGTTGCAGCCTGGTAACATGGCTTGGAATACCTCAGTCTGTACAGACCGAGTACCAGATATTGGTCTTAAGATGCTTATCAACTAGCACAAATTAGCATTTCCTTCTTTTCTTTTGGTGATATAAGCATGGTTAGAAGGAAGAAAAGTGGCCAGAGCAGCTCCATTTGTGCAAGTGGCAAGAAATCACTGCTATATCTCTCAGGGTTGTCCCAGATGGGTAGGCAGGCCTCCTGGTAGGGAAAGCTTTATGAACTAGCTTTACATATCATTTTTATTGAACCATAAGACCATCATTCAAAAGTTAACATTTTGTATTTAGTTCTATCCTTGTCTTTTATTTTAAAACAGAAATTAAAGTGCTCTAATATCATGATGTGGTGCTGGTTTATGTATGCCAAGTTTTAAAAATCATGTTAAAAAATTCAAGACACCACATATTTTTTGTCTTTGTTTTTAGTTTCTTTTTTTGTTTTGCTTACAGTGTGACATTATTTTCTTCACTGCTAGAGAAATTAGCAAAAAAGAAAAGCTTTCATGAGGATCTGACATGAAGTTTCATACAATTAATTTTTTACCCATAGTTGGATTTTGAGAGTATTCACTCATTTGACATTTATGCCATTTTCTAAATTTCAAGGAATGGAATTCTCTCAGACAGTTGATATATTGGGAGCCATTTTTAAATGCCGTACATGATTAGATACAATTATCATGTAATACTAACCAAAAGTGGCATCATATTTTGAGCAGATTTGAGCAGTAATTTAGTTTTTTTTAAAAAAAGATTTTCAGTAGTCAATATGAAAAATTGATCTCACTATTCAGTAATATTGTATATCATTGCCAGTTGGAATGTTAATTATAATCTAAGAGCTAGATCAACACAAACTTTTCAAACTAATTATGCTTCCAAAGAGGAACCCTCCCCCCTTTTTTCTGTTTAATTATTCAATAAGATAATACATAGTTGGAATATAGTTTGTTTTCTATTAGAAATTAGAAGGCATATCTAGTTGTTCAGATTTCATATTCGTATATGCTATCTATATAAAATCAAAAGGCAGAGGCTTTCATAAACACCCAGAATTAAAGAAAGAAAACACCCAGTTATGAGAAAATGAGAATCTTATCTCTGTGATCTTTACAAGGATAAAGGGATAAATATATCCCAAGAGTTAAAACAAATACCATGCACATTAAAATAATTTTGAACAAATGCAATTACACAAGCCTTCAAAATGAATTGTTTGTGCACCTAGTTTTCTTCTATATATTAAATACTTTTCCCCAACCAATATGCATTTTTGTGTGTTCTGTTTTGAAATGTACAAATTTTAACAAGTTTTTAATTCTAGCAACTGCATTACAGGATTCAGAGAACTACAAATGTAGAAAAATGTAGAGATATATGGGAAAGCTAAATCTTTTTTAAAATTATTATTTAAAGCAACCAAATTATAGTCTTCCTTAACCATGCAAATAAGCAGCAATCCAGGTAAATAAAACAAAAATGTGACAAGATAGAAAGGTAGGCAATTAATAGATAAATAGATCAGTGTATGGGGAAAAGCCTGTTTGAAACACTACTATATATTGTGAAAAAATGTTCCTTGAAGTCACATGTATTCTCTAGGGAGCAAATTATTCCATAAATTTTACTTCATTATGATGCTGGTAAAAATTGCCAATAAATAATATTTTATTATGTTTAATTGTATTCATTAATAAATACTAGAATACTTGTTAGTTGCTAGCTCAGATAAAAAGTCTCAAGTTAAAAATGGGAAATAAATCTACATGAGCAAATTAATGTTTGTGAAATTATAATTAGATTTCTGAAAATGGAACACCTAAATCTGATTCCAAACTTCTGGATGGAAAACAAAATCCTCATCCCACTTGGGTTGTTCTGGTCATGTGGTCTGAAGACTTCCATTCTGGAAAAAATGTTGTTTAGGCTCCTATACTTTCTGCAGCTCCGTAGACAGGTAGAGAAATGATTTAGCTTTCAGCATTATCCCAGTTTTCACTCTAATTCCCTGACCAGTGTCTTACAGTTTTAGAAAGATTGATTGTTCCTGTTAGTTCCTGCTTGGAATAACCTCTGCAGATTCCTCTTTTCTCGAACAATGCTATGAATTTTTTTCCAGCCCACTTTCTCTTTATACTCTTTTTTTGTTCCCCTTTTTTGGAGAATATTTCAGTTTCTGTGAAGAAGATGTCTTGCTTTTTTGTACCTACTGGTTAATGGGCATCCTCTCTCCCACCACATGTAAATGCACTTGCATGCACATGTGACTATATGCTAGATTTATTCTAACAAGGCAATGTATCCAGCATTCCCGTCTTCCATTATGGCCTTCAACTATGTCACTGGGTTAAACAGAGAGAGAAAATCACCGACACAAGTACTCTGTGACTGACGGTCAGCTGATCCTGGGTCTCCCAGGTGACATCTTAAATACTAAGTAAACTATTTCTAAAACCATAACTGGAAATACAAACCTTTCAGCTGAGTCTCTAATACCTTGTATTACTCTTACTTTGCAAATTTTCACCAAGTTCTGTTCCTGTGGTTTGAAATGCTTTCTAAGTAGTTACTGTCAGGTGTCCCAATAATGGTAATTGATTCTTTTACGTTTGTCTTTTTTAAAGTTGTAGCTGGTGATTGATTTTTAACTACCTTGGATCATTCTTAACTGACCTATCCATTTCTAAATTGTGACCACAGTGGCAATTTCTAGTTACATATGCAGTAAGCTGACTATGACAGTAGTGACCATGTCACTGCGTTAATTGGTTTGCCAACTTGTGCTTATATTCTGAGTTATACAGTAGACTGAACTGTTTCTTATCTGACAATGATTAATGCGCATGTCTTATAATATGTCACACATTCTTTACTTTCCTCCTGATCTTCCGTTCGCCTGCCAACAGGGTGGGCAACCTAACTCTGCAGAAATGTAGTTATTTGTATTAGCAAGATTTGTATTCTATTTTATTTTATATTAAAGTTTTTTATTAGAATATGTTTTCGGGTTTTATTTTCTGCTTATTCGGAAATATGCTGCTTGGAAAGCCAACGATCCACACTCATTAGTTCAGGGTGGAACTTCCCCTGACAGACCACTACTGTGGTCACTATTTTCATCAGTTCAAAAACATGCACTTCTAACATCACCGTTGGAATGAAATGATTCTCTAACCAACAGCGTAAAACACAGCTTTGAATTTTGGTTACTTTATAATCAATGGATTATACAGCCCAATTATTTGCTCAGAACTAAATTCCATTGGATCCAATGAGACCACAACTAAACGTGCATTGATTTGTAACAATATATCATGAGTGCTCTTTCAGGAGGCCTTTTCTCAGAGATTTATGGTGGGTGGAAGTTGTATATTTTAAATGACTGCATATATAAATCAAAATGGTTATAGTATTCATAGATCAAGCTGTGAATTTAAAGTAGCATAAAATTAGAGAAAAACACGAAGCTGAGTAGGATTTACATGAACAGATCAGTAATTAAACACGAACTGCTTTCAGATTAGAAATTGAAAAGTGCAAGATTGTATTATTTGATCGCTAAAAATTGTGAGGTGAAGGCAAATAGACCTCCCATTCCAATTTTTTCCTGGAAACATAGAAAAGATATACTCTGAGTAACATTTGGTCACAACCCAAAGGACAGTTATCAGACAACCAATGATTGGTGATAAAAAAATACTTCCTAATAATTCAGTGATGTACTCATTGTTACAAATAATTCTCATTCCCAAGAAACATTGCAAAAGAAAGTGGGCTCTGCTGATTCTATCCAAAATATAATATCACACTGCAAATCTTTTGAGCTCATTAGGTCTGTTTTGTAATATAATAAAATGGCTTTTCTTTTTACATAAAAAGAAAATACAAATTGTGGGCAAATAAATTGAAAAATAAACTATTGTGGTTCTCAAAAAATGCTATGGCTATTTGCATTTAATAAATAAAATTGTACACTTTTACTCTTTCAAATATAGCTATTTGTAAATCTGAAAAGAAAATACCCTGCATTCTATGGTTGTATTTATTTATTTATTAAATTTATATGCCACCCATCATGCCTAAAGATGACTTTAGATGGCTTACAATCAAATGAAAGCAACAAGATAAAATATGGAAATAATAACTATTAACATTAAAACTGATTTTAAAATTTTCTGAGTTTGTTATTGTTTTTACTGTTTTAACAGATAGACACCCAGAGTTATGCATATGAGTCATGTATATAATAAAAGTATAAATATTCAAACAAATAAATGTTTTATTATTAACTTCTTACATAAATTATATGATACTTTGGGGCGGGGTTTATACCAAAACAGTTTTTTCCCAAAATGATGCATACAAATATATATCCAAAGATATGTAATATCTGGCTAAAGCCAAACATTTTTCCACATATATTAGTGGACTCATTTCAACCCGTATTTTATTAAATAGCTGGGGGCATGAATGAAGTATTCTATGTTTTTAGAATCTTAGGGTAGGTTTAGTGCAGGCATGTCCAAAGTGCGGCCCGGAGGCCAAATGCGGCCCTTTTTCAAATTGCAAGCGGCCCGCAGCCTCTTCTCCCCACCGGAGTTATTTGTTTAGTCTTTCATAAAACACCGTATTTTTCGGAGTATAAAGATGCATCTTTTTCCCCTCAAAAAAGAGGCTAAAAATCTGGGTGCATCTTATACACTGAATACAGCATTTTTTGCCTCCTCTCTGCCCCCTTCACCAAAATGGCTGTGCATAGCCTTTAGGAGGTTTTCAGAGCGCTCCTGAGGACTGTGGAGGGCATAAATGAGCAAAAAACGTACAGTTTTTTCCTCAACTTTGCCCCCCCCCCAACCCCCAGGAGCACTCTAGAAGCCTCTTAAGGGCTATTCATGCCCTTTAAAAAAAAGGCCTGTTTTCACGAAAAATGGGCCGTTTTGGGGAGAGTGCAAAAACTTTTTTTTTAATTTGCCTCTTCAAAATCTTGGTGCGTCTTATACTCCGAAAAATACGGTAGTCAATTCGCATTTAATGTTAAGGGTTCAAAGAATGTCAGGCTGAATGATCGGCCCCACACATTTTCACCTCACCAAATCTGGCCCTCCTTGCAAAAAGTTTGGACACCCCTGGTTTAGTGTTAGGTTAACATTTATACTATAATGTAATTAATTTTCCCATTTATTTTATTTTGTCTTTCAACTTGCAAAAAATGGATTTTAATTGGATGCTTTAAATCATTGTATACAATAGTGTACAATTCTGGTCAGTGATTGTGATAAAGAGGTGACGGTTGAGAACCATGTGGAGTTGCAATAGAAAAAGAGGGTGTGATGCCCATTGTGCCTGGCTGGTGATTGGAGTCACCCTCAAGGCTTGTTAACACCTAGGCTTGGAGGATGTCTAATCTGATGGACAATTTTGGGAACTACAATCCCACAAGAAATTCTGGCCAGCGTGTTTTCTTTCATCCCTGTCAGAGCATATTAAACATACAAAATTACATGTGTGCAAGAAATAGGCTGAAATTGTTTCCTCTTCTGTCTGGAGTTTTAAGGAACTCAGCTGTCCCTTTGTGGATGAAGATGTTAGTTAGGGAAGTGACATTTGTGCTTAGGCCATATCAGACACCTGAAGATTATACTGCACCATTCCTTGGAGTTAAACTGAAGACTCGTCAATAAAATCTTGGATATGCTGGCCTGGAAGGGGTCCAAGCTACAAGCACTGTGCTCTGTGATAAAAGAATAGTTGTTACTATTTATCATGATTTGCTTGGGTGGTGTCTAATATCTTCATTATAGATTTTACAGGAAAAACTGCTGCTGCTTCTTTTCCTTTCTTGGTCTTTTATCAGTTCATTGAAGCTATTCTGCTATAACTTACTCTTTTATTTATAAATTTTATTCAAAAAACTTAGATACTGCCCGTCTCACTCACTCACTTACAGATGTATAGTTTCCATTTTTTTCCCAGGTGAAAAGTTTTTCCATTTCTATAGGGACAATGTAGACATTCAAAATCCAGAATGGCAAAAGATCTTGGCAAGTTGTAAACTGGCAAAGAGACATTAAGTCTTTTTCCTTCACAAGCTGTTTTATCTCCTTGAAGTGTGTATGTGTGAGCACAGGCACTTGACATGAGGTAGCATTTTGAAAGGCCCTTGCCTGAAGACACAATGGAAATAACTGTAATTTTGGAAAATAACAGGGATGCAAAAGACCGAGGAGTCATACTGTTTCAAGTGTTGATTAGACACTGACTCAGATCCAAGATGGATCAATAATCTCAGGTGTCCATTCAAGAAGACATCAGATAGAAACATGTAGCCATTTTCATTAATAAAAATTATAAAGCCTCAGATGGCTCAAGCAGCTACTCTTAGCTAACAGCTATAGCTAAATACTGTGAAATCAAAATAGGAATAAACTATGAATAATAATGTAATTTTGTGACTTCAGCCATAAATGATATCAGCATGCTATCACTATCCTATAATTTATTGTGCATCTACCCTTATGTTAAAACATTCTAATAAACTAACCCGGTAAATCAACATCTACATTACGTAGTTATTAGGAAGCGATTCATTGGATAGATCTTAGAACAAACAAATCCCTGAATAAAAATCCTGAGCTATTCGCAACATGATACTACCATATGGGAAAAAGAACGAGAAGTGTAGGCTATGACATTTAAAGTACAAGTAAATGGCACAGTGATTTTTTAAAAAATTCCTTGATTTCAGTACTGAGCTGCCTTATATCAAATATACTAAGAATATATAACAGTGGTGGGTTCCAGGCGGTATGCCGCAGTACGGGCGTACTGGTGACAGCTGGGAGCAGCGGTCACCGTACCGGAACGGTACTTTGGAGGTCCCGCCCTTGTTCCTTACTTCTATTTGAGCTAACAGGGCCATTTGTGCACGTGCGTGCAGCGTACGGCACCTGCGTGACCTTTGCCTAGCAGCGGTGGGTGCACATCTGTGCGCAACACGCATGCCTGTGGTGGACATCCCGCCCCATCTCAGTGTATCAGTTGCGATGGGATCCGGAACCCACCACTGATATATAATGATAGTCACAACAATAGTATCCCTGAATTGATGTATTCAGAGATGCTCTTATGAGTCAGTGATAGAAAAATAGAACTATAGAATTAGAAGAGATACAAAATGGTAGCAATTATTGAAGGTGATCACTTGAAAAGAATTAAACTGAGCACAGAAACAGGGAGGTGAACACAAAACAGTTGAAAGAAAAGGAAAACGAGACAGAAGAGCTTTCTGAATGCACCTGTGCAAACTCTGAATGCCCAAACTGCCACAAAGGGGAAAAGAAAATGACTCGATTCCAGCGGATAATGAAAATCCAATTCATCATTATGATCTATGTGTCTTGAACTGTTCAAAATACAATAAGTCTAGTACATTTCCCTCCCAAGGAACATTTTCACATCGAGGGCTTCTACTGAGAGAACATTCTTTCAGTTTTTAAATCTCCTCTGATCCAAACGATTACAAAAAGGTGAGCAAAGCAAAGCTGAAGACAGGCTGGTGGGTATCTCTATCATTACAGTACACCTTCTAGGGGGGAAAACAAGTTCAAAGACAGCTGGTGTAGCCTTCGGTCTAACTGGAATGGCTTTTTAAAATCTCTATTACTACTATGTTGCTTTGTTCAAGAGCAAAGGCAATTAATTTCTTAACATTTTTCTATGACAGAAAGCCATGACTGCTACTGGCTTGACAACCATTCTCAACACATGCTGTATATTTTAACAGCCTCTCTGAAGCCGTGCATTTGGGATGCCGCAAACAGCATTGATTCAACAGCAGGAATAGCTATTGGATTTGAGCCCATCTCTAATCTACACTAGGAACAGTGATTTCTGAAGCTTTTTGCATTTCTATTCACTTTAAGAACAGTAGTTATGATAGCAGGAATGGATTTGTACTCTTGCAAACTCCAGCAAACGTAAGTTTTTGGAAAGGAATGGATCAATACAAGGGCATACAAAATCCAATTGATAGACAGAGCCACAGAAATACAAATAGTTCTGCAGCAAACATGTAAAAGAAATTGCATTCATTAAAGGCCTTGAAAAATAAATACTTTGATTTGTTTCAAAATTTAAAATAAGGAATTCGGGTACTTTAACAGAACTTCTCTCATCTAGTAGAATATTTCTAGTAGAATGATATTTCAGCCTTCTCACTGGATTCCAGCATTACTAAGTGTTGAAGACTTAGTCCAAGAAGTATCTTTTACATAATTATTCTTCTTAAAAATATTCTTAACTGACATTCTAGTTTTTTAAAAATACCTATGCCATATATTAGTGTCGATAGCAGACTGAAATAATCTAAGATATTAACTAAATTAAATCTGCCTCTGCATTAAATAATACATTTCAAATATTTGTTTGCACATTATTTTGTGTATTTGTGCATGCTTGCCTTTAAGTCAGTCTTAATTCCTGGTGGCTACATGGATAAATGCCTGCGGTTTTCTTAGCCACATTTTCCCAGGTTTGGGAGAGAGTAACTGACTCAAATATTTCACTCTATTTTCCTCAATAGATAAACGAACAAGTAAACTGTAATGTTTTTGACTCATTCTCTTTATCTAGTTTTAAGACTTGCATGGAAAATGGACTACATATACAGTAGGTCATTTTGCATATGCAGAAATATTGAAATTTCAAAAGGACTGAATTTAAATGTTTAAGCATATCTATCTATCTATCTATCTATCTATCTATCTATCTATCTATCTATCCATCCATCCATCCATCCATCCATCCATCCATCCATCTACAGCTGTGTGAAAAAGTCCTGCACACTTTCAATTTTATGCTGTATTTACATGTTTAATCAAATTTTCACGCATAGAAACCACATGAAAATTTCTGTAGTCGGATTGAGTTGCATAATTTTTATTAATATAACCAAACTCTTTTTAAGGTTTTGAATGAGTTTATGTACTAAAACAAACACAACTTGAATTTTTGAGAATTTGAAAAGTTAGGATCAAAAGTAGCCAATCAGCAGTGAGCTTTGGCTGACCAATCAAAATACGTAGAGGTTAAACCTATGAGCCAATCAATGTTGTCACATTCTCTGACAACATTGGCAGAGAACATGCCTATAAATAGGCATGAAAAGCATAGAGAAATTTAATTTAGATCTGGCTGCGGGCAAGGATGAAGGCCTTTGTTTTCACCAGTACTGAGCAGCGATATCGCATCATTATGCTTCATGAAGAGGGTTACTCCTGTACAGAAATAGTAAAGAGAGTGAAATGCCATTGCACCACAGTGAGCAGAGTGGTTGAAAATTACCAAAACTACCAAACAGGCTCCGCTCTGGAAGACCAAGAAAGTCGACAAAATGGCAAGATCGGGCTTTGCAATGCATTTTTATGGCTGACAGGAAGCTCACCTCACCTCAGATTTCAAGAATTTGGGGTGAAACATGTGATGTAAAAATATGCACAAGCACAGTGCATCGCAGACTGCTTGCCAGAGGGCTCAAAGGCTGCAGGGCTCAAAGTAAACCTTTCTCATAAACGCTCACCGCTCTTGTCGATGTGCACAAGCCAAGAAGTATGCCAAGTGACCAACGAACAGTGGGCCAAGGTCATCTTCAGTGACGAGAGCAATTATTGCTTGACTGGGAATCAATGCAATAAGTATGTCAGAAGATTTCCAGCTGAAGAATTTAGGCCATGCTGCCTGAATCTGTGAAGCTTCCATTGCACGTGATGATCTGAGGCTGTATCACTGCTTCTGGTATTGGTCAGATACAAATAGTGTAGGGAATCATGAATTCCAAGCAGTATGTTGAAGTCCTGGAAAAGACCATGCTTCCTTCAGTTCAGCAACTTGTAGGGAAGGACTTTTACTTCCAGGATGACAATGCTCCTTGTCATCGAGCCAAGTCTGTCCAGGAGTGGATGAAGAAGCATGGTGTTTGACTCCTGGATTGGCCAGCTCAGAGCCTGGATTTGAACCCAATTGAGAACTTGTGGGCCAAGATTGGTTACGAAATAAGCAAGAAGCATTCGAAGACCAAGCAGGAGCTGATTGAATCCATTATTGCAGCCTGACACTACATTGTCACCAAAGATCACATGCAAAGGCTTATACAGTTTATGCTGAAGAGATGCCACCTTATAAGCAATAAGGGCTGGCCAATTTCATATTAGTAACCATATTTGGTTACCTAAATGGTCCTTTTCAGGGCCACAAACAATAAAATTTTTAGCAAAACACTAGCATCGGCTTTAGTAATAGCAACACATATGCCACTGGGTATGCATCAGTTAACCTGTTTTCATAGTCATTGTAAGCAAGGATTGTAAGCATGCAAGAAAATTCACAATCCCCATCCAAACAGCACCAAATTGCAAAAAGCTTATGCTTTTCACTCAAAAACCACAAGTATTTATTTAAATATAACAATATTTGCACAGCAGTTAGCATAAAATATCATAAAATCAATGGCCTATCCAAAAAATGACATAAACTGTAAACCATAAACCGAGCGTGCAGGACTTTTTCACAGATATATATATATATATATATATATATATATATATATATATATATATATATATATATATATGTGTGTGTGTGTGTGTGTGTGTGTGTGTGTGTGTGTGTGTGTGTGTGATAGAAGCCATATTTGCCTGATTATAGCCATTAACATTATCTCTGTCATGTGGCAATGGCAATTACTATTACTGAAACTATAGAAATAAAACACAAACAAACTAAAACTTCTTCAAAAGATTGCCCTCCAGGGATGACATCAACATTTCTTAAAAACTCTCAATTCTATATCTACCTGTCTGGACTTAGAGTTACCAGACATCTGGGAAAAGGAAGGCATGTCTTTCTTTTTGTTCTCATGACCACCATCTGGCAAACTGAGCTTTAAAGTAAAATATTGTCCAGCGGTTTGAGTATCTCTACCTGAGCAGCTTTTCTCTGCAGCAAAGCACCTCCATAATAAGTCTAACCGCAAATTAATAAGATCTGCTTTGTTATTTTAATTACTTGAGTAGAGCCCTCCAACTGCCTTGTACTGCTGCCAGAAATTGACAAGACTTTAATGTTACACATTGAAGGATTTTGCCTCTTTATGGCTCTAGCACATTTCTGCGATTGAAAAACCAGTCTTTCTGATGCTACATGTAATTTCATATGCATGTAGGCCTAAGTGGTTTGTTTGTTTTTGTTTTGTTTTGTAGTTTTTCAGTGTAATTTATCTCATGGATGCCAACGCTTACTATGTTCTTTCCCCCACTCCCTATTTTGTTCTTTTTTCCAATTGTCTGTGTCCTCCTTTGCCTGTTAAAATACCTGGTAACTCTATCTGGACTACAACCTTAACCCACCTTGCTCAGAAGGCTTGATCATCTTTAGTATCAACCCTACTTTATTAATCAATGTTTGTTGATCACAGTAGCCTTTACAATCTGTTTTGTTGCATTATAGTCAGTTTGATAATTAAATCTGTATCATGAAATGCAATCTCTGTGAACTATTCTCCTCAAAGAGATTACAAGATGGGTTCTATTTTATCTATTTTACCATCTGTACTCCCTTTAGAAGCAGCTTTATGGACCAATCTGTCCCCTTCATGTAAAACTTTGCTTCTTCTTTACACACATGCAGGCACACGCGTATTGCTATCATACTGAACCAGAGATATGTTTTAAATATTTGCAGGTAGTTTTCCAAGCATAAAACAGCATAATGTATAAATATCACACATTTTCCAAAAGAAGTGTCAGCTATGATATTTTTAAAAAACATGAAAGAAATGGAATATGTCCCTTATTTTATTATTTGAAGCCAAGATGGTGATGAATCTGCTCTATGGGTTTTAGTTACACTGTGAGTTAATTTCGCTTTGTTAAATATAAATATAATTCAATATAATTCAATCCCAATTTTGAGGACGCTGTTCCAGGTGACATATTGTTTCCTAATTTCAAGCGC
Source organism: Natrix helvetica (assembly GCF_964273705.1). Classification (NCBI taxonomy): domain Eukaryota; kingdom Metazoa; phylum Chordata; class Lepidosauria; order Squamata; family Natricidae; genus Natrix; species Natrix helvetica. The sequence continues at coordinate 111,902,969 of NC_138552.1, read as the reverse complement.
ACACACACACACACACACACACACACACACACACACAAATGGGATGGGCAAAAGTGGAAATGGCAGCACATATTTAATTATCAACTAGGGTCTGGCCCACTAGATAATTAATAGTCTTCTTGGATGCAAGGTGTGAGAACAAGTTGTTAAAGTATGAATATTCTCTTAATTGGTCATAGACTACAAATAGGCAAGGCATTGCTCAAACATAGATTGTGGGTACAATATTGAAGATAGCAGAATCCATATTAAAGATGAGTTAGGACATTGCCTGAGTAGTCTTAATCCAGAAAGACTGGGATAATATTCCTAAACCCACAGGATCTTTATCCTGATGCCCTTGAAAAACCTTAAGAGTCTTTCGATTCAGGAAGAGCCTGATGCTAATAGAATCTGGCCTTGTGCAGCCGGAACAGAACAATTGCTGACTCATATCCTGTTACACTATTATTTTCATAGATATTCCTATAATAAGTTGATGCCCCTCATTAAAACTTTTCCTGAGCAACCACGTGAATTTTATGCCTATTAGCTTTTGTCTGACCAGGACTCCAAAGTAATGCTTAATTTAACCAGATTTTTTGCAATAACTTATACAATTTACCTGCAATTAGCAGCTAATTAATTTCTCCTTGATTATTTTAGTGGGAGCTCAGTATGACAGTACAAGTTATGAATGTCATATGGCTTGTTGTCTTTTATTGTCTCCTTTTTTGATTGTGCAAATTGCTTTATTTTACTTGATTTTGTTTTTGTTTTTTGAGACTTGAAGTTAAGCCTATTTTTGGAACAGCGAACAATTAAACGGCAGTGATGCCAGTAGAAGAATAAGGGAAATGGAGAAAAAAATAAGGTAACTTCCACAAACTGGGTTTCTCTAGATAGGGTGGTCTGCAAGCCCTAAATGTTGCCCCCACCACACACACACACACAAACCATATCCGCTCCGGGTTGGATGAAAAACACAATCTTGCTGCACTGCAATAGTTTAATATTGTGATAAAATTGTATGAACTTTATGTATAAGATTTAGAGGGTAGAACAAAATGACATAAGAATAAGATTATTATCAAACAGGCAGCAATAAAACAGACCAATAAAAGCCTCAATTGAAATTACAGTTGAAAGCAGGGGAGGCAGAAAAGAGGAAGAGGAAATTATTCTAAGGTACAAAAAGCATTCCAGCAAATATTCCCCTGGATCCAATTCCTACACATGACCATATTTCCATTATTAGCCTACCTACAGTATGTTCATACATGCAACCAAGGAAATATACTAGAAAGGAATATGGAAGGCAAATTATTATATTTTGGACCCATTATTTGAAAACCTAGCTTTCTGGAAATGGACCTAGGACAACTTGGCATGGCCAATTCATCATAGGCAACATGCCACCACCAACTCACTGTGGGACAACTCGTCATGGCCAGCTTGCCATGGGGCAACTCATGCAGGACAAGAGTTACACTATTATTGAAGAAATGGTGGAATAGAATCATTAAAGAAGGGATGCAAAAGGAAGGACAAAAGAAATGCAAATGATAAAAATTAAAACATATTTTAAATCACTAAATAGTCCCACAGCAAGTTGTTCCAATGATGAGTTGGCCAAGGTGAGTTGGACACACCGAGTGGGCAAGTTGCCCCATTCCATCTTGGAAAGTCTGTAGTGCGAAGAAGAGGACAATCAGCAACAAGGTGGATAGACTCAGTCACAGTGGCAATAGGTATTTATACCATTGGAAGACCTGGAGGACAAAGATGGATATTATTTATGTGGCTGCTAAGAGTCAGCATTGACTTAATGGTGCTAATCAGTTTTTTTTAAAAAAAAAATTAAGGCGGCCGAATATGAAGGATGAGAGAATATGCCCCACAGACTTCAACTCCCTATGTTTTAAAATTCACATTCCTCTGTTACATCCTTCTTTTCAGGGAGCTTGGAACAAGGATCCATTTCCATTTAGGTTACCTCCTTCATTGGTCTGATACTCAGAAACTGAAGAAAACCAACCTCTGCCACCTTAAGAAAGTTCTGAGTCATTTGTGAGCAGGAAATCCCTTGCTACATTTTATTGTGCAGTGTCATTAGACATTTTGGATAATTATCCTTGTTATTGTTTTCATTGTTTTTGCTGCTAAGAAAACAGGATGTTTTTGCCATTTCATTTCCCTGGATTCTGCCGTCAAGTTAATTTCGGTACATATTTCACTTACTCTGCAACTCTGCATTTTTGACATTAACCTCTACTAAGCATTAACTCATTGAGATATATTTTTATGCACAGTGATTTTCCTTGTCATGGTTGGCAACAACAGTGTTTTTAAAATATATGAAAAGCAAGTGAAGCATAACTTTTTAGTGTTTTCTATCCTTCATCCAGCTATAATTGTGTTACCCTCTGTGGAATGCTTATCACTTGTACTAATTCAAGCATACCACTGAGACATCAAATATGAAACTGTCGCCCAAGTGAAAACCCAGGTATAAAGGATCTGAAATTCTGGCAAACTGCTAAAGAAATGGTGAGAATATAACCAATCTGTGGGGTCTTTTCTCTTTCACCAACATATAATAAACAAATAGAATTAACAACCTGATTTCACAGAACCAGTTCGAAGCACAGAAACAGCTGTTCCATGAATACCCGAAAAACTCACATTTTAAACAAAAGGAGCTCCATTCCATAGTCCTGTGTGAGAAAAACAGTTTCTTGTTTGTTTTTCATCAGAATGGGATGAATGTTGCAGAAAAGCTCTCCTTAGAATTCAGTGCAAGGTTATTTAAAGAACCATGTTTTATGCACATTTTATTTGAGGTTGTTGATGGTGGAGAGGAATATTTTATTAAAATTGCATTGGTAAAATTCCCCAGGATACTAAAGTTTCGGACAAATCAGTGGATTTTCTGCAAATGCCAAGATTCTAAGAAATTAAAGTATTTGTGAAGATGGTGGAGGCAAACGTATAAAGTATAACTTGACTTTTCTGTAAAATAAGTTGCTAGGCCAAGTAATGAGTTTAAATGGACTCCAGAGGATGGTGCATGACAGGAAGGCCTGGAAGAACATTGTCCATGAGGTCACGATGGGTCAAACACAACTTTGCAACTAACAACAACAAGGCCAAGTAAAGTAACAAAACTTGGTTACATATTTGCTTAGGCCAACAGCATATTCGTCAAGGACCGGATTAGATCAGTATTTCTCACCCTTGGAAACTTTAAGATGTGTGGACTTCAACTTCCAGAATTCTCCAGCCAGTGTAGGGATTGGGGATTTCTCATCCAACTGTGGATTAGATAAACAACTAAGGATGTCTCAGTTCCAAGCAATTATAATTAAAGAAAATAATGAAGGCTGATTACAAAAATAATATCAATTAACAAAAATAAAATATTACAGGGTGAAACACCCAGGATAACTAAATGACCCTATTAAACCAGAGCAGAATTGTTTTTGAATTTCACCTCTGAAATTGGCATATTGCAAGCATCTCATAGGCCAATGTGGTACTCCAGAGTGATTTAGTCTGGTTCGTTATGGCTCCTCCTGAGTAGGTCAGCTGGTAAGTTTTATTGAGAGATTACAAAGAAATACATTTTGTTAAAATTATCAAAAAAGAATTGTTTTCCATTTGTTACATGCTCCATGCCAATCTTAGAAATTTTATGTTAATTTCCTCCTCTCAGATAAGAAAAGTCTTATTACACGAAATGTTGCTATGTGTTATTTACATCAGTTGTGAATGTGTATAAAAATTGACTTCTGGTCTATTCTAGCAATAATGTTTGCTCTGTTAATCCTTGGTCATATACAGTATAAATTAGAGCTTCAGCTACACTTTATTTCTATATTGTTATTAATTATACCATAGATTCAGCATCTAGTTTGTTTACTTCACCTGCAATTAATTCTGTGGGTTTTTTTTTCTTCCTTCCCTTCCCCCATCAGTCTAAGTTAGTTTTAACTTTTAAATTAAGTTTTTAATCTTAGCCTTAATTAAGTGCTATGCTCAGGGATAGGTTTCAAAAAAAAATTATTACCTATTCTGTGGGAGTGGCCTATTTTGTGGGTGTGACTTGATGGTCATGTGACTGGGTGGGCATGGCCAACCTGATGTCACTCACCAGGAGATGTCATGGATTGGGTAAAATGTGGTGAAGCTCATTTAACAACGCTGTTGCTTAGCAACCAAAATTTTGGGCTCAATTGTAGTCATAAGCCTTGTCCTAGTAAACTCCTTCTCCTTTCTGGCAATTTTCCTCTCTGTTAGAGGCACCAAAATAATCCAGACAATGTAAGGTCTCCTGCTGCAGCAGGGGGTTGGACTCTGAGTAGCCTTCTACCCCTAAATTGCTGTGCTATCTATCTTTCTTTCTTTCTTTCTTTCTTTCCTTCCTTTCTTTCTCCCTTCCCTCTGTGGGAAGCAACCTCCCCCCAAAATATAATATTACTCCCAGAAAGGCTCATTCCACATTCCTGCCAAAGAGAGATAATGAAATAATGAGCCTATAGAAAGTTTGGCTCAGTTCACAAGCAGGGAACCATCCAAACCCTTTTAGAAACACAAAGCCCATATTGCACAAACCCCAAAACTTCTAAAACATAGAACCATATAAGAATCCTACCTTTTATCCAATTTGTTGTTTAGCTGACCCACAAACAAACTGCTGAATGTCATTTTGCAAACCTCCTTCTGAGAAGCTTTTCAATTTAAAGCAGGTTTCAATTTAAAGTTTGCAGCATTAAGACTTGTGGACTTCAACTCCCAGAATTCCACAGCCGGGCATCCTCAGTTCCAATTTAAAGTGACATTTGTTTTTCTCCTTTGCTGAATCTCCCGGCTGCAAAGTAAGTTTTTTCTCTTTCTTTCTCCCTTTCCTTCCCTTCCCTCCCCCCCCCCCCCACCTCTCTCTTTATTTTTAAAGCTTTTTTTCCCTTGCCTGAATCGGTAGGGAATTTTTTTTTTTAAAAAAAAAAAGCTTCTGACGAAGTTCAGGGATGTGATCAGGCCACCATTATGACTGATCTTATTTGGTACGCCTCCAGCTACGCTTAAGTGTAATACTGCATTATTATTTCTCTGTGTCTGGATCTTTATACATATTGTTTCAAGCTGGTCATTGACCAAAATAATACCCATGTATCTTATATATCCATCCATCCATCCATCCATCCATCCATCCATCCATCCATCCATCATATCAAAGTAATTCTAAGGATGGGGCAAATGAAAGGGAACTGGGATTAAATTCATTGCTTATTGCAGTCTTCCATTAATACTTCTGCTGCTGGTCTAGAGCTACTGGTATATAGGTTTGGAATGTTCTCAATCTTTTGATAAAAAGAGAAATTTATCCAATTACACTCTACTTCACAGACAAAAATCTGCTATGGTGTTAAATGTTTGCCTTTTCCAATTCTCATTCAGTGCTGTTGCTTCCTGAAGTACAGCATCTTCACCTTATATTTTTAACAGCATCCATTCAATATTTACAACCTTATGTTGCAAATATCACACTACATATTTCAGCTGTTTGTGTAAAATGCAGAAAGGAGTTTTCAGTTACAAAACATTTTTAAGGAGAGATACCATAAAATAAAGAAGGAGCAATTAATTATACAGGCTACACAAGGATATTAAAGAATTATTTCGATAATATAAATTACATAATATTGTACATACAATATTTGGAAAAGTGACATTTTAACAGGATTTTTAATATACTGATTACACTTTTTAGCAGTAAATATTAATCTAAATGCTATATTTTAGATCTTGGTAGACAGAACAGTATTGTCTGAAATCTGAGATGCCCAAATAAGACGTGATAAAATATAGCTGAACCATTCAAATTCAAACATTTCTATTCAAAATAAGGCACATTGAGTTCCATGTAAATGGATATAGAATAGAATAACAGAGTTTGAAGGTACCTTGGAGGTCTTCTAGTCCAACCCTCTGCTTAGTTAGGAAACCCTATACAATGTCAGACAAATGGTTATGCAATCTCTTCTTTAAAATTTCCAGTGTTGGAGCATTCACAACTTCTGAAGGCAAGTTCTTCCACTGATTAATTATTCTGTCAGGAAATTTCTTCATAGTTCTAGGTTGCTTCTCTCCTTGATTAGTTTCCACCCATTGCTTCTTGTCCTGCCTTCAGGTGCTTTGGAGATTAGCTTGACTCCCTCTTCTTGGTGGCAATCCCTGAGTACACTGCTATCATGCCATCCTAATCCTTCTTTTCATTAAACTAGACTGTTCTAGCAACTGTTCTTTATATGTTTTAGCCTCCAGTTCCCTAATCATCTTTGCTGCTCTTCTCTGCATTATTTCTGGAGTCTCAGCATCTTTTTTTACATCATGGCAACCAAAACTGGATGCAGTATTCCAAGTGTGGCCTTATCAAGGCATTATAAAGTGATATCAACACTTCACGTGATCTTGATTCTATCCCTCTGCTTATGCAGCCTAGAACTGTGTTGGCTTTATTGGCAGCTGCAACACACTGCTGGTTCATTTTTAAATGATGGCCCACTTGGACTCCAAAATCCCTCTCAGAGTTACTACTATTGCGTGAGGTACCACATATATTGCACCTGTACATTTTGTTTTTCTTTCCTAAATGTAGAACCTTACTTTTTTCATATTGAATTTCATTTTGTTAGATAGCACCCAATATTCAAGTATGTCAAGATATTTCTATATCTTAAGCAGGGGTAAAATTCAGCAGGTTCTGACAGGTTCTGGAGAACCGATAGCGGACATTTTGAGTAGTTCAGAGAACCACCAAATACCACCTCTGGGTGGCCCCAGAGTGGGGTGGGAATTAAGATTTTGCAATATCCTTCCCCCAGGAGTGGGGAGGGAATGGGGATTTTGCAGTATCTTTCCCCTGCCATGCCCACCAAGCCATGCAATGCCCACCAAGCCATTCCCACAGAACCGGTAGTAAAAAAAATGAATTTCACCACTGATCTTAAGCCTATCTTCCGGAGTGTTGGCTATTCCTGCCAGCTTGGTGTTGTATGTAATTTTTGATAGGTTCCCCCATCTCTCCCAGTGTTGTCAAACTCAAGGCCCGCGGGCCAGATCTGGCCCATGGGGTGCTTAAATCTGGCACACTGGGCTGGCCTGGGAATATCAAAAGACCAGCTCGCAGTGCCTCTGCCAGCCAAAAATTCATAAGGCCCCTGTGCAGCCAATTTTCGGCCTCCCTGGCCTCCAGCAGCACTCTGCCGACCAAAAACGGGCTGTATGAGGCCCCAGGCCCCTGTGTGGCCATTTTCAGCCTTCCCTGCCTCCAGCAGCACTCTTCTGGCCAAAAACAAGCTGTGTGCAGGTCCACAAGACACTTTATCAGCCAATAATGCCCCATTTTTAGCTGACAGAGTGCTGCTGGAGGCTGGGGAGGCCAAAAAAGGACCATGAGGGGGTCTCACAGGGCCTCCGCATTGCCCATTTTGGCTGGCAAAGTGCTGCAGAGGGACATTCAGGCTGAAAATGGGCCACACGGGGATTTTGCCTAGCCTCTGCAGGGCCTGTTTTGGCCAGCAGAGTGCTGAAGGCCGTTCAGGCGAAAAACAGGGCAGAGGAGCCATGGGGAGGGGGGGCTTTTGGCTGGCAGGGTGCTGCAGGAGGTGTCCATCCTGTATCCCTCCTCTCCCCTGCCCCCCAGCCTGTGGAGGAGAACTACAATGCTGATTCGGCCCTCAAAGAAATCCAGTTTGACACCCCTGATCTATCCCCTCATCCAAATCATTGATGAAGATGTTGAAGAGTTCCGGTTCCGGCGGCGGCGGCGACGGGCAGCTCTTTGCCCGCTCTGGCTCCCCGGTGGGCTTCCCCACTCCTTGGGGGGCACAGGACACCCCGCAGAGGGGTCCTGCCGGAGGGGCGGCATCGCGGAGGACTCCTGCAGCGGCGGCGGCCGGCGGGAGGTCTCACGCGCGCCCAAGGCACCGGGGAGCAAGATCGGAGGGCGCTTCGCGTTTCTGCGCCTCGCGCCTCGCTAAAGCCGACTGGAGAATGCAACAAGAGAAGGACGCAGCTGCGGTGCGGTGAGGTTGCTTCTCTCTTCACTCCCTATTCTGCACGAAGGATTATTCAGCTTTCTTTAAAACAACTTTCGGAGCAAGTTGGAGGCGCGGCTGGAGGGAGGGGGGTTTCCCCCCCCTTGGACAAGCGGCGAGGAACAATTTTGCTCTCAGCCCCCGGGGGAGGAGGAGGGGGGAGAGCCAACGAATGAAGCCTCACCCAGGTTGAGATGATTTTCTCTTCAATTTAATTTTATATATTACTGTGATTTGAGGACTTTTGGAACTTTTTAAAAAAAACTTTGTTATGCCTCTGTGCCCAAAACTGGCAGGGCAAGATGGCACACTTCCGTTGTCTTTATGAACTGTGAAACCTGACTCCACCTTTAAAATTCAGGCTTCCGGTCTTTGTCTCCGTGTCTCCCAGAGGAAACTCTTGTGGATTGGTATTTTTTGAACTTTCTAGGGGAAACTTTTTATCTATTGCCAGACTTATTAGAGAGATTCTCTTCTTCCTGGTTCTTCTGCTCCCAACTCACCTGGCTACCCTTCTTTTCTAACTGTTTATCTTATATATGGACTGAACTTCTAACGTTATAAAGGATGGCATCCAAAAGACCACCTCCTGGAAAACGTGGCTTTGCCACGTCTGCTCCAACATCTGCAACATCCAGTCCAGCCACACAGTCAAAGATAACAGAACTGATGCAACCCAAGACTACTGAGATGGACTTTCAACAAATGCTTCAACAAATTTTACAGGGCCAGGAGGAAATCAAGAAACAGCTAAGGGAAATGAAAGATGAAATTAAAGAAAACCAAGCCCAAATTTATAAGAACTCACAAAGACTGAATCTTGTGGAAGGGGGGGTGGAGGAGGTGAAGGGGGTGGTAGAAGCTGTGCAGAAAGGGAACAAAGATCTTGACATCCAACAGATGAAATTAGAATTTGAGAGAATGTCCTATTATCTTAGATTTCAAAATGTTATAGAAGAAGATGGGGAAAACATAAGGGACATCATGACAAACATCCTGGCTGACTACACATACAAAGAAAAACAACAGATGGGGTGGGATATAGACCTGGTTTATAGAGTGAACTCAGCTTATGCTAGAACACACAATGTACCCAGGGAGGTTCATATTAAATTTCTTAGAAAAAGCACAAGAGATGAAATTCTGGGTGTACAAAGGGGGCAAGCATTGACATATCATGATATGGAGATAACCATTCTGAAGCAGATCCCTAAGAAGATTAGAGAAAAAAGGAAGAATTATTCGCAATTAGCGAATAAATTATACCAGAAAGGGGTGTGGTTTAGATGGTTGATGCCTGAAGGTATGCTGATATTCTGGGAGGAGACAAGAATCAGAATCAATTCACCCATAGAGGTGCAGGCCTTTATGGAAAAAAATAAAACACTCCTAGAGAAAACACCAGACACTACAACGGACACGGGAGGGGCCAGAGCTCTGCCAGTGGAGGGGCCAGAGCTCTGCCAGTGGAGGGAGATGGGGCAATAGCAAGAAGACTCAGATCACAAAAATAAACAAGAAAATCATATTATTATAAATTGACCGAAAGTGATAATGGAATTATACTTGGATTTTATACTGTAATGTTTAATCTGATTGAATTTAGTAATAGTACTAATATGCTGATTGTAATCAATTATATACCAATGCATTATATATAAATGTATACTATGGGTATGGAGGGAGGGGCGCCTTTCACATTTTGCAACTGCCAAAATTTGTAGAAGAAAAAAAAGAGTACTGCTCCTAAAACAGAACCTTGGGGTACCCCACTGCATACTTCCCTCCATGTAGATGCAGATTAATTGAGGACCACATGTTGAGTGTGGTTGGTGAGCCAGTTACCAAAATCCATCTAGTGGTAATGCTGTCTAACCCACATATAGAAATCATTAATGTGAAGAAGCCAAATAGAAACTAGGCGCAATGTTGCTGATTCTGTTACACATTTTGTTTGATTGATTTGTAATATTTCTGACCTACATTGTCAGTCTTCAGAAGCCCAGATGACTTATGTTAGTATCTCTCATAATTTGCCTCAAATGACACTCACATCCTAGTTCTTCTTTTGGATCTGAGCAGAATCCAAAGATAAAGCTACTCCTCATCCCTCCTCTGACCCACAAGTTTGCTTCAAGTCTATGTTAAATGCTTATGCTGGGAGGAGAACTTCTTCCTAACTGGAAAAAAAGATTCTTTTAATAATAATTAAGAACTACATGGTGGTTTTAGGCATCTCATTACAAAGGCATTTTTATTACTTCTGGTTCTCTCTTTGATAAATTGATTCTTGTTCAACAAAAGCCAAAATTGTGGTAGCATACCAAGTCTTCTCAAATCTTTTACATAATTGTTTTATCTTAATAAGTAACACTCAATCAAATATGTAATCTCTTGATTATTTTAAACTGGATTTGCATAGTATACTTGACATAGCCAACTACAGTAAGTAATAAATTATTTATGCACTTTTGATTGCTTATGACCTAGGAACTTGATGAATGGTGTATTTAAAATGACGGAGTAATATATCTCTTTTTAGTAAAGGGCCAAGTACAAAAGAAAGCCAATAAAATATATTAAGCAGGGACTATGCATGCATATGCAAATTAAATAAAAAATTAAGTAATGTCCACAACTGAGCAGAATAGGTTCTTAAAGGTTAAAACATGTTGTAATTTTGATAAACAAAGTGTTTTAGTCGTTCTTGAAAAAAGCATATAAATTAAACTTCAAGGTGATTTTTTTCTGATTGTAAAACAACCCTCCTCCTCCTCCTCCTCCTTCCTCACTATTTGCCCTTGCATAATATTGCAAAGACCAAAACTTGTTAATCACCAATTAAAGATAAAAGTTTTGATTTGCACTTGAACAATGAAGGAATACATTAATAGTAAACAACTAGACCAGGTCAAATATTTCAATTCCATACAGATAATGTTCTATTCAGCTTGATGGAGAAATTAGATTTCTCTAATTTCTGTAATTTATTATAATAATAATAATAATAATAATAATAATAATAATAATAATAATAATAATAATAATAATAATAATAATAATAATAATAATAATTATTATTATTATTATTATTATTATTATTATTATTATTATTATTATTATTATTATTATTATTATTATTATTATTTATTTCTTAGCCGCACCCTCTCCCGAAGGACTCGGGGCGGCGTACAATAAAACATATGAAATACATATATAGACAAGACATACATATAACAAAAACGTATACCAAGACATGTACAAGGAGGAGGTCGGCTAATGATAAAAACAATTAAAATCACAATGTTGAAAAAACCCCTAAATAATTGAATACAATTAAAATACCCAAATAAAAAACCCGTCAGGAGCGATATAGTTAGATCAAAGTTGAGCCAGGCCAGCTACTTGGAATAGGTGGGTCTTGAGCTTTATACGAAAGGAGCGGAGGTCAGAGGTATTCCTAATATCCGGAGGGAGGTCATTCCACAGGGCTGGGCCCGCCACAGAGAAGGCTCTACTCCTAGGCGCCGCCCCTCGACACTGTCTGGTGGACGGCACCTGGAGGAGGCCCTCTCTGTGCGAGCGGATTGGTCGCAGGGATGTATGGGACAGAATACGATCCCGCAAGTAATCTAAAATACATTTAGATTATATGTCACAAGTGGATGAAATATGCAAAACAAAGAAAAAAATGAATTTGCAAATAAACTAGGGAAATAAAGAAGAACAAATTTCCCTAGCAAAGGGTGATAAATATTTAAAGAAACAAAAATGACTGATGATTACAATTAATGAATGGACCTATAACAATAAGTGAAATTTGTGGAACTATAAAATATGGAAATCACCTAAACAGGTATTTTTCAGCTTCTTTTGAACACAAATTATTACAAACATTGCAACACATGAGCTCTAGTTTAAAGACTGGTATGATACTGGACAGTTGAATGGAGGCTAGTACATCATTAATACCTAAAGAAAATTAAGATTTGACATCACCAAAAGAATTGGAGCCAATATCATTACTGACTGATGATTACAGGTAGTCCTTGTCCTAAAACTACAATTAGGACAGGAACTTCCATTGCTAAATGATGTGGTCATTAAGTGAGTTGTGCCCAATTTTATAACCCTTTTACAGTGATTGTTTAGTGAATACTACTTCCTCCATTGACTTTGCTTGTTAGAATCTCCCTGTGAAAGTCACAGAGGGTGATCACATGACCACAGGAACACTGAAACGGTTGTTAGTGCAAGGACCATTCATAAATCACTTGTTTCATTGTTAAACAAATGATCATAAGTCAAGAACTATTTGTATCAGTTATTTAGAATGATTTTAACAGAGAGAGTGCAAATGGTTTTACAGAACTTTATTCAAATTATCAGCATGGAAGTTTTTATATAAAATACAGCTGGGGCACAATATTAGAAATGTATTGGATACTTTGAAATACTCGAAACAACATAATGAAAAACAAGCACCATTGATTTTTCTTGATGCAGAAAAGGCCTTTGATAATTTAAATTGGATGTTCTTGTTTAAAATTTTGGCGAACGTGCACTTTGGTGAGAATATTATCAAATGTGTAAAATCAATTTACACTTCTCAAAAGGCACAAATTGAATTGGGAATTAACAAAACCTCATGAGATACAGAAAGGGATTAGACAAAGAATGACAAAAATTGTCACTATTGCTATTTATTTTAGCTTTTAAAATATTGAATAGAGATAGAAGGCAAGAGGGGAAACTGTTGGAGAAAACAATTAAGAGAACCTTATAAATTACAGATGTTTGTGGATGACCTAGTAATAATCTTGGAAGATCCTCTGGAAGGAACAGAGATATTAATGGAAAAAGTAATGAACTTTGGGGTATTCGCTGGTTTTAAAATTAGCAAACAAAAGATGATGTTAACAAAGTATACAAACAATAGTAGTAAATATCTGTAGCTCAGGTGTAGGATGAGGGTGAAGGTTTGTTCTCCAAGCTTGTGGGTTGACTTCCAAACATTTCATTACCCGGCAACTTCAGTGGAGTTTAGAGTAAACTCTGCTGAAAGTGTTACTTAGCCTGATAACGAAACATTTGGAAACCAACCCTTGGAGAATGAACCTTCACCCTCAAAGAACACCAACATTGAAAAGCAAAAGGAATTGATGGGGGAAATGGTTTTAACATTGGACTACTGAAAGAGTCCTTTATAAAATATACTGAGAGTCCCCTACATAAAACAGCAGATGCTTTAAAGGTACCTGATGCTCAAACCATCAAGCAACAAACAGCTAAAGTGGAATTTAGAGCTGACCCCACTCCCAAATCTACTAGGAGAGAAAGAAATAACTGTGGAGGGTTTAACTCTCAAACAGAAAAAAAAATCAATGCAATTATTAATTATAGACCAATCAGATCACTCAGCAGATTTCCAGTAATAAAAGAAACAGAGGAAGAAGCACTCTACTCAACAAAGTGCATTATTTTCCATGACAGAGTATTCCCAGGACTCACTGGAAGTAATGTTGATTGACTCATTTGGTGCAGTGCCAGATTCAGCAGACACCACAAAGAGATTGGACAAACTAAGAAAAGACATTTGTGACAATATGCTCCATAACAAAACCATTAATTAAGATAGCCCTACCATGTATTTAGGACTGTGGCAATAAACTCAATCAGCAAATTGCTAAAGCTGCCAGAGCCTCCAAAAGCCCAAGCACACAGACCACGAATGGAGAACGTTTAATACCTAACCCAGTCCCTGATATTCTATAGCTTGACAAAATGCTTGTCAAATGCACCAAGAAAAAAGGCTCATTTCTTGCCTAAGTTGGATCCAGCCATGCTTTTAACATAAATTGTTTCTCCACCCAAAATACCCATGAATCATTGCGGAGGCTAGACAAGGATGCTGAAGATCAAACTGATAAAGGAAAAGAATTCTTATCCCAGCAATTAGCAATTATGTAAACACTGAAGTCTGGCTTTGAGTCTCATTCCATCCCTGGAAATGCCTCTTCTGATACATCAACAGTTGATCTCAACCAAACAGTATGGACCAACTTATGTTCCACCATTCTTGAGGATCTGCCCTTTACAATGGCTACTATTGGGAACTGAGATTGTCATTTGGATATCTCTAAAACACTAACAATTCATTCATGGGATATTGCAGGCTGTACTGCTAAATCCACAGACTCTGCTTATCTGAATTAGGTAGCTGAATTTTATATTCTCCTACTTCAAGTAACCTGGCTACATGACAACTTGTTTATAAGTAGGTGTGACTCTTTCTCACTTGCAGCAGCTCCTGGAGCAGGACAAGGTGGGTTGTATGATGGCGTATAATTTCAACTAAGCTAAATTTAGACATTATACAGTTAAAGCCAATGGTGTGCTATGCAATTTCTCTGCTGCTAAAATTTAATAATGCCATGTTACTATTGATCAATGTCTATCTTCCACCTTTTAAAAATAGGTCTCAATTTAACAGCTGAGGGACCAAATTCAAAGCATATATAAGTACCTTTAGAATTTAATAATTTGTGTAATAATTTCTGGAAACTAAACACAAAGGTAGAGACAAATCATAGAAACATACAGCTAGAAGGAACCTTGGAGGTCTTCTAGTTCTACTCCCTGCCTAAGGCAGAAGTCCTTATACTATCCCAGACAAATGGTTGTCCAATTCCCTGGCACCAGAAGCCAACTTCTGCACCTCCAATGTGGTAATCCAACCGGCCCCACCCTTTAAGCCTGGACAGAGTAGAAAAAAGGGGATCAAAATTCCTTGCAGATTTGAAAGGATGCTGGAATTCTTCTATCCTAGGTTCCCTGTCCTTGCCAAAGAAACACCTTAGAAGTTGAAATCCAAATTTAAGATGTTTGCTTTAACCTTCCAGCCATCAATGGTTTAAAAAAAAGGAGGGGGGGCTGGGATTATCTTTTACATCTTTCTTTTTCTGGTTCAACACGCAAATGCCTTTTCCATAGCCCAGCCCAGTCTTTTCAGCTCTCTTTCATCCCCCCCCACCCCCATGCTGCACTTTTTACTCAGATCCATCAATTGTCTCTAGAACTAGTTACAATCCCCCTTTATAAACCCAGCAATTTAAAGATTCAAAAGGGGGTTACAAGGGGCTGTGTTGATTACAAACAATTAACAAACAAAATTTATATCTATTGAATGGATCTATCAGTAGTGATTTCCCTGGTGAATTCTTCCACTGGGTTGGCTGAAGACTTTCTCTGATTGATTACACTTTAATCTTATAGAATTTAATTAGTCTTATACAAAAAAAAATTATCTATACAATTTACCCGATAATGTCCATTTTCCAGGTATCACAGTTGTAAAAGCATTCAATAATTGCTTTCTTGAAAAAGAATCTACTCCAATTTTGGAAGTGCACCTAGTGCCAGGGCTGGTCTGTGCCAGACGGATTCAGCAACTCACGGAGCAAACTTCTAATTGCCTTTGTTTGAAGCAGCACTGCAACTCCATTCTACTATAGATAAAAGCGTATCTGGGAATTCCTTTCTGCAGACATTCACCCAATTAATTCAGTTATTCCCACCAATGCCCTCCACCCAAATATTGAAAAAAAAGTAAACACGGGGGCTGGCTTATCCCTCTCAGAGGTAAACTGATTAGGAAATTCAAATTATAGAAAGAGAACCGAGCTGAACATTCCATCCAGAACGTTATGTCCCCGAATAAACAGTGCAAAAAAGAAAAAAAAAAGAATTCACTAGAACTTCTTGGCAGCAGCTGAGAACAGCATCTCAAACCAAAGATCCTCTTCTGCTGCCTAGTAACTTCCCATCCAATTGACAGGGCCCCCAATTCCCCACCTCTTACCTACATTTGTGTGGGAGGACCATTTTAGAGCATGATATTCACAGGAAGCCTCTCCTAAATTTAATTTAAATCTTCATGCTAACCTCTTCCCTAATTGATGCCCAGTCTCAAATGCTGACTTAAAGATGCTTATAAATCAGTTAAAGCCTGGCAAAACTTCAGCCAATGACCTATTCCCAAAATATTACACAATGATGATGGACGTCTCTTTTTGCTTCCTTTACTTATACTGATCGCCTTGTGAAAATCCCAGAGCCTGTGGCCTAGCTATCATAGTGGTGATTTATAAAAGGCAACCCGAGACGTGCCTGCTAATTATTGTCCTATTAGCCTTTTACGTATAATAATCAAGCTCTATGCCAAACATTTACACAACAAATTAGTTGACTGGATTGATGAAGAATATATATTGGCAGATGAGCAAGCAGGTGTCAAGACCAGACATTCTATCTATGGAGTTGCCTTTATACTTCAACACCTGGCCAAATAATACACATGTATACCAGGTTCAATATTATAAATATTGCATTTATTGATTTTAGATCTAGTTCCCAGAGCAAGGCTATGGACTAAGCTTCTGAATACTACCACTGATAGATGGCTACTGTTGCTTATGCATAATCTTTATAAGAATTCTAGAATCAAAGTTTGATGTAGTATGCAAGGCCATCACACTAATGAGATTCCAACTTACGGAGCAAGGAGGCAGGGAGATATATTTATTTCTCCTGCTGTTTAATCTGCACATAAATCCACTTGTGGCCAAAATAAATTAATTAGAGGATCACCACCACCCCAAAACTAGCAAACAGACACTGCAACTTTATTGTATATAGGTGACATAGTACTTATTTCACAAAGGTTAATTGGACTTAAATAAACTCTGGCCAATTAATGTTCTGAGGAAGCACTTGAAATCAAGTCTAGCAATTCTAAGATCCTCATCACTGCAAAGAGACCTAAACTGCACATCTGAAGGATAAATGGTCAGAGTACTGAACAAGTGAAATATTTTAAATACTTGGGCATAGTTTTTCATTCTTCCACCAAATGCAGTATACACCAAAATTATATCACACAAAATGCTCCAAAAAAACGACTGCAATTCAATCTTTTCACTTCACCAGAGGAGCACAGTATATCCCAGCGCAGTGAAGTTATATTCACCTAAGGCTCCTGCACAATTGCTCTGGTGCCCAGCTAGGACTTTATACTCCCTTTACTCCTCTGGAAAGGTCCAATTTAAATTTCTAAAGGGTCTCTTCCTGGTAGCCCCGTTCATTCCAAATATAGTATTAAGGAAGGAAGAAGAGTTATCAAAAGCCAAAACCGGTGCATTGACCTATATCATAGCACATTGGTCAAAGTTGCTGTTCTTTTTCACAGGTTAGAGTTCTTTTTTTATTGAGGACAATTACAAATCACTACGTTCAGGACCATTTCACGAAAATTTCAACATCTTATTTTTTTTCAGGGAAGCATTCCTAATGGTGCGATATGAGAGTGCACACAGTGCATTTAAACAGCATGCCATACACCAGGAAGCTCCAACAGGACAGTCTGCTTTATCTAAGAATGTTTTTCTAAGCAGATAAGCCCCTTTTCAGAAGTCAGTAAGATACCTACCTGTTCTGACCCCCCTCTTCATGCCAGTGAATAAACCAGAACACAGGCTTGGCTGTTTGCCACTGTTTAATTACTGAGATAATGAATCCTTTGGCTGAGGGCCCAGACAACTCACATTCAATAGAGCAACCCAGATAATTCGAATTAAGCAATGCAGATAGTCCAAACGAGCAGACACGGCTAGAATACATAGATTTTCTTAACTACTAATTTGAACGGTTGTTTCCTGCAAATGTCCCCTCCCAACACGTCACTTATAAACCCACTTGGGAGGGGCCAAACCACAGCCTCCTGTGCTTAATCATCTTCTGTGAGTCTGCCTACAGAGTTGCTGCTTCCGTTTCTCAGCCCTTCTCAATCTAGCATCAGGGACAAACTGCCTTTAATCCTCCCCACTGCTCCATGCCTCAGGTGCCCCCTGGTGGCCAACCAGCCTCTCTGGTCCCTGCTCTGAGTCTGAACCCTGCACAGGATCCTCCACATCGTCCAGGGCAGACTCATATGGTTCCTCGCTATCCGAGTCCATCAGCAGCTCAACCGGATCCTGCTGGGCCACAACACCTACCTATGCCACATAACTGTTTCCAAATTCAGAAGAACACTAACTTTAGCATACTTCAGCACTGTCCATTGCAGTCCCAAAAGTACTTTTTCAAGAAGCAACTGGACTTTCTTTGTTTTTCCCTGAAGACATTTTGCTTCTTATCCAAGAAGCTTCTTCAGTTCTCAATCTACTTCTTGAAAATTTCTTGAATAAGAAGCAAAATGTCTTCCTTCAAGGAACAACAAAGAAAGTCAAGTTGCCTCTTGAAAAAGCATTTTTGGGACAACCGTGACCTTGATGACCGATAATCTGTTCACAGCATTTTGCGAGGACTGATACAAAAAAGTCTCGTGTGAGCTGAGAATATGCCTCCATTGACAACGGCTGCTAATTACCTGCTATATGATGTCCTCTATTAGGTCTCAGGGACCTGCCTTATAACTCCTTATCTGATAAAACACCCGGGAAATTTAGGTACAGTTGTTGTTATCAGATTAGTACAATTCAGCCTCCTTGAGCATAGCTAGTTTTTGTTACACTGCCTATAAAATTAGGCAGACTTTTATTATCCACTGATGATGTCACCACCAATTGTAGTATTTAATTTTGTTTTGTTTTTACTTTATTTTAATGTGTTTTTGTTGTAATTCTGGTAGTGACCACAACACACATATATTCAGATGGATGAGAGAAATTAGAATTGTCATCTTTGTGGACAATTCTATGATAAAAATGAATGTTTTTGCCAAGGATGATATTTTTTGTTTTAAACAATACCTATTTTGGCAATGGATGTAACATTTAAACAATGGCAGAAAGATATATCTACAGTATGTTTGTATGTCAAGGGGGGAAAACAGGGCTTACATATTTCAAGGTATAAAGAAATGAGGAAGATTGGGACTGCCTGACGTGCCATTTCATCTCTGCCATGCTAACATTATTTAAGATCAAAGTAATGGCACAGTTATTTTACAGTGTGCAAATCCATCTCTATTCCAATTTTGTTTCAGCAGAGATAATACAGTATACATTTTGAGAGCAATTTTGCAAATCTCAACTATGTTTCTAATATGGTTGCACTGATTAGAAAACATTGCTTCTGTTCTCTTTGGAAGACAGGGAAAAATTATTTCTTTATGGTCTTTCTTAGGATGCTCTATAACCAATGGGATAGGAATTGAGCCACAAAAATCATGAAAGAGAAAGCTCTGGATATAGAGTGAACCCAAGTGATTTGTATGAGCCCAAGATGATTTAAGATGTGGAAATACCTATGTAGGGTATGGCAAGTGCTAGACAGCACAGAATGTTCTTCCTAGGCAGGCCTGATCTTCAGCTGTTATTGAAAGTTGGTATCATAATGTTAGATACTTGCTCTAACTACAGTGATTTCCACCAAGATCCTCTGTTCCGGCGGGAACAGAGGTTTAATCCTATTGGTCGAAGGGTCTGACAGCTCCCTATAAAAGGGCTGCTGTCAGACTCAACCTTTGCTGGATTGTTCTCACTTGTTGTACTTAATAAAGAGCTGTTGTTACCATTAAGCCTGTGCGTGCCTATCCATTACCCAATCTAACACATAGCATCTCATACTCTTCGCCCTTGAGGTGTTTTCTTGCAAACGAGGATGCAGACCATGTCTTATCATGCTGAAATTTCCTGCAGGAATTTACGAGCCATTTTAATTATCCCTTTTGAAAAAAGATTTTCCAGGCAGGGAAGATAAGGTGTATATTTCATTCCTCCTAACAGGTCATCGAACCAATATTACATGTTTTGTAGCCAAATCCTGCTTAGAGCTATGTAGACACACATTCAGATTTTATCTGACACCATAAAATATGTGCCAAACATTGAAAACTATTCAGATTAATGATTACATTTCTGATGAGGAGGAGGATCAAGTTGACCAAATAATGCTCAATCTGAGCTCCTTGGCCCAAAGATGAAAAGTCATACAGCCTACATTTATGTAGTATTATCAGATTAATGTAATTGCTTCCCTTTTGACCATTATTTTCTCTTTTATTTCATCACCATTTTTAATTTTCTATGTTATTTTTATTATTTTTAGTGTATGCCATATCTGACAAATGAGTATAAATAAAAATAATGCTATCGCTACTTTTCCTACTACTGATTTGCTAGTATTTTTATTTTATGAAGAACACATCATTGCAATATTCTCTTTATATCAGGAACAGCAGTTAATTGGAAGATCAGCAGATGAATGAGAGTTTTTACAGGTGGATTTGTGGCTAGAAGTAATAAATCATCATTTCTGGGTTTAATTTCTTGGGTTTCCCACTTCTAATGTTTTCACTGAAAAATGATACACACAATTTCAGCAAATTCACTCCTGATGTCTTATGAC
This sequence comes from Natrix helvetica, assembly GCF_964273705.1. Taxonomy (NCBI): domain Eukaryota; kingdom Metazoa; phylum Chordata; class Lepidosauria; order Squamata; family Natricidae; genus Natrix; species Natrix helvetica. The sequence goes on along the minus strand of NC_138552.1, from coordinate 111,882,483 downwards.
AGCTCTGCTGCCATTGAGCTGTCAAAGAAATTTCAAAGAAATATTTCAGTATCAAACTGTTATCATTTGAATGAATAATCATGTTATCATTTCTGGATAAAAGTAAGCTAAATACTTTTATCCCATGGCAGGTATTAACTAATTAGGACATGCAAGGATGATTATTGTTATTATATAACAATGCAGTATTGCAATCGTTCATCAGTTAAGAATTCTGTATTAGTTCTTTTATAACCCTTTGGATCTACTTTTTATTTTTTTTAATTCAGCTGTTTTTTATTCTGCACAGTTTGCTTAGCTTCTTTTTACTTTGTTATTCTTTCTTGCTTCCATAATTTAAGTCATGGAACTATATTTAAATTTGGACACTGAGTATGTTAAAGACAACATGAATCTATTGTGTCATAATCACTAGACTTACTCTGAATACACTTAAGGTTTACTGCGATTGTCAGAATCTGAATTTTTGGCATTTCATTTCCATCTAATCTTTCTTGCTTTCCCCCCTCTCTACTGTATAGTCATGCATGCTCACCAAGATATGCTTCATGCATCTCCTAAAATAGACTTCAGTCCATGGATTCCCCCCCCCCCCAAGATTCATTTTCTAATTTTTAAGGTGCCAGGAGATCTACTGCTGTTTTTGCTGCAACTGATTAATTCTCAAATGAATTTGCTGTAGGGCACTGAGTAGACTGCTATTTCTCAGACATTTTTTCTAAATATGTTCCTTATAACTGAACAGAATATAAGGAGGAAAATACTGTTTCTAAGTAGGCTGTCTTGAACTTAATTGTCATCTAGATGATGAATCTGGGTTAGATATACCCTATGCCCCATTTTTTTAAAAAAAATCACCTTCCCATAAACAACTGCCGTGAAAGAGAAAAGAGGTTTAACCTTACCTTTTCCCTTATGTTTTACTTTACTGCAACAGACAGACTATCATCTGATACGGAGAACTCTGCCAAATAGAGTACATAAAATCTCCTAATAAATGGCATCAGGACATTAGGCTGAATATAATTCTTCTGGCAAAAGTGTAATACTTACAGAAGTAGGCTGTCAGTGAATCCAGAGCTACAAATGACCATCATATGCGAGATATCATCGTTTTTAATTCATTAGGTGTTTCTGAAGTAGCAGGTCTCCAAAAATTGACAGGAAATGGATGAATATGAATACATAAAAAATACACCGAAATATCAAAAGATGAGAGTATTATTTTATTTGTATTAATCTACCTCCCCCCCCCCATACACACACAAATGTATACTTCGATAAAAGGAAAAGAAAAAAAAGATTATAGTCTGGGAATCAAGAAAGCATTATCTCAGATGATCTGCCCATTATTATCTGCTGTCCATGAGGCATGAATTATTAAGTATGTAATTAGATTAGGAAAAGTGTAGAGAAATATATATTCAGAAGCCCTTTCAACTGTTTGAAAAAGCATCTCAAATTCCTACTTATGGGTACAGTCAGACCTGCTAAACAATTTTTTCCATAAGTCTTGATATAGAGATGTGTTAATGGTTTGATTCAATGAATGCTATGCCATGCTAAGACACCTTTAAGATCTTTTGATCCTACTTCAGTTTTTTTCTCTAACCTATAATATATTTGTCTTTTAGTAAAAAGAGAAAGACACTTTTTACTTCAGGAATAGTTTAAAGATATATATACTGTGACACATATCTAAAACCCTAGCAGGCAGAAGTTTGATGGTGCATGGGTGGGCACAGGGAATTATCAGACATTATGATGCAAGCACATAATTGCATTCTTTCTGCACAACACACATGCCAGGGTGGACCTCATCATCACAGCTTGTTGCAGATGCCATTCTGATAGTATTTCTGAACAATTCTAAATGTGTCTGAAAATGGCTTATAGCTTAGCTAAAACTGTCACATTACATGATTTTTTAAAAAAGAATTTAGAGCAGTAACTCACATTACTGAATGAGGAGTAATACTAAAGAACCATTCAGAAGTGTTACAGCCCTGATAAGTTTTATCACATCAGCAGGAACATGTCTTTGCAATTAACATCAAACAAAGGCTGTTACTCTTGCCCATTATAACAATTCCTGTTCTGTATTATTGCTATTGCTGTTATCATTAATATTATTCCAGTTGATGCACCCATAAAGCTGACTGCAAATGACAGCTGGCATATGGATCTAGCTGTATTGCTAGCCCTTTCCTTAACACCTATAAATTCATGCCTCATATTTTTAAAAGTGAACCTATTTCAGAGGCGGCCTTTTGAAAGTTGGGATAGACATTTTTATTTAACTTTTTAATATGTTGTTCTTCATAATACTTTTCCCAAGCATGGTTGTAATTTCAAATAAATAAATAATAAATAAGTAAACACACTATAATAAACAACATAAATCGCCCTTAAAGAAGGCATAAAAATTCAACTTTTTCATCTAGTGATTTTAAATATACCTTAAAATACAAATAATCTGAGAAAATAAGAAGTATTCTAGTGATATGTGGATCCACAGAAATGTGAGGGTTTTTTTTCTGTCACCCCTTTCTTAAGACTCTTTTGGATCTGGCAGTTCTTAAGTTATTATTTAATAAAAAATATTTGGCTGAGTCAGATGGGAAATGTATTTAGTTTGGTGTATTTACTTTACCATATGAGCTGGGAAGTGATCATGTCAAAATTGTTTTAATTTTTAAGAAGCATGCTTAGCATATGTAGTTTAGTTTGGGACTGTTTCTAGATAGCCTTCATATGGTCATCTATGAAACACCGGGGGTGGGGGGGAAGCAACTTTCTCAAAACAGACTGTCTCTTCTGACCAAATAATCAACCTGGACTGTGAATGTCCCTGCAATCCACATCAATTGTCTTAGAACTTGGACCCGAAATAGAAATTTCACACTATTTAATGTGTTCTCAGTTGAGGCAAAGCTCCACTACTGGCCTACCATTTCCTCTCCTCAGCAGCATTCAGTTTGGCCAAAATGTATTTGCATCAGTGACAGAAGTTTAGATATTGAATATTATCTCAATTTAACACAGTAAGATAAGAGAGAATTGAGTATAATTCCTTTCACTTCTGCTTATCATTTCATATTAAAATGAGATCCCCATAACCCCATAACAGTTACATAATATGTATCTGTTCCTATCACATCTAATTTTGCTCCAAATATTGTTAAATTACTGAAGAACTAGCTCAGGATTATACACCCTTGCCTCACAAAATGTATTTGTGAATATTTATTAAGCCAGTTCGGGGACATGAACTGAAAGTTTGCACAATAGTTTGCATAATTTATTGTCAGATAAGTTGTTATATAAAATAGAATAATCATCGTAAGTAGGAAGCATCCAAGTTTTGAGCTTCAATTTTAGTCAAAGGGAGAGCAGGCTGTAGACATTCAGATTAGGCTTCTCTCATGAGGAAGGAGGAAACTGGAATGAAGCTGGAGAAAAATTTACTTCTTTTCCTGCTTTTTCTTTGTAATTTACTCCAAACTATTGTACTTGTATGAGTAAAACTTTACCTTTAAACCCTCTAGATGGTTTCACTGGCTTGCAAGAAAGACATATGTATTCCTTCATCATCTGAAACTGATGTGCCAAGTCATCATCCAAGTTCCAATATTCCAAATTCATCAGCTGTAGTGAAATCTTGATTTATTTTCAGTCAAAGGTATGGCAGCCATTTCTTTATGATTTGTTCCTTCACAATGAGCTGAGGTTACAAAACATCTTTTTGTATGTGGGCTTTCAGCCCACATTTTTATTCAAGCCAAAGCCTTGATGGAGTCTACTGTCAGCGTGGGAGTTGATTGCACTCCAATTCTCCTTTTTCTCAGATAAGCATATATTCCTGCATTTTCCAAAAGTCCATGCCCCTTGTCTTAAGCCTTCTAGCAACATGGTCTTAAATCTTGAAAGTTACCTTGACAGACCTTTAAAACATTAATTGCATATGTCAAATGTAATCCAACAAGAACAACCCCGACAATCAAAAAGCGTAAATACTTGGCAGCCCTGTCATTTCTAAACAAGATGGTAATATGGTGAAAAGTTATTTTAGCATGTTCCAATTTGAAAGACACTAATCTGTGATAGCTACTGGGCTGTTTGTATGAATTAGCTCAACAGCAAGCTTCACTTTGTGTTAACTGTAGCTATTATATATGTACAGCTCTACAATACTATCCTAGACAATGTCATCAGATGCACAACTTCACATAACAACCCAAGAATACTCTTTTATTTAGCAAAGAATTTCAAGAGCAGTGAACCTTTGGTTCAGGTAGGCAGGAAATTTCTTTCTAGCCAGGTGGCCACCAAAAGTCACCTGTGATGCAACATCATATCACCTTAGAGCTAGTAACTCAGAGCCTAATTGGGACCCAGCAGTATACTCACTAGCCACGAGTTCTTTTTTGTGGGAGAGAAGAATGGGTGGTTTTAGGAGAACTGAAAGAGGCTGGCCTTGAGGTAGTTTTCAGTATAGTTTTTAAAAACCAGCAGGGTGAGGTCACTGTTCAGAAAGACTACCTGAGGTAAGCAAAAGCAAAGAGTATTTAATGATGTTACTTGCCCTGGAGAAAGAACATTGTCTCATTTGAGATGCTGGTTGGCAGGGACAGGACATCCCTCCAGGCAATTGTTGACATCTAAAACCATCTGTTTGCTTTTTCTAACTCACTGAGGTAACACAAATTCACTATGGGGAATTCACTATCAGAGAGATCTGCAGATAACCTCCCATTCCTCATTTATTTATTTATAAATTTTATGTGGCCACCCAACTCATTCACAGTGATTCTGGGCAGCTTACAGAAGTAAAGCCCCAAATACAACCCTCTTCTGTTGACTACAATCAAACAAACCACTTGATGTATTCCATTTCACCTTGGGGTCTCCACACCTGCTGGCAAAACCATGTCTTCAGAACCTTTTTAAAAACTACCAAGGTGGAAGGCAATCTTCATGGGAAAGATGTTCCATAAAGAGGGAGCACCACCAGAAATGAGAAGTCCCTTCTTCTTGATCCCATTGGGTGGGCCTCCTTAAAGAGAGGACCTATAACATACCCTGTCTCTGCATTCTGGTGAGCCAGGTAAATATAATTAGGAAAAGACAGTCTATTTCTATGTAAGACCTTTAAATAATCTCATCCCAAACCATATAGGACTTTCAAGGCAACAACCAGCACCTTGAATTGGACCCACAAGCAAATTGGCAACCAACACAGCTTCCACAAGACATGTCTGAAAATCTAAACTTCCAGTGAGGGCTGATGCATTTTGAACCAATTGAAGTTTCTGGACAGTTTTCAAGGGTAGCTCCATGTACAGTATATTATGGTAGTCAAGATGGGAAGTGTCTAGAGCATGGATGACTGTGAGCAGGTCTAGGAAAGGGCATAAGTGACACACAACTAGCAGTTGCACAAAGGCCCTCATCCAAGGGAAGGGGGCTGGAATGCTTCGCCCAAATGGAGGGAAGGTATGAAAGGTTGTGTTCACTGAAGAAAACCCACAGCTAAACTGGGTTTAGTATTAACAGTAGAAAATATTAGCTATAACACTTTTACCAAGTCTTATTTATGTATTATGTGATGTGTTGGCTCAGTGGCTAAGACGCTGAGCTTGTCTATCAGAAAGGTCTGCAGTTTGAATCCCTAGTGCTGCATAACGGAGTGAGCTCCCATTACTTGTCCCAGCTTCTGCCAACATAGCAGTTCAAAAGCACGTAAAAATGCAAATTGAAAAATATGAACCACCTTTGGTGGGAAGGTAACAGCATTCCATGCACCTTCGGCATTTAGTTATGCCAACCACTTGACCACGGAGACATCTTCGGACAGTGCTGGCTCTTCGGCTTTGTAACAGAGATGAGCAACGCTCCCTAGAGTCAGGAACGACTAGCACATACTGTATGTGTGAGGGGAACCTTTATCTTTATTTATATATTGGAGTTTACAAAATGTCTGTACTGCTCTCCCAGAAATGCTCTAAGGCCCTAAAATCTCTATCCCTTAAAAATGAAATAAAAACCATTATCGAAAGAAACAACTGGTCACCCCCTCAGCATAAAAACAACATCACAATGTAGCCAACAAAGGTAAGGAAGAAGCAGATGCCACCCCAGCTCAACATGTGCATTATAAGGGCTCCTCTCCTAACTTAAGAAAGTGAAGACTCTTGAAACGAAGTATATCAAAAGGAACCTTTTATTAAATAGAATGGCAACCATTGAATTCAAAGCAACATCTGAATCCCCTTAGGCAATCCAAGTAGAATTAAAGCAATAGAGAACCCTCCCACTAGTTAGAATGCAGATTCTAGCCAATACACAAGTGTGAAGATGTTTCCTTTATCAACTGCCCTGAGAGCCGAATAAACATACATTCCCATGGCTATCTTCTGTTACAGTAGATATTAAAGTGAAATGTTATGTCCCACATGGCCATCATAAACATTCCTCCAAAAGGTGAGGGGATCTCAAGACACTTCGGCACCAGGAAACCAATTGTAAAATAGGCACTGTTGTCACAGGCACTGCTAATAAATCGACTCCAATGCCCCCTTCCTCCCAACTGAATGGCAATATCACTTTTAGGGTCTGACATGCTGCCTTCCTTAGAAAAAGGAGATATCCACCTATGAAAGATAACAACAAAAATTCCATCATAGTATTTTAACAAGGTTTGTCATGGCATTGGGAGTGATTTTTTTTCAATAAGGTAGGGGCCCTAACATGGTGTTTAGCTACCCATTCATTTTGGGATGAAGGTAGCAACTAAGCAACTAAGTATTGGGTTTTCCCCCTGTGGATCCTAGAGTCAAGGATTTCCTTAATTTCAAAGTGTTGTTCACCTTCTAGCATGATAGAAACAGGTGGTGTAGGTGCAGGTGGTCTGAGTGGTAAGATTACTTCTTGTTTGAGTAAACTAATGTGAAATACTGGGTGGACTTGCCTGAGTGTCTTTGGAAAGAGTAGTTCTACTGTTACTGGGTTGATGACCCTAGTGATAGGGAAAGGTCCAATGAAATTTGGCCCTAATTTCTTTGATGGCTGCAATGACTTCAGGAATTCTGTAGATAAGTATACTCTATCTCCAACATGGGAAGGTTTGGGTTTCACTCTTTTCTTGTCAGCTTGAATTTTAAAAGCCGCTCTAGCTTCCTCTAAAGCTAATCTAACTATTGGCCATGTGTTTGGGCATGGTGCAATGAGCTCAACCCTTCAGTGGTGCCAAGTAAAGTTAAAAATACTCTCCAAAATTTTGAGGTGAATTGGACCCCTCTGTCAGAAATGATTCTCTACGGGGCTCCATGAAGACGATAAATGTGTATCAGGAATAACTTGGCTAGACCTTTGGCAGTTGGGATCGTTTGGCAAGGTATAAAATGTGCCTGTTTTGAAAACAGGTCTGTTATGACCCAAATGACAGTATTCCCTGAACTTTCTGGTAGTTCAACAATAAAGTCCATAGCAATCTCCTTCTAGGGTACTGAAGGTTCAGCTACCTTCTGTAAGAGTCCTGGGATTTTCCCTTGATGTCTTTTAGCTGCTGCACAAATAGGACAGGTAACTACATAGCTCTCTATGTCCTTTTTTAGTGATGGCCACCAAAATTGTCTTTTAATTAGGTGTAAAGTTTTCACAAAACCAAAGTGTCCAGCTAATTTGGAGTTGTGGCACCTTGCCATTAAGCACAGTCTTTGGCTAGCTGGAACATACAACTTCCCTCCCACTCAAGCTAAGTTATCTTTCATCAGGCAGCTGGATTTGTGGCTCAAAAACAATTCATCGGTGGCTAAAGCTTGTTTAAAAGTTTGGGTGGTGTCATTGTCCATCAATGTTTCTTGTTTTGCCTGGGATCTGGTGGTTACTTTAGCGGCTAGTTGATTGTTTTGTATCATGGGTTTGATTACGTCTGGCTCCATACTATTCTATTGCGGTTTTCTGGCTAGTACATCTGCCAGAAAATTCCCCCCCTCCCCCCCCCAAGGTATCTGAGCATAAATTCAAGTACTTGTTTTGGGGGAGAGTTTCCTTGGGGTCTTTAAGGCTTCTAAATTTTTATGATCCATCCAGACTTCAAAAGAGATCTTACTCCCCTCTAGGAAATGCCTCCAGGTTAAAAGAGTGCACCGAATTGCATAAGCCTTTTTCTCCCAAAAGACCCACCTTTGTTCAGTTTCATTCAATTTTTTAGATGTGTAAGTGCATGGTTGTAATTGGTCTTGCTCATTTTTCTGAAGCAGGACCGCTCCTATTGCCACATCGCTGGCATCTGCTTGTATGATTTCTCTGTTTCTGGTGGTTTAGAATTGGCTCTGCTGAAAACAGTCGTTTTAAGTTTTTCAAATGCAGCTTGGGATTCCATTGTCCAGTTCAAAGGCTGCTTCAGTTTCAGGTTACCCTCCCCCTTCGTTTTTAAAAGCTTGGTGATGGGGAGAGCAATCTGGGCGAAAGTGGGGATAAACTGGCAGTAAAAGTTGGAGAATCCCAGGAAGCTTTGTAACTGTTTACGTGTTCTGGGTGGTTCCGAATCAAGTACTGTTTACACTTTTAAAGGATCCATTTCTATGCCCTGGTGTGAAATGTGCTACCCTAAATAATTGATTTTTTTCTTGGTGGAATTCACTTTTAGAGAGTTTAGCATAAAGTTTGGCAGAGTGGAGTTTGTTCAGAACAGCCCAAACTAGTTTTACATGTTCTGCTTTGATCTCAGTATATAGTAAAATGTCATCTAAATAGACCAAAACTCCCTTATACAAATGCTCATGTAGCACTTCGTTTATTAATTGCATAAACACTGCAGGGGCCCCTTGTAGCCCAAATGGGAGCACTTTGAATTGGTAGCATCCAAGAGGGGTGTTAAATGCCATTTTCCATTTGTCTCCCAATTTAATTCTTATAGGGTAGTAAGCCTCCCTTAAATCCAACTTTGAAAAAATTTCCCTTTAGCAAGGTGTGCTAGCATGTCTTTCATAAAGGGGAGGAGTACATGTTCTCCATACTGATCATATTTAAGTTTCTAAAATCCACACAGAGATGTTTAGAGCCATATTTTTTCTCTAAATAACACTGGAGCTGTGATTTTTGGTCGGGCTGGCTCAATGAAACTCCTTGCTAGATTTTTCTCAATGAATGCTCTCAGTTCTTCCAGCTCCCTCAGGGATATGCTATACATCTTGGGTTTAGGGAGTTTGGCACCAAGTAGGATTTCTATCGCACAGTCAGTGGAGCAGTGGGGGGGAGTGGGGGGAGCTTGTCAGAGGCTTTTTTGCTAGAAACCTCAGCCAAGTCTTTGTATTCTTTGGGTATGCCCTGGGTTGGCATAGTGTAAGCAGGCATTGCTGTTTCTTGGTGCTCTGCCCCCTCAGGTTCTTTGTGTGGATTCTCAGCAAAAGTCACATGCATCTGAACTTTTATAGTGCCTTGCTTCCAATTAATTTTGGGGTTCCATTTTTTCAGACATGCAAGGCACAAAACTAGCGGCCATTCCATGCCAAGTGCCACTATAAATGTAAGTATTTCTTCTTGGCTTCTGATGCCTATCTGTAGAGGCTCAGTGGCAAAAGAAGCTGCCCGACCCCTGCTATTGACCCATTTAGTTGGCAAAAAGCTATGGGGCTTTTCAGCTTCCTTACATTAATCCTCAACTTCCTTACCAGAGTTGGGCTGATCAAACAACGGGTGCATTCTGAGTCCACTAAAGCGGAGATTTTTATCCCCCTCTCCCAGTTGGGGATAAACAGACTTAGGGGGAGGGTAAGTAGTTTATTCGGTTTGCTTACCAGTGCTTCATCCTCTGGATCACTTCCGAATGAGTATGGTTTCTTCTGCCGAGAAGCCTGGGTTTCCTCCTCAAAGAGGAGAGGAGGTGGAGATTCTATGATCTCCCTGCTCCTCAGGGCTGTCTCCTTCCCGCGCTGGCCAGGTTTCATAGGTTCCCCCCCTCCCCATGGGCACTCTGGTTTCTTAGCTGGTGCTTGAGAATAGATTCTGCAGCTCAGTGCCCCTCCTTTCCACAGTTGAAACAGGCTGAGGGTTTCAGAGAAGATGCGGTTTGCAGATTGAAAGGTTCTTGCTTCCATTGAGGTGGGGATTTCTTCCACACTCACCCCGCTCGGTACTGGTTCCTGGCCATGTCGATCTCAGCCTCTTCGGCAGTGAGATACTACTCATGTAGGTAGTTTGGTGCACTTAAGGCCATGCAGGCATTGTAGAGGTCATCACTCAGCCTTGAACCAGTTTACCAGGATATCCTGTGACCAGTTCACATGACATGCCAGGTGTCGAAATTCTTCGGTATACTCAGTCATTGGCCGCTGTCACTGCTTCACAAATTTAATGTGAGGATGTCCCCAAAAATCGTCGCATTGCCATCATGAAACAGTTGAAGTCCCGCAGTTCTGGCATCATGTAAGGTCACCATCCATCTGGCAGTGGCTCCTTCCAGGACTAGGGTAACCACTCGCACTCAGGATCCTTGGGTTTGAAAATCATGCCTGTATTCTTGCATGTAGGTGAGCACATGTGACATAAAGAATCCCAATTTTTTCGGGTTCCCATCAAACTTCACCCCAAGGGAAGTAGTTTTTTCTTTCTAATTGCAGGTTTCGGGGTTGGTTGGGAGCACACCCCAATCCACACACCAACTGGGGGGGAGGGTTTGCTGGGTCCCTTGCTGTTGCTGCTGTGCCATCTGCTTGATCAGTAGGGGCCAGAGGGGGGTTAGTCCCCCTGACATCATCCGTGGCTGCTGCCCTTCCAATGTTTCTTGGCTGCCATTCTGGCTCCCTCTGGATGTTGAGATTTTCCAAAATCTCCATCACCAACTGGATTACATGTCTCTTCAGATGATCCTCTCTCAACGAGGCTTCATTTAGCTCCTCCTGGTCAGAGGGGGCTTCTAGCTCCAATTTCCACCCTGGTTTTTGGTTACCACAGGTGATGGTGACTCCTCTCGTCCTCCCATCCAGGCCATCTTTCATCCCAATGCCAATTGACCAGCGTGGACTTTTGGGGTCTTCCAGGTTCATCTCATCCTCTCTGACAGGGTACATGGAACAGGCCTACAGTTGGGGGAGGGGTTGATGTCTCACTCCAGCATTCAGCTTCCCCTTGCTCACTGTTGTTCTCAGACATGGTTTGCAGGGTCCCCTCAGTAGAACAAATATTGCTTCTCCAGGCTGACCTTTTTGCAGAGATGTTGCTTTATGTAAGGGCTCCTTTGCTAACTTAAGAAAGTGAAGACTCTTTAAATGGAGTATTTCAAAAGGAACCTTTTATTAAGTAGCATGGCAACCATTGAATTCAAAGCAACATCCCCAATGCAATGCAAGTAGAATTAAAGCAGTAGAGACCCCTCCCATTAGTTAGAATGCAGATTTTAGCCAATACACAAGTGTGAAGATGTTTCTTTTATCAACTGCCCTGAGAGCTGAATAAACATACATTCCCATGGCTATTTTCCGTTAGATATTAAAGTGAAACGTCCCACATGGCCATCATAAACATTTCTCCAAAAGGTGAGGGGATCTCAAGGCACTTCAGCACCAGGAAACCAGTTGTAAAACATCAGTTGTCACAGGCACTGCTAATAAATCGACTCCAAGGCCCCCCTCCTCCCAACTGAATGGCAGTATCACTTTTAGGAATCTGACATGCATGCTGAGATCAAATCCTGCTGTTCATAGCAATAGAGACATTCTTATTATCATAGTCAGATTTAGTGAGATGGAGAAAACTCTGGAAACCAGTATCCTTCAGCATGCTGAGTGAATAGTCATCCAAAACCATCATCTGAGTAGGTGACCTCCTGTGATTTCATGCCATGCTGCCTTTTGCCCACTGACTGCTGTTTCCTCTAATGCTGGAGCATCTGCCTGTGCTATATAACAGGTGTTTATGCCTCGATTTGCTTAGAGCTGCTAACAGTTTTGACATTACCAATATTGCCTCCCATATTTATAAGACAGATTTTTGTTTGACATGATGCGGCTCTTCTGGGACAGTACAAAGCATTCCTCACTTTATGCAGCAAATGTTCTCATCAAATCAGAGGGCCAGATTAGATTCCACTGCGTTAAACCCTGTTAAATCCTAATCGTTTTCCATGTTCCATCTCAAGCAATCATATATGTATAACGGATAGTCCTTAAAATTCTTTAAGCAGCAACTATGAAACTTTTTTTTATCCCAAACTGATGTCTAGCTTCAATTTCTAAACTGTTAGCTCTCTTATGAGATGCTGATCTTTGTAAGAGGACATTTATATAAATTTTAAGGTCAAAGAGCAATACCCCTGGGAAACAATTGATATGAAAAGAAGGAAAAATAAATTTCTCAAGCTATTAAACTAAGTTAATCACTTGATATTTTTATACACACACACACACACACACACATGTTGTATTTGTGCTGATAAATAAATAAAGAGAGGGCATATCAGGGGTTGTAACACAAATACATATCTATGGGGGTGTCACCTACTATAACCCCAAAACAACAACAGTGGTAGAACAGAATTTAGCCACATCTAGCTGGCGATGTCTGAGGATAAATCAGCTCATAAGAGAGTCATGTTCTCTATATCCAGCCAACCGAGGCAATTGGATAAAAAGGGCATTATTAAATATGTGCACCAAGATGTACAGAATGGGCAGTGCAGTAATGCATACATAACTATCTCAATTTCCCCCATCAGGCGCAGGCATAAACACTCTTGCATTGGAATGCTATTATATCTCCCTGCCATTAACATGGATGGTGGAGCATTAAATCTGCCCAAAGAATAGGCTGTCCTAGCATATGATGTTAACTAAACAGGAAGCTGGGGTGAAAGGTCCCACAGACAGAACCCATCACCATAATAAGGTGGGTTGGACTCAGATTTTTCTGAGATCAGTGTCAAATCCACATAGCCTCAACCACTTTTTCCCCTCTTAGAGCACAGAGAGATTAAATATTGGGCTGAATCCACAATGAATAGTCATTTCAATATCCTTCTAACACCTTGCAGGTAAGGGGAAAAGAATTTTTAGTCAAAATTTTGAAGAACAATGCTGCAAGTGAATCTGTGAAGAAGCCGGTCTGCATTCCAGGTACAGGTACAATAATGTATTGAAAACCCTCCAAGGAAGTCAGAGCATGGCTATTGACATTTAGACTGTACTGCTGCAAATACCATACAACAGTGAGAACCATATTGGTGTAGTGGTTAAAGCATTAGACTATAAACTGGGAGATTTTGAGTTTTAGTACTGCCATAGGTACAAAGCTAGCTGGATGAGCGCTCTCTCTCTCTCTCTCTCTCTCTCTCTCTCTCTCTCTCTCTCTCTCTCTCTCTCTCTCTCTCTCTCCCTCCCTCCCTCCCTCCCTCCCTCCCTCTCTCTCTCTCTCTCTCCCTCCCTTCCCCCCTCTCTCTCCACACAAAGACAAACCACTTCCAAAATCATGCCAAGAAGTCTTTTTCAAACAGTTTCCAGGAGTCAACCCTGACTCAAAGGCACATGCAAGCACAAGCAAGATCTAGCAACAGGAATAATGTTACCATTGTGCCGCTACCCTATTTCAGAACAGAATTAACACTTATTGGGATTAATCAGTGATAGCTCTTATCTCAACTGCAGAAAATTGGAAAGTTGCTATCACATTTTAAAATTTCTCAGTTTGCCCTTAATCTTCCACAAATGATCTGCTTGGGACTTGGGCAGCATACACATTTAATAATAAATAATTTACTGTTAGTGAAGACCCACATTTTTGTTTTGATATTTCCTCTCTATAATATGAAGAATGAATTTAAATGTTCCATCTTATTTCCAACTGCATTGTTTGGATGGCTGCATCATTGGCATATAGAAAGGCTGAGGCAGGTTTATTTGGCAGGATTGCTGGGTGTAAAAGCTTGTGCTATAAAACTCAGGTAAGTGTAGTGGATTGGGAAAAGGCAGGACAGAGTATAACTTTTGTTTTATTTCTATATGAATGGTACCTGAGGCAGTAAAAACAATCCTGATCCAAGCAAAATAACAGGTGGACAAATAAATTCTCAAGTACTGCATCTAACCTGCATTGAGATACGTTCATGTCATATTGTAGGAAGTAGTCATACATGTTAGTTTTGCCTCCAAAGTCCATTATTGGAGATTGAATCAAACACTACCATCAAATACATTAAAGCAATATAAAGAATACCAGGGGCAATTAGAGTACTAAAAGTACGTTAGTAGAGTACTTAAAGTACTAAAAGTATTCTAATAATTATACACTGCTCAAGTGTTGAGCCTCCTGTTCAAAATCAGATTGCTTGTCAGCCAGTGCATTGTTCTGCACCAGCAAGTAAAAAAAATTCCAATAAATATGCCTGGTGTACAATTTACTGATTATACTTAGTAGAGTAATTAGCTGGAAATTTGTCAGATCGGTTTTGTCTCCCTTCTTCTAAATTGGCATTGTAATTGACCAACTCTAATGCCTTGGAGGTCTGTAGGAAGTGATCAATAGGAGTAAATAAAGATTCCAGTATAGGAGCCCACCTTTCAGAATTTACCTGATGTAATTCAGCTGGAAACAAATCTACCTCAGTGTCTTTGTCATTTTTTTCAACTGCAGAATACGTCTGGAGTGTTCAGGAGGCAATATGGAATATATTCCACACTAAATTCAAGAAAGTTGGAATCACTTGTGTGTTCACTAAGACAGACATAAAATTCTCAACCCATACCTTTTCTGATATTGTTCTATCGAAGCCAAAAGTAGCTTTTGGAGGGGGAAAAAATCCAATTTACAGCACACATTCTGTCCTTGACCATTTCAGCTAGTTATTTTAATTGTCCAGTTGAGATCCCCCCCCCCATTTCTAATAAATGAAATGAAGACCTTTTTTAGATCCTAACCCTAACCCTAACCTTTTTACAAATTCAGCCTTGTTATCAAGACATTTTGAGTTAAATCAAAAATTAGATTTAAACTTACCGGTAGTGCCAGAATTCTTAATTGGCATTTGGGCTATGAGTCTCTCCTGAATAATATTCATTTGTTTATTCATATTCCTTTTTTGTTGGAAAACAAACAGCGCCTCCGTAATATACTTCTCAACACACACAAAAAGCATCCTATCATAATAGTGAGAAGCTATAAGTGGGCTTTTTTAAATGCTTCAATAAATTGTTTCAATTTATTGACAGGATATAATTCATTCATTCATTCATTCATTCATTTTCATTTATTAGATTTATAAACCGCCCCCTCTCCCCGAGGGGACTCGGGGTGGTGTAAAGACAGAAATAAAATGCACTATAAACAACAGAAATACAAAACCCCAGAAAAACAAATTAAACAAAAAGTCTGTACAATGATCATGAAATTAGCTAATAATTAAAACCAAATAAAATACCCCAAAATTTAAAATTTAAAATACCGGCCAGGAAGGTCGGGGATTAGATTATGATTATGATTGGGCCAGGCCAGCTAATTGGAACAGGTGGGTCTTGAGTTTCTTACGGAAGGAGCGGAGATCAGCAGTAATTCTAATATCAGGGGGGGAGGTCGTTCCAGAGGGTTGGGCCCATCACAGAGAAGGCCCTACTCCTGGGCACCGCCCGCCAGCATTGCTTAGCGGATGGTACCCGGAGGAGTCCCTCTCTGTGAGAGCGAATTGGTCGCAGGGACCTGTGGGGTAGGATGCGATCCCGCAGATAACTAGGTCCTGAGCCATGGAGCGCTTTAAAAGTGATAATCAACACCTTGAAACGCACCCGAAAAGCCACAGGTAGCCAGTGCAGCTCACGCAGGAGCGGTGTTATATGGGAGTACCTAGTACTCCCCATAATTGCCCACGCGGCTGCATTCTGGACCAGCTGCAGCTTTCGGGTGCATCTCAAGGGGAGCCCCATGTAGAGAGCATTGCAGTAATTGATTCTATAGAAGCAGACTTTCTGTAATATAGAAAATACCTTTTCCATCCAGACTTTATGTCCGCGATCAAGCCTAGAACTTCTTCATATATGAGGCACCACTGGCAGTATTTTTTCCAAACGTAAATTCTGAAACAATGTGGCCTCTAGCAAAACACAATATCTGCTTTATAATTTATTATTTACATCAGTTTATGAATTGATTTTAAAACCCTTGCCCTTTAACCATTTATTTTAAAGATGGGAATGGTAGAATGGAGAAAGAAAAATTTAATATAAAACCTGGAGAGGGGAAAGGGTGAGGATTATTGAATCAAGGAATGAACTAAGTTTTATACGCATTTCCCAGAAACTCCAGTTGCAAATTGTGATTTTTCACTTAGGGAAAGCAGAGATTTAAAGTTTGTTGATGGAACCAAGGATACTTTTTTGCTTATGCGTGTCTTTAAATAAAAGTATTACTTCTGAATTATTATCACTATGAGGGGGGAAGGGAGCTTCCTTGCATTAGTAAATTTGCTAAATTTGTGTCCCTGAACTGGGAAAATAAAGCTGCTTGAGTGTTCTGATAAAAGTTGGATGAAATTGCTTGTTACGGTCCTCTGAGTGAATAACGAAACCTTTCCACACTGGAGAGAAGTCGTTACAGGTAATCCTCAACTTATGATCAGAATTGAGCCCAAAATTTATGTTCTTAATCAACACAGATGTTAAGTGAATTTTGTCCCATTTTATGTCCTTGCTTGCTGTAGCTATTAAATGAATCACTGCAGTTCTTAAATTAGTAACATGGTTCTTAAGTGAATCTGAACTTTGCTGGTCAGAGGATCACAAAGTTGATCAGCCAGGACACTGTAACCATCATAAATACATACCAGTTGCCAAGTGTCCCAATTTTGATCATATGACCACAGGAATGCTGCAATGATCATATGTGCGAAAAACGGTCATAATTCACTTTTTAAGGTGCTGTTGTACCTTTGAACTGTCACTAAACAAATGATTGTAAGTTGAGGAACACATGTACATTATTGGGTGGTGTCAGCCTCTGTTTTGCTTGCTATGCTTGCTTGCTATCGGTTAGGAACAGGGGGGGTGCATAGTATTAGGGAAGGGAATTATATTGTACTGGAGGAGTCTTGTTCTCACCATCTTCTGCGCATGCTGGTGACTGATGTTTGGACTTGGTCAAGGCCAACCTTTCCGCATACCAACTTGATGAGGCTGTTTGAAGATGCACCCCACACGACACCTTAGGGAGTTGCAGATTGGACAATGGGTTGGAGAATTGGGGGGAGGGTGCTGGGTAAGCGTTTGATATGTATATGTTCCCGCCTTTCTGGCTCAGATCTTGCTTTCCTTTAGCTGTTTTCACTTCATATCTAATAAAAGTACTTTATCTCTATTAAAATGGAGTTGAGATTTTCCTTTCTTGGATATTGAAGGAGGCATGCTTGACAGGTGGTCTTGCCTCTTTCCATCAGCTCCTTGAATCAAATTACATATGCATTTCCTATTTCAAGTAGCAAATGAAAATGAAAATAAATATTTGTTTTAAAACTCCTTTTATTTTTTCCTGGTGGTCCTCTCCACTTTTTCAAAAGTGGACCCTATTTCTAGAAGGTCAATGAGGCTCTCGGCCCCATCAAAGCATTCCATAGGTGGTACAATTGGCTAGAAACTAGATACAAAATTAATACATAAGGAGTACCTAGGAACAACAGCAAAGTGAAAAACTGTATATCCATGTAAACATAGCAAATAACGCTAAAAGTTAAAGGTATTATGTGTATCTCCAACTAGAACAATAAAAACAAAATACGTAGACGTACTTGACCTCAAGTTAAACAGAAAGAAACTCAGGACAGATTAAAATATTTGCTTAAAAAAAATCTGCCTTGATTTGTTCTCAGTTTGAAAAGGTTCAGGTTTTAGGGCTCTTGAAAATCTGCCTATCAAACCTAAAGCCTAAATACATTTTTTAAAAGTTATCTGGTGTCATTAGCTTCTCTTTTACTTTGATGCCCTTTTCTTAAGGAGATATAGTTCAAGGGAATGTAAGTAACTGCTGCTTTCTCTTCCTGAGAAGCTGTAACCCTCTGCAAATATGGCATTCTGACATCAAGTTTTCTTTTTTTCTTTTGGATACTATGGATGGTTTTAAAGATAAACCCACTGGATTCTTTAAAGATATCCATAAAGGCAAAGGGATGTGTACTATATCTTCAGAAGGCTTCTCCAGAAAGATACTTCAGAATCACACTTTAACCTCAAGTTATTGAGGGCTCAAGTAGTGAAGTGATTGAAGGCTACAAAGATATTTCAATATTGTGAAAATTATCTAATATTTCTCTGTGTGGATCTTGTGATTGAGAAGGTCGCTTTAAAAGGATGATGCTTCATGATCTAAAGACTTAGGATGGATTTTGTTAAACCTCTGCATATGTTCATATATCTCCCCTTCTCATATTCAGCCACTTGCCGGTTTTATGGATTACACCACAGTTTTGATTTTGCAGGTTTTCTATTTAAGATGTAAGTTATTTGTTTCCAATTGTATTCCAATATCTTAACACAAATATTAAAGTCATTGTGGGCTTTTGCTATATTGGTTCATTTCAAGGATAGTGCAGTCAATTTTGATAGAGAAAGTACTGCAGATCCATTTCTCTGTAATTGAATATTCAAAAACAACATTTATAAGATTTCAACTATCAAAGCTCTCATTGTCTCTGAAATTAAAAAGTTTACGGTATTTATATTTTCCATCTCTTCAGTCTCTATGACTAGAAAAATCATAGGGTTCCTTTCTTTCTTTCTTTCTTTTTTTTTGGGGGGGAGTATTGCTTGATGTAGCCTTTTCTTTTCTCCTGGACATTTATTGATTTTAAATGGTTTTCCAATTTGTTCTCACCCTTTGCATAGATCATTAAGATACATTAATTGTTTGATCTTTTTTTGCCACTTGCCCAAATTGTAGACTCCAGGTGGCATGCTACAAAGTGAAATATAGAATAAAAACAAAAATAAAGACACAATGCAATTAATAGAAACTGGTCCCAGAAATATTCAATTCTGTTTAAAAGCACCATGGAAAAGTGTTGCTTTACAAATGCCAGGAGGGAAAGGACAACTCAAATCTCCAGGGGCCTGGAGTTCCAAAACAGAGAGTCTGCAACTGCACCTCAGATAAAAGATGTGGTGGAATGCAGTTCACAGTCTCAGGAGGGAGGAGGGTCTTTCTCAAGGAGCAAAGAGGCAAATTAGCT
This sequence comes from Natrix helvetica, assembly GCF_964273705.1. Lineage (NCBI taxonomy): Eukaryota > Metazoa > Chordata > Lepidosauria > Squamata > Natricidae > Natrix > Natrix helvetica. Next base: position 111,863,282 of record NC_138552.1, on the reverse strand, counting down.
TGGAATCTTTGGTACGCAGGAAGAGAACCGAGACAGACCCTCCTTAATCTTTCACCAGGTTATCTAATGGATATGCTGATTAATGTTTTAGTCTGACATCCTTCACATCTATAGGTGAACATTAATAAAGAAACTTCTCCAAAGTTACTTCTAGTGTGATTCTTAATTCCTTCTGCCTGACAAATAGGGACTTTCTCATTTCTTGCCAGATAGGAACATTCAACATTGGTGATGTGCTGCCTGATCTAATCTAGTCCTTCACTCTACAATGCTTTGTGGATTATGAGCAGCATTTTGAATGGAGAGAGAACAACATATATTGATTACACTGAGCCCAGAAGCCATTGTTAACCACAGCAGTGACTTGAAGAGTGGTGTAATTCTTCTGTAACATGATTGTCCTGTCAAAAATTCCACTGCTGCATTTTAGACCAGTTGCTTCTTCTTGGTTGTTTCCAAGGGGGATCCTGCATAGAGCTTGGCACCTCCAGCCCAACTGAGCACTGATCAAAACATGAATTACCACAAGCAAAGTATCATGTTCCATCTGGTTCATAACTGGCACATAAAATGAACCTGGGAAAGGCTACTTGAGCTTGACCTCAACTTGTAGCTTAAGCAATAGCCATGAGTCAAGAAAGCCCACCAGGGAGAGGAGGAGCCAGTGTCGCGACGATATGGTTGTGTGGTCTCAATGCTCTGAGACCACTGGGTGGGCCAAATGGACCTAAACCATCCTGAAGAGACGGTGAACACACGTCTTGCTGATCTTGGGGATATCGCAAAATCCATGAAAGAAGCAAGAGAAGTTCTTCAAGCCGGTGACAAAAAATCCAGCCAAGGCTGACGAAGTCGGGGCGGCTCCAAAATGGAAGGATATGGAAAGATGAAGTGGCTGGCTGGGGAATTCTGGGAGTTGAAGTCCACAAGTCTTAAAGTTCCCAAGTTTGGACACCCCTGGTCTAGGGTCTTCAGTGACTTGGATGCCACCATCTTCTAAATTACCTTGTCTCAAAATGGAAGGTTTCCTTTCCTTTCTCCCTCTTTTCTATTTCTTTTTCTTTTTCTGTTTCCCTATTCCCTATTCTTTTTTATTTTCTTTGTTTTTTTGATGTGTGTTTTTTTTATCCTGTTAAAAATCCTTCAGTAAGAAATCAAAGATCAAAAGAGAAGATTTGAGATTGAAGAAAAGTTGTTAAATAGCTCTGAGGAAGTGTATTTTTCAAGAAATGGCATATAATCAGTTGTTTTAAAATATATGGGATAACCGCCTCTCGCAAAGAAATGTTAACAGTTTCTCATATCCAGCTGCTGATCCCTTCCTCCATTTAAATCATGCTTTTAAATGAACACTACATTTTTCAATTTATCATTCTTGTTCCTCACAATATTTTAAAGAGAAGAGCAGGACAAAAAAATTGACATAGACAGCAGCTCTTCAGGATCTGGTAAAGATTTTTGAGTCCTGCCTGGAGGGGCCAAGAAAGAACATACGACATTTTCAAAGCAAGCACTCCAACACTGTGAGCAAATCCACATGACTTTCTTGCCCTGACACAGGAATGGCCAAATAATCATTTCCTGAGGCACATCTCTGCATTCTTTAATTTTCATGTCCTCCTTCAATTAAAGCATTTCAGAGATGGCTTGTGGTGCTATGCTTTGGAGTGGTTTTCCTTGTAGGCAATGTAGGACACATTACTGTAATGTGTATTGGGATGGCAATTTGAAGAAAAGTGCCACTAGCTGGCCATCTTGTAGCCTCAAGTGATTTTCCTTGTTTCCTGTAGGATTACTTCATTCAGTATGGTTGCTAATCTTTTAACATGCCTCTCAATCCTCCGGAGAGGTGAGAGTCACAGATCTGCCTCTCTGAACTAATCCCATGGTATGTTAGAGATATTATCTAACCTCTGTTGTGGAGTGGAAGAAACAGGAATAGATGGGGCTTTGTTGAAAACTTTCTTGGAGGAGGTCAGGAAGGAACTTGTTCCATTGATATGTATTCTGGGGAACTTGGAGAAGGAATCCACAATTTTCCACTGAGGAAAGCATTGTGGACTGGGGCTATAAAAATGCTCATATACATGCACAAACACATGCTTGCAGAAAAATACTAAAAGCAGATGTTCTTCATTGTACAATATTGCATCTTCTAATGATTTACATTTTACATTTTCTCCTTTATTTTATTATCCACTAGCTGATAACCAGTGTTGTCCAGGTATTTATTTATAGGGGGGAAATGACCAGACCAAATGTGATTTCTAATGTTGGATTTTCCCCCTTACCAGAGGGAGCCATTACCATGGCAACTCCATTACTCTATACAGTAGAAGCCATTTTATGGCAGTACAGTAGAAGCCATTTTATGGCACATCAGGCTGTATATTAACAGAATACACCCCCCAAGGGGTGTTAGGGGTGTCTTACCCTTACAGTATTTTTTTCCAGAGAGTAAGTCATCTGTGTACCAAGTTTGGTTGAAATTGCTCAAGGCGTTCCAGAATAATGCTGGAACACACACACACACACAGAGACACACACACAGAGCCATATATATATATATATATATATATATATATATATATATATATATATATATATATATATATATATATGAGAAGATAGATTAAGATTACATAGGATCACTTTGATTTTTCTCTGTGAGGTATCTCACTATGTAGAGGCAATCTGTTTGTTTAAGCAAGAAAATGATGTAATTTTATAGGATGCTTTGTCCCAGGATTTACTCTGCTACATGGAGCAAAGACATGCCTGATGCCTCTGGTTGCTTTGACCAATATTTGAAGCAACACAATTGCCTTGCTCATAGAAGCAAGGATGCCACGTTGTTTTACACAGCAGCTTCAAGGAAGTGCTTCTCTTGAGACTTCATAAAAAAGATGTATCTGCTGAAAATTTGCACATTCTCTATCTGCTGTGGACTGAAAATTCACGTTCATATTTTTCAGGTACTTTATTTTATATATATATATATCTTGGCAGAGGCAGAAACATTCAAAAGACTCTAAGTACAAAGAATTTTGGTGCGTGTGGAACAGCTGTTGTGGAGGAGGCAAGCTCAACAAATTCAACATGGAAGATGTAACAGGGCATTTACAAAAAAGATGCTTGAAGAAATAGTGGTTCCAGAAAGAGTTCAGCAATAGCAGTCTAGCAACAGCAGTAATAAGCAAGGCCAGAGAGAGGAGCAATGATCTCATGGAAGCCAAACAGAGTGGCAAATACTGAAGCAGTGGGGAAAACCAGCAGGGGCAACAATGAACTATATAGCAGAGGATCAGTTGCAAGTGTGACTCCTCTTCGATTGTCTGCAATCTTCTCTGGCTTGCCATAACCTCCTTTTTCCAGATTGGAATCTCAGTAGTTCCAGTAATACTTTGCAGGGGTGTTTGGAAATCTTTTCCTAGCGTCCTTCAAATGGCTTCCCCATCATGAAATAACACTGCAAAATCCCAAAAGTATATAAAAGTGGAGACAAGCCACAAGCATTTGTGAGCTGTTTGAAATCAGGAAAGCATCACCTTAAGGCACCGGAACTTGCATGCACACAGACCTTCAGTCACGTCCTAAGTAGTAGCTCCATCTTGTAGTACTTAAATATGAATAGGAAATATTAACATAATATAATAACATGATAGAACAATAATTTTATATCTGGAAATAAAACAGTGGTTTTGTTTTTTGTTTTTAAAATGTTTATCTGAGTTCAATGAAAATTTATTTCTTGTTTTTTCTTGACCTACAGATTTCTCGTTTAATGTATACTTTTTAATTTTAGAAATGTGTAGGATAGTTCAACTCTGCAACAGCTTTTGGCAATGTATTGTAAAAACAATCATACAATAAAAATAAAACAAAAAAACCAAAAAAATCCCATCAAAATACTGGAAGGAAAACAACTTATTTTTTTAAAAAACCAAACAGAATTCACTACCACTCTAAACCAAGGCCTGGGGAAAAAATCAGATTTTCAGAGCTGATCTGAACATGGCATAGGTAAGTGCCAGAGGCATCTCAAGGGATAACAGTCTTCCAGCATGCAGGTGCAGTGACAGAAACTAGAGTTACATTATCTTGTTTGCAGGACAGTAGAAGGCCTTCCTTGTTTTTCCATTACTAAATCGGGTAATCTCAAATCTGATATATACAGGTGAAACTCAAAAAATTAGAATATCGTGCAAAAGTTCATTTATTCCAGTAATGCAACTTAAAAGGTGACACTAACATACGAGATAGAGTCATTACATGCAAAGCAAGATAGTTCAAGTCGTGATTTGTCATATTTGTGATGATTATGGCTTACAGCTCATGAAAATCCTAAATCCATAATCTCAGAAAATTGGAATATTGTGAAAAGGTGCAATATTCTAGGCTCAAAGTGTCCCACTCTAATCAGCTAATTAAGCTATAACACCTGCAAAGGGTTCCTGAGCCTTTAAATGGTCTCTCAGTCTGGTTCAGTAGGAATCACAATTATGGGAAAGACTGCTGACCTGACAGTTGTGCAGAAAACCATCATTGACACCCTCCATAAGGAGGGAAAGCCTCAAAAGGTCATTGCAAAAGAAGTTGGATGTTCCCAAAGTGCTGTATCGAAGCACATTAATAGGAAGTTATGTGGAAGAGAAAAGTGTGGGAAAAAAGGGTGCACAAGCAACAGGGATGACCGCAGCCTGGAGAGGATTGTCAGGAAAAGGCCATTCAAAAGTGTTGGGGACTTTCACAAGGAGTGGACTGAGGCTGGAGTCAGTGCATCAAGAGCCATCACACACAGACGGATCCTGGACACTGAAGTCCAGTGTGAAGTTTCCAGTGTCTGTGTTGATTTGGGGAGCCATGTCATCTGATGGTGTTGGCCCACTGTGCTTCATTAAGTCCAGGGTCAATGCAGCCCTCTACCAGGAGATTTTGGAGCACTTCATGCTTCCTTCCGCAGACGAGCTTTATGGGGATGCCGATTTCATTTTCCAGCAGGACTTGGCACCTGCCCACACTGCCAAAAGCACCAAAACCTGGTTCAATGACCGTGGGATTACTGTGCTTGATTGGCCAGCAAACTCGCCTGACCAGAACTCCACAGAGAATCTATGGGGCATTGTCAAGAGAAAGATGAAAGACATGAGACCGAACAATGCAGAAGAGCTGAAGGCTGCTATTGAAGCATCCTGGTCTTCCATAACACCTCAGCAGTGCCACAGGCTGATAGCTTTCATGCCACGCCGCATTGAGGCAGTAATTGCTGCAAAAGGGGCCCAAACCAAGTACTGAGTACATATGCATGCTTATACTTTTCAGAGGTCCTATATTGTTCTATGTACAATCCTTGTTTTATTGATTGCATGTAATATTCTAATTTTCTGAAATTGTGGATTTGGGGTTCTCATGAGCTATAAGCCATAATCATCACAATTATGACAAATCACAACTTGAATATCTTGCCTTGCATGTAATGAGTCTATCTCATATATTAGTTTCACCTTTTAAGTTGCATTACTCTGTGTGTGTGTGTGTGTGTGTGTGTGTATGTGTATCAAGGTAGTAGATTGCTTCTAGTCCAGTTAGACCTCTTGGACCATAAGGTCTTCTGCGTGATCAACTATGGTATTTTTTCTGAACCACTTGCAAGAGTTGGAGTACAATGGTTTCTCTTCTTCCTCAGTGGGAATTCCATTTGGTGATTTTAAGAGTCAAAAGATCAACTTGGTAGAATACTATAAAGTGCTTCATCCATTCATCCTTGTTGTTTAACAGCTAAAATAAAGGCACTTAGAGACATCACCCATTGCTAAACTGGGTGGTACCATCAAGACAGTAGTGAGATGAACCAAGCTGAAATTGAATCCAAGCAAGATGAAGTTACTTTTGTTCATCAAAATTCTTGGTCGACCATGCCACCATTTGTCAAGGGGGGGGGGACTGCACTGCCCCCAAAGTAGAGGTTTATGATTTGTGAACTTTCTGAATTCATTGTTACTGCTGGATAGGCAGGTGGAGACTATAGGCAGATGACACATTGCGCAGCTTCACCTGGAATACAAGTTGCAATCCTATCTGGAGTGTAATAATTTCACAGTAGTGTCTCATGCCTTTATAATTACATGGTTAGGCTGCTGCAATGGACTTTGTATGGGGCAGTATTTGAAGTTCACTTGGAAAATTAAGATGGTACAAAATGCAGTAGCCTGTTTACTGATAGTTATTATCCATCAGCAATATGCCTATGTTTTATAGACCATGCACTAGTTTCCAACAGGTTGCTATGTGTGATTCAAAGTGCTCGTGTTGACCTATATAAACCGTAATGGTTGGGCTAGAAGTATCTGCAGGACCACTTTCTCCAAAAGAATCAGCCCATCTCATATGTGCATCCTGGGGGAAACTTTCAGGTATATCCTTTTTCTTGAAGTGTAATGATGAGACTAGGAAGTATTGCTTTTTTATTACTGCCCTAACTTTATGGAATAGTATTCCCTTAGAACTGAGGTTTAAGCCATCTGTTAACTTATTCCATAAATTAGTTAAGACAGAGCTCTTTCAAGAAATATTTAATAACTAGCACATTGATATCATCTCCTTTTATTATTATTGGTTTAATGATTTTTTCTGTTGTTATTATTATTATGGTTGTCTGTTTTTAACATGTTTTAAATTATTATTAGTAAATAATTACTGTGGCTGTTTTAGTTGTTTTATTGTTGATTACGATGGATGTTTTAATTGCCATCTTATACACTATCAAGACAGATTTAGCAATCTATAAATAAAATAAATCAGTCGATCAATCAGTGGTGCATTATAGTCTGCTATAGTCTGCCTCAAAATTTGCTGAGGAATGAGAAAATTATAATCCAGAAAAATAATTTGGTGATTAATACTGGTGATTAAATGTTTTATTATCCATTTATTAATGACTGCAGTCCAGCCATCCACTGTTTTGCACAAGTATTTTTAGCAGCTGTTTACTTTGAGGGTGGAGTAGATAATTATGGAGAAAAATTTAACCAAAGTTTAGATCTTTTATTAGATGATAGTGTGATGTGTCTTGCTTCGGCTTACAATCTGTCTGTTAAAAAAAAATATTATTTTGCTTTAGCATCATTTTTAAACAGCAGAATTCTTCCTTGCCTGACCCATTTCTACCATCACCCCTCATTTTTTCTTTAGATTTTGAGGAGAAATAATGTTCTACAAGAAGCTGATAGCTAACCTCAGACAATAACAGATAGAAAAAGATGGTATCAGATCCACAAGTGATGCCAGACAGGAAATTGTAGTCAACTATTAACTGCCAGCAGCAGAAAGAAGGATAACCAAAATGGGGATAAAGACAGGCAGTTGTAATGATATGTACATGCAAGTAGAAAAGATAAAGAATGTGTCAAAGGAATAATAACTGAATATACAGAGAAATTCAGGTAAAGACCCAATAAAAAGATTGGGTTGAAATGTGTCATATCCTAATGGTGTTAAAAAGAAATGTAAACCCCCTCCCCCACTTGGTTTACCTTGTTCATTTATATGTAAGACAACCTACACTAGAACTATATAAAATTTCTGTATTCACTAAATTGAACTTAATTCCCTTTATGTAGTACAACACATTATTATTATAGCCAGAAGCTCCCCAGATAAGCTTTTGCAAACAATAATATGAAATCAGCAAATTATTGACTTGTTTATATAGCAGGGCATGCTATATAAACAAGGTAAGAATCAGATTACTGTCAATCACCAAGGGACAAAAGCTAGCATAGATATGTAGTTTGTTGAATTCTATATAGAGTGGAGCGAAATTTTGCCCTATTAGACATGACAAAATCATTCTAGTCTAAATAGCTTGGGAATTCCAGCAAATAGAGTGATTTTTACTTTCTGCAGGACTCTTTGTAATAAGTACAGAATAACAAAATGCACATAACTTTCTTTACCAATCACGAACCACCAGAACAGAAGTGGTCCTTCTATGGGACATTTCTAAATCTGCCTTATAATATTGCACATGGAAGTACATCAAATCTTGCTTTTGTAATGTTCTCATGTATTTTAGGAGAGGAGTTATCACACCACTTCCCTCCAGAGACAGATTTATTCCATTATTTCACTATCTAATTTCTGTTGGTGCAGACATTTGTATATCACATGAGCACTGATAGTCCAGTTATGCAACTATTTATAGATAGGGAGTCCATTCAGAACCACAGATTTAACACATATTATCACTCCAACACTATAAGTCCTGAATAACAATGTCTTCTGCTCATAATTGAATCTTTTTACAACTGGCAGTGAATTCATTCAAAATTAATTCATATGTTGATAAATTCCAAATTTCTGCTGCGTAATTCAATATCTCATTGATATTAAAAAAACAAAAAAACAAAAAGGACCTGAGAAGTATCAAGTTCCCCAGAAAGAAAAAAAAATTGAAAACAATTTGGAAAGAACAGAAGCAACAAAACATATATAGATGAAGATTAACCAGGTGGGAGCCCACATACTGTATACAGTTCCCCAACACTTTATTTTCAGCCCGGCATAAAATCCTTTCAGAGGAATGAATAAAATGAACTGAAATTAGGACTATTCTTGCTATTTTTACCTGGGAAATTTGGAGTTTTGAAGAGGCAAAATAGATACCTTAAACTTTGTCATTAGAAACAGGGAATAAGTTAATGCAAGAACTAGAAAAATATGGAGATGTGGCAGGACTAAAAATTAACAGAGAAAAGACTAAAATTTCCCTTAAAAATTACACAGTAAGATGTTTGGAATATAAATTATAAATTAACGAGATCAGCAACACTGAAAGAAAATATATATAAAATGTTTTATCGTTGGCACCTACCACCAACAAGATTAGCAAAAATGTACCCAACACTGAAACCAATATGTTGGAAATGCAAAAAAGAACAAGGGACATACTACCACATGTGGTGGACCTGCCCGCAATCGCAAAAATACTGGAAAAGAATCTGGAAGTGGGCACAAGAAATTATGGGGGAACAAATAAAGTATAAGCCTGAAACCTTTCTACTAGGAATAATTAAAGGGAACTATACAAAAAAAAATCTACTAACACATATATTAACTATAGCTAGAATTGCCTTTGCCCAATGCTGGAAGCAAAATAATACACCGCCAGACGAATTAGTGATAAAGAAAACCTTGGAGTGCGCAGAGATGGACAAACTAACTCAAAAATTAAAGGACAAAGAAGAATCGGAATACTACAAAATTTGGAATAAGTGGTATGAATGGTTGGATAATAAGAAAAACAATTAAGCTGAAAACAATATACATAAATAAACATAGAACTGTATATAAAAATAGGTAAATATGTTAAATATCATAAAAATGTATAGATAAGATGACATAAGGATTGTAATATATGGTAAAGAGAGGAAAACATACACAGATATGACAATGTAACATTGTACAAACTGTTGATATAAAGATTGTGATATGTGATAAAAAGACAAAAACAATAAAAAATTATTACAGAAAAAAAAACTTTGTCAAAAATTATAGCCCACATAGCACCTCTTTAATCACTCAGCCCAACTGGTAAAACAGATGTAAAATGTTCATCCCTGCTCCTGTCCATTTATTTCACAAAACTAACCATGCCCCATGAATTAGAAAATGTGCAATCTCGGGCTAAAAAAAAAAAAGAGGTTGCCCATTTGGGGAAAATCAGTTTTCAGATGAATGGGACTGTTTAATAGACAAATTGAGACATCAGGAATGCAGCCTTGCAGCGCACAGGGCTTGTAGTTTTATTGGAACACTCCCATAGCAGTCCCTGAATTCCAAGAAGCTAATATTTCTTTTAACTAAGACCAATTCTTCTCTGTAGAAAATAGAAGGGCAGGAAGTAACCTGAGATCTATTATGTTATTACTCATGAATATGTATGCAGGCATCATTTTCCTCACACCCAGACCCATTTTAAGCCCCAGTGCTGCAATTCTTAGCCCTTAGTCTGTATCTCACCACCAATGATCGTCTTCTTAAGCAATTCCCCATCCCTCAGAAATGCAATAAGTCTAAATGCTGTCAAGTCATGATTCTTGTCTGACAAACTACAGAAATTTCCAGATCACCAGCAACCCATCTAACATGGAAATACAGACCCTTGCTAATAGTTGGAATAGATTTATGGTTACCACGGTAACCATCAAAGTAAGTCATTCCTGGCAAGGTGACCTCTGTGAATACTGAATTCACCCAAGTGCTTCATAAAAGCACAATTTAAAAGAGTGGGGAGGAAAAGTGGTTATCAGATCTGACTGACAATTATAGCTGCTAATCAGAAAGCAATCATCAGAATTCAATTCAAATGTTTTTAAAGGGCTATTCAAGAAAGCAGAAGTTCTTATGTTTTAGTCTGAATTTTCAAAGCAACTCTCTTTGGAACAACATATCAAAATGTCATGATCAGATTTCTTGCATCCCAAAACAATTTTTAAAGTATACAGCTTTCTGATATCTTACAAGCATCATAGTGTCTTCATAGATTTCTATGCAAATTTATCCAATTTAGAAAGAGGAAAAGAGAGGAGATTTATAGTACTTGTTCCTCTGTATTTCTGGGTGCAATAGCTAGAACATTTGTTTGGCCACATTAAAGCTGAATGATACCAATCTTCCTACCATCCAGCTGATCAGATTTTCCAAACAGAAGGAACAATGCCTCATGGGTCTCCTTAAATGGCTCAGGCAAGAATCAGCTTTTCACATTACAAGGGACAGATTGGTCCTGCTGAGAACAGCTAGCTGGGTGTCCAAATTTCATTAACCTTTCCCTCAAAGACTTCCTTTGCCTTTTTAATAAGAAATGCAAATTGACCACCGCTCTACTGCCAGGCAGCCAGTGTGAGTGTGTCTGTGTGCAGGAGTTAATACCTTGCTTCTTCTGCTACCTTGTATAGCATCAAGCACTTGGTCTGGCACCTGCAGCTTTAAAGGCCTCCTCAATTCCCCACCATGTCCTCCAATCCCCTTTCTCATTCACTGTAACTTCATCAAGATATATAACAAGGTAATGTTCAAAAATCACATTTAATATTCTGGCCTTTAATATATACAGGATCACTGGACAGTGTAAAGGTATATTAGAAAGTTATGATACTTGGTTTGAAAAAAGATGAGGAGTGAAGGAAGTTAATGTAGGTAAAACCATAAAATGAATTTCATGCATCATTAATTCTGATAACTGATTTTATTGCATTGGAAAATTATGATAGCATTCTGCTAAAATACTTAACCTAATTTCGATTTTAGAATACTTTTCTTTGGCAAATCATGGTAAGCAATATTTTTAATCAGTAGAGTGGTGCTAATTTATGTTTCAAATGGTTAGAGAGAGCATCTAATAAAGGCAAGGTTTGGAGGAGGTTGATATTACATTAAAAAAAAAACTTGGGGGCAGACTAGTAAATGCCCATAATCTCATTATTATAGTTACTATATAAAATAAGCTTAAAATGTAACATTGACTATATTTTCTGAAGTGTAATATTTTCCCTGCCTAGAAAAAGCTTCTTTCTAGGAATTGTTTTTAGTAGATCAATGTCATCTAGAGGAAAAGCTAGGTCACTGGGTAAACCGTTATATACTCTGACCTAACTTTTATTAAGATGGCTGAAATATATACCTAGAAAAAAAAGAATATGGAATTGCCTAGAGACCAGGCATTTATTAGTTTACTAAGATTAATGTCTGTCTATCTGTGTGTGTGTGTGTGTGTGTGTGTGTGTGTGTGTGTTGTGTATGTGCCATGAGTCAGTTGATTTCAGAAGTGATTTGCCATTGTCTGCTTTCCAATGGAGGGAGGGAGGGAGGGAGACTGGGCTAAGGCTTTGTGCCCAAGACTGGATTAGAACTCAGTCTCCTGGTTTTTAACCTGTTGTGTTAGCCACTCTATCATTAATTAATATGAAGACATGAAAAATACTTTGCTTATGACCCTGGCAAGCAAAACATATTGCAACAACAGGATGGCTATCAAGGAGAAAAGCAGGGCATTGGTTCAGTGCTGCAAATTGTTACAATGACCTTCCAATTCTTGTGCAACATGGCTTCAAACAAATTATATGCTTCCAGAGATGTTGTGCATTTCAAAAATTGTTTACCCTGTTAAAATGGAATTAACTGACCAGTGCTATTTTCATATTTTTATTTTTTATATGCCACCCATCCCACTATCAAGACAATAGCCTCATTTAAAGTCCATTTGCAGTTACAAAGGCCTGTCAAGCAAAGGAAAACTGGACATCAGGTGAGGTTTCAATTAGTGACCTCTTTGCTTAATGTTCAAGTCCCAATTGTGGCTTCTAAACAAAGACTACCTGTAGATGAAAATATGGAGGCTTTTTTTACAATACAATACAATACAATACAATAGTAGAGTTGGAAGGGACCTTGGAGGTCTTCTAGTCCAACCCCCTGCCTAGGCAGGAAACCCTATACCGTTTCAGACAGATGGCTATCCAACATCTTCTTAAAGACTTCCAGTGTTGGGGCATTCACAACTTTTGGAGGCAAGCTGTTCCACTGATTAATTGTTCTAACTGTCAGGAAATTTCTCCTTTTTTAAAACCCTTTAAACTTTAACTCTGGGTCCTGTAGCAGAAATTTTGTGAAGGTTCATTCCTCTCTTCCTTCTATCTGTTTTTACATGCAATGATTTTTTTCCTTCAGGATCGTCAATGTTATTTCATTTTTCCCCATATACAGAATTCTGTAGCTATCATTAACAGACCTCAGGCCTGGAAGAAAGAAATATGCTGTTTCCAGGCATTACTTCATTAAATATGTTTGTTTGCATGTGTGCTGGGGGGGGGGGGGATGTAATTGCCAGCCTTCCAATTCTCATTCTCTGCAGCTGTGTTGGGATTATAACACCCAGTGTTTTCAGCCAGTGTAAACAATGGAAACCAGCTGTACAACACTTCAAACATTTCTGATAGTCACCAGCTTGATCGGAGATTCCAGGCAAATCCACCTCCATATGTACAACTTGAACCACCAGAATATGCAAGTGTGCTCAGATCAGATGGATTATATTTATTAAGTTCTTTAACAATTCCTGTGTGCAATTCCTAGGACCTTGAGCAACAAGGATTCCTTCAATAAGGTTGAAGATAGAACTTGCTGGATATATTGAGAATCATTTTAAGTCAGATGGAAAGACAACCAGATTAAATAGGTTCCTGATGAATCTAGCAGAGAACTTTTTCTTCCAAAAGATAGAGGTGGGAACCAGAGGGTCAGCTATACTGGAATATTATTCTTACTAACAGGGATGAAATGACAGAAAGAGTTGAAGTTGCCACTTTGTGGGAAAAGTGACCATGTTATACTGGAATTCAATATAACACAGGCACAAGTAACTGAATGAAGCCAAACTAGTATCTTAGACTTTAAGAGAGCTGAGTTCTACAAACTTAGAGAGAGCTTAGGAAGGATTCCATAGATCTCACCCGGATGAGCTAATTCCACTTTATTATAAAAGTACATTGACAGAATCTGTGTTAAATCTGAAAGTACATTTCTTTCTCTCTCGTCCCAGAGAGTTCTGAAGGAACTGGTTGATGTGATATCAGAACCACTGAACAAAATCTTCCAAAGCTCCTAGAACATTGAGGAAAAGAGCTGATGTGGTTCCAATCGTCAAAAAGAGAGAGAAAAATGGATCCAAGAAAGACCAATCTGCCTGACATCAATACTTGAGAAAATCCTGGGAAAGATAACCAAGCAGTGGATTTGTAAGCACCTAGAAATGAGCAAAGCTTTTACTAGAAGCCAACGTGAGTCTGTTAAAAACAGAAGGTCATGTCAGACAATCTTTACTGCTTTCTTTGACTACAGTGACTAAATTGGTGGATTAGGGAAATGCTGCGGACATAGTTTTCTTACACTTCAGTAAGTCATTTGACAAAATTGACCACAGTCTGGTTCTTAATAAAATAGAAAAAATATGGGACACACAGATTTATAGGTCTTGAAGTGCAAAGTTCACATATACATCCTACACATCCAAAGTTATAGAAATACACACTGTTTCATCTAGTCCAATATGGAAAGGGAACATTGAGTTACACAAATGATGAAGCAGTACACAATTATTTTGAAATCAATATCTATACTTCTGTTGAAAACAAGTGTGAGATGAATATGCCCTGAGTTTAAGTACCAGAGGATTATTGTCAGGATAGGATAAATGAACAAAAAATTGTCAAGTAGTTGGCATTGTGACAGTGTTACACTGATAACATTAATGCTTTCAATTTGTTTTTGGTTTTTTTTCAATATCCCTACATTGTGAGATCTCTTGGGAAAGCACTGTTGGATTTATTTTTTCTTGGTGTGGGGAAGAAAGTGATGATCTACTGCAATGCCCTCTACATGGGGCTTCCCTTGGGACGCATCCGGAGACTGCAGCTAGTTCAGAACGCAGCCGCGCGGGTTATTATGGGAAGTACACGTTACTCCCACGTAACACCTCTCCTGCGCGAGCTGCACTGGCTACCTGTGGCCTTTCGGGTGCGTTTCAAGGTATTGATCACCATCTTTAAAGCGCTCCATGGCAGAGGACCTAGTTATCTGCAGGATCGCATCCTTCCACATACGTCCCTGCGACCTATCCGCTCACACAGGGAGGGGCTCCTCCTGGTGCCGTCTGCTAGGCAATGCCAGCGGGCGACACCTAGGAGTAGGTCCTTCTCTGTGATGGGCCCAACCCTCTGGAATGACCTCCCCCCCGACATTCGAACTACCACCGACCTCCGTTCCTTCCGGCAAAAGTTAAAGACTCACCTGTTTCAATCAGCTGGCCTGGCACTTTCTTAGTTTTACCTCCCAGGGATTTATTTTATTTTAGGGTTTGGGGTTTTAATTGTGATGTTTTAAGATTAGAATTATTTATTTCTTAGTACAGCCTATCTCCCCCTCCAAATGTATCTTAAATGTAGCTTAAATGTATTTAATTTTATGACTGGTTTTATTGTATTGACTGTACACCGCCCCGAGTCCCTTTTTGGGAGAGGGGCGGTCTAAAAATCTAAGAAATAAATAAATAAATAAAATGATATATGCTAACCAATAGATGTTGATTTTCAAATAAAAGACTTATGTGAGCTACATAGAAAAATTTTAATTCTATTAACACTCCATCGGTTCCCAGAAGAATAATTGCTCCATCTCAAGCCCCTAAGCTGAAAAATGTTGTTCCCCCCAAATTTCAGAAAATTACTCAGTTCTTCCAGAATCAGAGGGAATTACAACATCAGGATTAAGACGGCCTAAAAGATAATAATATCCCATGTATCGTTTAGGTATTTCTGCAAGGCATAACTGTGGACAAATATAGATTTGTTGAATTTCTGTCTAGACATGTCTGCCTTCCGGAGATATGGGATATAAATTCACCAGGATTAACCCTATTAAATGATTGGGGAATGACTGCCTGCATACATTCCTCCCCAGCCAAACATTGACCTGAAAGATCAGGTCAAAAAAGTGGGTGAAGGGACCTTGTGCTGTAAAACTATCATGATACATGAATCAAATTTCTTCAAATTTTATAGGTTACATGGTTTGAAGTTAAAATGATAACCATTACTGGTAATTGTAAAAGTCAGAAGGAATAACCTTGAGGGACAAAGGAATTGCTGCAACCAAGACAACACTCAGGTAAAGGAAATTTGAATCGGGCTAGAACTGTAACCTGAGAAAACATCTCAGACAAGACCCTAATTCTCACAAAGATAAACAGAGGGAGGGGAAGCACATTCCAACTTGCAAGATTCTATTATTGTAACCTTAGAAATAAAAATAGCATTAGCATGCATGACTTCAGTTTCTGGTCTATCTGAAAGGTTGACACTAATACTCATGTTTTTAAACTTTGGCAAATGGTGTCTGAAAACAAATCTTAAACGGAATGATAGTTTTATTACTGAAGAACATTAACTTCATTGGGATTGTTGTGTTAAGCCCTCTTGTTCATCAAGGCACATCTTATGTCTGGAGGTCTTCTAGTCCAACCCGCTGCTCAGGCAGGAAACCCTACACCACTTTAGACAAATGGTTATCCAACATCTTCTTAAAAACTTCCAGTGTTGCAACATTCACAACTTCTGAAGGCAAGCTCTTCCACTGATTAATTGTTCTAACTGTCAGGAAATTTCTCCTTAGCTCTAAGTTGCTTCTCTTCTTGACCTGTTTTCACCCATTGCTTTTTGTCCTACCCTCAGGTGCTTTGGAGAATAGTTTGACTCCCTCTTCTTTGTGGCAACCCCTGAGATATTGGAATACTGCTATCGTGTCTCCCCTAGTCCTTCTTTTCATTAAACTAGACATACCCAGTTCCTGCAATCGTTCTTCACATGTTTTAGCCTCCAGTCCCCTAATTATCTTTGTTGCTCTTCTCTGCACTCTTTCTAGAGTCTCCACATCTTTTTTACATAGTGGTGACCAAAACTGAATGCAGTATTCCAAGTGTGGCCTTACCAAGGCATTATAAAGTGGTATTAACACTTCACGTGATCTTGATTCTATCCCTCTGTTTATGCAGCCTAGAACTGTGTGGCTTTTTTGGCAGCTGCTGCACATTGCTGGCTCATATTTAAATGGTTGTCCATTAGGACTCCAAGATCCCACTCACAGGTACTACTATTTTGCAAGGTACTACATATACTGTACCTGTGCATTTTGTTTTTCTTGCCTAAAGGTAGAAGCTTACTTTTTTCACCATTGAACTTCATTTTGCTAGCACCCAATGTTCAAATCTCAAGATCCTTCTGTATCTTAAACCCATCTAGAATCTAGAAGGGAAGAATGGTTCCAGCTCTCCCCATGAATGAACTGCCTTTCTCTGGTATAATCAAGTAGCACTGATTAAACTAAACTGTGTCCCCAATGTGCTGTTACTGTTTGTAAGGCTTTAATAAGCTGACAGATGAAGAGGTGATTTGTGTATTGTCATGCTATTAATAAATATAATTCTTAACATATCTACCTTTTCTGTTGTAGGAATTAACATTATCCAATTCTTTTTATCTACCTTTTATACTTCCCCTGAATATTGTACATCAAGTTCAGGAATTCTGTCTGGCAACTAAATTTTGAAAGGGGAAGCAGACTTTTGACAATTTAAATTTCTATTAAAAATCCAAGGCAGTTGCCAGCCAGCTGCTATGGTTAAAATCAGAATTAATAGAGAGGTGTTATTTTTTTCTGCTTACTGGGCAAATTGTACCATGATTCTGCTTTGAAGGTTTAGGTTGCTTCTTTTGCTGGCTTGTCTAGGTGCAGCTATTTTTGGAATTGTCAAAAGAGAAGTCCAGGTCACTTACTCAAAAGGAAAACAAAGTTGAAGAGGAATGCTGGCAGGACATTAATATGGCAATGAAAAGGGTTGTGGCATTTCACCTTCAACCTGATCAGCAAATGGGATCTTACTCCATCTAGTCACTTCATCTATTCACTTCTTTGTAGCACATGTAAATAAGCTGGGAAATAGGTGGGTATAAATATAAGCAGGTGAAAACAAGAGCAAGTTTTCTTCATACTTCCTGTTGTCCTGACACTTCTCTCACTGGCATTCATGTCCTCTCCATAAGATACTAAAGACCCTAACATTTTGTCTTGAAGAAACAACATTCTGATTGATTCTGTACATACAAAAATGCATGAATTATTTCATACAAATACAGCATCACTTGTCTACTACACAGAGAGATACTGTACATCCTTTGATTTTGAAGGTAGAACTTTGCAATAAGAATGATTGAAAATAAATTTTGACTTTCTTAGCTGTTGCATTTTTGTTACAAAATCATCCTATGGATCACACTCACAATGTTGCAGTGAATCATTTTTAAGACTCTTAGGAAGAACAGATATTCTTGGTTGCTTCCAAAGTCTCAGCAGACCCCATAATTCACATGATATTTATCTCTGACCAGCCTTCCAAACATTACACAACCCTTCAAAATACATTCTGACACTTCCCCGAAAGTTGGCATGCAGCAAAAACCTTGCCAATAGTTCCACAACTTCTGCAGAAGTCACACTGTGACTCTGCAGTACACTCAGCAGCTGCAGATGAATGACCGGACAATTCAGCAGAATTCTTGCATGGGTTTTTCTTGTAATGAAGAGCAGTGGGATTCCCACATACACTGGTCAAATATCCTACATCAGCATCACTGTTATACTATAGCAGTAGCATTACTATCAACAACAACATCCATAGCAAAAAGTCAAGAAAATCAAGGTGGTTGGACACATTAGTCTTGCCTCTTTATATATTTATTTGAATTGGATGGGTGAAAATATGTGAATATGAAAGAAATGAGGTACAAAGGAAAATGAGGCATAAATGAGGTACAAAGAAAAAAATTAAGATTGTCACTTCCTGTTAATTCATATTGAGTATCCTTTTGCCATGTTTAGTTAATCCTTGGGTGGGATGTTAGACAGATTTCTGGAATTAAATAATATAGAGTAAGAGAAGTACTTGATCTTTATGTTTACATTCATAATTTTATAATTCATGAATCTGAGAATCACTGTCAAACAGGAAGTCACTGAAACAGACATAGATGATGTCTCATTGATTTCAAAATGCAAAAGTAGTGTTTAGCATTTCAGACACAGGATTTTGTCTACAGAATATCTTTTTTTCCTTTGGAAAAAAAATCTGTGTGCTGAGGACTACAACAGAAATCTTGTCAACAATTAGTTTAAGGATACAATCAAGTTCACATGAAGTATTAGTGCCGCTTTACAAAGTCTTAGTAAGACCTTACTTGGAATACCACATCCAGTTCTGGTCACCATAATATAAAAAAGATGTTGAGACTCTGGAAAGAGTGCAAAGAAGAGCAACAAAGATGATTAAGGGGCTGGAGGCTAAAACATATGAAGAAGGGTTGCATGAATTGGATATGTCTAGTTTAGTGAAAAGAAGGGGGTGATATGAAAGGGGTGATATGAAAGGGTGTTCCAATAATTGAAAATTGCCACAAAGAAGATCAGGTGAACCTATTTTCCAAAGTATCAAGAAACAATGGATGGAAACTAATCAAGGAGAGAAGCAACCTAGAACTAAGGAGAAGTTCTCTGACAGTGATGGATGCCCCATCACTGGAGGATTTTAAGAAGAGACTGGACAGCCATTTGTCTGAAATGTATAGGGTCTCCTGCTGGAGCAGGGAGGTTGAACTAGATGATCTCCAATTCTTTTATTCTATGAAAACCTTTTTGGAGAGATTTCATGCAAATTTAAGAGTTAATATTCTGTCTGGGTTTGCCACATATACACCTCTCCCTTTCCCCAACTTGTTGAATAAAAACCAGGAGAAAGCTCCAGGACCTGAATGGTGCTTTCCTTGCCTTGGACACCCACTGTGTGTAGTTGTAATTCATTTCTTAGACCCACTTGGTTGAAAAAAGGTTTATATTTCATTTGGAAACATAATATCCTTGAAGGAAAAAAGCAAGGAAGCACAATTTTTAGTCTGCTTACTTAGAGCTGAATTTCGTGGTTCTTATAAAGAGGCTTATTACTGAAGCTTTCTAGCCAGATCTTCTGCATATTACTCAGAAGCAAATCCTGCTAAGCTAGGCTCTGGGTGATTTTCTGAATATTTTTGGGAAGATGACAGGCTTCATCAAACACAAACTTATAAATGTCTACTCAGAAGCCAATTACATTATGCGAATTATTTTTCCTGGCAAATAATGTAAAGGTGTAGAACTGTAAAATGAAAAGGGGTCAGGTTTCTGCTCTTTAATTTACCAGACAATTCATTTTTATTACTAGGGGTGTAACTGCCCATGCAAGCTATAGCTTTAACACTGCTGCTGTTGTTGCAAAACTAGGTCCCTGGAGTATCTAGGAGCTGCTTCATAAAGGCTGGAAGAGTTTGTGTTTTGCTCCAGTGCAGAATTCTTCCTGATGTGTTTCAGTAACGGGGAAAGAACAACTTGAATTACAATGATAAGTGGCAGTTTTTTCTTGCTGAATATGAATATGTTTTCAAACAGGATTAAAAATTTTGTCATTAAAAAAAAGTTGGTTTGGGGAAATTAAGGACACTCCAATTGGAAATGTAAAGTTTAAGATTTACACAATGTAACCTGTGAAAACTGTGTTGTACTATGTGTGTGCTATTATACATTTAGAAGAGGTAGACCCTGCCTGACCTCTATTGACATAATTGTTATTATTCTGAACAGCTCCTGCTAGTATAGTATTTGTGCAGCTGAAGCTAAAGAAGTGTACAATCACTTTCCAAAGTCAAAGCTCATGGATTTCTGACTGAGGCACGGTAATATAATTCACAGTACTGTAAACAGATTTTTGCTACTCTGTGTGTAGGCATAAACTGAACAGCTTCAGGAACGTCCACAGTCATGTTTTATGAGCTGTGTTAGCTAATTGACCTGGTCTAGCTACCAATTTATTTTTGGAAAAGACAAGTGAGCCACTGCTGTAACTCATTTCTGCCTCAACCCCCAACAATCTGCTCCACTAGATTCTGAAAGAAGCATCATCATCATTTATATCTCTTCAAAATCTATTCAGCACATCTGTCTCCAAACAATGAACAGTCAGGCATATTTTGTTTTTGTTTTTTTAAGTCAGATTTTAAAGGTACATAGCCTGAAATTTCCTGCACAGTTAATCTCATCAAGAAGTCTTAACATGTCTATAAATGCATTTCATTCTTTTGGATAAGAATAAAGGTTCAGCTGTATATTTTTACATATATGGAAGACATTCTTGCCTGCTAGACAATGAAAGAGCAGAGAGTTTTTCCCATCTGAATCTGGCCATTAAATTATGTTACATTACCCTTGAAGCAAACTGGACCAAATTGGGCATTCTGGAGTTGACATCCAAATTAGATCAGCTGGACTTTGCCTGCATAAAAAATGTGCATGAAAGAGATCTGCATACAATGACTGAATGCAGGTGCAAATCTGCTGTGATGGGTTGAACACCATCAAAACTAAGATGAGGGCATAAATGAAGGCAGGGTTGATTTCCTAGCCATATTCATTACAAAAGGGTCCAACTACACTCTCATTGCCTTCCTTTGCATAGAACTGCTTCTATTTACAGATCGCTGATTATATTGCTCAGGGTAAAATTCTGAATGTCAGTCTCTACCGTTGTAAGAACATCATAAATACCCACACTATTAACATTGTTAAATATTAAAAGTAATATTAAAAGTTCATATTTTCAAAACAGAAATTTCATGCCCATTTCTGTGACACTGAGCAGTGATCTCCTCTAAATGCAACTGCAAGAGGTAGGGGGTCATACTTCCCTGTTGGTTTCAAGTGTGAATGTGTGTGTCTATGTGTAACTGTAGACAGAGGTGGGTTCCAGCAGTCAATATTACCGGTTTGAAAGTGTGCACTTCACATGAGTGCACCTGATGCATGCTTTGCATGCATGCACAGTGCAAAAAAATACTTCTGCGCATGCGCAGAAGCAAAAAAAAAAGATGGTGCCACCGGGAAAACCAGTTCGGGGGCGTGGCAGGCCTGGGTCACTGCCAGTTACAATACAATACAATAGCAGAGTTGGAAGGGACCTTGGAGGTCTTCTAGTCCAACCTCCTGCCTAGGCAGGAAACCCTATACCATTTCAGACAGATGGCTATCCAACATCTTCTTAAAGACTTCCAGTGTTGGGGCATTCACAACTTCTGGAGGCAATCTGTTCCACTGATTAATTGTTCTAACTGTCAGGAAATTTCTCCTCAGTTCTAAGTGGCTTCTCTCCTTGATTAGTTTCCACCCATTGCTTCTTGTTCTACCCTCAGGTGCCTTGGAGAATAGAATCCCTCTTCTTTGTGGCAATCCCTGAGATATTGGAACACTGCTATCATGTCTCCCCTAGTCCTTCTTTTCATTAAAGTAGACATACCCAGTTCCAGCAACCCAGGCCGCTAAATAACTACAGGTTTGGCCGAACCAGTCCGAACTGGCAGGAACCCACCACTGACTGTAGAAGATATCCAGGATTTCCCAAGTCAGGAATACCAATTGTTTAAATAAGCACTGGTCACCTAATACTAGGGTGGTGTGGTGGCTCAGTGGTTAAGACACTGGGCTTGTCAGCTGGAAAGCTGTCATTCCTGGTTCAAACTCCAAGCACCATGCAATGGGGTGAGCTCCCGTCCTTGCCCCAGCTCCTGCTAACCTAGCAGTTCTAAAGCATCAAATGCAAGTAGATAAATAGGTACCACTTCAGTGGGAAGCTTTCCATGACATCATGCTGACCACATGGCCATGGAAATGTCTTCAAACAGTGCTTGCTCAATAGTCTTGAAATGGAGATGAGCACCCCGCTGCCTATAGTTGACTACCTGAATAAAATCCACAGGCACTCCACCTAGTACTAAGCATGAAAAGTGCAAAAGGCAAAGAAAACTTTCAGCGGCAGAACATATAAAGGGTTGCATCTTTATTTTATCAAAGGGAAATCAGTTGTAGGTACTCCCGTTTGGTGTGCCATAAAGATTTTTTAAATTAGCTCTGATGTATCAAGGGCCTGGGAACCTCAATTCAGTTTGAGTCAGATGACAGAAGGAAATAGAAAGATGAAGAAAGGAAAGAGGGTGGAATTAAATACATAATTTAAATCCTAGAGTCACAATTGGGACCAGAATTTCTATTGCCAAGCATGATGTCACATAACCAGATTGTTATTAGCAATAACAATCTCCACAACACCCTGTTGCCATTGTTAACTGAGAATCATAGATTCAAATATCACTTGGTTCCTTCCAGCCCCAAGCCTCGGTTAGGTAAGACATTGCATCTAACTCCACCCAACCAACCACCTCTTCCCATCTTTGCCCTTTTGGCCACTCTTTTGACTTGCAGGGTGGCAAGCAGTCCCAGAACTGCATGGCTCTAGGGTTGGTTGCCATACTGCAGCTCAGGGATTCTTGATGTACCACAGCTCTGGGGCAGTAAAAAGCGTCAGAACCATAGTGCTATGCAAAACCCAGCCCTTTTACAGCACAAAAGCCCAGAATAAAGCAGCCATTCCAGGAAATCCCAGCACTGTGATGCAAAGCTGCCACTTCAGGAAACCCCAATGGCATGGAGCAAAGCCATTTGCCCATCACTACAATCCAAAGCCACTGCCTCAGGAATCCCCAGCTACTCCACCCTAGCTGCCCTCACTACCACCCTGTGAATCATCTCCCCCTACTTACAAAGAAATCACTGTGTGAGGCCTAGAAAGAAAGCCTCATACAGCAGCCAGGCTGGGCATATTTGGTTAGCAGGTAGGAGCAAGAAAACAGAGGAAGTCAGCCAGAGCTGCAGAGTGCAGGCGACTGAAAGGGCATAGATGGGGTGGGATAGGCAGGTGGGGGGACTTGCAATGCTGGTCATAAGGCCATTTGTTCAATAGCTTCAAATGGTCACTGAACAAATGGTTGCAAGTCAAGAAGCATCTGCATTTGGGGAAGAGGCAAAGATAATGGTAGCCTTTATGCTTCCCCCAAAACTGTGTATTGCTCATTCCACTTATTATCCCTGCTCGGCATGCAGGGAGCTGGCCAACTAATAGCCCCACAGCCATACTTGGCACCAGCCGCTCCTGGCCATGAAAATGAATTTTTTAAAGTTATCAGAGTAAAATCCAGATTTTTTTTGATGAGAACACAAAAAGATCAACTCCATATATTGTGTGGTGGAGTGTCCATCAGAAGAGGTGTCAGAAAAGGCAAAACGGCCATCATGGTTATGTGGTGTCCCTTGGCCCTGTTATCTCCACTGCAGTAGAACTAGAATAGTGGAATTACTAAACAAGAATATCGCCAGGAACAAGGAAGGACAAGGATGTGCTCTCCATAGTATAGCTTCCTCCTCTTGCAATAGTCACTCAGACCAAGATTAAGCGCTGTTTCCCAACTAGTATCTGTCCTCTAGACCAATTTGTGCCAGAATTCTGCCTGGAGTTTGATTTACATGTTGATAAAGAGGTACCACAACATTTCTTTTTTTATAAGGTTTTAGTCTGCAGCTGGTTTAGTTCCTAATTCTTACTGCATCAAAGTGCTGTTATTTAGATAGATGTCCTAACAATTGTTTTGAATGTTATGGCTCATGTGAGTATTGAAGCTCTGTCTTTCATTCATGCTCTTAAATCGTATTGTTACATTAATTCCTCGAAGTTGGATTTCATTATTTTGTTCTGCAGCTAGTTATACGTGCATGAAAAATAAAATAAATGCAACTCCATGGCCCGAAGGCTACAGCAATCTATTACTATGGCATGCTCATTTTCCTCCTATAATTGACATAGGCAAGGTATTGTGTATCACAGGTAACTTCCTCTATGTATTATGCCTTTGGTTCCCAACTTTTGTTTTATATCTAATTTTTTTATTCTGTTTTTCATTTAAAGGTATCATACATAGCATCTTCCTTAGAGTAGAACTCTCTTATAAAATATGCCTTCTTGGACTCATGCTTAATAAAGTTTAGTTAGATATGACTAATGAGGTATTTTTATTATTTTTAATTTTGAAGATATTTCACTGGCAATTATTGCTATAAGTTTTATTGCTGAGAATTTTTCTACTATGGTTTGGTAGCTAGTTAATGCTACTTTTATGAACTCTTGTTTTTTTTATTATAATTCATGATATATTAGCAGAATTGTGCAATTTCTTGATTATGATCTTACATAGCTTATTTAATTTCTTTTTAAAAGATTTCCAAATGCAAAACCAATTTCCTTATCTTCATGGTGTTTTTAGCTATTCCATTCTCTGATTCCTGGGCTTAAGGAGAAACTCTATAGATATTCTCAGACATTTTTACTGTTACACATTATAGACAAGAAGTGAAAATACATCCAAATGTGAATATTATCCATTGTTTTCAATGAGACATTACAGATGTCTCTTTCAACAGGGTACAATTTAAATTCCTCCATTTAAGCAGTGACAGCTTTGAACAAGAACTAGCTCATCTAACCACTTCAATTTTTTTTTCCTAATGGAAAAATCAGGATTTTTCATAACGGTGGAAATGATTTTTTCCAATCTATATTGGAAATCAAATGTATCATAATTGGTTTTTTTAGAATTAAACATTTTTGCAGTGCTTTATAATATTAGAAAAAGATATTCTTACCCCAGTCTTACAATAGGGTCTGGTACATCTAAAGTTGAAAACAGAGAAACAGCTTATTTGTCGGTTTGAATCAAGTCAAGAATAACTAATCCTCTTTGCTTTCTTCCACCCTCTGAAAGAGGAAATAGTCAGAAAGATAAATCAGACATTTCCTAGAAACACCACGCTTGGCAAAGTTTGTATCTCAACAGATGTTGAGGTAATTAAAGTTCCCCTTGTCCCTGATCTTTCAGAGGACTGAAGGATGATGTAACCCCCTCACACACCAAAAAAAAAAAAAAAGACCAAGATCTTCTCTATTATTCCAGGACATTGGATAATGTGCTTAAGTTACAAGAAGGCAGATCTTGAATTAATGTTGGAAAAAACTGCTTAAGAACAAGAGTTAGCCAGAGAGGGGTGAATTCTGCCTCACTGGATAAGTTTACACAGAGATGTTGGGCAGCCGTCTCTCTCTGGGTTGCTTGGATTTGGATTCCTACACTGAGCTGGGTACAGTGGCTTAAGTCTCCTTTCCTGATTCTATGCTAATATTATGTGAATTATGTAACATGCATCTGAGCCTTCCCCGCCCCGCACCCCCCATTTATATGGATTGGAGCTATGATATGATGAGAAGTTGGCTTTACACACACACACACACACACACACATCCCAGAGGTGGGATTCAGCCAGTTCAGACCGGTTCAGGCAAATTGGTAGCTCCGACAATCAGTTGAGAGTGAACCAGTTTGCTCTGATGATCCGGTTGGCCCGTCCGCCCCTCCTTGCACTTTACTTATCTATATCCCCTCAGCTCATTAGCATGGCAGAGAGGATTGCTGTACCTCAGCTGTGTTACTCCCCAAGAAGTAAAGTGGAAGGTAAGTTTTGATAAAACTGTGCACGCACGCACAGTGCATGTCAAGCACGGACCCAAGCGAAGTGAACGTACATGCGCAAAACATGCCATCACTGGCAGGATCCCATCACTGACACATACACACAAACACATAATTAAAGAGGAGGAGGAAAAAACTTACTGGTGCCAATGAAATCGTTTTGTCTCTTTTTTAAAGTCCCATTCATTAAGGAACATTTTAACTCCTGTTCCTCCCCATCTACATAAGGACCAGATATCATATGTTCACATTGATTCCTCTTTCACCTCACTTCTGCTTGCTCTGAAGCCCCCCCCCCACACACACACACCAAGATATCAGTTTGAGACACAGAAATGTTCTGTGCAATGGTGGGAAGAGATAGGGGGGAAAATGCATATGGAGCCATAAGAACACAAAAAGAACATGAAGAGTTTTAAACTTTACATGATTGTAGGTTGATCAAACAGTTCAATATTAAAATGAGAAAAGAAGGTAATGTAAGCAAGTATAAAGAGATACACATTGAAGTATGCACAGAGAGAGACACACACACTAGAAAATGGCTGCATCTACAAGCTGATTGGGTGGCTGAGTGAGAAGTCAGTGACCAGGGATCTTGGGTTATGATGGAAAATTCAATAAAACCATTACATCGATGAAACAAGACAGATTTGTCTTTTTGTTATTTCTGAGACTGTGTTGGAAAATCAGGTTCCATATCGGGAATCAATAGGAAAGGAACTGAAAATAAAGCTGCTGAGATTATACTGTTTTTTTTTATATATATTAATTTCAAGTGCAACAAAACTTCAAGGGTTATAGTTTTGGGGAAATTGCAGAAAAAGTGAGCCATAAAAATCAAAAGTTCAGAGCAATTCCCCTAGGATGAAAGGTCATAACATTTGTAGATTTTTTAATGCATAGAAAAAACTCATACGTGATTGTGATCTATAAAATTGTTTGTGTTGTAAAAAATGTGAAGCCAGAGTCACAAAGTGAAGGAAAATAGTGAAGGATTCAGGTGAGATAAAAGGCAATTCTTCTCAACCTTTGGGATTTACGTGTGCGTACGCTCACATTTGCAAAGCAGTAGTGCAGGTAAGTGAATTCCACCTCTGAATGGCTGCCCAGATTTCAGAACTAATGGAACAGTGAGGTTTTGAAAACATCTGGTCAAATTATCAATAACAAAGATTCCAGGTCAACTCTTTACTTAAAATGATTCCAAGGGTGTGTGTGTGTGTGTGTGCATGCGCGCGTGTGTGCATGCATGTGTGTGTGTGTATTTGAGACAGTGGGGTAACCAAATATCATAGCTGAGACATATGGCTCAGACTTTCAAATATTGTTTAAATTTAGTATTTTTGAAGAATTTCTCAGCATGTAGCTGACAACATAATACATCTTTTCTTACAAACACAGCATCACAGTTGATTATGCTTAATTATGAATGTCCTATTCTCTCGTGAACTATATATAAAAGAGTCATCAGTAGTAATGAAAAATTGATTATTCAGTCAGCTGCATAACATTGATTAACATGCTGCATTCAAGAAAGCAATAGGGATGGTGAAATATGGCAGTCTGTTAAAATGGTTAGGATGAAAATATTTGATAGAAATAGATTTACGACATGAACACTATTTTATTCACTAGAAAGTTTCCTGGAAAACATACGGATAAAACTTTGCTCAGAATAACAAAGAAGACCATGAGTTTCTGAATCAAAAGAATTAATGTTATGGCATCTTTAAAACTAATAAATATATTATCACATCTTTCATAGGTCACAATCCAATTATTTATAGGTTAATGTCCAGAGGAAGGCATATCTAATACTCTATGCAGCTTATAGTTACATAATTTACCAGTTGAAGCTCTTTCTTAACCGTTGAACAGCATACTGTTTTCTCTTTTCCCAACTGCACAGATAAAGTAGTGAGATGGAATAATGTAATTTCTACACCAGGAATATGCTGTTCTTTAAGTGGAGAAAGCATGGCTGGCTGGGGAATTCTGGGAGTTGAAGCCCACAAGTCTTCAACGTTGCCAAGGTTGGATATCCCTGAAGTAGATGAAAGCTGGCAGGGCCGCTTCCTGCAATTCCAATGATAAAGATCCAATCCAGGGATTAGCACAGCTCCATCCCAGGTAACATAATATACCAAGGCTGTAGGAAAGAGGGGGGGGATCAATCTCTTGTATCATTAGTTTGTCGGGCAGGATGAAGTAGACTATAATACTTCAATTACAGTTAATCTTCAACTTATGATAATAATTGGGATCCAAATTTCTGTTGCTAAGCAAGGCTAAGCAGTTGTTAAATGAGTTGCACCCAATTTTACTATCTGTTTCCCATGGTTAAGCAAATCACTGCAATTGCAAAGTGAACCTCGTGGACTTTAAGTAAATCCAGCTTCCCCCATTGACTTTGCTTGTTGGAAGCTGGCTAGGAAGGTTGCAAATGGTGGTCACATGAACCTGGGATGCAACAACCATTGTAAACTCATGCTGGTTTCCAAGCACCCAAATGTTGACTAAGTGACCATGGGGATGCTGCAATGGTCATGAGTGTGAGGACCAGACTTAAGTCCCTTTTTTCAGTGCCATTGTAACTTCAAACTATTACTAAACAATTGCTAAAAATGGCGATAGGGTCAGAGACTACTTGTACCTGCTCAAGAATGAAGGATTTCCAACCCACAGGGAGCAATTAGACCATTAAGTTAGACTGTAATTCCAGTCCAAACTGTAAGCCTGAGCAGGGGTAGTTTATGTCTCTGTAAAATGAAAGTAGCTGCCATCTGAGGCAACCTTCAAAAATAGAAAGCGATTCTCAGAGGTTTCTCTAGCATACGATTTACTAAAGTGGAAGTGATGGGATTGTAAGAATTCCATCAATAAAACTGTTTTGCACTTAGGATCAATGTATCCTCAACCATAGAAGGACAAAACATTTCTTAATTGTCTTCCTATGATCTGGCAAGGAGGTGGATCTCTTCATTGATGAGGGAAAGGAAGGCAAGCTTGAAGGTGGCATTTTATATATAATAGTCTCAGGAATCTTTATCAGTCAAGTGGGAATCGAGTCTTAAATAACAATAACACCATACATTAAATTGCAAATGAGTTGGAAACGTGTAGCTCTCCAGATGTTGTTGGATGAATGATCATGGTGCCACAATTGGAATCCAGCCACATCAGAAGAGCCATATGTTCCCCATTCCCGATTCCCCTACAGCTACCATAGGGAACCTGTGGCCTAACTTTAATTTCTACTGTTTCAAAAGAAATCCATGAATTGTAATTAGTGCTGGAATCAGCTTCAAGTCTCCTGTGTATCATCAAAAGGAGACTTATTGCACAAGCCAATCTAACCCGGTTCAGTCGAGAAAACAACCAATATTTTTTTTTTGCATTTTAGAAGCAGTTTGAAATATGAGACTGGAGCATCGGACACATTCAGCAGTTTGCATCCTTCTCCATTTCCATGGCATCCCACACTTGTTTAGCCTGAATCCAACTAAGGGAATTCTGGTGAACTTGAATGTTTGCTCAGCATTTTGTGATTCTTGTTGATCTCATTCATAGGATTATGGACATAGCACAACTGTTCAGAGAAAGCTGATTGGAAGGGAAAGCATGAAACTCCTCCTTCTCAAGCACCACAGACATGGTTTGTATTAGGGGCCCTATCTTAAATAGCTATTTTGAAAGGCAGTCAGCATCCTTTGCTTATTTACTTATGTGCTTGTTTGTTTATTGGGCCACCTCTGTCAAGCAACTCTGGGCAGCTCCCAACACTGAAACCAATAAATAAAACAATCACAACACAGTAAAACAATAAAACAAAAACCCTATGACTTAATTATTCTCTTGGGATGCCCCATAATAGGTTCAGTTGTCCTCCTTCCACACTATCTACTATCTATACCACGGGAGTCAAACTCGCAGTGTCACATTGCCGTCACGTGACGTTTCACATTTTTCCCATTCATGCAGCTGGGGTGGGCGTGGCCTGCACGTGATGCATTCAGCCCACAGGCTGCCAGTTTGATACCCCTGACTTATACAATCCTATCGCAGCACCTGAGTAAAAAAAATGTCTCAATGACCTCCTGAAAGGCTAGAAGGGTGGGGATCTGTCAAACGACCTTTGTGGGAGGATGTTCAACAAAGTAGAGGCAGCCACAGAAAAGGGTCACACTTTGGGGATCCCACTAGATGGCAAGGTTTCAGGAAGGGGACCTGGTGTGTATCCACCCCATCTGATTTACTCAGACAGGCATCTATTCTTAGGGAGAGGTGGTCCTGCAAATAATCAGGTCCCGTGCCATGTAGGGCTTTAAAAACGATAACCATACTTTGAATTTCACCTGGAAGAAAAATTGGAATCAGTGCACTCTCCCAAAAAAGATATAACTTGTGTTAACTTATGGGCGCCCAATACTGTGCATGTCACTGCATTCTATAACATTCCAAGTCCAGGTGATATTCGATTTTTAATTCAGGACAGGGTGGTTCTTCCTCAGACTGACCTAGTGCAGAATTTAGGGTTCCTCTCATACTCACATTTGTTCAAACAGTATGTAGCAGTTGTGGCTAAGGCAGCCTTTGTCTGGTGCACCAATTCTGTCCTTTTTCCAAACCAGGAGGTCCTGCTCACTGTCATTCATGCCTCAGTCACCTCATGTTTGGATTACTGCAATGACCTCTACATGGGACTACCCTTGAAGACTACCCAGAAGCTTTACATGGTTCAGAATGCAGCAGCACGCATAGCAGTGGTGGGTTACAACTGGTATGGGCGTACTGGTGCCTGCCGAGAGCACCGGGTATGGTATGGTCCTCCGGAGGGCCACCCGCTTGCCTGCCGTCCTTACCTGTATTTGAGCTCTTCGGAGCTTCCGCACACGCACACAGAGCGTACGGTGCCTGCGCGATGCTCTATCGAGCAGCTGGAGCATTGCAGAGGCATCGCAGAGCATCGCAGATGGTAAGTACACATGTGCGCACTGCGCACATGCGCGCACATTCATGTGGTGGATGCCGGGCCCCGTTGCACTGTACTGGCTGCAATGAGATCCGGAACCCACCACTGATGCATAGTGATAGGTGCCCCTAGTTTTACCCATGTAGCATCTCTTTCAACTTTGCTTGCACTATAGTGGACAACTTCATGTCATGTCGTATCACATTGGATGGCCCAAGTTAAGTATCCTTGTTATAATAATGTAAATGTCATGAATTTGTGAAAATGTAGATGTTATGGGAGAGTTGTCTAGTTGTCACTAGATTAGTAATTTTTATTCTGTAGTTGTATTAAATTTAAAGGCAAATGGGCACTGGGGATTCCATAGCGACAGTGGATGCATGTTGCCAATGATGGAGCTTGACCCAAAATCTGATAAGGATGTTCATCTGTTAGAACTTGAGGATGTTCAACCACCTCCTTCAACTCATTAGCCTTTTAATTTTCAAACACACTGAGACATAAAGTGATGATCCATAGTGGCTAGAAAACTGCCCAGCCCCCACAAGCAGAGAATTCTGTGTGATAGAAATTCAGGGTTTCTTTAAGACTAAGCAAAGAATGTAATTTTACATGAAAAATTAGCATTTGACCATTTGTTTCCGAAAGATTATAATTATACTTTATAATCCAAATGGAACATTGGCTGCAGGGGTTAGAAACATTATCTGCATTGATATAAGCTACTATGAATCAGTCAGTCCTAGTGGTTTAATTTAGATGAGCTCATTTGTAGTTTAGAGCTTCCAGGGAGTAGGGTACTTCAGCAAAGTAAAGCTTCATTTCATTTGCATCATAAAATTACTGGATCTCACTAACAGCTATACAATAATTCAATTTCTCAGAGGCTAAAAGTAGATATGACTTAAGAGACCTGTGATGAGACCTCTTACAATTTTGAAGATTGAAGTTTGTGGTCTGTCTTAATACTTTCCCTGATCGAAGTCACAAACTCTGTTGCTAATTACATGTTGTAAAATGTAATTAGTCCTGCAGATTGCTTCTGAGAAGCCCTTCTTGGACTTCGAATATTCTAATAATTATTAAGTGGTCACAAACAACCTGTCCTTGGGCATGAGGTTGGTAGCTGATAGTTTTAGCTTTGAGCACTTTTAGATGAGATTCTCAATTACTTTACTATAGCTTTAGCCATAATTTGGCTGTAAAACGGCTTTCAATGCTGTAAAGGACTATCTCCATCTATAATAGGCTTAATAGGAATAATTTTAAGCATTCTCCTGGACTTGTGATCTTTGTTATCTACTATTATTCTAGATGGATGCTGGATTGAGGTGATCTCGCTTTAGTAGCACTCTTCCTATTTGGAAGGCCGCTTCTAGAGGGTGATATGTAGAACTAGCTTTTCTTTTTAGTTTTTCATTTGCAGGGTCCCAAATTTTTATTTGTTCCCATGCTACTCACAGCAACCAGAAATGGTTGAATGAAGCTATTTTGGGGGAGATTAAATGAAAACATTCTATTTTTTAAGTTTCAGGGAATATCATGGAAGCACTTGATAAATGGCAAGAGTAATGAACAAGTGGGACGTGATGGCTCAGTGGATAAGATGCTGAACTTGTCGATCTGAATGTTCAGCAGTTTGAATCCCTAGTGCTGCGTAACAGAATGAGCTCCCATTACTTGTCCCAGTTTCTGCCAACCTAGCAGTTCGAAAGCATGTAAAAATGCAAGTAGAAAAATAGGAACCACCTTTGATGGGAAGGTCACAGCGTTCCATGCACCTTCGGTATTTAGGCATGCTGGCTACATGACCACGGAGACGACTTCGGAAAGCGCTGGCTCTTTGGCTTTGAAACAGAGATGAGCACCCCCCACCCCACCCCTCCCAGAGTCGGGAATAACTAGCACATATCTGCGATGGGAACCTTTACCTTTATGTTTAATGAACAAGTAAGAGTCAACAAACAAGCTCAGTCAAACAAGGTGGAAATTCTGTGGCTGTATCCAGTTTAAAATCTCCTGGTTATATTACTGCCATTACAGCACTGGCTTTGAAGACTTTTGTGCATAGACCACCTTGGAAAAGCTAGTTTGGGAAAGCAAAGAGGTCAATTGCTACTTAAAGATTTTTTTTTAACTCTGTGAAGATCTGTAATACATTCCTATAGAAAATCATAGGACAAGAGAGCTTCTTCTTCAAGTCAGAACTGCTTTTGCTAGACTATAGACGTAGGGACGGTTTCAGAGAACATATTCTGCCAGTTTCAAAACAATTTTGAATACTATTAGCCTATTTCAAAACTCAATCCAAAACAGTCATGTTCTGGAACTGATAATAGGATGGATTATTGCCATAGATGTTATATATGCATCTAGGGGAGACATGATAGCAGTGTTCCAATATCTCAGGGGTTGCCACAAAGAAGAGGGAGTCCAAAGCACCTGAGCGTAGAACAAGAAGCAATGGGTGGAGACTAATCAAGGAAAGAAGCAACTTAGAACTGAAATTTCCTGACAGTTAGAACAATTAATCAGTGGAACAGTTTGCCTCCAGAAGTTGTGAATGCTGCAATGCTGGACGTTTTTAAGAAGGTTGGATAACCATTTGTCTGAAATGGTATAGGGTTTCCTGTCTAGGCATAGGAATTGGACTAGAAGATCTCCAACGTCCCTTCCAACTCTGTAATTCTATTCTATTCTATTCTATTCTATTCTATTCTATACCTTGCCAGTTGGACTAACAGACAATGCTTCCAAATTACAGATTATCATATAGAAACATTTCAAATCCCATTTCCTATTTGCACTTTCTGACTATATTTGCAATATGAAAAGCACAGCTAAACGGGGCTCTAAGGCAGAATAAAAAGAGGAGCTTCAATCACATACTTCTATAGTAGTGTTGACATTGTTTTTTCAGGTAAAATTACTATACTGTCTTACACTTAGAATCTATAGTGTTTCAAGATATTTTTGACAAGTACTTTTTTCAAGCCAGAGTTATCTCACCCTAACTTCTACATGTGATTTTTGTTTCCATCTATCTCTAATAGACAAATTCTTTTTTTAAAATAAGACATTTTGATTAACCTGTCAGAATCCATGCAATATTGTGTCATTATACCTTTGATAAGCCTTTCCTGTCTTCATAGGTATTTGTGAAGAAGGAAAAGGGAGGCAAATGAGGAAACGTGTGATGATAAACATAATCATGCGTGCCACAACTTACATACTTTACATATCTGCAGCAAATTTCAGGCTAGAAATGCATAATGGTCGCATTTGGGTGATGAAGTCACCATTCATGTGTTGCCATTTGGACATTGTAGTGGAGGCTGCTGCCTCTTTCATAAAATGTTAAATAAGGCAGGCCCAGAACTGCAAATTATAGTATCAGAGGATAAATGTTCTTTGATTGTGATTTTTGGACTATCTGTTTATCTATTTAATTGAGACACAATTGATTTCACTGTAAACTAACTTCCTTTGCTGTTATCAAAGTTCATTTCCATGGTTGAAGTCCAGATATATTATTTTTGTAGAATTCCCTAAATAAAATTACTTGCTAGACCAGAGGTTGGCCAATGCAAGGGGCCATATCCACCTTGTCCTTGAACTCCTCAGGTGCAGCTCACAGATCTACAGATCTACAGGCCAAGGAACATGGCAGCCATTGGGCAGCCTCATCATGGCAGCCACCGAGGCTGTTCCACCATGCAGGACATCAGGAGTTCAGGTCTGACAAATCACCTCCCCTTTCCTCACACGCATTGCAAACACAAGTGATGGGCTGGATTTTCCAACCCTATGTTAGACTATTAGAATTAGGTTGTTTCATCTTTTAATAGACTAATCATACTATTAATTGATAAATGTATGCTGACTTAGGGTTATTACAGCAATGTAACATTACTGCATTACTGCAACATTACTCTGTATTGCAATGTTTCAAGTTACTTACAGAGCAATTTATTTATGATCTGCTTTAAAATCTCCCTAATGTCAATATGCAATAGACTTGCCTGTAGTCCTCTGGATCTTGCTTTTTCTCCTTTTTGGAACACAGATATAATATTTGAGCAAACAGTGTGATGCAGCAGCTGAAAAGGCCAATGCAGTTCTTCGCTACATTTACAAAAACAGGAGTGAGATTGAAAGAGCAAGATTCCCCACTGAATCAGGCTGGGTTGGTGTCAGTATTGTGAATCATCGGGCCAAAAAAAATGTAAAGATTGTGAACTGGGAAAAGTTTATTTCTGTGGCTAGAACAAAGTAGATGACCTGTGATAACAACTGATGAGTTTCACATAAGAAAGGTTGATGAGCTGATTAAAGACAATTGCCGGATCACTTGAAGAGAAATTGCTGTGAAGCTTGGCATTTTCAGAGGAGCACATGGGTCACATTATTTGATCTTTTTCAATATTGGGAACATTCTGCAAGATGGGCTCCTTGAATGCTGACAGCAGAAATGAAAGCTTTAAAAGCTTAATATTTGCCAACCATTGTCGTGCTTTGAGAATGAAGATGTGGAGTTTCTTCATAGCATTATGACCTTTGATGTAAGATGAGCTCATCATTATATCTGAAAAAGGAAGTATTGGTCCATGGAATATCAACACAAAGCTTCACAGAGGGGATGGAAATAAATCAAAACTCAGGCTTCAGCAGGAAAATTCTTCCTTGTAGTTTTTTTTGAGATACAGATAATCTTATTCAAACAGGTTTTTTTAATCAAAGACCAAAATCAATTCAACATTGATACTGAATCATGTATTGTGTTTTAGAATATGGTAGATATTGATATCTACATTGCAACACTCAAAACTGTGAAACAATAATTAAGCAGAGTTTGGAAACGAAAGGAGGATGTTTGGCTGCAAATGACAACACTGCACCTCGCATCTCTTTGCATTCTTACCCCATCTACCATAGGGACAACACACAAATTCTAAAAAATTTGAAGGGATATTTCTGTGGGCATCTAACTGCCTCAGGTGAGGAAGCAGAGTTCTTTGGTGCTGTCTTTAAAAGAGATTGTCTGTCATTGGTAGAAGCATAGAATGCATGAGGAGAAAGTAAATTTGGGCAAATATCAAGGAATATTTTTTTCTGTTTAATTTATTAAAAGATTCTTATATGAATTAAAATTGTGGAGGCACAGGCATTATTTTTCATTCACTCTTTATAATAGCAGTCTGCAAATTTTTGAAAAGCATTCCTACTCAAGACTGAGTGGGCCTGTTTCTGTGTCAAAACTGAGAATAAATCAAGAACCAATAGACTGGAATTAAAATATTTAGGCTACGTATGAGAAGGAATTTTCTGCAGTGAAATGTCTCCAAGAAGCAGGTAGGACTTCCTGGAAGTTTTTGAATGGGATCATGGCCACCTACCAGGGGTAATTTAGAGTGTTCTAAAGATTGGCATTAGATGATCAATAGGAAGGGAAGTTATCTAGCCAGCTTGGTCCCATTTGTGTTATCAACTTGATATATGAGTATCTGGAAATATCGCTGTACATTTCTTTGGGCAGTTGCTATCTATCTAACTATGAAATGAAAGAGAATTATTAATATTTCCTTTAGTTATTTGAACTTATCTTCTGCATTGTGGGACTAGATACTTTGCAACTAGACCATTACTGCTTATCTACTTCTTGACTTATCGGCTATATGCCAAATCTAAGAGACCAGAGTGGTAGGTTGTATACCAAGATAATTTTACTGGTACAGGAGATTCTCGAATTTCAACCATCTATTAAGTGACCATTCTAAGTTGCAACGGCATTGAAAAAGTGACTTCATGACCGGTTTTCACACTTATGACCATTGCAGCATCCCTAGGCTTATGTGATCATTATTTGTAATCTTCTCAGCTGGCTTCCATCAAGCAAAATCAATGGAGGAATCCAGATTCTCTTAACAACTGGAGTGATTTGCTTAAGAACTGTGGCAAAAAGGTCCTAAAATGGGGCGAAACTCACTTAATAACTGCCTTGCTTAGGAATGGAAATTTTTGACTCAGCTATGGTTGTAAATCAAGGACTAGCTGTACTCCCTTCAGCAAGCATAAACATGTGGATAAAAACAGGGTTCCAATAAAACAGTCATATCTTTTTGTATTATTTAAAATATGTAAAATTCTTTAGGCTGAATATTTCCCATTTGCACGTGAAAAGAACATTTCAATTTTGTTTTTCAAGCAACAACAACAAAAGCTATTGACCGATTGAAAGGAGTGTGGCTTTTTTTTCCCTTTGAGTTGACATAAGAGACAGAAGCCAGTTCCAAAGCATACATGGACCAGAGGGAAATCCTCGAATGCTCACTTATTTGGAAAGAGGTCACTAACACTTTAATTAATGGCTCTAGATGTCTGATGCTCCCATCAGACTTGAGAGCTAAAATGTCAGCTCAGGAAGGGCATTAAATAAACATTAAGATCCTATCTGGTGGCTGGGACTGCAGTTTCCAGGAGCAACTTAAAATCTCTTTTTCTGTTATAAAATGTGCTTCATTTTGTAACCCAGAACTGTTAGCATTATATTCTTCAGTATTTGCTGTGTCATTCAGAAGCATTATGTGAAGATATAGTTTTCTAGAGAAGGCAGGGAAAGGTGGAGACTAGCACGATGAGCAGCAAAGTGGATAGTCTCAAGGTCAGTGGTGATAGCTACACTATTGGAAGACCTAAAAGATGAGGTTAGGAACAGATTGTCATGGAGAAAATCTGTCTGTGTAGCTACTAAGCGTTGTTAAATTTTCTTCAACACAATCTGTCCCTAATGTAATCTTTTAGGACTTTTCAAAGCTGCACCCAAATCTAAATGATGTCAATAAAACTGCAAGTCAGAATGAGCTGACACTAACAAAGCATGTTCAGAAGAACCAAAAGGACTTCTTCAAATATGTTTACTGGATGGATATGCTCAGGATGAGCACTGGCAATCCTCTATTGGGGACACTTTCATTTGGATTCCTGAGCAGTAGATTGCATTCAGTGGTCAAAATGATTCATTCTGTCCCTATGGATCTTAGGGAATGGAATTAATCTACCAAAGCAGTACACCATAAAAGTAACCAGCCTTAACAGCAGTTCAGGATAGATAAAGATTGTTTTCTGACCCATTCCAGCAGCAGCTGTAAAATAAAATCACAACTCAGATCTATAAGCAATTAGTTAAGGTATGCTGGAAGGGTGGATGGGAATGCCAATTCAATTAAGGAGCGTTGGACACGTGAATGCAATGGCTCTTTAGTACCTTATTTGGACAAGAAGCTGGTTGACATTAAGGACAATTAAAGATCTACTCCATCACCTCTCTTTGTAAATCAATCTACCAGCTCTTAGTCTAACAGACTGCTAAGTTCAGGTCACTTCTTTCTGCTTTTCTTCCAGTGTCATCTGTGCAATATTTTTGACTCTCCACTTGGAGAGGACCTAGGTGCTGAATGCTGCCTATTCCTATAATACATTTGTTGTAAGTAAAGTTCTTTTCTGTTACAGTTATAAAACCTGCTTTGCCAACAATTCCTTCCAGAGAATGTTCATACATACATACATACATACATACATACATACATACATACATACATACGGGGGAGGGGGGAGTAAGAACACCCAAAATATTATTATCATTCTGCTTTGCTTTCCTATAATGGATCTCATGGAGAAAAAAACCACTGTGTGTAACAAAGAGCTCATTTTACTTGGTGATTTGTGTTTGGTGCACCAAACCCATTGACCTAATTATATGTCCAACAATGCACAGATTTACCAATTTATTTTAATTTGTTTTCATGTGCGACACAGCACATTAAGCAAACAGGAGAAAAAGCACAGACTTCTTTTGGAAACTCTCCAAGTGATGCACGTTTTAGTTCCAGTTCTGCACTGCATTCAGAAAAATCTCCCTGACATTTCTTATCCCTATAAACAATGCAGGACCACGATCAAGGGAAATGAAAACATCGGGGAGGGGGAAGGAGGTGTTGTTCAACTCCATGTGTTCAGTGATGAATCCTCTCATAAAGAGACAAGTTGCACACAGCAAGGTAATCTTAATCGTAATAAAAAAAAGTCTCAACTCTACCACAGAAGTAACAACTTTTGAATAGAAAACAAGTGACTGGGCTTGAGATGGCTTTAACAGAAAATTCTTGTTCATATTTTTCAACCATTCATCTCAGCTCAACTACATCAGTGGCTCCTGTGCTCCTCTACTCTCACACCTTCTGGACCCCAATGAGAGAGCAATGAGAGAGATTTGGCTTTTACTTTTGAAGAATGGGAAAGAAAGGATGGTGTCTTTTCCCATTTTGATTTCCATCAGAAATAGCCCAGGTGGACAGGTTTTTTAATTTAATAATTAATATAAAGGGGAAGCCTTCTCCATTTGCATCTCCACATTTTCCTGTAAGATGCGAGGTCTGAGTACATGTCTACCCATGGTTGTATACCTCAGAAGATTTAGATACCATAGTATCTTTATACTGTCAGACCTGGAAGCTATCTTTGACCTTTGGGACTTCCTGCCACATTTTCTACTGTAGGGAAATTGAAGGGGGGATTATACAATGTGTGAGTAATATATAGTCAAAATAACATTCTTTTCTCAGAGAGTCAAGGCCACCTTGCCATGCAGCTGTGATGAGGTGACTGGGAGGCATCTCCAGTTGGGATGGTGCCTGATTGGACCATGTGATGGACATGTGGGTGCTGGGCAGGGACTTGAACTTTCTTTTGGGTGGGGAAAACCTGGAAACTTTCAGATTCGGGTTTTCCCAGATGTGCCAATATGACATCTCTAATAAAATGGAACTTCAAGGAAACTCAAGCCTCGGAGTCTCCTTTCGTTAAGAGTGTTACTCAGAACCCTGACATTTGCCTTTACTCATTTCCAGGCACATTTATCATCAGCAGTCTGTAAG
Organism: Natrix helvetica; assembly: GCF_964273705.1. Classification (NCBI taxonomy): domain Eukaryota; kingdom Metazoa; phylum Chordata; class Lepidosauria; order Squamata; family Natricidae; genus Natrix; species Natrix helvetica. Next base: position 111,823,278 of record NC_138552.1, on the reverse strand, counting down.
CATACAAGTTCTTATCACAATTTTTGGAGTTTTTTTTTAAAGCATTTCTTTTCATTTACAAAGTCTTATATTTCTTGCCTGAAGAGTTTTGAGAGTATATGGAAATTATTTTCTTGTTCCTTCTCCAGAAACATCAGGCACTATTTTGCCAAAGTTCAACCTGTTCATCCATGTATGTCTTTTGAGGACCTCACTGTGACCATACCTAGAAGCCCTTCCCCCACCCCCCAAATCATGTAATCCTCTCCTTCCTGGCATGTCATAAAGCTGTCAGAACAACCTTATTCCACCATACAATTAGCCAGAGATAATTACTTAATGGAATTTGGGAGCCAGTTTGTTGCAGGGGTTAATGAGCTAGGCCAGAAACCAAGAGACTGAGTTCTAGTCCTGCCTAAAGCATGAAAAGTGCCTGAGTAACTTTGGGCTAGTTACTGTCTAGCCCACAATGTCAAGTTCAGGAGACAACCCAGTCAATTAATTGCTCTCACAACAATGGATCAACACTTGGCTAATAAAAAAAAGCAGACCATGCATTTGTAGGAAAACATTAGGAAGAAAAAAAGAACCTTAATGGAAGCCGTTTTGGAAAATTATGTTTTGCAGTATGTTTTCATTAAGTCTTGCTCTATTATATGCCAACCAGAATCTGGATTGTAGTTGCTTATCAAAATCATAAAATAAGTAAATATAGGGATGGGAATACATTGTTTTTTAAGAGGCTGTTTGCTGGTAAATTATCAATTGAAGAGATTTAGAAGAACTTTTAACACTAAACTGACATGAATTTCTGTAGGTGCTATTGATCCATTTTCTTCTTTACTTAGTGACCCAAGGTTTTTTTTTTGCACTCTTTTACTAGACTCTAATATATTGGTTGTTACACTGATGTCAGAATACTGCCATAGATGTGTGATTCATCAATCTCCAGTACTTTTATTGCTGAAAGGCTGAAAGATTTAGTGAACTATCTACAAGGATCTCACAAGCCAGTCAGAACATGATGTTCCAGAATCAAGATCATGGCTAAGCCATCCATTCACTGTGTTGTAAAACAATTCTAAATAGGAAGCTTAAATCATTTCCACAGTTTGTGGTGTGTAGATGTCAAGTATCTCCCTTCTTGGGTACACAATTCAGAAATATCCTTTAAGCGGGAATTATTTCTTAATTCTTTGCCTTTGAAATGGAGATGAGCACTGCTCCTTAGAGTCAAGAACAACTAGCACATATGTGCGAGGGGAACCTTTGCATTTACCTTTATTTCTTAATTAGTGCCATAGAAAGGAATTCTAACGACTCTTGCCTGCCATGTCCATTCCCAGCAGTTAACAAGGTATCAAAACAATTAGCAAGGAAAGGCCCAGTTTTGCTGTCTGCTTGTTCTTCCTTGCCAAAAGGATACAGCTTGGAATATGGTTATTCTTTTCTGCACCAGTCGGTTTATTCATAATTCTGAGCACTAACTAATCATTTCTAAACCCAAAATATCAATACAAATTATATCTGACATAACAGTCTAATGAGGAAGAGTATTCTAAGCATGATTTGACTGCAGTCAAGGATTTACTATTAGGAACAGCTGGAATATGAAAACAGAATGTAATCTTGGGGATATAAACTATGTCGCAACCTCTATTATAATTATTCACTGAACCAGACGGTAGAAGAAGAACATCTTAGTTCTGACCTTTCTTTGTTATTTGAGGCCCAGAAGAAGAAGAAAATACATACTGACTCACAGTTTAAGGCTCCATGAAGACAACAGTAGCAATAAAATATTGATTATGTTTACACCCAAGACACCTTTTTATCGCTATCATTCATCTACAATTGCAAACTCCTTCTATTGTACATCTGCAGTCAAAACAATGTATGCAAAAATTGCAGAATTCCACATTCAGTTCCAAAATACAACTGCATATTACACTAAATGCCATTGTTCCTTTATTCTTTTTATTTTCCCTTAAGCCATATCAGTCAAAGCAAGCTGCAACTCTGGAAACTGAATCCTTTCCCCTTCAGTTATTTTTCAGCACAGAAGCATCCTTAGCAGGGCAAGTGATTTTTTTTTTCAGGCAGCCAAGAAAAGATGCAAAGTTTCTGTATCCTTATAGTACTTACCTCATTGCACAGCTGAAAAAGCATCTCAGAGTAGGTGAAAAATGAAAATGAAAAAGAGGAAAAATGATTTATCTCCTCACTATTGATCCTTCTTGCAGTCAGTTTGCAGTCCACTAAAGTTAATAGAATAGAATAGAGTAGAATAGAATAGAATTCTTTATTGGCCAAGTGTGATTGGACGCACAAGGAATTTGTCTTTGGTGCATATGCTCTCACTGTACATAAAAAGACAAGATACATTCGTCAAGAGTCATAAGGTACAACACTTAATGATAGTCATAGGGTACAAATAAGCAATCAGGAAACAATCGATATCAATATAAATCGTAAGGATACAAGCAACAAAGTTACAGTGCTGCAGTCATAAGTGGGAGGAGATGGGTGAACAAGGAGAAGTCTAATAGTAACAGTAATTTAGCCTTAGTGAATGGTTTGACAGCAGTGAGGCAATTACAGTATTTGTTTAGCAGAGTGATGGCGTTAGGGAAAAAACTGTTCTTGTGTCTAGTTGTCTTGGTGTGCAGTGTTCTATAGCATCCTTTTGGGTGGAAATTGAAACAACTTATGTCCAGGATACGAGTGGTCTGTCAATATTTTCACAGCCTTCTTTTTTTACTCGTGCAGTGTACAGGTCTTCAACGGAAGACAGGTTGGCAGTAAGTTACCTAAGTCCCTGCATGACAGAAGTTACATTAAGTTCAGTGAGATTCCAAAAACATGAGCATCAGATTATAACAGAAGTCGATTATTAGCAAAGGGATGAAGTATTACTTAATCATCTAATGCACTCTAATGCTTATGATCAGTCCTTAAATTGGTTGAAACCAGATATCCACTTTTTACTGATTGTAAACATGCATTTTTTTTTACTCCAGTCTTAGTATTTTTCCAAGGGATAAGCAAAAAGGAATTATTACATCAATGTCCTCTGATGGATGGAGTATTTCTTAGATTGGTAGATGCAAGATATATTTGAATAAAGAAAAAAAACAGTTTTCAGTGGACATAGCTGAGAAATGTAATCCATCTGATATCTTTCCATGCAGAGCATGTTACAAAGCTCGTCAGGGTGGATGAAATTCATTACTAACCACCAACCAAAGTTAATGAATTAATCCAGACAGACAGAAGACAACATAAAGACCAGAGTGGACATATACTTTGATGGTGAGAGGCTTAGTTCCACAGGTCAAGTTTGCTAATGAATTCTGATAGCAACTTCGTGTTCGAAGATCTCCCTGAATTTTAATGCTGAAGTATGGTGACAGCAAAGTTCACATCAGAATGTCCTAGGAGACTGAATTGTTTCCCCACAGTTAACAATTCCACTGAAATAATATATTGTTTGTTTCTTCCTACTCTGTCTCTCACAGTTAACTGAATGAATTATTCATTGTGCTGAAACATTACCTCCCTTCTGTTTCTTGCTCTCCAAACACATTTCCCTTAGGTGTATATGAGTTTTGACATTCACAGTATTTTAGACATTTGCTTTCACAGACACATATCTATATGCATATTTGTTTCCTTAAACAAGTAAATTATTTTAAAACCTTATTTGGGCATCTGACACATGATTTTGAACCACGTATAAACATGTTCAAAATGTATGTTGCATATGGCTAAGCCAAAAGTATCTCGTGTGTTTGAGTGAAGTGTTGAAAAAGCGTTCTTCTAAAATCGTTCAGTAGAAAATGCTTGTGTAGTCAACTGTTTTTTCTGCCAAGCCTTTACTTGGGCTCCATGAGATCATGTAATCATTATGATATCACATTGGTCATCCCCTGGTTGCCCTGGTCATCCATTTGACAAAACCAGAGAAAAGCAATAACTAGAATTGGATAACTAGTTCTCTATTTCCCCTTTAAAGGTTTATGAGGAATACTTTTTTCAGTAAGAATGAACACAGACACCCAAGTATCTTTCAACTCCCTTATTGGGTCTTTTCTTCCCTTAACTGCCATTCTTAAAGACTTTTGAGGAGTCCTCCTGTTCTATTAAGCTTAAAATTGACTTTGGGAATAGAAAGGAAATAGAATGTATAGAAAGAAAAGAAGAGCTGGCCACCCTACCCCACAAAATCAGCTGAGACAAATACTAGCAGCAATTCAGTCAAGAGCGATATATATTTATTTATGTTTTTTTGAGTTCATCTAGAGCCCTGATGGCGAACCTATGGCACATGTGCCATAAGTGGCATGCAGAGTCCTCTCTGTGGATACGCACACCATCGACAGCTGCTCTTCCAGGTTCCATCACATGCATGAGCGCTGGCCAGCTGGTCTTCTCATGAAAAACGTAAAGTTTGGAAGACTTTGCGCGACTTCAAAGTTTGACTTCGAAGTTTTAAAGACTTTGCGCCAAGACCAGAAACCCGGAGAAAAGCAGCTGGCCTGTGTGCATGTGCGTCAGAACCCAAAGAGCAACTGGACCACACACACATGCGGCACTGGCCAGCTGATCTCTTCCAGGTTCTAGCCCTCTGGCATGCATATGCACACATGCACACAGTCAAGTTTCGGCACTCAGTGCCAAAAAGGTTAGTTGTCACTGATCTAGAGAATAAAATCAATTGCCACATCATACCCTGCCCCCACTTTCCCAATGCATTTTCTTATTCTCTTGTGGAGAGATTCTGTACAAGCCAAATCCCTATAAACCACACCTGAGCATTTTATGACCCATCAGTCACATCCAACCCTTTGGTTGTTCCTATCCAACCCACAGCGGTGTGGGAAGAGGAGTGGTGCAGGGAGAGGGGAGGGGACAGGGTGGTATTAGCTCTCTCCAAGAGTCTCTGTTTCTCATGTTGCTCCTTGGAAAAATTCATTGTCCACCCCTGCTTTAAACAAATAACATAAACAAAACAGATAGATTGACTACCTGGCACCGATTTTTTAAAAGAGGATCCAAAAAAGGTATATTTTAATGTCTTTTAATGTCACAGGAGACTGCTTTTGAAATACTCAATCAGATTGATGATTCAAAGAGGTTTTCACATCACTTGATAGCACCTATCTGCTGTGCTAATGTAAATTAAACTCATCAATTAATTTTTGCATTGCTGCGGTTTGGCTTTCTCCTTTTCTAAACAGTGGTTACATGTTGGTTTAATGATGCATACCAAGAATGGTACCTATGATCAGGAATCCTCATTCCATAGCTAATCCCTGTTGTTCTTTTTCCCTCAGAGACCTCTCAAGATCACAAAATAAATTTCAATCAATTGCAAATGGGTAATTAAATATAAAATTTAGGGAGCCTTCGGAGAATTTAAATACTTTTGTTGCTGTTGTTATTGAGTCGCTAAGATGTGTCTAATTGTTCATAACCACATGGACCGTAGCATGCCAGTGCCCCTGTCCTGGTCTATCTCCCTGAGTCTGTCCAAGCCCATACCCATTCCCTTGACAACATTATCTAACCATCTCATCCTCTGCCATCCCCTTCTCCTCCTTTTGCCTTCAATCTTTCCCACAATTGGGGTCTTTTCCAATGAGTCATTTCTTCTCATGCCAGCTACCAAAGATTTCAGTTGAAACTGTTTTGACCTAAAAAGAAGAGAAGAGAAGAGAAGAGAAGAGAAGAGAAGAGAAGAGAAGAGAAGAGAAGAGAAAAAAGAAAAGAAAAGAAGTCACTGGTTCATTTACATGCAAGTATGACATCTGATTTCTGTACCACGGCATTTTATATTTTGCACAACCTGGATACATACAGATGAAATATATCTCATTGTCTTGGTGTAGGCTTGTTGCTTATATTTATTTTATTTATTTTTATTTATTTCTTAGATTTTTAGACCGCCCCTCTCCCAAAAAGGGACTCGGGGCGGTGTACAGTCAATATAATAAAATCAGTCATAATAATTAAATACATTTAAACTACATTTAAGATACATTTGGAGGGGGAGATAGGCTGTACTAAGAAATAAATAATTCTAATCTTAAAACATCACAATTAAAACCCCAAACCCTAAAATAAAATAAATCCCTGGGAGGTAAAACTAAGAAAGTGCCAGGCCAGCTGATTGAAACAGGTGAGTCTTTAACTTTTGCCGGAAGGAACGGAGGTCGGTGGTAGTTCGAATGTCTGGGGGGAGGTCATTCCAGAGGGTTGGGCCCATCACAGAGAAGGATCTACTCCTAGGTGTCGCCCGCTGGCATTGCCTAACAGACGGCACCAGGAGGAGCCCCTCTCTGTGTGAGCGGATAGGTCGCAGGGACGTGTGTGGTAGGATGCGATCCTGCAGATAACTAGGTCCTCTGCCATGGAGCGCTTTAAAGATGGTGATCAATACCTTGAAACGCACCCGAAAGGCCACAGGTAGCCAGTGCAGCTCGCGCAGGAGAGGTGTTACGTGGGAGTAACGTGTACTTCCCATAATAACCCGCGCGGCTGCGTTCTGAACTAGCTGCAGTCTCCGGATGCGTCCCAAGGGAAGCCCCATGTAGAGGGCATTGCAGTAGTCCAGGCGAGACGTCACCAGCGCATGAGTGACCGTGCGCAGGGCACTCCGGTCCAGTAGGGGGCGCAATTGGCGCACCAGGCGAACCTGGTGGAACGCCCCCCTTGCCACGGCTGCCACATGGTCCTCCATTGACAGCCGGGCATCAAGGAGGACGCCCAAATTGCGCGCCCGCTCCACAGGGGACAATTGTTCGCCCCCTATGGCCAGCTATGGAGTCAGCTGGCTGAACCGAGGTGCCGGTAACCACAGCCACTCGGTCTTGGAGGGGTTGAGTTTGAGTCTGTTGTCCCTCATCCAGACCCCGACGGCTTCCAAACACCGGGACATCACTTCGACAGCCTCGTTGGGGTGGTTTGGGGTTGAAATATACAGCTGAGTATCATCAGCGTAAAGATGGTACTCAACCCCAAAACCACGGATGATCTCACCCAGCGGCTTCACATATGCGTTGAACAGGAGAGGCGAGAGAACCGACCCCTGTGGCACCCCACAAGTGAGTGGCCTCAGGGACGATCTCTGCCCCCCTGTCAACACACATTGCTTCCGGTCGGAGAGGTAGGAGCCGAACCACCGCAAAACGGTGCCTCCGACTCCCATCCCCTCCAACCGGCGCAATAGGATACCATGGTCGATGGTATCAAAAGCCGCCGAGAGGTCTAATAGGACCAGGATAGAGGAGCAACCCCTATCTCTGGCCCTCCAGAGATCATCAACCAACGCGACCAAGGCTGTCTCAGTGCTGTGCCCGGGTCGGAAGCCGGACTGGCGTGGGTCTAGATAGTCGGATTCGTCTAGGTGTCGTGGGAGCTGCTGCGCCACCACATTCTCGACAACCTTCGCCAAGAAGGGGAGGTTGGAGACTGGACGATAGTTAGCTAGCTCCATTGGGTCGAGCGCAGGCCTCTTGAGCAAGGGTCTCACCACCGCCTCTTTCAAGGCGGTTGGTAAGTATCCCTCACTCAGTGAGGCGCTCACCAGGCCCAGGAGCCAGCCTCGTGTCACCTCCCAGGCTGCCAGTACCAGCCAGGAGGGGCACGGGTCCGTTAAACAAGTGGTGGGTCGCAGCCGTCCACGCAACCTGTCCAAATCCTCGGGGGCAACAGAGTCAAACTCCTCCCAGAATGGTCTCTCAAGACTCGCTGTTGGCGGCTCGTCTGGTCCACTGACTGAGGTCCACCCGCTCCGGATCTGATCGATTTTGTCCTGAAGATATTCCCCAAACTCCTCTGCTCTACCCTGTAAGGGTGTCTCCCGCGCCCCCTGCGATAAAAGGGAGCGAGTCACCCTAAACAGGGCGGCAGGGCGGTTATCCGCGGACGCAATAAGAGCAGCACAATGTCTACGTTTGGCCGCTCTTATTGCCACAAGGTAAGTCCTCAAATAGGCTCTTACCTGTGTTCGGTCAGATTCGGAGCGCGAGGATCTCCACCTGCTCTCTAGACGTCTCCTGTGGCGCTTCATCACCCTGAGCTCCTCAGTAAACCAAGGAGCCCGGGTGGGTCGATGCCGCAGGAGAGGTCGCAAAGGCGCAACCCGGTCCAAGGCCCCAGTCGTCGCCCTATTCCAGGCAGTCACTAGGTCCTCGGAACGGGAGCGGGACAAGGCTACAGGTATTGGCCCAAGCTCCGTCAGGAATCTATCAGATTCCATCAAGTGCCTGGGGCGGTACCAGTTTATAGAGTCTGGTTCCGCCTCCTCGCGGTGGGGGATAGCGCCAGGGAAGTCCAGCCGGAGGGATGAGTGGTCTGACCATGACAGGGGCGTGATAACTAAATCCCCTATTCCCAGATCACTCGTCCACTGTTCAGATACAAAAATGAGGTCCAGTGTGTGGCCCCCTTCGTGAGTGGGGCCTTGCACTAATTGGGTCAGGTCCATGGCCGTCATGGAAGCCATGAACTCCCGAGCCACCTCGGAAGCCGCTCCCGTTGACGGCAAGTTGAAGTCCCCCATGACCAAAAGTCTGGGAGTCTCAACTGCCGTCGCTGAGATTAGCTCGAGGAGCTCGGGCAGGGCTGCTGATGCATAGCGAGGAGCCAAGTATACAATCAGCAAGCCCCACTGCCTCCCTGGGCCCCAGCTCACACCAAGGGACTCACACCCGGGTATCTGAGGAACAGTGAACTCCCTCGGCTCTAAACATTCCCGCATAACCACCGCCACCCCACCACCCTTACCCAGGGCCCGAGGCTGATGGAATGCACGAAAACCCAGTGGGCACATTTCCACGAGGGGTAAACCACCCTCGTGGCCCAACCAGGTCTCCGTTATCCCTGCAAGGTCTAGCTCCCCCTCTGAGATCAGCTCATTAATGAGGGGGGCCTTGTTGGTGACAGACCTTGCATTGCAAAGCATCAGCCGCAGGCCCTGGCTCTGTAGCACCTGTCCACCTAGACTGCAGGGGTTGGTACAAGCGACCGGGCGTAACCAGCAGCCGCGGTCTCCCAACCGACCTTGGGATCTTATCCTGTCCTCGCATCCCCTCCTCCCCGCGACCGTTATATATATATATAGCTTGTTTTTTTAAATGAGAAGCAAATATATTCCACAAAAAACAAGTTTCAGTGAATGTGTTTGTGAGAGGAATATGCATAAGGTTATTATTGATTTATTTTCATTATTGCATAATTTCATTTGGGGCTCAGTTAGCCCCAAATAAATTCATGTAATTGAATTAATAGGGATGAGGATAAATTGACTGTAAATATGTCAATCTATATTCCTCTTACTCTTGAGCTTCTTCTGTTATTTATAGTTGTTTATCATTTGATATAAATAATATTAAATTGATGGTTCTGTTAAAAATGGTCTTTACTTTAGATTAATTAGCTAATGCAGGCCTGAAGGTTGTTGAGCAGACATAATGAGAGGGGTAATAATTTAAAGGACTTTAGATATGCACCATTCCAATTTGTTGTCCATAACTAATCAGTTTGTCACACAATTTTAGATGTAAACTTGTCACTTGCTTTAAAAAGAGACTGATAATTATTTTAGTTTATATTTAATAGTGAATCATATTTTATAGCTATCATGTACATTGTTTTCTTCCCATCATGATCAATATATTTGTTGTTCTCATTATTATTATTATGTATTTTATTCATTAAACATGAAACTCAGTCAACTGAACATTCAAAATCACATCACAAATACCATTGACTGGTGCTAATGGTTTATACGGGTTGCTGCCAGCATCCTAGGTATCAGCCAAGTACCTTCTTAAAATATACGATGCTCCAAGTAATTCAGGTTTTTGCAGTTCCACTGGTGTTATTGCAGGAAGCTGTAATTTCTTGATCTATTTTGTAAAATTCTTGGACATGGTACCAAGTTGTTATTGTTGTTGTTATGATTATTATTATTATTGGTTAATCTTTGGTGAGATTCACAGCCTTTGGAGCTGGTTGGTAGCTCAACTGTTCGAATTCTAACCAAGGACCTAGGAATTGTTAAGGTAACATCAGAGGATATAAGCTGTTCCAATTAGGGTGGTTTTTTGTAGATTCAGAATGTTCAAGTCTGATAAATTTAGAATTTCCAAATAGCGAGGTAGCCCTTTAGGTATTGCGCCAAGGGCTCCAATTACAATTGGGCCAACACATGATTTCTTTTGCCACAGTCACTCAACCTCAATTTGCAGGTCCCGGTATTTTGTGATTTTTTCTTGCTGCTTATCTTCAATTCGCGCATCACCAGGTATTGCAATGTCAATGAACCAAACTTTTTTCTTTTCAACTATTGTTATGTCAGGTGTGTTGTAGGCCAAGTGCCTGTCAGTCTGAATTCTGAAATCCCACAAGATCTTGACTTTTTCATTCTCTAGAACCTTCTTAACCTGATGTTCCCAATGGTTTTTGCTGTACTCAAATCCAAACTTCTGACATAATTTCCAGTGAATGATTTTAGAAACTCGGTCATGGCATTATAGGTAAACAGTTTGTGAAATTTTGCTGCACCCACTGATCAAATGGTCAACTGTCTCATCTTTCTCATTACAGAGGCGGCATTTGCTGTTGGTGGTAACATGCTGAATTTTTGCCTTCCTGCAATTTGTGGCTAAGGTTTGTTCTTGAGCTGCCAAAATAAAGCCTTCTGGTTTTTTTTTTTTTCAGTATTCCTGATCTTAACTAGTTCCAAGTTTTGGTCAGTTTTGCCTTCAATACTTTTCAAGTATTGACCATGCATAGCTTTGCTTTTGCAATTTTCAGCTCGCTTCTCAATAACTTCTTTCTTGTATTCAGCTTTTGACTTAGTTGTCTTCAAAAGGCCTCCTTTATTTACTTCCTTAATCATTGGTTCTTCACTTTTCTGGATGTAGTCATTCAAGTTGTGTCTTTCTTCTTCCACAGTCTGCTTTACTTGTAGGAGTCATCAACCACCCTCTGCTCTTGTTAGATATAATCGGTCAACATCACTTTTAGGGTACAAGGCATGATTCATTGTCATAAGCTTCCTTGTTTTTCTGTCCAAATTGTCCAACTCCATTTGGGTCCAGTCAATTATTCCTGCAGAGTATTGAATCACAGGTATAGCCCAGGTATTTATTGCTTTTATGTTGTTTCCTCCACTCAATCTGGACTTTAATATCTTGCAAATTCATTGAATGTACTGTGCTGAAGTTGATTCCTTGACTTTATTATGCATTAGGTCAGAGGCCTCTAAAATCCCCAAGTACTTGTACCCTTCTGGTTTTACTGCCCTTATTATTTCTTCATTCTCAAGTTCTATTCCATCATCTTATATGACCTTGCCTGCTTTGATTGCCATTGTTGCACATTTATCAATTCCAAACTGCATGCCAATGTCTTGGCCAAATTCTTTTGTGTTTTCAATTAATGAATTCGGTTCAGCTTTTGTTTTACCAAACAGCTTCAAATCATCCATGTAAACCAACTGCAAAATTTTCTTTGCAAGTTCATATCCACAGTTCACCTTCTTCAAAATGGTTGTCAGTGGTAGCATTGACAGTATAAAAAGTAGGGGTGAAAGGGAATCACCATGGAAAATGCCTCGTTTAATTTCAACTTCACCCCGTTCTTTTCCATTAGCCATAAGCTTTGTTTACCAGACGTTCATTGAAGTTTCCATGAATTTTTGTTTGTTGCTGCTGATGCCAAAGTTTTTCAGGCATTTCTTGATCCAGCTGTGGGGAACTGAATCAAATGCTTTCTTCTAGTCTATCCAAGCCATGAACAGGTTGGTTCATCTTTTCTTTGAATTCTTTAGGGTTAGCTTGTCAATCAGCAGTTGGTCCTTTGTTCCTCTTGAATTTTTGCAGCATCCTTTCTGTTCTACAGGAAGCAAGTCATTTCTTTCCAAGTATCTGTAAATTTGATTTCCAATGATGCCAGCAAGGAGCTTGTATAGGCAAGCAGGTGATTGGCTATAGTTTCCAGGGTCCTTTCCTCTTTCTTTATCTTTTTGGATCAAAAATGTTCTTCCAGTTGTCATCCATTCATCATTTTCAAGTGTTTTAAAGATCTGGTTCATTTGGGCTGCCAGTGTTTCATGCACACTTGTAAGTGCCTTTAGCTGTAGCTCACCTGGTCCAGGTGTCCTCCAATTCTTCACTTTTCTTGACTGCCTTTGCACCATTTCTTTTGTCATTTTCACATCTTCCATTTTATGCACTCTAACAGAATCCTCAACCTGCTTGATCCATTTTGTATTTCTGTTGTGCTTCTTGTTGCTTTCCCCACAAGTTCTTCCAGACTTTCAGGGCTTTCTCTTTATCGGGCTTTTCATTTGTTGTTACTCCATCTCCACTTTCTAAGCTCTTGTAAAACTGGTGCTGATTTGCTCTGAACTGTGAGGTTTCCTTGAACTGAGTTATTCGATTTTCATACCGTTTAATCTTTTCAGCAGTGGCAACAACCCTCTGTTTCAGCTCTTCAATTGCTACCCCAATCTCCTTATTCTCCAAATTGTATCTTGCTTCCACGCTGCTTTTGACCTGCTTGTTCTTTAGCTGACGTCGCCTTAGGTGGTTGTTGTTGTTGTTGTTGTTTCTTTCTCATATACTGTATTTACCTTTAAAAAATGACCCTGAATTTAATATTATCCTTTCTGTGATAGAACATACCCACAGTGACTGAGTGATTGTGTGTGTGAGAGAGAGGGGGGAGAGGGGGGGAGAGAGATCACAAACATAATCCTATGCAATGTCCCAGTTTCTCACTTTGTCATTTTGTCACTCTAGGTTGAGAAATAATCCTGAGGATTTCCTTCTCCCAAATAAATAAATGTCTGTGAGACAGACCTATCTACTGTATATAAGTATGTGCATGTAGATATGTGTGTCCAGAAACAATACTCCAAAAGAGGAAAAGATAGAAAAAAATGGAACAACCATCTGTTGATAAAAAAGGGGTCCCATTTATATATATATAAATCTGTTCTCTGCCTACACCAATCTCTCAATTTTATCAATGACATCAATTTTACATACAATAATATACAAGTACATCCACATTCATATATTATCTCTCTCTTTTTCCCAAAAGAAACGAAGATTTAAAATGATTTTAAAAATAAATCAGGAGAGATGGAGCAAAAGGTAGCAGAAGGAAGGACAAAAACTGGATGGAGATAAGGACAGACCAAGACGTAATTGGAAAGTGGAAGAACCAAAAAAAAAAAAGGAAGAGGAACCATTTAGATATCATAACAGAGTTAAAATTCATCAGCATTAGTGAAGAGCAATATTTTGCTCATCACCCATTCATTCATATTCTCCCAACAGTATCTTCTATTCTTAGCAGATGTATGTGGGGGAAGGGGAACATCTTACAATTAATTATTGACAGAAAAATATCTCATCTTCCTGGAAGGTAAATGTGGTATATTCATAGTAGCTTCACTTTTTGTTGCACAAGGTCAATTCCTATATCAGCAGCATCTCCCTAACATTAAAGTAAAAAAGAAATGACCTTGAATACTTTCCCTCGGCATTCCCAAATATAAAATAATTCTGTACACCCAGTGAGAGCTTCAGTTTTTCTCCCCCTGTCAGCAGCCCCTCCAGGAACTTTCCTGAAGTCTACAAAAAAGAGGGAAATTACCATTTCTATAGAGAGATAAAAGCAATTATTTTTGAAAGGCTGTCGTATACAATCACCCATGGTAGATAATCCAAGCAACAATGTGGGATCATATGGACAGTTATCCCAACCAGCATATGGGAATGTTGAGTCCATAAAACAAATAGGCTACAGTTAGATATGAAGAACATTGGAATATGGTGAAATACCAAAACCCAATTTATGTAATATATCTTATTCCCAACAGCAGAACTATGAATAGCATTATTTGGTGGGCCACAAATAATCTGACAGCTTGCTGGTTATTTTATTGCACTGATGCATTTGAAAATAGATTTACTATATAGAAACTCTGCATTGCTTTCAATGTGAATGTGGAATTACCTTCATATACATAGACACTATTATTCACTTTTTGGATACACATCATTTTAGCACAGAAAACTAAATAAAGGCAGGAGTAAGGAAAGAGAATGGGCTCTATAGCCAATCAGGGCTTTCATTAATTAAGTTTTTAGTAAGATAGAGGTTAATAAGGTTTTACTAAAGATAGCATACTATTGCTTGCTTTCCAACTACTACGATAGGAGGTACAGGCTGTGTCATACACAGTCATATTTACAACTAAGTAAATAATCAATACAAAATATATCTGTTAGTCTACAGCTATATTGCCAATCAGTTTATGCAATTGCTTCCTCAGAGCTAAGTGAATAAAAATCCCATAGTGGAAAAGTCTCATAATGGAGCAAATGTCCAGAATGTTTCATAAATTTTCCATGAAAACGCTTAAGATTAAGTAGATACATTGAAATAAGAGACTGTCAAATTCCTCATTTTGTATTATTTATTTATAAACTGCAATACCCCATATGGATTCATGGTGGTATAGAATAAAATACCAACATGATTAAACAGAATTCTTAAAATAGTCAAAACCTTTCTTAAATTACTATCAGTAGAAAACACTTACAATTAGGAGTAATTTTGACAAATGCTAAGTAAATGCTCTTCTGAATAGCTCAGTTTTTGACACTTTTCCAAAGGTCAGGAGAGATGGAACTGTCCAGATTTGCAATGCGCGGGTGGGTGCCATTGTGGAGAAGCAAGATATTCATGCTCTCATATTCATATCCCAACTCAGGCTGCTTAAGCACATTGGATTGGTAGGATTTACTTGTAGTAGATGTTTTGTGCATAGCTGGGTGCCAATCATGTAGGTGCAAACCAGCATTTTGCTTCATCCATGTATTCCATTTGTATAACTACCATCTCAACAAGTAACTCTGGATAGCAAACAAAAATTAAAATAAATTTAAAACTATATTTGGAAGCCTATTGGTAGCCAATGCAGAGTCAGAAGAACTGTTACATGCAAATAACGATTTTCACCTGACATTTTTGATCAACTGCAGCTTCTGAGTAGCTTTCAAAGACAGTTCTGTGTATAGTAGACTTCAGTGATCTAACCCGAGGGTAACATGGACTTGGGACACGGAGGCCAGGAATGAAGAAAACTGGCACACCACTCAAACTGGGGAAAAGATCTCAACAACAGCCTCCCACTGCCAGTCAAGCAATAGTTATGAGATTAGGTGGATTCCCAAGTCATGGACTTGCTCCTTTAGGGAGATGCCATGCTTTCAAAAGTTACTACTGGAGTGTAAATGAAGCCTAGCTTTAACTCAATCTTGAGGGGAATCAACTTCAGTCACATTTTTCCTCATCAAATCTATACAGTTTTTTAAACTGATATTTTAAGTTTCTTTTCTGATGTTTCACTTTCCTGAGCTCCTTGATAGGTCAAGAGGTACCTTGGAATTACCAAACAGAAGGAGGTTACACAGGGGTTCTCTCATTTAATTCTCTGGTCACTCCATGTTTCAGAACTGGAGGTAAGTCATTAGATTTACTGCCTTTCATTAGAAATGCTAGTGTTGGCTGGAATCAGTAATGCTTCTTGGATAGACCAACTTAATGGGTCCTCATGTCCTGCAATTAACCTCAGGAAAACCAGGGAATGAATTGACCATGGCAAAAGGCTAATTTACCACATTCTTCATTTTCAGATTATCATGCCACTGCACTGGGATGAAAATTATATCTAAAATTTTGATTATTATATTGCCATTAATAAAGTACTGGCTGACTAGTTCACATGTTTTGGGCCAAAGATTATTTGGGCAAACCTATGATTGCAATGGAGGAAATTCTTGTAAGATATGGCAGTTGAACTCTCCTAGCAATAATCTAGCAATCTCCTTTTGGCTGGGACCCTGTTTGTACTAATAGGGAAAAAGAAGAGTACACTTGTCACTTTCATCCTAGATTTCAAGTAACCCAAACCAACACATGCTTAAGACTGTGTTTCTGCTGGCAATGAATTATTGCAGCTAGCAGCCTATACATAATAGTAATGCAGTAGGTTAGGGCTGTCAAACTCCCGGCCTGTAGGCCAGATGCGTCACATGCTGGCCATGCCCACACCCAGTTTAGCAAAGGGGCGGAAAGTCCCGATATGTCACGTGATGCTGCCATGATGACATGAGTTTGACACCCCTGCAGTAGGTCTAGAAAAGCCTTGGAGGTCTTCTAATCTAACCCCCTACCTTGCCCAAAGTAGGAATCCTTATTCCACCCCAGACAAATGGTTGTCCAATCTTTCTTTGAAAACTGTAACGATGGAGCTCTCACAATTCCAGGAGGCAAACTATTCCATTGACTAATTGTTCTCATTCTGAGGAAGCTTCTCCAGAGTTCCAGGTTGGATGTCTCTTTGATTAACTTCCACCCATTGGTTCTTGTCTGCCCTCAGCTGTTTTGGAGAACAAATTGACCCCCTTTTCTCTGTAACAGCCCTTCAAGCATTTGACAACTATCATGTCACCCCTAAGCTTTCTCTTTGTTAGGCTAAACATACCTAGTTCCCTTAGTGATTTGTATGGTTTAGCTTCCCGATATTCTTTCAAGGGTCTTCCCTTTTTTGTATTGTGGTTACCAGAAACTGGATGCAGTACTTCAGGCAGGGCCGGATTTTCCTATAGGCTAACTTGGCTTCAGCCTAGGGCCTCAAGATCAAGAAGGGCCTTTTATTTATCCATGCCACATGTTTTATAAAGGTTAGTACCAATTACAACATGTTTCATTTAATATATTGATATATATCACAGTAATGATGTATTTTATTATCTCTCATGTAATTTACAAACTTAAAAATGGGAGGTGAAAGGGTCCCATAAGTGGAATAGCCTAGGGCCTCTTTTCATCTAAATCCGGCCCTGACTTCAGGTGTGACTTTACTAGTGTGATACAGAGAAGTACTAACACTTCTTGTGTTCTTGGTGCTATTCATCTCACTAGGCAATGCCAGCGGGCGACACCAAGGAGTAGGGCCTTCTCTGTGATGGGCCCAACCCTCTGGAATGACCTCCCCCCCGACATCAGAACCAGCACTGACCTCCGCTCCTTCCGGCAAAAATTGAAGACTCACCTGTTCCGACTAGCGGGCCTGGCATAATTACAACTGTTACCTCCTGGTAGACGTACTATTAACTGGTTATTTTAGGGGTATTGTTTTTAATTTAATTTGTGTGTTTCTTAGGGGTTTTAAAATTATATTTATATATACTGGCTAACTGTACAGTTCTTTTTAATTCTATTTTTAACCTCCTCCATATTTAACTGTACATATTTAATTTTTCTATTTATTGTATTTTGATGTATTCTTTGCATGGACTGTACACCGCCCCGAGTCCCTTTTGGGAGAGGGGGCGGTCTAGAAGCACAGTAAAATAAATAAATAAATAAATAATTATGCAATGGTCTGACTTTCTTAATTAGAAAAAAAAGTAGGAATTATGGCTACCCAACATATTGCATCATCTCCTTACCTTGTTAGCAAAAATAGAAAAACCTCTGTAATGCAATTCATTGGTGGGAAAAATCTGCTGCCCCTTTTTTTTTCTTTTGGTTGCAATAGACTGGGGCATCATTCCTTTTCTTGGAAATAAAATAAACAGCCCAGTACATATTTTTGTGGTAAAATAATAGCTTACTTCCCCTGGTGAAAAACAGTATGCACATTTCAACATAGAAAATTAGAAAAGGTAGTGAAAGAACCATTGAATGTGCATGAATACTCATATTTTCCATATACTGCAAATTTTGGAAACAGTTCATGTAGCATTATAGCCCAAATGTGTATTTAAATAAGTGGCTACAATCCCAATGGAATAATACATTTTTTTTAAAAAAATGTCCCAAGTATGTGATTTCTATTAGTAAAGTCTACATAACAGGAATAATGCATTTAGTGGAGTTATTTATTTATTGGTGCAGGAGAGAAAAGTTGCTCTCCACAGTTACGTGCTAAGCGGCTCTGCCTATGACATGTTTTACTTGGAACACTCAAAGGTATAAAATTTAATCAGAGAAGGAACAAGAGAGACATAAAAATACTTGTGCCAAGGAAACCCTGCAATGTAGCGCTTTATTTGGTGAGCCAACAACAATGAAAAGTACACTTTCTGTAAGGATTTTCAAATATCTGTTCTCCGTACTTCAAAATGATGCTAATATGCCTCTTTACCTAAAGAGCCAGGCTATTCATTATTTGGGAGCCCACGCAGAGAACTGAGAAGTTAGAATTTCACTAAGGATAAATCCACTTTGGGCACATCAGGCTGGGAGCATAAAAGATGGTGATTGCCATCTGATTGGAGACATTTTTGACAAGAACGTTAATTCGGTCTTTTAAAGGTAAATATTCCCCTCAGCTGAGACTACCATTGACTCTGCATGCAGCAGTAAGATTGTCCTAACTGCATTTTTGCGACATGGCTGTCACACTAGCACAGCTGCCTTAACACTCATGTCTCTATAATGACCTTTTTTTAGTGCATTTACACCCTGCTTTTGGCTGGCGGCTGGCGGCTTATGCAGTGGCAAAATTATTGATTGGAAGCACTTATTAAGAAAGTATGAGGCAGTAAGCTGTGATAATATAGTCAGCAAAGCTGACAATTATATATGGATCAAGGAGATTATTATACACAAAGCCTTCATAAATGTAACAGTTATGCAATGATATAATGGTTTAGGATTAAAATGTATGATTATTGATGTTTATAATTTTTTTGTTCCATTTTAAATTGCATTTTATTGCAAACAGTGTTTTCCTAAACCTTATGCTAGAATTAACTAATATTCACTAAGTTATAAATTCATCCCTAAATAGCATGATGATAAACATATACACACAAATACACATACATATGTGTGCACATGCGCATGCATACATACACACCAAAACAATTATTTAACATAAAAACCAACTCCTATAAATAACCATTGCCAGATATCTATGTTCCAACATGAATCAAAGCTTCGGAATGAAAGGGGAGACTGAACAGAAGGACAATCTCAGATCCCATTGGTGGAAGATTTCGATCTAGCATCTCCTAATGATAATGGTGTAATTAGGAAAAAGCTACCTGATTGTGATCACTCTGCATGGCTAATCAAAGTAAACAGCAAGCCTCTTTTCTCACATTCAGCCAGCAACTCAGCCCATGGAGATTGCTATTGGGAGTTACTCCAATGATCCTTGTCATTTGCTTCAAAATGTTCATCCTTAAAAGTACCAGGACAGGAAAAACTTCTTAAGTAAACAAAAAGGTACTTGCTTGTCTTACAAGGTAATTTATTTTATTGCATGTAAAAATCCATAGTATTATGTGCAGGGGCAGAATTCATTCTCCAAACTAAAGTATAGTTTACTTAACCATAGACCAAAAACATGCAAATGGCTGGATTCACACAACACTCAGTGGCTAAGCTGTTTTTGGACAGATGCAGTGGTGGGATTCAAATTTTTTTACTACCGGTTCTGTGTGTCTTTGTGGGCATGGCTTTATGGGTGTGGCAGGGGAAGGATACTGCAAAATCCCCATTCCCTTCCCACCCCACTAACCTGCTTTCCAGCTCTGTTCTCCTGTTCAGGGAAACAAAAGAAGACCAGCTGGGAGGCAGGGAGGCAGTGGGGGCGGGGCCAGTCTATTTGCCAGTTCTCTGAACTACTCAAAATTTTCGTTACCGGTTCTCCAGAACCTGCCAGAACTGGCTGAATACCACCTGTGGACAGATGCCATGCTTTTAATTAATTAATTGGGAGGGTTTTTTTCAGATAAAATGGTGACCTGGCAGCATTGCAGATAACATTTCTGGATATATTAAAATAGACAACCTCCTCAAGAAGCCATCACTCCCTATATATGCTAGGGCAGTGATGGCGAACCTTTTTTGGCTCGCGTGCCACAAGTGGGGGGAGCGCAGGGGGGTCGAGTGCGGGTGTGCTGCACCGATAATGCAATGTGTGACCCCCCCAGTGCGCATGCGTGCACAACGCCCCCCCCATTTTTACATTTTTTTTGCCCTCCCCAGGCTCCAGGGGCTTTATAGGAGCCTGGGGAGGGCGACAAGAGCCTCCCCCGCCCACCGGAGGCTTCAGGGACCATCCCTGAAGCCTTCGGAATGCTTAAAACCACCCTCCGAGCAAACCAGAAGTGACTTCCGGGTTGCTCGCTCCGAAGGCATCAGGGAAGCCTCAGACCGTCCCTGAAGCCTTTGGAACGCTTAAAACCACCCTCCGAGCAACCCGGAAGTCACTTCCGGTTTGCTCGGAGGGTGGTTTTAAGCATTCCGAAGGCTTCAGGGACGGTCCCTGAAGCCTCCGGGGGGGCGGGGGGACTCTTTTCGCCCTCCCCAGGCTCCTATAAAGCCTCTGGAGCCTGGGGAAGGCGAAAAATAGCTTTTAAAAAGGTGAACTCAGCTGGCCAGCGCGCGCATGCGCGCTGGCCAGCTGACAGGGCAGCGCCTCGCGTGCCCTGACAAATGGCTCCGCGTGCCACTTGTGGCACACGTGCCATAGGTTCGCCATCACGGTGCTAGGGAATGAAAGACACAGCTCTGTCTAGTGTGTCAGCTGCAATCCCTTCTTTGTTCACAGTCACTCATGGATTAGTGACCTCTGAGCTGGACTGTTAATAAACCTAACAGTCTGATGACTGCAGGCCTGCAAGACAAAGGAGACAATAGAGATTTCTTTATCACATTGCCATGTTTCTCCATAAAAGAGAATATGTTTACATTGGCATGCAAACTGGTATATACATATTTTACATTTCAGATATAGAGGTGGGACTGAGAATTGGGATAGGTATACTTTCCAAGTATTTCCCAGCCAATTCCATACATTTCTACCGCTTTCAAAGGTAGAAATTTAATGACCTTAGAAAAAATGTTGTTGCAGCAACAGAGGATTTGAATCTGGGAATTCCTGCCTATCCAGTTGCAGTCATGCCCATGATTTTTAAAAGGGGAGATCTATGATATCCTATGGCTCCTCAGAATGATCCCAAGGTTATAGGAGTGGATTCTTACATTTCTTTGTGGCTATTTCTTTATGTATTTCTAGTTTATCTTTTTAATGGACAGTATATTTAAAGAAAGAAAATCAAATAAATGTTTCAGCTTCACTATATTTATAGCAATTGTAGGCTTTTAAATGCCACTGATTCTCACAGGGATGGAGACTGGTAGAAAACGCAGCCCAAATATCAGGTTTGTGTGCATCATCAAGATAAATGTTGAACTATACAACAGCAACATCCAATCCACTGCAAAGTTTAAACTGCTTGCAAGAAATTAGTAAGGTATGCCCAGCTGAATTAAGCAATAGCAAATGATGGAAAACATTGAAAATCTCCCTGTAACATCAGGTTGAATCTTTTTATGAAGGGGAAATAGATACTCTACAAACAAATTTGTTCTTCAGACAATATAAATTTTGCATTTGGGTTCATTCTCCAAAGTGAAGACAAAATGAATTTAAAAGTCAGATATCTGAAAATGAGAAGAAATAAAATAAAACTTGTCTAATGCAATTC
Organism: Natrix helvetica; assembly: GCF_964273705.1. Lineage (NCBI taxonomy): Eukaryota > Metazoa > Chordata > Lepidosauria > Squamata > Natricidae > Natrix > Natrix helvetica. The sequence goes on along the minus strand of NC_138552.1, from coordinate 111,801,697 downwards.
TATTTTATTGCATTTATGAATGAACAAGTATTTTAAGCAGCTGGTGCTGGGTCCTATTGAGTTCAATCCAAATAATACGTCTCTTTGGAGAACTTAAAAAATATTTCCCCTCACTGTTGAGAGATCTAAATTGATATAACCTTTACTGTTCTTCATTACACTAACAAATATTTCACATTCATGAAGGCTAAATAAAAACTAAACTTAGACTCCAGAACAAAATTTTAAGCTGCTGGACTTGGTTGAGAAGCCTATGGAACTTCCCTTCTAGAAGTGGAGAGGGGAACCCTACTGATGAAATTTGTCAGTCAGTGACCATGGCAATGTAGACAGTGTTCATTCTAGATATTTGGTATGGAGTACCCACCTAGTCCCAAGGGTAAAGTCACCTCCAATGCAGGTCACAGCTTTGAGTCAATAATCTGGGCTTGCATAGGTGTTTAGTGAGTCAGTTCTAGAATTGACCTCTGTTATGTATTATAGCACCTGCATGTTTTACTATGTTCAAAGAAAACAAGAGCAATTAGCTAATTCAGTTATCTTAATATTGGCACAACTGTCAAGTTCAGTGTGGATAGCAAATGAGTTGGTATTCTGTAGTATTTCAGTATTCTGAACATTCAGTATTCTGAACATTCAAGAATGGATTGAGGACCAGAACAAGTTCAGGGCACCCAAAGGGATGCAACATTACAGCAAGCAAAATTAAGGGAAGCAGCACTAAAGAGCTCAGATGCCAATGTTCAGATGTTCTATGGGGGAACAAACAGGATCAACTTGAAATTCTGGTGCAGAATGGCAAATATAGCATTGTTGGTATCACTGAAACCTAGTAAGGTGAAACCTATAATTGCATTATAGTTCTGGAAGAATATAATGTGTTCAAAAGAAATTGACCCAACAATAGGAAAGTATCATATGTAAAGGATGACTACAGGTATATGGAACTTCACTTGGTGAAAACCATGCAAAATTCATCTAGATAAATATTAAAGGGGAAATAAACAATAATGACACTATTGTAAATGTATACTATAGGTTTTCTAACCAAGCAGAAGATATAGATAAAATATTCTCAAATCTATGGCTGAGGCATGCAGGAAACACACTATGGTAATAATGAAAGGTTTTAACTATCCCAACATTAACTGGGAATCAGTTAACTGGAAATTAACTGCATCTTAATGTGCTTTGCAGGGAACTTCATTATCCAAAAGGTAGAGGATGGAACTAAGAGTGAACTATATTGGGTTTAATGCTTACTAAGGGAAGAAATAGTTGACAAAGTGAAAGTTGCAAAACCTTGAAAAAAATGACAATGTAATTCTAAAATTTACTATACTGTAAACAATAGAAGAATCGAGGGTAGTCAGAATAATGTTCCAGATTTCAAGAGAGATTATTTTAATGAGGTAAGGGGAAAAGAAAGAAGGGATCAATGGATGAAAATCCTGAGGAGAAAAATGATTCAGTGGAGTAGGAAAATTCTGAAAAATAAGATAACAAAGGACAAAATGCAAACAATATTAAAAAGAAATAGAAGATACCTGAAGAAATTAACATTGCTGCATAAAGAGCTCTCCAGTAAACTGAAAAGCAAAATGGCAAAGTCTATAAATTAAGAACAAATGATGAATTGAAGATGGCTTTGCAAAATGTGGAATCAACAATTACAGTGAAGAATGATGAACCCAGGAGTACAAAGGCTCTTTGAACCTTTCTGGAAAAGGAGAGGAATTGAGATTGCCCACAAATGCTCCAGACAGTTGCTCCTCATAAGGAAACCACAAGATAATAGTCTCCAGCAGGTTTAGAATCCTTGGAGACAAGGGAATAGCCATTTTGCTCAAACCATGATCAACACTTTGAAAGGTCACTAAATTCATGTACTTCCTTTTCTAATCACTTTTCTGAAATTGCTTGTTAATTGCTTTTTAACTTAGATTAGCTATTACAAAACTTAGGAATTACGAGTCTGACAGCACCAGGAGAGTTTTTAGCAAAACAAGTTTTAAAACTTAAATATTTTTTTTTCAGTTTTGCAAAAGGGTGATTAAACTCTGATTTTAGAAAGTTACAAATGGACTAGGGATTCAGATAAATTGGAAATAAGAGTTTGAAATTAATTATCAAGTATCCTTCTCATAGGAAAATGATTTTGTTTTGGATTTTTTTAAAAAAACGTAAGATTTTTAAAATTGGCCATTAGAGGAAACTGAAAATTGTAACTCAAGGAGAGCAAAATATAAATTTGACTTACAATTACAGATTGGAGTTAAGTATTTTAACAATGCACATATTGAAGGATATTTTTGAAAACTGGACTCAGGAGTTAATTTTAATAGTGTCAAAATGTTTCTTTTCTTTTCTTTATATTATAGTCTTATTCTTGTCTCTTTCCCTTTCTTCCTTTTTGGCATGTTCTATTCTTTTTATTTTTTATCTTTTTATAGTACTTTTGTATTAGTTTTCGCTGGTCTAATTATAATGTTTAATAAAAAATACTATTTTTTTAAAAAAAAGGAAAAAGCACATAACAAAATCAGAATACCAGGAAATAGCTTGAATCTATGCTCAGGAATGATTTGCAATGAAAATCAGGAATAAAACCCTTTAAAAGGGTTTCTTGCAGTGACGTGCGGTCATTGGAGGCAGGGGAGGCAGAGCCTCACCTCTCATCATGAAATAATAATATATAATAATAATATCCACAAGGGAGTTTCATATATATATGAGGAAGAGGAGGGAGGAGGAGGAGGAGGAGCGCGCGTGGGGCGGTGCCAGCTGGGCAACCGGCAGAGGCAGGAGGGTTCTCGGAAGCGCCAATAACCTTCCTGCCTCCGCTGTACTTTGCGCGCTCCTCACGACTGCAATAGACGTCCAGAAGTGGCATGGGCTTGTTGACGTCGCCGCAGCTGCCATGCGCAGATGGACGGAGGTAGTGAGAGTGGCGCCTAGGCAGTCCGGCGGACGAGCAACTGAGGATCAAGCTGCCTGATCCTCCATCGCTCGCTCGCTCGCTCTTTCGTCCGCCCGGACCCCTCAGCGCCACTCTGGTTACCTCCGTCCGGCCGCGCCCAGCAGCGACGTCGGTGACATCATCAAGACGAAGTGGCTTGGAGGCAAAGTGCTTTTCAGTGCTTTTCTGTGCGTCTGGCGTTTAGATAGATAGCCGGATGTCCTAAACGCCAGGCACACTGAAAAGCAGCTGCTGTTGGGGATCGCGGAGCGCTTCGCCGGCGAAGCGCTCCGTGATCCTTTTCTGTGCATCTGGCGTTTAGATAGATAGCCGGATGTCCTAAATGCCAGGCGCACAGAAAAGCAGCTGCTGTTGGGGATCGCGGAGCTCTTCACCGGCAAAGCGTTTCGTGATCCTTTTCTATGCGTCTGGCGTTTAGGTAGATAGCCTGATGTCCTAAACGCCAGGCGCACAGAAAAGCAGCTGCTGTTGGGGATCGCAGAACGCGAGCCGGCAAAGCGCACTCAGGAAGGCGGGGTAATGGGGTCACGTGTGCTTGAGCCTGAGGCAGCCTCAGGCTCCAGCACACGTGGTCCCATTCCCCGCCTTCCTGATGATGTCACCAGCCTCATCAGCCGTAAACCTCACCGCACGTCACTGGTTTCTTGTGGTATGTAAAGTATACGAAAAACATCAAGGAAACTTTTGGTCTGCTGATCAGAATAAGATTGCACAATGATGATGGACAAAAAAAAGGAGAATGCTAACTACTTAATTCCTATTTTAAATATAGCAGCTGGTAGATGTAATCTCAGAACCACTAAGTACCATTTGTGAAATTCAAGAACTGCGAAAGATTGAAATAGTGTTAGTTCACTTAGAGAGTGCTAATGTCCAGATGCCTGCAAAGAATTACAGGTAGTCCTTTACTTACGACCACAATTGAACTCAACATTTCTGTTGCTAAGACATTTGTTAAGTGAATTTTGCCCCATTTTACAATTTTCTTGCCACAGTTGTTAAGTGAATCATTGCAGTTGTTAAATTAGTAATAAGGTTGTTAAGTGAATCTTGTTTTCCCATTTACTTTGCTTGTCAAAAGGTTGTAAAAGCATCTGATTATATGATCAGATGTAACGGTCGTAAGTGTGAAAAATGGTCATAAGTCACTTTTCTTAGTGCAGTTTTGTAACTTCACTAAATCAACTGTTGTAAGTCAAGGACTACCTGTATAATCCTTCCATCCCTACAACCACCATCCTATCAGAACTAATCCTTTCATTCCCCTGCCATTCAGTCAGAATTGATGGAGGTCCTTGGATGAGAAGGGAAATGTCTTCTTACTCTAGTTGCCTTTTGAAAAAGCATCTTTAAGAGAGCCTTAGCTCTTCTTCAGTCTTTAAAAAAGAGAGGAAATGGGCACAGGAAACAATAGATCAAACTGCTTGACATCAATGCCAAGCACAATCCTATACAAAAAAAATTATCAAGCAATGGGCTTGCAAGCAAAAATAGATTATGCCAAACAAATATTGCTTCTTTTGACAAAGTGACTAAATTAGGGGATGTGGTTTACTTAGACATCAGAAAGATATTTGATAGTTAAAATAGCTTCCTTGATAAAATCAAAGTATATAGGATGGATAGTACCAGTACTAGATGGATTTGCAATTGATTAAATAAACAACAATATCCAATATGTGGTCCTTAATGGATTTATGCCTGCATCAAGGGAGATATCCAATGGGTTCCTTTTGGATACAGGGCTCTTCAACATTTCATAAATGACTTAAATGAAAGGATTAAAGGGATACTCATCAAATTTGCAGAAGACACAAAACTGAGAGAGTATAATACTTCAGAAGGCAAGTTTGTATCTGATGGGGAAGGAGTACTTTATAAGAAGGATTTGAGCATCCTGGTAGACTATAAACTAAGCATGAGCCACCACTATGCTGCAATCTTTGGTTGCATCAACAGAGATTCCAAAACTATGAAAAGTTCATTCTTCTGTTCTATGGTACCTGGGCAGACCTTTCTTAGAATATCATGTCCAATTCTGGTTTGCATTTTACAAAAAAGATGCAGAGGATCAGGAAAGAGTTTAGAGAAGAGTAAAACAGATGGTGAGTAGCCTAAATCCTATGAAGATCATTTTTTAAAAGGATTGGGTAAGTTTAGCTTAAAAAGAAAAAGCTAATGGGAAACATTATAGCAGGCTCCCAAAACCTAAGGGCTATAACAGAATATGCATTTATTCTCCATAGCATCTGTGAGTAAAACAAGAACCAATGGATGGAAGCTTTCTAGAGACAGAATCAAACTCAAAATAGAGGGACTTTCTAATTATGAAAACTATTAAGCAGTGGAACAGCTGCCTCTTGGAGTTGTGGCTGCTCCATCAGTGGAGTGTTGAAATGAAGGTTGTATGGTCATTTTTTCTGGAATGATATAAATTATATGAAGAATTCTCCTCTAGATAGGGACCTGCATAGAAGATTTCTGAGACCCCTTCCAATCCTACAATTCAATGACTTGATAATGTCAGGGCCCTAATAGCATGGGATCTCCCTTGCCACTTTATTATTCTTTCTCCTTAGCAGGAGAGGACAATTGGCCTCTTAACCAGGAAGCATCTCCCAAGAGATCTGTTATGTATTATAGTTTTCCCTCTGGTCCACTTTGCTAGGAGGCACTGTGCTCGATGCTGATTGGTTGACTGTTTGACAGCCGGCATATATAAAGGACTGTCAAACAGGGCTCAGCTGTTGCCAGTTAGCTGAGATGCGCGAAATGTGAAGTGCCGCGTTTGGCAACCTGTTAGCAATAAACTGTTAGCAATTGTTAAGTCCTGGCTCGCCTCCGTTTGTCCACCCGCGTTCTCCCAGCTAGAACAAGATCTGTGTGCTTTCACTCTGGAGTTGTTCCAAGAGTCTTTGAAAAAGCTGACTTTGCTTTCAGGCCTGGGATTAGGCATTAGGGTGGCTGTTAGATGTCTGTCAAGTTTTTCTGATCTGTTGGTTTCTTTTTCTGCTGTATGTGTTCTTTTTCATTTTACTTCTTCCAATTTTTAAAATGTAAGCTATCCAGAGCCAATTGGGAGCTGGGTGACTTCTAAATCCAATCAAATAAATAAACCTCCAGTTCAGACACCTAGTTCTCACCTGCATGAAATGGATGGGGCTCTAATGAGACTGCTTATTATCCCTTAGTATAAGTTAAGAACGGTTGTGTCCATTTAGTCCTCACATTGTTTTGTAATTTCATTCCTAGGGAAGAGAGACAGAGGCAAACACTCAAGCCTCAAAGAAACATACTCCTTGTGTTCTTAGTTGCTCATTAGTATGTTCTGAGATAGAGGATCTACTGTCTCAGTGGCTGAATATTAAGCAAACAGTATTGAAAACAGCAGATTGTACTAAGCAGGTGGTCACAGCATGTGATTTTTTTTTCTTCCTTAAAGCTAGATTTAGTGGGAAATGTTTAGAGTGGGAGGGAAGCAGCAGCAGTGAATGGAGAGCTTGGGGGGATTTATCTTGTTTCTCTAATATGTGTGAGTAACACCTCAAAGAATGACACAGTGATATACTGTTAGATCGCTAGTAAAATTCTCTTATTATGATATTACATTGGTAAACAATGGACCACAAAATTGATAACCATTTAGTGCCTGCTGTGTTTTGATTACAAAATTGAAGAAAAGTCGCAATTGTAAGGAAATCAGAAATATTGAAGTTCACTAGGAGACAATGATTAATTTGCCTCTGGTATAATGGTAATGTCATTAAGTATTTGCCAATGCTGCATAACATTGGATTCCAATTTCTTGGCAATTAATAGGTTCATGGACCATTTGCAAATTTTAAATTTCATAACTGGAAAATGTCTGCTATGAAATTTGGATCTCTCATTCAAAAAAAACCCAACAGTAATACAACATTTTTAATGGGGCAAGGAACTAATGAGACTGAGCAGATCTCAAATTATACTCTCTTCCTCTGAGAAGAAGAGAAAGAGGTTTCCAAATGGAGATGGAAAGATGGATGATGTTTCCAACATCAAGGGAGGAGGATTCAGGTCACATCAAGAGCAACTACTGCACTTCAATGATAGAGATTAGGAAGCAATTGCTATACATTGAATGCCACCTACAACATTAGGGCAAGCCAGAAGGCATTCTTCAGGAGAGCTACTATAGATTTAAGAAGCTGTCAGTTCAAGGAGCTGCTAAAGAAACAATCACCGCCTTAATTACTGTATTTCCAGGCTCTGGGCTGATGATGCTCCTCAACCAGGTTGGTTCCTGGATTAATAAAGGGTTTCCTATAACAAGTAATCCACAAGTTCTCCCAGTACTCAAGTAGGCCATTCTTTTGAGAATAACTAGTCCTATATAATGACTTACTGCCTACAATTGTTTCTTGCTTTGCGCTTTGACCATGGCATACTCCGCATATTGGTCTCCTGATCTGCTTTCAGTTCTAGCTCCTGATTCCCTCCATAGTTCCTAGCGTCTAACAAACTGATGCCTCTGGCTTGGCTCTGACACAAGACTCCTGTGTCTGTCTGTTGAGGGACAGCTCTGCTGCAGGTTATTTTATTGCAGCTATTGAAAAGATGCCACAAAAAGGCATAAGCAATTATGTGGAACCATGAGTGGAAAATCCAAAAACTATCATAGAACAATACAATTATAAGATTGATAAATACATCACAAAATAAAACCCCAAATTTGTTTTTAGCCTACAACATGATTGCATTCACAGAGGGGGCTAGAATTGGAATGCAGGGATTAGTGCCTTCAATTTGTATGTATTTCTTCATAAACCCATTTAAAGTAATGAATGTGGATTTCCTCCGAAACAGACTTTTGGGACATAATGGTCGCCAAGAGTTATATTATAGAATAACAAAAAGTGTGTAATCCAAAAGATAAATACCTCTTATCAATGAGTGTACACATTAAACTAGCTGGTTTAAAACATAGATCAAAGGGGATGCTCCAGAATCTCTTATTGGAAAAAGTATTCATCATCACACTAGGAGACCAGTTCCACTGTGCCTCTTTTCTCTACCTTGCTAATGCCTAATGTTCCTGATAGCTTTAGATCCAGCTTTAGAATTAGACTACCCAAATCAACCAGCATCATGGGGGGAGAATCCCTTGTAGATACTAGACAAATATACATACATCTCTAGCATGCCATTCCCTTTTAAGCTAAGCAATGTTATGCAAAATACAGAAGATGTTAAGAAATAGTAAGAAAAGGGCAAGGAATGAGAAAAAGAAATTGAAACATGGTTAAAGTAGCTTGCAGACTTTGTTCTTTAAACAGGTCACGTCTCTCTTTTTGAGGATCTCATCTTCTCCTTCGAACTATAACTTTCGTGGTCTTCCTCTTGACTCATTTGCTCTTTCTACATTTAGATACTTGTTTTGCAATTTGATCCTCAATCATTCTCTCTGTAAAACCAAACCACTTTAATCCATTGATCACTGACATTTGCATTCAATTCATGTTCATTCAGTACCTGTTCATTTTTTACCCTCTCTCTTGTTTACACTACATATTTAAGTGATCCATCATCACTACATTCAGCTAACATTTGTGGGTCCCTGAGATAATCACCTACATTAAAAAATGGGTAGAGGCAGACACTTATAGAAAGCCATTTTAATTTTTCCAACAAACATTCATTACCCAGAAAAGACCATATATTATCTAGTTAACTATCTTTGTACCAGCATTTGTAGTTTAAATGTAGTTTAAATGTAGTTTAAATGCCTTCCATTTCCCCCCATATTTAATAAATTTTCTACTAAGGTATATCCATCTATTTCCTACAGTTCTTTACTATTCATGTATTGCTCCGTTTTCTGTTTCAGATCTTTCATACATTAATTTTCAGATCCATACTACTAACTGCATCATACCACTTGTCTTATATTTGAGTAAATAATTCAAGTTCTCAGCCAGCCACAGAGCAATAATCATTTGCATACAAATTTACACATATGTTCGCATCCCATTCTAATACACTTTTTTGTCACTACATGAATTCCTTATCCATTTATCCATTAACTAAGAAGCATCATATTTCTTTGTCTTACCCAGCATTGAACCAATTACTAATCGTTCGGTTTCTCAGGGCTTTTTTACTTCCCTATTCTACTCATCGTATTCTTCACACTTTGTGGTATATGTGGAAAACATCCCATAACTGAAGCGAAATCATTTTCTTCTACATTTTCTCCAAATCAACGTGTGTTAAATAAACTTATATTAATTCATACTTTTCTCAGTGAACTGATTAAGAGTACAAATCTTTTTCTTCTGCCCAGTCTAAAGCAATACAGCTTACTGTTCTTCCAGCTTTCCAATCAGAATTTCCAAACTATATTTAACAAATAAATCCTACTGTACTTTTCCCTGTCTTTTCCCTATTTATAAGGGAACAACAATGGCATTATTCAAGTCAACAAGCACAAAGTTAAACAAGTTGCACAACAAATCGATAAGTGACCTGCGTCCATGCTACTTTTCAAAATTCTCCCAGCTTTTAGGACTTTTCGTGAATTTCTTTTTACCTTGGCACTAAGACATATAACAATTGCTTCAATTTCTTCACATATTACTATCATCTTCATACAATTCTTTAAAATACTGCTTAGGTATTCCCTCACTTTTCCCCCAAATCTTTCTATCATTTTTATTTGCAATTCCCTTCATTCCACTTGAATGACTTCTGGACTTCTTCAACCACTTTATTTCCATCAAATATATTTCTCCTAATAGTATTTCCTATAGTATTTTCTCTTTATGTGAGAAAATGCTATAGGAAAAAACAGTCTATTTTCATTTTAATGCAGTGATGGTGAACATTTTGGGCTCAACATATCAGAAATTCAGAAAATGCCTAAGACTCTGCTGCACTTGCTCGCTCTGGCTCTCTCTCCCTCTTTCCCTCTCTCTTTCATACACACGCACACACACTCTAACAAAAGGGAAACAATTATCTATTTTCTCCCCCCCCATCACCCCCAATTAAGATAAGATACTGTATTTTTCAGTGTATAAGACGCCCCCCCCAAAAAAAGTTGGTGGCAATGTCTGTGCATCTTATAGAAAGAATGTTGCCAACCCCCACCCACCTGCTGGCCCCCACCCTTCAGCTTCTTCCTCCCAGTAATTTGCCTCCTTGCAGCAAACAGCAAACAGTCTGGTCAGCTTCAGCACAGCCTGATTTAGAACTGATTGGAGATAGGATCTGCCTCCTGGAATACCACCTATCAGCTGTTCCAGGCTGCGGGGAACACCGCTGCCCATTGGCGCTGCCATCACCCATCGCCACTGCTGCCTATTGCCACCTCCATGTGCCCCATTTTCAGCCCGTTCCAAGTGGTGGGCCTGAAGTAGAGGCTTGGTAAATTGACTTCAGCCTAACACTATTGCTGCCACTCAAAAGGCTGCCTTGTGGCTACCATACCCCAAGGCATGTGAGCCTGGGTGAATGGTGCAAGTGCCCTGCAGCTGAGTGCTCCCCTGGATCTGCCACATGCCACTTACCTTTAGGTAATTTTCGGTTAACAGGCCATTCAGCCTAGACAAGGCTGCTCTGGATCACATGAGGTCTTCATTCTTGAAGTAGCTTTAGAGAATGCTCTTCTGTGGCATCCACAGCCTCCAAAGATCAGGTTTCACAGTCACCCAACTGGTTTCATACTAGAACTCACAGTCCCTGGGTTTCTACCCTGGCATCTTAAACCACTATCCTAAACTAACCCGCATTAGTTCTATTAAAACATAAACCAATAAAAGAGATGGCCAGGAAACAGCTATAATATTATAAAAACATCAAGAGTAAGCATTGGCGGTACTCCACCTCTACGGTCACTATGCCTTCATATATGTAAATTAATTATGATGTGGAATTGAACACCATGAACAAATGACATGCGTCTCCCAAAAATTGCTGTACATTTTTGAGAAATAAAAAGTGACAGGATGGGGTAAATACCCCTATTTTAGTTTGAATTCCATATTATGCATTCTAGAAAAGAATGAAAAGCTAATAAAATTCCCTTTCTGATTTTTCTAGGTTTGTTCCCCTTCTAGTAACAATTGTTGCTCTATAAAGGCTATAGACAAAAATGAAAAGTGTTCCTTGGTAAACTTTAAAACATATGTGTCATGACATACCTTCGATCAACCCCGCAGGAACAGATGGAGTAGAGGATACAACATATCACTTATTTACAAGCAGCTGTGGCTATTCTTCACGTAAATAAAACAACACACAGCATGAAAGGGATGGACTGATACATTGCTGTGTCTGAATCTTATCTGTGCTTATAGAAAGTAGCTGTCTTAAGGTGAAGATGACTGATTGGTTCCAGAACCTGGTTGTGAGTAAAGAGGAGCATTCTGCTGTTGTCTTAACTTATGGTATATCCAACCAAGGCTATTTCTGTTTTGTGACACAGGGCAATCAACTGGCTGATCCATAGTCCTGATATTGCCTGCTTCCCTTATCATCATCAGTATTGTCATTATCAATATTTGATGGGGAAATGCCATAAAATGCTAACGTGGTTTGGTTGGTTTCTATCAAACTCTAGATAGAGCTGTATGCCAGGTTACATATATTTATTAGAGCAGTGGTTCCCAACCTTTGCAGTGTGGCTGCCCAGCTGGGGGGAGAGAGGGGAATTGGGCCACAAGCTCATGCAGCTTGACTTGTGCAAGCAGCAGCCCGGTGTGCACACGGATGTGTGCTGGCCCGCCATTCTTACAGCCCAATTCCAAATAGCCCGCAACTTGGTAGTGGGCCACAGCCTGGGGGGGGGTTGGGGACCCCTGTTTTAGAGAGTCACCAATTCCACATCCCAGTTAAGAACTCTTGAGGATTGAAATGAGAGGTCCTTGATTCCCTTTGAGCTTAGTTGTTTTCGTGCAGTCATTTCATTTCTCAAACTAGGTAACATCATCCGTGCTAGTGATTATATTAGACTAGACTAGCATTGATGATGTTACCACGCCAGTCCGGCTTCCGACCCGGGCACAGCACAGAGACAGCCTTGGTCGCGTTGGTTGATGATCTCTGGAGGGCCAGAGATAGAGGTTGTTCCTCTATCCTGGTCCTATTAGACCTCTCAGCGGCTTTTGATACCATCGACCATGGTATCCTATTGCGCCGGCTGGAGGGGATGGGAGTCGGAGGCACCGTTTTACGGTGGTTCGGCTCTTACCTCTCCGGCAGGATGCAATATGTGTTGACAGGGGAGCAGAGGTCGACCCCGAGGCCACTCTCTTGTGGGGTGCCGCAGGGGTCAGTTCTCTCGCCCCTTCTGTTCAATGCATATGTGAAGCCGCTGGGCGAGATCATCCGTGGTTTTGGGGTTGAATAGCATCTGTACGCTGATGATACCCAGCTGTACATCTCAACCCCAAGCCACCCCAACGAGGCTGTCAAAGTGATGTCCCGGTGTTTGGAAGCCGTCGGGGTCTGGATGGGGGACAACAGACTCAAACTCAACCCTTCCAAGACTGAGTGGCTGTGGCTACCGGCACCTCGGTTCAGCCAGCTGACCCCATCGCTGGCCATAGGGGACGAGCAATTGCCCCCTGTGGAACGGGCGCGCAATTTGGGCGTCCTCCTAGATGCCCGGCTGTCAATGGATGACCATGTGGCAGCCGTGGCAAGGGGGGCGTTCCACCAGGTTCGCCTGGTGCGCCAATTGCGCCCCCTACTGGACCGGGATGCCCTACGCACAGTCACTCATGCGCTGGTGACGTCTCGCCTAGACTACTGTAATGCTCTCTACATGGGGCTTCCCTTGGGACGCGCCCGGAGACGGCAGCTAATCCAGAACGCGGCCGCGCGGGTAGTCATGGGGAGTACCAGATACTCCCACGTAACACCACTCCTGCGCGAGCTGCACTGGCTGCCTGTGGTTTTTCGGGTGCGTTTCAAGGTTCTGATCACCATCTTTAAAGCGCTCCATGGTACAGGACCTAGTTACTTGCGGGATCGCATCCTCCCACATACATCCCTGCGGCCAATTCGCTCTCACAGGGAGGGGCTTCTCCAGGTGCCGTCCACTAGGCAATGCCAGCGGGCGGCGCCAAGGAATAGGGCCTTCTCTGTGATGGGCCCAACCCTCTGGAATGACCTCCCCCCCGATATTAGAACCACCTCGGACTTCCGCTCCTTCCGACAAAAATTGAAGACTCACCTGTTCCGATTAGCTGGCCTGGCATAATTATAATTGTTATAACTGTTACCTCCTGGAAATATACTTCTAACTGGTATTTTAAGGGTATTGTTTTAAATTTAATTGATTTTAGGGTTTTAAAGTCATATTTATATTCTTGCTGTACAGTTCTTTTAATTCGTTTAACCTCCTCCATATTTATATTTATTCACTTATTTATCTGTTTATCTATTTAATGAATTTTATTGTGGATGATGTATTTGCTGTGTGGACTGTACACCACCCCGAGTCCCTTTTGGGAGAGGGGGCGGTCTAGAAGTGCAAAGAAATAAATAAATAATAAATAAATAGTTTGGGTAATGAAATAGCTGCAAGAAAACAAGCACACTCAGAAAGCACCAAGAACCCTTCATGAGTGACTACTCTCAGGACCAATTATCCCCCCCCCCCAATGGTGTCTTTCAAGATACCTTAGGATATTTTCTGTTTTATCTTGGTTTGCTTTAGCTGCTCCTATTCCAACCTGAGGGAATCAATATAGGTTCAACTATCTGTCCTGCATTAGAGTTAAGACAGATGTAAAGAATTCATTCATTTTCTATGTAATCCTCATGTCCTCTTCTGGAATCCTTTTCATTCCTTGTCATTCTAAGAGTCCAACTACCTCTCTGGCTGGATTTTTGCTTCAAATATAAGTTATTATTAAGGCTTTGTGTGTATTCCTTGAATTCTTTTTCTATATTCCATATTATCACCTTATATTTTATCTGGCAGAGCTTATGTTTCTTTTTGTTCTCCTTATTAAGAAATGCTTTCTACTTCATGAAATAATCCTTCGTAGCTTTCTGGACATTACTAGAAAGCAACGTTGGCCTCTAACACTTCCTTACTTTGTAAAAAATATTTTGGTTGAGCCCCAATTACTGTAATTTTAGATAATGTCCAAGCATTCTGGAGAGATCTGACTTGTGTGGTTTCTTTTTTGTCTAATCTCTTTTTCATTAGTGCTCTCATTTTTTTGTCATTTTCCTTTTTTATAGTCAAATGTGACAACATTGGACCTTCCTGGCACTCTTCCATTAATATCATAATATTTCCAACTGCTGTGCTGGATCAACAACAGTTACATCTCATACCCAACCAGAGTCACTACTGAGGATTATATCTAGGGTATCTCCCCTCTGGTTGGTTCCAAGAGAAACTGTCATAAAAGCTCAACCATTCAGAAGTTTGTCAGAGCCTTTAATGTAATTGTTATAAGTGAATCCCCTAATATAATGAGAATTTCTGCTTTGCATCCAAGATGGTTTCTTTCACCATCTGAGGATTTCCTGCAGTATTTTGATCAGCAACAGCATATCTCTGGCTTTAGTTATATTTGGGACAGATATTGCCCACCCATAGATATTTTATAGAGGAATCTGGTCTTCTAATGTTTTGTAGTATTTGAATTTCACAGCCAACTTGATACAAAAGGCAACCCCGGCCCCATTCCTATCCTTTCTATCCCAAAATGACTGTGTCCCACTCATCCTTTCATTCCACCGGATTTCTGTAATACCCGCTATATCTATGTACTTGTTCACAGCCAAGTTCACTAATTCCCTCATTTGGGCTTGAAGACATATTGGCATGGAGACAGTATATTCTTTTTCAAATACTGTTGGCATGAGATTTTCTCACAGCCTTTCTGTCTCCTTTATTTTCTTGACTGACATGACCACCCATTAACCCACTTCCAACACTGGTCTGATCCTTTCTAGTATTTCCTGAATTGGACAATGGCCAGGACCTCCTGGAGATCAGTGTAAAAGTTGCTCCCCTACCCTTTTGGTGTTATGATCAGCAACCTGCTTCCATTTCAAGTCATCTCTGTTTTGCAGGTGCAGCTGGTCTCAAAATGTTCCCCAATGTTAACCTAAGCCCTTCTGCCAGATACCCCCATCTCATCCATGCACAAGAACCTTGAAGTCTGCCTTTCTACCTGGCTCCGTTTATGGAATGGATAGTCTTTCTTAAACTTGTACCTTGACAGGGCTAGATTTCAATAAGCTACTGATCAACCTAAATTTATCTAAAATGCTGGACTAGCATGCTTTTGTTAGGGTTTCTAGATGCCAGTGAATGGACAATTTTAAAAAACCCTGATGCTTTCCAGCCACTAAGTGGTTATCCCCTTTTTTGCAATTCAGTTCTAGTAGTTATAGAAAGAAGTGAAACTAAGACCAAGCAAGTTGCACTCCTATTGCCAGCTTCCTTTTCTGCTGCCAACTTCACCTGGTCATCGTGATCAGAATCAGAAGCACGGATGGAAACCCACTGACAAAAACAAACAAACAAAACCTGGAATAGGGGAGGAAAAAGAAAGTGTAATCAGGATAAGAGGGGTTATATCGATTCAGAGCATTAGAGAATGTGCATACAAAAACTCGATCATAGGGGATATTTGTTTTTAAACACAGATCTGGTAGCCCACATTCTACATCGGTTGCCTTACTGCTGTTCTTTGCCCCATGATTATAAATCTTATTTCATATTACCTGGACCCTTTGTCAAGGGTTTAATCACCCGTTTGCTGTTTAATTTTAAAAAAATAATTGTTAAACTTGTAGTGAAAACATTTTTAGTTAAGGACCAAAGAAAACTCACCTGATGCTGTCCGATTTGTTGATACAAAGGGCTTTTAAAAAATTAATATACTTTGCTTTTAAAATAATAACAGAAAAAGAAAAGAAATGGAATATAAATATAATTATGATGCAAATAGGTATATCCCCACAGGAAAAGCACTCGTAAAAAGTGGTTTTAAAAAATGAAAAGTACAACAGAAAAAAGAAACAAAGTAAAATATATCAGTATAACAGTTAATAATTACAATTCTATATTTACTTATATAATGTAAATATTATTCAAGTCCATATATATTTATTTCTAATACACTTATTTAAATATTATTTAACATACTGTATTCTGTATAAATGAGTTCCAAATTTCATTATACTTGTCTACACAAAGTCAACATCTACTGACAATCCTACATAAGGCTGAATTTTGGGGGTAGAATGAGAAGGTCATTGCTCTTTGGGAGTAGCCCAAATCAACTTCAAAAGGAAGATTTTGAGCTTTCCCTGGGCACACACAGTGCCTATTTAAGGATGGAGATAAGACCACCTTCCAATGCTGTTAGAATATATCTTGCATTGTTAGAACACTATAAAGAAATTAGATTCTCACCTGGTCAAACGGCTTTATCCTTTATACAGCTGAGAATCAATGAATTACATTTTTGTTACCTATTCTACAAACATATTCCCAGTAACTTTTGGGAAAACTTAGATCTTGGAATTGAGACAATATTAGAGATTGGCTTTTTGAAAGAAATGCTAGTAAAGATCAGTGACATGCGATGAGGTTTATGGCTGGTGAGGCACTGACACAGTGGTAGGTTTCAAATGTTTTTAGACTTGTGGACTTCAACTCCCAGAATTCCACAGCCAGGCATGCTCAGTTCCAATTTAAAGCGACAGCATTTGTTTTTCTCCTTTGCGAAAGAAGTTTCTTTCTTTCTTTTTCTTTTTCTTCTCCCTTCCCCTCCTTCCTCCCTCTCTATCTCCCTCCCCCCTCTCTCAAATGCACACACACACACACACACACACAGAAGTTGGATTGGACTATCTCTCCTACCCCCTTCCCTCTCTCTCACTCTCTCTCTCTCAAACAAACACACACACACACACACACACAAAGTTGGATTGGAGTGAAGAGTACCAGCGAGGAGACCACAGGAGGAGGCAGGAAGCCAGTCAAAGAGCCATACTGGAGCACATACACTTTCCCCCAGCCCTGGAAGGATCCAGCCCAGCTTCACTGATTACAAGTTTGAAAAGGCAATGTGGCTCTGCCTGCAATCAAACTACACCCCAGGGAGAGCACAAGCGAGCCAGAGTCCTTCCCTCCAGCCTTTGCCCAAAGCCCCGGCCAGGAGGATGAAGTTTGAATTCCTCCCCCTCCCTCCGACCCACACGTACCTTTTCCAGCTGTTTCAGAGAGGATTTCAACTCTGCTCTTGCCTCGGGTCCTCTGAAGAAGCCCTGCCCAAACGAGCGCCCTCTACTATGAGGCAGGAGAACTGCGTGCCTCACCTACATCAGGAATTTTTAGGCTTTTAACCCTTGCTTAACTCTGCTCGAGTGATCATAAAATGCCTAAAGTCAGACTAGAGGAGGCATACAGTTCTCCTGCCTCCTAGTAGAGGGTGCTTTTTTAGAAGTTTTTTTAAACAGTTAAGCAGAGTCATCCAAGGTGAGGTAGCAACTAGCTCAGCTTTTTCCTTTTACATTTTTTTTCTTTTCATGATGAGAGCGATGAGGCTGTGCCTCACCTGACTGCACGTCACTGGTAAAGATGCCCCTGTAGTACAATCATCCAAATTTTCATCTTAGTATTATTATTATTATTAAAAAAACACAGAAGCCTTTCCCCATAACTAGTTAACATCACCAGTGTGTCATTGAGAAGGGTTTTAACATCCCTTCACCTGTAGACCATGCCCGCCACATATCTTGAAAGGAGATCTTGTAAACTCCCTGTCAAGCAATGTCTCTGTCCTTTGGTGCTAATCAAGTAGAGGACATTATCCATTATGTCCTCTACTGCTTCATTTACAATGAGATCAGGTGCAAATTATTAATGGCAAATGAACTCAAGAGCTCTGACCTTGAAAAAACCTCCTTGAAGATGTGTTTCTCTCTGTCAGTCACAAAGTTGTTACTTTTGCTCTGCTGTCATCTAAACGTAGAAATAAGTTTCTAAGTTGTTACTTGTAGCTTTGGTTGTATTTTGTTGTGACCTTTTAACATCTAATATTTCTATTACTCTATTTTATAATTTCATTGTTTTATTGGTATTTTACTGTATTTTATGCCATTCCTATATTAAGACCCGTGGTTACAACAATACATTTATTTACTTACTATAGGAAATCTACTTATAGGGGGCAATTGCAATCAGGTCATCAATCCATTGAATAAATGGTGCCATAGATCTTTCCAATGGTGCAATATTAGTTGTTTGGCCATAGGAGGACATAGATGAACAATGTAAATGTATGCAATGTAAATGGATTCATTTACATTGCCGAGATGTCACTTTCCAAGCAATAGGTATGTAATTCAAGTGATTTTTTTTCTTTTGTTGCACAGCCATATTCAAATAGTCCACTAAAAGGTAAAGGTTTCCCTCGCACATATATGCTAGTTGTTCCTGACTCTAGGGGGTGGTGCTAATCTCCATTTCAAAGCCGAAGAGCCAGCACTGTCCGAAGACGTCTCTGTGGTCATGACTAAATGCCGAAGGCACACGGAACACTGTTACCTTCCCACCAAAGGTGGTTCCTATTTTTTCTACTTCCATTTTTTTACATGCTTTCGAACTGCTAGGTTGGTAGAAGCTGGGACAAGTAACAGGAGCTCATTCCGTTATGCAGCACTAAGGATTCGAACCACCAAACTGTTGACCTTTCTGATCAATAAGCTCAGCATCTTAGCCACTAAGCCACTGTGTCCCAAATAGTCCATTGTTTTCTCCCAAAATATAAAACATTGCATACATAAAGATGTATTTTTAAAAAGCATTGTCCTATTGCTTGCTGGCTCTTCAATCCGCAGGGTTTGTCAATCTGTTTCTTTCCTTAACTAACTGTACTTAACATTAAAGGGGAGCCATCACATTCAAAACACAAAGCTTAACTCTATAAAATTAGTCTGTTCCCGATCATACTCTGAATGCCTGCCTAGGAACTTTTAACAGAAACATCAAAATGAAAGTAGAATGGTGTTACCCTCCAAGAGTCTTACTAGTGGGCAGACATATCCTGGGTCTTTCTAAAAATACAATAGAAGAGAGAAGCAAAGGAGAATTTATCTGAACTGTACCCCTTCAGTCTTCAGATGGGGGATCCTCAGAGACCCTGTATAACTTTTTTCAAAGTCTGACCATTTAAGGAGGGATCATCTAGCCCCATCTTCATTCATGTGTTTTAATACTATCTGCGTGAGAATTAGATAAAAAAGGAAAAACACTGAGACACATGAGCGACACCTGGAGGCTGAAATGTGAGAAATGTGAGTTTCCTATCTCACAGGGAGAAAGAGACCTTGGTGGAAATAGGGATGTGGATTAAAACAAGACCAGAAAGTGAAGTAGAGTAGAATCTTACCTTTTTTTGGTTTGGAAACTCAGAAGATACTTTGTTCCTTCCACAGCTTTGCAGATTGTTTCAGAATTGCTTTTTAAATAATACCCAGGTTTTCTATGCTTCACAAAACCGAATGCCCATTTGTGAAACTCATTTTCATGCATTGTCTCATGTCTAGTGAATGACGCTGTCACCTCAATGACAACAGAAGGTAGGGAGGAAATCTGCTGCTCATAGTTTTCCACATTAGATTGAACAATACACAAACATCAATGGGCTGAGGGGGAGGAAGGACTTTTGAGCTGTCAGAATTTGGCAGGAGCCTACAAAAAGGATGGAGATATATCACTGATAATCTTCTGCAGTTATTACCTAGAAAAATCAATTATCTGCTCCAAAGTAACAACAGTCAATAACCTCCTGGGAAGATGAGAGAGAGAAAAGCAGCAAGAGAGAATTAATGGAGCAGTTAGCATAGTATTGATTAGACCTCAGGCTTGAGGGGTGTGTCTCGTTCCCACTAAAAGGGAGCAAAAAGTCAAGCTTAGCCAAATAACAACCAGCATAGATACACAGTCTTTCTGCCTGTAATGATGAGTCTTCTGCCACATTGTGAAAAGAACACAGAATGTTTCTGAAATGGGTTCTCCCCCCCTCCCCCACCCAACCTTTTCTAATTCAGGTGAAAGTCTATTTATGAAAGCATTCCGAATGTGGGGACTCTGTATAATAAGATGATGAAAATGGCATCTGTAGAGAACACCCCCACAAGAGAAATGACCGACGAAAACTCTGGCAATAGCTCATCTCAATCTAAAGAATTATGGTGTCTTCATTGCTATCAGTGGTAGAAACAAAATATTTTTTCACTCATGTTAAAAAAGTGGGGCACTGTGGAAGATCAACTATTAGTGAGTCTGGTATTCATCACTTGGATGTTTTTGATGGGATACAACTGGATCCACCAGAGAGGAGCTCTGGGGAATCTAAGAACAAAAGAGACGGCCTTTCAAATGGTGATTCCCCAGAGCAGGGGTTCTTCGCCTTTTTGTGCCAGGACTCCAAAAAAAAACCTCAGGGGGAAAAATGTATTTAAATATATTTAAATATACATTGATATGAAAAGTATTCCAAAGGAATCAATTACGCTCAAATACAGTTATCAACATATTTAAAATAATAAATAGGTAATATAGTTTCAATTAGCAATAATCGCGCCTCTGATACACCTCATTGGCTACTATACTGCCACTGCGCAATGTAACATAGAAAGACATATGTTTATTAATCTATTAAATCAGTAACAAGATAATACCCTAATATTAACATTTTTGGAGTCTAGTGGCATAAATTACTTTTTGTCTGCAAAATTTAAGGTAAGAAAAGATAAATTTCAGTTAGAGGCTAATGAAAATAAAGTATTTTCCCCCCCACTTCAAATTCATGACACACACACACACACCAATCCTCTACCAGAGGTGGTATTCAGCAGGTTCTGACCAGTTCTGGCGAACCGGTAGCAGAAATTTTGAGTAGTTCGGAGAACCAGTAAATACCACCTCTGACTGGCCCCGCCCCCTCTATTCTCTGCCTCCCAAATCCCAGCTGATTGGGAGGGAATGGGGATTTTACAGTATCCTTCCCCTGCCACATCCCTGCCACACCCACCAAGCCGTGCCCACCAAGCCATGCCCAAAGAACCAGTACTAAAAAAAATTGAATACCACCACTGCCATGTACTTCCATCATAGAAGAGTCCCAGAAGATTTTAATATGTTTATATCTCTAATACAAATATTGTATGATCTTCTCAGAGTTTTCAGAAAAGGGTAAGATATGAGATATACATCTTCCGAGTGCAAACTGTCAAGCTTAATCTACTTATACCTCCATTGCTCTTCCATCCCTAATTGGAGCAAAATAACTTTTTTTTGCAAATCTTCAGTTGAAACTCAAGCAAGAATCATTCATTCCAGAATGGTGACCTACTATATTGTGGAAAAACAGCACATTTCAATTGGGTTTGTGCCCTTGTAATCATATGACTACTTTCTGCCTCATAACCTTTCATATCTTGGCTTGCAAAATGCCCCAACAGAAGCCACTAAACAGGATTTGACACAAAACTACCAATTTATACCATTGTGATCCAAACTTTTAGCCAGCCTGTCTGATCTGCCCTTTGTGAAGGTGAACTCTCCAGGCTCTCTCCTGGTTACAAATATGCAAAACATTGAAAATAAATGTAGCAATGGAAACAGCTTCTTTGGTATAAAATTTCTCTTTGAATACTAACCCTGTGCATCTCCCAGACAGTCATCAATTTAAAATGCTTGCAAAAGGGGGCCATGCCACACCCTGGGATAACACCCCACAGCAGATCCAAATGCCAACTCTGGTCTCATGTTTATTCTGATATCAGTATTGTTTGATGCTACAGTATAAATAAAAAACACACACACACACCAGCATCAGAGGAATGTAAAGCTTATCCTCCAAGGCTTTTTTCTGTTCAAATATACATCTAGAAATGCATATTATCTCAGAAATATGAATATATAAAAATTCATGGGGAATATTTCCAGTACCCAGGACGCTATTATTGACCTCAAGGTACCATCCACAAGGAAAGGACTGATGGTGCTAAGGAACAAATCAACCAGATTTAAAACTATTTCTCATAGATTAAATACAGACCAAGGTTTCTTATGTGTGTTAACCAATTTATCAGTGCAAAAAATCTCTATGTCACAGCTAAGTGCTGTGGTGTTAATGGTCACTATCTATAAATAATTCTGTCTCTCACCTCCTTTTCCTGCACTGAATAACAGCTTGGTTATTTTTCAGGACTGCATTCCATTCATCCAATGAACTGATCCACAAAAGCTTATGCATACATACAGAATACAGAATAACAGAATTTGACAGTATCTTGGAGCTCTTCTAGTCCAAGCCATTGTGCAAGCAGGAGACTCTATACCATTCTGGGCAAATGGCTGTCCAATCTCTCTTTAAAAACATCCAGTGATGGAGCACCCATAACCTCTGGACGCAAGTTATTCCACTGATTAATTATTCTCACTGTCAGGAAATTTCTCCTTAGTTCTAAGTGGATCTCTCTTTGATAAGTTTCCATCTATTACTTCTTGTCTTGCCCTTAGTTGCTTTGGAGAATAGTTTGTCCCTGTCTTCTTTGTCCCAGCCCCTCAAATGTTGAAAGACTGCAATCATGCCACCCACTTCTCTTTGTTAGACTAGACATAACCAGTTCCTGCAATTGTTCATCATATTTTAGCCTCCAGACTCCTAATCATCTTTGTTGCTCTTCTCTGCACTCTTTCTAGAGTCTCAACATCTTTTCTGTATCGTGATGATCAAAACTGGATGCAGTATTCCAAGTGTGGCCTCACTAGTGCAGTAGAGAGCAATACTTATACTTCACATTGGTCTTGATACTTTTTTTTTTGCGTATGGCAAATGCATGGACTTATAGTAGTTCAAATGTTAATGTCCAGTCCACCCAGCCATTCAAGGAAAGGGTGGTCTATGTTGAAAAAATCAGACATTGGGCAGGTGCAAGCTTTTGATGGACATTTGGACACAATGTGGTAGATATTTTATCAAGGAGCACCACAGTTACATTGAGGGGTAGAGACAAGATCCTTCAGACAATGAGCCCTGGCAGACACCATGTTGGGTACAGATCCTGTTGAGAGTTGACCAATGCTGGTGAGGAAGGTCAAAATCTGGCACCTTTTGTGTAGGGTCATTTACATAACTGCCTGTATCTAGGTGTTCACCAGCTCATTTGGCTTTCCACTGTGTGTTGTTAGACAGCTGTTGAGCAAGTGCCAGAGAGGGCTTCCTGGATTTAAGCCTGCCAGTTGATAGAGGAGGAAGATCAGCATGCACAGGAAAAAGTGGGTTTCTCACAATTTTTTTGTACTCCTTCGCTAAGGCTTCCTGCCTTCATAGGGCTGGTGGTACAATGTGGCTCAAGGTGGGGAGCCAGCAAGTATGAGTATATTTTATGCAACCATTTATCATCCTCATTGTATCATTTAGTCTTGCATCGATCTTGTTGATGTGGCAGCTATTAAGCCAAACAGGGGTGCAATATTCAGCTGTGGAGTAGACCAACATTAGTGCTGGTATTCTGAGAGTAGAGGCTGAGGCTCCCCATCTTGATCCTCTTAGTTTCTGAAGTAAATTGTTCCTGGTATTGATTTTAGCAGACCTGTTCTCTAAGTGTTTCTTATAGGAGAAGGTCCGATCCAAAATTACTCCAAGGTATTTGGGGTGGGGATCATAAGGCAGTAGGTTGTTATTCAGGTATGCCTTTGGGTTGCATTGGCAAGTTTGTTGTGGAAACAAGTAGTCACCATTTTTCTGACACTGGGTATGAGTCTCCAGTCAGCAAAAATTTTATCCAGGGACTTCAGGTCCTCAGAGAGGAGGCAAGCCAATACTTCCAAGTTTTTATATTGCGCTGCTAGGGCCACGTCATCTGTACATCCAAATTTATGATCCCTTGCAGCTGGCATATCTGAGATATAAAGGTTGAACAGTGTGGGTGCCAGTATAGAACCTTGGGGAAGGCCATTGTTGAGTCTTCTTAACTTGCTATCATAAATACATGGCAACGGAACTTGATACTATTTCTTGATTCTTGATTCTTGATACTTGACACTATTTCGCTGTTGATGAATCCTAGGACTGCGTTGGAGTTTTTTGGCAGCTGTAGCATACTGCTGGCTCATACTTCAGTGGCCATTTGCTAGGGCTCCTAGATGCTTCTCATAGCCAGGTACTACCTATTCTATGCCTATGCATTTGTTTTTTCTTGCCAAAGTGTAAAACCTTACTTTTTTCACCACTTAATTGTATTTTGTTGGGTAATGTCCAGTGTTCAAGTCTGTCAAGATCCTTCTGAACCTTACGTCTATCTTCTAAAATATTGGCTATTCCCCCTAGCTTGATATTGTCTGCAAATTTGATGTTTCCCCTCATCTAAACCATTTATGAATATGTTGAAGGGTCCTGGGCCTAAGACAGAATCCCACTTCAGACTTTCCTCCAGAGGAGTATAAGATGCACTTCCCCCCCCCAAAGTGGGTGGAAATGTCTGTGCATCTTATACAGCGATGTTGCCAAAGCCCCACCCACCCACCAGTCCCCACCCTTCAGCCATTTTTGGTCTCCACACATCGTGTTTTTGGCCTCTGCACACCCTGTTTTAGACCAGTTCCAGGCTGCAAGGATCGCCACAGCATATCACTGCCAATTATTACCTCTGTGCATCACATTTTCAGCCTCCGCGCATCGCATTTTCGGCCTCTGCATACCCCATTTTTGGTCTCCACGCATCGCGTTTTCGACCAGTTCTAGGTGGCGGGGATCAGTGGTGGCATTGTGCTATGGCGATGTGCTGTGGCAATCCCAGCAGCCTGGAATGGGTCTAAAACAGTGTGTGCAGAGACCAAAAACGCAATGCACAAAGGTCAAAAACGTGACACGAGGAGGCCAAAAATGCAACACCCAGAGGCACCGATGGGTTGTGGTGATCCCCACAGTCTGGAACAACTGATCCATTTTTCCCCTTTTTTGAAAATATATTAATATATTTTGATATATGAAATTTCAAAATATATTTTGATGAAAATATATTCATCTTTGCCATGACACAAGACTTTTTTACTGTTTCATCCTACAGATCATGCACTGGACTCTGCAAGAACTGACCCTATATTTTGACCTTTGAAACCAAGGCGCTTGGAACAGTAGCTTTGTCAACTGCTCCTAATTCTAATGTACAGCACATACTGGGCCCCTGTTAGGGATTCCTAATGTATCCCACAATGAGTTGCTTTATGGTTTCTAATCTCTGGAAAGTATCTAATGAGCTGGCCTGCAATCAGAAAGAAAATTGGAGTTAATGAATTATATAATCATTGCATTTAAAAGCAATGGATCTGAAGTGCACTCTCAAGCAGTTCTAGCTGAGGTGAGAAACTGGAACTCATTTACATACAAATGTTTCCAAAAGACACAAACCTGTACAGAGGGCAATCTAGCAGGAGGACAAGACTATAAGAAACGGTCAGAATAACTATCTTAGTGCTGACACTATGCTATGTCATCTTGGGCTTTTTCTTGTACAGGTCAACTGTTAAGAAAGAAAAGAAAATCTCTTTTCAGAAATTAGCAGATATATTGCTTAATTTTGCTATACACGAAGAGCCTTTGGTGTCTACTCGATGACTATGCAGTGATCATCAAAAGGAATGCTCACAGAGTTGAAAGGTCATGAACACCAATCTCATGCTCAGGGCAGGAATCCATATTAAAGCATCCCAGAAGCACAGGTTAATGAATATATGTGTGATATACATTGACATATCCAGTGAAGAGTAATTAGTAGCACTGCTGACCTGTTATTACTCTTAGGGGTTTTTCCCCTCCTTTACCCAATCAGAATTTCTTTTGCTATAATTGAAGACCATTATCCCTTGCCATGCACTCTAGGATGGCAGAGATCTTGACCTTCTTCTACATCTCTGGAGGTGGCTAATGCAGGAGAAGAGCAGGCAGAGCCTGGAGCAGAGTCAAGAGAGGACTCAGCCTAAAATTGTTACATGTTCACAAACACTCCAAACCCACCCCCCACCCATCCCCCACCTCCCACTGGAATTCTGTTAACTTTTATCTCATGCAAGTTTATGCTGACTGTTAACCAGATTCTTGTGTATAGGCTTGAGTAATAAATCTTCTGAACTGGAATTTATATGTGATCCTGATTCTTCACACCTTCATTTTACCCCTCTATTTTCTCAAGACTAAGCACTCTCAATTCCTTCTATATCTCTTCATAGGACTTAATTTCTAACCCCCTGATCATTGCCCTTCTCTGATCTTATTTCCACTTCTTTACATCATTCATGAAGCATTAAGAACTAAATCTTTTAACTTTACAAACTCTCTTTGCCTAGAGAGCATTGATCAGTGAGATGATCAGAAGTATAGCAAGTAAACAAATCAAATTACTGTCATCTCTAAAAGGTCATCTAACAAAGTTTCTATTATAGTCACTATTCTCATCTCCTATTTTCTTATTGCAAGTTATTGGGTCAAGATAGGCAACCTGTATTGGTCCATGGTTTATAAAAAAAAATAAGACAGAGTTTTTAAGATAGCAAAATGTTAACTGACCAAGATAATTGATTCATCTTGGTTAATATTAGAAGGATTCTACTTGCTCCCCAACCTCAAATATACATTGAACAGAGTGGTGCTAGTCCATGTCATATCACTCTATAGTCAATCACAGAATCCTTCATATTGAAGGAGCCCAAATGCAGCTCAGTGCAGGAATCCTAATAAAAATACCTCTGGTATCTGATTGTCTAAATCAGCATGCAACAGTACTTTGGTACTCATCATTAATTGGTTCTGGAAGGTGCAATGAATACCAAAAATTATGAGTACCAAACAAAATTTTCTCATAAGAATAATGTAGTGAATCACAAGGTGGCCAACACTGACAAGTTCTAGCTTGTGCATTGAGTAACAAACAAACAATGAAAATTTGGACAAAATATGCATCAAAATGTGTTGAGGACCAAATTTGATGAGTTTCATAGCAGTTGAGTACCAAGGTACCACTGTATATGATTGGTCATCAGAAGAAACCTATTGATTTGGGGGATATTTATATCATAGTAAAAGGAATCACTTCCCCTTGATTAATGCATATTGCTTGTCCACATTTTTAAGTTCTAGCAAGAGAGGTCTTCTCTGCACCAGAGTAATGGAAGCAATGTATTTTGTGGAAGCTTGGAAGACATTCATCTCAACCGTCCCTTCCAAATACTGTACCAACTGCCCTTCCATTCCCAAAGGCCTGGTTGGCAGCAATACTGGTTTCTTAAGACAAGAAAACTTGTAATTCAGCACCACAATTTTGAAACATTGGGTAAATGCTTTTTTTTAATGCCACAGGGTTTTTTGGTTTCATTTTTAATTGCTTATCCTTTGATATAAATGTTACAATAAATTAATAAGTAATAAACAATGGGAGTTTTTAAGCAGATAAAGTGATTAACTCCCACATACTTAATCTTCTGTTTTCACTGCCTTTATAGCAGTGAACTTTGGTCTGAAAATGTACAGAACTATATGCATAGAACATTGGAGGGAGGGGGAATCGTAGTTCATTATCCATGAATACTCATGGCTTGTGTGCATTTTGGTATTCCATCATCAGGGACGCATTCTAGAATGCTAAGAGGGAGGCCCTTTAAAAAGAAATCAGTGGACTAATGGCTATTTTTACTTGCAAGTATATGATTCCTCTTTATTAGACTATTTCCTAAAGTCCATTTGGCAAGAGCAATTCATCGGGTATTAATGATGATCGCTGGGAGCGAGCCAACAACTGTTACTGTCTCTGGTGCCAAAATATCTGGGAAAGAGCAGCCTGTCTTTAGTCCCTGCATCAGAAAACCACATTGGCTTCCCACTGGTTCCTATAGATGAAAGGCTGAGTTTTAATTCACTTTCTCTTATATTAAGGCTCTCAGAGTTGTGATGATTCTATCACACCAGTAATTTTCAAATCCCCCTGGCTGTTTACACTGTACTGGATATTTTTCATATCAATTTGTGGCAAAGAATAATATTTTTCATATTAATTTGTGGCTTTCCATTTTGGTAGAATCCCTTAGCATCCAACACTGTTGTAGAACCAATTAACGTAGTCTCTACAGTTGCAGCATCAAAGAAACTAGTGCGAGATTTCACCTCCTCTCTCCTGAAATGCTGCTTTAACTGAAATACATTAACAGTTATAGATTCCCTGTTAAATTTATATGCAGCTTTTAATTTAAAAAAAAATGCCCAGTGCAAGCAAAATGAATGAAACCTACAAGCAGATCTAAAATAACACAAGAAAATTAAAGCAAGACAGAAAGTTTTAGACATCCAACTTCAGCAGTGAATCATTTACACCCAAAACAAGAAACGAATCATTATAGGCCCTGTCACTTTCCTATCTCCAAGAGTTCTTGTTACTGTGTTAGTATAAAAGAAAAGGAAAAGTGATGTAACTAGGCTGGAGTTTCTGGAGAAAAAGTGGAATATAAATCTAACAAGCACCAGATTTTTTTAAAAAACAATTGGGGAACAGAAGAAAGGCTCCTAAAGGTGATGGAAAAATTTGTTTTCTATCATCTTTCCATTTGTATGCAAAGCTGCCCAAAGTTGCTTGCAGTTTAAAATTTGCCTAGATACCAATCAATGATTTGCATTCAGAAATAAGTCAGGGAATAATAATTCTCTTGGATCTCTCAATGGTTTTCAACACCATCAATCATGCTACCTTTCTGATGGTAAGGATACCACATTAGCCCTCTGCAATGCTTCAGGAAGTTTCATTTTATAACAAGGTAAGGATTGTTCTAAGAAGACAGTGGAGGGGATTAACCATTTTGCTCCATAGATTTTGATTTATTGATGCTTTAAGGATCCATCTTTCTTGTTCCTCATGATCTGTAACATTTACAAAAACCTGACAGTTTTGGCTGAAGTGGCATAAAGATGTGGATGATACATAGCTCTCTCATTTCCATCATCTTATACTAGGGATGCAAGAAACTCTGAATCAATATTGGAAGGTAATTATGATTTGGCCAGAGTGAAGGTGTTATTGGAGGGATACTGAAAGCACACAGCCTGGAGTGCTTAGATGGAATTGTATTATCCTGAAACTCAAAAGTCTGTTTGGGGTGTTGTTATATCAAATCCTGTCCTTGGATGCTCCAGAAATTAGAAGAAGCTTTTTCCAGTTTTTATTTGTTTTACATTATTTGTAAACTGCCCCAATCAATTAAAACTCTAGGCAGTAAACAACAAAGCAAACACAAGCCCGCCATAAAACCATAAGAAAGCTGCACAGCTTGATACATAGTTGATGAAGCTGCCGTTATTCATTCATTCACAGCTGCAACCAGGCTGGGTTTCCCCCCCCTGTCCTCTATACTGGCAATTCTTGCTAACTCTATTTTCATGTTGAAAAACAGCAATAATGAGGGATATAAATTATATATCTTAATTAATTAATTATAATTGATATAAACGAGATCAGCAGAAGCCCAAGAAGCAAGACAGTTGAAATATATTACACAAATCCTAAACCAATTACATTGATTAACATCTTGTTTCTGATCTTCATGGTATTAACCTTTAAAGGCCTAGGAGAAAGTTAGATGCAGGTTCTATTTTTGTTGGTTACATGAGTACATTTCAATTTGAAATTTCACCAGTATTATGATATTCAATTTTCCTTTAACCTAATTTAAACATTGATTGAAAAGCAAGATGCAAATATTAAATAAATTGCAATAAATAAATCATTTATACATGTGATCTCTCGATCCACATGCAGCTCAGTCTGAAAGCAATGATTATGTGTATAAGTCCCAGCAGGTTTTCTTCAATTTTCTGTACAATTTTTTTTAAAAAAAACACAAAAATCCACAATTAGTTCCCATTCATGCTCATTGATTGGAATTATTTATATGCCGCCTTTTGTGTAACCATAAACAATTGCAAGTAAAAATATAATAACATTATTTAACAACAAAGAGCCTCCTAAACTGGAAATAGCCTGGGAAGGAGCAGACAAGAATAATCTGTTTGATGTCAGTCCTTCAAGATTGACCAGATTTGGAAACCAATGCCAGTAGGTCAAGATTACTTTTATTGTAAAGCTGTAGTAAGCTTGAAAGTCTGAATGTGCTTTCCTCTCCCTCCCTTTATTTGGAACAGGGAGGGGCTTGTCTGAACATTCATATAAACATTCATTTGTATTCCTTTCTTGGTCTGGATTCAGATACTTGTCCTGCCTCTTCCTCCCGCTCCCATCAGGGATCCCCCCATGAATTTTCCCACGATGAAGTAAACCATTTTGCAAGCAACTCTGTCAGATCACATTTTTGAGTCAAGAAACATTTTGAGCTGGATGCTACTCAGCTCTGAGAATTAAGTGCCCATCCTGTGACAGATTCCATTTGAGTGAATCATGACATTTCAAAAAGAAATCCATGGTGCATTTCTTTTACATTCCTAATCTCCTTTGCCCTGAGATATTCTCCTTTATTGCCATCTATCCTAACTCTCACAAAGACAACGGCATAATTTGAGAGTGCAGCCTGAAGCAAACTATACCTCAACTAAACTGCATACGTTAAAAAAAATCCACTACCCAAGTGTTTTTTTTCCCAGCCAAAATATTAATCCTTTCTAAATCTAACACCACTTCCAATATCATTGATAATTTTAGCATCTTGTAGGCATACATACATACATATACATATACATATACATATACATATGTGTGCTGGTTTTGTTGTATTCGGGTCTTTTCCCGTGTAGGATTGAGATTGTCTTGGCAATGTTTCGGCAAGATCTCACTTGCCATCTTCAGGCTTGGGCTTAAAATGCGATCGGAGCTGCCATCTTTCTGTAAATCTTGGTGGGAGGGGATGGGGTGCTGGCTTTGTTTCAGTGAGTGGAATGATTGGTTGTGTGGTTGTATCCTGATTGGTAGATTGATGCTGATTGGTGCTGGCTGTGTGTGCATTGTTGTTTTGTATTGTAGCGGCCTGGGTGGTGTTCGTTTGTTGACTAGGGCTGGTTTCCAGATGTTTGTAGGTGGGAGGTATCATCACGTTTATTCATGTTGTGGGGGTGTTTCTCTATTTCGATGGCTTCCATAATTATTCTCTTGTTGAAGTGTTCTGTTTTGGAGATTAACCTGGCTCCTTCAAAGTTGATTTCATGTCCTGTAGCTTTAAGGTGCTGGAAAAGGGAGGAAGTTTTTTCTTTTTTTCTTACTGCGTTCTTGTGTTCTGTGATGCGTGCATTTATCCTCCTGTTTGTTTGTCCTATATATGTTGCCTGGCAAATTTTGCATGGTATTTCGTAGACTCCTTGGTTTTCTAGCTGGATTTTGTCTTTGGGGTTTCTTAAGATGTTGGCTATTTTTTGGTCAGTGGTGAAGGCTGTCCTGATATTGTGCTTGTGGAGAATTTTGCTGATTTTATCTGTGGTGCCTTTGATGTAAGGGAGGAGGGCGATGCCATTGTCCTGTTCTGTGTCTTGGTTTTTTGGGGGGGTCTCCTTTTGGATTAGGTTGGTGATTGTTTTTCTTTGGAATCCGTTGGAGATTAATACATTTGTGAGTTTGTGTAATTCAGTTTTCAGGTGGTCTTTGTCGGCTAGGCGTTTGGTTCTGGAGATGAGGGTCTTGGCTACAGAGTTGATCTGTGCAGGGTGGTGATGGGATTGTGCATTTAAGTAGCGGTTGGTGTGCGTTTTTTTCTGGTAGATTCTGGGAAATTGTTTGGTTGTGCTTTCTGCAAAATAGAAATGTAAAATGCAAATCAATTATAGTCATTACTTCAAAATTTCCATAGCAAAATATGTGTTCTCCTGGGGCTTGCAAATCAAAAGCTGGGGAACATCTCTACCCAGCATCAATTAAGAGTTACATGAACAATTGTTTCTGCTGATAAAACCTACTTCAGGAAATATCAAGATAGACTTCTGTATATTTTTCTGTTCAAGAATGGTGAACAGCATATTCCCCTATTGGCTTATTAGTGTTGCCATGTTTTATATCACAACTGAATCCAGGACTATACGATGTTTTTCACACATATGGTCTAGTTTGTTCAACACCAACAAAAGCCCTCTGCACACGTTAGCCCAGAACAGCTGAGCAGGCCAAATTGATTGCAATTCCAACTGAGTAAAGTAAAACGTTTTAGTGAAATAAACTGGCAGAAAATGAGCAGAACTTTTCATTTTTATTATTATTTTTTAAAGGAAACTGGCATATACATAAAATGCTGCAAATTTCTAGAACGTGGCTTACAGAGCATGCAGATCTATCATTGGGTCTCCACTTGATTTTTAAAATATACACTTCGTGTAAATAGTTTTCAATCATGTGAACTCTGCCCTTGTAGCTTCACAAGTTTCATCATATGCATGTCACTAATATTTCTGATTGCCTGGAGTTTTGCAGCCCATATGGTGGCCGTTTCATGCACCTATTAGCTCTGAAAGACTGTTTTACTTTGCTCCAGGAGTGTTTCTGTCCACACAAAATGGCATCCTTCCTGCTTCCAGTTGGCAGTGGAATTTCTCAAATGTTATGGAACTGTGGTAAATATATTCCCCCAGCAGGTAAACAGTAATATGAATGCCTGTTTGGCTCGGCAGCTGCTCACCTTTATATGTGCCAAAAGACAATTGATTAAGAGGGATCAGATTCTTTGCTAATTCACTAATATCAAAGAAGAAAGATTAATCTCCCCTATTACAGCCTAAAGACACTTGCCAAGGAAACAATTGCTTCTTCTGGCGTATTAAGGGCATACTTTAAGCAATCTACAGTAAGAGGCTCAAAAGTAAATGCACTGGGTTTATGAACTTCTGCTTCTAGAAATCATCATGTAAAGTGTGTTCCCGCTAAAAAAGCGGGGTGGTGGAAACTATATTTTCCTCTTCACTTAATACAAATGACAATGTCGGCAAGCAACAATTTAACAAATCTGTTGATATTTGAGTGTTAGCATACACTGTTGATTGTCTACAATGGCATTCGGGGAAACATTTAAGCACATTGAAGTTTTCCAATTTTTAAAAATGGAAAGATACAATATTTATTGAAAGATAGAAAGCATTAAATAGAGAGGGAGCACACAGTACAAAGCCATGTGTTATTCATAAATTATTGCAATAAAACAGAACAAATAATCAAAAGGAATTATTGTTTATTAGCAAACATTTTTCAGGATATATGATGTGTATTGAAGAAAATTTTAAATGCTTCTTTCTTTTTGCAGATGGTACATGAGAGGCCTATTGTTGACAAGAATTTGAGGCAGATTTTGATTCCCTCCAAATGTAGTCCCACTTTATTGCCAGAATGATGAGCTAAACAAACCATACAGTTTACAATTGCAATATGGGCATTTTTTTTTCAGAATTTGTATAATTCTGTGATAATAATGAATACGAAACAGAGTGGACAATTTTATCCACTACTAAATGCATATTCGTAATATTGAAACCTAGAATGTTGTGGCAATTTCAGTCAGTATAAATGCAATCTGATGGCATATTTTCTGGCTGAAGTTTCAGATGGCTTTGGAAAACCTGCAAAAACTGTTTTCAATATGTTTCTGGTGATTTAGGCTACCATAATGTAATTAATGTTAAGATAATTAACCAAGTAAATAAAGCTGGAGTGCTTGTCAACATTCTGTAGAATAGATTTTCCCCATTTCTTCTTGCCCCAGATCCTTCCCGCCTAGCAGTTCAAAAATATGCAGGGTATACTAATAGATAAATAGGTACCGTTTTGGTGGGAAGGGAACAGAATTCCTTTAGCCTCAGCATATAGTCATGCTGGCTCTATGATCAAGGGGATATCTTTGGACAACACTAACTCTCTCAGCTAAGAAACAGTAATGAGCACCTCCCCCTGGAGTTTATTACATTTATTCCCTTGCAGGGAAGAGCAGAGGAGTTTGGGGAATATCTGCAGGACAAAGTCGCTCAGATCCGGAGCGGATGGGCCCCCTCCAGTGGACCGGACGAGCCGTCAACAGTGAGTCTTGTGAGACCATTCTGGGAGGAGTTTGACTGTGTTGCCCCCGAGGATTTGGACAGGTTGCATGGACGGCTGCGACCCACCACATGTTCAATGGACCCATGTCCCTCCTGGCTGGTACTGGCATCCTGGGAGGTGACACGAAGCTGGCTTCTGGGCCTGGTGAACGCCTCATTGGGTGAGGGATCCTTACCAACTGCCTTGAAAGAGGCGGTGGTGAGGCCCTTACTCAAGAGGCCTTCACTTGACCCAATGGAGCTAGCTAATTATCGTTGTTGAGAATGTGGTGGCACAGCAATTTCCACGACACCTTGACGAATCCGAATATCTAGACCCACGCCAGTCCGGCTTCCGACCCGGGCACAGCACAGAGACAGCCTTGGTCGCGTTGGTTGATGATCTCTGGAGGGCCAGAGATAGAGGTTGTTCCTCTATCCTGGTCCTATTAGACCTCTCAGCGGCTTTTGATACCATCGACCATGGTATCCTATTGCGCCGGCTGGGGGGGATGGGAGTCGGAGGCACCGTTTTACGGTGGTTCGGCTCCTACCTCTCCGACCGGTCGCAATGTGTGTTGACAGGGGGGCAGAGGTCGACCCTGAGGCCACTCACTTGTGGGATGCTGCAGGGGTCGGTCCTCTCACCCCTCCTGTTCAACACATATGTGAAGCCACTGGGGGAGATCATCCGTGGTTTTGGGGTTGAATATCGTCTGTACGCTGATGATACTCAGCTGTACATCTCAACCCCAAACCACCCCAACGAGGCTGTCGAAGTGATGTCCCGGTGTTTGGAAGCCGTCGGGGTCTGGATGGGGGACAACGGACTCAAACTCAACCCCTCCAAGACTGAGTGGCTGTGGCTACCGGCACCTCGGTTCAGCCAGCTGACTCCATCGCTGGTCATAGGGGGCGAACAATTGCCCCCTGTGGAACGGGCGCGCAATTTGGGCGTCCTCCTAGATGCCCGGCTGTCAATGGATGACCATGTGGCAGCCGTGGCAAGGGGGGTGTTCCACCAGGTTCGCCTGGTGCGCCAATTGCGCCCCCTTCTGGACCGGGATGCCCTACGCACGGTCACTCATGCACTGGTGACGTCTCGCCTGGACTACTGCAATGCTCTCTACATGGGATGCGCCCAAAGACTGCAGCTAGTCCAGAACGCAGCCGTGCGGGCAGTCATGGGGAGTACTAGGTACTCCCACGTAACACCGCTCCTGCGCGAGCTGCACTGGCTGCCTGTGGTTTTTCGGGTGCGTTTCAAGGTTTTGACCACCATCTTTAAAGCGCTCCATGGCACAGGACCTAGCTACCTGCGGGATTGCATCCTCCCACACACATCCCTGCGGCCAATTTGCTCTCACAGGGAGGGGCTTCTCCTGGTGCCGTCCACTAGGCAATGCCAACGGGCGACACCAAGGAGTAGGGCCTTCTCTGTGATGGGCCCAACCCTCTGGAATGACCTCCCCCCCGACATTAGAACCACCACCGACTTCCGCTCCTTCCGACAGAAATTGAAGACACACCTGTTCCGATTGGCTGGCCTGGCATAATTATAACGTCTACCTCCTGGCAAACATATTTCTTACTGGTTTTTTAGGGGGATTGTTTTTTAAATTTAATTTTATAGGATATTTGTTGGGGTTTTAAATTATTTACTTAGCAGTACAGTTCTTTAAACCTTTTTATCCTCCTCTTATCTATTTATCTACTTAATAATTTTAATTGTTTAATTTTATAGCTATTCATGATGTATTTCTGATATGGACTGTACACCGCCCCGAGTCCCTTTCGGGAGAGGGGGCGGTCTATAAGCTCTTAGTAAATAAATAAATAAATAAATAAATAAATATTTGGACACAACTGGACATGGGAAACTTTACCTTTGTGTTCTCAGCCAGATTTCAATCATGTGGCCCCTAGACAGAAGGATTCTAAAATTCTTTTGGACACAGGTTCAGTCGCTTCATTGTTGATAACTAGGGTGAATTCTAGATTAGCATTGTGATAAACATTAAGTCAGAGGAAATTTTATTCCATCTAATCTGCTTTTATTAAGTATAAAGTTGGCATGAGAAATATTAGGAACACTTTACTTTCTTTACAAAAGAGAAATATTTCCTCATGGGTATGCAAGAACTCTCTCTGCACGCTACACAAGAATACCAAACAAAGCATTCAAAAATATGATTCGTAAAGCATGTTAGCATAAGCAAAGTGTCAGCGTTCCAATTATCGTGCGGAATTAAATCAGAGCTCAAGACATAACTTTCATCAAAGTTCCAATTTAATAAGACAGACATGTTGGCACATCTGTGGAATTGCAAATCTAAAAGCTTCCTGGGATTCCACCCAGTTGAAAGTTCATGATCTTATCCCCACACCCATAAATCCATCACATGGTCCAATCTTCTTCGCCCACGCTGGCATTGCCACCCATCTAGTTCCGGTCAGATGCAGAGTTGCAGAGACAAAAGATGACCTTAGGCTTCTAGAAAAGAATGACAACAACACATTCCACAATTCTATTCCTTTCTATTCCCCCCCCCCCAATTACTACACTAATGAAACAGCATAATGAAATAATAGAGAGTGTGGCAAGCCAAAGATCCTAAAAAGGAATATAACTGCAGGCCTGACAGGCGGCCTCTCCTCAGAAGAAAAATGTTTCCTGAAAAAAGAATAACATAAAAGTTAATATAACAAAATTAACCACCTCTTCTCCCCCCAGGGGGACCCTTTGCCTTATCGGAAAACTTCTCATGGAATTGTTTTACTAACCTATCTGCTTTTAGGTCCCAACTTTTCATCCATGTGGCTTCGGACAAAGGGTACCCCTTCCAATGCACTAAATACTGTAAGCGACCCCTATACAGCCTGGAGTCTAAGATTTTTTTCACCTCATAATGTGTTTCCCTTTCTACCACTACAAGAGGAGAGGGA
The DNA here is from genome assembly GCF_964273705.1 of Natrix helvetica. Taxonomy (NCBI): domain Eukaryota; kingdom Metazoa; phylum Chordata; class Lepidosauria; order Squamata; family Natricidae; genus Natrix; species Natrix helvetica. Next base: position 111,764,704 of record NC_138552.1, on the reverse strand, counting down.
ACTTGGGTGGACGGTCTTATGCTGGACCCAATTACTGGTTTCAATAAGCTACAATGAAATACTGGGTAAATATTCCCTAAAATTCTGGGTAGGCTGAGTCGAACTGTAACTGGGTTAATTATCTTCTCTATTGGGAATGGACTTAGAAGTTTTGACCCCAATTTCTTACTAGGCATTCTTAATCTTATGTTTCTCCTGTGCGCTGCTTGGGGAATCCAAGCATGGGTTAACTTTGTCCATTAGCCTAGAGACTGAGTTATGCAAATTAGATGACCACGCCTCCTCTGCCTGGAATACTCAGTTTTTTAACTCAGTCCAGCCTGAAGAGACGCAATTCTAATCTTCTCTAGACTAATCGACAAAGTAAGTTAAAAGTTTTGGATTCATCTAAGCCTGGATTTACTAGGACCTTGGAAATGAAAGAAGAGCTCATTTAACAGCTCAGCCAAGACACTGATCTCCGGCAAAGCTCGCACAGCTGGAGATTGCTGTTTATTCCTTCGGCTGTAACAGAGGCTGGTTCGCCGCCTTTTTAGCCGCATTGCTGCGCTCAGGGGCTGGTTCGCTGCTCCGTTCCGCGCCTTTAAGGGAGTGATCCACTTTGCGAAGTGCGATCTTTCTCCCAGCCCGATGCCATCGGTTTCTGACTAATTTTGCTGCTCTCCGCTGCTGTTTGCACAGCGCTGCAGTCAAGCCGCATTTTAAAAGTCCCGCCTGAATGGCGGGTGCCATTTTGGATTGATTTCTTCGCGCGCTTTTGCATGGGGGAAGGAAGGCGGGGCCTCCTTTCCCTCCTAATTAGCGACGCTGCGTCAACGGCTCTCTCCCAATTTTCTCACTTGCCTGGTTCGCTCGGCTAGAGATAGTTCGGTGCAGCTGCTTCTCAGTGTTACTGCTTGCCTTCGTTAAAGGTGTTTTGTGAGGAGATTGAGCTTTTCGCTTTCATTCGCATTTAGTATGGCAGAATCCACCAATTCTGGAGGTATTGTAGACACCACCAATGTGGCCCGCTCTGAATCCGAGGCTGATGTTCCCCCCAGGGTGGGTAGGGCCGCAACCAGGGCCTCCACCCATGCTTCCCGGGCCTCCTCAGCAGCCCCGGACAGGGTCCAAAGGCGCAGGGACAGAACCAGGGCACCATCCAGAGCCCCCAGGGCGGCCAATCCCTCGCCTCCGGTGCTGACCCCTCAGGGTTCCACACCACGTTCCCCCCCTGCTTCTCCTGGCAATCGAGGCTGGTCTCCGGACCTCGCCTTACCTCAGGCCCCATCTGCTGAGGAGGGAAACTTAGAAGGCCAGTCTTTCCCGGATTTACCAGCACAGGGCGTGGCTTCGGCCCAACCCATGGCTGGGCCTTCTGCAACCTTCACGCCCACGGCTGCAGGCCTCAGGCCTACGGAGGGCCAGGAAATGGGCCTTCACCCAGATTTTTATCAAATGATATCTGATGCCATTTCGAGGGGGGTGGATGCAGAGTTACAGCGTAGATCCAACACCCCCAGGGCCTCGTTAGCGCCTAGGGAGGCTTCCACTTCCCAGGCCCAGCCCTCCTCACCCTTTCCCTCTGAATATAGTGAGGAATCTGCATTGATGGAGGAAGGTGAGGTGTTAGATATTGAATTATCCGATGATGAGGGCATTCCAGTGGACCAACCCTCCTCAGGGTTATTTTGCCCAACCTTATTTAAGTCTTTATTATTTAAGGCCAAGGCTACCACTAACATGGGCGGTTCCACCACCCAGGATAGCACCGCTGTGGGATTGGATGCCACGGAGCGCCTGTTTGCAGAGCAGGTTTCAGAACAGGAAGCTATTCCCTGCCCCAAGCTCTTTAGCGATGTCATTCAGAAACAGTGGGCGCAGCCCACTGCTGTGGTCCCCCCTAGCAATGGGGACAAAAAATTATACATTTCCACTCCGGAATTGGAAAAGATTCTCCAATTTCCTTCTGTGGATGCTCCCATTCCGGCCCTGGCCTCCCCTGCACTCATTCCTTCGGAGATTTCTGAGGGATTGAAGGCTGAGGACCGCAAGGCCGAAATGGTCATACGTAAGACACATCAAGCAGCGGCCTGGGCCTTACGTGCCGCCTCTGCGGCGTCCTTCTTTAATCGTACATCTTTGGTCTGGCTCAGGCAACTACAGGCTAGGCTTGCCCCTGAAGACATGAGACTTCACCAGGACGTCACAAAATTGATGGCGGCTCTAGAATATTCTGCGGATGCCACTCTTAACGCGGCCAAGTTCGCTTCCCGAGCCGTAGTTTCTAATGTAGCCTCTCGTCGCCTGTTGTGGCTTCGCCATTGGCAGGCAGATGTTCGTTCTAAATGGCGTTTGGCTTCCACACCCTTCAAGGGTGAGGCCCTGTTTGGTTCCGTCCTTGATCCTATTCTTATCGAGACTAGGGACAAACGTAAAGTCCTTCCTTCTGCCACCAGACGCAATGATAGGAGATAGCAACCATATAATAGACGCCAAAACTTCAGGGCTGGGGACTCAGGATTCACCACCACTCCTTACGTTCCCCAATATAACCGAGGTAACCAAGCTCAGGATAGGGGCCAGGACCGCTTCGGTTCTAGGGATAGGAGTCGCCAGCAGTCCCAACCACAGGCTCAGTCTAGGCGGCCCTTTCGAGGGGGCGGTAACTGGTCCTTTTGCAGGTACCGGTGACTCCCAAGGGGAGGGGGCCATAGGCGCTCGGCTTCTGGCCTACGCCCATCAATGGGCGGAGACCACATCCGACGCCTGGGCCCTTCAAGTAGTGAGGCAGGGCCTCACTCTGGAGTTTCTGTCCCTCCCACCAAGACGCTTCATCCGTTGTCCGGTACCCAGGTGTCAAGAGAAAAGGCGCCTAATGAACGAAGAGATTCAACACCTCCTGTCCATCGAGGCTATAGAGCAGGTTCCAAAAGGGCAGGAGGGGCTAGGATTTTATTCAATCTTATTCCTAGTTCCCAAAAGCTCAGGAGGATGGCGGGCCATCCTGGATTTAAAGCGGCTCAATCTCTTCATAAAATACAAAAAATTCAAGATGCAGTCCCTCAGAAGCATCTTAACATCCATACGCCGCGGCGACCTGATGACATCGGTCGACATAAAGGAAGCATACCTCCATGTTCCGATACATCAGGCCCACAGGAGGTTTCTACGCTTCCACTATGCAGGCCGTCATTTCCAATATCGGGCCCTGCCTTTTGGCCTATCATCGGCCCCTCGCACGTTTACCAAGCTCCTCGCAGTTGTGGCAGCTTCGCTTCGCACAGTGCCCATACGGGTCAACTGTTATTTAGACGACATCCTACTTCTGTCTTCAACGCGTGCCCAGGCGGTAAGGGACTTGGAAGTCACAATGGACGCTCTGCGCCGCCACGGGTTTGTCCTGAACCTCGCCAAGAGCCACCTACGACCAACCACGTCGTTGCTCCACCTGGGCACGATCATCAACTCCAGGACGTGCGAAGTGTTCCTGTCCCAGGACAGACGGCAGAGCATCTGCGCGCTGGTGAGTCGAATATCATCTCAAAGACTCATTCCCTTGGCCACTCTTTCCCAGTTACTCGGGAAGATGATATCGTGCATCGATGTGGTTCCCTGGGCCCGATTCCACTCTTGCCCTCTCCAGTGGTTTCTGCTCCCCTTCCAGAGAGCTCACACAAGCCACACCCAGATCAAGGTGCATCTCCCACCCAAGCCACTCCGATCCCTCCGATGGTGGGCTTCTTCCAAACTCCTCAGGGGGAGCCCGTTCAAGGAGCCGGATCGCATCCAGGTGACAACAGATGCCAGTCTGTATGGGTGGGGAGCCCATGTACTGGATCGGGTAGCACAGGGCCGATGGTCCAGCCAGGAAATCAACAACAGCATCAACTGGCTGGAACTACAAGCCATCCGGTTGGCCCTCCTGGAGTTCAGGGACATTGTGTCACACAACCACATTCTAGTTCTGACGGACAATGTAGCCTCCAAGGCCCACGTAAATCGCCAAGGGGGCACCCGTTCCAAGGCCCTGATGCTGGAGGCGGAGAAGTTACACCACTGGGCGGAAGCCAGACTGCTGTCACTGAAGGCGGAGCACATTTCAGGCGACTCCAACACGCAGGCGGATTGGTTGAGCCGAGCAACGGTCGACCAAGCGGAATGGCAGCTGCATCCCTCCCTCTTTAGGGAGCTAACTCACCGGTTCGGCACACCGCAGGTGGATCTTTTTGCCCAGCCTTGCAATGCTCAGACAGCCAGATATTACACCCGGTTCCGGACTCAGGGGGCGGAGGGCACGGATGCTCTACGCAGCCCCTGGCCGCCCGGCCTACTGTACGCTTTTCCGTCACTACCGATTCTCCCTCTGGTCATCCAGAAAATACTTTCGGAACAGGCGGAGGTTCTCCTAGTGGCGCCAATGTGGCCTCGACGTCCCTGGTATGCCGACCTCGTCCATCTGTCCCTTGGCGCATCCCGGACAATCAGATCCAGCTCAACCAGGGGGCTCTCATTCATCCGAATCCTCAGCTCTTGCAGTTAGCTGTGTGGCACGTGAGCGGGCTAAGCTGACCAGTCTTCATTTCTCCAGCGCTGTCAGGCGGCCCGCAGGCCTTCCACTACTCGTATTTACGAAGCCACGTGGCAGGCTTTCTGCAGGTGGTGCCGTCGCAATACCATCGTTCCGACCAGAGCATCAGTTCCCCAGGTCCTCAATTTTCTACAATCGGGCCTAGAGAAGGGATTGGCACCGAACACTCTACGCCGTCAGGTCGCCGCTCTGTCCACAGTCCTTAGTGGCGGTCGGGCCCGGTCGCTAACTCAACACGCGCGGGTCAAGGCCTTTCTGAAGGGCGCCTCCAACATCCGGCCTCCAACTGTCCACCGTTATCCTACCTGGGATCTTCCGTTGGTACTTACATCTTTGCCTTTTGAGCCCATCCGCTCCATCAGCTTGCGACTACTCACGCTCAAAACAGCATTCCTGGTGGCCATTACTTCTGCCAGGAGAGTTTCGGAACTGGCCGCTCTCTCAGTTTGGTCTGATCTATGCATATTCCATTCCAACAGAGTGGTTCTCCGTTTGGATCCATCTTTCCTGCCCAAGGTCAATACCTTGTTTCACAGAGCGCAGGAGCTTGCCCTCCCAGACTTTTGCCCGCATCCTTCCCATCCGCAGGAGCGACAGTGGCATCATCTGGACATTCGGAGGACCCTTCATCGCTATGTGAAGCGCACGGCTGTATTCCGCAGGACAGAGGCACTCTTCGTCTCATTCCAACCTTCTTCCATGGGGCAGAAAGTTTCCCCCAATACCATCGGACGTTGGTTAAAAGCCTGCATCGCACTAGCTTATGACTCTCAATCCCGGCCGGTCCCCAGACGTATTACTCCTCACTCCACCAGGAGCGCAGCGACAACTGCGGCCTGGTCCACTCAGGCCTCGGTTGAGGATATTTGCAGAGCAGCCACTTGGGCGTCGCCATCCCCCTTCATTCGGCACTACAAAGTGGACTCTTACGCTTTGGCTGAGGCATCCTTTGGGCGGCGTGTGCTACAACAGGTACTCGCCTCCTCTGCGGGTCCTGACCAGCCTACTTCCCGCCCTTAGGTCAACTGCTCTGGCATGTCCCATGCTTGGATTCCCCAAGCAGTGCACAGGAGAACGACCGTTGACTTACCTGAACGGTCCTTCTATGTGCGCTGCGAGGGGAATCCAATCCCGCCCGATGATTGGGCTGGTCCGGGTCTTCTCCTCATGACTTTTGACTTCCGTATTCTGGACGTGACTTATACTGGACGTGACTTAATAATACCTTCCGACTGCCGTCGTGACTGACTTTGACTTACTTCTCCAACGGCTGTCCTTCGTGCAAAACTGAGTATTCCAGGTCATCTAATTTGTATAACTCAGTCTCTAGGCTAATGGACAAAGTTAACCCATGCTTGGATTCCCCTCGCAGCGCACATAGAAGGACCGTTCAGGTAAGTCAACGGTCGATTTGGTAGATACAAAAACTTTGTCCCCCACATGAAAGGGGGGTTGGAGCGAGCTGTGTTTATCAGCTTGCTTCTTGTAGGCTTCTGCTGCATCTGCTAGAGCAGCGATGGCGAATCTTTTTTGGCTCGTGTGCCACAAGTGGGGGGAGCGCAGGGGGGTTGTGTGCGGGCGTGCCGCACCCATAATCCAACGCGCGAGCCCCCCAGTGCGCATGCATGCACAACGCGCGCCCCCACCAGTTTTACATGCTTTTTTCGCCCTCCCCAGGCTCCAGAGGCTTTATAGGAGCTTGGGGATGGCAAAAAGAGCCTCCACCACCCACCTGGAGGCCCTCCGGAGGCTCCAGGGACCATCCAGCCGGTCCCTGAAGCCTTCGGAACGCTTAAAATGACCCTCCGAGCAAACCGGAAGCCTCCGGGGGGCGGGAGAGGCTCTTTTCGCCTTCCCCAGGCTCCTATAAAGCCTCTGGAGCCTGGGGAGGGCGAAAAATGGCTTTTAAAAAGGTGAACTCAGCTGGCCAGCGTGCTCATGCCGCTGGCCAGCTGACAGGGCAACGCCTCGCGTGCCCTCACAAATGGCTCCACGTGCCACTTGTGGCATGCGTGCCATAGGTTCGCCATCACTGTGCTAGAGGCTTCTTTGTATTTTCCCATTCTTTCTTTAGTGTGTCCATCCATTCATTCAGAGACATGGAGGAGGGAGGTTCTCTAGGCAGTTCAGGCATGGAAACAAATTCCATGCCACTGGTAATCTGGAAAGGAGTTAATCCAGTCTACTGTGGATCGCATTGTTGTACGCCACTTCGGCAAAGGGTAGTAAGTCCAACCAGTTGTCTTGCTGATAGTCCTCGTAACACTGGATGTATTGTTCCACCATCGCATTGGCTCTCTCCGCTGCACCGTTCATGCTGGGATGAAACGCTGAGCTGAGTCCTTGTGTGGACCCAATGGAAATTAAAGTGGCTCTTTGCCCAAGAGTCTATACTGCAACACCCCGACTCAAAGCGACCATTAATAATCCAGATGGATGCCAGCGATGTAGCACTAGCTGCAGTGCTACTACAAAAGAATAGAGAGGGCCACCTCTTGCCGTGCACTTACATCTCTAGGAAATTCACCACTACTGAAAGGAGGTGGGCTATTTGGGAGAAAGAAGCATTTGCGATCAGGTGGAGCATGCTCACTTGGAGACATCTCCTGGAAGGGGAGGATATGCCGTTCGAAGTCTGGACTGATCATAAAAAACTTGAAGCTCTCAAAGCCCATCGAAGGTTATCCCCCAAACAAGTTTGCTGGGCACAATACTTCCAAAGATTTACATTTGTAATTAAACACATCCCTGCAGGGAAGAAGTTGTTGGCAGATGCTTTGTCGAGAAAACCGCAGTAGGACAGTAAGAAGGAAGAAGTTGTTCAACCCATAATTTCTTCCTCCCACCAACAGGTGGCCCAGGTCACCACCCAAAGTCAGGATAAGCTGACAACAGAGTTCAAAGCAGCACTCCCGGCAGACCCGTGGTTCAACAATTACAAGGACATCCTAACAATGAATGGGGGCTTAGCCTGGAAGGGGACCAAACTGTACGTCCCTGCGGGGTTGAGGCTGGAAGTCCTACAGTGAAGCCATGATGCAAAACTAGGAGGCCACTTTGGATTCCTAAAAACACTCCACCTCACCAGGCCTCAATTTTCGTGGCCAAAGATGTGATCGGAGGTGGAAGATTATGTTAAAAGCTGTGCTACTTGCGCAACGATGAAAACACGGCTGGGGAAGCCCCCTGGACTACTACAATGAGTGGCCAGCCCTAGCCGAGCATGGGAGGAGATTGCAATGGGCTTTATCATCGAGCTCCCAGATAGCAATGAGAATAAAGTGATTTGGATAGTTATTGATTTGTTTTCCAAGCAGGCACATTTCATCGCTTGCTCAGGGTTGCCATCCGCAAAGAAATTAGCAAAAATGTTTGTGAAACACATTTATCGCCTGCACGGGTACCCAAAAGGGTCATTTCAGACCACGGAGTTCAGTTCACCAGCAAGTTCTGGAGAGAGTTCCTGAGACAAAGGACATAAGAGAACATCAGAGGAGCTGTGTCCATTGCAAAGTTTATGCACCTACTTCTGGGGTTGTTCTCAATTACATGTGAATGTTCGTGCACTAATCACACTTCAAGGAAGCAGCTGTGCACACACATATGCACACATGAATGTATGTACATACACATATATAAAGAGTTAGGGACTGTTAAATCCTAATGTAAGTCCTTAACTTACGACCAGTCCTAAGTCCTCGACTTACAACTGGCCGCAGGTCCTCAACTTACGAATGACAGCTGGCTCTGGCTGAGCCGCACCTGATTGGCTAAGGCGCTGGCTGAGCGTGGGCTGTTTACACTGTTCCTATTGGTCGCCCTGCTTGACAGCTCCTATATAAATAGCTGTCAAGCAGGGCGAAGTGCTGAACTCTGTATATAGTTACCTGTTAGCTGGTTCTGTTAAATAAAGCTGTTCTTCATTACCTCAGCCGTTCCACGTCTCTTCAATCAGCTCAGTCTTCAGTACTGGCGACGAGAGTGGGATGCTGAAGGTTCCTCCATAGAACAGCTAAAGGAGAAGGGAACAATTAATTCCTCTTCTCTTCAAGGAAAAAAAATGTTTTACCTCAGCGCTACCTATTGCTATGGCTTCGCTCCCTCAATTCGCACCTTTCAGCTCGCCACATGAATTGTGGGCCAGTTTCCTCGAGTGATTCCAGTGTTTCCTTATTACTAATAATAACCATCAGCTACCAGACGACCAAAAATGCAGTTTTTTCCTCAATTTGTGTGGACCTGACATGTTTAATACTGCCAGGACTCCAGCCTCACCCCTGCCAGTCCACGAATTGACTTGGGACACTTTGTTTACCAAGCTTCAAAACCACTATGCTCCAACACGCTCTCGCATAGCCCGCCACTATGCTTTCCGGCAGTGTGTTCAAAAAGACTCTGAGACTGTAAGCCAATTCTTACAGTCTCTCCTAACAGCGGCCATCCAGTGCGAGTTCATTGACTTGGATGACTCTCTGGTCGAGCAATTTGTGTGTGGGGTTCGCGATGTCCGCCTCAAGCAGAGATTGCTAGCACGAGCCGATATTACCTTACAGCAGGAGGTGGACGAAGCCAGAGCCGCCGAGCTGTCAGATAGGTCTATGGTGCCTGCAGCTGATCGCAACCCCCCCCCTTCCCAAAGAGCCTGCCTCATTGACAAGTTGGCTCCCTTACACGACCGTGATGAGGATCAGGTGGACCGCCTCCGGACCAACCGAGAGGTCGACCGCCTCCGGACCAACCGAGAGGTCGACCGCCTCCGGACCAACCGAGAAGACTTCAACCACCTTCCCCGGCGGCTGGTTGCATGGGCTGCAGCGGCAATCATGCCCGCACAACTTGCCCCTTTAAAGTGGCCACCTGCCACCGCTGCAATAAGAAGGGCCACCTCGCTCATGTCTGCTGCGCTGTTTTGCCTCCGATGCCTCAAACTGACTACCGACCAATGCCTGCCCACCAGCAACTCCAGCAGCAGACCCAGAGAGATGACTGTTATGCCATCAACAAGAAGATGCAGGAGGACCCTGCCGCATCAGTCAGCAAGACTTTGGCTGACGTGAAAAAGATCACGGTCTCCTTGATGATTGAAGGGACTCCTTGCATCATGGAGGTGGACTCAGGGTCCTCCCACTCCCTCCTCTCCTGGAGTACCCTCTCTAAGATGTTCCCATCTATCTTGTGGAACCAGCTGACACCTGCTGATACCACCCTAAAGGACTACCAGGGGACTCAAATTCCAACCCTGGGCAGGTTTGGGTGGACTATGGGGACTTCCATTGAAAACTCCCCATCATGGTTGTTGGGAAGCCCCTGCTGTCCCTTTTGGGCCCAAACTGGTTTCCCTCACTGGGCCTGTCACTCCTGGGGGTGCATCAAACATCCACCATGGCACCTACTGTCGAGGACGTCATTTCCGAGTTCACTGATGTCTTCGACGAAACATTGGGTGAATATAGGGGTTCCCCAATCTCCCTGAACTTAGACCCCCAGGTCGCCCCTATACGACAAGACTCACAGAGTACCATTTGCCTTGAGAGCCAAGGTTGATGCGGAGCTTGACAAATTGTTGGCACAAGGGGTCCTGGAGCCAGTAGACCACTCCAAATGGGAGACCCCCATAGTGGTCCCCATTAAGGCCGACAGCTCTATCAGGATCTGCACCGACTTTAAGTTGACCATCAACCTTGCCCTCCAGCAAATCCATATCCAGTTCCGGTTGTGCAGCATCTGCTCCACTCTTTGTGGCAGGACTGCATATTTGCCAAACTGGATATAGGCAAGCCTATCAGCAGCTCCTGGTGGATGATGAGGCCACCACTGCCCAGACCATCGTTACCCACAGGGGTGCTTTCTGCTGCTGCCATTTACAATTTGGCACCTCCGTTGTCCCAGGGATCTTCCAGAGCCTCATGGAGTGTTTGCTCCATGGCTCCCTGGCATGGTTCCCTACTTCGATGATGTCCTGATCACTGCCCACTGTCGATCAGGGCTCATCGAAGTTCTTCGGAAGGTCCTCAATCGTTTTAGGGGAGCGGGCTTAAAATTAAAACACAGCAAATGCTCCTTTACTGTGCCACAAGTGGAATTCCTGGGCTTCCTTGTGGATGCCCAGGGCATCCACTCCACCCCCTCCAAACTGGAAGCCATTAGGAACGCCCCCACGCCTACCTCCAAGGCAGAGCTGCAGGCGTTCCTCGGCCTCTTGAACTTCTATGTGCCATTTTTGCCTCACAAGGCATCACTGGCCAAGCTGCTTCATCGGTTGCTCGAATGATCAGCAACCTGGTGTTGGGGCAGCTGTGAAGCGCATGCGTTCGTGGCTGCCAAAACCATGCTTACATCAGCGGCTGTCTTAGTCCAATATAGTGACAAGCTACCACTGACATTAGCATGTGATGCCTCCCTTTCAGTGTGGGGCCGTTCTGAGCCATGTCCTCCCAAATGGTTCCGAAGCCCCCATAGCTTTTTATTCCCAGACACACTCCTCCACCAAAAGGAACTACAGCCAGATCGACAAGGAGGCTCTGGCTGCTGTGTCCAGGATTAAAAAGTTCCACGACTATCTTTACGGATGGCATTTCACCTTGTTCACCAACCACAAGCCTCTCCTTGGGCTTCTGGCTGGTGACCATCCTACCCCACCCATTCTCTCTCCCAACATGTCTTGCTGGACAGAGTTCCTCACAGCATATTCATATACGCTGCAGTACCGTCTGGGCAAGCATATGGGGCACGCCAATGCCCTCAGCCGCTGCCCACTCCCTGTCACCGACCCTGCACCAGTCCCATCTTCCTCTATCCTGTCCATTGCTGCTTTGGACCTATCCCTGTCTTGATGAGACGTGGCAGCCCACTCCCTTGCTGACCTTGTACTGTCTCAGGTGTTCACTTGGGTACAGAGGGGGTGGCCTTTGGGTAGGGTTGCCCATCACTTCCACCCTTTCAAGACCTGCCAGCTGCAGCTCTCCCTCCACAGTGGGTGCTTGTTTGGGGGATACAGGGTAATTATTCCTCCCTCCTTGCGCCACCAAGTGCTAGACCACCTCCATCAGGGCCACCCAGGCATAGCTCCCATGAAAGCTTTGGCTCGCAGCTATGTCTGGTGGTCCAAAATGGATGAAGAGATAGATACTTGGGTTGGCCGCTGCACTCCCTGCCAACAGTCCCGTCCCACACCTCCAGCAGTTCTCGTTAGGGACTGGGAGCTTCCTAGAGGCCCCTGGTCATGGGTCCGCTTGGACTTCACGGGCCCCTTCCACAGTCAGAATTTCCTGTTGGTCATGGACGCTTACTCCCATTGGGTGGAACTCCTGCTCATGGCATCTACCACTGCGGAGTCCACCATTCTGGCGTTGCAGTGCCTGTTCGAGACTCATGGGTTACCGGACACAGTCATGACTGACAACGGGCCTCAATTCACCGCCACAACCTTCCAGGACTTTCTGACCAGGCAAGGGATCTGCCATGCCCCAACAGCCCCCTACCACTCTGCTTGCAATGGCCGAACGGAATGGGCTGTCCGCTTGGCCAAAGAGGCGTTGGGGTGCATGGACCATGGAGATTGGCTGGACAAGGTGGTGGCTTATCTCCTTGGCCAACATTCCACTCTGCGTCCCCTGTCTAACAAAAGCCCCGCGGAGCTGTTGATGGGCCGCCACCTGCGCACCACCCTAGACAGACTGCACCCCCTTTATAATGCCTTGCAGCCTAGAGACCTGGGGGTTCCTCCATGCCTTTTCGGGGAGGGGGATCTGGGTTTTGCCAGGAGCTTCACTGGGGATCTGAGGTGGGCACCAAAGTAACCAGTCCCTGTTCTTACAGGGTTTGCCTTTCCGATGGCAGCAAGTGGCAGTGCCATGTGGATCAACTGAGGCGCAACCTACCCACCAAGGCCTTCTCCCAATCAGGCCTCTCCTGCCCAGCCACCACCTCCTGGCAGCCTACCCAAGCATCACCTCAATTCGTTGCGATGCTTCGTCCACACCATTCCACTGAGGCCTTTTCCCAATCAGGCCCCTCCTGTCCAGCTATCACATTCCAGCAGCCTGGCCTAGCCCCTCCTCAATCCGACGCGGCACCGCTATGCCACCTACCTGGTTCGAGGATTCCGTCTCCGTTGATGGGCCCTGATGATGTCACCCAGAGCTCCACTCCCATTGGGGAGGAGCTACTATGGGGACAACCTGCCTTGCCGGCTGCTCCTCTGTAACTGCGGCATTCTGGGCGGGTCTGGCACTGCCCCGCCTATCTAAGCGAGTACGCCTTTGCAAATTACCGTGCATGCATAACCACTGGGGGGGGGGAGGAGTGTTAAATCCTAATGTAAGTCCTTGACTTACGACCAGCTGCAGGTCCTCGACTTACGAATGACAGCAGGCTCCGGCTGACCTGTGCCTGATTGGCTAAGGCGCAGCTGGCTGAGCGTGGTCTGTTTACACTGTTCCTATTGGTCGCCCTGCTTGACAGCTCCTGTATAAGTAGCTGTCAAGCAGGGCGAGGTGCTGAACTCTGTATATAGTTACCTTTTAGTTGGTTCTGTTAAATAAAGCTGTTCTTCGTTACCTCAGCCGTTCCACGTCTCTTCAATCAGCTCAGTCTTCAATAGGGACAATCTTCAAAGGAGCTGTGCAAGCCTTCCAAAAGGATGCTTTACTTGCACCTACATGCTTTGAGAAACATTTCCTTCAAATGTGTTTTACAACACTAGTAGATATTCTTGGCTGGTATTCACTGAGGAGTCTCACACTTCTATGAGGAAGGATTTTTTTTTTTTTGTAAACAAAAGAAAGCTTTCCTTTAATTGCCTCTACCAACTTTTCATTTACTGAAAACTGCTTAGACTAAGTTCAATTTCCTCTACTAATTTTGCGTTTACCAAAACATGATGTTCTGGCACATATAAATGATATTGTAAAGTAGGAAAACTGCATAAATACAGTAATAAAGCTTCTTGATGTATATAATGAGCTAAATCTTAACTTTGGGTAGCTAGGATGCTCAAAACGCCTATGTAAAACTGCAAATGGCTATGCAAAGAATATTATCCCTGTCATGTAATTTAATAAGTTTCTCTAATGGTGAAGCTCCTGTTGGATCTTATTTTATTGCTTGGTGAAGTATCACCCTGGGACTGTTGCATTGTGCTGAGTGTGTGTTTTTAAACTATATTTGTAGTTAAATATACTTGGAGCTTGCATGTACAGCTTGTTCTTTGATTTATAAAGGTCATCTGGTGACTGAATAGACCAAAATTTGACTTGTTTTCAATAAAGGTTTAGCTCTGACAATCAATAAGCTCAAGATGTTCAAGCTTCAGCCCCCAAAGTCCTTGTTAAAAGTCTCATTCTACACTAACCTTTAACATCTTGGCTTCATTCTTACACCAGGGAAGCGATGAAGAGTTTCTTTTGCTGTGGAAAATAAAATCAGTATCTCTCAGGAATACATGAATAGTTCCAATGTCAAGAGGATTCTGCATCATCTCCCAATTAAAAGACATTATGCTGCACTGAAAGAATGGAGGAAGATATCCATTATGCTTCACATAATGAGGGCTTGCCATAAACTCTAGCAATTCTGTGTCTGGGAATATAGCTTTACTATGGAGTGTAGACAGCACTTGCATTAGTGGACAGTACTTTTCATGTTAACAAGGAGTTTATAAAAACCATGCAATGGACTTAACATTGGCATATTGAATCTAAAGCCCATTTCTAATTTCATTTCACATATCATTTATTTTTTTATTTTTTTATTTGAACTTGTTAGTCGCCCCCTCTCCCCACGGGGACTCGGGGCGACGTACAAAAGCAGCAATCAAAACAGTATCATATAGAGGAGGTAAAAATAAATAAATAAATTACAGTGCTTAGAAAAAGTTAAAACCCCAATAACAGTAAACATTTAAAACTAAAATTAACAGTTAAAAAATGCCCAAGAGGTGGAGAAGCTGTAGATTTATGCCAGGCCGGCTAGTCGAAACAGGTGGGTCTTCAGTTTCATACGGAAGGAGCGGAGGTCAGTTGTTGTCCTAATGTCTGGGGGGAGGTCATTCCAAAGGGTAGGGCCCACCACAGAGAAGGCCCTACTCCTGGGCACCGCCCTCTGACACTCTCTGGAGGACGGCACCCGGAGGAGTCCCTCTCTGTGTGAGCGAATGGGTCGCAGGGATGTATGGGGCAGGACACGATCCCGCAGATAACTAGGCCCTGTGCCATGGAGCGCTTTGAAGATGGTGACTAACACCTTGAAGCGCACCCGGTAGGCCACAGGAAGCCAGTGCAGCTCACGCAGGAGAGGTGTTATATGGGAGAACCTCGATCTCCCCATAATTACCCGCGCGGCTGCATTCTGGACCAACTGCAGTCTCCGGGTGCACCTCAAAGGGAGCCCCATGTAGAGAGCATTACAGTAGTCCAGGTGAGACGTCACCAGCGCGTGAGTGACTGTGCGCAAGGCCTCCCGGTCCAAAAGGGGTCGCAATTGGCGCACCAGGCGAACCTGGTGGAACGCCCCCCTCGCCACGGCTGCCACATGATCTTCCATAGCCAGCCGGGCATCTAGGAGGACGCCCAAATTGCGCGCCCGTTCCACCGGGGCTAATTGCTCATCCCCGATGGCCAGTGATGGAATGTGCTGGTTGAACCGGGAAGCTGGGAGCCACAGCCACTCTGTCTTGGAGGGGTTGAGCTTGAGCCTGTTGTCACCCATCCAGACCCGTACGGCTTCCAGACACCGGGACATCACTTCGACGGCCTCGTTGGGGTGGTTTGGGGTGGAAATATACAGCTGAGTGTCATCAGCGTACAGATGGTATCCCACCCCAAAACCACGGATGATCTCGCCCAGCGGCTTCATATATGTGTTGAACAGGAGAGGTGAGAGGATCGACCCCTGTGGGACCCCACAAGTAAGGGGCCTCGGGGTCGACCTCTGCTCCCCTGCCAACACACATTGCGTCCGGCCAGAGAGGTAGGAGCGGAACCACCGTAACATGGTGCCTCCGACCCCCAACCCCTCCAGACGGCGCAATAGGATACCATAGTCGATGGTATCGAAAGCCGCCGAGAGGTCTAATAGGACAAGGATGGAGGAGCAACCCCCATCCTTTGCCCTCCAGAGATCATCCACATATCATAATTGTGTTAAAGCAGTGTGCTAAGCAGTGGTTTTGCTGAACAATGGTTATGTTACACCAGAAGAGGTTGGGTTTGCACAACTTGCTAAACATAAAGCATGTTTTGCAAACTGTTATAACTGGACCCACACGACATGTTTCTCCCACACAGTAACCCTGAATTTCACACCAGATTCACCCTCCATCTTGGATGTAAGAAACAGCAAACAACGAAAAGGAAAGATGGCCATCAACTCTTAGCATATTCTGCAAACCAAGCTAGGACTTCATATATTATGCCAAGGTTTAATGCAAGGTTTATTACTTCAGAACCTCCTTGGTTCAGTAGTTAAAGCACCAGGCTAGAAAACAGGAGACTATGAGTTCAGATCCCAACTTAGGCATAAAAGCCAGCTGGATGGTTTTGGGCCGATCACTCTCATTTTCTCAGGGTTGTTATTGTGGGGAAAATAGAAAGAGGGAGATTCTCTGCCTTCGGTTATTTGTAAAAATACTAAAAATGGGATACAAACAAACAAAAATGTTCAGCTTGGCTTACTGTGATAGGTGAATAAGTGAACCAGCTCTTATGATTTGTAAACTATGGTGTTAGGATTTTATCTCAGCTGTACATACAAAATGAGACTCCTATAATTTTTTTCAACAAATCATGCTTAGGAAAGATATGGCTTAATAAAAATTATGACTCCAGCAAGTGTGATATTAAATGGATTCCGGTAATTTATTTTGAGATCTAAATTTGAGTTTATCATCCATATACATAGAAAGGGGTTAGAGAGAAGGGATGCTTTTGATTGATAAACTATTGCATTATTCTAAGTATCTGCCGGGTAAAGCCTGAGGTTCTCCTGAGTTGGACTATGTTTGGGCAGGTCCTATGGAAGTGACTGAGTCAGGACTTTGTTCCATTATCTGGGACAAAGCTGGCTGCCCCTGAAGAAGAGGACAGGTTCCTTGAAGCTGTGAAGTTCTGCTACCTGTTTATTGGACCCATACCTCCTAGCTGGTCAAAGCCTCTTGGGAGCTGGCATGTGGTTGCATCCAAGTAGTGGTTAATGCCTCTTTGCAGAAGACATTGGTTCCCCCTGCCTTGAAGGATGTGATGATTTGCCATCTTCTCAAGAGGCCATAATGGATCCAGCCACACTGGATAAATGTCATCCAGTTTCCAACCTTTCCTATTTCCTCAAAGATTAATCAGAGGGTGGTAGCCACTCAGGCTAGGCCACCCAAAGGGCCCTAGAAGAAGCAGATTATCTGGATCCTTTTTTAGTCAGGACTCAGACCAGGTTTGAAATGGGATGACTGCCTCCAGGCAACCTCCGGTGAGCTCGGAACTGAGATGATGTGTTCATCCTATCCCCCTGAATCTCTCAGCAGCTTTCAGTGCTTCTGACATGACAGGTAATGCTGTTTAAGCTTACCCAACACCTGGAGGCTGTGAAGGTCTGGCTAGGGAAGATCTGGCTGCAACTCCATTCTAGCAAAATGACTTTGGGATATTGGAATCCCTGGATCTGAAAATTTGTCATCTATCAATGAAGTGAGGTAGCACTCTCCCATGCAGAGTTGAAACACAATTTGGGGGTCCTCCTGGCTCCTGCTAGAGAATCTGGTAATAAGCATAGCTAAGGGGACCTTTTCACAAATCTGTCTTATGTGATAATTGTGCCCATTCCTGGATGGAAGTCCCTGTTCATAGCAATAGCATTTAGACTTGTATACTGCTTCACAGTGCTCTATAGCCCTCTCTAAGCGGTTTACAGAGTCAACATGTTGCTCCCAACAATCTGGGTCCTCATTTTACTGACCTCAGAAGGATGGAAGGCTGAGTCAACTTAAGAGTCTGGTGAGATTCGAACTGCCAAATTTCAGGCAGCCGGCAGTCAGCAGAAGTAGCTGGCAGTACTGCAGTCTAACCACTGCGCCACCACAGCTCTTCAATCACTCATGTCCTACTCACTTCCTCATTTGGACTACTGCAACTACTATACAGGTAGTCCTTGACTTACAACCATTTGTTTAGTGACTATTCAAAGATATCACTGCATTGGGGAAAAAATGAATTAATTCTGGGCCACACACTTACAACCATTACAAATTTGTATTTACAACAGTTGCAGCATCCCAGAGTCATATGGTTGCCATTTGCAACCTTCACCGCCAGCTTCCAACGAGCAACATTAATGAGAGAAGCTGAATTTGCTTAACCAGTAAATAATTCACTTAACAACTGCCTTACTTAGCAATGGAAATTCTGATTCCAATTGTGGCTGTAAGTTGAGGATTATCTGTACTTGGTGATGTCCCTGAAAAATACCAGGAAACTTCAAATGGTCCAGAACACAGCACAGGTGTGCAGTTCCCCTATGTTACACTGCTGATGGGGATGCTGCCCTAGTTTCCAGTTTCTGGGTGCAATTCAAAGTGCTGGTTATAACCTTGAAAGCCCTGAATGGCATGAAGTCAGATTATTTGCAGGGTTGTGTTTCCCTAAGGACATGTACCTGTCCACTTTCATCAAATAAGGGTGGGTTTGCTACAGGGCCCCTCTATTAAATGGTGTCACCTGGCAGGACCTAGAAAGCAAGACTCTTCTGTAGCTGTGCCAGCCCTATGCCCTGAAGTATGGAGGGTCCCTATCTTCCTTGCCTTTCAGAAGCCCTTGACCTTCCTTTTGTGGTATTTGGTGGCCTGTAAGAGTTTTCATCTTGTGTTTTTATTATTTGTGTGTTGCTTTATATAAGTAACCATGTAATTTTTTAAATAAACACTTGTAAGTAGAATCCTTCCCATTCTATAAATCTCCAAGAGATTTACAGCACACACACACATATATACCAATCTTCCAAGATCTAATTTAAAAGTGCAAAATAACAAGCGGCTGAAACTAAAACTGCATTTTAAGAGGCACAGAGAGTGTTTGACTCTCACTAGAAAAGTGAGGATAGATTTTTAACATGTTCATATCACTGCCTATGTGGCAAGACATTTTAGTTCTATATTTCTGTGCAAAATATCCTTATGCTTTTGGACACAAGATGACTCTGCCATCCTTTCAAAGGAGAACAGTTGAATTCTTTGTTAGAATATTGTGTCTTACTTGGTCATGCTAATGACCTAATCAGTTTATCAACTGAAGAAACAGAATTACCAGGCTCATGAGAATCAACTGATAATGAATGCATTGCTGTTGCAAAATTCATTAGGAAAATGTGCAAGATTAAACTAAGAAAATAAGAAGCACATGTAGCTAACTTTATCGAGTAGTAGTTGCTGTTCAACCAGGACCATAAAGCATGGGATAGCAGGAAAGCAACAAGCAAGTTGGGTATTCATATATAACATCAGATTTAACTTTAAAACTTTAACTCAGTTAAGAGATTCATCTATCACCTTCCCAATATGAAAAGAACGAGAGTGCAAAAGTTGGCTTGAAACTCGACATTAAGAAATCTGAGATCATGGCATCCAGCCCTCTCAATTACTGGCAATTAGATGGGGAAGAAATTGAGGTACTGACAGATTTTATTTTCCTGGGCTCCAAGATCACCGCAGATGGGAATTGCAGCCAAGAAATTAAAATATGCTTGCTCCTGGGAAGGAAAGCTATGGCAAATCTAGACAGCATACTAAAAAGCGGAGACATCACCCTGCCAATAAAAGTGCATATAGTCAAGGCTGTGGTTTTCCCAGTTGCAATATATGGCTGTGAAAGTTGGATCATAAGAAAGGCTGAGCACCAAAGAATTGATGCCTTTGGTGCTGGAGAAGACTCCTGCGAGTCTTGGAGTGCAAGGCAATCAAACCAGTCAGTCCTAGAGGAGATCAACCCTGACTGCTCTTTAGAAGGCCAGATCCTGAAGATGAAACTCAAAATACTTTGGCCACCTAATGAGAAGGGAGGACTCACTACAGAAGAGCCTAATGCGGGGAAAGATTGAGGGCAAAAGAAGAAGGGTACGACAGAGAATGAGGTGGCTGGATGGAGTCACCGAAGCAGAAGGCGTGAGCTTAAATGGACTCCTGAGGATGGTAAAGGACAGGAAGGCCGGAAGGAACATTGTCCATGGGGTCACGATGGGTCGGACATGACTTCGCAACTAACAACAAAATTAGGATAAACTGATGATCCAGCTGACCTTTATGGACAACTGCAGTGTGGTGCTCAGAATGTTGACTGTGACTATGAAAATGCAGCTTTAAGTTCCAACTTATTCCTACACTTCATCAACTGACTTTGGGGGCAGTCATTTTTCCTCTATAGGAACAACTCCTCAAAGTTGCAGTTATCGAGATGAAATGAAGCTAGATTCCCTTGTGAGCAATCCTGAACTCATTATACAAAGATGATGTAGAAATGTAATGAGGAAATACTATGTGTTTGTAATATGTTATTTCAAAAGACCAAGAAGCTCTGTCTTTTCTTCAATAAGTTTGGCTTATCAATTCTGAACACTTTTGATAGAGCCTTTATGATAGCGAAGGAAGATTAGAAAAGATAATGAGAGATGAAGGCACCTGGACATAGCAGCTTCGTGGAATAGAGTTATATCCGCAAACCTGCAGCCATGCTGTTATGGCAACATTGCAATAAACCTTTATAGGGGATCCTGCCAAGGCGCTAATTGAGGCTCTAATGCTAAGTCAATATTATAGAAACCCTTCTGAGCGCAGTTGTAAATACATGCTCAAACACCAAGATATTGGAAGCCCCACAAATAGTATGGCAAACTTTTTCAGAAGGGAGACAGAAGATTGGTTGCAGTTGCTGTACTTTCAGATGAAAATGTAAGTAAGCACCGAGAGCTGCAGGTAGTCCTTGACTTATAACCATTCATTTAGCAACTGTTTGAAGTTACAATGGTGCTAAAAATGACTTACAACAAGCCCTTGCACTTACAACTATCATAGCATCCCCATAGTCATGTGATCAAAAGGTGGACATTTGGAATCATGTATTCATAATGGTTGCAGCATCCCGGTGTCATGTGATTGTCATTTGTGACCTTCCCAGCTGGCTTCTGAGAAGTAAACTCAGTGGGGAAGCTGGATTTGCTTAACAAGCATGGTTCATTTAACACAGGGGTGTCCAAACTTGGCAACTTTAAGACTTGTGGACTTCAACTCCCAGATTCTGGGAGCAGAGCTGGCTGGGAGCAGAGCTGGCTGGGGAATTCTGGGAGTTGAAGTCCACAAGTCTTAAAGTTGCCAAGTTTGGACACCCCTGATTTAACAGCTGCAGTGATTCGCTTAACTATAACAAAGAAGATCATGAAATCAGATGCACCTCCTGGCTTAGCAATAGAAATGGGAATGCTGCTCCCGCTACCTGTATGGGAAAGCAGTGAGAAATCCCTCCCATGAAAACAAGGCCAACCTTATAAGCTGTAGAAGTGAGATGAAAGTTGCCTTTCCAATAATGAAAAAGTAATACAAACTCCAAAGGAGTGAAAATCCTTGTTCGGACAAATTCTGAGCAAGGGACAATGATACATCAGTGCTGGAGGACTTCTGCATCATGGAAATATTGCCAGTAAGTGTGGTAAGTTATAGCTGGTTGAGCTAAAAAAAAAGATGCTTGGCATGATGCTAGGTCATAAATTCAAATCACAATGGGTGCTTTCACATAAAGGTAGTTACCCTAGTTTAAGCAAACAACATGTTGTCTTAGCTAATATATACTCATACTGAGTATCTCATGGATTGGCAATACCAATTTAATCCTTGGAAAGCATAATATTCAATTTATTTGCTGACAGAGCCCCAAACATGATTACAGGAATGTCATTACCATTCTGAGCCTTCTCAATCAATAAGTTCAGCTGATTCAGTGCAAGACTTACGCTTGAGTCTTGGGGAATAAGTCATCCTGAGTCCCAAAACAAGAGATCTTTCCCCTTCGTCCTTGGGTGAGGGGGCAACTTAACAAGTACAGACCAGCAAAATCGTCTTTCAAGTCAGGCTGCAAATTACATATTCTTTATCCTGTTTTTATGGAACCACTTAGTGGATCATTCATCTAGGTTTGCTACACAGATGTTTGGAATATAATCAGCAATCATTGCCCTGAAATCCTGGAGGCTATGAACAGAGAGGCATGATTATTAAAGCTAATATTTCCTTTCCAGTGTAGCAGAATAAACTAGTTACCAGTGATGTATTTACAGGGATTTTGACACCTTGAGGACTGTTAAAAACATGCAAACAGTGCCAAACTAAGTTGAAGGTAGGGAAGCAGATTGCTCAACACTGGATTTGGAATTTCAGCTAACATCACTGAGCTGCTGTCTGCTGCCTGTTTCTGCCATCTGTTATTGTCTCTAAATCTGTAAGCTGATAAACATGGCCTGTTACAGAGAGATGACATAATTTTCCATAAACAGACAAAGCTTCAAACAAACTAGCCAAGTAGCCAATAATGCAATCACTGCACTGCCCTCTCAGTCTTAATGTCCTTTATATCCATTGCATTTATATTTATATATGCATATAGTAAGTATTGCTTAATTAGAAATCCATTCAATGTCATGTTGAAGTGCTTTTTCTTTGTGGTTTGTAAATGTATTTGTGTGTGTAAGCACATGGGTAGATGGGCATATTTGCACACACATATGAAATGTTATGAGGTAAATTGGTTTTGGTTTAAGATCAATCACTGGGGGGGGGGGGTTGCCCTTTGCCTTTACAAAATGGTGCTCTGAGATTAAACTTACTAAAAATTATTAAATTATTGATTCCAGCAAGAATCTGAAGAACCTGAAATTCTTATTTGGCCATTATAATGATAAAGATCAGTAAGAAATGACTGCACATCTGAACATTCCTGTACTTTGAGCCCCTGGGATAGAATGTCCAGACAAGACTAGATGCTATCTACATAAAAAGATGCAGAAAGATACCCCACATTCTGGCAGAAATAGAGATGTCCTCATAGTGGATATTTAGTGGGCCTAGAGAGTTGGTCTCTGACAGAAAACCACTTGAAGAGAACTAGAAGCCATTTGAAATGTGGATTTACAGACAGCTGTTACGTATAAACTGGGTTGACAAAATCAGAAATGAGGAGGTGATAAGCTGCCTGGGAAAGCCAAGGGAGATCATCAAAGCCATTAAAAAGCCAAAATTAGAATATTTTGGACATGTGATACCCAGAAAAATACGCCATACTTCACTTAATTCTCCATGGAAAGATTGACGGCAAATGAGATCCAGGCAGAAGAAGAACGTCATGGCTTCAAAATCTAAGGGACTGGTTTGGACAAAACTCAGCAGCACTTTTTCGTGTGGCTATCGATAAAAATGGGGTCACCAACATGATCACCAACGTTCGATGACGGATATGGAAGGAGGAGGAGAAAGAGGAGGAGAAGGGGGAGAAGAAGAGACAGTGTGCTATGTCTGTACATTGCCTTCATGCAGGACTCTTTGCTCAGAAGTTGTTGTTCTCTTTCCCAGTACTGCCACTTACAGGAAAAGTCAAATACAGGCCATAATGGAGGAGGGGGCTCTGTTTTTGTCTGTTTTTATTCCCTTTGGTAGGATTATCAACCTACCTGCCACTGGTGCTGCACGGTATTAAAAAACTATTTATCTCTTCTTTCTGATCCAACAGGAGAAGATAGAAATGGAAGCCACATTATCTAGCAGGAAATTTCTTCAAGACAGGATAAATAAAAATTGCCCATGATTCTCTGTAGACAGAGCAATGAAAGAGCAAATGGCTCAAATATTCCACTGAGCTATCCCCATAAGGACATATACATTGATGAGGCAGAATATTTTTGTAGCATCCCAACAAGATGGCTGACAGGATCCAACCTGGCCAAAGTGAAGGATTGAGGGAACTTTAGGAGTATGAAAGATGGCTGGCACATAGATGTTTGAAGAAACTCAGAGGTACTTCAAGATTTAAGCTGATTTGAAAATCAATGTCCCAGATGCACTATATGCATTTTCAAAACCCAAGCTTTCCAACAAGAGCCTTAGATAATGCCAATTTACATCAACCAGGTTGAGTTAAAGTGGTCTTTGTAATGGCAGATGGAAGTGATCCTGAGAGATAGGAGGGAGAGCCACAGACCAAACAACCAGTATGTAAAATATGATTCAGCCCACAGATGAGGTGGGGAGTGGTGGCAACACGGGAAACACTTTAGGAGGACTCCCCTCCTCTCAGTTTTCCAGAGAATAAAAGGAAAGGAAGAAAACAACACTTTCAGTCTTGAACTATTCTCTTAATATGACTTTACACTAAAGATAAAAAACCCCCATTGTGCTTCTTGTCTGGATTACATTGGTGGGCTAAAATTCCTTGAGAACTAGAACAGTGAGTCTCAACCTTCCTAATGCCGCGACCCTTTAACAGTTCCTCATGTTGTGGTGACCCCCAACCATAAAATTATTTTATGTTTTCTGTATTTTTTTGAAAATATGTGTTTTCCGATGGTCTTAGGCGACCCCTGTGAAAGGGTCGTGCGACCCCCAAAGGGGTCCCGACCCACAGGTTGAGAACCACTGAACTAGAAGAAGGAGATCCACTGGGGGGAAAAGATAACTTAAGCCAAAAGTTATAACAATGATATCAAGCTCTGCCATCCATAGAGTCTGGTTTGACTATCACTAAACGAAGTACAGCATTTTAAGGCCTCTTGGGAGCAAAAGAACAGCTTGATTAAACTTAGAATGAACAGCTTTAAGAATGTTTGTAATAGTACAGATTTGGCCATCATAGAGGAACTGGAAGATTGCCTTGGCAAAAAGATGTTATAAACTGCAGTAATGAAATGGGCTCCTTTAGAATTGAGAAAGCTTTGCTGAATAATACTAGTCAGATATTTTAAAAAATGACGTCTCTAGAATAATGAGGCCAAAAACTGCATTATAAGTAAATACCTACTCAAGAGCATTCCCATCATTTGCCAATTATGAATACAATGATAATTTCATGCAAATACTAGGACTGATAATTTGTTGTTTTATTTTTTTTTTCTCTGAGTGGAAAGAGGCTTTTCAGTGTCCTTATTCTCATCTGGGAGACAGATGTGATCACATCTGTATTGAAACGAGCTGGAACCTGTTAATTCAGAGAAGTGATGGCTTGGATTATTGGGTTTATTTGCAAGCTACAAAGCAGAGGGGCAAGAATATATCTCTGTCTCACTCGCCATGGGTAGTGACAGTTCTAGAGAGGTGGTCCCAGGAGAACATTAGATACTCCGAATAGTGTTGAAATAGAGAGGCTGAAACAGCTTTTTATCCATTGAGAATCCCTTTTAGTATTTCCCACAGCCTCTCCTTTGGAATTAAAACAAGGTTGCAAAAGGGGGATTTCCCTGCTAAATGACGGAGAACCAAATAGTGGTCAAGATTTGATTGGTCCCCTCTGAAAACTGCCTGCTCCTCTGTGAGGATGTTTTCAATATTAACACAGTGCAATGGTTTTGAGGAGAAACAGTTAGTATACAGCTTGCTGATTGCATTTAACAGGCTGATGGGTGTATAATTGGCACAGTCTAATTCATCCCCTTTGTTTTTGTAGAGAGGGATAACAATGGCAGGGCTCCAGCCAGTAGAAAAACATGCTGAGCTGTTAATATGGGTGAATAGGTAGCCAGCACTGTTTCTCTCCACCATCACCACCCTTTGTTCTCTCTTAATAATTCCAGAGGAGAAAGAATCGCCTCCTGGAATTTTTCCAGGTTTTAATTGGGAAATAAGGTCCCTGATCTCTGATGTGGACATGGGAGGCCACTTTCAGGAAGAACATTTCCAGAGTAGGTCAAACTGGATTATCTAAAAATTCCACTATGAAAATACTTTGGTGGATGTTTGGCAGATTGGACCAAAAAAAATTATCTATCTTTAAGGGAGTTGTTAACTCAGCACCAGAATTGAGAAGGGCTCTTGAGCTTCAATTAAATTCTCCCTCTCCCAATTAAACAGTTTGAATGTAATATGACCGATGTTATGGCAGTCGGTGGGAATCTGCTAAACAGGATTTCCTTTGCCATTCTAGAAGTTCATTTATTCTAAACCCATCTTTTTCAGGTGAAACTGAGTGGGCTTTTACTAGAAATTTTGTACCTGCTTACAATCATTTTTTCTGTTTTTCACCAGCAAATTTCTCGACTACAATGCATCAAGGTATAAACCCTTCAAGTTGTTGTGCAGGTCTAACTTTTCCTTAGCTCCTCTGCTATTCCTTCCATTTTTTTTTGCATTGCCTAAGTTCCTTGGCATCATACAGTCAAGCATAGCTACAAATATGGGTTTAAAATGTCCCATTCTATAAAAATAATTGGCTGTCAGACCTGGCCATCTTCGTCCTGTTGACCCAGTTGGATGGAAATGTGCCCAACAGTTCTACAAAAGAACAGGATCAGCTCACAAAATAATCTTCATAGTATTAAGAAATATTGTAATAGTCAATTTTCTTGATAATATTCTCCCACTTGTGTGTGTGTATTATAATAAATAATTATGAATTATGAAATGTACCTCCCACCTTTCTTCCAGGACCTCAAGGTAGCTCCAGTATTACCTCCTTAATGTCCTCAACACTACAATAACCATGTGAGGTAGGCTGCATTGTTAGTCATCACCTATTGAGCTTCCCTCCAGACTGAATTTGGACAGTATTATACCAGAACAAAACTCTTTTTTCCCTCACCCTTCCAATCTGTACAACAATCTGGCTATGGGAGGACTGTGGGTGTTTCTATTACTCCTAATTCAGAAGGACTTGTGTCAATCGATTGAAACCAGGGCCATCAAAGTCAATCATTCTCTTCCTGGGGTGATTTTGGTGAATTGGGTTTGAGCATTGTATGTTTTGGACGCTTTGGAAAAGGACTGGAAAATGGGTTTCATATTCTTTTCTTGGGTTCTGAGTGTACCCAAGGACTAATAGAGCCTCTGGCTCAAAGCCTGCTTCCTGTAATTCAGTAAGAGGAAAGAACCTCAATAGACTGCTCTTTATCTAAGTCAGTCAATTTTAGTAACATACAATGCTAATATTAGTATGAAACCTAAACCCATTCTTTCTTTTCCAGTTCTGACGACTATCTACCTATATGCATGTATACCCAACCCTTTATTCCATTTCAGGGTAAGCATCATTATCCTAAGTGCAGAAAGAATAAAAAAATCCGAAGCCAAAGCAAAGCGATAAGAAAATAAAAAGAAAATCCAAGTCTAATTTTACCAACATCATACGCTAAATGTACTAAACCCTTCTTGCTTTTCTACCCTTGCAAACCATGTACCTTAATAATGATCCTTTAGTGTAGGATGCCAATATTGCAAACGGGAGCACTATGCACAAGGTGAGGTGTCACAACTGGAAGCCATTTTCCAGGAACTTTGAAGAAACTCAAGCCTCAGAGTCTTCTTTCATTGGGGGTGTTGCTTGGAACCCTGACATTAGGTTTACTGTGGGCCACCTATTACAAAGAGTAGACCAGGGGTGTCCAAAGTTGGCAACTTTAAGACTTGTGGACTTCAACTCCCAGAATTCCCCAGCCAGCTTTGCTGGCTGGGGAATTCTGGGAGTTGAAGTCCACAAGTCTTAAAGTTGCCAACTTTGGACACCCCTGGAGTAGACTCTCAACCACAAACCTGACTTTTTGCTAATTATTAAAGCAGTTGCCAGGCAGAAGTACTGCAGATTAGACAATCATCAGAAAAGAGGAAGCTGAGCCGAAAGAAGGAATGAGGGCAAGGCAAACCCTCCATAGTTTCTTGGACTGTAAAGTGAGGTGGGAGAGTTGTAAGTTCAGACTTGCAAAATTTGGTTAATGTAACCTTAACAATAAGGTTACAGCTAGTACTTCTGGTTGTGCTTCTTAGCTGGACTATCTCACAAGGCTGACATTGCCTCAAACATTATACAATCTTGTTGCTGGTAAGACTTTTGAGAGATGCCGGTACACACGAGGGCTGATTGGTTCATTTCCATTCAGGCTAGAAATCACTGCTGTGGGAGCGCAAATCTCTAATGATACAGCTCCCCCTCTGGGCAACTTTGGGCCACCCCTTTCTGCCACTTGAAACTGTTTTCCAAGCTCAGAGGATTAGTGTCCTTCATTTTGAAGGACACATTGCTACATGCTCTGCAGCATGCCAAACCTGTTTAAGTTGCCTGGCAACTGTTATATTTACTTCGTCACACTGACAAAGAGGCATTCGATGTAATAAATTATGCCAAGAATCACCTCTCTTTCCCTGTCTTGTCTCTTCTCCTGCAGTCATAATTTGTTTTCTCAAAGTGGCTTTCTAGATGGAAAGAAGGAAGCTGCAAATGGGGCTTAAGTAGTGCAGGTGTCCCTCATTTCTTCCTTCGTAATAAACCATACCACTTTGCATGTCTTGTCAGCACTAAATACATAGCATTTCCTTCTTGCAGACTGTGCCTATCTGGGTCTCAGTTCCAGTAATAATGAACCAGCAGTAAGTAATTGTGAGTTATCTCTGTTGTCAAAAAAAAAATCAGCTTTGCAAATGTCTGCTATAAATTTAGTGAGTTTGCGTCTCTTTTTGATATTTCAAAGATCTTTGTTGTTTAGTTAATTTTTACAAATTGCTAGAGTTCCTTCCTATATTTTTAAAGATCACAGATCCCTTCGTTGAAAGAAAGAGTTTAGTTTTCTGACTTTTTAAAAATAGTTTTGACTACTAAGAACAGAAACTGAATACATTTGTTATGTTACATCAGTTCACTTGACTTAGGTAAAACATGAGTTCATTTGACCAACATCAGGATTCATTGTGGAAGATTCATTAGTTTATTGGCTTTATAATTTGTATTCTGCCTTTATAAACTGCTTGAATATTGAGCTAAACAGAAATAGATGGGGCATTCATCTATTGTCACCAACGTATGGTGTACACACACACACACACACACACACACACGCACACACACACACACACTTTCCACAACCCCATTAATGTACTCTAAAACGGTTACAATCAGTGGTAGGTTCCTACCAGTTCAGACTGGTTTGGCAGAACTGGTAGCTCTGACTGCAAGCCAAGAGCGAACTGGTTCTCTGTTTCCATGAAAGAGGGCCTGCCCGCCTGCCCCCAGGTTATACTGACCTTTATTTCTTCTTCTGGAGCCCAGCTGATCAGTAGTGGCAGATTGAATTGCCACCCCTCAGCTGTTTTCCTTGCTCCTTCCCTTATTTGTAATATGGAAGTTCATTTTTTGCTAAACTGAGCATGCGCACATGTGAAGCGAACAGGTTGTTCTGCCGGTAGGAATCCACCCCTGGTTAGAATTTATACTTTATTTTAGCAGAGTTAGCGCCACCTATGGATTATTTTCATGAATTGCCCAAATAATCCTTTCAGGGTGTTTTTTTTTTCAAAGTATTTTTCTTCTTACGAACAGAACTAATCCTCCATGTGGCAAGAATTACCTCTATTAAAAAATTCTACCCAAAAGCCCAATGATATCACTTATTCTGAGGAGACCTAGCAAGTGCATAAAGCAACATGATAATGTTGAAATTGTAGCTTTCTAGGAACAGTTTCTTTAAACATTAATTTGCCTGAGCTGACTTCATGAACCTTATTACAGTTTTCATTGGAAGTAACGATCTCTTTCGTTGACAGAGAGCAGAGGGACACAAATATAGTGATGTGTAATCTTTTTCTATTGTTATAAAAACATAGGAATACTATAAAAAGTGTACCAAATTCTTTGAATGTTTTCTATAATCAGTTAATAATAATCGTCACTTAAAATTACCCTGTGATTTTTCTACAATTATTACTCTAAAATTCCTCCTGAAACAGAATCTAAATGTTAATTGCTCAGTGGGATATAAAATTCTCATTTTAAGAGAAGCAATTACATCATCTATTTTAGATGAATGGATTTCAATTTGCATGCTAGAATATTTGGGGAGTTAATCCACATACCCAGAAATTGTCCAGGTGAGGAACACACTGTCTAAAAAAAAATATCTCCAATTTTATCCAATGTGTATTATTGCCTTTGTCTCTTTGCATTTTTGATTTCTTATCTTCTGTACCACACATTCAAATTCAATTTTATACCTTCCAGTCAGTTTTGACTCCTGGTTACTGTCCCCTGCAGTTTTTCTGGCAGCGTTTTTCAGAAGGAGGCCTCAATTATCCTAGATGTCCATCTATTTTCACACTCCTGGCAATAATATCAGGCAGTGGCATTATATCATCAGCTCTCCCTGTGTTTCTTACTGAAGAGAAAAACTGTATATGTGAAATGATAAAACTGCAAATGAACCTTTCTTGATATCAGTTTTTTCAGTGCTCGTTCTAACTTTTCTGGGGACATTTCAATCCCAGAACACTACAGGGTTTTTTTCAACAGAACTCTCCCTAAAATGAATGGCTTAAGTTTAAAGAAACCTGTGTTCCGTTTCATCATAGCTTAATTAAACTTCCTTGGCTTGGTTGTCTGGATTTTGTGCAAATTCTAGGCATGCCAGTTGGCTAGTCTGTGGACAAGCATTAAAGTCTCCTCTTCTTATGAATTTAGAGATTTCAGACAAAATGTTCAGACAAAATGTTTGCTCAACCATTTAATGACAAATTTATTGATCCCTATAATTTAAGCCCAAGTTTGTGAACTTGTCCTATAATGGAGAATTGCTCCGTAGGAACACAGTTCAATAACAGGGGTGAAGATGGTTGGAGTCTCAGAGAAAAATGAGCATAGGGCAAGGTCAAATCATCTTGAAATATCATAAAAATAGCTTAGAAAAGGGGTTTCAGGTTTGCATCTTCTCTGACAATGACATGCACTGTAGCAAAGCCTGCAAGTTTACCAGAAAGTAACACTAAATTAGCTGGATACACACACACACACACACACACACGTACATAGTATGTGTAAAAAATGTAGTGTTATCTTTTGTTTCGTAGTGCCCATTTTGGTTAACTAAGATATCATTGAACTCATCCTCTTGAAATTTTCTAGATTTTGTTGAAATCTATTTATTTATTTATTTATTTATTTATTTATTTATTTATTTATTTATTTATTTATTCACATTTCTAAACCGCCCCCTCTCCCAAAAAGGGACTCGGAGCGGTGTACAGTCCACAATAAATCACAGATAAAATACAAATATAAATAGAACTATAAATATATGTATGTATGTGGAGGAGGTTAAAATTAAGAGTACTGTACAGAAGAATAAATATGAGGCTAAAAGCCCTAAAAACAATTAAAACTAAAACATTACCCTTAAAATAACCAGATGAGAATATACTACCAGGAGTTCATAGATGTAACATTTATAATCATGCCAGGCCAGCTAGTCGGAACAGGTGAGTCTTCAATTTTTGTCGGAAGGAGCTGAAGTCCGAGGTGGTTCTAATGTCGGGGGGGAGGTCATTCCAGAGGGTTGGGCCCATCACAGAGAAGGCTCTACTCCTTGGCGCCGCCCGCTGGCATTTCCTAGTGGACGGCACTTGGAGAAGGCCCTCCCTGTGAGAGCGGATTGGCCGCAGGGATGTATGTGGGAGGATGCGATCCCGCAAGTAACTAGGTCCTGAGCCATGGAGCACTTTAAAGATAGTAATCAGGACCTTGAAACGCACCCGAAAAACCACAGGTAGCCAGTGCAGCTCGCGCAGGAGCGGTGTTACGTGGGAGTATCTAGACCTCCCCATGATAACCCGCGCGGCCGCGTTCTGGACTAACTGCAGTCTCCGGGCGCGTCCCAAGGGAAGCCCCATGTAGAGAGCATTACAGTAATCTAGGCGAGACGTCACCAGCGCATGAGTGACTGTGCGTAGGGCATCCCGGTCCAGTAGGGGGCGCAATTGGCGCACCAGGCGAACCTGGTGGAACGCCCCCCTTGCCACGGCTGCCACATGTTCATCCATTGACAGCCGGGCATCTAGGAGGACGCCCAAATTGCGCGCCCATTCCACAGGGGGCAGTAGCTCGTCCCCTATGGCCAGCGATGGAGTCAGCTGGCTGAACCGAGGTGCCGGAAGCCACAGCCACTCAGTCTTGGAGGGGTTGAGTTTGAGTCTGTTGTCCCCCATCCAGACCCCGACGGCTTCCAGACACCGGGACATCACTGCGACAGCCTCGTTGGGGTGGTTTGGGGTTGAAATGTACAGCTGCGTATCATCAGCGTACAGATGGTATTCAACCCCAAAACCACGGATGATCTCGCCCAGCGGCTTCACGTATGCGTTGAACAGAAGGGGCGAGAGAACCGACCCCTACGGCACCCCACAAGAGAGTGGCCTCGGGGTCGATCTCTGCCCCCCTGTCAACACATATTGCATCCGGCCGGAGAGGTAAGAGTCGAACCACCGTAACACGGTGCCTCCGACTCCCATCCCCTCCAGCCGGCGCAGAAGGATACCATGGTCGATGGTATCAAAAGCCGCTGAGAGATCTAATAGGACCAGGATAGAGGAACAACCTCTATCTCTGGCCCTCCAGAGATCATCAACCAACGCGACCAAGGCTGTCTCAGTGCTGTGCCCGGGTCGGAAGCCGGACTGGCGTGGGTCTAGATAATCGGATTCATCGAGGTGACGCGGAAACTGCTGCGCCACCACATTCTCAACAACCTTCGCCAAAAAAGGGAGGTTGGAGACTGGACGATAATTAGCTAGCTCCATTGGGTCGAGTGAAGGCCTCTTGAGTAAGGGCCTCACCACCGCCTCTTTCAAGACGGTAGGTAAGGATCCCTCACCCAACGAGGCGTTCACCAGGCCCAGAAGCCAGCCTTGTGTCACCTCCCAGGATGCCAGTACCAGCCAGGAGGGACACGGGTCCAATGAACATGTGGTGGGTCGCAGCCTTCCACGCAACCTGTCTAAATCCTCGGGGACAACAGAGTCAAACTCCTCCCAGAGTGGACTCACAAGACTCACTGTTGACGGCCCGTCCAGACCACTGGAGGGGGCCCATCCACTCCGGAGCTGAGCGACTTTCTTCTGCAGATATTCTCCAAACTCCTCTGCTCTACCCTGTAAGGGTGCCCCCCGCGTCTCTTGCACCAAGAGGGAGCGGGTGACCCTAAACAGGGCGGCAGGGTGGTTATCCGCAGATGCAATAAGAGCGGCACAATGTCTACGTTTGGCCGCTCTCAATGCCACAAGGTAAGTCCGTAAATAGGCTCTTACCTGTGTTTGGTCAGACTCGGAGCGTGAGGACCTTCACCTGCTCTCTAGACGTCTCCTCTGGTGCTTCATCACCCTCAGCTCCTCGGTATACCAAGGAGCCCGGGTGGGTCGCTGCCGTAGGAGAGGTCGCAAAGGCGCAACCCGGTCCAAGGCCCCAGCCGTCGCCCTATTCCAGGCGGCCACTAGGTCCTCCGACCGAGCGCGGGTCAGGGCTACAGGTAGCGGCCCAAGCTCCGACTGGAACCTAACTGGTTCCATCAGATGCTTGGGGCGGTACCAGCTTGGACAAACTGGTTCCGCCTCCTCGCGGTGGGGGGTAGCGCCAGGGAAGTCTAGCCGGAGACAAGAGTGATCTGACCATGACAGGGGAGTAATGTCTAAGTCCCCTATTCCCAGATCACTTGTCCACTGCTCAGATACAAAAACAAGGTCCAGTGTGTGGCCACCTTCATGTGTGGGGCCCTGAATTAGTTGGGTCAGGCCCATGGCTGTCATGGAAGCCATGAACTCCCGAGCCACCTCGGATGCTGCTCCCGTCGACGGCAGGTTGAAATCCCCCATAACCAAAAGTTTGAGGATCTCCACCGCCGTCTCCGAGATCAGCTCGAGGAGCTTGGGCAGGGCTGCTGACGTATAGCGAGGAGCCAAGTATACAATCAGCAAACCCCACTGCCTCCCTGGGCCCCATTTCACACCAAGTGACTCACACCTGGGTATCTGAGAAACAGTGAACTCCCTCGGCTCTAGACCATCCCGTATAACCACCGCCACCCCTCCACCCTTACCCAGGGCCCGAGGCTGATGAAATGCATGGAAACCTGGTGGGCACAGTTCCACGAGGGGCAAACCACCCTCGTGACCCAACCAGGTCTCTGTTATTCCTGCAAGGTCCAGCTCCCCCTCAGAGATCAACTCATTAATGAGGGGGGCCTTGTTGGTCACGGACCTTGCATTGCAAAGCATCAGCCGCAGGCCCTGTCTCTGTAGATCCCGACCACCTAGGTTGCGGGGGTTGGTACAAACGACCGGGCGTAGCCAGCAGCCACGGTCTCCCAACCGACCTTGTGATCTTCTCTTGTCCTCGCATCCCCCCCTCCCCGTGACCGTTTTAATAAAACAACCCTCTACTGGAATAGTTTGTTCCCTCTCCCCCCCACTCCGCTCACTTCCCTCCTGGACTCACCTGTTCGTGTGGCACTGGCTTCCCTCCTGGCCTGGTTATCCCCCCCCCTTCCCAGAACCCCCTAAAAACAGTATAAAACATTTTGCTAAAAAGCCCCTCAGCTTCCTCTTCTTCCACCTCTCGGGGTTCACGAACCCGTCATCAAGGCTAGTTTTGTAATATGTGCATAAAGATTATACACAACACAAATGGTGGTACTATTTTTTTTTCAATCAACCCCAATTTTCACAGACTCATTTGCCACATTGACTGCCAAATTTGGCATTTTTTTTCTCCACAGAGAAGACCTCTATGCCATCACATATTGGCTAATTCTGTCAAACAACAAAAGCATGGGTCCTTTCAAAAATGCAATTTTATTTTATCTTTCTCTTATATTAGGAAGCCTTCGTTTTTAATAGTTCTGTTATATGGGCAAATCTAATTCTGTGGGACAAAATAATGCAGAATAATAATCCAAAGACAGACTTAATGGTCAATGAAAACATTTTCATTCAAGTGTATTATTGCAATGTTTGTGTGGAAATGATCTTCAGAGACAAAAGGAAGACTTGCAGCTTAATCTGATCAGAGGCAGCTCAGTCTACAGGTAGAAAAAAAGCAGGGGAGGCATTTCAGAAGGGACCCTCCCAAGCTTTTGGGAGACTAAAAAGAAAGACGGGGAGAAATATTTTCTGTCTTGCAAAATTGATTTCTGCCTTGCAAGGTAGTGCAGACAAGAAGCACCTTCAGATGAACTAATCCTTTTTTATTGTAACATTACATTAACAGAATCTTGAAAGATTGAAAATATTTCTAAACCCACCCACCCACCCCTTTAAATCTCTGGAAAATTAGGAAAATTTCCAAAATGTTTCCCATTCTTTTTCTCCTCCTGGAGATTGATCTGCCTCTTGTCAGACAATTGCCTAGGCTGTGGGTTCCTCCTGTATCCCAAAGCCATTCCCACATATCATTACAATTATATGTAAAATGTATCACCAAAAAAATGAGAAGGGGATCAAAAAAAGCCAAGAAAAAGTATTTGATGTTCAGCAAAATAAATGAAATTTGATTTTTTTTCCCCTGACTTTAGTTGACAGGAGATGAAGCTCCTTTCAAACATGAAACATGCTGCCAAAATATAAAACATTGCTTGAAATATCTTGTGCAGTTAACTCATTGTCCCCCAAAACCCTGAACTTTCTCATAAAACAGACATTGCTTACTTATAATTGTGAGACACATTTCCCACTTTTCTGTTCTCCAGTGTCTCCAGTTATTCATTTCTATTCAACACTTACTTTAGAAGATTAAAAGTATCAGCTGTCATCATTGCTCCCCTTAGCAATGGATGGTTTTTCAATCAGATCAAGAGTTCATTCCCAGAACTGTACCCAAAGTGATTGATATGCGGAAATGTGAAAAGGTGTCTTAAGTTGCCTTTTATTTCACTGTTGTAAAATTTACAAACAAGAAAACTTTATATTTTAACCAAAGTGTAAAGTCAGATACTTTAAACATTGGTCATTTTATTCTGAATGTTTCTTAAAATCATTACTCATTATCATAGCAACTCACAGCAGCAGCTATTTTAAAAAATCTCCCATTGACAAACACACACACACACACAAACACACACACACAAACACACACACAAACACACACACATTAAAAAGCAGTACATCTGT
The DNA here is from genome assembly GCF_964273705.1 of Natrix helvetica. Lineage (NCBI taxonomy): Eukaryota > Metazoa > Chordata > Lepidosauria > Squamata > Natricidae > Natrix > Natrix helvetica. The sequence continues at coordinate 111,728,999 of NC_138552.1, read as the reverse complement.
GGAATTTGTCATAAAAGTATTTTAATCTGAGTGTCCAAATTAAGAAAGGTAATCACAAAGGCATGTCAAATTAAATAATTTACAAATATTGTGTCACTCCAAAACTGCTAAAGTTTTGAACAACTAATTGGGATATTTAGGCAATGGCTTTCCCAGTTATCTTTTTAGGGACCTAATTCTTAACCCATGAAGATTGTTTTTGAAAAGGATTAAATGTGTTGCTATGTAGCATATATAACTATGTTATTCAAGCTGTTTCCAGCTCCTGTTCTAGGAAATTGGTCATGGTTGAAACTGAGCATTGGTTTATAACTATCACTATTTGTACTAATAAATAATAGATAATTGCATCAAATGGGTGTGAATATTAATTTTTTTAAACTTTTTCTTTAGCCTGTAGTTCCCAAATTGTTATGCTTAATTCTATTTAACTATTTAACCCATCCTCCTAGAGGCCAGAATAATCAGTCCTGTAGAATCATTAAAGTGGAATATTAAACAAACCAAGCATGAGAACTTCCCTTTAATTTACTAAACTCAATTGTATTAATGAGATTGTTATTTATTACTAATGTTTTCTATCTGTGCTCTCACATAATCATTCATACAAAGAGTCTTCTGTCAGTGTATGATGGATTTCTTAAAAGTCAAGAGTTTTATGGTTTCCCTCCAGCCTCAAAAGTCTTTCCTGACATTGGTCAGTGTTGAGATTCATCTAGCTGCTCTTTATATCATGGATCTTTTGCCATTTTTAGCAAAGTCTTTAGTTAAACCATATGTTTGAAGAGCTAATATACCTCTCCCTTGCCAATTCAGTTTTTCATCTCTCCTCATTTAATCCATTTTTTGCTTCTGACTACATAGCCTTATTTGTGCCTTTTTCTTTCGCTTTTTGTAAATTTTCCCATACAACCTTCATCCACACTACAGCAGCTTTCATCATTTGCAGAGATCTCATTTTAGCATGAAACAGCTGATAATGGAATTGCAAACAAGGACTGTTTGGGGTCTGTGGGAACTGAAGGGTTAACTTCCAGAACTCATGGTCATTCTCTTCTTCCCATAAGAATCATCTACATCATGTGTCTGTATTTGCTGTTTCTCTGTCCAGTCTTGATCACGCTCAAAGGATCAACCCAGTCATGTGGCCCCATATGGCTTCTTCATGGCAACTGGTCTCCAGAGCTGCTTGATTGTTTGATAAGAGAGGAAATAATAATAATAATTTGTGAATGCATCAAAAACTGATTACAAAGCTAGACACGACCAAGTTGCTAAATTAATCCACTGGTCAATATGTAAAAAATACAACTTACCTGTATCCAAAAAGTCATGGGAGCACAAAGTTGAAAAAGTTACCGAAAATGAGAAGGTGAAGATCTTGTGGGACTTTCAAATACAAACAGATCGTCATTTAGAACACAATACGTCAGATATCACGGTTGTAGAGGGCCAAAACGTACAATTTATTAACATCGCAGTACCAGGAGATGCCAGAGTCAAAGAAAAAGAACTGGAAAAAATAATGAAATATTATGACTTGGCCATTGGAACTACCCGATTATGGATGAAACATGTAACATTGATACCCATTGTCATCAGGGCACTTGGTAACATGTCCAAGAATTTTATAATATACATCAACAAATTGCAGCTTCCTGCTGTAACACCAGCAGAACTGCAAAAACCTGAATTACTCGGAACATCATATATTTTAAGAAGGTACTTGGTTGATACCTAGGACGCTGGCAGCAACCTGTATCAACAATTAGCACCAGGCAATGGTATTTGTGATGCATTTTTGAATGTTCAGTTGGCTGGGTTTCAGGTTTAATGAATAAGTATATAATAATAATAATAATAATAATAATAATAATAATAATAATAATAATAATAATAATAATAATAATAATAATAATAATAATAATAATAATAATAATTATTATTATTATTCAACAATTATGGCACAAACCAGCAGTGGTAATTCCAGTGGTAATCGGCACACTGGGTGCTATTTCAAAGTCACTGGAATTACATTTAAAACAGTTAAAACTTGACAAAATCACCATCAGTCAAATGCAAAAAGCTGCACTGCTTGGATCTGCATGTATATTACGAAAATACGTTACGACGTCCTAGGCCCCTGGGTGGGGCCTGACTAGTAATCAATGCCAAACCCGGTGAATCAACTGGCCGCTGTGATACAATCGTATAATAATAATAATAACAACAACAACAACATTTTTTTTCAGTACTCCTGATCTTAACCAGTTCCAAGTTAGCTTTTGGTCAGCTTTGCCTTCAATACTTTTCAAGCAAAGCTATGCATGGCCAATACTTAAAAAGTATTGAAGGCAAAGCTGACCAAAAGCTAACTTGGAACTGGTTAAGATCAGGAGTACTCAAAAAAGAAACAGAAGGCTTTATTTTGGCAGCTCAAGAACAAGCCTTAGCCACAAATTGCATGAAGGCAAAAATTCAGCATGTTACCACCAACAGCAAATGCCACCTCTGTAATGAGAAAGATGAGACAGTCGATCATTTGATCAGTGGGTAAAGCAAAATTTCAGAAACTGACTACCAACAAAGCCATGACCAAGTTGCTAAAATCATTCACTGGAAATTGTGCCAGAAGTTTCGATTTGAGTACAGGCATTTGGCCTACAATATATCTGACATAACAATAGTTGTAAAGAAAAAAGTTTGGTTCATTGACATTGCAATACCTGGTGATGCACGAATTGAAGATAAGCAGCAAGAAAAAATCACAAAGTACCGGGACTTGCAAATTGAAGTTGATCAACTGTGGAAAAAGAAACCGTGTGTTGTCCCGATTGTAATTGGAGCCCTTGGAGCAATACCTAAAGAGCTACCTCGCTATTTGGAAATTCTAAATTTACCAGACTTGAACATTCTGAATCTACAAAAAACCACCCTACTTGGAACAGCTTATATCCTCCAATGTTACCTTAACAGTTCCTAGGTCCTTGGTTAGGACTCAAGCTGTTGAGCTACCAACCGCAAAGGCTGTGAATCTCACCAAAGATTAACATCATCATCATCTCATCCCAGGCCCACGGTAAGGACTTGATAGGTAGACAAAAATGCCAAACCCAGACTGAACATCTGGCTGACTGTCCAATGAATAATAATAATAGAATAACAGGATTGGGAGGGATCTTGGAGGTCTTCTAATCCAATCCCTGCTCAAGCATGCAACCTTATATTTATTATATTTACATTTCCAAATTTGGAATGTTAAAACAACAACAACAACAACAGTGTAATAAACTCTGCAGATAACAGGATCACGTCCTCTGCCTGATTTTCATTATCACTTCAAATATTTGCCTGGATTTCACACTTCATTAGTATGATGACTTTTGATATGATTATTTCCTTTTATAGCTTGTCTGTTTGAGTGGTGACAGAGATGTAATTTAACATTAGTTGAGTTCTGGCAATATTATCACTTTCTTCTGTTTCCTTCAACAAATCTTTGTTAAAATAACATTACACTCAACCTTGAAATAGGAAGGAATTCTGGGAATCAACCAACAGAAAAAAGCTAACGGGAGATCTTTACAAGTTCTAACACTCTTAAGCAAAACAGCAGCACCACCAAAAGGTAAAAAAAGTCTTCATTTCACCTATTAGCATTCTGCAAAGAAACATTTCTCAAGATTGCCTTTGTGTGTTTCAATATTTACCTTTACTCAAATCTAGGGGAGAAAACCTGCTTCTCAGTAGATTTTATTCTGATGTCTAGGCAGATATATAAAGCTAAACAGAAAAGAACACAAAACGGAATCAGAAATCCATGAAAAACGAATCCATGCTCTAGAGAGGAAATAGTTATTTCAAATTTGGACCCTCTCAGGGAAAGTCTGGATTCTTCCAATTTCTTTCTATCCAGATGTAATCCTGAAATAGATTGAGGATTAAGTTAAACAGTCTATTTCTAGAAATGACTCTATTGTGGCAGGCTATCAAAAATGCAACGTTCTGCCAATACACCTTAATTTATCTATAAAGATATAACGTCTTTTCAGATATAAAAATTAAAATCTGTTTTTTAAACATTGCTATTTTGAAAATTGTTGCGATTATAAAAATCTGTGATCTTGGTTCTTTCAGAACATCCTTCTTTTGTTTCTTCTGCCTCTGGGCAAAGCCAAACAAAAATCAGACTAAAAAGCCTTAGCATTATAATGGTGTAAACAAGAGCCCAAAATAGCCTCCTCTAGTTATACTAATGTCCATTTGATAGTAAGCCGATAATTAATTATTTTCCTGCATCATGTTTAATGAAGCTTGTAGGCTTTGTAGGGTTGGTGCAGATCCTGGTTTTTCACTGTTCAACATGTCTGTTGTTAACTTCTGTCCTGCTGGAGAAGCTATCATTGGCAGCGTTTTCTTTACAGTTTTGGTAGCTGTGGATCAGTGGTGGGTTTCAAAATTTTTTAGAACCTCTTCTGTAGGTGTGGCCTGTTTTGTGGGAGTGGCTTGCTGGCCATGTGACTGGGTATCAGTGGCTTACCAGCCATGTGACTGGGTGAGAGTGGCCAACTTGTAAAATGTGGTGAAACTCACTTAACAACGCTCTTGCTTAGCAACCAAAATGTTGGCTCAGAAACTGTGGCAAGTTACAAAACCCTTGCACCCCTAACCCCTTAGGAAAAAAAACCCCAGAAGTGTTCAAACTTGACAGCTTTAAGACTTGTGGATTCAACTCCTGAATTCCTCCTCCAGTCATGTTGGCTCAGGAACTCTGGCAAGTCTTAAAGCTGTCAAGTTACCAGACCCTTGTACCCCTAACCCTTTAGAAAAAAAACCCAAGGGTGTTCAAACTTGACAGCTTTAAGACTTGTGGACTTCAACTCACAGAATTCCTCCTTTCGCTCTTCATCTTGATGATGTGCGGACGGGCGGGGGGAGGGAGGTGGAACCGGTTCTAAACGGCACTGTAGATTTGTGGAACCTCTTCCATAGAAGAGGTTAGAACTGGCAGGAACCCACCCCTGCTGTGGATGCTTTGCCATCTTTAGCTTTTGGAAAAAAATATTCCACAATACCATAAGTTTTCAATCTTTCACTCTGGGTGATGTAGTATAGGTCACTGATTAAATCCAATCCTTAATATCAATTTTCTATAGACAATATAAACAGTTTATGTAAATCACAATTATAAATTATTATATTTGTAGTTAATTATTATAGATTGTCCTAACTTAGCCCAACTGTATTAAAGGGAGAGAGGGAGCGGAGAAGGGAGATAAATAAATATTTATAATATTTATAAGTAGTTAAATAGTCTATTACACTTTTTACTATATAATAAATCTACTAAAAATCATAAATACATAAATCAGTATGTGCAATTAATTAATTAAAGGTTACTATTAATCAACAGTTCCTACTTTAAGGCTAGATAGATTTTCTAATATGCAGTAGTAAAAGAAGTGGCTATACATTCTATCCTATTTTAAATATACTTGAATCTATATTAAATATATGTAGAGTATAAGTATATAAAATATATAAAATGGATAGCTTATAAAATATTAAATTCTTTGATCTAAAGATCGCTGTGGTAGATATAGCAATATTTAAATACCATAAATAGTGGAAAGATATCTGAAGTCTACAAAGCTGGTTGTAAATGAGTACAATCCAAAATCCTCCGTTGGGAATACCATAGTTCTTATTCCTCAATCTCTCTACTTTATTGCAACTTCTCTTTTCCCTGTTCTCTGTGCTCAAAATGACTGCTGCCCTCAAATTGTAGCCACTGTCCTCTGTCTTCATTTTCTTCCTCTTCTGTCTCTATGGTTGCAAAGGGAATCTGTTCTTCCTTCTTTCTCAGTCCGTTTACCACCCACACAAAACTCTCAATTTATATCACAGGAGGTCCAGTCTCAGAAATCAGTAGAAATTCTCCACTCTGCAAACACAATCACTTTCACTCTCTACAGATTCTGTAATTCGTCTTCTTTGTTTTTCTGCTCCCCAACTCAGGTGCCACTTTTCTCTCTTTGGAGACTCACTTAATTGCTCTATTGTAAATTCCACCAACTTGGAGAAGTGTTCAGGTTATGTAACACTATCCGTTGATACTTCTGCTGCTTCTCACTTTTTTGCTACCTCCACCATTAATCAGGCTGTCACATCTCAGGACGAGGCCATAACAGCTGGTCTCTTCTGTGTCGGATTTCAGGGATCCAACCTTCGCAATGGGGAGATTGTTTTCCTCCTCGTCACCTCTGGGTATTCCCCTCACTACCACTGGCCTCTCCAAGGCTCAGCTTTGCTGCCGACACCCTCCAGACACAAAAACTCAGACAGGGAGAGCAGAGGCTCACTCCTCTGCAACTGCTCCAATGTGACATCACCCAGGAAAAACATGATTCAGAAATTTATGATAAAAACACAAGAATCAATAACCAAAAATCATGAGGAAATGAAAGGTGATCTGGGGGAAGTGAAAGATGATATGAAGAAGTTGGATGATACAATGGGGAAGATACAGGAAACAATATCCAAAAATGAGCAGAAAATAAAACTGGTAGAAGCAAGGACAGAACAAACTGAAAAGAAATTGGAAGCAACAGAAGAAAGACTGACAGCAGCCAACAGAGAGCTCAGGGAGGCAATAGTCCATTTAGAGTTGGAAATATCCTCTTTCTATTTAAGATTTCAGAACATAGTAGAGACAAAAGATGAGGACCTACCAAATCTTCTAGCTGACCAATTGCAAATGGACAAAAGTGAACTGAGGAATAATATTGATGAAATCTACAGAGTGCATATTAATTATGCACGAAGACATAGGTTTCCCCGTGAAATACATATAAGATTTGCCAAAAAAAAGCTGTCAGAGATGAAATCTATAAAAGAACGAGGGATGAACAGCTGATCTATAAAGGAAATAAAGTCATAACCCTCAAACAGGTACCAAAGAGAATCAGAGAGCAAAGAAGGAACTACCAATTTCTTTCCACACAACTGATAAAATATAAAATAATGTTCTGCTGGTTGATACCGGAAGGCATGTTAATATCCTGGCAAGATAAGAAAATAAGGATTGACACCATAGAAAAAGCCCAGGAATTCTATGAACATTACATAGAGGGAGAATCAGATAGCAGAGAGGAGTTGGAAACCGAAAGCCAAGAGGAGCAGCTGACGGAGGAAAAAGGATTAGACCAAGAAGTGAGAGAGAAGACTGCTACAGAATTTCCAGAAAGAGAAGGAGTGAGGACAAGAAACCAAAGGGAAACAAAACCAAGTAGAGGAACAAAGGCGACAAACAAGTAACAAGATGGAGGAAGAAGTGAAATTAATATCAGTCAATATAAATGGACTGTCAGCCTCTGCTTCGCTACTTGCTTCCAGCTTCCATAGAAACAGGGAGGGGGGGCATGATATTTGGGATGGGATTAATTGGTACAGGAATGATAGTTTAAAAGGGAGTTTTGTTCTCATCATCTTCTGCGCATGCTGATGGCCGGTGTTTGGAGTTGGTCAAGGCCAACCGCCCTGCATACCAACCTGATGATGCTTCTTGGAGATGCACCCACATGACACCTAAGGGATTTGCAGATTGGGCAATGGGGTGGGGGTTGTTGGGGGGAGGGGGTTGGGCAAATGTTTGATATGTATTTCACACGTTTCTGCCTCAGACCTTGCTCTACTTCACTGCTATCTTTTCATAACCAGTAAAAGTACTCTTAATTCTACAAATGGAGTTAAGTGGTTTCTTTCTTGGTTGCTGAAGAAGGCGTGCCTGACATGGACTAAATTCACTTATAAAAAGAAGACAAACAATTTCTAAACTCCAAAAACAAAACATGGACATCACATGCCTACAGGAAGTTTATATTAAAAAAGGAAATAGTAGTATCCTGGAATCTCCGAAGTTAGGGAAATTACATCTGGCCTTGGCTGATACGAAGAAAAGAGGAATTGCAGTATATATAAAGGACTGGCTAAAACCTAAACAGGTATACATAGATAAAGAGGCAAGAACATTATTAAATGAAGTATCAATAAAACAAAAAAGACTTTTAATTGCAGTCATATATGCACCAAACACAAACCAGAAAGAATACTACAGTAAATTACATAAGCAGATTGCAGAACTGGAACTGGACAATGTATGTCTATTAGGGGACTTCAATGCAGTGGTAGACCCAAAGAAAGACTATAAAATATATAATTTTTAAAAAATTATGAAAGGAGAACACTACCAAATGCATTCTTTGAAATGGCCCAAGAATTAAATCTAAAAGATGTCTGAAGAGAAATCAACGCACAGAAGAGTCAATGCACATTCTTTTCAAACCCCCATAATTCATGGTCCAGGATTGACATAGTGTGGATGGATCCAGAAATGAAGAAGGGTGTGGAGGAGGTAGAAATAACACCGAACAAGTGGGCGGACCATAACCCATTAACAATCAAATGGAAAGGAGAGGCAAAAAGGAAAAAGAGATGGACCATGAATCAGAGGGTTATGAAAGAAAAGAACTATGTTCAGTATGTGGAAAAAGAATTAGTGTTTTTTCCTAAAGGAAAACTGAAATGAACAGAAAACCATTCAAAACCTATGGGATACAACCAAAGCCTATGTGACAGGCATTATGATAGCATATACAATAAGAAGCAACAAAGATAAAAAATAAATGATATACAGAGCTCCATGAGAAACTGGGGAAATTAGAATATAAAATCCAGAAAGAACCTCAAAATCAAAAAGCTAAAGAAGAAAAAGAAATAATTAAACATAGATTAAATTTAATTACACAAGTAAAAGTGGCCCCCAAAATTAGATCAAGTAGGCAAAATTATTTCAAAAATGCCAACAAACCAGGAAGATGGCTAGCCTATAAACTAAAAAAAGGAAAAGAAAACAAATTAATACAGCAACTAGAGGATGAAGAAGGGGCGATACACTACCAAAAGGAAGGGGAAAAAAGTATAGCAGTAAGATACTTTCAAACACTGTATAGCTGAGAGAAAATAGAAGAGGAGGATATTAAAAGATACCTACAGAAGAGGAATCTTCCAACATTACTGGAAACAACAAAGGAAATACTAAATGAGAGAATAACGAAGCTAGAATTAAAAAGGGCAATCCAAAAACAAAAAAAAATTAACAAAACCCCGGGCCCAGACGGATTTCTAGCAGAATTTTATAAAGAATGCAAAAAACATTAGAGAACATATTATTAGAAATGTATAATGAAGTAATCGAACAAGCTAATACACCAAAATCCTGGATGGAGGCACTAATAACATTAATTCCCAAAGACAACACTGAAAAACAAAAGATCCAAAATTATAGGCCAATCTCGCTGCTAAATGCTGATTATAAAATATTTATGACAATAATGGTGGAAAGAATTAAAAATATACTAAACGGAATCATACACCCAGACCAAAATGGATTTCTACCCAACAGACACATAAAAAACAATATACGAACAATAATGGACATATTAGAATACTACGAGATACACTCAGAAAAACAAGCAGCATTGATATTTATTGATGCACAAAAAGCATTTGATAACCTGAATTGGGATTTTCTTATAAATCAACTAGCAGTAATGAACTTTGCAGAAAAATTTATCGGGATGATCAGAGCAATATATTCTAGTCAGAAGGCAAAAATAATACTAAATGGGGAAGCAACAGAAAGTTTCAGCATAACCAAAAGAGTAAGACAGGCATGCCCTCTATCCCCCCTGTTATTTATCCCCTCAATAGAGACATTGATGTTACAAATTAGACAGAACAAGGACATAAAGGGATTGAAAATTAGAACACAGGAATACAAAGTGCAGGCCTTTGTGGACGATCCAGCATTTATCATAGAGGAACCCCTAGAAACTGGACTAATATTATTACAAGACATAAACCAATTCAGTAAAGTGGCAGAGCTTAAAATAAACAAAGAGAAAACGAAAATATTAACTAAGAATTTAACCAAAAGACAAAATGAAGAACTGGAGGAGAAACTGGGAATTTTGAGGGTTAAGAAAATTAAATATTTGGGAATATGTTTATCGGCAAAGCATATTACAATAAAAGAAGATAACTACAATAAATTGCTACGACAAATACAAAAAGATTTGGAAAATTGGACTAAACTACAATATCACTAATTGGCAGAATCTCAACAATTAAAATGAATGTATTACCCAAACTACTTTATCTTTTCCAAACAATACCAATTAAATTAGAGAAAACTTTCTTCGAACAATTAAATAAAATGGTATCCAAATTTATCTGCTCAGGAAAAAAACGTTTATTAAATACAAACTTCTACAATATAGTAGAAACAAAGGGGACTTTGGTCTCCCAGACTGGGAGCTTTACTATCAGGCGGCAGCCCTGACATAGCTCAAGGACTGGATTCAACTAAAAAATAAAAGAATTCTTATGCTAGAAGGCCATGATCTCCAACTAGGCTGGCATGGCTTCCTCTGGGAAGGAAAGAATGAATTTCATTCCTACTTCTAGAGACACATAGTAAGGGATGCCCTGTTTAAGGTCTGGGAAAAAATTTTAAAAACCCATTACGTCAAAATTCCAATCCGGTTATCAACGATGGAGGCAATGACATATCCAAATACTATAGATCTCAGCAAAATGGTAAATTATGCAGAACTCTTAGATGAAAAAGGAGAACTAAAATCAGTACAAGACCTGAGAATACAAGGAATAAATATGGAATGGTGGCCCTATTTACAAATTAAAACAAGATTCAAAAAAGATCAGGAACAATATGGAATACACAGGAAACAAATGGAATTAGATAAAATATTATTAGGAACGGGAGGAAAAATGATTACTAGATTATACAATTTTCTTTTAAGATATAAAATGGAGGAAGAGACAGTAAAGGAGACAATGATTAGCTGGGGAAGAAATTTTGGCCATAATATAGAGTTAGAAAAATTGGATAAATTATGGGAAAGAAATTATAAATTTATAACGGCAGTAGATTACAAAGAAAACCTCTATAAAATGTTTTATAGATGGCATTTGCCTCCAGCGAGATTGGCCAAAATGTACCCAAATTTACCCCCCCCCCAAAATGTTGGAGGTATAGCCACAGGTCTGGAACATTCAACCATATGTGGTGGACGTGCCCCATCACAAAGAAATACTGGTACAAAATTTGGAAATGGTTGGAAGAAATTACAGAGTGAAAAATAGAACTGAAACCAGAAGCATTCTTACTAGGGCTTACTGCAGCCAGGATTTGCCTTCGCACAAAACTGGAAAAAAATCAATATACCCACAGATGAAACAATAATCAGAAAAGTACTCAAATGTGCTGAGATGGACAAAATGACAATAGAACTAAAAGAAAGAGAAGAATAGGATTTTTATAAAATATGGAATAAAATTTATAAGCGGCTTGAAAACAGAAGCCTAAATAGAAGATAGAGAATGTAAATATATGGTGATAGAAATAATCAATATTATTGTAAGCACTGCTGTTGTTATATTATAGGACAAGGTTAAAGCAATAGGAAGGCAATGCAGAATGGAGAATTAATAAAGGCTAAACAGGAAAGCTGATACAGAAGGCTGTAAAATTACCTTATGCTGTTATGTATGTTTTGTGTTTTGTTTGTTCTTGTGGTGTTTTTCTTTCTGTTTTTTAAAATTAAAACATATAATAAAAATGATTTTTTTAAAGAAAAATAATTAATTATTTTCAGCGGGGGCATGAAATTCAACCCAGAAGAGGTTTTTGGTTCACCTGGCAGAAAGCAACAAAAAATATTAGTCTCTGTTTTTTCCAGGAAAATCTCCAATTCGAGACCAGGCAAAACGAGACAGATATTTTAAGAGGGCCATTATAATCGTGTCACTTGCTAAATTAGCAACCAAAGGGTCAAACTGAAAAGTCCTTCAAGATTCCCTATTGGTATTCCAATAGTAATTGATAGAATGCAGCAATATATATTAGCAGCTCCATGAGGAAAAGCTTGATGGGGAAGCGATGAAAGAAAGAATCTGCTATTACCATCTGAGATCAGAAGCAACATTTGTTTCTAAGAGGCTATCCTGCTTGTGTTATTAATACTGTATAGTTTTCTCAAAAAGCAATTAAACTGTCAGTTGAAACTGAACAGCCATCTTAGCTCTAAAGGTTTAAAAGACGGAGATGAATTTAAATAAGAATAATCTATTGGTCACTTTTTAGAGAACCTTTCCCTTAATTCTAGTGCTCCTTTTTGACAGAAATGTGTTCATAGTCTTGGGTGCACTAATTGAAGATTGTCTTTACACCATATGACAGTCATGGCAAACCTTTTTGACACTGAGTGCCCAAACTGGAACCCGCACCCCGGAGTGCCAGAAACCCGAAGACCAGTTGATCGGCATGCATGCATGCACCAGAAACCAGAAGAGTAGCTGGCAACAATGCACGTGTCCACAGAGGGCTCTGCGTGCCACATCTGGCACATGTGCCATAGGTTTACCATCACGGCTATATGACAAGGAATGTGCATATTGATCTTCTCTCAAATGTAAGAGTGGATATGACCAGGTGATTTCCTCACCATCTCAGCATTTACCTCTTGATTATCTGGGACCGTGAATGTCTCTTTGCAGAAGCAGAGATGACATGAAAGCAAGATTCTAATCCAGGTTGATAATCTAATAAGCTGAGGAATGACTGCCCAGTCCTCATCAATAAAATTGTTGTTTATAGAGATTTAAGGTTGGCAATAAAGTGACTCAAAACCTGAGGGGCCACATGTGTGAGTAGCAGTTTTTCCTTTTATTTCAAGATAATGACTTTAAAAAAGTTACTGGGGCAGGAATGAATTTCATATCTAGATTTCAACTAACTTTCTGGTTGTTGTTATCTTTCTGTATTGATAGAAATTGCAAATTAACTTTCTCACATTTGTAACAATTTGTAAGTTACCTGAATACTTTTAACCTCTGATGTCTTACACTCTTGCCCCACATCTATAGCAAGCACTAAATTCCTGCTGTTGATGAATTCAGGGAAATCTTTTATTCATCAAATTATTATAATAATCCTTTTTCTATGCTTGTGTTTTTCCAAAATACATAATTTATATGCAAAGACACTCTTAGAAGATATAGTAGATTAGAATAAAATTTTCAATTTCAGATGATATAAGAATGCAAGGTATAGATTTCTTTAGCTGGAAATAATTTTAGTCAAGATGTTTTAGTTTATAGTGATTAAAAAGAAAGAAAGAACACCCTTGAATTAAGCTTCCTGCAAGCAGCAGAACTCAGGTTCAATAATAAAATGAACCCTGTCCATTAAGTAATTCTGTTGTAGCTGTGGTTATCTAAGCTGCTAAGAATAGAGAAGAGCAAAGATGAACAATGATCTTGTGATTGTTTAGTTCCAGATTATATTGGCCAATTTATTTGAAGCATACATTTTTTTATGTCCAAAGGGAAAGGAAACAAATGGGGGGAAAATAGAGGATCTCTATAATTTCTTTGATACCTAAATCTACTTTCCAGTGATAATGGATTTGTAAGAGTACTGAATGATTCATTGACCCAAAGACAATGAAAAACAAAGCAAATAACTTTTCCTCAGCGTACATTGTTATCACATTAGAAACCTTTTTGAAATTGTTATCATCTGGTTTCCTCTGACAGCTGAGAAGTACCCTATTTTACTCTAGGTTGTCTGGGACTAACTTATCCCAGCTTATTATTCCTGATTTCCAAAACGAATCTGGAAAACCCACGCACCCATTATTTAGCAGCATATGGCATCTCTCCATTGTTGTCTGCAGGATTGATAACATTTTGAGGACATTCAGAAGTTTATAGGTAGAGGTTTGTGGCTTCATTTCTGGCAATGATAGTACTAGCTTCAGCTTGTAACTTCTAGCAGTAACTCTTCTCTTCCTCTTGGTTCTGGACATAGTATCAGAGATGCTTGCATAGACAGAAAGATTGTGTTCCTGTGACATGGTTAGTTTTTAGGACTGCAGGGTTAGGGGACAGACTAAGCAGTTTCCACTGAGCTCTCTGAACTATCATCATTTTCCATCAGCTTCTTTTTCCTTCCCCTGTTCCTTCAGCAATTGCTCCTCAATGGATATATCCCAGAGGGCTATGAGGATTGTACAATGGAAGGGAAGAGGTGGGAAGGATTAATGATAACTATGCCTCAGTTTGATGGAGATGATTGTCAGCTCAGTGAACTTTCTGCACAAAGAAACACACATAAAATAATTAAGCTAGCACTCACAAAACATTGTTATACAATTGCTAAGAATGAGAGGCTGGGAAATCATTTAAGCCAATGTTTCCCCATCTTCCCTCCCTTCATCTACTCTTTACAAAATGTTTCAAGCAACTAAGCACCAAAATACATTCTAATACAGAATTCATATCTCTGTCTCTCTCTCTGTCTCTCTGTCTCTGTCTCTGTCTCTGTCTCTCTCTCTCTCTGTGTGTGTGTGTGTGTGTGTGTGAGAGAGAGAGAGAGAGAGAGAGAGAGAGAGAGAGAGAGAGAGAGAGAGAGAGAGAGAGAGAGAGAGAATGCTTAAATCAACAAAGTTTTTTGAGCTAGGCAAAGGCAATAAGGTAAATAAACAGGTGTTTCCTGTTCCCTTGAGTTCATGCTTTCCCTATGCAGTTTTAACCACCCTAATTATTTTCCCTGTGAAGCAGAGATTACTGTGATAGGCACCAATTTTATTTTATTTTTTAATGCACGGGCTTCCACCTTGGGGAAATTAGAGGGAGAAATTTCTCCTTATAAGATAGTGGCTCTCCAGAGCATTCAGCTACGTTTGTTATCTAAATGCAAACACAATAATAAAACATACCTGGGCACTTTATTTATTGATGCAAGTGTCCTTTTTAGTAGGCTGGCAAAGGGTAGGAGGTGTTTAATGAACGTGACCCTGCGTCCCAATTTTCCTAAGTACCAAAATAAATTGTGTCAGAAAACACAGACCTCAGGCTAATAGGGCTAACTGGAATATGCAACATTTTCAAACAAAGAAGATTCTCAAAGAAATTTTAAAACATTGTTTGCCATATTTTGAAATGTTTGGATAGAATAACGGGGCCAGCAGATTTGAGCTACAAATAATGCATATCTATCTATTGCTACCAAGGTTTGTCTAGTTTTGTGGCCTGATTTAAAACTGCTGTAATAGACCATTTCTGTATTACCATCATTTGATTTCTTTCCAGAAGCTGGTAGGTACAGAACAGATTTTAACTTAAAATTTTAACTGCACAATATTTCTAAAATGGAAACCAAATCTAATTACCCCCCCCCCTTATAATATAAATCAACAAAGTAATTTGTATTTATTTAGAACCCTAGAAAAGGTTATATTTTTTCATAATGGGTGAGTGTTTTATGGTTCAAAATGGATTTTTCATGAGTCATTCCAGACTGGGAGCAGCTTCACCTTTTCTGCTCAACTTGTAAATCAAAAATTACACCCATCAAATATATACATGTTTTCATTTTGTAGGTTCCATTTAAATGCAAATTCTGCCATTTAAGCAGAACGTAGATGTACTTTATTGCAGTGCAATTACCATATCCTTTCTCACCAGATCTCCCTGTAATAAGGTCATGGGTCATTTTTTTTCTTCAAGCTCTCAGCAAATGCAACTGAAATTAAAGTAGTCAGTATCTATTGCAATTGCAGATGCAAACGGATGGTGAGAAAAAAGTCTTTAAATATCTTTCACCTCCTTCCTTACACAAAACAATTATCATAGACACCTTCTGTCTTGCTGTAACTGAATTTCTATTCTACTGAAAATGGTTTGAAAACTTGCTGTTGTAAGAAGAGCTAACTAGATTGCAAATGCATGAAGGCTTGCAAAGACCTTTGAAGACAGAAGTAATTCCTTCTACATAATATATAGGATTGTGCTGGAAGCTACAAACCTATGCCTGCCTTGAGCAAACTAAGTGGACCTTAGACAAGGTCTCCTGTTGCAATTAGGAGTAATGATTAATTTAGAAGTTCAGTGTGGGGATTAAAATGAAATAACTGGCTTTAAATAGTTTGATCACTTGTCCTATTTACACCCAGCAAGGGGCAATCAGGTAAGTATTAAGTCAGTCCAATCAACGTATTTGAATATGCTGGTTGAATCAGAACATTTAGTCTGAGAAGACCAGGGACAAAATTTCCATCTGATCCAGTGGTGGGATTCAAAAATTTTTACTACGGTTCTGTGGGTGTGGCTTTGTGGGCATGGCTTTGTAGGCATGGAAGGGGAAGGATACTCTAATATGCCCATTCCCTCCCCACTCCTAGGGGAAGGTTACCGCAAAATCCCCATTCCCTCCCCACCCCACTAACCTGCTTTCCAGCTCTGTTCTCCTGTTCAGGGCAACAAAAGAAGATCAGCTGGGAGACTGGGAGGCAGCGGGGGCAGGGCCAGCCTAATTGCGATTCTCCAAACTACTCAAAATTTCCGCTATCGGTTCTCCAGAACCTGTCAGAACTGGCTGAATACCACCTCTGATCTGATCCCTTCTCACATAATCTTTTCTGCTCAATGCCTTCCTCGCTTTTATCCACAGTGGGAGCATGCCTTGGTGATCTCTGCCATGTCTCCATGAGGCTGCTTACAGCTTATCTGCACCCCATGAATGAGATTAGCCTAAATAACTGCTTCGGTTAGAGAGCTTTCCCGCTTAAGCATTCCACAACTTAACTTTATCTATTTTCCAGGCATCACAGTCAAAGGCCCTGTAGGGCACCTTATGAAGTTCCTTCTGGCACTAGGATACTCTCCTCTGCCCATTTTTCTTCAGGCAGGAATGAGCAGGGCACAGGAGCTGGCTTCCCTTACACACCCATTGTACTGGGCAGCTCCATGCAGTATCCCCAAAGTCTGATTTACAGCTGCATTGGCAAGAGCAGCATGATAAAGACACAGACTGGAAACCTTCCAAGAGATGGTTCTTCCACTTTACCCTGCCACTTCCCAGCCTCCTTGTTTTATAATCACCTGTCTCTCAATTTAGCAGGGGAAATAATGATAAACCTAGGGCTACCACATCTGAGCTGTGAACACTGAGACAATGATGGCAGCAAGAAATTAGAAATTTAGACCTGGCATCTTCCGCTTGACCCACAAATATAGTGCTGGCAGCATTTGTATATGTATTGATAGGAAGGTAGGAAGAGTTATAGTGGGACCTCGGGTCCCGAACGGGTCAGACCACGAACATTTTGGGTGAAAAATCCACTACATTTTTCACTCAGGTCACAAACACATCCTCAGGTGCCAAATAAACAGAGCTGCGGCGATTCCCCTTCCACGCCACTTTTGTGTGTGTGTGCGCATGTGCAGTCAGTCTTGCTTCTGGTCACAACCAAATTGGGTGCTGACTGAAGTCCTGGAATGGATTACAATCCGCACACAAGGTCCCACTGTATGATGGAGAGGAAGATGCTATGGAACAGCTGACAATATTTTCTGAGAGCTTGGAGTGCAATTTGCTACAGAACCCAAAATCCATCATTCTAGGGAGTTGCCTTTAGTTGCAAACAGGGAAGGAAGGGGCATTCTGACTGACTGACTGACAGACTGGAGAGGGAAGTTTCCCAATGGAGAAGGAAAGAAAGAGAAAAGCTCTTTCACAACTGCAGTTGAATTTGAGTTGAATTTATCAGGCATTGCAATGTCAGAGCTCAAGGCCCACCCCAAGATGGGGAAAGACCCCTTATCAGTACGGTTGTTTCTCCACTGATATTGTCCACTGGAGTCAGTGAGCAGGAATATGTGGTGGGAAGCCAAAAAACAGCGGAAACACTTGAGGTATATTTTAATTAATCAATTTTTACTGCCCCATGTGAAATTATTGATCCCTCATATCATTTCAAGTATTGAAACCATAATTTAGTTGGGTCTTCCTTATGTGGAGTTGGGCAATAGTTCCCATGGTGTCCTTTCTAAGGACATTCTGCTTCCCTCTGTGACACCAGCAGAAGCCAGACAACCCACGAAGGGCTCAATCTGAAAGCAGTCTTCTTCTACACAAGTTTCCCCCGCAGATAGGGGCCTGATGGGTTGTACCTATCAAGTGAAATAAATCCATTTCATACCTTTTAGCTTCTCTTTTCACATGTTCATTACTCATAAGTACAAAAAAAATGAACAAGTGTTATTGCAGGCATCTATACCATAGAACAGTGATGGCGAACCTTCTGGGCACCGAATGCCGAAAAAGGGGCGTGCATGCTTGGCAGGGACACAAACTGGAAACTAGATGTATTCCTTATAAGATGCTGACATTGCCAATTTATAATTTTTCCCCATAATTTTTCCCAGTGCTTCAATTCAATATTGCACCCGAAGTTTTTAACCCAAATTATCATTGTTTCCTTCACGGTTTTCTCCTCCATTTTGAATTTTAAGAGACAATTGAATGTTTTTGTAATCATTTTTTCTTCTGTTCCTGTTACTATTTTGACCAATTCTTGTTATTCATTTTGAAATCCGTACTGTTCTAAATACTTTTTGTATCTTGTTTGAATTTGTAGGTATGGCCACCAGCCTAATTCAATTCCCTGTAATCTTAACTCCTGATTTGTTTTAGAATATCTTTTAAATTATATCTTTAGTATTTTTTTATTGTTTTAATTAAACAAAAAAAAAACCACAAAAACATTCTTCATTACATCTTCCAGAAAGCATGTCGATTGGTTACAAATAAATTTCGTGTGTTACTACAATCATTCTTTATATTTCATTCATATTGAATTGTACATTTTAAATCAGAAATCTTTATACCATCAATATACCATCATTCTCATTTAACTATATTTGTTTAAACGTGCTTTTGTCTAGAATCATTTATATTTATATTATAATAAATCTAGACAAAAATTTATTACTAGAATTTATAAGTACCCAGGAGAGATTACATCTTTATAAGAAAATCTAAACAAAAAAAAATATTAATAAAATTAGTAAATCTTTTCCCCAGGTCCCATATTATAGTTTACATCCAAATTGTTTTTGCCAGTTAGAGTTATTATTTCATTATTATTGTCATGATGGGTTATCTGTTAACGAATAAACATTTTTTTAAAAAAACATTCTATAAGCATCTACCACGTTCTACTTATTAATCACCAAAAATTAACTAAGTTTTTATTTTTATTATTTTTTTCCCATTCAAATTATATCTTAAAGGTTATTTTGATAATTCCACAAAGGCTTACATCATCATGAAACAGCACAAGCAGAAATTTATTATGAAACTTCTCAAGATATAAACAGAAAGCAGTGCTTTTATTACATGTACTGTATTAGTTTACTTGATACAAAGACTTCACTTTCACACCACCATTGTTTTATCAATGTTCAGTTCTCTATACTATTTCATTTCACTTCCCTGTGACCTCTCCCCTTCCTCAACCACCCAGATAACAATGTAATTATAAAGTTTATCTGAAGTTAATATTCCATGGACCAAATACAATATGATGTGGCGGCCCATGAAAGCTTTTGTGATAATATATTTACTAGACTTTAAGATACAAGATTCTTGTTCATGGTTTGCATGCCATTGATCAGAATGTTGCTACAGATTTTTTTTCTTTGTGTGTCGATGTGTCTGTGTCTGTGTGTAATTTGTCAGTATTTTCGCTGCGGATTCCGACTGAGAAATCTATTCCTCTTTTCTAAACTGTTGAGGAATAATGAATGAAAGTGATTTGATTGGTAGATTTCTTATTGCTAAATGATCTTTGGACCTTCTGTTTTGTTGGTGGCATTTTTGAATAATGAATTTAATGAATATTAAAAAGAACAATAGATTATTGAGACTAACAGTTGAAATGGTTTTCAACTAGATTGAAAAGAAATGAAAACTGTGTACATTTTTTTTGCATGTGATTTAAATATTAATGCAGCCACAATCTCTGTTTTGTTCTCAAATCCAAACTAGATAAGTTATTAACAACATTATGAAAAGCTGTGAAGGAAGTGAGACAATCTCTATAGTGATGTACATAGAAAGACCAGATTGATACTACATCTCAGGTAGAATTACTTAGGAATCTGCTTCTCCTAAATTCCATCAGAAGAAAATTAGATGAATCATTTTGCAATTCCTGTATGAAATCCTCACTTCCATTACAACTGGGATTGTTTGTTAAAACTCATTAAAGGAAAAATCAAACAGAACATGTTTGAATAAAAAAAAATAGATCCAATAATTAGAAGCTGATAATTATACTAAGCTTAAGTTTAATTACTTAATTAAAATTGTGTGTTGCTGTCACCATTGTAAATTGGAATTGTAATAGAATGGTTATATAAGAAAAAAGGAACTTAGTCACTTCCCAGTCGATTCTTTATCCTAGTTTTTCTTCAGGTTTTAAGGACTGTAAATGTGCAATAACACAAACCTTTTTCCCTATCACACAATAAGAGAATAATTGTTCATTGCAAATTGAATCAATAGTAATGAGATAATTCCTAGGAAGGAATCTGACCAGGCCATTTAAGTAATCCCATTACATCAGGAACAACTATATTGAAGATATTTGCATAATCTTTCTTGTTTTCCTTTTGCTTCAAGTCTTTTGTCTGAGAGTATCCAGGAAGGACAAAATAGTTGACCACTGCCATTTGTTCAGCGGCCCTTTCTTTGTTCTTCTAGTTCCTTTTAAAATCTTTTTTGTATGCCTCAGCAGTGTCAAAAAGACTAAAATGTTTTCTCAAAATAATAGGGCTAGAAGAAACCAGTACTGAGTTCCAGTTAAAGCTTCCCTGCCTGATAGCTATGCAAACTTTACTTGAAAATACACAGTGAGTGGGAGGCTAAAGCCTCTCAAGAAGTCAGTTCTATTTTCAATCCATTCTTAATAGTGATTTATTCCCCATTTTCAGTCAGTATCTGCCATCTTGTAACTTAAAACCATTATTCAATGTCCTGCCCTCCAGAATATTAAAAAAAATAGGTCTTCTCCCTTTAGTATGACATCTCTTCAAATATCTGAAGTCCTGTCATAGATCCATCCATCTTTGTTTGTCAAACTTAAACATTTCCGATTCTTTCCATTTCCGTTAATAAAACTAACTTTTGGGGAAGGTATGGAGGAATGAACTCAGCAAAAGTAGAACTGTTGACCAGCAAAGACCAAGGAATGGTGAGCAAACCAGTTTCTTGAACCTCTCCAGATAAAGGATGGGAGATCACCCATATGCTCTGGACTGCCGCTTTCTACAAGACCACAGGATAGCGATTTTATGCAGGTTCCAGCACTAACAGACAATGGGATTACCTATTCTACTTGGTACTGTTGGGAGAAATGTCCTTCTGGGTTCGGCTCCAAGTGGGGAAAAAAGACACTGGAGACATGGAGGCTGCTTGGAAAGATGGTTTAATGGTGAACAGGACCACATGGCCTGAGTCCTGAACAGAAAAGGTGATCACATGCTTCAATGTTGGTGGAGAAGAAGAGAAGGGAAGAGAAGGGCTGAAGAAGGGCTTGCAGGGATTTTTATAATCTGTTCTGCCCCACCTATCTGTTTCCTGTTCCTGTGTAAGAAATGTATTCTGATTGGTTGCCAGACTCACATGGGCCCATGCAAGGGCAACCCTCTAGGCTGCTGAGTTTTGAATCCAGGTTTGATTGAGTTTAGATGCCATGTGGTCAGTTGAGTAAAAGGCAATATTATCCTGCCTTCATTGCCATCCCCCCTGGAGCTGAAGGGGAGAACTCTTTATTATGTAAAGTGGACTAGCTTGACCTTCTTAATGGCCCATTGATAAAGTGGGGATGGGCTGGAAGCTGTAGGAATTTACTTTGTGTAAAATGTGTTTCTCCCTTTTTCACATCCAGGAAAATATAATATTCTGCCTTTTCAATATTTCCTAGGATATTTCATTTTTCTGGGAGAGGGCTAGGTGATAACTTCCTACAATCCTTCCTTTTTTTTTCAAAACGTGTGAGTGGAACGCACATGTTTTTGACAAAGGATAAAATTGGTCAGATCAGGGAAACTTAATTTTTCTGATGGAAAGGCATTGAAAGAGACAGCAGAAGGATCACTTCAGTGGCTCCCAGAGAGCTTTCAACCATGAAGGTCTTAGCAACCAGGGCACAATTTCTGGAAAGAAATTTACAATATCCAATTTACCATGCCAATTATTTTCAGGTGTTTGATATCACTTTCTGTGAGCTTCCAGACTACAAGCAAGCAGAAGTCCCCAAAAAAACTTCACAGCCATTGAAGGATTCTTCCTTTTAAAGAAGTACAGGCTGCCCATTTCCAAGGGATTTCTTTAACTTGCCCTGGCTCCTATTTTAGTGAGGCCAAATTGAGTTTAGCTAGTGTGCAATACAAGCTATTTAGTATTTTTTTTTAAAGTTACACACAATGAGCCCAGGGACTCCTATCAGAGACCACCAGTGCAACATGTCCTGCTTTACTGGGCAACTGGGCAGCAGCATTTTTTTTAATTGAGTCACAGGGTTTGAGTTTTGAAGATCCTTTCTGCTACTCTTCAAGTGGGGGAATTGCCTGAGGGGAACTGACCCTCCCCCATGGGATTAAAAGGGAGATATCACTGCTTAGGCTTTTTTTTTTCCCAGGGGAAAAAAATCAACCTAAGAAAAGCTTTGTGGAGGAGATAGTTTCTGAATGGAGCCCCCCCCCTCTCTCCCTCTCTCTCTCTTTTCTGTGTGTGTGTGTGTGTGTGTGTGTGTGTCTGCTTCAAAATACAGAAAATACAGATATTTTGGATAAATTTCCCTCCCACCAGCCAGAAATCTAAGGTGTTCAGATCTTGCTGTGCCAGCCACTCTCAAATACAATTCTTACATGAGTACATTAAACTGATTACAATATAAATGAGGCAAGGAAGAAAGCATAATAAATTTCTGTGAATGAAACAGAGAAAGAAAACTTTATCAAATTCCACCCTCCCCATAATCTTTTCAGCTGTCTTCTGGGAATTGAAAAGAGTCTTTTGGTCTTTACTTCTTCATCTCCTTCAGGGTTCTTTCATGTCTGCTAGGGTGGCATGCTTGGTTTGGTGGTAAGAGTGGTCAGTCAGTCTTGGCAGTCTGTCCCAGGCTTGGCTAAGTTTTTTTTCCTCATGTCAGGTTTTATCAGGAGGCAATCACCAGCAGCAAATTGGAGAGTTATGGTTTGAGCTAGCAGTCCTTTGTTTCTGAGGTTAAAAAAAAAGGAGAGGCCAAGAATACAGTTCTTTACAGACATATCTTTAGTCTTATGTTGTGGAATCACCCATTCTGTCCAAGTGTGGAAATCCAAACATTATTTCAGGAGGCAGACGAGGTAAATTTCATGGAACATGGCATTCCCACTGCCTGTATGATTGAAACACTTTTGCAGTAAGATGAGTAAGAGGGACAACAACTTGTGTTGCAAACAAACAAACAAATAAAATATCATAGGGTAGAGCACCTTGACTCATAAGCGTTTAAAAATGCACTCAGGTGTAAAAGAGGGAGGTAAGAACAGCTTTAAAAAAATTGCAATTAAAAAAAATGTACTTTGAGTCAACACTCCAAAATATCAAATTCCATTCAGATGGAAGCAAATTCTCATTAAGTATGTTAAAACATTTACAAATGTAAGCAAAATATCTCAAAATCATTCCTTTTTATAGGTTTAATTAAGCATTTTAAACCTCAAAAATTTCCAGAAGAAAAAAAAAATCAAAATTGTATTCAGAGCAAAGAAATGTAACTGCATAATTTTATATGCAGATAAAAGATCACAATAGTGAAAGGTAAGCGGGAGCAGATCACCCATTTACTCCAAATTTCTCAGAAGAGAGGGGGGGGGAAAGTGGTTAAAGTGAGGAGAAAAAATTTCAGCCTTTAATGACCCAAAAGGAAGGAGGGAAAGAAGGAGGGGGGGAATGCCCAGAGGCATTCACAGGTATCACTGGGGCGTTTCATACACACACTCATGGTAAAAATGAGCAGACACTCATTCCTTCCGCCTTTCCTACTTCCCTCCAAAGAATGACCCAGAAGGAAGATTGGGGGGGGGGGGAATTCACACAGGCAATCACGTGGTTCTCTGGATCCCTTCACTTATCACTCCTTGGGGCATGGGGGACACATACTCATATTCATACTGCAATCAGACCTTCATGCTTGCTCATGCCAAACAATCATAGGTATTTCAAGAAGCTTTTTTTTTTTTTACAAGCCACCAAGCTTCATTTTCTTTTATTAGAGGATCTCACCCTCCCTTCAGGTTTGGAAATGATAACACACATGCATACACACACATACCATTAAACAACCTTGTAACTGACTGCTTCTTTATATGAAAGGGAATCAAACTACATTCATACCAACTTTACCATCAACATACTCACATTTGCACTGCAATCATTAATTTCACATACAAAAATCCCATTTCATTCTTTCTTCATGCAAGGCAGTTATTACAATTACTTCAGGGAGCTGTACATAAGCCAATGAGCTCCATTTTCTATTATTAAAGGATCTCAACTTCCCTCCAGGTCTGGAAATGATCACGCACTAGATTGTTAATGCCTGTCTCTGCCCTGGGGTGTTCGTTTCTAATTTGGACCTGCCAGCGGACGCTGGCTAATTTTTAAAGATCCAAATTCTATCTTGATATCCCAGCACGCGCTGGCATTTTTAAATATCAAGATGTATAGAAACAATGTACAGAGATGTTTGTCCACACATTGTTTGCATTCAGCCAGGGTTCTAGGTTGGCGCTCCCAGCACATGCTGGCATATTTTTAAAGATCCAAGATGTATGGAGACTTTCATTAATACATCATTTGCATCTGGGTGGGGCCCTTGATTCATCTGATGGTGGCCAGAAAATCAGCAAATTTGTTGACAAAATCTAAATCAAAACTGCCTTCTGGAGGCCAGGTTTTTACTTTAGGACTAATAGAGTAGGTTGGTCAGAAAAATGTGCAGAGGGTTTTTTACTCAGGTTGAAGGCAAACCTTTAGTAGGAATTTCCTTCATTTCATACATGCACACACAAGGCAACACTCTCCTCCTCCCCCCAAAGGGAAAAAAAAATCTACACTCACCTGAAGAGTACAATCTTCTAGGGCTGAAAAACATGAGAACAAGGTTCCCTCCCCCCACAGAAAAGGCATTGTTGGAGGATTAGAGGTAAGGGAGGGGCGTGGGGGGTAGATAGCTTGCAGGCAGAGTTTGAAAAAATAAAACCATTAGTTACTAAGCAGATAAACAGATAAACATTATGGGGATAAACATTATGGGGATATCACAGATGAGAAATGGAGTCTGGATTCACATGCTTCAGGAAAGAAATGAACAGGTAAAATCATTTAGACACACAATAAATGCAAGGATGAAACTTTTCTTGCAAACATTTCCAGGGTTGTTACTTTAAGGTATGGGCAAGGAAGGAAGGAAAAAAAAATCTCTTTACTCTGTTTCTGCTGGCCAAACAGATGCAAACTAAGATTCCCTCCACCTTCACTCAGTTTTGTGGGCCCAACAAACTGAGCGAAGGCAATTTCTGCCAGCTTACTCTTTTCTTTCTTTGAACACTTTAAAATTCTTGTCTTTTGGGGGGGGGGTTGGAGACATTTTATAGTTACAATTACCTCGAGGGCACACAAAGACTTAGACAAACACACACAGAGACAAAGAGGGCATAACAAAACTCATGAATTTCACAAACAAAATCATTCCCACCCTGAATCTCAGTTAAATTGGGGAAGGCACAAATCTTAACAAACAAAAACCACGTGGTTGCATAGAAGACAGAGAAAGAGACAGACAAGAGAAAAAAGAAACATTTCAACATTTCCCTTTTCTTTTAAGTACCTTTATGTAGCCAAATTAGTTTCCCTTTCAGCAAAGCCCATTTCTCACACAATTTCCTTGCTCTCAGCCAAAATCTTGGCATCTAAGGAAATCTTCGAGGGCACTTCTGGCCACCCACGAGCTAACACTTCCCATGACCCTTTACATGCAGGGCTCACTTTGGCCTAGCCGGGTGCCACCCGCCGTAAGTTTTCGGAAATAAAAAAATTCCGGGAAGGACTTCGATTCCCTCAACGAAGTATTCGGCCCCTTTCCTCGTAGGGAATTCTGCTAAGGTTTTCCAGATCCAAAAAGGTGATCTGGGGAGGACCTCTGCCCCTCTGCAGTTAGTACTAGCACCTCCTTCTCTCTTTACACACAATGGGCCTTTGCTTTTTTTCACAGGACAAAAGCAACAACAACAGCAAAATTCATTCACTTTTCCATCCATTTTCACACACACTCTCCTTTCCCTAACAGAAGGTCCGTGCTCTGGCCTGACCCTAATACTTTCCAGGCTCTCTTGGTAAAACACACAGAGGAACCAGGATCCAGCTGTGATTGGGAGAAAGATTTCATCATTCACACACATGCAGGCATACACACATTTCCACGCTTTGCCATGCTTTAACATTAAATTTTAGAGAATTAAAATTTAGAGGTACTCACCTTCTTTCCAGGCAGCCTTTGAGCTCAAACTCAAAACCCCTTTAAAACCTAGATCCAAATGGCTAAGGCCAAGATAAAGTCCACCCACAGACTCAATGGGGTCTGTGCCGGCATGGGAGGCTTACCTGGGCCATATCAATTTGTTAGGCTAGCTTGGAGTCCCATCTGTGGGTCGCCAATTGTTGGGAGAAATGTCCTTCTGGGTTCGGCTCCAAGTGGGGAAAAAAGACACTGGAGACATGGAGGCTGCTTGGAAAGATGGTTTAATGGTGGACAGGACCACATGGCCTGAGTCCTGAACAGAAAAGGTGATCACATGCTTCAATGTTGGTGGAGAAGAAGAGAAGGGAAGAGAAGGGCTGAAGAAGGGCTTGCAGGGATTTTTATAATCTGTTCTGCCACACCTATCTGTTTCCTGTTCCTGTGTAAGAAATGTATTCTGATTGGTTGCCAGACTCACATGGGCCCATGCAAGGGCAACCCTCTAGGCTGCTGAGTTTTGAATCCAGGTTTGATTGAGTTTAGATGCCATGTGGTCAGTTGAGTAAAAGGCAATATTATCCTGCCTTCATTGCCATCCCCCCTGGAGCTGAAGGGGAGAACTCTTTATTATGGAAAGTGGACTAGCTTGACCTTCTTAATGGCCCATTGATAAAGTGGGGATGGGCTGGAAGCTGTAGGAATTTACTTTGTGTAAAATGTGTTTCTCCCTTTTTCACATCCAGGAAAATATAATATTCTGCCTTTTCAATATTTCCTAGGATATTTCATTTTTCTGGGAGAGGGCTAGGTGATAACTTCCTACAGTACCATGGCAGAGAGTTTTAAAGAACACTAAATTAACAAATCTCACTTTCTAATCACATCTGGAAATTGCTTATTGGCTACTTCAGAAATAAAGAGACCTTTGGAATAACAAATTTGAAAATGTGGGGTGAGTTTGCCTTTCATTCTAAATGGGAAAAAATATCAGAAGGTTTTTAAAGAATCTGAAATAAACAGCAAAATCTAAATTAAAAAAATGATTTTAGAAAGTTATGTTGGAAGACATGTCCCTCTGGGTTCGGCTCCAAGTGGGGGAAAAGACTCTGGAGACATAGAGGCTGCTTGGAAAGATGGTTTTAATGGTGGACAGGACCACATGGCTTGAGTCCTGAACAGAAAAAGGTGATCACATGCTTCAAAGTTGGTGGAGAAAAAGAGAAGAAAAAGGACCACTGAGATGCTGAGTCCCTGGTTTTATGCCTTCTCTGGCCTTTGATCTTGAGCTTGTATACTGATTGGTTGGCAACTCTCTAGGCTGCGTTTTGAATCCAGGTTTGGTTGAGTTCTCAGATGCCATGTAGTGAGTTGGGTAAAGGGCCAATATTATCATGCCTTAATCTTATCCCCCTGGAGCTGAAGGGGAGAACTCTTTATTATGTAAAGGGACTGGCTTAGCCAGAATTCTTAATGGCCCATTGACAAAGTGGGTGGGGGCAGGAAGCTGCAGGGAACTATTCTGTATTTATAAAACATGTTTCTTCCTTTTCACATCCAGAGAAATATTCTGCCTTTTCAATATTTCTTAGGATATTTCATTTTTCTGGGAGAGGGCTGGGTGATAACTTACTATAAGTTATAAGTTATAAATGGATTAAGGATCCAGATAAAATTGGAATATCAAACTTTTTCAATAAGATTTTTGGAATTAAGAATACAACTTCTTGTGAGAAATAGATTCTACTTCAATTTTCACAAGTTGTTACATAGATAAATAAATTCATGATTTCAAAAACTGGACACTAGAGGGGACTAAAGATTTTAGAAGAGGAAGGATATATAGGCTTGTAAGATGGTGCAAAACATAATGACAATAAAATACTGAAGGGTTTTTTTAAAGAATGAAATCGGAATGCGGTAGCCACAATATCAATAATGTCAATAGCAATGTCTACTTCTATGAATAGACTATGTCCCAAAAATATTATTGAAGAAATGTCAGATGTGGAAAAAATATATCAGACAAGATAGTGATAGTATTGAAATTGATTTTATAACTGACAGTCCAAAAGAATGATTTAGAAAAGGATGTTTCACTGCATCCTCAAAAGAAACTGATTGAGGAAAGGAAATTCAAATGACTAACCAGAAGTGTGACCTGGATATTTTTTCTTACTGGATTTACAAAAGAGGCTTGTTAAAATCTTTAAGAATTCGTCATGATAAGACAAAGAAGAAATGATGAGAAATCTAATGTCATGACAATATTCGAATAAACTAGAGATTAAGGCTGTTAGACGTAAACGGAATGAGTATAAAGGTGGTTTATTTGATCAAGGTTAAAAAATGATGTTACTTCTGGAGAGCCTTTATGAACTTTCTGATGACACCATTCTTTATGGATCTCTTTATAAATAAGAGATGGGCCATGAGATGAAGAGATAAATGTTTACAGCTTTGAAAAGGATGAAAAGCTACTTTTCTCTTCTTGTTCTTTTTTCTTGCACTTTTTACTTCTCTTCATTCTCTTTCCTTTTTATAAGTTTTTCATTAGACCTTACTATTATAATCAGTATTCTTAATGTGTTAGTTGTAACATATGAAGAATAGGGTTTGGCTACTTGGTATTGTCTCTCAAAGTATCTGCCCAGTGAATTCCATCTTTCCGCTTTCCTTTAAAGAAACAATGCCATCGATCAGGACCCTGGAAGTGTACCTTCTCTGTAGCAGGATCTGCCCTTTAGAAAAAGATTCTCTTGAGATTCAAATAGTTCCCACTCTGTTGGCATTTTAAAAGGCCTTGAACATCTGGCTCTTTGCCCAGACCTTTGATGAAGATGTTTGAAGCTCCTTTTTCCCTTTGTTTCCATCGGTTTGCATTTCTGCCATCTTTAACTCCCCCACCCACCCAGTTTTTAAATGTTTTTGACAATTTGTAAATTGCACAGTCTTTGGGAATTGGGCAGCATAGATCATAGAATCACAGGGTTGGAAGGGACTCTGGAGATCTTCTAATCCATTCCCTGCCCAAGGCAGGAGACATTATACCACCCCAGACAAATGGTTGTTCTTTTATTTTTCAAGACCTCCAGTGATGGAGCACCCACAATTTCAGGGGGCAAGCTGTTCCATTAATTAATTATTCTGTCAAGAAATTTCTCCTTAATTCTAATTTGGATTTCTCTTTGAAAAGCTTCCATCTGTTATTTCTTCTCCTGCCCTCAGATGCTTTGCAGAATAATTTAGCCCCTTCTTCTCTGTGACTGCTCCTTAAGTACTGGAAGACAGCTGTCAGGTCACCCCTCTGCATTAGGCTAAACATACCTAGTTTCCTGAACTGTTCATTCTATGGTTATTGTTCAGTTTTATTAATTTAAATATTGATTTAGGTATTGTTATTATCCTAATATAACATATTCTCTGTTCGGAGAAAATACACTCCAAGTAGAAGTCAGTGTCTGTCTGTCTGTCTGTCTGTCTGTCTGTCTGTCTCTCTCTCTCTCTCTGTCTCTCTCTCTCTCTGTCTCTCGGTCTCTCTCTCTCTCTCTCTCTCTCTCTCTCTCTCTCTCTCTCTCTCTCTCTCTCTCTCTCTCTCTCCCCCTCTTTGGTTACTTGTTGCTTTTTTATTCTCTTTGCTGAGCAATTAATATGCTCACTTTGAACTTTATCTTTCCTGACAATCGCTCTCTCCCCGAACCTGTGTTGTGGAAAGGATGCCCATTTAAATCTGCTACTTAAATAACGAACCGAAGCATTTGGAGGTAGACGTAGCAAAGTATGTTTTATTGACCTGCACAACTACAGAAACCACTGGGCTCCCAGCCAAATGAACAAGAAAGATCCCCAAACTAAGCAAGGTTACAGGTTATGTTCCATTTGAAATGTTACATAGGAATAATAAAGAAAATAATGATCATCATACTGTGACCTTTACAACCAGAACGTAGCAGCTGATAATGCTATGGATGACCTGATTATGGCTCTCTATTCCTCTTTACTAATAGGACTTTATACCTACCCTCCCCCATCACATACACTAATACTATATACCATAAACAATGGCATTTATTTGTAACTGTATATTGCTTCCCTTCGCATCAAATAACAGTCTGGTTTCTATATCTGTTTCAATCTCCTCCAGGGTCTTCAAGCAGTTTTTGTTTTCCTGCTCCCTTTTACTTCTGTTTTTACTTGGCTCTACTTGTGCTTACACGTTTCATAGAATATAGACTAAAACAATTGGAAGAGACTTTGGAGATCTTCTACTCCAACTGCCCTGCCCAAGCATCCATTTCCTCATGTGTGATATTATCCTTCACACTATGGATGTTTTGTTCGTCTCATCCTGGATGTATCTATTTCTGCTCTCAGATTTCGTCAAGTAGTTTGTTCAGCCTCATGAGCTTTGTTGTTGTTGTTGTTGTCCTCTATTTTTCTTCTTTTTGGTTATCTCCCCTTTAGGAATTTCTTCCCAGCTGGAGATCTTTTCCCCAGAAGCTTCTCCTGCCGTGGAATCCAAGCTGTGAGCCTACAATTTGCTCTATTGAAGACCAAACTATTTGTTCAACTACAGTCCGCTTTGATTTAAAATCAGGAATGACAGTACAGAATCATCACTGTCAATTTCTCCCCAGCATTTGTGCTACTGCCACATCCTCAACCCATATCTTCTAAAGAACTGGATATTACTCAGCCAGCAGTGGTTTAACCATACCATGATAGGAAAACAGTGGAATCAAAAAACAGAGGTGTCATAATGAAATACTGTAGTGTAATGGTGAAATAGCATAAGAGGCTAAAGTAGCATAGTTGTCAAATTTCGCTCTAGGGCTTGGAAGTAAATCACAGTTCCTCAGACAGTTACCTTTCAACTCTTTGCTTAACTTCGTAGAGGACTGTTAGATTCTTGGTGTCTTTGATCTCTGTTTTTTTTTTTTTTTTGCAGATGTTTCATTACCACTGATATCAGCACTGATGATGTCACTTACCTAGGTAATGAAATGTCTGCAAGCAAACAACCAAGGTCAGAGAGCACCAAGGACTGAACTGTTCAACCCTGAGCTACATAGATTCTCTTCTATTGGTAGATAAATTTTAGAGACAACTAGGTTAGATTAGAATCCACACTGGAGAGTCAGCTTGGTGCAGTGGTTAAGGCATTGGTAGAAACCAGGAGAGCCTGAGAATTCTAGTCCTGCCTTAGATTATCCATTGGTTATCCAAAGCCAAGTGGATAACCTTACTTCTCTCAGCCCTAGGAAGAAGGCAAGA
The DNA here is from genome assembly GCF_964273705.1 of Natrix helvetica. NCBI lineage: Eukaryota > Metazoa > Chordata > Lepidosauria > Squamata > Natricidae > Natrix > Natrix helvetica. The sequence continues at coordinate 111,697,227 of NC_138552.1, read as the reverse complement.
GCAAACCACTTCTGAAAAACCTTGCCAAGAAAACTGTAGAGACTTATCCAGGCAGTCTCCAAGATTCAGACATGACTGAATAGCACCAAGAAATGGAAAAAAATGCCAAACAGAATCCATATTGCAAAAAGTTGATTGCCCACTGCAGAACAAGGAATTTAGTGCCTTTAGTTGTCCATGTGTACACCAGTGCATAGGTTTGCCTCTCCCCCACCCCCACCCCCACCCCGCTTGTCCAAGTTTGGTTTGGTTTGTTTTGTTTTGGTTTATTTGGATTTATATGCCGCCCTTCTCCAAAAGGACTCAGGGCGGCGTACAACATTAAAAAACACACATCCCAAAAGTTAAAAAAGATTAAATCCATATCCAAAAAAACAAACCGAATTAAAAAAAAAACAATACATTTAAAATAAGTTAACATTAAAATTAACAGGCCAGGCCGGCTTGCTGGAAAAGCCAACTTTTTAGGGCGCATCGGAAGGACCGGAGGTCAGGGATTATGTGAAGCTCCGGGGGGAGCTCATTTTAGTGGGAAGGCGCTCCCACAGAGAAGGCTCTCCCCCTGGGGGTCACCAGCCGACACTGCCTGGCCGACGGCACCCTGAGGAGGCCAACTCTGTGGGATCGTACTTGATGGTGGGAGGCTACTGGTGGCAGTAGGTGGTCTCGCAGGTACCCTGGGCCTAAGCCATGGAGCGCTTTAAAGGTCATAATTAATACCTTGAATCGCACAAGTTAATTGTTACTTGGCAGTTTGCTTGTTGGCAACTGAAATGTAACAATCTTTTACAATCTGTAAATCACTGGTTTCTACCTCTCCAGTCTTTCACCTTTATACTGCCACTCAATTCCATTGGTTCATCTTCACGTTGTTTCTTATGCCACCAAGTTAAAAGGCTTACTTTATATTTCTTCTTGTGGCATTTTCAGGGTCCTGAGCTAGCCAAGCACACTCTGTTGTTTGAAGACATAGAAAGAAATAAGACCCTGGAAGGAGTACGCCAGAGATGTTGCTCAGATAACTACAAAGAAAGATTAATAAGCCAATCCAAAATGGAGGAAAGGCTGAGGAGCAAAAGGGAGGACCAGTTTAATCTAATGACAAAGGCACCAGGCTAGAATCCAGAAGATGGTGAGTTCTAATCCCACTTTCAACATAAAAGCCAGCTGTGTGACTTTTAGCCAGTCTCTCTCTCTCTCTCTCACCCCAACAGAGTTGCTGTTGTAGGGAAAATAGGAGGAGGAAAGATTGCTACATATGTTCACTGCCTTGAGTTATTTATAAAAATAATAAAAATTGAATAAACAATGTTTTTTAAAAAATGAAAAAGAACAATCCAAGTTGAGTTGCTTCTCTAATAGCTGAGAAATGGCTTACCCATAAAAATGCTGAAGTAAAGTGCAGGTAGTTGACTGCTGTTGTTTTTAATATTTTAGTGGAGAGACAAAGTTTCAAATATTCAGTGCACATGGTTGAGTTTCAGTGAGTGCATTGTAGAATAGGAGAATATATGTTGTTATGAAGTGCAAGGAAACTGATAACAAAAAATGTGTTTCATCCCACAACTTCTGAGCCAGCCAGACAACCAGCTTGTCCCATCAAGTGCATCTATAATAGACAAATCTATGCTATAATCATATTTTAAGTCAAAAACATAATTTTAGACCTAGCCTCTAAAAATGGGATGCATCAAAAAGAAAATTCTGCAATACATTATTTTAGGAGCAACATGCTTTGGAATGAATAAATGAAAGATGTCAACTGAAGATAAGATGCCTAGGCATGGAAATAACTAGACTGAAAATTAATCAGACCTATAACAATTACACTTATCACAATATTGCTGAATTAATTATCTTATTACATTGTGATGTTATCCTTCACCCTAACTTTGGAGTAGCAGGGTCTTTAAATTTCAATTCCATCTGGTTTTTCATTATCAACTTGTCAAAAAAAGGTTCTCATCTCTGAAACACAGCAAATAAGAAAAACTAATTAAAAACTTTGCAGTGCATGAATATTTTCTTTAATAAATACTTCCTAGAAGTTTATGTTAATGATTTTTAAACCAATGCCTCTTTCCTTAGCAACCAGCTGGAAAGTTGGAAAAAATATTTTTATGAAGAGATCAGGATGACTTCATGAAACTGACAAAGGATAAGATAAAATCTCTTGGGAGGTGGTAGTACAAGACTCTAGAAACTATCATTTTGTGGCTTGAATATTTAGTAAATCATCTTCCCTGAAGTGAGACCTGGACTTCTGTCATGTTTTGGCTGTGATCTTCCCTGGCACTATCGCAGAAGCTCCGCAGTAAAATTACAAAATGTTAATCCATACACATTATACCTGATCTAGAATTCTTTTTGAACATTATTTTATGAATGTATGAATTCATTGTGACGATGAATAAACTTCAGGAAAAGTTGCATGTCCAGAAATTGAATCTTCCCAAAGCAGAACTTAGAAAGTATACTATCTGGTACCACTGCGCAGTGATTCCTTCTTCTTGCTTTGATCTTGTTTTCTTTTTCCATATGCCCCACTGTCAAAGGTCCCATTCCAAAACATTTTCACAATGTAGCATCGGGATCTTTTGTTCTTTGGGAAAAGGAAGGCAAGTTGAAGAATTTAATTATCTTAACTCATTCCTTGAATTCAGTTACATGTGCCGAATGTGAAATGTTTTTCTATTATAGCCGCTAAGACCAATATGTGAGGGACAAGAGAGAGGACAGGTTAAGTACTGTAATCCCTGCAGTCATTATTGCTAATTAGTTCTTTCCATGCATAGTTACTGCGGAGATGTTGTGACTGGTGGGCAATGTGACAATTTTCTGTTGGCTCACTCTGTTGCCAAAAAATGGTTTTGCTAATTCCCTCCAGAAATGTTCAATAAAACATAAAATGGAAGTGCTATTTTTTTCATTAGAACAAAATTTGAGCTGCTTTGACAACTTTTAACACGTTGAAACCATAATTCTAGAAGCCAGACTTTTGATTATTTTACTTTGTCTGTTTTTTTAAGTAACAAGTACGGCACCTCAAGTGTAGGGGAGCAAAGGATGTGCAACTACTGTGTCCAGGTGGTAGAAGCTATCTTTTGCTTCAGCAAAGGATTCCTTTGAGAAGTCTGAATTGCCTCCCTCCAGCTTTCTTTCAATAAAGAAAGTGTCTTCCCCCAGTAAGTGAGACTAATAGGTCATTGTCCCTTCTTCTAGGAAATTTAACAAAAGATAAATCTCTCACTTGTGAATAATAGCTTTGCTACTTTCAGTGAGAAGCAACAATTATAGTGAGGTATTGTACAGGTGGTATTATATGGTATCACCTTGTAGGAACAACTTCAAATAGGACTTTCACCCTGCAGAGATTCTGTCCCTCTTCTTCATTCACATATGGATCTGTCTGGAGCTCCTCCCTTTCCAGAACTTACTGAGAACTCTTTACTGTAAAGGGAGGTTCACTACCAGAGCTTGGTTGCTACCGGTTCAGTACTAAAGATTCAGTACCTGAGGTTGGTTGCTACCGGTTCAGCCCAAATCAGCCGAACCAGAAGTGGTGGAGGCAGGATGCTCCGCCCACCCGCTTCTGAGCATGTGCAGAAGCGTCGCACGTATGAGCACAAGCAAACTGATAGTGCCAGGATTTGAAACCCACCTCTGTTCAGTACATTTCAAAGTAGCAGTAATTAGTAAACTACTGCACTTTCTCTCTTCCCTTTGCAGAATGTCCCAAAAGCAGCACCTGGGTCTGTAAAAGATGCAGCAGCATTTCTTCTCCAATTCTCTGTCCATCGTTGAGCTCTTCTTCTGGATTGGATCTCCTCCATCCTGGCCCATATAATCAAGCCAGTTTCTTCTTTTATTCTAAAAAGCCTCTCTCCTTTCTTGGCTAATGTGCTGGGCATTTTTCTTCCTGGTGAGTCTGCCAGCCAACTTCCTCCTCCTCCTCCCCATTGTGCTGCAGAGAGGGGATCTCTGCTCAGTGGGGAGGAAGTCTTATTTTTGTTTCCCTTCCCTTATGCTCAAATTGTTTTCTTTGCTCATGTTTCAGACCAAGAAAAAACCTTCCCAGTGTGGTTCTTTTATCTCTTTTATGCTATTTTTCTTTTTTTCTCTATTTCCTAGCTATGATGCTTTCGTCCAGCGGATATCTGCCTCGTTCCTCCCACTGATCCCCAGCTTCTTCTTCTTTTTTAGATTTTTTTAAATTCCATGTTTATTATTTTTATAGATAACTCAAAATGGTGAACATACCTAATATTTCTTCCTCCTCTTATTTTTCCATAACAACTTTATGAAGTAGAGTTGACGCAAGAGAAGGGGACTGGCCCAAAGTGTATTACTTTTTCAAGCAAATTGTAACTACTTTTTATATAATTTTTACTTAGCAAATATATCTTTCGAGAGGCAACTGGACTTTATGGTTTTTCTTTGAAGATGTTTCACTTTTCCAATTCTGACTGGATGGTGGAGAATGGAAGGATTTATACTCCTTTCAGACAGCTGGTCATTTGCATTCTTTTAGCAAGTCATTGAGATCACCTGGAGGTTTATTTGTGTCTTCAAAGAAAAAAACAGAAAGTTCAGTTGCCTCTTGAAAAAGCACCTTTGGGACAACCTTGACCTGGATGACTAAGAATCTCCGTAGACACTTAGCAAACATATAATTTCAGGTGTGGGGAGTATAGTTCCCGGGAAATGTTAGGTCTTGAATTAAGCACAGTCAAGTTCAGCTTCACACTGGCTTTTAACATGTTGTTCATGTTTGTTTCTACAATTAGAAGCACAGATAAACAACTAAACCACTGCAGGAGTATCTTTCAACAGCCCCTATCAGATATTCCTAAGTGTAAAAGGAGAAACACCCAACCATTATAGTCAGATTGCTCAGCTAACATCACATTCATTTGGCTCCTGCTTTTTTATTCTCCCACCCCATCCCATCTCCATTTCTACAACACAGGCAAATATGATGTTCCAAAAAAATATTGTATATGGCAATAATTAAAGCCAATTACATCCTAAGAAGGAAAGTCTATTAAAATGCATAATTGCTTATTATACTGTCCCTTATGCAAATGTTTTGCATTAGTACCTATATTTGCCTTGTAAATGGGCTATACGTTGAGAGCAAATATCCTACTTTCCAAAATACATGACCACATTAATACTTAAAATGAAGTGTACATTTGTAAGCATGTTGAATAATTTAAAATGCATATCAAGCCAATTTAGCTGCAATAGCTTTACATGTAACTTTTATTAGATACGCTTCCATTATTTATCTTGTATAGCACAGCAACTATTAAAAAAAATGTAGCAGCAAAAGTATATCAAGGAGTTGCCAGAAAAAATGTTTTCAGCTATTAAAAAAAAGCAGTATTATGACATTATAGACTACTTGTCAGGAAGAAACTACACAGAAACTGCAGTTAAGAGATCAAAAGTGGAAGAAGATAAAATCCTCTGGAAGGACAGGAATCTTAGACAATAGAACCAATCGGGGAAAAGGAGGCAGTTTCCGTCATTGGATGTCCTCAGAGGGTAGGCAGTCATCTGTCTGGATGATTTAATCTGGATTCTTGCACTTAGCAGGCAGATGGATTTAATGGTCTAAATACACTCTGATATGTTCTTATTATTATTTTATGCACTTTTCTGGGACCAAACCCCCAGGGCAACTTATACCAGGAATCTCCTTTTTAAAATTAGAACACATATAAAAGCAACATTAAAAACATGTGATCAAGATGAAATCCTTTAAAATAGGCTTGGGGGAGGGGGGAAGGCTTTCATTAGGCATTTAAGAGAATTCCCATTATGCCTGGTAGACTTGTAAAACAATCCAGAAATTTCTGAGTTCAAATACATATGATGATACAAAGAATTTTGAAGATCAACATTCAGCTGAAACTAGACATTTTCTTGCTGGCATTAATGGACAGTCAACTATAAAAGAGCCGTGGAAGATTATTTTTAAATATGATTACTGCTGCAAGACTATTATATGTGCAAAAATGGAAGAAATCTGAAATATGCACCACGGAGGAATATTTGCCTGAACTAGCAGAGATGGCAAAATTAATTTGTTCGAGTAGAGAAAGATCAACAACTACTTTTATTACTGGCTGGAAACCCTTTATAGACTTTTTGCTAAAGAGAGGGAGGGAGGGAAGAAGGGAGGGAGGGAGGGAGGAAGAGAGATGAAGTTTTGAAGATTAGAAAGGGTAACTTAAGGAAAGAAGATAATTATAATGTAACTTTAGACAAAGAGGGTAAAATGTAAATATATCTATATTTCAAGACTAGTAGCTGCTTCTTTCCTTTTTTATTTCTTTTTCTATATTCTTTCCTCAATATTCACTAATTCTCTTTATTCTCTTTATTTTCTGTCTTACAAACTCAACAGGGGAGGGGTCACTCCACTATTTCAATAAGAGGTAACCATGAATGTCAGAATTTTAGCTGAACTAGGAAGTCAGTAAAATTTCCTAGAAGAAGGAACTATTTCTGAATTGTTGCCAAGGAAACTACATGGACATATCTGTGCAGGCAGCCAAAATCAAGCTCAACTTGAAGGCAACTTTATTACAAAGTTTTTAAAAAAATTGCAGGAGGCGGCAGCACCAGGGGAGGGATCATGGTAGATCAGACTAATACATCATGATGCAAATTTGCCCCTTTTTTATGGTCATCATTATCTTAACCCTCCCCCACAAAAAATAGGGGCAAAACATGCAGCATAAACCTGCCGAAAATGTCCAAGATCCTTTAGTTTTTGTCGCTAGCAGGGCCACTCTTCCAGATTTGCAAATATGGTCAATACGGGTAGTCCTTGACTTATGACCATAATTGAGTCTAAAATTTATGTTGCTAAGCGAGACAGTTGTTAAGTGAGCTTTGTTCCATTTTGCAACCTTTCTTACCCTAGTTGTTAAGGGAATCACTGCAGTTGTTAAGTTAGTAACTTGGTTGTTAAGTGAGTCTGGCTTCCCCACTGACTTTGCTTGTCAGAAGGCCGCAAAAAGTGATCACATGACACACACCCCCAAGACACACTGCAACCGTCATAAATATGAACCAGTTGCCAAGCATCTGAATTTTGATCATGTGACCATGGGGAGCCTGCAACAGTCCTAAGTGTGAAAAACAGTCATAAGTCATTTTTTTCAGCGCCATTGTAACTTCAAATGGTCACTAAATGAACTGTTGTAAGTTGAGGATTTACTCTATCTGCTTCTGAACAGGGAGGCTGTTGAGAATGCTCACATTAATCAGTATGATTGCAAGAGAAAAAGCTACATTGCTTCCCTTGTGAGATTATGTATGCAAATACATATGGCTGTGTATGCATAGCAATTAACATATTTTGAGGATAATAAACCACTATCTTAACAACATGAGTGTTAGAGATGTTCAAGGCCATTTTTCTTCTATTTCTACCAAAATGCCCGTTTTTTTCTATTTATTTGTTGAGCTTGCCTTTTTCTGCCCAGTACTGAAGTATTCCTGTAGACAAAGGAGAAAATCTTGATTAATGTGTTTGTTTGTTGTGCACTGGGGCGCTCCCAAGCAAAGCAAAAGTGCCTGGAACATCTAATCTCCAGGCAAATGCTAATCCAATAAGAGTAACAGAGTTGGAAGGGATCTTGGAGGTCATCTACTCCAGCCCCCTGCTCTCACAAAAGATCTGTATTTCTGATAAATGACTGTCCAGTCTCTTCTTAAAAGCCTCCAGGGATAGGGCATCCACAGCCTCCGAAAGCAATTTGTTCCATTGGTTAATTGTTCTCATTGTTAGAGGTTTTCTCCCTCGTTCTAGATTGCTTCTTTCCTTGGTTAGTTTACATCTATTGTTTCTTGTCCTGCCTTCTGGTGTTTTGGTAAATAACGTGGCCCTCCCATCTTTGTGGCAGTCCTTCAAGCTACCATGTCACTCTGGTCCTTCTCTTCTTCTCTTCTCTTCTCTTCTCCTCTCCTCTCCTCTTCTCTTCTCTTCTCTTCACTAGACTAGACATACCCAGTTCCTGCAATTGTTCTTCACATATTTTAGCTTCCAGGCACCTAATCATTTTTGCTGCTCTTCTCTGAACTTTTTACAAAGTCTCAACATTTTTTTTTATATTGGGGCGACCAAAACTGGATACAGTATTCTAAGTATTCTCAGTCTGTCTGAGGGGAACTTCCCAGTTAACAGGTGAATCCAAGGGAGGTCCCAAAGTCTGAAGTAATGCATTTCCAGTTTTTCTTTTCACATTGACATTACCCAGTAGCAGTAGATGTCTATTTGATTGTTTTTTGTTTGGGATTAAACAATAGCCCGGGATACGTCAGCCACTGTTTGGAAGCACAGTTCCTTTGTCCTATAACTGCCCATAATCCAAAACTTCACAATGTTCTATAATCCACAAAGTCCAAATCTCTCACATTGAAAAGGAAGCTTATACCCCAGAGTCCTCAGATGCTCTGGAAGGAAAACTGGCCAAGATCTGCAGGATAAGGGTATTTAAAGTAATAAGGCTTCATCAAGTTCAGTTGAGAAGCACTAAGAGGGGAGAAAAAAAATATCCTAATTGAACATTGCCACGATCACTGTCACAGTCACATTTTCTATCTTCTTTTTCCATAATGTGAAGGCTGGGCTTAGGTACATTTCCTTAGGCCAGGGGTGTCCAAACTTGGCAACTTTAAGACTTGTGGACTTCAACTCCCAGAATTCCCCAGCCAGCTCTGGAAGTCCACAAGTCTTAAAGTTGCCAAGTTTGGACACCCCTGCCTTAGGCAATCAGTTACAAGACAGAAGTGACAATACATACAATCATAATTATCCATATGGAATTGCACACAAAGATACTAACTATTCTCTCCGGACAGGCCAATTGAAATATGCATAGTTTTGTGTCAACACCGTTCATGTTCTGTTTCAACAGAGCAACCAGTTTCCACATCCTGTGCTTGGTACCTTTTCCTTTGACTGAAAAAGGACCCTGCAACTCAGCTTAAGGTCCTTCGGCATTTCCTTGCCTCCTTCTCCTGTTTTTGCTTTCTGTAGACAAATGAACTGCCCAGACATCATGTATTTTAAAATCTAACAACGTAACATCATGCTGCCTGTCAAGAGTGCTGAAAGTAGATACACATTTTGATAAATATGCTTTGATAAGTCAAATAAAGTACTTTTCTGAGAAAAGCTTTTCCTTATTGCCAATGCAGTATCTTCAATATTTCCAGAAATAATACACTTATAAGCAATTCAGGATAAAATACGAGTGTGTGCAGGATATGGTGCCAAAAAAACCAACAACACCCCAAGATGGCGGCCATGATTCTGCATCCAAAGCTCCACACTCAGTTTTTATGTGTATTGCCTGTAAAAATGGGAGTTTTGATTTGCCATTTTGACTTTTTGAAAAATATCCCACAGGCAACCCTGGTTTAAGATGAAATGTTCCACCCTTTTAACTTATCTTGCCAAATTCATTTCTCAGAAGGGAGAAGAAGAGGGGGGGGGAAACCACAAGTGAATCTGTTGCCTTGGTCTTAATCCTGTCCAAGAGAAAAGAACTGTTTAGGAAATTAAAAGGCAGAAACACAAAGAGAAAATCCCCAAGTGGTTTTGGAATACATTATAGCAAGAACTATAAAATCATCCACTGAAGACTGGAAAAGTAGATCTAAAGTAGCACTTCAATGAGCTGACACTTTAAAGGGAGCTCTATAATAGATGGAACAAGGGATATATATTCAATGAAGACTATAGCAAAGGAAACCAATCATGGAAAGATGCTATCAAAGACTAAAGCCAAACACTGAGGCTTATGAAAGAGCGTAAGGGAGGGAGGGAGGGGAGATGTTTTTACCTACAGAGTAAAAACAAAGATAGAGCTGCCCAGTGTTTAGAAAAATTAATGAAATCTTTAGCAGAATGACTTTGTCTTCTTTCAGTATTCAAGCCGTGACAAGCAAAACAAATAAAGGAAGAGCTGCAGTGAAGGATGGTAAGGAAAGAAAACTCCTCTGCAAGGAGCAAGGCACCAATTTCATTCCATAAAACCTCAAATCACAGAGAAGCATCCAGCAATGTCAGCCCTGCCACTCTGATGATGTCACAATGCCCCTCTCCATGCCTCTTGTAGCCCTCAAGCAAGGAGGGAAATTACAGCACAGCCCCCAGGCAGAAAACATTTGCCCCCTTTGTTCTAAAGCTTTAATTTTCTTGGCTGCTGTCCCCCTTCCTTCTCATGTCCTTTGTGCTGTTCTCTATCACATCATTAATTCATTTTTCCAAATGACTTTTAAAAATCATCTATTAATCCCTGCATCAAATTGCCATATGCATATGTATGCAGTATGCAGAGAAATAATGTCATACAGGTAGTCCTCAACCTACGACCACAATTGGGACCAGAATTTCGGCTGGTGGTCATGTCTGATTTCATGATATTTTTCACCCTTAACTGGAGAATTGTTGCAGTTAAGTGAATCACACAGTCATTAAGCAATTCTGGCTCCCTCCATTGATTTTGCTCTTCGAAAGGCAGCTGGGAACATCACAGATGTGATCACATGACCAGTTGCCAAGCACTCTAATTTTGGACATGTGACCCAAGGGATGTTGCATCAGTTGTAAGTGTGAGGACCAGTTGTGAATAACTTTGCCAGTGACGCTGTAATTTCAAATTACAGCTAAACTAATGGTTGTAAATCAAAGACTAGCTGTATATAAATCATTGTTGATCAGTGAGCTGCAGAGTTCAGAAGTCAATTAACTTGGGATATTTAAACAGAGACCTCTCAAGTCTGTTGTCTTTGAAATTCTTCAGTGTCATCCTATACTGTGAATTTTATATGGAGGACAAACCTGGTCTGAATGTTCTCTATGAGTCCAGTCCTACACATGTCCATACCTGAAACATTCAGTGGCTTCTTTTCCCTGTCTCAAAAAACAGAAATAGTAAGCAGTCATGGCTGTCACAATATACAGCCTATTATGAACTGACCAAGATCTTTGAGGGATCTTAGCTGGATTTAGAATGGGCTATAAGGGAAATACCAATACTTGTATTGTAAAATCTCCTTCCTTTGCTGAGATATAGCACCATCTGTATCTTACATTCGGAGTAATTGACAGATTTGCTAGAGTGGTTCAAATTTAGCCACAAGCATAAGCAGATAAAAGATCACCTTTTAAAGAAGAAACAAACAAACATCCTTAGAAGGACATGTACAATTAAGAAAGCTATCACACACACGCAAAGACACTTTTCTAATGGACAGTCAATGCAAGAGTTTCAGAGCAGGGGAGAATGTGTTAAAAACACCTCTGATTTAGTAAAAAGCTTAACACCTGCTCTCTCTGCTGCTTGCACAATGCCTTATCAGGCAGCCAGCCAAGGGAATTGAACTAATCTAATCTCAAAGCTACAGAAAGCAAGGAAAAGCATTTTTAGGCCTGACAGACAGAAAAATGGTCACAACCCAGCAATAACCTGTACGTTGCAAGAGAGAAAGAGAGAGAACTAGCTGGAGAACCTAGATTTTTCTCAAAAGATAAGGATAAAATTCAATTTCTTCTTTTCCTCAGGCTTTCCACAGTGGAGCAAAAGATATTTAATTGACATCCAGAAGTTTAGAGGACAAAAATAGACCATGTTACATTTTGGGATATGAGAAAATATCCACCTGCCAACTTTTTTTCCTATTTCCTGTTATTGATTCCTAGCTCTGTCTCAATAATTAATAGTATTAATTCACATCAAGTAAGGAATTAATTAGATTCATGGGGGTAATTCAGGAAAGCTTATTACATGCCGTAAAAGCAACAATAACAAACAAACAAAACCATGAGCAATAAGTACATATCCTTTGGTAGAGCATTGGCCACTGCATCTAATGCTTGAATCAGTTTTATCCTGAGAAAAGAATATTATACATAAAAGCAACTGGGGGGAAAGGGGAAGAAAAAGCAAAAAATATCTGTGCCATGTCTAAGATTTAAATCCGATCTCCCCCCCCCCCCCCCAATTTTTACTGTTAATAAAAAAGCAATACTTTGGCTGTGTTTAATTAATTGGGATCACTTAACACCTTACATTTAATGTCCTAAATATCTACCCATTAATTTGATAATTATCACTTTTTCTAAGCTTATTATATCTGGGTTGCAAAAACCTGGACAAGCTCTAGATGGAAGCAAAATGTTAGATTGTTCTGTGTTGCTTTGGTGCCCTCTAATGTTTGCCTGAATTTTCCCATTCGTGACTATGTTTTCCTTCAAAATTTGGTTACTGCCCTAGCTACAAAAGACAGGCTTCAGGAGGCTAATTTGATATGATTAATATTACAATGAACTCTTGTTTTTCTCTGATGTTTTCTACCAAGCCTGTGCAGATCATTTGGATCTTTTCACTGAGAGCACAAAGCACTTGCTCTTAATGGCTGACAAGACAATTTTCAGCCCTCTTGATATCTTCTGAGCTTGAGTAGATTAAGAAAGGGATGCAGATTAAAGGATTCTCAGTGAGTCTTCCTTCCTGCATTTTCAGCCTCCTCTGGAGAAAGCACTATCCATTATCAACATAATGCATCCCCCCTCCCTCATTCATAAATTAGCAAAAGGAGTATTGTCAAAAAGTGCTAGCCTTTGCCCCTATCATATAGATTATAGAAGTTTGTTTTTACTCACCCAATATTGCTGTGATTATAGTTATTCGGGCTTTAGTCTACTGCTTCATCCAGAACTTTTCTTTTTCACCTTTGTTTTTTTTTAATGGTATTTCAGAAATGTTAAAAAAAATAACCTGTCACTCCTAGATGAAACTTAAAAGCCTATAATATTGAGAGGCAGAGAGAAACTAAAGTGGATAGTGTCTGTCAAACTCACATTTGCCATAGTGCCTGAATTGAAGCAGAAAATCCTGCAGCAGAAAAAAAAAATTGTGGTAAGAATGTACCACTTTGGTAAAGTGAACTAACAGAATAACAGAGTTGAAAAGAACTTTGGAGGTCTTCTAGCCCAACCTCTTGTTCAAGCAGGAGACCCTATAACATTGCAGACAAATGGTGTCCAATCTCTTCTTTAAAATCTCCAGTGATGGAACGCCCACAACGTCTGGAGGCAATCCGTTCCATCAGTTAATTGTTCTGTCAGGAAATTTCTCCTTGGTTCAAGGTTGCTTCTCTCCTTGAGTAGTTTCCATCCATTGCTTCTTGTTCTGCCTTCAGGTGCTTTGGAGAATAGATTCACTCCGTCTTCTTTGTGGCAACCCCTCAAATATTTGAATACTGCTATCATGCCACCCCTAGTCCTTATTTTAATTAGACTAGACATATCCAATTCCTACAACTGTTATTCATATGTTTTAGCCTCCAGCCTGCTTTGTTGCTCTTCCCTGCACTCTTTCCAGAGTCTCAACATCTTTTTTATATTCCAAGTGTGGTGTTACGAAGGCATTATAAAGTAGTACTAACATTCCATGTGATGTTGATTCTATCCCTTTGTTAATGCAGGGGAAGGGGGAGCTAGCATATTTCATAACTAACTGAGATAATTTTCTGCTGTTTTTTTTGTAAAAGCATCTCTAAGAGGTTCAACTTTTGGATCAAAAGATGACACACATTGCAAAATGTGTACACTGGCCTATAGATGATTTGGGTTTAGAATAATGCCACATATCAGTGCCAATAATTAGAAATTTGAATATCAAACAACAAACTATTAGGTACAAGTTGAACTCATAGATCATAATGCTTCATGGTTTATTTAACAATCATTGAACAAGCCACAAAAGATGAGCTAAACTATAGTATGGATTTGCTTACTCGTCTACATGTTCATGTTATGTGATTGCAGTTTTGAGGTTTTCATAATATAAGATTTTTTTTTTCTGGCCAGCTAGACAAATGAAAGCTACCCAGAAGGAAAAAATTTACATTTGTGCAATAACTGAGCTTTTGCAAAAGATTAGAACTCTACTTTGAACCATAGCGGTCATAATATTCCTTAATATCAGCGAAAGTTTCAGTTTAACATATGGGATACTATTTTCATATGTTGGAAATATGCAGTTCAAGGTAAGTCATTGCCAGTTTGTGATGTGGTCAATATTCTAGGCAATTTAAATTAAGATGAGCAATGCAGGCATATCTGACATTGAAAAGATACACAGTAAATACTATTAGATATATCTAGGCCCAAGCGTCATAATGAACATTTTTGAGATTGTACTTATTTGAAACCCGATGCAAAAAATAATAGGATATAATTATTTCAGTACAGGGGCCAGTGTAGGTATTGGAGGGGGGATATAGTTGCTCTGTACTTCAAAGGCAATGTACAAACATTAATGTAGGAAGGATTATTACATTTTGCAGTACCAATGGGGAGGAATTATCTGGGAATAAAAATTTTCCTCACCTCACTGCTTTTAAGTAGGAGAAAAACCATAAGGCAGACAAAGACAAGGGTATTGTACTAACCAGTGATTTCAGCTACTCTCACATTAACTTATATTCCTATAGGGCAGTGGGTCTCAACCTTCCCAATGCCGCGACCCTTTAATACAGTTCCTCATGTTATGGTGACCATAAAATTATTTTCGTTGCTACTTCATAACTGTAATTTTGCTACTGTTATGAATCGTAATGTAAAAATCTGATATGCAGCATGTATTTTCATTATTACAAATTGAACATAATTAAAGCATAGTGATTAATCACAAAAACAATATGTAATTATATATTGTGAAATATTTATCATTTACATTTTTATGCCTGTGGGTAGTTGTCATAGGGGCCCCAGAATACTTCTTTGCCCAGGGGGCCCATTTTGGGAGAGGGGGCGGTTTAGAAATGTGAATAAATAAATAAATAAATAAATAAATAAAATATTTATTTATTTGATTCAATTTATCAGTCGCGCCCTCTCCGGGAAGGGACTCGGGGCAACGTACAATCAAATATAAAGGCATGTGGCATGGAGGAGGTAAATACATCCACAATTAACAATACAAAAAGTAAACGCCACAAAGTTAAAATAAATAACAATAAAATTAATACAATTAAAACAATTAAAATACCCAAAAGATTTAAATATACAGTTTAAAATTTGCCAGGGAGGTTAGAAGTTCTGATTAAGCCAGGCCGGCTAGTTGGAACAGGTGGGTCTTGAGTTTCGTGCGGAAGGAGCGGAGATCCGTCGTTATCCTGATATCTTGGGGGAGGTCATTCCAGAGGGCTGGGCCCATCACAGAGAAGGCCCTACTCCTGGGCGTCGCCCGCTGGCACTGCCTAGTGGACGGCACCCGGAGGAGTCCCTCTCTATGAGAGCGGATTGGTCGCAGGGATGTATGGGGCAGGATACGATCCCGCAAATAACTAGGCCCTGTGCCATGGAGCGCTTTAAAGATGGTGATTAACACCTTGAAGCGCACCCGGTAGACCACAGGGAGCCAGTGCAGCTCGCGCAGGAGAGGTGTTACATGGGTGAACCTCGTTCGCCCCATAATTGCCCGCGCGGCCGCATTCTGGACCAGCTGTAGTCTCCGGGTGCATCTCAAGGGGAGCCCCATGTAGAGAGCATAATGCTGTTAAGTTGGCCATGTGCATGCCAGCTATGGACTTGTGCCATAGAGGATGCCAAGAATGTGTGGTGGAGGCTGAGGGCACCAGTTCCCATTCCTGGCCCTGCCATCTCTCTGACTCACTAGCACACCCAGCATATCCGTAAGGGAGAGAAATTGAAAACCCCCTTAGCCCTGCCAGGAACAGGCCTGAGCCCCACAGGAAGAAGCAGCACACACAGTGCCAGATGTCTGATTTCTTTCCAGGGAAGGGCTGGCACAGCAGTGGGACATGCCAAGGCGAGGAACCACCCTTCCCACTGGACTCTCCACACCAGAGGAAGTGCCCCCTTGCTCTCTGCCTCCTGGATTGGGTAGGACTGGACTAGAAGGCCTTTTCTGGAGAGAAGGAGCCAGATGCAGCACACAGCAAGGGGTCTTGGGGCTTTGGCTTTGTGTGTGTGTGTGTGAGAGAGAGAGAGCACGCACAAAGCTTGGACTCTTGAGCCTCTTGGCTGGAGAACTGGTTGGAGGAGGTGCCTGGTGTCCAGCTGTAGCCTTTCCTGGCCTTTCTCCTTAGCCCAAAAGAGAAACGGTGGGACGGAGCTTTTAGGCCAGAAGGGGAGCTAGGCCAGGAAGTCACATCCCCCATCAGAGACCCCTGAATGCACTTTGCGAGGTCGTCTTTTGGACCAATCTGTTACAGTTTGGACCTACAGCAGGGACCTCTGGTACTTGCTTGTCCTCCTGAGCTGCTGCCAACATGACTAGCCTGGCAGCAGGCCAGAGAGCCATGGTAGCCGAGGTCTAGCTAGAAACCAGTGGTTGTGAGTTGAAGCGTCCTTAGGAGCCTGGGGGGCTTTGGGCCAGACCCACCTCACGGAATCATTGGGGTGGGGGAAAAGAAAGAGGTGGGAATGTTAGGCATCTCATCCTCTTACGCTGATCAGCAGGAAAGGCAAGGTAAAAATCAAATCCATTTGCTACCATTTATTTTGAAATAAATGCACAAAATTTCCTTCTTCTTGGCTCTGCTCTTCTGCCCTTTCCAGCTGGGGGAGGGGCTCCCCAAGCAGGCTCCCAAGAGGCAGTTCTGCCCCCCCCCCCAAGTTCTGCTCCCCACAAACATGATGAGCCATGTTCCCTGCTTCCCTTCCCACTCCAAATAGTACTTCCTGCAACAACGCCTCCATAGTGCAAGAGTTTCCCCTTCTAGCTTCCGTTCAGGAGCACCGATGCCGAATTTCTTTCCACCCCATTTCCTTGGCAGGATTCCCATCCGGCGGGAGGCAGCAGCACAGAGCTCGGAGCGTTCGCACTGCGCTGAGCCCCAAACTTGGGATCTGTCTCCCACTTCCAGCTCCTTCATCTGGGCTGCATTTCCTCCTTCCCATCAACACTGGCAACTGCGTCCGCAGCTCCGGCAGCTTTCCTGCAAGCGAGAGGCCAAGAACTGGAGCAGGGAGGCCGGTGTCTGGCGGAAATCCTTTGGCCGTGCCCAAGGGGGCAGCGATGGCGGATGAGACACCGAGCTGGCATGGACCTAGAAATCTCTCTGCGTGGGCCTGAAGGGCGGAGACAAGGCGGGGCTGGGGGGGGCTGTAGGGTTGTGAGAAAAGCCGCCCTGGGCCTGATTTCTCAGTTCGGGGGAGTCTGTAAAGCTGAGTATCTACGTAAGCTGGGGGTTGATCTTGGCAGGCAGCCAAGGGACGCGGAGGAAGGCCCGCTATAGTGCCGACGCCTCAATTACTGCCTGGGGCTGAGACGAGGGTTCACTTAGAGCAGGGGTGTCCAAACTTGGGAACTTTAAGACTTGTGGACTTCAACTCCCAGAATTCCCCAGCCAGCTGGCTGGGGAATTCTGGGAGTTGAAGTCCACAAGTCTTAAAGTTCCCAAGTTTGGACACCCCTGACTTAGAGGTATCTCGGTTCCTAAGACCATCGAAAATACGTGTTTTCCAAAGGTCTTAGGCGACCCCTGTGAAAGGGTCATTCGACCTCCAAAGGGGTCGCGACCCACAGGTTGAGAACCGCTACTATAGAGGCAGAGACATTTATAAAGATAGATAAATGACTCTTGCTTGGTCCTGTATCAAACTATTCTCCTATTTATGTTTAGTTTTGAGGATGCAGAAAAATGCAATTAAATGTATGTTTTCAGGCATGTTGACTAGACTTTGTTCAAATGGAAGAGTTAAAAGCAAAAGAAAATGATTTGCATTCCTGAAAACAAAACCCAGATCTTCCACCAATCAGAAAAGAAGAGGAATACACTGACCTTGTTACTTGTATGGATGGGAGATAAGAAATAATGGGATCAAATGGTTAAATGAAAGATTCTCTCATTCCTGACACCAAGATGACGTGTTTGGATGAAAGATGGTAATCTGGTCATAATTTCAGAGCTAGACTTCAGACACTAAGCCCAAGTACCACCATCATTTGTTTCCACTTCAAAAGTGTATTATAAGAACAAGTGAAAATACCTTTTTAAAAACTCTTTTTGATACATGGTTGAGTTCTCAATGTTGGAAATAGAACTTAAGCATTTGAATCAACAAGTGGGCAAAGGATAGGAGTCCATTTTGCCCCTGAGAGTGAGAAGCTATCCCAAATTTAGTCCATTTTATTCTGAGTTTAAGATGTATGCAAAGTCAGTGCATATTTCTATCCCCCAAAGATATATATGCATGATTATTACGATTGTTATGTATAATGGAAGCTCAATAAGGAAGGTTATAAGCTGAGCTGGTCTGAATCTTAGATTGTTATAAGGTCCCTCTGCAAGCCTTCAAATACAAATGCAGAATGAAAACCGTAGCTATCAAATCAACAGATATCCATGCCCTATATCAGGGGTGTCCAAATTTGGCAACTTTAAGACTTGTGGACTTCAACTCTCAGAATTCCCCAGCCAGCTCTGCTGTCTGGGGAATTCTGGGAGTTGAAGTCCACAAGTCTTAAAGTTGCCAAGTTTGGATACCCCTGCCCTATATCTTCCACTCCTTCACCTTTATTTTAGAATATATTTCTAGTTTGGTGAGAATGTATATATGAGAGCAACTAAGAATTATAAAGAAGAGCTCTTGTAATTATATCTTTATTCTAGGGCTGATAGCAAAATTTCATCTTTGTGATGAAAGTTGTCTTACATTTGACTCATAGTACCATATATTTTAAAAAATCTTGTATGATTGCAAGACCCTGGAATTTGGGCAACTTGTGGTGATCTTATCATGAGATTCATTCTAATGCTAACAGAATATTTGTGATACAGCCTGTGTAATATGCAGAGCTGAGTTTCAGTACCGAATGAGCCATTTTGTTATCTCCCTAGAGCAGAGATGTCAAACTCGATTTCATTGAGGGCTACATCAGGGTTGTGTTTAACATTGGGGCCGGGTGGGCGTGGCCAGGGTGGGCAGGGCCAGCTCGACGTCACTCGTGTCAGGGGCGCCTTTGCTGGCCTGAGTGCTCAGCCAGAGAAAACGGAGCTCGGGAGGTTGTGACGGCCTCCTGCAACCCTCTGCCAGCAAAAACAGAGCTCGGATGGGCCACGTGCTGGCAGAGAGTTGCAGGGGGCCATCGAAATCTCTGTTTTCACTGGCAAAGGCACCATAGGGTGATCCTTCGCTGTTTCCAGGACGGCCCCGTGGGCCAGATCTAAGCACCCCATGGGCCGGGTGCGACCCGCAGCCCTTGAGTTTGACACCCCTGCCCTACAGTCACCCATTGTGCAAGTTTAAAGAGTGCATATTTTAGAATATATTCAAATAGTGAATCTGGTAGAAGTATTCCAAAGATGCTGTCTTGCACAAAAAAATAAAATTAACGGTCTTGTTATAAATAGGAATGTGAATTTGTTTTCTCCCCAAAGATATTTTATTACATTGGGAAAGCACCACCCATTGCGGCATAAAAGCAGGGCTCTATGTAGCTAGCAGAGGGTTTGTTTTAATTACCGTTATGTGGCTATGGACTCTCTCAGATGTGGATGTGGCTAAGCTAAAAAGGGATTTAAAGTTTTCTGTGCTTTCTGGTTTGTTTCTTGCACTATTCAGTCAGCATCAGTCTTGGATATTTTTTTAAAAACTGGTTATTTTCATAGCTGTATTTGATTTTCCATTCTTGGTTACATCTCCCAAAAACTTTAAAATGTTTGGCTCTTGGTATCTATTGGCATTACAGGTAGTTCTCACTTGTGATTTTTTCTTTAGTGGCCATTCAAAGTTACAACAGTGCTGAAAAAGTGACCTAAGACCAGTCCTCAGACTTACAACCATTGCCATGTCCCCACAATCACATGGTTGTCCTGCAATCGCCTGACTGCCACTTGCAACTTTCCTAGCAGGCAAAATCAATGAGGAAGCCAGCAGAGAAGGTTGCAAGTCATTTTTGTGTGATGTCTTGCTTAACAACCTACTCAACACTACTCAACAATGAGTTTTCCAGTCCCTCATTGCGATTCAAAGTCGACTACTATTTTTAAGATTGAAAAGGAGGAGGAAGAATAATAGCAGCTGTATGTGTCCCAAATCTTAGGGGATCTATGGATTCTAAGCAATGGGTAATTAGTGAGAAAACCTAAGGAAGCCAGCTATTAGTTTTCACATTTTGAAGCCTTAAGTCAAAAAAAATAAATATTCAAACTCTTTATGCCCTATTTGCTGAGAGGCAGTACAATTTATACTTCTATCTCCATTTTATATTGAACTGTTCCTTTGACAAGACTGGCTTAGGAAGGAGGACAAGGAAATCTAGGTTGCACAGAGAAGGGAATTCATTTTAGACACTCCGTCTTGGACTGTTTAGACAACTGTTACCATGACAGAAAATGCCTGAGTTTAAGAGAATCCAGAGTTCTGAGATCTTGCCCCATCTGGTGGCATCACTATGTATCCCAGGCATCATTTTGAACAGAAAGCTGACATCTTTATTACGCTACTGACTAAAATTTAAAAAAATTAAACTATTATCTACAAAATATATTCATTAAAGGGGGGGGGGCTTGGAAAAGTATGTTATAAATAAAATTCTTCCCTGCCTTAACATTGCTTGACTTTTTGCTCCTTTGTAGAAAAAAAAATAGTAAAGAAATGTTGTCAGTCCCATATTGACAGTCCCTTTACTGCAAATCAGCTACAAATGTCTCCTTTTGCATGATATAATAATTCTTTTAACTAGCCCTGTACCTCCCCAAAGTTCACGATTCTTAATGATATAAATTTGGACTTGATAAAATCCAAACGCTGATGATAAAGCAAAGTGCATATCCACTGTTAACATCCAATTGTATTAGCAATTCTACTGTCAGCCTGAAGCCCAGTAATAAAAATACAAATCTTGTGTGATCGCTGAGATGAAGTTGCCAAAATCTTGAATTCAGTTTCTCTTACTTTGACGCCTAGCTCTTAAAGTGGTAGTTTTCATTTGTGAGTTCTGACAGTATGCCAGAGCAAATCTCAAGCCAGACACATTTTATTTTTATTGGGTAAATTTCTACACTGCCCATTTCACCTGTGACATTACACTTACTACATTCTTTGAAATATATAAGTCTTATCCAAACCTGTTTACAGAAATTCTAGTATGTTTTGAAACCTGCCCAGAAAAAGCTTACAATAATTTTTATTCGTTATCGAAACAGTATTTTATATTATGGTGTAGGTCTAGTTCTTTCTGTTTGGGAAAAAGCAAATTAAACCATTTATCTGAGTAGTACAACGTCATGAACAAGTGGTTTTTCAATCACCATGATAGTTAATTCTGTTCCTAAAAAGGCAAGGTTTGTAGGTTCCTGCACCGATAAGCTAAGATGAGCTTTCAAACTGTACTGAGCCAGGAAACAAACTACATTATGCATGAGTCAGGTCTGCTGGAAAAACTAGGGCAATTATTTCTTCCAGATCCAGTTGATTTTGCACCTGAACATTGGAACTGTGTAAAATGACAGAAAATGCAAACAATTGCATACTTTCCTATCCCAGAAAATATAGTGGGCCCATGAGGTCTGTGGCAGACTACCAGAACCTATGCATTAGTAGTGGAAGAGCTGAGAGGCTGAATGGCCAAGCTTCATTTCTGGAACAGCATTTTCGAATCAGGGTCACGTCAGATAGCCAGACTTGAATACCTGGAAATTCCTAACCAACATGGCCATGACTGAAAATCTGAGGAATTTTAGAATGATGTCAATTACGGATCAAAATGTGCTGTGGTTTGTTTTTGCGAGAAATGTCCATTAAATTGTTTGTCAATTAAAACATGGCTTTGCTGCAAAAGACCCCACTATGCCAATTGCATAATTACACATTATTGCCCTTAAATGACAGCATTTTGGATATAATAGATCTTTAGATTTAATGGCAACCACGTCCCCTGTATGCTCTCTTCAATCAAGGTTTTAGGGATCCAAGATCTGGTCCTTTCATTAATTATCACAACAAGCAGAATTTTTCACAACATGAGAAATACGCTGTACCTAAAATTGGCTAGTTGAAACATGAAGCTCAAAATGATTTGTGTATCCCAGGCATAAGAAAATAGTATAATTTAGTATGAGTCCCATTCTCCCTTGTTTTTCATTCTACTATCACAAGAGTAAATGGGTGGCAGTGAAGGATATCACCAGCGAACAAACTTGACAAAAATCAGCCGAAGATATCATTTTTGAAATACTTTAATTTTTAATTTTAAAAAATCCCCAATAGGGCAGATCTGAAACAGTCAGAATTAGAATCCCAACACACCTTGGCATTCTTAGCAAAGAATCCAATGTTCAGCTGAACCCAAAGAAACTTCAGCAATACAGAGAGGGAAACAAGAGTGAACTCTCAGATACTATTTTTGTACTAGTATCTACTTAGCAATGAACAGACTCTTAGTCATTTAACAGCAGCAAGTGTATTGAATTCTTGAGAAGAACAAAGGAAGCATGACAAGCCAATACAAATGATATTCTTCACCATAAGTTATTTTTGTTGTTTAAATTTTTTAAAAAAAAATAAATTACTTGACTGTAGCCAAGAACTGCACTTAAATCATTATAAAGTAAACATTGCATCTATATATAAACAGAGTATGATGGAAAGGGATAAAGAAAACTGACCTTAAAGAGCAGCCATACATATCTTGAAAGCTCACAACAGGAGAAGAAGCAATCACAGACACCTTGAATCAGCAAAGGTTTGAATCAGCTGAAGAACCCAAGAAGATCAAAGCTCCCCATCAAATATGTAACAACATGAGCTCTCAAGTTTTGGCAATTCTAAAAGCACTCTGAACCCATCACTGACTCAACACAACATACACTGAGTGCATATGCATGCCAGACCCCAACAAGCCAACATTGTCTTTGCATTTACCTAAATCTCTCAAGCATTTGCTATAAGTTGTGTGGGAAGCACAGTGCTACATTTACACATGTCTCTCTGCATACTAAAGCACAGCACAACCCATGAATAACAGCCCACTCTTCCCGTAGGCCACTTACTAGGGAATTCTGTAGTTGCAAGCAATATTCTTCTGTTCAGTGGTGTGTTTAACTGCTGCTTCCTTCTTAATACCGTGTTGCCCTGAAAATACGACATGTCCTCATAATACAGCCATGCCACATTTTTCTGGTGGGCAAAAATATAAGCCCTCCCCTGCATACAAGCCCCCTGGACAACCCCTCCACCTCCAGCCAGGCAGAGCGCCGCTCACCAACCTAGCAGTATCCCGAAGGTGCCAAGCCGCGGGAACCTGGGGGGAGGCAAAGGTGATTGCGTTGCTTGGCGCCTTCGGGATACTGCTAGGTTGGTGAGCAGCGCTGTGCCCAGCTGAAGAGGGAGGTTGCCGACCACGCTCACGAGCAGCCACCCGGCAAACCCCCTTTGCAGCCGGGCATAGCGCCATTCACTGACCTAGGGGTATCGGCAAGTCGCGTGAGCGCCTGTTCGCCGCCACCCGGCTCCCACAGCTTGGTGCCTTCCAAATGCGCTCTACGGTTGTACACCCTGCAGGCACCTGGCCTACAACTATAGAGCATGCGCCCAGAGCAGCCACTGCCGAAAGACTCGGGTTGGAAGCTGCGGAAAAAGCAAGGCTGGGATGGCGGCGGCGGCAGAGGTGCCCTGGCTCCATAATGAGAGCTGGACCATGCATCGTGAGGCTGGGAGGCGGGTGAGCGAGAGCTGAACAGCCACTCGTGCAACCCCCCCTCCAGCAGTGCAGAGCGCCATTCACTGGCATTTGGAAGGCGCCAAGCCGTGGGAGCTGGGAGGCGGCGAATAGGCACTCAAGCGGCTTGGCGATACCCCTAGATCACTGAATGGCACTGTGCCCGGCTGCAAAGGGGGTTTGCCGGGTGGCTGCTCGTGAGCGTGGTTGCTTCATGGCTGTTGTGTTGCACTGCTGTGACAGCGCAACACAGCCATTTGGCCATGAGGCTGTGCCCGGCTCTTTGGGAGCCCACTCGCAAGAGAGCAGCAACCCTAAAACAATAAACCCTCCCCCCATAATAAAGCCCAAGCCATATTTTGTAGGTAAAAAGAAAATAAGACCCTGTCGTATTTTCGGGGAAACACAGTACTTTTGCTGTCACTTTGCTCCACACAAATTAAATTGGCCTTGACTGGACCTGCTTCTGTTCTGGTTTGTTTGTAAATAAAAACCAGGCACTAAACAAGAGCCCAGTCATATGATTTGAACAGCTATAGAATAAATTTTATAGAATAAATTTTGTTGTTCCAATCTCAATTCAGAGCCTTTGCTTGACTTTTGCATGTGTTTGATTTTGAAGGCTGTTATTATGAATCAGACTGTTCAGAACTGGAAATATTTCCCACATACTACCCAGTAAATAGACTCTATAAAATCATTTAAGGCCATTATCCTCAAAGGAGGGAGGAGAAAAGTGTTCTTTTTGTTTTCTTTAAAAAAAAATTTTTTTTTTGGTGCAGCAATGGCAGGAACCTTTAATAGAAGAAAGGGTAACTGAAAATCTGTGGGCAGGTATGAAATTAAGAAAGTGAAAAGGCATTGCATCCAATGTATGCGTATGTTAATGTGGAGTCAGAGCAATATTTTTACAATAGTCTTCACCTTTTGAATTGTAATGATACTTTATCAGAAGAATAAATGAGCATCCCCCCCCCCAAAAAAAAAAAAACACTGGAGAGAAATGGGAGAAAATACAGAGGAATCAGTTGGCAATCTGGCCTAGAGATTTACAAGGTGAAAATTCCAGACAGAATAGAAACTATGGAAAAATCTATTTTTATTGTGTTTAGTACTGTGGAAATTAACAGCACTAAATTTAAATATGTGCCCAGTTAACATGATGAAATACTAGACTAGTATAATTTGATAGAGCTTTACTAGAATAAACTAAATAAAATACTTATTGCCAAAAACATCTTTAGTGGCAACAGGTATAATGGTATGAATTACATCCAGGTGTCTCTCTATATCAAACAATAAAAAAGAAAACTTTAATATTAAAGTCCACAAAGCTATTTAAACTTTATGAATGACTCTAATTAGAATTTAAAATGTAGAACTGTAATAATTGTCAGCAACTTTGAAGTTATGATGGTATAAGTTGATTTTTAAAAAAAATCTTAACTGTGAAAACAATACCAGGAAATACAAAGGCAATCAGAAATCATAAAAATGAATTCATAAAACTAAGATCCACAAACCCATACACCAGTTATATGGTTATGCATTTAAATAAGCATAAGATTAAAACATTTAATGCCATAAAGAATAAACTAATTACTAAAAGCCAGAAAAGGACTGCAACGCAGAGTTATAAATCTTAACATGGTAGTATATTGTTGCATGATATTTGATTGGGAATATGGAACTTCCAGCAACTTTCAAACGTATTTATTGGATAAGATATTGCTATCATTATAAGCTATGAATTCAACATAGCACTTCTGACTTTTATAAGTAACAGTAAACAAGTGACAATGATTAATTAGCCAGAGTGTAGATAAATAGTTCTTCTATGAACATCCATAGGTTGGAAAGCCCTTGCTTGACTACAAGTGTGCTCCACTTAGGCCTATGAAGAAGAGGTAGGTCGCTAGCTATAACCAGGCCCTTTCAGTGTTTTACAGCACTCTTCTTTTGAAATGTAGTCTTCACTTTTCCCCAAAAAACGTTATTGTTTTTCCCCTTAGGTCTTTTTAATTGAAAGGGATATTTTTGGACTTTTGTTTTATGACATTTCTGCTGCTTCTATATCTTTTTTTATGTTGTGTTCAGATTTATGATTTTTAGCTTTAGTCTCAGCTACTGTTCTCCAATAAACTGCCCTGACCATTTTAACTCCATTGTATGCAGTTCAATATAGCTCTGACTGCCAAATTCTACTTCACAAGAATGTTAGAATTTTTTTTTAAAAAAAATATCAAATTATACAAAATTAAAAAGAATATGCAAATATGCAAGTTTGAAATTTTTAACTGTAGTAATTCCAAAATTCCTCAAGAGAACCATGTTGAACAGATCTTGCTGGAAGTGGATTAAACATTCATACAACGGGCTACTTGCCAAGATTTGTATTTGAACAGCTGGTTATACATGTGGCAAAACTCCCAGAAGCTGAGGTGAGCAGCTCACTCCTTCTAAACTCAACTTTCAGAAGAATTATCTTTACAGAAGCACATCTCATATGAGATCTTCTAACAAACCTCAATTATATTTTTGATAATTAGGCATTTCTAAAAGTTAACATCCTGCCTGTTCCCTCTCTGGTCATAAACTCGCACACCAAACTTTCAGGAATTTTTTTTTTATTGGGAAAATGCAGTTCTCATACACAATGCCGTTGTTCATAAGGAAGAGCCTCTAGACATATTTGCAACTACAGTAGTCTTGGTTGGTAGCAGTCACGTTGTGCAAATATACCCTGACCACAATTTGTGACCACAAATTTTAGTGTTCAGTTTAAGAAATTAAAACTATTTCAAGAAATGTTCCGTTGTGATGTGTAATTAGCTCTGCTGCATATTTGGACTACTATTATGGTATTATAAATACTGCACAAGGCCACTGATATGTAAAGCATTGATTAAATTGTGTCTCTTTATACCAGGCATATGTAATTGTCCTAATACAAACCAAGTTCACTTTCTCACATTCTGTGGCTCTCTGATGGGCAATCTTTTTACTTCATCAATGCGATTCTTGTGAATCTGGAAGGCTGGAGTCACCCAATGACCACAGGAACACTGCTCACCATGCCAGTGGAAAGAACCCAACTTTGATGTACATTTTGGACATAGGAGCTACAAGAGAATCAGAGAGAAGGGACAGTTGATAGTCTATCTGGCCTTTTGCCTTTTAAAAACAAGCATGGAACATGTGGAACTCTTCACTTTGAAACTTTTTGTGAATTAGATTAAGAACTTGGCCTCCTTTTTTTTACTGCCCTATTTCCCAAACCCTGTACTCCTAGGTATCTCTTCTTGCAAGTGCACACGATAACGTGTGACCTTTAGAAGACCATTTAAATAAAAAAAGCAATCCAGTATGCTTCTTCTCACAATTTGCTTTGGTTCCTGATTTTAAAACATCCTATCCCAACCCCCTTGACAGCATTCATTTTTTCCCCTGATACCGCCCACCTCTTCCTGGTCTCTTTTAAATACTTTAGAAAATGTTTCCTCCATCTGGCATTCCCTTGAAATCTGCTCTGATGCTCAGGATCTCAGAATTCCCTTTTATTCAATTTTTCTCTCTCAGTTTCTCATTCATTACACAATCTATAGGGGCTTCACATCTTCTATCAATACTGCACTTTTTTCTAGGCCCATGTGCCACATATGACTTTTCAACTTTTCATTTTTTCCAAAAGCCACATGGTTTGTTTCCTTGAGAAAAATGAATATATTTTTGATTTGATGTTTAAATACTGAAGGAAAAGGTGCCATAAGATAATCCAAAAGAGAGAGAGAGAGAGAGAGAGAGAGAGAGAGAGAGAGAGAGAGAGAGAGAGAGAGAGAGAGAGAGAATGAATGAGAATATATATTGTATGTATGTGTACACAGACACACACGACAACCCAACATCCTGATATAATAAAGGGGGGGAGCTATATTTCAATAAAATGTCTTCATCTATCTTTTCTTTTTACTGAACTTAGTTTACTAGTTAATTTTCCATGAAGGAATATAGAATAACCCATCCATATACTGTATATACTGGTAGATTCCACATGCTTACAATATTCTGTCACCTATAATATAGCTATCAGTGGGCAGTAATGTAATTCCTTTGTCCAGTAATATTTTTCATTGTGGTTTTATAATAGATACAACTCTATGATTCTATTGCTGCAATTCCCTTTGTTCTGTTGTTTCATTTAATATTAATAGCCTAGGTATTTATTCTTTTAAGAGGTTGCTCTAAATCAAGATGTTAATTTTTCAAAACCAAGAGTAACTGCCTTTCCAGTTGACCTAAAGTAAGGGAATTATAAAATTTTATTATGAAAAAGGTCTCTCCACCGTCCCTTAGCTACATGATAGCACTCTCTGAATTTTATATCAATTATCTCTTTTTAAAAATAATTCTTATTGAAATCTTATTCATTCAGAATTTTTTGTAGGATTTGGTCTCTCTTCATTTTTTCTTTTTTTCCCATTCCAAAAGTTTCTTCAAGACTTTAGCAAACCTCTTTTGTAAATACAGTAAAAAGTCATTATCTGGGTCATTCTCTTGGCTTATTATTTGTAATTCCACTTTGATTTTCAAAGTTTTAACCTACTTCTTTTGTGCCTCCAGTAGAAAGTCATTGTCAGAATCCTTCTATTGTCTAATGTTTCTGCTTTAACTGCCTTCCCTATCTTATAATCTATCCTTTTTTGTTACCCAGTATTTCTGGTTATACAATTTCTGCATCAGGTAAAATCTGTTTCGTATCTTCCATTCCTTCATTAGCATCCATAGAAGTAGACAACATTGGTGGCATTGCTGATTATATAGCTACTAATTTCTGATCCTACATATCAATTATATCTCTGAAGAATTCACGTTTTTGAGTTAAACAAAGGACAGCCGGAAAAGAAAGCAAAATCTTTCCATCCATTAATTTCATGCGGTAAATTACTGCCATAAAATGAATTGGAAATAATTTTACCTTGAGGAAATCTGCTGCAATGCTGCATCTTCTATACAGACAACGTAGCAAAAGATCTGGTGTTTTTACAAGCTTTCACAATACCACAATGTCTCAAAACAGTTTATTCTCTCTGAATAAATTAGTGATCATTTATCAGTTACTCTACATGGTATCCATGCTCCAGTTAGCATATACAGATTGAATGAACTTTGAGGCCAGAACAATGCATGTGTCAATGCAGCTTCAATTCTACTGTGGATCATGAATTAAGTTAGGGAGGATTCACTTCAACATGGCCCATAACTTCTGCTGCCAAACTGGTCAAAAAGCTAAACAGAGAGCATGAACAGTATCAGGGAAGGATAGGTAACTCCTTCTCCTAACATAAGACAACCTTTGGCAGTCTTACCTGGATAAGGAGTTAAGCTTACTTCCCTCCTTCTAGTATGCAAGCTACAGGTTCTTTCCCCATATTCAAATTATTTAACATATACATCCACATTTAAATAGGTCACAGCCTTTGTTCAGCTCTTAGCAAAGCAGCAACTATTATTTTGAACCTTCTTCAAAATAAAAAAAATATCAGATTCTTTTCCTCACCTGTCCTTCCAACACTCCTAATAGTGCTGCCTCCATCCACTGCACTGGCTCAATAAAGTAAGACGTACAGTTTGATTGACCTGCATGGCCTAAAGGTCCAGGCTCTGAAACCTTTTTGTGAGCAAATGCTACAGGTCCTTTGCCTTCATCGTGGGGCAAAATGCTCGAACTTCGGAACAGCAAGCGCCTGTTTATCAGAAAGAAAAGAGCACAAAGTCATGGAAAAGGATACCCAAACAGCATTGCTCCCTGGCGTCTGCATTTTTTTTTACTTATTAGAACAAATGAGGTGGAAAAGAAACATATAGACATAATCCTTGACTTACAACAGTTCGTTTAATGACCGTTCGAAGTTACAACAGGACTGGAAAGAGTGACTTATGACTGTTTTTCACACTTATGACCATTGCAGCATCCCCATGGTCACGTGATTTATATTCAAATGCTTCACAACTGGTTCATGTTTATGACCGTGGCAGTGTCCCAGGGTCACCTGAATCACCTTTTGTGACCTTCTGACAAGCAAAGTCAAGGAGGAAGCCAGATTCACTTAACAACGGTGTTACTAATTTAACAACTGGAGTGATTCACTTAACAAATGTAGCAAGGAAAGTAAACCAGGGCAAAACTCACTTAACAAATTTTTCACTCAGCAGCATAAACTATGACATTCAACACTGATATACTACAGAGAACAAGCAGGACCTGATTACAGAAGACCTGTGTCTTTCATAACCAGATCATCACTACTTTAGGACTGAATTCTAACCAACCCAGTCTTCAACATTTCAACAAACATCCATTTAACAATGGTTTCTTGCAATGAAAAATACCCTTTTAGAAGCTATTGTATCTAACCACATACAACACTTATCATGTATGACAAAAAAAAAAGTTACAAGCAAAAATGACATTTTTTTTCAATAAATCTGTAAGTGAACAAAAGCTGACACAACACATGGTACAAATTTAAACATTACAATTTTCTGCAAAAAGAAATCTCTGCTAAAATTGCCCCAAACTGGTAAGATCTACAAAATAGAACCAATGGATCACTATAAGTAAATTACAGTCTAAATTGGAATAGTTGTCCGTAGTACACCATGGGTTTATTTTATTTATTCATTTATTTGTACCCCACCTTTATTATTTTTATAAATAGCTCAAGGGGAAGACATACCTAATACTCCTTCCTCCTCCCCTTTTTCCCCACAACAACCCTGTGAGTTAGGTTGGGCTGAGAGTGATTAGTCAAACCTGATAAGACAATTCACCATCTAAAGTCAGCAAAAGAAAATATTAATAACATTTAGAAACAGTGATTTGGACTGAGGAAACAAGCACTGAACTATATAGGCTACACAGCATTCTTTTGAAGAAAAAGAACATCGTGCCCAAGTTTAAGTATCGGGGTGACTCTATTATGCTTTGGGGTTGCATCACAGCTAGTGATAAAATATTGTACATATGAGGGAAAAATGGATTCTACTAAGAATCAATATATTCTAGAACAGTGTTTCCCAACCTTGGCAACTTGAAGATGTCTGGACTTCAACTCCCAGAATTCCCCAGCCAGCGAATGCTGGCTGGGGAATTCTGGGAGTTGAAGTCCAGACATCTTCAAGTTGCCAAGGTTGGGAAACACTGTTCTAGAAGTCAGAGCAGAGGCCAGCAGTCAATGAAAAAACTGAAGCAGAAAAGAGATTGGCTATTTCAACCAAACATCAGTTTGAAACATCTTTAAATCAACCATAAAATATCCATAAAAAAGAAAGATAAAATGAAGAGGGGGGGAAGAAACATAAATAATGGCTTTCACAGTCCCAGACTTGCATACTGTATCTATAGGGAGTTCTATTTGCAGAAGTATGTTTATATCATATAAGAGTTGTGTCAACTGCTATTCACTTAGGGATTCTCTGAAACATACACTCTGACCCAAATTTTTGCGTGCAACTGCATCAGCTGTAAAGCTTTCTCAAAAAGTCCTTTTGCCTAGACTATGATTAATTCAACATTTAGTCTGTTTAGATCCCCAAGCAATTTAACTGTATTTAGAGTTAGCTCCTTGGTCGCAAAAGTGTTAGTGCTTGGGAAATTGCTATGAACCGATCTCATAAGATACTATTCAATAAATGCCCCTCTGGAGCCACATACCTGCATTTCCTGCACCTGTAAAGAATGTCATGATTTGGGATTTGATGTACTATGTTTGGATCAATTGCGAAGACATGACTAGGCAAGCCTTCTGTCTCTGAAAACCAGAAGCAACAAGGAGTTTATATACTTATAATGAAGCATCTCTGAAAGTTTAGAGCACTTCTTCATTGCAGATATTTACATGTAGTCCTAATAGCAATATCCCCATAGAAGTATACAATAAAACACATCTTAAAAGGATGGTTTAAAGTTGCAACAATTTATCCCAAGAGGGCTTTGAAAGAACTAATATAGCTATAATCTCCCAAGTAAGATTTTAGCCTTTATTAAAATAAGTCCACCAGGGTAACTATAACATTTCCAATTCAATATTCAGATACCAATTTTATGAGAACGCTGGGAGAGAAAAATCACATAAAAATGTAATTAGTCATGTTTGCCCATGTAAAAAAAAAATAGAAACAGGAGCAACACTGTAATACTTATATATTAGGTTCAAGGGAAGGTGAGAAAACATTTTGAATTTGTACAAAAAATTACAGATGAATTAAAGAGAATTTTTTTTGCCACAGTACAATAAGCTTTAGGTTGTCCTAGAGGCAATGACTATTCCATTGACAAGACCAACAATTCCAGGCAATAATTTAAGAATTTGCCTTTCTGGATAAATTTTGCTTCAATACCAAGCAGTTTAGAATCCTCAAAATTTTAATGCCTAATCATTAGTTCTTTTCTTGTGAAAAAAAGTGATAAAAATGCAGTGAATCTGATTACTTTGGTTCTTTTGTAACATTGCATAGCACATAATGTTCAACATAAAAATATGGAAATGTATACAAATATTTTCTTATTATTTTCAATATCAGTATTTTTATTTTTCCTTTTATACAACTGCTTTTTCAGAAGATTATTTTCCTCTCACTAGTCTATTATGCAGCCTAATTTGAATAACTTAATAGTGATATCAAGATTATGAATAACTTACAGATACATGATTTAGAATCTAGTAATTGATATATATACATATTAGTATAAAAATCTGCACATCTCCATTGACAAAAAAAGAAGGCAAACATAGTTTTACTTAATTCATGCCCAATCTGAGTACATAAAGAAGGAAGATAGTCTTCGATTTAAGACCATTTGCTTAGCAACTATTTGAAGTTATGATGGTACTAAAAAAAAGTGACTTACAACCAGTCTTCGCACTTGGGATCATCACAGTATCCCAATTGTCATGTGATCAAAATTCAGGTGTCTGGCAACCAGCATATATTTATGATGGTGCAGAGTCCTGGGGTCATTTGCGACCCCAACTGGCTTCTGACAAGCAAAGTCAGTGTGGGAAGCTGAATTCGCTTACTGACCATGTGATTTATTTAATGACTGATGATACACTTAATCATGGCAAAAAGTATTAAAAGTGCAAACAACTCCCTTAATGACTCTCTTGCTAAGTGATGAAAGTTCCAGTCTCAATTGTGGTCATAAGTTGAGGACTACCTATACATACATATCAAAGAGATACAAATTAAAGTCTATAACTTTACATATGACCTGACAAATGGCTCCGCATGCCACCTGTGGCACGCGTGCCATAGGTTCGTCATCACTGCCCTAGACAGTAAAAATGCTCAAGATTACAGAATGAATGAACAGAGGACGGGACTGTGTGGCTTATTACCAGTCCCCACAATATTGATGCTCAATGTGAAAGTGTTAGTTGAAAAACATGATGGTAGAAAAATCAAGAATTTTTTCTGAAGAAGATAGACTAGCAGAAGTGACAAAAATGCCATCATTGGACTTAACAATAATTATTGATTTATAGTTCAATCCAAGACAAATGCACTTTTGCATTCTGTGTATTAATTCTCAGCTACTCAGTTGTATCTCTGCATGTCTTCAACTATCCCCCCAAATCCTTGAGTATCTAAACACATTTAGCTAATCAGTAAAAGTGATGTCTGTTACGCAGGCTCTGCCATCAAAAACAAAAAAGCCGGAGGGAAAAAATGTACAAATAATATAGGAGCCACTAGTGACCTTTATATAATTTCTTTTAATACACTTGTCAGAGGCTAATTTTTGCTAGGATGGGCAGGAACAAGAAATAGGAGAGATACAGCGTAGCTAATATTGTACATTATTAGCTTTCTTACAGATATTGGGATGTTTCATAGACGTAGTAAACATGTTAACTATCTTTCAGAATTGAAGTTTCATCAGATAAGCTATCTATAATATAATTAACATACTGAACAGAAAGGCTATTACAGTTCTGCTTACTGCCAATATTAAAAGGATCGTAGCTAGCAAAATATACCAATAAAAGTACAGTTTAATGTAGATAGCACAACATCTAAGTAATGGAGTATATATATCGTAATTTCTATTTGCCTTACCAGGACAGTTTTCTGTAATGTTTTTCAAACGATACTGCTTATAAATAGTATTGCTAACATCAAACTTACAACCCATTTTTTCATAGAGTTGCAGTTGCCACTCAAAGCCTTCATTCATCCTAGAACAAATCAAAAGAAAACTTATAGATCAGAGAATGTGTATTTTAACCTTCATGAGAAAACACTTTTGCCAAAGAAAAAATAAATCATACTTAGCATCAGGTTTGATGGCTTGAACAAAGGCATAGGCTTCTTGAAAAGTAAGGCAATTAGTTTTCATTAAATAGGCAGTCACAATAGCAACACTTCGACTAACTCCAGCATGACTGGAAAAAAGAACAGGAAGATGTAGTAAAGTATTGTTTCCCTTATATATACCACAAAATATATCATTACTGCTTTTATGCTGTTTTTCATAATGCATTTTTATTCAGGATCAGGAAGCAGAAAGCTGGGCACACATCCCTCATCACATTTTTGACAGCTGCATTAATATAATGCTACAGAATCAGGGAATCTAATCTTTCTACAGTTCCTGCTAGACTGCTTGGATGCAAAACAATTATTATGTATCCTGATTATCATGAAATCCCCCACTATTCAACCCTACCGTGTTTCCCCGAAAATAAGACACGGTCCTATTTTCTTTTGACACCCCCCCCCAAAAATTTTTTGCTTGGGCCTTATTATCGGGGAGGGGCTTATTGGTTTGGGATTGCCAGGTGGCTGCTCTCTTGCAAGCGGGCGCCCAAAGAGCCAGGCACAGTCTCAGGGGCAAACGGCTGTGTTGCACTGTTGCAGCAGCGCAACAAAGCCGCCATGAGATGACCACGCTCATGAGCAGCCTCCCGGCAATGCCCCTTTCCAGTCGGGAAGAGCGCCACTCACCGACCCAGTAATATCCCAAAGGCGCTAAGCTGCGGGGCACTCTGACCCGCTGGAAAGAGAGGTTGCGCGAGCACTTGTTCTGCCTCCAGCTCGCGTGCCTCCCTGCGTCACCATGCCCAACTCTCCCTGAAGGGCTGGGCCAGGACCCTGCTGCCGCCGCCGCCCCACTACCACCGTCGCCATCACACTCCAAGCATAACTGGCTTCCAAACTCCGGAGTTTCGCTGCTGAGTCTTCCGGCAACAGCCGCTCTGGGACTACACTCAGAGTTTGGAAGCCGGTTATGCTTGGAGCGTGGTGGCGGCAGCAGTGGTGGCAACGGGGCGGCGGCGGCTCCCAGCCCTGCAGGGAGAGTTGGCCATGGTGAGGCAGGAAGGCACGCGAGCTGGAGGCAGAACAAGTGCTCGTGCAACCGCTCTTTCCAGCTGGGCAGAGCGCTACGTGGCTTAGCGCCTTTGAGATATTACTGGGTCGGTGAGTGGTGCTCTGCCCGGCTGGAAAGGGGTGTTGCCGGGAGGCTGCTCATGAGAGCAGCTGCCCGGCAACCCCCCGCTCCAGCTGGTCACAGCACCACCCACTAGCGGTATCCCAAAGGCATCAAGCAATGTGAGCGCCTTGCCCCCCCTCCCCTGGCTCCTGCGGCTTTGCACCTTCGGGATATCGCTAGGTTGGTGAGTGACGCTCTGCCTGGCTGGAGTGGGGGGGTTGTCCAGGGAATTTATTATTGGGGCAGGGCGTATATTTTTGCCCACAGGAAAAATATGGCATGGTCTAATTATCAGGACATGTTGTAATTTCGGGGAAGCACATTTTTGACATTACATGACAGGAAGTTTCAGGTTGGTCTTTACTGTAATGCTTGGATGATGACAATTCTACACTAACAATAGTTAATTCCCATGTTCTGAACAAAAAATAAGCCCCTTAAGAGTGTAAGAGAGTGCCATTTAATCTTATGTAAATTGGGGTAACTTAGCATTTGTCATCAATCTATACAGTGATCATAATAAAAAGAAACTAACATTCCACATTCAAATACATTTTATTGATCACCAATTATATGAATCAGTGTTGGGCAGAACTTTTTAAAGCATGTTTTCAGTACTGTTTCTGACAAAAGGAATTTACCACAAGCTAATATAGAATTTCCCTAAAATTTGACAGGGGAGAAGGCAAAAATAAAAATTCAGGAAAGAATGTCAGCAACTTAAAAACCATCTATTGTCTGGGTTCACAAATCGCAATAAGCCTTCATAAGATTCACTTGTGTTTTTTTTTACCAAGAACGAAATATGAAATCAATTACTGTGAATTTGGTAGAGGACAGGAAAGCCTGGAGGAACCTTGTCCATGGGGTCGCGATGAGTCGGACACGACTTCGCAACTAATACCAACAACAACTGTGAATTTTAAAGTATGGTTTATTACACCTTGAGAGTGTTTGCACACTCGGCAACAATTCTCTGCAAGTGCATTGCAGAATTTTTAAACCCTCCTCACTTCCGTGCAACCTTTTAACTTAGGTTAGGCTTACAAATATCTCAAAAACTCTTTAACCCAGATATTACACACCATTAGGCTAAAAGGAATACATAAAACGGCAGCTACTCTCAGCTCAAACACGGCGAACTCCAAAGCTCAAATAGAGCGGGCGGGGCTTTAATTATGACGTAACAAAGACAATCTGGGAGGTTTCCTACGGAAGGCGCGGAAAGCGTGGGCCCTGTCTACACGGCAATTAGTGGCTAAATAGACGATCCACGGGGAAACGCAGTATTTGAACTCGTTATATATATATTTTTTTAAAAAAACTTAAACCGATTGACACATTTATACTCTAAGGAGAGCAGAAATTTTCTTCTATCCCTTAAGAAGCCCAGGCTGGTTCTTAATAGCTGCACTATAATCAAGGATTTCTTTATCCTGGTTTCTGCTCCGAAACGTTGCTCAAAGCTAATATTAACAGATTAACAGAGTTGGGCTGTTTGGGCATGGGGTTGGACTAGATGACCTGCAAGGTCCCTTCCAACTATGTTTAACACTAGAACAAGAACGTGGTGGGGGCTTTTGCCGGTCAGTCCCAGGGTCATAATCCACCCCGCCTCCCAAACAGTCTCCTTAGGCTCACCAGCGCACCAGGGCGCTTCCTCCGCCCTCCAGGACTTGGCTAAGAAAAGCCGCGCACTCGTCCAAGCGACTCAGCAGATCGCTCTGCGGCCGGTCCAGCGCCTGGACAAACAGCGTGCTCTCGAAGCCCGCAAGCGCAGCGGCTCCGGGCGGCTCCGAGTCCACCTGCAGCAGCGCCGTGACGGCTGGATTTCCGGAACCGTCTGCCGGGCCAAGATCGGCGCCGCTCAGATACAGCCGCGGAAGCACCGGCACCATGGCTAGGAGGAAACGATGGAGGCTCCCGTTGCTCCGCCCTCGTTGCGCCTGTCCCTGATCGCCGCGCGGCCGGCGTGTGGCGGAGAATGCAAAAGATGGGCCCAGGGAAGCGGAGACTTCCAGTAGCGGAAACGACTTCTGAATCCCTTTAAAACAGGGGTCTCCAACCTTGGCAACTTTAAGACTTGTGGACTTCAACTCCCAGAATTCCCCAGCCAACATGGCTGGCTCTGAAGGATTCTGGGAGTTGAAGTCCACAAGTCTTACACTTGCCCAGTTTGAGAAATATTGTTTAGATCTTCTCTCTCCCGCCCCCGCCCTCAGCTCTTCCTCCCATTTAAAAGAGAAAACAAAATATATATTGTTTTCACTCGTATTGTGGCCCGAGATCATCTCGGCCCTGGCTACTAAAGGGGCCTTAGGAAAGGGCTAACATTAGGTAAATTAAATAAACATGGTGGATAAGCGGAGAATCTTAAATGTCAAGCACGCAATTCCCTAATTTATACGACTCCACAAGGAGTGCTGTTTTTGATCAATGTTTATTTTCGAAAATGGACTCAAAACGATGTTATTTTGTATTATTTTGGAGGTAAACTAGCAATGTTACATGCAGTTCAGAAAAGGAGTACAAAATTCTGAAGCAAATTAAGGAAAAGAAGACATAGCTAAAACTGGTTTACACAAACACTATTTATTATAGATCTGTACTTTCCTAACTTGGCACAAATACACATTGAATCATGCACTGTTTTTTGAATAAACGTCTCTTAAAGAATACCATAAGCCAATCATGACTTTTTCTGTCCTCCTTTCAATCCTGTTACTTCTTTTTTTTAAAAAAAAAGTTTTATTGGTTTTTACAAATATTTGGGGGGAAAGGGTACATAGGTATGGAGAAAAATTTTGACAGCTACATCATACAGAAGGTGGTACTTCCCCGGGATCTTACATCTCTCTCTTATTTCATATATGCCAAAATATCATTATTACATACATATTAGCAGTTTAGGTTTACCTCAGATTCTTTAACATCTTCAATCATACTTTATGTTACTTCTTCATAGGTTCATTCATTCTCTATGACCAAGTCACCTCAAAATACAGTATTTGTTTTGGGCTGGTTATGTTTGTATTCAATCCACATTCATTCACAATCTATTTTTGTGTTATCTTTTTTTTTAATACCCCGTTCCCACTGCATTCAACTTTTTGTATTTCTCCTGATGTATTACTTCCATGTACAAACAGGACAAACTACTCCTACATCCAGCTATTTTTCTTTCTAAAATGTATCTTCCCTTAAAATGAACCAGTTGCTACTCAACTTTCTAGCAGCATCTAAATATTTTCCATACTCTTCCTAAGTTTAGTAAATTCTGTGAAGACGTATAAAATTATATACTTGCTCTACCTTGGGATAAAATTCCTGATGACTAAAACATAAGGGTTGTAACTAAAACATTGTAAGGGTTGGGTGTTGTTGTTTTTTTGTTTAAGAGCAACTTTCTAATCTATTTTTAGGCATATATTATGGGAAAAGTTGAGGAAGTCTTCAACTGACAAAAGGATGCTTGTTCTCAAAATAAATCCTTTTTAAGGTCCCAACAGTGTTTTAACCAATTCCTTCTATATGTGGAAAAAGGCAAGTGTGCATCTTGACTTCAACTTCTTCTATTTTTACATAAATTACTTCTGCCTCACTGGAATCTAAAGACTCCTCAGGCCCCTGGACTACTAATACACAGGTGCTTCTTTTAAGATGTTCTGGTGACCACTGTTCCCTCTAAGGTGCGCGGCTGCGCGGCCGCGCAGGTGGCAAGAAAACACCGTGCAGCAGTTTCCAACTGCCACGCAGTGTTTTGTACTGTCACAGGTGCCGGAGGCTGGGGAGGTCCTTTGCAGACGGCTAGAACTGGCCGCCCGCAAAGGACCTCCCCAGACTTGTTTTGGTGAGCGCGGGGCGACTGATGCTAGTTCAGCAAAGCAAGCCCGGGGAGGTCCTTTGTGGGCAGCCAATCCTAGCTGCTTGCGCCCGGCACTGCGGCTAAAATAAACCCTCAAAGCCCCTGCCGCTACCGGAATATCTGCTGCCGCCTCCTCCTCCTCTAACAGCACCACATTTGCTGCCCGATGCTGCGGCAGATTTCCTGACAGTGAGAAGTGAAGCCGCCAAAGCTCCCGCCGGCGCCCCCGCCCATGGCAACGGCGCCTCCCCCTCTGTTCGGAGCACCTGAGCTGAGCCCCACGTTACCCCTGCCCCCTCCTCCTCTGTTGTGCTTTTGAGGAGCCATGAGGCCGCAGGAGCCAGCAGGAAGGCGGCGGGGGGGCAGGAGCAGGGGAAAAAGGCCTCATGGCTTCTCAAAAGCACGGCGGAGGGAGAGGGGGAAGCAGGGGTAACGCGGTGCCCAGCTCAGGTGCTCCGAGTGGAGGGGGACGCGCCGCTGCCGCTGCCACGGGCGGGGGCGCCAGCGGGAGCTTTGGCGGCTTCACTCCAAATGTGGTGGTGCTGTTGGAGGAGGAGGAAGAGGAGGAGGTGGCAGCTGTTATTCTGGTGGCGGCAGGGGCTCGTCGGCATCTTCAGCAGCAGCCCTGCCCCCTGTGAAAAAAACCGAAGATGGAGCAGATCCACGCAGATGACATCGCCGCAACATGACTGGAGGAGGAATTCTGGGAGTTGAAGTCCACAAGTCTTCAAGCTGTCAGGTTTGAAGACCCTGGTTTTTTTTTTCTAAAGGGTTAAGGGTGCAAGGGTCTTGCAACTTGACAGCTTTAAGACTCGCATGCTTCAATGCCAGAGTTCCTGAGCCAACATGACTGGAGGAGGAATTCTGGGAGTTGAAGTCCACAAGTCTTAAAGCTGTCAAGTTTGAAGACCCCTTGGGGGTTTTTTTCCTAAAGGGTTAGGGATGCAAGGATCTTGTAACTTGACAGCTTTAAGACTTGCGTGCTTCAAATGCCAGAGTTTCTGACCCAACATTTTGGTTGCTAAGCAGGAGCGTTGTTAAGTGATACTATATAACACTTTTAATTAAGCGGGTACCTTGAATAAACATAACTTTGAGTTTCAAATAATACTGATTTTGTTGTTGTCTTAGGTGACACCTGTGAAAAAAATTCAGGCGCTGCTCAGGCATAAAAATGTGCCGCTCAAACACTATACTTTTCTGCTCACACTGAAAAAAAATTAGAGGGAACATTGCTGGTGACTCTGTTTTATTATCCCAAATGTGACTAGATTTTCACCAATTGTTGGAAGATCTCAGAAATAATAACTATACGCAGTAAAACTGGAGCTCCATGTGAATACAATGGAAATAATCACTATTTAAATTATATATATATATATATATATATATATATATATATATATATATATATATATATATATACATACATACATACATACATACACACACACACACACACACACACACACACACACACACACACACACACACACATATATATATATATATATATATATATATATATATAATTTGTGTTGTATTTGTGCTGATAAATAAATTTGGGCATACCAGGGGTTGTAACACAAATACATACACAGTTACACACATATATATATATATTGCAAATATTCGAAGATATATTACCATGTTCTGTTCTGTGCTTAAAGATTGTTGTTTCTTTTTTCCTGATTTTTAAATTAAATCATTTTAACTAAATATATAAAACAAAATGAATATCCAAAATTATAACAACAAAAAGAAAAGAGAAAGCTAAAAAAAGAAACAAAACCATATAGGGCATATATTCACAGACATATACACATATATAGCGTTCTACAGTAAATGGAATTACGGCCATCCATAGCTATATTATTTAATTCTGCATATCATTGAATAGTTGAGCCATTTTCCAGTGCTGATCTGTAAGTAAAGTACAAATATCCACCTTTTTTCAGATATCAGCTTCAAAAAATATAAATATCTGAAATGTCAGCATTAAAAGCATGTAATACTAACTACTTACCAAAATGGAGCAGTGGGCTGGTTCCCCTCTCACTGCCCGGGCTGTCAAATCATAAACGTTGGGGACCAATGTACTAGTGGTTGTTTAACCCTCTTCTATTTTTTCTATTAAATTCCTCCTGTATTCTTTCTTAATTTTTAATCCTTCCTTGCTCTATTGACAACAGTTTTTGCAACTATATTTCCCCACATAGCATATTTTGTATGTTATCCTTTTCTCCTTTTTGCAGCAATCAATTTATGTATTTTTTTTCTTCATCCACGGTTTCTTTCACTTGATCATCCCACCAAGCGACTTTATTTATACAATTCTGTACATTTCTATGGCACCATGTAACAATTCTTTCACTCTAACAGTCCCAATCTTTCATCATAACAAACCAATGATGCTTTTAGAGTTATATTAATTTCTTGGTAAGTATATGTAAGAACAGATTTATGCTTAAACCATGTATTCAAAAAAAATCTGTTTAACCAGTCATCGTTCCCATTAGTTCTCAAAATGCCAGAGTCACTTTTTGTGCACCATCTCATCAAGTTTTAGCAATTGCATTTGGGCTTATTAACAGCCCCATGATGTTTTATAGTACTCTCTGGGCAGTTTACAAAAAAAGAATTATTTGCATATTGCCCCCAACAATCTGGGCCCTCATTTTACTGACCTCAGAAGGATGGAAGACTGAGTCAACTTTGAACCCCATCATGATCAAACTCCAGGCTGTGGGCAGAGTTTGTCTGCAATATTGCAGTTTAACCACTGTGCCACCAGTCACTAATAGGTCAATAGATTATAAATAGATCAATAATCAATGATTCATCAATAGACAATACTTTACTCAAAGAACTACCAAGAAAACCATACCTCTACCAACACTGACAGACCAAGCTATCCTACATAAACAGGGAGTAAACCCCACACTCACTAGCACTAATGAGATTACCTGAGATTACCTAGTTGCATAATTAAACAAGCCAGCAAACAACCAAGCTCAGAAAGCACAAGGACTCTATAGTTCAACCCTCAACTTCATGTATTCTCTTCTATTGCCATCTTTGATCCCATCCACTTTCCTAGTACTGAGTCCATGACACATTATGCATTAGGAAATATGGTACTCAGCAGTTTAACCTAAGGCTAGTGGAAAAGTCAAGTCTTTTAAAACACCAATCAATCTTCCAGAGTGTTACTTGGACAGTGAATGAAAGAATAATCATTAATTAAAACTGGCATCATTATGTGCCAATTTAAGTAAGTGGAATGAATTGTAATCAAATATGATTGAAAGATCTTCAAGTAACTAGATTAGAGTTCCCAATTTCAAAATGAACTAAGAATGTTTAATCACAGAGTACATTCACACATTACATTAAAACATAAACTATGATTTACAAAGGACAATATTTTAATGTAAGCCAGAATTAAACAATGGTGATGACTTAATACAGAATATGCAACCTCCAGGCCATATGGGGTCTTGGAGAGCTAAGGACCAAAAATATGCCATTTTTAAAAAGCTCTTGAAATGGGAGGATTGAGGAGCAAAAGTGTTAACCATTTAAAATGTTCTTGCATTAGAAGAGAGAACCTTGAATCTTGGTCTAGCTTTGAATGGAAATCCCCATTCTACCTTCAAAGAACAGAATGGATGATAAGTGATTCATAGCCCATGCTGGTGATAAAGTCAGCAGTCTTTTCACAGAAACATGCTTTCTGGTTTTATTTTGTTCAACACCTGTACCAGCAACTAAGGGTTTGGTTTCATGAGTTTGCTCACAAGCATCCAAAATAAACTTTTTTTCTCAGTTTCATCCACATTCTCCTGTACTTGTCATTTCTGTAAAATGATTTACATTTTAGTACTTTGTTCTGTTCTTGCTTCCATGCAAATATCTAAAAATGTTTTCCCCATCCTTCTCATTTTCAGCTCAGTGCATTTTAATTGGCCTAGTTCAAAGCAGGGATAGAAAAATCTACTTTTTTCACCCCAGAAACCATTCTGCCCATTACATTTTTCATAGCCCCACTTTATAATCATTTCTCTAAAATTGTACTGCTTAACATCAATCACCCTATTTTCCTAGGCTTATATCTTTTTGCTGGACTACCCAAATGTACGGATTTTGCAGTATCAAATGCACATCTCAAAAACCAAGTAAACAGCAAAATCTCTTTAAGGCAAGAAGAAACAGCTTGGCTGTTGACTCTCCTACTCTAGTTTTACTCTTTTAAAAAACCTCATCAAAGAGGCTCTGATCCTGACATTTTCTGAAGAACTCAAATCTTCAGGAGCCTCCAAACTTATCTGAGCTTGTATTGAGCTTATTCCAGAGTTCTTTATTTCTACCACCACCCATTAAAAAAATTATCCTTTCTTTTATTTAGCCTTTTATGAATACAGGAATGATTTGGTTATGGAAAACTTGTTCCTTAAGGCTTGTTATTTTCTTTATTCCATGTACTATTTTGTTTTCCATTTTTTAAATGATTGTGTTATCGTGAAACAAGCTTTAACTTATAAAAAATACGCAGTACTTGTAAAAGTATAAAGTATAAAAATAAAGGTTTAATGAATGATCAAACCTTCTCGGTTCCTCATTATCTTGAAATAACTTTCCCATTTGCCTTTCTTGCACAATAAATTCCTGTTGAACCAGCCAAATCTGGGGATTCCAAAGGGGCCTTTTATGAACTATTTTCAATCTTTATCTTTTTTTGACTCATTTCTCCCTTCCTGTGAAATGGGTTTCTGCTTTGAGGCAGTGAACTGTGAATCCGAGAAGTTTGTTTTACTGTGGGAGTTTGACCTCTCAAAAACATTTTTAACTTTGCAACCATGAGATCTGTTTGCTTCAATTAGCTCTTTCAGTAATGGATCACCCCCAGGATCAGAAAACTTGGACTGATTTACTATTAATGGAAATGTTAGATGGTCCACCCCCTCAAAAACCTGTAAATCACCACCGTAATTAATATCTCCCTATCACTAACTGCCTTATTCCATCTAGCTTTAAGTAGGGATGGGCACTCACCATTTAACTGGATCTATGTCCACATTCTGATGTCTCTGGCTGTGCTGGACTCCAGCTGGATCCTTACCAGTCCAGAGGCACTTGTGCTTATCTCTCCCAGTGGAAAGTTAGGAAGGTACATTTGGCTTTCCACGTGTAGTACACTTTACACTAAGTGTAAGTAAACTTTATAAACTTTATAACGACAATCAAATGGAATGCAAACTATAAAAAATACAAACGACAGTTCCCAAGTTGCAATAAGAAGTTTGGTTTAATCGTGGTTTATTAAATAAGCCACAATTCGGTATTTAAACAAGCCAAATTTTGGGTTGCAAACCATTACATAGCAGTGGTTTATTCGATGAGCTGCTATTCAATATGATACATGAACCCATTAGGCCAGGTTGTTTGCTAAGGTGCATTTGGT
This sequence comes from Natrix helvetica, assembly GCF_964273705.1. Classification (NCBI taxonomy): domain Eukaryota; kingdom Metazoa; phylum Chordata; class Lepidosauria; order Squamata; family Natricidae; genus Natrix; species Natrix helvetica. Next base: position 111,652,675 of record NC_138552.1, on the reverse strand, counting down.
GTGGAACTTGGTGCAGGGAGAAGAAATCCAATGCTGGTGAACAACAATCAGAACAGAACCTTTTAGGCCCTGAAAAAATGAGCTCGTATCTTGGGTCATGAACGGATCCAGTTCTTGCAATATCTCCAGGAAAGAAGACAGTAACGTATTCATTTTTAAACAAGACGGGGCCTACCCGAAAATATTTTCAGTGCGCTCTTGATTCCAACTTCCACGATTTTAGTCATTCCCACTTTGCTAGCTAAACTCTTAGACTGTCGTAGGAGACAAAAGCGCTTTCGCTGCCCCGCCTGAAGGGGCGTTGTCTGTCCGAGGGCGGGGCTTATAAATGAATCCGCGAGGGGGGAAAAAATAATGCTAAGCTGCAAGAAGAGACCGGAACGGCCGAGCTGCCAACGCAAGTGAAGGGTCCAGCGTCGCGGAGGCTCCTGCTCCCTCCCCGCTCACCGACTTAGTTGGAAAACGGAGGTTTGTGTGCAAAATGTTGAGGGTTATTTAGACCTGTCCTGAGCGCCCTGGCCCCTAGTCCCGGGAGCAGAAACACCTTAGAAACCTCTACGCGATATAAAGTCCAGCCAGCAACAGTGGCAGCACGAAAAGCATTTGCTCTCGGAGCGACATTGGGGGGGACCAGACAAAAGGGCTCCTCCTTGGCTGCCCTTCTAGTGAAACACGCGTGGAGACCTGGTTTTGACTCCCTAAAGCCGCTTTAGGCTTCGTCCCCTTTCGGGTTCGACCTCCAGGGCAGCGGGTCGCGTCTTCCCACATCCGCGGCGGGTCTTGGTGCGCCCGGAAGGTAGCGCGCATCTCCCCGACGCGTTTCAGCATGAAATGTGTGGAACTGCGTGGGTTGCGCGGCGTAGTTCGCGTTGAAGCGCAGACGCAGGCTTCGGTGTGATTTGGGGATGTGGATTGAGTTGCGCTGCGTCTTTTACCTGCGTGATTATTATTATTTTTTTTAAAAAATGGCAGCAATTCTTATTAATTGCTAGACTTTTCCAAGGAGAATGGCTTTGAAGGATTTTTCCTTGGCTTCTTAGTAGAAGAGAGAAAGAGAGAGCTGGGTAAAATGACTGTTTACGCCAATTTCCCTGGGGAGAACTGAGGCAGCTGGATGTTTCTGTCAGAAGCCAGTTACTAAGTGGGTGTTAACAGCCACACCTGTTGCTGAAATACCATGGGCTTCAGTGATAAGTTAACTTTTGTTGTTGTTCACTTATTTGGTTGCTTCCTACTCTTCTTGATCCGATGAGTGTTATTTTCTCAGCTTGGTTTATCAGAAACCACTACTTTTTGAGTCCTTTCAAGCTAGTGACAGGAGTCTAGTCACTTACCTTCTCTTGACTGCTTTTTAAATAGCCTTCCATTTTCCAAGCATCAGAGGTTATTCTAGAGAGCTCTTCTGGCCATGTTGTATCCTTCACAAGATTCTGGCCCTGTGAAACAAGAACCTAGAAAACATTATTAAACAGAAGTCTTCTACAGCAGCCTTTTCTAATCTGGGCACGCACTAATATGTGAACTTGGGGTTTTCCAGCCAACGCCAGATGTCTGTAATGAAGGATGGGATGGATTGAGATGGACAGCTCCTAAACTCCTGCAGCTATTGTTCAATTTTATCATGCAACTATTTTATTTTTCCTTTTCTTTCGTATATGTAGTAGCTTAAAAAAATAGGTGGTAGTAGTTACCCTTGCTTGCAGGGCACCTTTAACATTCTGTGAATGAGGCCCGATGACTCCTGCATGAAAAATACCTTGTAATTAGGCTGCTTCAGATGAATGGGTTGGATTCAAATTGAGCATTCTGTAAATAGAAAGCAGAGGCTCTTCTCAAAAATAAAGAATGAGCAGGCCATCTTTATCACATTTTGTTCTGTCTGCATTGCCTTGACATCTCAGCATTTCAGATCAGCTTTCTAGGAAACCTGCAGAGCAAAATGACTCTACTAAACATTAATTTCAACCCAACCATTTTACGGGAAAGCCTGTGCTCTACAAAATAAACACATGGCTTTTATGTGAAGGGCTCCAGTGATCTTTGTAGCTCCAGATTAAAGCAATCTTGTTTAGCAGTTTTGAGAAAAAACTTCAGTGTAAGTCTCTGTGGAAATACTACCACCTAATAATGTAATAGAAGCCTTGATACAGCCTAAAAATAGGTTTGTATGTTGAAGTGATGTCTCGGCATTGTTGCTGAGCATAGAGATTCCTGAAAAATACTTCCTAATATTGATCTATTTTATAGTAATCCTTTGAATTATATTTTATATAATTGATGTGCTTCTTATATAAAGATAAATACCATGAAATAAGAGCTATTAGAATAATATTTCGTATGCAACTTCAAATGATTTAACTCCTTTTCTGTTGCTATTTTCATATTTAGTTTTCTAATGCTGCCTTGAATACATTAAGATGATTTTCCTGTATGATTTTTGAGGGGCAACATGTCTAGGGTTTCAATGGGACCCATTGGAAGTCTGTTACTTGACATTCTCAAGTTATTTGGCCTCCTTAGGCCACACTTAATGGGGAATATAATGGCACTTTCATTTTTAGTCTAAGCAGTTCTGCTAAGGAGGCACTAGATATTTGTTTTTGTCCAGTCTTCTAAATAAGAAAATATCTCAGATAAGATGCTTTGTTCAATGTTTCTTTCCTATACAAATAGCACCTTTCCTGATACATTGCTTTTTTTTTATTAACAAACATATAAAATACACACACACAAAACTTAGACGTACAACACATTTACACAATACAATACAAACAGGAGCTTCCTGTTCTTTCTAATAGCAGTTATCAATTGATAGCGCTCACCTTATATTATTTCCCATTCAATTGTATTTCATTTGAGTTTCACCATTCTTAATTTTCTTATTTTACTCATAACTATTATTTTTGAGTTTTGTTACATTCCTTCATTGATTCTTGTTTCTTTCCTCTATCCACCTATACCATTTGTCCCATATCTGGTAGAATTCTGATTCTTCTTTTCCCTGAATTACTTTAGTTAGTTTGTCCACTTCAGCACAGTCCATAACCTTTCTTATTATTTCATCTTCACTTGGAGTTAGTTTGTTTTTCCATTTCTGGGCAAAAGCAATCCTTGCCGCCGTAATTATATGTAGTATTAAATACCGGATTTCTTTTTTGTATTTCGCAGACATTATTCCTAATTTAAAAATTTCAGGTTTCCATTCTATTTTAACCCCCGCTATTGCCTCCAGCCAATTTTTGATCTTTTTCCAAAAAACTTTAGCCGCCTCACAGGTCCACCATAAAAGATACATTGCTTTTCATTTAGCCAAGTCTTATTCCTGGAATTTGCCCCTCTTGCCACCAGCCAGCTGATGCCCAGCTTGAGAATTGCTGTGACTAGAAAGTAGAAGACAAGAGACACACATAGGCAGCATGACTTCAGTGAATACCATACAGTATGTGCTGCATTCCTTTGCTACTGGTGCTGAAGTAATGCGGCAGAAGAGCAGACATGGGACAAATTTTTCTCGGTCTCAACAGAAAGTGGGTCTTTTGTCTATGCACTTGATTCGTACGGAAATTAGCTGGCATTGCCCTGGGATTTGGAGACCAGCAAGAGTTTCTGATTCTCAATATTCTAACAGTAATAGCAAAAGTATTTCTCCTCCAAGGATAATCTTCTGAAAATGAAGGTGGTGGTAGAGGAGAGAAATACAAACATATTTGGGTGCAGGGGTCATTTCTATTGAAACCAAATTGTCTAATCGTACATTTCAGGTGAGGGAGAAGAGGAAACTTCTTTCTGTCTAGAGCAATCCCGTTTACTTCTTATGATCCCCTTTGTGCAGTAATGTTTTGGTTGAGAGCTTTTCTTGTAAGAACTTTTCTGTGCCATTCTGTAATTCTAAAACAAGGCAACCAGTATATTTCTACCCACCTAAATGCAAATAATTAAACTTAGAGTATGTGGGTCTAAATGGGTAAGTGTGAAGTTGTAATTGTTGTGTCCAGCATTATCTAATGAAACTTGCAATAGACTGACTGAAAATGCTTGTTAACAGTTAGATATTTTTATAATGTGTATTTGTTTATTAATTGTATAGAGAGGACTCTGTTCTACAAGCCAGTCTAAAAATCCTTTAAAAGAAAGGCTAAATGGTTTGGCTCAGATTTAAAGGATGCAACGGGTTTCTTATAAATGGATTTCTCTATTTCACATGAAATCTTTTAAATCCCATTACAATGATTGTACCATGTGAGAGTAAAGTGGTAAGTAGGATAGACTCTGGTTATACAGATAAAGGGAGTGATCAAATTTTAACAGAGGCAACTTGTCATGAACGTAATTCTGTTCATGAAAAGGTCTAATATACCCTTTCCCAGCCATTGCTTGTATCAAGGTAGGACGAGAGGTCCCCAGACTAATTTGTTAGGGGCAAAAAGGCTGTCATGAATAGGGGGAGCTGAAAAAAATAGTTTTTAATATATTTATATAAATTTTGATCTAAGAAATAAGACCAGAAGTATCTCAGGTGCAAAGTTTTATCTTGATGCCTCCCAACAAAAAAAAATGTGTGAGAATTTCAGGCATTCTGAGAAATAGTGAAGTTGCTGGAGAAACTAAGGTGCAAAGAGAACCACCATTGTAATGAATTGAGCGTAAAGAACCAGTGAACCCGTGAGCATAGCAAATATAAAATGCTTGCAATATTTCATTGAGATTCTTATTCCTTTCCATGAAGAGCATTCCCAATCAATTGTAAGATCTCAAATTTGCTTTATTGTACTAAGAGGATGTATCTTATTTGAATATTCTGTTCCTTTCTAGTTCAAACATTAATCTACAATGGCAGACAAGAGACCAAAGGCTGGCTCCACATCTTGCAGTGTACTAAGTTGGGAACAGGTCAGTCGCTTGCATGAGATCCTGTCAGAAGTGGTGCCAATTCATGGACGGGGCAATTTTCCAACTCTGAAGATAACTTTGAAGAAGATCATACAAACTGTTCGGAGCAGGCTGGAAGAAGCAAGCATTCAAGTGCATGACATTCGACTGAATGGTTCTGCAGCTGGTCATGTCTTGGTTAAAGATAATGGACTGGGTTGTAAAGATCTAGATCTTGTTTTTCAGGTGTCCCTCCCAAGTGAGATTGAGTTCCAGTTGGTCAAAGAAGTGGTGCTGCAGTCCCTTTTAAATTTTTTGCCGGAAGGTGTGAACAAACTCAAGATTACTCCCATGACTCTTAAGGAAGTATATATTGAAAAATTGGTGAAGGTATCCACTGAAAATGACCGATGGAGCTTAATATCTCTCTCCAACAGGCACGGCAGAAATGTCGAGCTCAAGTTTGTGGATCGTATACGGCGGCAATTTGAGTTCAGTGTGGATTCTTTTCAAATAATATTAGACTCCCTGCTTTTTTATTACGAGTGCTCAGCAAACCCAATGTCGAAGCACTTCCATCCAACCGTCATTGGGGAAAGTATGTATGGTGATTTTGAGGCAGCCTTTCTTCATCTTAAGAACAGACTGATAACGACCAAGAACCCTGAGGAAATTAGGGGAGGTGGGCTCCTGAAATACAGCAACCTTCTTGTGAGGGATTTCAAGCCCATGGACAAAGGGGAAATCAAAACCTTAGAGCGCTACATGTGCTCTAGGTTCTTCATAGACTTCCCAAGTATTCTGGAACAGCAGCGCAAATTGGAAACCTACCTGCAGAATCACTTTGCGGAAGAGGACAGAAGCAAATACGACTACCTAATGACCTTGCGGAAAGTGGTGAATGAGAGCACCGTATGCCTCATGGGACACGAACGTAGACAGACCCTGAACTTGATTTCCCTTTTGGCTCTCAGAGTTCTTGCGGAGCAAAACATCATCCCTAACGCTAATAACGTCACTTGCTATTACCAGCCAGCACCCTATGTTAGCGATGTAAATTTCAGCAGCTACTATGTTGCAGATATCTACGGCCAGGTGTGTCCCACCTGGCTGCCCTGCAATTGATTTCTTGTCTTCAGCGCCTCTATTCAGCCAGAATGGAGCGTTTCCTGTATTTCTCTTAGCTGCTTAAATAGGACTAATGTTACCAAGCTTTAGTCAGGTCATAAATTAGTACTGCCGTTCATAAAAGAAAATCTCTTTTCTATCTGTCCTAATGTGTGTGCGCAATTTTTAAAGCTGAAGTGTGAAAGATGATGTCCAGCGACACCAGAACAATAATAGATACTTAATTGCTTCCACGCTATCTTATTTTTTTTTGAAGTTTCATTGTCTGCAAGTTCTGTTCCCAATTTAATAGAGGTAATGAGGACTAATCTGGTACTCTTGTGCAGGAAAAATAGCTATATTGCAGCACACAATTAGCTGATCAAAACCCCACTAAAAGGAATGGAATTGAAGCAGTTTAATGTAGGTAGTATGAGAGCCATTTTCCTGAAAGTCTTAATCAGCTTCCTTCTGGCACCAAAACGGTAATAATGAAATTGTCTTTAAAAAGGAAAATCCTTACATTCTATTTGGTGCATTTTAGTTTAAAGAAATTGGATCCTGGCATCTTTGTGCTGGCAGAAATTGCTTCCAAAATACATAGCTTTCGTGATCTCTTCTTCTCACAAGCTTCCTCAGAAATATTTTGAGACCTTCCTTGAAGGAGGAAGGTGACCGCAATGGAGGCAAAGAAAGTCTAAACATTTTTAGGAGGGCAGCCTTGGCAATGGAGAGCTCTTGATTTGTAGCAGTCCCAAAGCAGAAGGCCTGTTCCATGATTCCTTCTAGCCCGTTTGGAAGACTGCCAAACAAAGGAGGAAGCAGGAAAGTACTCTTGCAAGGGTAATATCGGATATTTGCCTTTTCTTAATAATGCAATCCAAAAATTCTGTGGAAAACCTTTTAGGTAGCAAAACAATTACTGGAAAACACAGAGGTTTATGAATCTGTAGTTTGGAATTCTATTTTCCCCTGAAATTGGGCATATACAGAATATGGAGTTAGTATTTTTCTAAAATTATATTGAAACTATAGATTTTTTTAAAAAAAATATTTTCAATCAAGACAATCCCAAGAAATGAATTCAAACCAACAAATATATAAATATATGAAACGAGATTATGAGAGGGTGGTAAGGGTAGGAATTTATGCTATTGATGATGTGAATAGCAATAACTGCAGTAGAAATGATGGTTTCAATAGTTACCTGAGAATAAAATACTTCAGTTAGCACTCAGGTAACACTCCCAAGTTCTTGGAAAAAAATCTTAAAAGTGAGTTCAGTTTAAAACAGTTATAAATCTCGTAACTCTTGCTATTCAGGGTTTATTGGTACTTGTACATTTTTAGGAAGCCTGTTAAAGTTCAAAGGTATAGAAAGAAGGGCTCTCAGTCACAGCTGGTGAATAAATGAAGGCTTTGTGAGAAGGAAATCTGTCAAGCATGCTTTGATAGCTCCACTGTCTTTTTTATAAAGACGAGGGCTCAAGACACTTGTGCAGGATTCTTTCCCAATTGCACTTTCTTGGCAGCAAAGCTAATAGCCTTAAGGAACACTTGCTACATTATTGAAGAAATTCATGGTTGATTAGCATAGATTTACCAAATTCAGATCTCAGCAGAACACCTAAAATTCCTAAATCATCTATTAAATACAGAAAGAAGATAGTTTTCAACCTATAGAGTTTTTTACAGGTTTTCTATTCCAAAAGGCTATTTATTAAATTGGTATATTTGTATTATAGCATAAGCATAACATTTCCAGAAAAGGGAACAAGGGTAAGTATAGGGCAGGGTAATGACAAAGAAAAACATGTTTGGAAATGTTCATTACTGACTAGTAGAAATCCTTAAGTTTCTCTCAATAAAAGTTTGAAATAGGATAGCTTTTTTAAAAAGCAGTATTTCTTCTGTAACTTAGAGATAAATTCTTATCTGTGGAAAGGTGGATGACATTGGCAGTGCTAAAGTGGCACCACCTTGTTGAATTCCTTCTTGAATCAAACTGATAAGCAGAAAAACGTTGAGTCCTATTTCATTTGCGATAGTTAAGCTACATGTTTTGCTTGACCATATCAAATTGCTGAAATTAATTGCACTGGATTATTCAAAAACAGAAACAAAATAAAAAAGTTAAAAAAAATGATGTGTTGCTCATGAAAAGATTTATTCTGCTTCCTGTTGTAGAATTGCACCTTATGATGAGAGGGGAATGTAAAATAGAATTGTATCACAAAAGGGCGCAATAAGCTGAAGTTTAGACCTTTGTTTAATATTTAATTCAAAGCTGAAATGCATAGATGATGTCTAATGATTTTTTACACTGGTAGAAACTTATTTTGTATGCATTTCTGGCAAGTACGTGTTTCTTTAAATTTCAAAATTATTGTTAGTTGCTAGATAAGTATGATAGCTTTGGAGAGGGCTGTTGACATGCCCCTGATTTTGGTTTTCTTAAACTTGAAAGCTTAAAGTAAAATATTTTGGTCAATTGAATGGTGTATGTCCTTTTTTTATTTCCTCTGCACCTCCATAAAATAAGGAGACTTTCAAAGAACTTCCCAGTTTGTTCCCAATTTCCCAACTATCCATTGTAATTCTGTATTCTCTCCCGTGCTTGGGATCCAATCAGAGAACATACCTATTGGAGGATGCATTTGAGGAATATCACTTGGAAGACCCAGGTTCAAACGCACTTTCAGTTGTAAAGATTCACAGGGACTGTACAATAGTAGAGTTGGAAGGGACCTTGCAGGTCTTCTAGTCCAACCCCCTGCCTAGGCAGGGAACCCTATACCGTTTCAGACAGATGGCTATCCAACATCTTCTTAAAGACTTCCAGTGTTGGGGCATTCACAACTTCTGGAGGCAAGCTGTTCCACTGATTAATTGTTCTAACTGTCAGGAAATTTCTCCTCAGTTCTAAGTTGCTTCTCTCCTTGATTAGTTTCCACCCATTGCTTCTTGTTCTACCCTCAGGTGCCTTGGAGAATAGTTTGACTCCCTCTTCTTTGTGGCACCCCTGAGATATTGGAACAATGCTATCATGTCTCCCCTAGTCCTTCTTTCCTTTAAGCTAAACATACCCAGTTCATCTGTTCAACCTTCTGTAGCTTTGCAATAATCTTATGGGGGACAGCAATAAGAAGAGAATGCTATGGACATCTCTTGGGGGTAATCTGAATAAATGAGATTGTTTCTTGGTCCGCGTTTTCTACCATACGTTGAAGAGACAGTTGGCTTCAGGTGAAACCTATGTTATGACTTAGGTCTGCCTTAAGACTTTAGACAAAACTTGCCAATTCTCCTTCAGAATACCCAAGCATCATTTATTTGTTTTCCTTTTATACTCTTATGAATAGTCTATAATGATATGTTTGAAATTCGGCATTTCTTGATATTGTTTGAGAGTGGGTTGAAGACATTATTTGAACCCTTAAGTGCCCTAGATTTGAATTTCTAACTCACTGAGAACTAAACACTCTTAAAACCATGTTTTTGTCTTTTTAAAGCACTGCCCATATTTCAGGTTGTTTTCTATTTTGACTAGATAGATGCTAGAAGATTATATTGGGATTTTTCAGAATAACTTGTTCTCAAGGCTTCAAAGTAAACAACCTTTTGGTTTCTGACAGCTGTTAGTTTCAGTCTGTAAATTCCACAAAATTGCTTTGAAAACCTTAAGAGAAATGTAGATTTCATTTCAAATCAGAATGGTAATGATTTTAAATGTCACTTCCCAGGGACTCCTTAAAAATCATGTAGCATAACCTACTTATGCAGAAAATGTGTTCTGAAAAAGTAGATAGTACTGTTTTGCAGTTCTGAAAAGAAAAGCTATAAAAATATATAAGTACTAGTGCTAGTGTAAGTTAATTTAATCATAGAATTGGAAAGACAATTTAAACAGTTGAACTCAACCCCATACTCTGTGAAAAAAATCCTAGTTAAAGATAAATGGCTGTTTAATTTTTGTTTCAACATACCTAATGAAATGGAATCTACAGTTGCTCTGGATAATAGATTCTAGTAACACAACCCCTTACTAAGAGGAATTTGAAAAAGTTAATTGGAAACTGTCTTTCTCTAGTTTAAATCTATTTTTCTATGCCTTGCACTCTAAAACGCTAGAGAATAATTACTGATCTGTTTCAATGTGACATCATTTCAGGTATTTGAAGAGTACTATCATATTCCCATTTCTTTCAAAGCCAAACCTGCCCAGTTCCTTCAATCTGTACACATACTTTTCTGTAATTGTTATGATCTACTCTGATTATGTGATTCAGTTAATCAGCATAAGCAGGTGAAAGTAGACTTGGATGATGATGATGCCCAGAACCTGGTTGGGTTTTTATCCCTATGATGCATTGGTAGCAGGACAGAGGTGATACTCTTCAAGAAACAAGGATGCCAACATCCCTAACTGAACCACATCTGCAGCTAGGTATACTTCAGAACAGCCATCAGCCTGGAAATAACCCACTATTGTCAGACCTGTGCTCCTGATCCTTGACTCTTAGCTTTTATGAGCCAGACCAGCTCGTAGGAGTATTTGGTGATTGACCCCTGGACTGTTCATATTTTGAGGGGATTGCCTACAAAATGTGAATTTTGTAAAAAGTTGCTATTTCTATATTGATGGATATATGTTTCCTAGAAATGTTATACTAGTGTTTTCTCATTAAGGATTAGTTGGTTTCATTTTTCCTCTGGACTTTTTCCTTAGGTCCCTTTTGTAGAAAAGCATTTCAATTTTGGAACAGGATGAAGGAAGGATAAATTAGGTTTCCTTGAGGTCTCTGGTTAAATGTTATTGTATGGCATGAAGGGAAAGTCTCAATTGGGGTGAGTTTTTACACTTCATGTTATAGTAGAATTGCCATTCGGCAAACATTTAGGTTAAAAAGGGTTGGTTAGCTATGTAATTAAGTTAGGGTCTAGATTGTGATTCCTGGGTGTTTATTGTTCAGTTTGGATTCAGGATTAGTTTTAGAGATTAGTATTAATTGTATGTAGGAATTTCTGTCACTAAATGTGATAAACAGCTTCTCTTGCTGCAAGGGTTACTGTTAGGCTGTAGAAGTAGGCTTTCTAAGTCAATGGTAGAATCTAATTCTAAGATTAGTTTTGAGATGTTTTTATTATTTGAGCTACATTCACAATGCAATAGGATTACCCTCTAGGAAAACATTTAGGTTAAACAATTTTGGTTTCACCATGGATGAAAATTAGAGTAAGAGGGCATAAAACTAAGTTAAATAAGTTTCCAGTAGTTGAGTTTCTTATATGGATGATATTTAGAATGAGTTTCAATGAGTTGTGGTTTCTGGTTTTGTATCTTCTTGTGGAAATTGTTTTTTAGAACAATTTTGGTGATAACAATTCTTTATGGGCAGGAATAAGGTTAAGTTTAGACTACCTTGAGAACAGTAATGACATTTAATTATTATTAGCTCTGGAGTTCTGGTGTGATTTTTATGCAGTGGTACACTTGTGATATGGGAAAAATTATCTCTAGGCAAACTCTTAGATTAAAAACTATCGATATACTATAGCATAAAGTTGGAATTAGGTTTCTTCAAGATCTGTGGTTCAATTTGCTGTGAAAATTAACTTCAAGGTAAATTTGTATTAATTGTTGCCTTAGATTTGTTTTACAGTTAGGATTATTTCTTACAGCACTTTTTAGGGTACAGAATTTCCAAGAAAAACCAAGGCAGAGTTAAAATTAGGGGTGATATTTTTATGGTGAAATTTATGGTGAAATTTAAATTCAGGCAATGTATTTGGGGAGGGGAAATGTTTTTGGTTGGCAAATATTCTTACATTGCTGCAACAAGAGATATTTCCTACCAGGCAAACATTTAGCTTGAAAATTTCTTTGGGGTTTATTATATCATTATTGGGTATCTTACTTTTATGTTATGGTAGGGGATAAATCTTTGTGCATGAAAACGTGCTGTAGATAAATTGAGATTAGAATGAAATTTACACTTCTTTGAAGGGTTGTTCAATTGGATTATGAGGACCAGCATTTAGTCAAAATTTTCCATTTAATTACTTAATCTTCAGTTTTTTAAATGAAATGTTGGGGAGTTCTGCAGTTTTTTGTGCAGACATAGACTTCTGGAAAGGAAATACATACACAGTGTTAGTTTGAAAAAAAGACAGGAGAAGTAAACAAACACTGCTCTCTACAGAGAACTCCTATCATTATTAGCTATACCCTGACCTAATTATCAGGAACCAATAGCTATAGGAACAGGCAGCCTGTTGTGCTTTGATGGTAGACAGAACATCAGGTTGGTAGACAGAACATCAGGTTGTTTAAGGATGGAAGTGGCATTGAGACTGCAGCAGTAGAATGCAGGTAAGATGACACATAATCAGCATAATTAAAACAAACTCATTAAAATACAGTTAAACAGTTACAAATATTATAGTAGAATATTACTCTATACAGGGGAGAATGCACTATAAATTTACACTCTGTGCAACCGTTTAACTGGCTCCACATTACCATGAGGCCGCTAGGCTTGATGGCAGAACCAAGTTTTAAAGGCCTTCTGGAAGACCACTAGGGTGGGATGGATCCAATTTCATCCAGGGGGAGGAGGATGTTGTAGAGGGTGGGTGCCATGGGAGAAAAGGCTTTCTTGGGTGCCACCAAACAAAGTTCCTTGCCCAAGGGCAGCTGCAATATGGCTCTCCTGCTAGGCCTGATGGGATGGATAGATGTAACTGAGGTGACCTGTCTCTATGCCATGTGGAGCTTTAAAGCTCATAACCAGCACTTTGAATTGCATCCAGAAGCAAATTGGCAACCAGTGCAGCTCACAAAGTCAAGATGCGTCATGCAGTTCTTGAAGAACACATAACTACATTTTGCACAAGCTGAAGCTTCTGGATATTCTTCAAGGGCAGCCTCCTGTAAAGCGCATTGCAGTAATCCATTCAACAAATGATCAGGACTTGAGTGACTGATTGTACAGCCTCTGGGTCCAGGAATGGGCGCAACTGGCTCACAACATAAAGTTTTGGCCCTTCTAACCAAAACTACCACCTGCTTCTTAGGTAGGAGCCATAAATCCAGAAGGAACCTCAGATGGTGCACCAAGTCTGTATGGAGCAGTTTACCCCATCCAGCATCAAAGATGATAAATTTTCAGATCCTTTAGGCTCCCAACCCCAAAGCTACTCACTCTTGTCAAGGTTAAAACAAGGCCTGTTGTTTCCATACAAAGTCGTACAGCAGGACTGTCAAACTGGTGGCCCATTGGCCGGATGCGGCATGTGCAGGCCATGCCCACCCCAGCTCCATGAATGGGGAAAATGTTATGAAACGTCACATGACAGCAACATGACAGCAACACGGGTTTGACACCTTAGTGTCCTAGCACTAAGCAAGGATATTTACAGCATTGCTTAGTATTCCATAGGTGGGGATGTCCAGATATGTATCATCAGTATACTGATAATATAGATGATGATGGATGATGCCACCCAGAAGCTTCAACTTAAGAAAGCTTGGATCACCCTAAACAGGGCCAACGATTCAGTGGACAATATAAGGGTGCTCAGTGAAGTGCGTTCCTCGTTGACTTCCAGTAGCATTCTAGACATCTCTTGACCCATCAGTTCTTCCATAAACCATGAAAAGTGGAGGGTTCCACAGGAGAGAGAGGTTAGGTAGGTAAGTAGGTAGGTAGGTAGGTATTATGCATTTTTAAATAAGTTCCACATATCTTCCAATCTTTTTCCTATTGGATTCTCCTAACATGGAGAATCTACTTTGACAGCATTCGATTTTAGTTCCCCTTAAAATCAAGAACTTCAACATCACATTATTCCTTCTCTCAATGTTCCTGCTACATCCTTTTAATTAAATCTTCCCTGTTGTTTTCTATTAAGTCATGGATAATTGAGCTATCCTCCATTCTCTGAAGCAGAAAATTGTCAGCAACACAAATTCAACATTTCCTGGAAGGGCCATGCTGGGCAGAATGTCTCTCTTAACCAATGTTGAGATAATTAAAAGTCCTCATACTATTGCGCAATGCCACTTAGAAAGATCTTCCGTTTGTTTTTGGGAAGCCTGATCCAAATTGGGGGATAGTGCATAAAGGATCATCTAATGGGCCTCCTGTTCTAGGCACAGGCACAATTGGCACACCAGTTGGATGTGAGAGAAGACTTTCTTAGTCATAGAGCAACAGGCTCCTGTGCAAGAACAGTGAGTCCATTGTCCCTTGTCATTTTACAAGTTCCAAGCTGACTAAAGATGAGATACATATTTAGTCCTCTCCTGTCCTGTTCTTAAATCAAAGAGTCTCAAAGAGGTTTTCATTGTTCAGTCGCTAAGTCATGTTCAACTCTTTGCAACGCCCATGGATCATAGCACGGCCACCACCACCACCACCTGTTCTTCACCATCTCCCGGAGTTTGCCAAAATTCATGTTCATTGCATCGATGACACTATCTAACCATCTCATCCTCTGCTATCCCCTTCTCCTTTTGCCTTCAATCTTTCCCAATATCAGAGTCTTTTCCAATAAATCCTCTCTTCTCATTAGGTGGCCAAAGTATTTCAGCTTCAGCTTCAGTATCTGTCCTTTCAAAGCACAATCAGGTTTGTTTTCCTTTAGGATTGACTGATTTGATCCCATTGCAGTCCAGGGGACTCTCAAGAGTTTTTCCCAACACTGCAATTCCAAACCATCAATTCCTCGGTGCTCAGCCTTCCTTATGATCCCACATACATCCCTGCGGCCAATTCGCTCACACAGGGAGGGACTTCTCCTGGTGCCGTCCACTAGGCAATGCCAACAGGCGACACCAAGGAGTAGGGCCTTCTCTGTGATGGGCCCAACCCTCTGGAATGACCTCCTCCCCGACATTAGAACCACTACTGACCTCCGCTCCTTCCGGCAAAAATTGAAGACCCACCTGTTCCGATTAGCAGGCCTGGCATAATTACAACTGTCCCTCCTGGCAAATGTATTATCAACTGGTTATTTTAGGGGTTTTTTAATTTATTGTGTCTATTTTAGGGGTTTAAAAACTTATATTTATATAGCCTTGTACAGTTCTTTTAATTGCATTTTAACCTCCTCCATGCCAACTGTACATATTTAACTTTTTTATTGTATTTTGTTATATTCTGTATGGACTGTACACCGCCCCGAGTCCCTTTTGGGAGAGGGGGCGGTCTAGAAGCATCAAATATAAATAAATAAATAAATAAATAAATAATCTCATGGTCATATGTTACTATTGAGAAAACCATAGCTTTGACTATATTTTCTTGGCAAGTTTGACATTTCCCAAGGGGACTATTCTCGAACTATATGTGTTATAGTTTGTTCTGGAACACCATAATCGCCTTGCAGGCTCTCGACTACTCTCCACTTAAAGGAACTCAACAGAATTGAACATTGGGCCCTATCTAACAAAAAGAAATCCAATAGTGATAAAAATAAAATGTTATCCGTAGGCAAGAAAAACCAAATGTACAGATATAGAATAGTGTTGGAAGAAATGTCCATCTGGGTTCAGTTCCAAGTGGGAAGAAAGACACTGGAAACATGGAGTCTGCTTGGAAAGCTGGTATAATGGTGGATAGGACCAACTGGTTTGAGTTCCTGGGCAAAAAAAGAGCACATGGGTATGAGAGAGAGATTTATACTTTCTCTTGGGCCCCACCTTGGGCTTCCTGTTCCTGTGTAAGGACTGTATTCTGATTGGTTGTCAGACTCCCAGCTTGGTTGAATCTTGTTGAGTGATGTAATCTCCCCAGGTGCCAGGTGGTGAGTTCTGTTGCTAGATGGGTGGAGGGCTAATCCTGTCAGGTCCTGAGGGTCATGTTTTTTGTGTTGTAGTTAAAATGGCCCACCCTTTGTCTTGTAGATAGGTTAGTACCAAAATATCTGCTGGGGTGGGGGCAGGGAGCTGAGGCTCTGAGTTTAGAAACATGTTTCTTCTTTAGGGAAAATATAATATTCTACCTTTTAATATTTCCTAGGATATTTCATTTTCCTAGGAGAGGGGTGGGTGCTAACTTCCTACACTAGCAATAGCAATAGCGCTTAGACTGGCGTATAAGACACACTTCCCCTCCTCTCCAAAAGTGGTCTGTGAGTCTTATACAGCGAATATTGTCAAAGCCCCGGCTACCTGCTGGTTAATCCTTATTGTCCCAAATGCTTTCCTGAAGAGCCATGGCATCCAAGCTCTTTGGAAGACCAATCCAGGTATGTCTGTGTGTCCTTACAAATATCTGTTAGAAAGCTCCTTTAATCTTTTCTTAGGATCACTCTCCCTCCCTCCAACTTCTGGAATGACCTTATTGTTATGAAAAAATATTACCTGTCTACTTTCTGTACTCTTTGCATAATGATTATATATATGCTTCTCTAAAATCATACCCTTCTGCCTTTTTTTCTAAAGTAACAAGATAGAAAAGATGGTAAACATTATTCAAAAGGGATTGTTCTTGGTCCTTTCCATTTGTACTTTTTTAGTTCCATAATATTTGTCGACACTGGTGACTGGAACAATATTTCTAATGTTACTTAATAGGCTCGTAAGATATTATTGCAATATTGGTGGTGTTATTTTTGATTATTCTCAATCTGGAGTTGTCTTCTTTTCATCTATTGCTCAATGAATGAGTTGTTTACAGGATAATATCAAGGAGACCAACATTCCTTCCTTGGACAGCCAATGCTTGGTACTACTCCATCTGCATTCTCCTAATCATCTACTGTACATTCTATAAGGAACCTATTTACCAAAGGTTCAGAAGGCAGGACAAGAAGCAATGGATGGAAACTAACTAAGGAGAGAAGCAACCTAGAACTAAGGATAAATTTTCTGACAGTGAGAACAATTAACCAGTGGAACAGCTTGCCTTCAGAAGTTGTGAATGCCTCAACACTGGAGGCTTCCCAAAGGAACCATTTGTCTGAAATGATAGGGTTTCCTGCTTGAACACGGGGTTGGACTAGAAGACCTCCAAGGTCCCTTCCAACTCTATGTTCTATGCACATAAATTTGAGATTTATTTCTTTTCAAACGCATCATTTTATAGTTCTTGTAAATGCCAATCTAATGCTCAATTCCCTCTATCTTAGAAAGATTATTTTGCACATTTTCACTGTCTCTTTTTATTTTAATCACTTTCTTGGAGCAGTAAGCCCAATCCTATTTTTCAGAGTGAAATGTGAACCAATGCTTTCCATTACATAATAAAAAAAATAGCCTTTGCTAGGAGCAAGGTGAGGTAGATTTGCAAAAGAATCCTTGTAGATACCTGGAGCACTAATACCAGTCCAATCCTGAAAAACCCTGAAACAACCAATTGACCTGAGATGTAACTCCACCACTCAGCAAGGCAGCACCGCAAGCTACCTGGCCTATGTCAGCAGGTTAATTGTACATTAAAGGAGCCAATGCTTGAATGGCAGTGCTAGAAGCCGTATGTGTTGACAGCAGACAAGATGTCAACAGTCAAGTTACTGGATAAAAAGAGCCCAAGATACAATTTTCCTCTCTCCTCGTTTATTTGTACTCTGCCTTTGCTTGGAGGGGAAATGAGAATGACATTATACAAAAATGAACAGAGATCAGCCCAGGAGCATTCATTCTGATACAGCACGCTCCGGGGATCTTCATTTCCAGCATTGAAGTAAGATTTATAGTCCAATTTGGTCATTGGTTAGACATGGAATGGGAGAGGGCATCATTTCGTCCTTATGTCTCTAGGGCTGCACAGTGACTTGAACTTGCCCAGTACAGCTGAGTGAGAGCAATAAAAAAGCCATTCAGCTAATTGCCTGGATGTCACAAAACCTGCTCCTGCTTTTTTAAACTTGATTTGCTGTGTCTACTGATGTTCATCCTAGCAGATGCATACTTTAATCTCATTAGCTGTAACCAGGGCAGTTGTGAGTTATGAACTATTTATCCTTTGCAGGAAAGCTAGCCCGTGTGCGCTATAGAAGAGTCCCTGTAAAGACAGCAGAATATAAATGCAATTCCGAGAGGCCACCCCAAACTGGTATCTTTTCTTAGATTTGTCTGAAGATGGATTTTGGAAGTAAGGTTTAATAGTCGCCAGACTTCTTATTCTTGCAAAACCGCTCTGTCTCAGAAACTGAATAAGTGATTTTGCATCCCTTTGTAAAAAGCAAAATTCAAAAGCAGGTTGCAAAGGTCTTCTTTCCTGGAAAGGGTATCCAGAAACAGATTCAGGGACACTGATTGTAGTAAATGCATGTATTTTAGGTAAGGCTTACATGTGGTTGATATACTAGATCAAAGGATCAATTCTGTCACATAGGAATGCTTTCTGAACTATAATCAGTGATGATTCGTGGTTGCTGTACCTTTTTGCAAGTAAGTAAATTGTCCCCTTGAATATCTGAGTTTATTTTTCTGCACTGCAAACTTTTATTTTATGAAATAATTCTAAGACTCAAAGGCGAGAGAAATTTCATCAGTTTTTCTTTCTGATAGTAGAATTGTTTTCATCAATAGAACGTGAGTTCTAGATTAGGTGGGTGATCGGGAGTAGGAGATATGATTAAATGGATGGAAGAGAAATCTGGAATGACTGGAATATAGCAAATAAAAAATGCATTTTTTTTTCAAAAGGAACAGAAGAGATAGGATATGTTAAGGTTCCTACCCAGAAAGCCAAAGTAATAAATTTGGCAGTGCTGTAGACTCGAGAGTAACTGGGTTGAAGTAAGCAATGGTACAAGCAGAAACAATATTGCTGTTGGTGTCTACTATCACCTTTCCATCCAAGGAGAAGATGTGAATCATGCAAATTACACTCTTTCAAGGAGGCATGAAGTCAGTTGATGAGAAACCTAATTAACCGGACATCAGTTGAGAGATAAACTCTGCCAAGCGTACTTCTTCCAGCAAATTCCTGACTTGTCTTGCTGACAGCTTTATCCTTCACAGGGTGAGAAAAGGCACAAGAAGTCCTCAACTTGAGTCTAATCAATAGGGAAGGCTTAGCTGAGGATATGGAAAGAGGAGGGACAATACAATACTGGAGCTGATTTTAAGGAGATCAAAATGGAGTGTAAACAAACCTGTATCTTGGATTTCCAAAAGTGGATTTAGAACAATGGTATGTAAGATTCCATGGGCGGAAGAAGCTAATGGAAAAAGGACCTTAAGAAGGTTGGGAGTTTCCAAAGAAAAAGTATTGTAAACAAATAAGAAGGAAAAAAATTGGAGACAGCAAATATGTGACTACATAAAGATCTTAGTGAAAATCTGAAAATTTCAGCAGAGAAGGGCATACAGTATATATGAAATGTAAAGAGGATCAGGTCCAGGGGTGAGTTCCTGCCAGTTCTAACCTCTTCTATAGAAGAGATTCTACAAATCTACAGTGCCGTTTAAAACCGGTTCCAGCTCCCTCCCACCGCCTGTCCGCACATCATCAAGATGAAAAGCGAGAGGAGGAATTCTGGGAGTTGAAGTCCACAAGTCTTAAAGCTGTTAAGTTTGAACACCCCTGGGTTTTTTTTTCTAAAGGGTTAGTGGTGCAAAGGTCTTGTAACGTGACAGCTTTAAGACTGCATGCTTCAAATGCCAGAGTTTCTGAGCCAACATTTTGGTTGCTAAGCAAGAGCGTTGTTAAGTGAGTTTCACAACATTTTACAAGTTGGCCACGCCCATCTAGTCACATGGCTGGCAAGCCACTCCCACCCGGTCACATTGTCAGCAAGCCACTCCCACCCAGTCACATGGCTGGCAAGCCACTCCCACAAAGCAGGCCACACCTACAGAAGAGGTTCTAAACATTTTTGAAATCCACCATTGATCAGGTCACAAAGGATAGTTCAGAGTCTGGTAATCCTGAACAGGTATCAAGAAATCAAAAGCTCAGGATAAGTTAGAGAAACATGAAAAAACAAACAAAGAAGCTGTTTTTGCATATGCGCAAAATAAAAGAATCTATATACAGCCTGCTTCATCCATCTTTGCATTCCTGGATCTCTCAGCAGCTTTTGACACCATCAGCTGTAGAAGAGGTCTCCAAACATAACAATTTTAAGACTTGTGGACTTCAACTCCCAGAATTTCCCAACTAGCATGGCTGGCTGGGGAATTCTGGGAGTTGAAGTCCACAAGTCTTAAATTTGCCAGGTTTGGTGACCTCTGAACTGCAGTATGCTTCAGTGATGGCTCCTTGGGTTGGGGATTGAGGGAACTGTTTTACAGCAGTTTTCTTCTTTTCTTTGGAGCCAGTTTCAGTCAGGATAAGGTAGAGAGAGATCTTCTCCTAGCCCCTTCTTTGTGGGGTGCCACAGGTGCTATTCTCCCCTTCTTTTCCCCCTTTAGAGGAAACCCCTAGGAGAGGTCACCCACCCATTTGGGATTTGGTATCATAGTATACTGATGACACCCAATTATATCTTTTCACTCCAGGCCAGCCAAGTGAGCCTGTTGCAGTTCTGTCTCGGTGCCTCTAGGTGTGCGGGTTTGAATGGGGAGGAACTGCACAGCTTTAGCTAAAGTTTCAGTTGCACCCTTTTCTGGATGGGGGAGAGGGGACTTCAGATAGGCACTCATGCTCTGGTCACCCCACAGCTGGAGTACTATAACACTGTACGTGGAACTGCCCTTGTAGAATCACCTGGATGCTTCACCTAGTCCGGAAAGCAGCGGTGTTTGTGTGGCAATGGGAATGCCTCAGTATGATGACTCTTGCTTTGTGGGCTGCATTGGTTAAGAGTTTGCTTCCAAATCAGAATCAGGGCTGGAAGGGACCTTGGAGGTGTTGTAGTCAACTATCTGCCCAGGGCAGAAGTACTTATTCCATCTGGGACAAATGGTTGTCCAAGCCATGGTCCCACCAGTACACCTAAATCCCTTTCACAGGTATTACTGTTGATCCAGGTACTGCCTATTTTGAACCTGTGCATTTGGTTTTTCCTGGCTAATAAGTGTACTTACTTTTCTCAGTACTCAACTGCATCTTATTGGATAGGGCCCAGGGCTGAAGTCTAGTTAAAATCCTTCTGAATGTTGAGTCTATCTTCCAAAGTGTTAGCATTCCCCCAACCCCCACTTCCTGGCTTGGTGACATCTTCCAATTTGATGAGCTCCCCTTTCTATCCCTTTATCTAGGTCATTTAGGAAGATGTTGAAGAGCACTGGGCCCAAGGAAAAAAAAACCTTTAGGTACTCCACTGCATGTTTCCTTCCACAAAAATGCAGTTCTCTTGAGGAGCACACACACAGTACAGTTGGTAAGCCAACTGCAAATTCATCTGGTGGTGGTTCTATCCCACATTGTTCTATTCCTAGAAATAGGTTGTGTTCTATCAAATGCCTTACTGAAGACTAAGTGGAGTATGTCCACAGCATTTCCCTGATCCACTAATTTAGTCACTTTATCAAAGAAGGCAAGGTTTATTTGACATGACCTGCAGCAGCACCTGTTCTCTAGCTTTTCTCCAGAGATTTTAACAACCTCCAATGTACTTGCATTTTGAAGGGCTCTGAAAACTTGGCGATTCACTTTGATTTTTGGCAAGTGTTGTTCAAGCCTGCTTTTCTTCTTTTTTCTTTATTCCCATCTGAGTTTTGTTATTTATGCCCCCTTTGTTCCTTTTTGCTTTGTGTGGTTTTCTTGTTTCAAATGTTTTTAACAATTTGTAAACTGCCCTGAATCACTGGAACCCAGGCAGCATATGCATTTAACCAATTGCTACTTTACTGTAATTATTAATAATGGGACCAAATGCAAACAGTAACTAAAAAGGCAAAGCCACTCAATCCTATTTCGGTTCAATCTTCACCAGCAAAATAACACGGGACACACTTGGAAATTGAGGAACAGGATGAAAGGCAAGATTAAAGTTTAAGATTGATAGAATCAGTCAGGGAATATCTAATGGAATGAGTTAAAGTCTTTAGGATCAGATGAAACGCATACCCGGAGGTCGGTTAAGAGTTTGACAGGGAGCCCATTACCCAGAGAAGTGGTTCCACTTCATTGACTAGGTTTAATCAGAACTTGGCCCACCATTTGTCTAGAATGCTGTAAGCTGTGTTCCTGAACTGAGCAGACTCAAAATCAGTTGCTTAAATGGACCTCTTCAACTCTGATTTAGGTTCTGACTTATGCTTTTCTTCAATATGCAGGATATACCTTTTTTCTTGCCTTTCCCTGTTTATTGGGTCCTTGCTAGCAACTTTTGTGGCCTTCTTCTCCCCCCCCCCCCCAGCAAATTGGATAGTATACTTGGAAACAATTCACAATTATTTTATATGGGAAAATTCAGTAAGTAGATCAGAGAAGGAAGAATAAAGAGCGAGTGTGCAGGTGATTTGCAGGATAGGTTTAGTAGAAACATTCTAAATCGGAAGATTTAGAAGCATTGTGGGAAGTAGGAGGTAACCAGAAAACAAAACAAAAAACCTAAGAATTTACATGTGGTGTTTTAAAGAAGTGCACTATGGTTTTTTGCCTTCTTAGTGAAGAGGTAAACCACAGCTCAGTGGCAGAGCATATATTCAGCATGCAGAAAAGTCATGAGAATTTTCAAGTCTAGCATCTCTAGTGAAAGGGTTTTGAGTGGTAGGGCTGGTAAAAGAATTAGAGAGATAACCAGTTCTCTTTGGAGTTGCATCTGGATTTTGAGAAAATGACAAGGTTATCAGATCAGAAAGCCTCCACCATGGACACAGTGCCCATTCACAAGATGTTGCTGTTGCCATAATGTTAGTTTTGATTAATCACTAAGTGATTACACAATTGGCAGAAGTTATGAGTGGTAATATTATGTGACTACTTTCCCAAGGTAACACACAAATCAATTATTTTTATTTCAAGGTTACTTTCCAAAGGTAACACACAAATCAATTATTTTTATTTCAAGGTTATTTCCCCCCCATTCATGACACATCTAGGTGTCCTAGTGAACAACCACTTAAGCATGAGCCAGCAGTGTGCTGCAGCTACCAAAAATTGTCAATGGATTCTAGGCTGCATCAAGATCATGAGAAACGATAGTATCGCTCTGTACTATGCTAGTGAGGCCACACTTGGAATACTGTATTCAATTCTGGTTAAAAAAAAAAGTGCTGAGACCCTAGAAAGAGTGCAAAGAAAAAAAAGATAAAAGGTCTGGAGGCTAAAACAGATGGATGGTTGCAGGAATTGGGTAGGCCTAACCTAATAAAGAGAATTTGGGGTGACATGATAGGTGCCTTCCAGTACACGAGGGGCTGCCACAGTGAGGCAGGGTGGCTGAGGGCAGAATAAGAAGCAAAGGGTGGAAGAAGCTACTTTTTTAGTAAATAGTCATAGAAACATAGGGATGGAAGGGACCTCGGGTCTTCTAGCCCAAATCTCTGCCCAGGGCAGGAGATCTTATTCCATAACACACAAATGGTCATCCAATCTTCTTGAAAGCCTCCAGCAATGGTGTACCCACAACTGAAAAGCAAGCTGTTCTGTTAGTTTGTTGTTCTCGTCAGGAAGCTTCTCCTCAGTTCCAGATGGGATCAGTCTCAGAGTAGCTTCTAGCCCAAAGAGGACGCTTGAACTGCCCAAGATTTGCTTTGGATTAGGTCTTTTAAATTTCGCAGAAGCAAATTGATGAATCTCAAGATTTAACAACCTAGTAGTAAAACTTGTGGCAAGGCCTGCTGGAAGCTTGAGCTTATCCAGAAAACGTGAAACCCATGTCACAGAAGGCAAACTAAGTCATGAGGAGAGAAGTATGATCTGAACTAGGGAAATCTCCCATGTCCATATCCTCACAGCATATATATATAATAACGCATATTGCCAAACCAAATATACCTATCTGCGTCTTGCACACAAAATAGGCTACTTATAGTTAAACAAATTAATTAACTCTTCCTGTCTGTGGACTGAGCTTGCCCCAACTTAGCTCCCATTTACATTACCTGGGATCAGTTGTAAACAAAGCACTTGGCTGCAGTCAATTCAGCTGTTTTGTTTTTGAATGCCTCCAAAGCCCATATTAACACCAAAGCATTTGGGAAAATAGGTTGTCCCTGGAGGCTCTTTGCATTGCAGCTCACCAGCTTCCAGTTGTTTTAAAACTGATTTCATTTTTGAAAATATGAGAATGGTATGGGATCTTAGGGAGACAATTTTTTAATTTCTTAATTTAGACACTATATTGCTCTTGCTGTTGGAATGATGTACAAGCGTTCCTTTTCCCAGTCCAGAAGTCTTCTTTTCCCTGCGCAAACATCCAGGACACTATCTCACAACTATGTACTGGGTTTGCAAATGAAGCTTTTCCACAGGCACAGCTGTGAGCGGACTTCCTCTGTATTATCATTAATGAACAGGACTGCCACTCTAGTTCCACACTGCCCGTGATATTGCCTCACACAGAATGCAAAATTAAACCTTCAATTCTAGGTATGAAGAGGGATGATAGCACTGCACATTTCTTCTTAGCAATTAGGTACCTCTGCTATTATTTACCTTCAAATTTATATAAACTGGTCTCAAAACACAACAGTTATATATACTCGGCATTTGTCATTAATGGAGACTTTTACAGCTGCTTTTTAAAATTCTATTTGAAATGAATACTTTTAATGGTCAGTAGTATGCATCACATTCAATTTGGTTTCCCCATCCAGTAACATGGATTACAATAGCAGCTACTCTGAGCCAATCAATTCTATTTCCCTTTCCTGATTTCTGCCCCTATCTATGCCATTCAACCATCGCTATAGGAGGAGGAGGGGGGGAACATGTCGGTCTTCACTGTCAATGAACCATGGTTCTCAGCAGCAAAGCCAATGGTGTGCAGCTGGAATTGTATTTCAACACATGCGGGGCCTGCAATAATTGCAGACTTAGTGGCCAAAGTTATGACGGACGCAAAAAGAGGACATATGACAAGATTCTAAAGGTGATCCCCCTATTCTGCAGTCATATGAATGCACTTTGGGTGCTTGGCAACACAGCTACTTTACAGCTGTTTGCAGCATCTTGCAATCACATGACCACATTTTATGTCAGTTTTGCCCCATTTGCTTTATGGCTGATGCAAAAAAGAATTGCAAAATTGGGTCATTCATGTGACTGACCTGTTTTATGACTTTATGAGTTAGAATTATAACGGGTAGTCTCCATTATGGTCATAGCTCAATAACTACCTGTACAGATTAATTGCCGACTGTGACCCTGAAGTCACACATAGACTATAGGCATCTGCTGACATCATTATTTTGTTTCTGTTACAATAGTTGCATAGTAAAATATATTCCATTAACATAATTGACTTCACAATCTGGAACACAAGCAAAGCAACTGCAACAGCTAATCTGCGTGAGGCATTATAGTCTTAATTCTCAAAGATGCATACAAATAAATTTATTTTCAAAACAAAAAGTGAATTGCTGAATTTCTTCAATGACATAAATTAATTTTCCAACTTGCAAGGAACACATTGTATTATTCCCCAAATGACTGTGGAACACAACATCAGGCAGACACGCCCTTGAATTTTACTGGGGGAGGGATGTGCAGGTGGCCACAGCAGTACATCCTTTACATCTCACATCATTTGGCAAGGCAGAAAACAGATGACAGATCCTTCAGCTTAAGTGTTTTGTAGTAACTCTACAATTTACAAATAGTTCTTCTGCTACTCGCAGACATTTCTAAAGGCAATTCTGTAAATATATCTGTCTTAATGGTTGATTCAATATATAAAGGTCGTAGAACACAATAGATACGGCATCTCTCTACCCCCCAAAAAACCTGCCAGTATCTGATTGTGCCAAAAGGTGGCCATTGATGTCTTGGGAAAATGCAACAACGGAATCATCTTGAGATCTTGTAAAAGAAAAAAGAATGTTCCCACATGGAAAATCCATCTTCTCCTGGATACTTAGATCTGAAATACAGTCCATTACCCTGTAGTTTTCTGATTGCTTTTGTCCTGGCAACTATCTCATTGTAAAAAAATAGCAGAGGTGGGGAAGAAAGCCCTATCTCTGAACTCTGTAAATAACTTAAGATTGACTTGATATGGCAATGGCAAGCAGCATGTGATAGATTGTTGAGCAATCAGAAACAATGGCAGAGCTGAAGAGTCAGAGGTCTGGAGAAGACGGGTAAGAATAGTATCCATTTTCCTGCAGAGAAGGGGGAAAAAACATTAACACCATGTATACAAGGAAATCACATTCAGGTCTTGTTAAATGAAGAACTGTGGAACCTCTACGTGTTTAATTCCACAGATAGCATTCTGGGCCATTTAATGTAGGGGGGGGGGGGGATGAAGTCCTGTCATCTGCAGTGTTTTTTTCCTAAACAGATTGGAAAACTAGAAAAGTTTAGATATTATGGGCCAGACTAGATTGCACAAATATCACTTTTGACTGTCCTTTCTTTTCATTTGCATTCAGGTTTCCTTCTTTCTCCAACTGCAGGGAGCCTCCAATTTTTTTTTAGGTATTACCCTGCCTAGCCACAGGAGAATATATATGAAAAATGGGTCAGGAAGTGGTGTATCCATGCTAAAAACAACAGCTGCAAGATCTTTCCAGTGAAAACAAAGAAATGTGCCAGAGCAGAGAAATGAAAAGAAGCTACAACACACTGGGAGTGCATCAAGGGAAGGTGGGTCACAGGCAATAATTTCTTTGCTTTCTTTAAAAGTGAAAACGAGTGAAGTGCTTTCTCTTGCATTTTTCTATACTACTACAAGAAAAACCATTGTGCTTTTAGAGTAACCTGTATAAAAGCATGCACCACAATGTACACTGTAAGATTTCAAAAAATGAAACACCCAATAAATTACACTGTAAATGAAGTCCAGGAACTTTAATTTAGAAATTAATGACGGGGACGGGACGAGACAGATGAAATAGGAAGGAGGCACAATGTCATTTTGGGATAAAGAACAGCTTGTTAAAATGCACTTTATGTTAGACAACAGTTACCTACTCCATACTATTGTGTTTCATGCCTTTATTTCCTCCTATGAACTCATTAGGTTTTGTAATGGAGCTCATTCAAGATGACAAGAGCTATAGAAGTCAACATTTTCTAGGTTATAACAACAGCCTCCTATGAAGTACAGCTTTGTGCTCTAAACATGAGCGGGTCATCTATTCTCTAGATAATGTGTTCTTTCACCAATACAATGTGTATTTTCAACAATACACAAAAGTGTTGAGCAGCATATTCTTTCAAAGGCTCAAACAATCCAACATGGCCTTCAAGTCTTAGCTGTTTCAAAAGCAAAACACCAGGCATCTTTGTAAACTAGGTGAAAGAAATCCTTTTTTTACCCTCCCTCTGCTTCATGAAATCCAAAAGACACGGAAGAGTGCCAAACTAATTCACCTACCCTGATGTCATATTCAAGAACAAATGGAGGAAAGTCAATTTGTTCAGGGGGTATTGCTGTGAACAACTGCTGGAGGCCTTCCACATGGTGAACTTTGTCCTTTAGACCTGAGACAGTAAAGGTTGTGAAGAACCAGGTTGAAACCTAAAGGGAAGAACAGGGAAATTAATGCTGCTTCCACAAATTGTTTGACTACAGATGATTCCATCATCTTGAAGTTATGAGACATGCTACAGAAATGTACTTAATACAATACCGTTAAGTGCACCACACAAGTTTTTACAGCAAAACAGACAAGTTTTTTGTCTGCTTTTTAAGGTTGACAGTACAGAGAATATGTCAAGGATAAGGAGAGAACAGCATGCTATAAATGTAAATAAATAGGTTTGTATGGGTAATTTGTTTTACAAAACGCTTTGATTGCTTGC
The DNA here is from genome assembly GCF_964273705.1 of Natrix helvetica. Classification (NCBI taxonomy): domain Eukaryota; kingdom Metazoa; phylum Chordata; class Lepidosauria; order Squamata; family Natricidae; genus Natrix; species Natrix helvetica. The sequence goes on along the minus strand of NC_138552.1, from coordinate 111,624,878 downwards.
TGATTAAGCTTATATCCCTCCAAGAGCCAAAGCGGTCCACCATGCCAGGATGCATAACCTCAGCAATATCATTCAATACTTCAGGAGAGCACTTTTATGATTGCATGCAAAATTGTACATTTTCCACCTGGAGATGGCACACTTCACCTTCGAGCGAAATGTTGGATGGACAAAATACAACGCCTTCAGATTTCTTTTGTACCTGGTTAATAAGAAGAGAAGTTTCTTAAATCTTAAAACATTTAACTAATGACATGATACCACCCAACCCATTCACAGAACTGGCTTACTCTTAGCATCCAAGACGAGATTGACATTTTTGGATATCAGGACAGGAACTGAAACTCTGATTTTGCAAAAAAGTCTTATCTCAGTTTTCACAGCAAAGTCCTACACCTGCCCTCATTGTGCTTTGGTGTTTATTAAGTTTATGTCCCCTGCCCTTCCCCCCTTACTATATATGCTTGAACGAAAGCTCATCTGTGAATAAGCTTGAATTTTTAATCAACATACTATCAAAACTGCACCACCTGCAGATAAGTTGACCTACATTTTTTGTGGTATTTTGGTTCAAAAGTAAAGACTCGGCTTATCCGTGGATGGGTTTGTACATGAAAATATATGAAAAATATGGGTAGTTTAAAATAGTATTATTATCTATAGTCTCATATAAGCTCATCTGATTTTGGGGTGCATTTTGGCATCTAAAATTCTCAGCTGACTCATAAGTATCTACAGTACATTCTTTAAACCAAGTTTTCTTGTGCTTTTTTAATCACAGATGCCAATACAGAGAGACGGCTCCAAGACCTTTGAATATAAAACTTACCTCGCATCGACAATGTCAGAGAGCTTCTTCAAGAAATCTGATTCCAAGTGATTGTAGACATTAGTAAGTGTATGAAAATAGACAATAATATATTCCTTCGCTACAATATGGTCCATCACATGGATAAAGTACAAGAGAGCCTGAAAAAAAAAACATTTATTTTATCAGAGACAAAATGTGGCTTTCCCTCTTTTTTTGTAATTCTACAAAAATAGTACGGGGGAGAATAATTTCCCCAACAGAAAGAAAATAGTACATTTTGTTGAGCTAAATGGCTTTCCTCTGTCCTCAGGAATAGCAATGAGTAAGACACAGTGCACTTAGAACAAAAGGTATTAGACTTTCCTCTCAGCTATGAAACTGATCTGATAGCCTTGCCTATGTTCAGCCTATTCTGTCTTGCAGGAATTATTAAAATTTTATCCCATCTTTTTTATATATAACTCAAGGTAGCAAACATTATCTCATAATGATCCTATTTCCCCACAACAATAATCCTGCAAGGTGGGCTGGGCCAAGAAGTACAACTGACCCAAAGCCCACCAACAGTTCTCATGACAAAGGAGGTGGTGGTGGCTAGAACTCACCCTCTTTGGGTTTCTAGCCTAGCACCTTCAGCAATGTGTCAAACTGGATCCCTTTTACACTGATAAAATAAGTGTGGAACCCACACTTCATTTCTGCAGACTTCTGGAGTTCTCCTTCCTTTTATATGTGGAAGGGAATTCATACTCTCGACTGGAGAAATGAATTTTCACAATCCCCTCTTTGTTTTTCCAGCCCAGCACAAGAGTTCCTTTCCCCTCTGTGTGCTGGGCTGGAGAATCAAAGCAGAGATCCTGAAGACCCAAACTTAGTTTCTGCAGTCCAAATGATTTTATGAATGGAAATGAGTGGAAAATTTTTGGGTAGCCAGCAGCAGACTGCAATCTTCCCTGCTAGCTTCCCCTTTGACTTTCTGGGGAAGCCAGCAGAGAAGACAGCAAACAATCACATGATTGGAAGCACTTGTCAACTGGTCGTAAGTATGACCAAGTTGAGGATTAGCTGTAACTGCACTCCTCTTTGTAGAAGATTAAAGTACTGTTAATACACAGTATAGAACAGTGATGGCGAACCTATGGCATGCGTGTCAGGGCACGCGAGGCTGAGTTCACCGTTTTTAAAAGCCATTTTTTCGCCCTCTCCAGGCTCCAGGGGCTTTATAGGAGCCTGGGGAGGGCGAACAGAGCCTCCCCCGCCCCCCCGGAGGCTTCAGGGACCATCTGGAGGCTTCCCTGAAGCCTTCGGAACGCTTAAAATGACCCTCTGAGCAAACCGGAAATGACTTCCGGTTTGCTCGGAGGGTCGTTTTGAGCGCTCCGAAGGCTTCAGGGACCATCCAGAGGCTTCAGGGAAGCCTCCAGACAGTCCCTGAAGCCTCCAGAGGGCCTCTGAGGGGGCGGGGGAGGCTCTTTTCGCCCTCTCCAGGCTCCTATAAAGCCTCTGGGGAGGGTGAAAAAAGCATGTAAAAATGGGGGGGTCGTACCTGTTGTGCTCGCATGCGCACTGGGGGGGGGTTACGCATTGCATTATGGGTGCGGCACGCCCGCACACGACCCCCCTGCGCTTCCCCCAATTGTGGCACGTGAGCCAAAAAAGGTTCGCCATTGCTGGTATAGAACATCTATTATATGTACACTAAGTTTATACCAACTGCAATTTGTCCAGGACACAGATCTATAGTTTTAGCAAAATCCTCTATGATTTTTGTAATGTGATGTTTGCAAAGTTGACTTTGGAAATGGTTTGAAGCTTCATTTGGTGAGCAATGAATGGAAACTAAATTGCAAACTAATAATGGGCATCCAGATGAAACTGTTGGTTTCTGGTCAGCTTTGGGAATAATTAAAAAATGTTTCACCTATAATAGCCTGTGTGGCTATGGATCAGTAGGTCTCAAAGTAAATTCTGCTGAGGCAAAACTGCTTGCCTTATAGAAGTGTCTTCTGAAGCAGTTGTGTAGGCTCTCCAAATCTTGGAATGTCAGTTGTGCACATTGTGAGTTTTTATTTTAGTCTCAAATAAAAACCTTTTAAAGGGTCCTTTTAAGGATGACGAACGAACCTGGATGTACAAATGTGGTTTCTTAAAATTCTAAAATAATAACTGTTATCACTATTGAAATATTTCTCAGGATCTTACCTTCTCCATGTCTATAAGGGTAACAGGAATATTCCTTCCAACAACTGCCATCACTGTACGACCACAGTTGTCAACTCCTATGAACAGAATGAACATCAGGACCATATTTCAGATTCCAGAACTTAGAATACATATACACCCATATACATAAACACACCCCAAGTCAAATCAGCTACATCGGTTAATGCAGTATTGCAGGGTAACTCTACCCACAGACTGGAGTTTGAGCCTGACTGGATCAAGGTTGACTCAGCATTCCATCCTTCTGAGGTCAGTAAAATGAGGACCCGGATTGTTGGGGCAATATGCTGACACTGTAAACCATTCAAAAAGTGCTGTAAAGCACTATAGAGTGATACGTAAGTGCTAGTGCTGTTGTCCACTGAATATGTAAATAGTTAAAACTATTACAATTTTGATTATGTAGTTACTGTAACTCTCAAGAAAAATTAACCATAAGTAAACTCTTATAGGCTAAATTTCTCATTGGTAGCATTAAGATGCAAGATTCACTGCTTTTTCTTTGCACACTCATCATGCAGGAGTCACAGGCATTTTGGTTAATTTGACCTTAATCATACCTGTTTGGTACAATGCTTTAAGTGAGGCAATATCTGACAGGTCCTCAGCTCTTGCTCGACAAAGCCAACGGTTGTAACTAGAAGGCAACCACACAGAATTGCAAAATAGTTACAGTTTTCTAGTAGCACAATTAGCATAAACATCAAACCTGATACTATGTATTCTCTGCCAAATATCCTAATGCATTTCTTACTTAACTTAAAAAGGGAACCAATTATAAAAGTATTGTACTGGAAACAACCAAGCAAATATCAGACATCTTCTGCGTGCCAACCTTAAAAAATCTGCCCAAACCCAGTAGCAGTTCACTATTTCCCCTTTGAAAGGAAAAAAAAAAGAAATCTACTAGAGCAGAACACTATCCTGTGACCAGAATGAGTAAGTACACTGCTCTCCAGCACCCACAACCCCCAAAGAGTGAAAAAGAATAACCTGCAAACAGGAGAGGGACTTTGGTAAAAAGTGCCTTACTTTCTCTGATGTTGTTTCTGTAGTGCTGCCTCAGACAGCTGTCCTTGAAGTATAAGACGCCTCTGTTTATCAACATCTCCCTCCATTCGAGCAAAAGCATGAGAACCAATAAATGAGAAGTCTGCTTCTAGCTCCTCTTCATCAGAATTATCTGCAGAAGATATTCCAGGATAATGAAGGGTCTGTCCCTGAGGATGTCATATTACACATGCAACACAGGAAAACGAGGGGGCCATTTGAATGAAAACAAATTGCAGTTAGAAGAGATTCTATGGCAAAACATCAGAGGTTAGTAGCAGTTCTTTTTCTGGAGCAATCTGAACTGATGAAATATTACCACTTACAGTTTACAAATACATTGCAAGCTTTGAATAGGTCAAGCGGATGACTGCGGAGAGCAAAAAGCAGCAGTAGTGCTGAACACTGGATAGCCCGTGAAAGGTGACTCTCCCATCAAGCCTGTCTGAATTTCTCTCTCCGTCTGGTTGAAGTGAGAGATATCATCAGTTGAAGACTGGATTATAAATTTAACTGAACTTGCAGAAATGACAAAACTGACCAGATTGGTCACAGGAAAAAAATGAAAATAAAATCTTTTTGAAAGACTGAGAACTTATTTGGACTTTTGTTGAAGGAGAAAGGATCAATTCGATAATTTCAGGATTTGAAGAGGAAAAAGGGATAAAGATGGTGGGGGAAAAGTTAAGACGATAATTATTCAATACAAAAAAGGGTAGAAGCATAATACCCTTTTCGTTACTTTCTAACTTTTTATTTTGTTTGTTAAACTCTTTAGTTATAAAACCAAGCATATATAAACTAACTCTGAAAAATGGCTCAGGACTAAATTAACATGGAAATATAATTTATATTAATAATAATGCTAAATGTAAAACTCACAGCCCTTTAAGGTTGGTTGCTTGTTTTAAGTCTTCTGCAAGTTATTTTGGCACAAATGCAGACTCACCCTCTGGAGCACCAGGCTTTTTACAAATTCTAATCTGACGTTCGGGCACAACGGGCTCCCCTTCTGCATTTCCTATATCTTCGGGAAGTAAAGGCAGGGACTCTCTCTCCTCTGCCAGTGATCTTGGAAAATAAAGAGGCAGCATCTTCTGATACGTAGGCTGTAGAAAAGAGAATTTGAAAACTGTCTCATCTTGCACTTCACTTTTCAGGGCAAGATGGAAATCAGGAAGAGTATTAACTCGTGTTAAAATGAAATCGCTGGTCATACCAATATCATATAAATTCATCAATATTAGCTTTTCAATGTGTAGATAATTTCTCTTTCAATTTCTGATAGAAATAGAATCCTTGTTCTTTTCAGCTTAGAAAATTAACTTCTGCAACTATCTGAAAATTCAGCTGACGTATGGTAGGTGTCACAGTGTGTTCAATGGGCCAAAACTACTTCTGCTTTCATACATATGCAGTAGCAGTCAAGTTGGCTTGTCTATGAGAGAGATGGGCTGTTAAGAAGTGTATGTGTTTGCGCATGCGCACGCACACACACAGTGTGTGTGTGCACATACAGAGTGATAAAATTTCAAGATATCCCAACATGACACCCAGATGACAAGTTCCCATTTTTCTGTTTGAAGCTAGAAAGGAGGTGCCTGGCTCTTTCCAAATCACTTTGTGTTCCTCTGAAGACAATCTATTCAATCCCCAAATTTTCATTTTGGTATTAACTATTTTAAAACTAAATACAGACGTATGTCAATATCAGCTGTGTTTAGTGCTTCTGAAGTACTCAGCATGCCTTAAAATGCATAACCAAAAAAACCACCTGTTTTTACAGCTCTAGTTGGTGTCATAAATGGGACTGTCCCAACTTTATAAGGCACAGTAGAAGGTTGATACCATCTTAATACTTTTTTGTAGAGAGGGTACAATGTACTAGCATTGTTTTTAAAAAGCCAATAATTTCATTTGCAGTGCAGGCTTTAAAGTAAGTGAAACAGCTTTATAGAGCAGCTTATCACCTTTTTTGGTACATGTCGCTTCCATGTTGTGGGCAAAATTGTCACGGTGATGCCTCCATTAACAGAGCTAACACAATGAGTAGCACTAGTTTACCATCCTCTTCCTGCAGGGAATGCATGACCTGGTCTAGAAAAGTACTAAATTTCCAAACACCACCTACCCACAGGATCTAAATTGGATTAGGATTCAACTTCACCCTATTTGCTGAATCACAACTGCTTCAAGGCACTGGTCTTGACTGTGTGTAGTAGTAACTGTCACTGTCAATCTTTGAAATCAGCCCTTCAGATGAGAAAGGAAGCACTGCAAAACAGTAACTTCTAGCTCTGCTCACAGGGGGGGAGGATGCTATGGTTACTGGTGTAAAAAACCATGAGAAATCAAAGCAACTTCTCAAAGAAATAGGAAAACAATTGAGAAATGAGGCATACCTTAGGAACAGCAAGGGTGTCTCCTAAAACACACATATACTGACAATGACAATTTCCCAACTCTTTATATTATGGAAAATTGTAGCCAATACCAAGTAGGCATTTTCAAATATTTTTTTAGATCACAGAACGCTTTATAGAATTGGCAACATGTAAAAAACTGCAACTGTGACCTAAACCTAGAACTGTATTGGTGTTCCTTCAACATTCATTTTGTGTGGATGTGTTTTTTAACTGAGGAAACATTCTTAAGCCAGTACATTCAGAAACATGGATTGCTTATCCAAAAGCCTTTCCATTCAATTTTCACCACATCTTAACATAATGAGAGACAGGCAGCTTTAATATGTTTGGATGCAGAGAAGGCCTTTGACAACTTAAATTGAGGCTTTATATGTAAAGTACTGGAAGATATGGATTTTGAGCAAAGAAATGTTAGAGTAGGATTCATACAGAAGATTATTAAAGTGAATATAAAGATAAAACCAGAGTAGCAAGATTACTTTATGCACAAACATGGAAGGACATTTTGATTCCCACAATGGATAAATGGCTACAAAGGTTGATGGCAGTTAGCAGAGATGGCTAAATTGACTGTTTTGATTAAAGGAAAGAATACAATCAATTTTATTTCTAGTTGGAAACAGCTTTTGGAATGTGTGCTTGAGATGGAAATGAAACTTTTGATTTTGAGTTTTGCTGATTAGATAGGTTTGGTATTATAGAAATGGCTAGTATATATTATTATATAAAAGTAAAATAGGTTTTGTGTTATTACCTTATTCTACTGCACAAAAGGAGTTGGAAATAAATGTTTTTTTTCCTTTTCTCCCCTCTATCCTACACTTTCTTCTCTTCCCTTTTTCCTCCCCGATTTTACCTTTATTTTCATTTTCCTTATATTTTGTATTTGATGTTTTGATAAACGAATAACAATTTTGAACCCTAAGCCATTCTATTTTAATCACATCTTGCTTAAGAACACTAACTATATTATTTGATATTAAGCTCTTGTGCAGTTATGCAGTAATATGTTTGCTCACATTTTTTTAAGCTTTCCTCAATTATAAAGCATTCTCCATTTAGCACTCACTCAATAGTCACTTAAGAACAGCAGCCCCCAACTGTTTGGGCACCAGGGACCAGTTCCATGGAGAGAAGTTTTTCTGTGGACCAGAGGGGGTGTGGTTTCATGTGCTGCCTGCATCCTGTGGATGGGGTTTCGCTTGTTTATGTGGACCAGTTACTGGTATGCCGCAGACCTTGCTGGTCCACAGACCAGGGGTTGGGGATCCCTGCTTAAGAGAACACATGGAATTCAGTGTTTAAGGAATGTGGATCTGTTTCCCCTGTGCCTACAGTGGTACTTGTTAATTAATTCCAGAAGGCGCAACAAGTACTAAAAATGACAAATACCAAACAAACCATGTGATTAACGCGTGGCACTTTCTATTGGCTGGAAAGGGTAGCAAGTCACAAGGCAGCCGACACTGACAAATCCTAGCTTGCGCATCGAGTACCAAACAAATGATGACTACTGGGACAAAATTTTTGTGTCAAAATATGTTAAGTATCAAATTTGCCAAATTTCAAAGCAGTCAAGTACTAAGACTCCGACTTCCGGTTCCGGCGGCTACGGCGACAGGCAAGCCTTTGCCTGCTCCCGCTCTCCCGGTGGGCTTCCCCCGCTTCTGGGGGGGCACAGGACGCCCCGGAGAGGTGTCCTGCCGAGGGAACGGCTCGCGGAGGGTCCTGGCGTCGGCGGCGGCTGGCGGGGGCTCCTCCGCTTCGTTCTAGGCACTGGGGAGCAGTATCGGAGGGCGCCCGTGTGCGCGCGCCTCGCCCCATGCCGATCGGAGAACGCGCTATTGAACGAAGCAGCAGCAATGTGGTGAGAGGCTGCCCTTCTCCATTCCCTCTATCTTAAATTTATGGACCCTTCAGCATCTTTTTAAGAAAAAAAAAGTTAAACTTTCGGACTTTTGCCAGAGGTGCGGCTAGAGGGAGGGGGATTTCCCCCCCTCCCTTGGACAAGCGGCTTGAGAAGATTTTGCTTTCGCCCTCAGGGGAAGGAGGAGGGGGGAGAGCCAACTAATGATGCCTCACCCTTATAAAAGTGACTTTCATCGGACTTAGCTCCAGAATCTATGGGTGAACTGAGAACTTTTTGAATTTTTAAAACTTTATTATGCCTCTGAGCCCAAAGCTGGCAGGGCAAGATGGCACACTTCCGTTGTCTTCATGAACTGTGAAACCTGACTCCACCTCTAAAATTCAGGCTTCCGGTCTTTGTCTCCGAGCCACCCAGAGGAATCTTTTGTGGATTGTTCTTCTTTGAACTCTTTGGGGAAAAAACTTTCATCTACTGCTAGACTGACTAAAGAAATCCCCATCTGTTTGGATCCTCTGCCTTCTGGATTCGCCTGCCTGCTCTACTTCTCCAGCTGCCCAGTCTCTATTTTGACAGACTTCCTTGCTTTAAAAACCATGCCTCCAAAAAGACCACCTCCTGGAAAGCCTGGATTTGCTACTTCTGCCCCAACGTCTGCAACGTCTAGCCCAGCTACACAGTCAAAGATAACAGAACTGATGCAACCCAAGACTACAGAGATAGACTTTCAACAAATGCTTCAACAAATTCTACAGGGCCAGGAGGAAATTAAGAAACAGTTAAGGGAAATGAAAGATGAAATTAAACAGAACCAAGCCCAAATCTTTAAGAACTCACAGAGACTGGACCTTGTGGAGGGTGGGGTGGCGGAGGCGAGGGGGGGGGTAGAGGCTTTACAGAAGGGGAACAAAGAACTTGACATCCAACAAATGAAAATAGAGTTTGAGAGAATGTCCTTTTATCTTAGATTTCAAAATGTAATAGAAGCAGATGGGGAAAACATAAGGGACATTATGACTAATATTTTAGCTGAATACATACACAAAGATAAACAGCAGATGGATTGGGAGATAGACCTAGCTTATAGAGTGAATTCAGCATATGCCAGAACACATAATGTACCCAGAGAGGTTCACATTAAATTTCTTAGGAAAACCACAAGAGATGAAATACTGGGTGTGCAAAGGGGGCAAACATTGACATACTGTGATAGGGAGATAACCATTCTAAAACAGATTCCCAAAAAAATTAGGGAAAAAAGGAAAAATTATTCGCAATTGGCGAATAAATTATACCAGAAGGGGGTGTGGTTTAGATGGTTGATGCCTGAAGGTATGCTAATATTCTGGGAGGAGACAAGAATCAGAATTAATACACCCATAGAGGCACAGGCCTTTATGGAAAAAAACAAAGTCAACCTAGAAAAAACAGAAGATACTACAACGGTCATACAGGACACGGGAGGGGCCGGAGCTCTGCCAGCGGAGGGTGAAGGGGCAACACCAAGAAAACTCAGATCACAAAAATAAATAAGGAAATCACAATGTTATAAACAGACCGAAAGTAAATATGAATTTATAACTAGACTATATATTATAATTATATAAATTGATTGAAAATTATTTTTTCTAGAATTAAGATGCTGACTTTTTATGATTATGTATTAAGATTTGATATTTTGATGTAACCTAGGAGTTTGGAGGGAGGGGGCGTCTGCCACATTTGCAACTGCCAAAATTTGTAATTCCACCCACCCCTTTTCCACATAAATGTTTTTAAAAAAACCAATAAAACTTTTTGAAAAAAAAAAAAAAAAAGTACTAAGACTCCATTGTAGACTAATATTTTCTGTATTATGCCATATTTCATACAACAAGAAATCAGCATCACTTGATTAGTGAGCTACATTTTCAACACATTTTAGAAATAAAACATAAATCTACTTCTTCACTGTACTTAAGATCAACAAAGGAACGGGCTCACTAATTTTTTATCCACTTTTGAATCAAAATACACGGAGTCTAAAGCAAAACCCAAGCGTCTATAAATTAATGAAAATGAGAGTTCTTTAGATTGAGTTTATCATACATTTTAAAAGAAAGCTATAAGAAAAAACAAGTATTATAACAGCACAGTTAATGCTTGCAAACAAGTTATTTTACATACCTCCTCAAGATCAGAAACAGCAAACACTACTTTTTCAAGGGTTTCCCCATGAATTTCTACAAATCGTCGGACTGTACCTAGTGGTAGAGGAAATGTCAAGAAAAACAAGTCAGAAAAATGAGAGGGAGGCAACATTTAAGCCTATCATATAGGAGGAATAATAATTAAAGGTCATCCTCATAACAAATGAAATAATATGAAATAGCAGAAATACCGAAAGTGCTTGCAGGAATGATTATCTAACTTTTCCATGTGATCTACTTAGCACCACAGGGTAAAAGCAAATCCATGGAGTTGCTGGTTCTCTAATAAGCCTACAGATGTTGATGATAACACAGTGCAGGACCAACATTCCTCCCCTCTCCACCCCATGGAATATAGTGGGAGGAAAAGGGATCCATTCCAGAGAACTAAGGTACAACTCAGTTCAGATAGCATGAGAAGAAGAGGGTTAAGACAACCCCTCCCTAATAATCCCCAAAGTACATGCTTCATGTAAATAGTAGTCTGCTTCAGTTTAGTAAGATTCTGCCTATAGATGTAAAATAATAAAGAAATCTGCTTGGAAGAACCACTACACGTCCTTATTGGTTTTTGGTGGCTCATGTGTACCCTTTTTGCACTTGGGGCTGATTTTTGAAGGGTGAAATTGACTTTGATAGTCGGATTTACAGAGGAGTCAGCATTTTACCATATTTATATTCTACTTTTCTTCTAAAAGATGAAATCGGCATAGAGTGATTCATAGAGAAACATTATAACATAAGATAGGCTGAGAAGGATAGCCTGACCAAAGTCATTAAGAGCACTCAATGTCTGAATGCTTCCCCGCCGCTCCCTTCTCTTCCACATTTAACACCTTAACTACTATACTATATTGGCTCTCACACCTCATATCTATTTCTCCTTTACTTAGCCCCTTAATTCCTCCAAATGAAACAGCACCCACTGTGGAATTCTTGAAACGGAGGCTAATCTGTGCCTCAAAGTTTACCCACACCTCTATCATTTTATCAATGGATGAAAGGCAGCATTTCAGGAATTGTAACCTTATTCTCATATTAATTGTCTAAAATATTCTTTTTTAATCAAAACAGAGACCATACAAAAGAGATCTGTGGGTAGTAGAACTACACAACAAATAGAGAAGTCAATAGACAGAAGTATCTGCAGAATCCAGATGTTTTATTAGAATGCTCAAACAAGTGTTGCAGAGCAAGCTCTGCCCTTTACATTTATACATGTAATATTGCAACATGTGTATAAAAGGGGTAGAACACTTGTTGTAATGCTATTCATCATTGGCCCTCTTGCATAATTACTTTTGGTTTATAACCCATTTTTATCATTTTTTAAATAAACAACTCAAAGTGGCGAACATTTCTAATATTCCTTCTACCCTAGAGCCTGAATCACTGGATCAAACTGTAGAATGATTTTCCCATCATCAGAAGTTTTTAGAAAGGTGGGTAAGACCTAGTCCTTTCCCTGGGCCTTTGGACAATTTGATGAGCTAAGGAAGATATCAGTTTTAACAGCCACTGTTTTGTTTAATGCATTTTGTATTGGTTGATTTTTTTTTTTCTTATATGCTGTCTAGAGTCACATGATCTGGCCACAGATACCTTAATAAACAAATAAAGCAAGTATTATTTTTAATTTATTTTTGTAAAATAAATGACCCAATTGAGTGCCAAATTCTAAAATAAGAATACAATTGTGTTATTATATATTTTTCTCCATTTGCATTTTATAAAATACAATAAATAACAATGTCTACCCATGCTGGCTAGGGCAAAACTTTTGAAGGTTGATGCCAGTCAACCTGATCTAACTTAAATAGAGTATGTGGGTCCAAATATTAATACAGAAGTATATTAATGTATTCCTTGAAATGAAATAGAGAAGAGTCCACAACCATACAATTATTACTTGTATGTATTGATAATTTTTATATCTTTATGACTGAAATATAATGCATACAGTTCGGCAAAATCTTTGGTGTATACTTTTAGATCAGACATGGTATCTCATAACCTACACGTTCACATTGGCCATCATTTTGGGGAGAAATGGGAAACAAGGGAAGGAACAAAAATCAATGCAAGGTAAAAATGTATGAATTTTTAAAGAGATAGCAAGATGCACGATAAGCCTCAACATAATCTGACTCTTTACATCCCTTAATGCCACAGTGTGGGGTGATTATATATGGGATAGAATATCTCACAACTCAAAATAAGTAAAAATTCAACCTTATTTACTCCAGTGATATAATTCAATTACTTGCACTTGTGACCAGACCTCTGGAAAAATTTTTTAACCTCTTCTGGTCGATTGCCCACCTACTCTTGATCCACCATTCTATAACACTTACTCGTTTTTATGATCATATATTCTTTCCTTGCCTCCATTATTTTTTTCTCTTTCCTCGGTCTATTTTTGCTCTACAAATAGATTGTAAGGTGCTTCAAGGCAGAGGGATCTGATCTCTGAAGTATCAGTTATATAAAAGAACTGACAGAATAAAAGAACTGACAGAGCAGAAAGGAGACGTTTTGGACGTTTTGGGCGGCTGCCAGGCGGCGGAACAGCGCGACAGCTAAGGAGCGAGCCAGAAAGAGAGAACAACGTACAGGGAGACCTCATCTTACCGGCGATGGCGACGGAGCGGCTGAGACGGCGCTGGAATATCGGGCGCCATATTTCTTTCCAACTGCCAAGTGGAGAGGCCATTGGGGGCTGGAGGTCGGGAAAGAAGCTGCAGGGATCGAAGAGGGAAGCCGGGGGGGTCGCCGGAGGCTCGGGGCAACCCCTGAAGAGCAATAGGTCGAGTAGCTGGCCTTGGCACCTCGTCTACCCCCCCCCCCCCGCTGAGGTGCGATTCCTTCATACTCCAAGAACTGCTTTCGGGCCTCTGGGCCTAAAGAACTGCCTAAAGAACTGCCCTAGGCCTCTGGGCCTAAAGAACTGCCTAAAGAACTGCCCTGGGCCTCACTGGTGGAACGTAGATTATTGTGGACTGTGAGGTCTGTCCCCTCCCATCTTATTATTTGCCTTTTAAATATCTCTCTACTTCATTCTTTGTTAATCTTACATCCTAGACCTGCTACAAAGAGAGACCCTGCCATAGCCATAATCATAGATTGGTCATCATCCCAACTTATTCAAGGTCTGACATCCTTCGACTGCGAGGTTCCCCCCTCTCGCAGGCGTGCCCCCCTGCCCTGACGAAGGCCCACCTCAATGAGGGGTTTATTAACCCAGAGAGGTGGAGGAAGCGGGGGATTAGGGGTTTTTTAGTAAAATGTTTTGTAAAGCTTTTAAGGGGTTCCAGGGAGCGGGGAGGGTTGGTTTGGCCCTGGGGTATGGATACAACCAGGCCAACATGTAGGGTCAAGACGGAAGGGAGGGTCAAGACGGAAGGTAGCGAAGCGGAGCGGGTGGGAGGAAATAACATCCCTATAAGGGGAATTCCAATCACGACGGTCGTAGGGAGGGGCAGGCGCGAGGACACCAGAAGAACGTATAGTCGGTTGGCAGACCGGGGCCACTGGATACGCCCGGTCGCTTGCACCAACCCCCGCAGACTAGGTGGACAGGATCAGCAGAGCCTGGGCCTTAGGCTGATGTTATGTAACGCGAGGTCCGTGGTTAACAAGGCCCCCCTCATCAGTGACTTGATCACAGAGGGGGAGCCGGACCTCGCAGGAATAGCGGAAACCTGGTTGGGCCCGGAGGGGGGGTTGCCCCTCAGGGAAATGTGCCCTCCAGGTTACCGTGTATTCCACCAGCCACGGGCCCAAGGTAGGGGTGGGGGGGTAGCAATTATCATCCGGGACGATCTGGCACCGAGAGAATTCACTGTGTCGCAGACATCTGGTTGTGAGTCTCTGGGCGTAAAGTGGGGTCCAGGGAGTCAGTTGGGCCTGTTGATAGTATACCTGGCTCCCCGCCATACATCAACGGCCCTGCCCGAGCTCCTCGAGCGGATCGCGGAGATGGCGGTTGAGACCCCCAAACTACTAGTGATGGGGGATTTCAACCTGCCGTCAACGGGAAAGGCATCCGAGGTAGCCCGGGAATTCATGGCTTCCATGACAGCCATGGGTCTGACTCAAGTAATTCAGGACCCCACTCACGAGCGAGGCCACATTCTGGATCTTGTGTTTGTCTCCGACCAGTGGACGAGTGATCTGGGAAGAGGGCATTTAGTCATCACGCCCCTGTCATGGTCAGATCACTCACTTCTCCAGCTTGACTTCCCTGGCGCTACTCCCCACCGCGGGGAGGCAGAACCAGATTATCCCAGATGGTTCCGCCCCAAGCGCCTGATGGAACCGGATAGGTTCCAGGCTGAGCTTGGGCCATTTCCTGCTGACCTGTCCCGCTCCCGGGCTGAGGACCTGGTAGCCGCATGGAATAGTGCGGCTGCCGGTGCCTTGGACCGGGTGGCGCCTTTGCGGCCTCTCCGACGGCCACGATCGACCCGGGCCCCCTGGTTTAACGGGGAGCTAAGGGCGATGAAACGCCTTAGGAGACGCCTGGAGAGTAAGTGGAGATCCTCCCGCTCCGAAGCTGACCGAACACAGGTAAGAGCCTACATAAGGACCTACCTTGTGGCAATAAGAGTGGCCAAACGTCAGTATTGTGCCACTCTTATAGCGTCCGCAGAGAACCGCCCTGCTGCCCTGTTTCGGGTGACCCGCTCCCTTCTGTCACAGGAGCAGCGGGACCCCCCATTGCAGGGCAGGGCAGAGGAATTTGGAGAGTTCCTGCAGGATAAAATCGATCATATCCGGAGAGGTTGGACCCACTCCAGTGCTCCAGTGGGGACGTCCGAGACTAGTCTTGAGAGACCATGCTGGGAGGAGTTTGACCCTGTTGTCATCAAAGATTTGGACAGGTTGCGTGGGCGACTGCGGGCCACCACATGTTTACTGGACCCGTGTCCCTCCTGGTTGGTGCTGGCCTCCTGGGAGGGCTCACGAGGCTGGCTACTGGGGCTGGTGAACGCTTCGTTGGGGGAGGGCCGGATGCCGGCCGCCCTGAAAGAGGCGGTGGTCAGGCCCCTGCTCAAGAAGCCTTCTCTGGACCCAAAGGAACTAGCAAATTATCGTCCTGTCTCCAACCTTCCTTTTTTAGCAAAGGTTGTTGAGAGTGTGGTGACTCAGCAGTTTCCGCGTCACCTGGAGGAAGATGATTATCTAGACCCGCGCCAGTCCGGCTTCCGACTCGGTCACAGCACGGAGACGGCCTTGGTCGCGTTGGTGGATGATCTCTGGAGGGCAAAGGATGAGGGTTGTTCCTCCATCCTTGTTCTATTAGATCTCTCGGCGGCCTTCGATACCATCGACCATGGTATCCTATTGCGCCGGCTGGAGGGGTTGGGGATTGGAGGCACCGTGCTACGGTGGTTCCACTCCTACCTCTCTGGCCGGACGCAATGTGTGTTGACGGGGGAGCAGAGGTCGACCGCAAGGCCCCTCATTTGTGGGGTCCCACAGGGGTCGATTCTCTCGCCTCTCTTGTTCAACATATATATGAAGCCGCTGGGCGAGATCATCCGTGGTTTTGGGGTGAGTTACCATCTGTACGCTGATGATACTCAGTTGTACATTTCCACCCCAAACCACCCCAACGAGGCTGTCGAAGTGATGACCCGATGTCTGGAAGCCGTACGGGTCTGGATGGATGACAGCAGGCTCAGGCTCAACCCCTCCAAGACAGAGTGGCTGTGGTTCCCGGCTTCCCGATTCAATCAGCATATTCCATCGCTGACCATCGGGGATGAGCAATTAGCCCCGGTGGAAGGGGCGCGCAACTTGGGCGTCCTCCTTGACGATCGGCTGACCTTAGAAGATCACGTGGCGACCGTGGCAAGGGGGGCGTTCCTCCAGGTTCGCCTCGTGCGCCAGTTGCGGCTCCTTTTGGACCGGGAGGCCTTGCGCACAGTCACTCACGCGCTGGTGACGTCCCGCCTGGACTACTGTAACGCTCTCTACATGGGGCTCCCCTTGAGGTGCGCTCGGAGACTGCAGTTGGTCCAGAATGCAGCCGCGCGGGTTATTATGGGGAGATCGAGATTCTCCCATATAACACCTATCCTGCGCGAGCTGCACTGGCTTCCTGTGGCCTACCGGGTGCGCTTCAAGGTACTGGTTACCATCTTCAAAGCGCTCCATGGCACAGGGCCTAGTTACCTGCGGGATCGCGTCCTGCCCCATACATCCCTGCGACCCACTCGCTCACACAGGGAGGGGCTACTCCGGGTGCCGTCCTCTAGAGAGTGCCTGGGGACGGTGCCCAGGAGTAGGGCCTTCTCTGTGGTGGGCCCTACCCTTTGGAATGACCTCCCCCCAGACATCCGGACAACAACCGATCTTCGCTCCTTCCGTATGAAGCTGAAGATCTACCTGTTTTGTCAAGCCGGCCTGGCATAACGTTACTATCTTGCCACCCCAGGTCATTTTACAATGGGAAATTTTGTTTTTAATATTTTTGGGGTTTTAAACTTTGTAAGTATGCTTATTTATGGACTTATTTTTACCTCCTCTGCACGATTTTATGGTGCTATCTTGATTATTGCTCTGTGCATCGCCCCGAGTCCCTGTGGGGAGAGGGGGCGACTAATAAGTTCAATAAAATAAATAAATAATAAATAAAACAGCCACCCCTTCAAGGATACTTACGCAATGCTATGTGAGTTGCATCCACTAAAGGATAACCACGTTTCACAGTATTTATCACGCTGAATCCCACTGAGGACATTGCTTGTTCCCTAAAATAACATCGGTAAAGAATAATTTCAGCAAGGTGTAAGAATATCAATTCTACTACATCAAAGCATAGGCATGCCAATTTCCTGTATGTATTTATTTAGGACAGAACAGCTATAGAACCATTAAGAGTTAGTTCTATAACCATTAAGGATAGAACTCTTAATGGTGATTAAGATCACCAATCAAAGCTGGTGGCTTATTCCTAATTTTTTTTGGGGGGGGGAGCAGGTCCTTTGGCCTACTTACAGAATTGAAAATGGAAGAACATTCAAAGATGACTTTAAAAATGTGTATTCTGGATAGAGAAAATGGTTGTTTTGAAAACTGTAGGGAAGTTACAAAATTTTAAAAAAGGAATGCAAGAACTGAAATTATACAAACATCATCTTAGCCTTTAAAGTGTAGTGAGTGAGAAAGAAATGTAAGATTATCCCATGTTGATTCTCTTTGATAAAAGAAAGCAGTAACTTTCAAGTTTCTGTTCTTATACCCTGCAGCAACAGAATTCTAGGCTGTTTCCTGATCTGCACTACTTCAAAAGGGCTGGCAAAAAAAAGGGTCATTTGGATTCCTTCCTCCTTCGTGTTGTTCTCAGATATGGAGATAAGGAGAGGCAGTATTACAATATGAAGGGGAAATACACTCACCCACACAAATATGCATTATAACCATTCTTGGTTTAATAGTTCACCGCTTAGTGTTATTTGTAAAAAAATAATAAAGGCAGGATATAAATAAATAAATAAATTCTGATATAGCAAAAGGTAGAATTTGGATCAAAGTGGCAAAACCGAACAGATAAAAAAATAAAATTATATGCAAATTCCTCAAAGGAGGAAAGTAAAAGCAAAAAAAAAACCATTAAACATTACAGGATTTAAAAAGAATAAAAGGAAAATAAATGTTCAACTATTCTAGATGGATAAAATGGTTGCACTGATGTAATTATCTGGACAATGACTGATTTTACAAACTAAATTCAAGCAAAGTTATAGTGAATTAATTTCAATTTAATATAAATTTGAATATGAATCTTTCTACTTTAGATCCCTTGGGCAATCTTACCACTATTCCCATCCCATCCAAAAACAATGACCAGTGATTCAATACTGGCCTAGAGTAATAAAATACTGTAAAGGCAAAAGGAATTTGAGAAAATTATACACTAAGAACATTCAGATGAGCCTAGTTGAGCAGTAATGAGCAGTAAACCATAATCGTGACTGACTCAAGAAATTATTGAGTCCTAGATCTAAGATTAGGAATATTACTGGAGCATCTCTTATATTTAAAAAATGTGGAAAATCTTGTATATCAGAAAAAGCTTGCATATCATATTCTGAGGAGTGGAAAACAGGCATTACATATCATGGTAAGCCATAATGTGCTTGTCTGATTTTGACTTAGAATGTTTGAACCAAGTTACTGTGATTTATGAACCACAATACATAGCTTAACATAACATACAAGTAACTAAACAACAAAGAATAAGGGATGTGATTGGAACTGGTATTTAGTTCTCATCAGCCCTAAATTAAAATTTAATAAGCTCCAGGTTCTGTCGCACTGGGGATACCTCTGGTGATTTCTTTCTTTCAAGAAAGGAAGAAAGGGTTAACTAGGCAAAGTACTGATATGAACAGCTCCTCCCTTTTCCTGTCGTCCACATCACACTTAATACTTTTGTTTCATTCCTATCTGTTATTATACTCTGTTGCTCAGAGGAATATGCATACTTTTTGTAGTCTATTCTTAATATTGGACAACTATATTGGGGGTGGGGGTGGGGGTGGAGAGGACAATTAAAATTACAGAAGTACATAAGAGGAAGGTGGTGGCACATGTCTGTAAAAGTAATTTCACAATGTGCTAGATTAAGAGATACAGGATGTAACAGCTGTGGTTTCCGAGCTATTTGCAGGTGTTTATTAGCCCATTTAGGTCACACTTATTTCTTTCAAGAAATAATCGTTTAAATTGGCAGCTGGGCCAAAAATACAAATAAAAAAGGCAGATTCATGCAACTATCCCAGAAGCATTCTCCCAAATATGGAAAGCAGCTATATCCTGATCAAGTAGAGTCAGGGAAAAAATTAGACTGTTGCCATCTTGTTGAATTTGGAGTGTAGAAGGATTGGTAGATCTCACTCAGGAATGATTGCGCGGAAAAACGATTTAACATTAATTTTGAATTAATGTGAAGTCAAAAACCTGTACATCCCTTTCCTTGGGTCCTTTGATAACTTCTTTGCCCTTTATCCTCACCAATGCATCTTCCTCAGTGTTTTGTTGCTTGCTGTATCTGTCATCACCTGTTAATAGGTTGATTCTTCAGAGCAGCCATTTTTGATAACACCCGTGATACCTTTGCAACATTTAAGATACTGTACACTGTCCTTTTTTAAGGTGCATTTGAAAGTCTCTGTTTTTACACTGGTTGCAGGCTACATGAATTCCATAGTTTGCATGCAATGCATGTTTTTGGGCGTGTAGAGAAGGTACTTGCCTGTCAAAGAAGAGACATGCTTACTTTGCAAATTGAAGGATGTTGCGGTAGCAGCTGTACAAGGAACTCTCTGCTGCTGTTCGGTATCGGCTTTTATATTTGGGTCCCACAGTATGAATGATGAAGCGGGCAGCAAGATTAAACCCCTTGGTCATCTTTGCTTCCCCTGTCCGACAACCTAATAAGAAACCAGAACAAGATGAGCAATGTCAAACCAATGGCAACCCAAGCATTTTAGTTTTAATTTAGAACCCTTTATTCGATATCCTTTATACTCCTGGATGAGCTTGGGCCCAGGGACTTTACACACAATTCATTTCCCAAGGGGCCACATGAGAAACTGGGACTGTCGTGGAGGACAAAGTCCAAGCTCCCACCCCCAACTCCATGCGGGTCCAACTGGGACAGCCCACGGACTGGATATGGCCTGTGGCTTGTAAAATGCCCAGGTCTGTTATACACAAAAAGTTAGCCACTTTTTTTGTTGTTGTCAAACTCATCCTGCTATAACTATTTGTTAGCTGACCTTGGATTTATAGAAATTATAAACCAACATTGATATATGGAAACTGTCTGGAAAGGTCTAGTTTAGGATTACAAGTCTTCTAATGCCAGGTCAACTTTTGATAAAACATCTTGAATGAAAATACTGACCTGGCATTTATTAGAAGGCCTGCCGGAGGAAAGAGGAAACATAGTTATTCCTAGCACTGTCTACCAGGTTACACCCGATGCAGTCAGTAAGCATGGTGTCGTTGTAATGACAAGAATCTACAAGTCCATCTCACTGACCAGAAATTCCATCAAGTAGTGGGATAGGTCTGAGAACTTGCTATTGAATTTGGATGGCTCTAAAACATAATGTTTGTCTACTTTTCATGAACTGCACAAGAGTCTCTTTGGCTGCACTAGAAGGAGTAATCTGACCTTGCAGTGCAATACTCTGGACTGTTTGTTCCAAGAGACTTAAATGACTATTTCAGGTCACTCGTTAGTGGTTCAAGTTTTCTGTCCAATCAGACAATCATAGATCTTTTCCCGTTGAAAATTGCATTTCTTGCTTCAGCATCCATTTTTTTCTTTAAAACTTGAAATATCTCCCCAGAATCAAGTTTCTATTCTAGAAAAATGAAGAAAACTAAACACCTCTTCCAATACTTAGTAATTTCCTTCCCATTTCTTTCACATATTACCTAGGTGATAATGAATTTCTTGCATAAAGATGGTCATTTAATTTTTAAAAATGCAATTGTGGCTAAGTAATTTGTGACAAATGTTGTGGCTCTTGGCATCCTTGACCTCTGCAGCCATTTATCCTGAAGCACCTAACAAAGGGGGAAAAAAAGAATCACTGAAGCAAAGCTCATTTTATGAAAATTAACATATTATTCTGACCTTTAAGTTTCTGTAGTTCAACTTTTAAGTCAGGTCCCGCGTGCATGGAGATGCTTTCAGAGACTGGATTCTTATCTGTGAGGGACTCATTGCTGGTGTTTACTATAGCTGTGCAGTTCAGCAATGCTACGTTGCCTCTCCTTTGAAAAGATTACAATTCATTAACAATGCAGAAGAAATAAAAGTAGAATCAAAGATACCTGCATATAAAAAGGAAGTTCTCCATCTAGTTATTTGTTTCTCATAGCAGTACTGATTAACCAGGTAGACAGCAATGGAACATTGCCAAGATCTGCCAATTTTAACATCTGACTAATTCTCAGAAAATACCACCAGTTTTAATTCCTTTCTCCTTTTAGTCTTTTATAGAACACTATACCACCTAGACCACTACTATACTATGAATAGAAAAATAGCCATCATATCAAAAGCATGCACTTTAATTGCCCTAAAATATATTAAGGCTATGGAGGCCCTCAAAAGAGAATGCACACTTTTAAAATGAAAACTGAATTGAAAGAGGCCGAACAATATATTCATGTTCATAAATGAGAAGGATTAAGAAGATAAGCAGAGCATGACTCCTGGAATTCTTTCCAACACCCTTACCTGCAGAGGTTATAAGAAGCGCTGTTTTCTTCTGGAAAGCAAAGCACCTGTTTATGTATGCCTCTGCTTTTCTGACATTTTGCATCTGCATTTGGACACTGAACAACTGTCTTATGCAGTCACATAATCACCATTTCAGCTCCCAACAAACAAAATCAACGTGGAAGACTTTAAGAGGTTGCAAATTATGGGTTGTACTTTAAATGTTCAATGACCCAAATAAAATGGTGATAATGTGACCAAGTTTATCTAAGGATGGCAACCGGATTTATTGGAACTGCCACTGGATTTTGGCAGTCATGTGATATCATGCCTTATGACTACATCACTTAGCAACATAGCTCCCATTCCCAATATCCATTGGTAAGAAAGTCTCTTTCATGCAGAATCACATAATCAGGAGGGAGAAAAGAGAGAAGTCAATATAGCCTTCCAAGTGGCTGCCCAAATGCCTCTTCCAATATTTTTTTCTCCACAGAGCCCTGCTTAGTCCAGACATTTTTCAAATTCCATTTTTCTTTTGCCAGATTCTCCTATTATACCAAATTTGATCCCATTCTGGACTATTTTTGGAATAATGGAAAACAACAAGCACTATGATAGCAGCCTATCAATAAATACCAAATGTCTCTTTCATTCAGTTTTAAATACATAAAATATTTGGCACCAAACGGTCCTCAGTGTAATGAATCACAACTCCTATCAACCCATCCAATTTGTTTAGCGGTAAGGAATGATAAAGAGGAATATAGATTCTTTTATAAGCTTCACATAAAATTGTGAGGATTTGTTCTTACAGTCAGTAAAATAAATAAACGTAAGCAAAACATTTTTTTAAAAACACTGAAGTTCTTATATTTTTGTGAGCTTGTAAATGTAACCCATTCTTGCTAGTGGAATGAATCTGACAGAAATCTAAATGTTTGATATTGTTTAATGGCTATTTAAGATAACGAGATGCAAACTTACCATAATATTATCTTTGCATTGATGTCTTCCCTATATGGGAAGGGAGATCGAACATCAACTTTCTCCCCTTTGATTGGTAAATGAGAGCTGTTTGACTGGTCCTCACTGTGGTAGTTAGACCATCCTGGCAAAGTATTAATATCCACAAAATTGGAAGGAGCTCCCAAAGGATCCATGGAATCACTTATTTCAGTTCACTTCATAAGCACTTCACTGCTTATTGAGATATTGCTGTTGTTTCACATTAAAATATACAACAAAATAAAAATTCAGTGTGCTTAATACACTCTTATTATTCATCTTTAAATCAATAACTCCATTCATACACCATTTTAAATAATGATTTAGTACAACATACCTAAAATAAAGTCATACAAGTTTTGAGTTTTCATGTGCTTGGAATATCAATATCACCTAGAACATCAATTTGCGATTTCCAATGCCTAGTTTTAAAGAAACCAACATCAAATCTTAGTTTCTATAACTGCCTAGTTGAAATAAAACAAAAAATGGATTAAAAACAACTCTAAGCCCTGCTTATGCCAAAAGGGGGAAAGACACAAAAACTTCATCCCCCCCCCCCCAATATATGACAGGAAGTCTAAGTGTTAGACATGTGAGTCTAAGATCTTGCCCAGCTTCTGTATACCATACAAGAGACCATTGTTTCATTAGACGGGAAGAAATCTGCCCTCAGTGTTCTTTGGATTTTTTTTAATTGCTGGAACTGGTGAAAAATATTAACTCAGGTAAAGGTCATACAGTAAGAATTAATGAAGAAAGTGGCTAAGAGCACACATTTAGCTCAAATATCAAAATTAAGATCACCAAATATTCCGTACACACAAAAAAAAACCAACTGTTTTTTTTTGGTTCCACCATAACAGAATACAAATCAGAAGTATGGATTGTCATGACTCCCATCCGAGATCTGCCTGAAATAATTAAAGATGTGACAATGTTTGAACTCTTATGATGGAAATACTGAATAACGTGTGGTCAAAATACAAATTAGACGCTATGCATTTGGTCTCTTTTATATTTTTCTAAACAAATCAGAGCAATCTGCATTAATTTAAACAAAAGCAATTAAAATCAAGTGATTTTAAGTGTCACAACAGAGGCACTAAAACGTCTTCCTATCTGTAACAGTTGTAATTACTTTTGTGCAGGTGGAAGCAATCTGTCATGTGTTGCTTCAGGTGGATCACATGGTAATAAAATGTAAACCTATGGCTGCAACAAGTCTTATATGGTTAATATGCTAATTCTATGAAGCTGTATATGATCCATATTTTGACAGTGGTTTCAATAGTATTGCATATGAAAGTCCATAGGTATCTACACCTGAAATCCCATGTTTGGGCAACAAGGCAGTGTCAATTTGTTGGAGCCATGAGAGTTATGGTTCAACATGCACACAGATTGGAATCAACTTCTCCACAAAATCATGAGGGTTTTTTAAACATTTAATGGGTTCACTTTTTACCCAGAATCCATCTTAAATAATCTAGAAACATATTGTATTGCTATTGATATTATACATATACATATAAAAGCTTTATATCGGTACTATTATGTTATTACATTTATATAATTATAAGCGTATCGGTATTTATATTTATTTAAATTACCTAGCCGCCCAACTCCAATGGAATACCGTCAGAAGAAGTCGTCCCTGAGAAGTTTAGTTTAAACTTGACATTTCTCCGGGCAGCATGCAGGGTTCCAGCCTTTTGACTAACAGCAGAACTCATGCACCCGAATCCGCCCACCCGGGAATGCAGAACCAGCACCCCGAGGCAACAAAACTAGCCCAGCTGCCTCCCCTTCTTCCCCAGGCGTTTCACTTCCTCTTTTCTCGCAGGTGAGAATAATTCTCTCCCACCACCAGCGAAGGACTGTCAAGAATTCTGCACCCTCCTCTCCTCTCCCTCCCTTCCCCCCCCCACTCTTCCCCATTGGCCGACGAAGAGGCCGCGAGGCCAAGGAGAACCCGGGGGTTCGGAAGGCACGCGCCGCTCGGGCTCCGCGCGCCGGGCTTGTCCTTTGCCAGGGGCTCGGCGGAACCATACCATATCCGAGGAGCAGAATCGCGGAAAGCGACCACCGACTCCTTGCGTGCCGCTCGTAGGTCCCTCTTCCGGTGAACGCCCCAATCCGCCAAGCGCCGCCTTCTGCTTTCCGCCCCGTCGTATCCGAGTGCCCAAACCCAGGTTGCGCCGCAGATGCGAGAAAAGATGGGAGAAGAACGAACGGGATACAAAGGGCTACGATCGGTCGCTCCAATCGCTGCCCGGCCTGGCAGATGCTCCCAAAGACGCCAGAACAGCTGACTGAGCTTTGTACTTACATGGGCGGCGGGTCAACTTCTTGGTCGAGGAACACGTGCCTTTGCTTCCTGCGCACCTTGTGGCGCAGTGGAGGATTAAGGCTCACTGGTGCCCTAAGCACTGAGAAATCTTGGTGCCCTCCTCCTTTGTACATACTGTACAAACCCAATCTCATTGGGTTTTTTTTTCTTTCTCAACTTTGTGCTGCCCCCTTTGGGCCTGGTGTCCTAAGCACGTGTTTAATGATTAATACACCACTGGTTTTGAGGTAGTGTCATTTGGGGGGACTTAACAATTGCCGAGACAGCCCCGGTCCCTATTGCAAACTGGGAAGGAGACTTCGAAGCTGGAGCGCCTGTAAAGTGAGACGGTAGACCGCTTTAAAGGCTTGGTTATTGCAAAAGTGTCCCGTTCACTGCGGCTATCACTATATAACAGTGCATATAGGGATCAGGATTTCTCAGATGTGACACATTTTAAGAAGGATGGACTTGAACTCCCAGAATTCCCCTGCATGCATTCTGGCTGGGGAACACTAGGAGTTGAAGTCCACCCTTAAAGTTGGCAAAGAGAAACACTGATATGGATCATATTAACTGCCGTTTTATTGTTAATATTGTGGATAGATCTCGTAGGAAGGAGTATGCTATAAATAGCAACTTTGTTTGTGCCTCCCCCCCCCCAGTGTTTGCTTATGTAGTCTTATCTAATAGTCATTTTTGTAATTGGTTTCAAATCGGAATTAAGTGGGAGAGCAGAAAACAACTTTTATATCGTGGTTGGCCCTAAAGGAGGACTGAGACATGGCATCTGGGCGGTCCCACTTGACGGATCCCCACCTCAGGCTTCTTAAAACTCTGCTCCACCCCAATCCCAACGTGGGTCTTGCAGGCAACACCCTTGTTTGAGCGAGGCGTTTACATTTGCTGGGGTTACAATTGGAAATGGACGGAGTTGTTCATTGTGCTTTAAGTCAGGGGGTCTCCAACCTTGGCCATTTTAAGACTTGTGGACTTCAACTCCCAGAATTCCCGAGGAATTCTGGAGTTGAAGTCCATAAGTCTTAAAGTGGCCAAGGTTTGAGATCCCCTGCTTTAAACGAACTACGATGGTTGCTTGAAACTCGAGAGTTCAATCCCGTAGGGAGGTGAGTCTCTCTAAATTTCCATAGCTCCATGTTCTCTATCGTCCCGCCTCTTCCGGTTCCTCTGCCTAAGCATGCTGGGTTGGTCGGTTCAGCCACGCTACACGTGCAACGAAGGGATAGTCTCGCTGCTTGGCTGGCTGACGTTCGCTGCAGGAGGAAAGACTCAAGCGGAGGAGACAGGGCATAAGCTGGGACCTTCCCCCAGTACATTTGGATCGGGAGTTCCTTTCCTCCCGTGGCTTATACGGTGATATCGCTCCTCCTGCTGCACTGCTACACATTTTGGCTTTGGAGTTGACCGGCGGAGAAACTGAGCCGGGCTGCCCAGCCAATCTGAGTGGCTGAGTCGAGTCTGCAATTCGGTCCTTCCTGATAAAAACCCAACACCTGCAGAGCCAAAAAAGGGTTCTGCAGAAGTGTATTCTGCAAAATACCAGAAATTGGGGTGTTTCTGTGTTAGAGGTTTGGAAGTAGAAGAGTAATAATGACTGGCTAAAAAGGTAAACATTTTTTCAAATGTCTTCAGAAATAATATTCGCCTAGTTTGGACTTTGCAAAACCTGAAGCCGACCCATGGGCCTCACCAAGCAATATTTGCGGTACGCGGACGCCGCCCTCTTTGGAGTGATTGCCAGCCAGAAAGGCAATATTGCCTATGTGACCCTGCGTGGTGAGAAAGGTCGCTATGTTGCAGTGCCAGCCTGTGAACATGTTTTCCTCTGGGATTCAAGGAAAGGAGAAAAGGTAAGCACAAAGCCAGGCTCCTTATGTATTAAAATCAGATCAGATAAACAGAGTTGGAAGGGATCTTATAGGTCACCTAGTCCTATATATTATAGTGGGATTTGGTCCTTGATGTTTTTGGTGTGTTTAAAAGATTAAACGAAAGGTGCTGGATGTTAATGAAGGTTTATTTAAAATTACTGCCATGATCACACTGATGTTTGAGGGAGTCACAGAAAAACATTATAGGTAGCCCTCTTTTAATAATGACCTCATTTGGGAACTGTGATTGTGATGAAGAAATAACTTTATGGCCATCCTCACATTTACAACATTCACAGAGCTGTAAAGCAAAAAGCAAAAGCTGAAATAAGGTGTAGGTATGTATTATAGATACAGTCACATTTTCACTTAGAGAGTGCTTCACTTAACAGCCAAGTAGTCAGTCCCAATTGTGATTGCTAAATGAGGACTGTACCTTTATTATTATTTCATTGTTGTTATTATTATATAAGATATATATACTCCTGCCTCCTGTTTTTCTTACAGCAACAACCCTTTGAGGTGGGTTGGGCTAACAGAGAGTGATTGGCCCAAAGTTACCCAGATGACTTTTGTGCTTAAGGGAGGCCTCAATCTTTTTTCTAGGCCAATGATAAATAATATGCATTATTTAAAAAGTCACCATTCCACATTTTTTTTGCTAAAAGTTGTGGTTGTAATTACTGTTAAAAGTAGACTTCTGATAAATTGAACATGTTCATTTAAAAAAAATTCAAAATGTTGCAATTGTCCCTTTTTTATTAAAAGGACTCAAAATTTCAGCATTGAAATAATAGAGCAGTGAGTCTTGGTTCTATGCCAGATTCCATTTGTCATTACTGTATGTTTTTTTAAATATCTTGGTTATAATGAATGATGGGAGATAATAGAAATGTATAAAATAACTTATTTCCTCAGAGCAATCATGTACTGATTACTGCTTTCTTCGGAATCTTTTACTATTCCAAAGTGTAAAGTTCTCCTATTTTGCTTTGCAGATTCTCATTTTTCAGGGCCCCAAGCAGGAAGTCACTGCCCTCTGCCCATCTCCAGATGGTTTGCATTTGGTTGTTGGATATGAGGATGGTTCAATCTGTTTGTTCAACCTCTTAAGTGCTGAAAAAACTGTCACATTCAATGGCCATAAAGCTGCTGTTACTGTCTTGAAATTTGATGAGCTGGGAGGATGTTTGGCATCAGGATCAAAGGTGATATTTTGGGGGGTTGCTGATTTTAATAGATGTAAATGAAATATATGATTAAAGCGCAGTGAAAAGTAATTGGAGATAAGAGTAATTGGAAATTCATGGAATGAATTTGTGTGAGATAGATTTTAGATCCCTATTTAGGAAAAGATAGAGAAATGAGGGGGATAGCGAAAACAGATAGGTATAACAGAAGAATGGAATATATGATATTAGTTTCCATCGCTGATCAACTAAATGTTTTTGGTTGTTCCCAAGTAGGATATGGATGTTAATGAACTTCTTTCCCCAATTAATGCAGAGGTTAAAGTTCCATGAATAGGGTTCTACTTCACTGTACCTATTAGTTTTCCAAATATTTAGTATTTATATTGAGAGTAGTAGCACCTTAACACATGCCAAGATGATGGTTGACTTTTTGTGCTTGTCACCCATCTATTTCTGTTTTATTCTGCTCATTTTGAGTCCCATGATTTTCTGAATCTAGACTATTTTCCTAGAGGAAATAGAGGGAAAGATAATGGAAGCTGAATGTCTTTGCTTGCTTACCAACTAATACTAAAATTAAACAAAGATGCTTGGCATTGGAGAGAATAGCAAGGTGAAAAATCTGCGTCATTTGGTAGAAAATCAGTGAGGAATAGGGAAAAATGCACACAGTGAAAATGAATGTTATACATATGGTAACAGGACATAAAAAGAAAAATGGAAATACTATCCATATTTATTGAGGAAGCATTCCTTTCAATGTAGCTAATTGGAAGTGTGCAGGACATTTTTAGAATTGCAAACATCCTCTCAATTTTTGAGACCTGATTTTGAGATTTTTTTACCGCAAACAAAGAACAAGCTTTCATAAATTTCTGTACCATGCAATTAAATAGTTTCAAATACAGTGTAAAATCAAAAGTACTTACATATCTCCCAGTTTAATAACTAGATGCATCTTTAAGGAAATAGTAGCAAATCATGGGAAAGTCAAGAAACATGACTCTCCTATGAGTAACATGAGTGTCAGAAATAAATGAATATAGAAACTTTTTTGTCTAAGTTTAGAAAACTCTATAAACTGATCTTGCTCACATCTCTCAATTTGGCTGGGGCTGCTGAGAATTGTAGTTCAGTGACAATTGGGAAACTACTGTTCTTAAGTCTTGTGAAGGAAATTTTGCTGTCAGATTTCGTTATCATTTTATTAAATAGTTTAAGAAGACATTTCTGAAAGATAGGCAGGACATGTAGTGAAATATGTAAACAACAAAAATATTGAACACATTGCCTGTTGCTGTTTTGATCTTTAAAAAAATCAGGAATGGTACATTTTTAATTTTATATTTTTGAGATAATATGGAAGCAGAAAATATATTTGACACTGGGTAAAGGGGTGAGTTTACCCTGTTCATTGCCAGGAAAATAACATCTTGAGCCATTTTTTTTTTATTTTTCTCTCTCCAGGACACAGATATCATAATTTGGGATGTGATCAATGAGAGTGGTTTATACCGATTGAAAGGCCACAAGGATGCAATTACACAGCTATCGTTCTTGAAAGCAAAAAATATATTGATTTCTAGGTAATTGTTTTCTTCATGTACTATCTGCCGCCTCCAAATCACATACTAAGTACTGCAATTTTACTTAAGTTCAAAAAATTTGCTAGGAATTAAGGAAAAAAGTTAATCCTGAAAATTAATTATTTATTAGGTCAGTTGTATTATTTGCCTTGTAGACAGTTGGCTTAGTGTTAATACCTCAAATAAGATGTTCTTGCATTAATTCACCAAATCTGTGAATAAATTGAAGGAAACTTTAATTTTTGTTCTCTTATTCTATTGAGAAGATTAACCTGTAATTTATCCTGCATGAAATATGCATAGATGCTTCCTTTTGAAAATTAAGGGTGTTAGTAAAGAACAGTCTACACATTCAAAAAGACTCTTTAGTGTTAGAATAAAAATTGGCTTCATGAGTTTCATGGGTAAATAATTCTGACTAATATTTTTAGCTTTGTCACTTCCCATTGAAATAATGCATTGTCTGGAGAACTTTATAGGTTTTAATTTATTATGTTCTGTCTATATACTTGCTACAGAATAGGGGAACTTTCAGATGTAATGTTGTAATGGTGGTAATATTTTCGGTACCATTTATGAGGCAACATTTTCTTGCAGTGGAAAAGATACTGTGGTAAAATGGTGGGACCTGGATACTCAGCACTGTTTTAAAACATTGGTTGGGCACCGCTCTGAAGTAAGTAGAATGCAGATTTGCAGGTGAGAATAGTAGCAAGAAAAAAACAATGTCTTTTCAAAGTATAGGTAGTACCTATACCTTCAAAGTATAGGTACACTTGACAAGTGTAAGTCATGATGCTCGTAAAATGGATTGGTCATGTGACCAGTCCACGACCTTTTTGTAGCAGCCGTTGAACGAATACCAGTCCTGAGCTCATTATTCACTATGGCACAATTTTGCCAAACCCTGAAAGTGCCAATTTTGAGCAAAACCATCATAAAATGCAATGACATGATGGTGGGTTGCTGCAAATGGTCATAAATGTGGCCTTGTTGCTGAGCGCCCAAAGTTCAGGCATGTAACCATGGAAAAACTTCACCCATTGAAACTTTGAATCCAGGTTATCAGTAGGCCCAGTGGTAGATCCATTGTAACATTGAACGGTTGCTAAGCGACCAGTATTACCTTGAGGGCTATCTGTATATAGGTAGCCTTCACTTACTGCTCATTTAGTGAGATAATCACAGGGATTTTCTTTTTCCACTTTATGTGCATTTTTAAGGGACTATTTTTACAGAGAGGAAGAATTTGTAGAATGTTATTCTGAATTGCCTATTATAATGGGTAAGAATAGTGTCCTATATGCAGATAACTTTCATTGATGAAAGTAAAATAGTATATCGTGGTAAGCCCTAATCTTATCTTAAGGGATCATTAAATCTTTTTGCCTTTGGGTTTTCTGGCAGCAAAATGAGGAAATTAAACTTACAGAAATGAGGGAAGTAGATTTAGTTTTTAGTCTTCTCTGAAGAACGAGCTACTGTACTAAAATAAATGCTTTTGGCATGCTCTTCCTTAGGTGTGGGGGTTAGTTTTGGCTTGTGAAGAAAGACTTCTTATTACTGGGTCTGCTGATAGTGAACTGAGAGCATGGAACATCACATATTCCCAGGAGGCAAGTGCTTGATATTTCTACTGCTTGACCTGATCATTATTCATATTAAAGCTATTGTACATTATTTTTAGTGTTTTCAGTATTGAATGTAAAATCAAAATATAAATGCAAATGGAATAAAATAATATTCCCTTGCACTGGTATTGTGTCCTATGCTTGGGGCAATTTATGTTATACAGGTAGTCCTCAACTTACAACCACAACTCAGCCCAAAATTTCTGTTGCTAAGTGAAATGTTTCTTAAATGTATTTTGATTCATTTTATGACATTTCTTGCCACAGTTGTTAAATGAATCACTACAGTTAAGTTAGTAACATAGTTGTTAAGTGAATCTGGCTTTCCCACTGACTTTGCTTATCAGAAGGTCGCAAAAGGTGACCACGTGACAGGGTCACTGCAACCGTCATAAATATGAGTCAGTTGCCAAGTGTTGCAATGGTCGTAAGTGTGAAAAATGGTCATAAGTCACTTTTTCAGTGCGGTTGTAACTTTGAACGGTCGCTAAATGAACTCTTGTAAGTCGAGGACTACCTGTACATCTGGTGATTTTGGACACAGAGAAGTCTAATGTTGATCCAGTGAGAAAAAGAGTCACTTATCCTTGGTTAGGTACTGCTTTTGTAGTGTTACCTGTTAGGGCATCCATTCAGAGAAATTTCCTTATCTAAACAGAAACAGAATGACCACAGGTGGGCAAAAAAAGCATGGCAGCAGGAGTGATTTCCAACTTTCTGTCTGCTTCCCCATTGACTTTGTAGGAAACTGGTATGGAGCATCAGAAATCACAATTACGTGATCAAAGCAGCATTGTAGCTAGATGAAGATCTTTGAAATTTAAGTACAAGAGTAATGATTCCAGATTTTGTATGCATTCTTTTAAATTTGCAAATTTGAGGTCCTGGATTCAAAAAGTTTAGCACTATGACATACTATTTGCACTAATTGAAGGCTACAAAGTTTTGTAGTATATAGATGGAACTGAGCTCGCTTCTTTGACTGTATGTTTTGATTGCAGGGATCAATCCCCTGAGTTATGAAGCCATTTATTTTTCCAGGAGATACTTTAGCTCATATTATGTGGTTCCCTTAATTAAAAATAAATGAAGGTAGAAGCAGTATTTTAATAATCCACTTTCATTGAATGTCATCTATTTTGTAACTCTTGTAGTTCCTGGCTCTAATATACAGCTTTGATGGACGTGTTATTTTACTTACAAAGCATTTGTTTTTACTTCGGCTTTATGTCTAAACATGCTATATACTTGAGATATTTAATAAATAAAGAAATGATTTGTCTGCAGAAAGAAAAGGCTTTCTTTAAGCCAAAGTATTTTATTCTTTTGGCACACTACATAGGACCAAGACGCCAGTGAGCCTGAAAACAAGAGAAATACAGGACATGTTCAGAGCTTGGAAGAATCTTCTGAAGATGCACAAGTTGTGGACCAAAATGAGGTATCTTTTTAATGTGTAGTCACGGTAACACATAATTTACTACATTGACCATACATAAATACTTCTATCTGAAGCAAATAGGATAGATGTTTCTAATTTAAGTAGGTTTTCTATGTTAGTGCTTTTCTAGTTCAAATACAGTAACTGAATAATATTTTGAAGGGCACAAAGTCATAATATCTTTTACAATCTTATTGGATGCACATGGTTCATACATAATGCTGAGCCATAATGTGGGTTGTTGGTGAAGAAATCACTGTGTGCCACTCATCTCTTAGTGGAGGGTTGGGAAGCTGAATCTCGGGGGGTGGGGGTTGCATTCAGCATCCAATATCTCTCACCCACATCTTGGTCTTTGGGTCTCTGGCTGTATTCTCCATTAGATCTTTCCAGCATTGTGGTTGTATAGGATCCTTCACTGAAAGGGTGAACTGCAATAGAAGAGAATGAATAGGAAGAAAAGAAAACAGCTACAGCAAACAGATCCATTATCAGATTGGAAAGAGTGCCCTGTGGCATAGAAAGAAACTCAGTGCCTGCACAGTCACCTTTGACCATTACAAACAAATACAACCAAGCAATTTCTGCCTGAAATCAATCCCCCTTCCCTGCCATTATAATGTTTAAAAAAGAGAAAAAGCTTTGGAGAGAACAGATATCCTCTCCTTTTCACGATGAAAAAGAAAAGTGGGAAAGAATGCCAGTTCAGCTTTTCAGGCAGCTCTGCTATTTATCCAGGTTCTTTTTTCATGTCTTCCTTCTATTATGCCATTTTGGCTGAGCTAACCTGTTTTTCTATACTGTCCACCCTCTGTTAATTTTCTTTGATGATAACCATGGTTTTCTTTTGAGCCATTTACTGCTTTGTTTTCCTTCATGTTTGTCTATGGCTTTTTTTTTTTTCAAGAAGGGCACTGAGAAATGTAAAGCAACTGGACACCTTTCTTGGTCTAAAGCAGTGTTTCTCAACCTTGGCCACTTGAAGATGTCCATCCGGACATCTTCAAGTGGCCAAGGTTGAGAAACACTGGTCTAAAGCCACAGTCAAAACAATATTGTCATTTTCAATTGCTTGGCTGGTGGTAAATAATTGCTATTTCATTGTCTGTACTGCATGCATTTTATTGACTTCCTTGACATTTTGTGACCACAATTGTTTAGTCGTCTTTTAATTAATTTGTTTTAGGACACTGTAAGGTGTGAGAAAGCTGGCTCCATCATGAGGGAAGGAAGGAGCCGTGTTGTTGGTCTTGCTACTGATAGATCAGGGAGAATCCTTGCTTGCCATGTGAGTGGGTAGCTTTTGGACCATATGGGAGTACTGCCAGACCTCTGGCCTTGTAGCTATGGAAAGAGATTTCTGGGCCAGCAAGTTTCTAATTTATTTTGGGGTTTTTTTTTTTCTTCAAGGGAACAGACTCTGTCCTGGAAATATTCTGTATCCTCAGCAAAGAAGAAATTCAGAAGAAATTAGAGAAGAAAATGAGGAAAGCAAGGAAAAAAGCCAAGTGAATGCATTACATTTGCTATATTTGTCATTTTTACATTATATATTATTTTAAAACAATTACCCATAAAATGGTCAAATTAAAATGGTAACGCTTTAAGATTCAAGATACAACTTAAGTTAATATTTCTGATTCATACAGAGGTTGTGTTTTTTGTTCTAGACAAAAGTCAAATGTGGAAGAGGAAGAGGAAGAACTTGATATCAGTATAGAGTGCAGTCTACAGGAAAAGATTCAACGTCTTGTTAACATCAAAGCTTCTGCTAAAATCAAGTGGGTGTCAAGTACTAAGGGTAATAAATATATTGTTTGTTTAAAAAGCAATTGTGTTAAAAAACTCAGTAATATTATACAATAACTCAACTTTTTTATAATGTATTTAAACTATACGAAAAATTACTGACTGTAATTGTATGTTACCAGGGAGTTGGATAGTCTCTGTTTCTCTTGTAATATAAACCCAAACCTAGGACCAAGTTTTTAAAAAATGTAATTTAAATATTTTTACACTAAAAAGAACAAGAGAAGGAAAGCTTTTGTGTAATACAAAATAAATATAATCAGCCACAATCCTAGTCTTTCTCCTCTACCAAAGTATTTCTGGTGCAGTGGGATTTAATGTAGCTTAACAGACATTCTAAAAAAGAACAATGCACAAAGGATAGGGCCATGTAATTAAATACTAATTCAGCTGTTAAATGCTGGAGATATATAAAGAAAGCCAAAAACAGAGATGTTACTTAACCATAGGGAAAATCAACTAGGAGAAAGCTATAGAGGACTCTAGGTAGAGGCTGAACTTTGTTGGAAACGAAGACTCCAACATTCTGTTGTTATTCTCTGTCTTCATGGCAGGATGGATATCATTTTTCCTATGATTGTTTTCAATAATGGCTTTTTTTGAAGTTTTGCATACTGTTGCTCATGTAACTAGGGATACATTTATTTATTAAACAGACTTATATTTCTATGAAATATTCCTTTACATTTCAACTCACAGTTGTTCTGGGTGGCATGCAACATTAAAAACCCATTGTTTAACACACACACACATACACATACACACTCACCAGAGGTGGGTTGCTCCCTGTTCGGATTGGGCAAACCGCTAGCACAGAAGCGTCGCGAGCATGGGCGAATCAGTAGCGCTGGGATTTCCAGCCTACCTCTGACACAATAATAATAATAATACTTTTATTTGATTAGCCGCAACCCTCTCCCGAAGGACTCGGGGCGGCGTACAATCAAAACGGATAAAAATACACATAAGACAAACATATATACAAAAAGAACAAAGACATATACATGTGTGCATGGAGGAGAGTTGACTTATAAGTGAAAGACAATTAAAAAACACAATTAAAAAACACAATTAAAAACACAATTTAAAATCCCCTTAAATAAAATTACTAAATTAAAAAACCCATCAGGAGCGTACGAAGTTATGGTTGAGCCAGGCCAGCTATTTGGAAAAGGTGGGTCTTGAGCTTAACACGGAAGGAGCGGAGGTCAGTAGTGGTCCTAATATCCAGGGGGAGGTCATTCCACAGGGCTGGGCCCGCCACAGAGAAGGCTCTGCTCCTAGGCCCGCCCCCGGGTGGAGGACCTGGTAGACGCATGGAATAGTGCGACTACCGGGGCCCTAGACCGGGTGGCGCCTTTGCGGCCTCTCCTGCGGCGACGAACCACCCTGGCACCTTGGTTTACCGAGGAGCTAAGGGTGATGAAACGCCACAAGAGACGCCTAGAGAGTCGTTGGAGATCCTCCCGTTCCGATTTTGACCGAGCACAGGTACGAGCATATTTGAAGACGTACCTTGTGGCATTAAGAGCGGCCAAACGTCAACATTGTGCCGCTCTTATTGCGTCTGCAGATAACCGCCCTGCCGCCCTGTTTCGGGTGACCCGCTCCCTCTTGTCTGAGAGACCACGGGAAGCCCCACTACAGGGCAGAGCAGAGGAGTTTGGGAAATATCTACAGGACAAAGTCGCTCAAATCCGGACGGGATGGGCCCCTTTCAGTGGTCCAGTAGAGACGCCCGTGGCGAGTCTTGAGGGACCGCTTTGGGAGGAGTTCGACTCGGTTGCCATCGAGGATTTGGACAGGTTGCGTGGACGTCTGCGACCCACCACATGTTTATTGGACCCGTGTCCCTCCTGGCTTGTACTGGCATCCTGGGAGGTTACGCGCGACTGGCTCCTGGGCCTGGTGAACGCCTCGTTGGGTGAGGGGTCCCTACCGGCCGCCTTGAAAGAGGCGGTGGTGAGGCCCCTGCTCAAGAAGCCTTCCCTGGACCCAACGGACCTAGTCAATTATCGTCCAGTCTCCAACCTTCCTTTTTTAGCGAAGGTTGTAGAGAGTGTGGTGGTACAGCAGTTCCCTCGTCACCTGGAGGAAAATGATTATCTAGACCCGCGCCAGTCCGGCTTCCGACCCGGGCACAGCACGGAGACGGCCTTGGTCGCATTGGTTGATGATCTCTGGAGGGCCAGAGATAGGGGTTGTTCCTCTATCCTGGTCCTATTAGATCTCTCGGCGGCGTTCGATACCATCGACCATGGTATCCTGTTGCACCGGCTAGAGGGGCTGGGAGTCAGGGGCACCGTTTTACGGTGGTTTGGCTCCTACCTCTCTGATCGGACGCAACGTGTGTTGGCAGGGGAGCAGAGTTCGACCCGGAGGCCACTCACATGTGGAGTGCCACAGGGATCGGTGCTCTCGCCTCTCCTGTTCAACACATATATGAAACCGCTGGGCGAGATCATCCGTGGTTTTGGGGTGGGATATCATCTGTATGCTGATGATACTCAGCTATACATTTCCACCCCGAACCACCCCAATGAGGCCGTCGAAATGATGTCCCGGTGTCTGGAGGCCGTACGGGTCTGGATGGATGGCAACCGACTAAAACTCAACCCTTCCAAGACGGAGTGGCTGTGGCTTCCGGCCTCCCGGTTCAACGAGGTGCTTCCATCTCTGGCCATTGGGGGCGTCCAACTAGCCCCCATGGAACAGGTGCGCAATTTGGGCGTCCTCCTAGATGCCCGGCTGTCCATGGATGACCATGTAACAGCCGTGGCAAGGGGGGCGTTCCATCAGGTCCGCCTGATGCGCCAATTGCGCCCCTTATTGGACCGGGATGCCCTACGCACAGTCACCCATGCGCTAGTGACGTCTCGCCTGGATTACTGCAATGCTCTCTACATGGGGCTTCCCTTGAGATGCACTCGGAGACTACAGTTGGTCCAGAACGCGGCCGCGCGGGTGATTATGGGGAGGACTAGATACTCCCCTGTAACACCTCTCCTGCGCGAGCTGCACTGGCTTCCTGTGGTCTACCGAGTGCGTTTCAAGGTTTTGATTATGATCTTTAAAGCGCTTCATGGCACAGGGCCTAGTTACATGCAGGATCGCATCCTGCCCCACACATCCCTACGACCAATTCGCTCACACAGAGAGGGACTTCTCCGGGTGCCGTCCGCCAAACAGTGCCGGGGGGCGACACCCAGGAGCAGAGCCTTCTCTGTGATGGGCCCAGCCCTGTGGAATGACCTCCCCCGTGACATCAGGATTACTTCCGATCTCCGCTCCTTCCGTGTACAGCTGAAGACCCACCTCTTTCAATTATCTGGCCTGGCTCAATCGTAATTTCTCTTATTCCTCCTAACTGTTTTTTAAATTGTCTTTTAAACGTTAAATTTTTAATTGCATATTGGGTTCTTACAATTGGGGTATTTTAATGCTGATTTTTAACTGTCTATATGATGTAATTTGTTACCTCCTCCGTGTCCGTGTCCGTGTATGTGTATGTGTGTTTTGTATGTATGTCTATGTGCTTTTTATACATCCTCTATGTTTATATGCTCCATTGTACGCCGCCCCGAGTCCTACTTGGAAAGGGAGCGGCTAATAAATTCAAACTTATTATTATTATTATTATAGGCGCCGCCCCATGGCACTGTCTGGTGGACACATATACACCTCAGCCATCTTCTCTAACAGTGGCCAATTTTTCTAAAGATCAGAGATTCTTTTCAATGATTCTTACCCTTCCAAAATATTTAACTTGAGCTTCATTGTAGTATTTTCACTAAGCAGTCATTGTTATTATTCATCATTAGTGCTTCCACTACTGTTGAATAATTTGTTCTTTGACTCTAGGTTTTTTCAAATATTGTCTCCAGCAAATTAAGCAGCCTTATACATCCATGTTTTTAAAAGCTGTTCTCAGTTTTGAGGGATCTATAACAGCGATGGCGAACCTTTTTTGGCTCGCGTGCCATAAGTGGGGGCAGCGCAGGGGGGTCGTGTGCGGGTGTGCTGCACCCATAATGCAATGCATGATCCTCAGTGCGCATGCGTATACTACAGGCACTCCCCCCCATTTTTACATGCTTTTTTCGCCCTCACCAGGCTCCAGAGGCTTTATAGGAGCCTGGCGAGGGTGAAAACACCCTCCCCCACCCCCCCGGATGCCCTCCTGAAGCTTCAGGGACCGTCAGGAGGCTTCCCTGACGCCTTCGGAGTGCTCAAAACGACCCTCCGAGCAAACCGGAAGTCAGTTCCCGAACTTCCGGTTTGCCTGTAGGGCCGTTTTTTTGCACTCCGGAGGCTTCACGGAAGCTCATGAAGCCTCCGGAAGGCCTCGGGGGCGGGGAGGCTCTTTTCACCCTCCCCAGGCTCCTATAAAGCTTCGAGCCTGGGGAGGGCGAAAAATGGCTTTTAAAAAGAGTGAACTCAGCTGGCCAGAGCGCGCATTGCCCTGACAAATGGCTCCGCATGCCACCTGTGGCACGCGTGCCATAGGTTCGCTATCACTGATCTATACACTTGTGGAAACCTTAGTATAATTCATAAAGCAAAAATAAATATCTTTGGTGTTTCCTTGTCATTTCCATCATCTATTGGATATTAACAATATGACTTTTGATTTTAGCATGTATGTCTGGTAGTTCTCATTTCATGTATTATTGAAGTCTGGATTGCAAATGAAGTTTATATTTATCTTTGTTGGCTTCTTTTACATATTATTCCTCTTAATTCATTTAACACTTAACATGGCAGTTACTGCTTTTTTAAACAATAACTAGTATTTTATTGAAACAGATCTTTTGACTTGATGCTGAATCCAAAAGGAGAACTGAAAGCCACCTTAATGCTCCAGAACAACAACATTGAATGCTACAGCCTGCAGTCATCAGAGCAATCTCCCCAAGTTGTGCAGACATCAAAGATAAACATTGGAGGTCACCGTACTGATGTTAGAACGGTGTCATTTAGCTCTGATAACATCGCCATCCTCTCTGCTTCTGCAGAATCCATTAAGATATGGAACAGGTATGACTCCCGTATGAACTCTAAAGGAAAACATGAGTTGCAATCCACATTAACAAGGACATTTTGTTTAAATGTCTTCAGGTATGAATCTGAACTATTAATATGGACTCCAGGAAAATGCATAATATCTAATTTTAGGCAGTAAGGCGGATATATATAGTAATACCGAATAGTATCCTTTTAAAATAGAAGGGTCACATTTACTGAGGATTCATCAATGGAGTTAGTTATCTTTGTGTTGTTGGATCTTTCCTATGGTGAGTTGTCTTACATTTGATGTAAAAATTCTGGGTCACTGCAGTGCTTTGTACAATGTATACTCAAATTGCGTATTACTATGCTCAAGATATTACAGTTGTCAGAGATTGTTCAGATTCTGGGATAAGATTTTTAGTGGCTGCTAGTCCTAATTTGCATGTTCCTCCTGACTCCAAAATTTCGTAACTCTCAAATTCAGTTCCTGGAGGGCCCTTGAAAATTGTTAGCTATTTTGTGAGGCATCTGGTTCTTCACTGTGGAAAACTGAAGCTACTGTACTCATCACCATCTCAGAGCCAGTTCACTGGAATACTTCCTGATTGATTAAAAAAAATGTCAAAGCATCCATCTAATTTATGTTGCCTATTCTACTTAATTTTGGAGGTAATTCTAAAGCTGAGGAAAGCTGAAGTAGGTCGCTGTCTGCTGAGAGTTTTTGGAGAAAACAGTTTTTCAGTGGTTGCTAATTCTAATATAGTTGTTTCTTTGCAAACATCAGTGTTGTGATTCCGCCACCAAATGAAGATGGTAAAATGAAGTCAGAGTCAGATATCTGGTGTAATTTTTGTTTGAAAGATCTATGAATTCAGTTTAGTTTTGTACCCAACACAAATTTCTAGGCTTTGGAAATTCTATGAAAGTCCCAATTATTTAATTGTGAAGGTAGCATTCTTGGCACAAGGATGATTTCGAGGCTGCACAACATTCTAAAGTAATTAGGATACACCCCAAATTGGTTCACTACTATTGTAGTGTGTATGTACAACATGTGTGCATACTTAACTGTTTTTCCAGTTGCGTGTTGTGCCCGTCAGTTTCTCCATTGGTAGTATATCAGCTCTGTTTTGGCTAGCTTTTATAAAAGAGCTTTTTGAAGAGAAATCTGGGGTTAAATATTGTGCTAATTTACAGCGATAGCTTTTTCCTGCCATTTGTGAAATTGTAAGAAATTTTCTTTTCCAAAAGTACCTCCAGTAAATATATTTCTTGTGTGTAAAATGGATTACTTTGTTTGTTGTTTCTTTTCCCAGGTCTACCTTGCAGTGTATCAGGACCATGGAGTGTGATTATGCACTTTGCTCCCTGTTTGTTCCAGGAGACCGGCAGGTCATTATAGGGACAAAGGTAAATTGCTCATCCTTTCTGAAGCATTAGGAGATCTTGCTAATAATGCCATATTTTTAATTTAAAAAATCATATCTAGTCAATATAGAGCCATTACAAGTTTTTTTGAAGAACTTTTGCTACAGCTGCAGACTGGTCTTTTACAGAAGTCTCATCTTTTTCCTTCAAGTTTCTTTTATGTATGGTTTACAATAGTGGTGAAATTCAATTTTTTTTACTACCTGTTCTGTGGGCGTGGCTTGGTGGGCATGGTGTGGCTTGGTGGGCGTGGCAGGGGAAGGATGCTGCAAAATCTCCATTCCCACCCAACTCTGGGGCCAACCAGAGGTGGCATTTGCCAGTTCTCCAAACTACTCAAAATTTCCGCTACCTGTTCTCTGAATATGGAAAAACTTTCCTTGCTTTATTCTCTTTCATCCCCAGCTGGGGTTATAGTAACACAGTTTTGATTCCATATAATGTTTTTTGTTTGTTTGTCTGTTCTTTTCATTGGCACTTCTGATATAATTGTTGAAAAATTGCTGGTACTGATACCTGGTATCAATTTGTGTACAAATTATAATTCATAATTTTTATTAGACTGGAAAGCTGCAGCTCTTTGATCTGGCTTCTGGATGTTTATTGGAAAGTGTTGATGCTCACGAGGGGGCTCTGTGGTCCATATCTCTTTCTTCAGATCAGGTAGGACAAGTTTAAATTTGTTCCTTTTTATTTGATAGAGTTGTGTTCAAGGTGACGTAATAGCTTGTAAGAAGACGACTTTTGGGGGGATGGAAATGGGCATAGTAGTTCTCTTATCTACTGTAAGGATTGTTACCATTTTCCAGCATTCCATAGTGTGCTGCCGTGTGAACAATACATTTCTCTATGTCAGATGGTAGATCCTGGAATGCTTCTGATGCTGCCTGATTCTTGTTTGCTTTCTGCAGTCCTTTGCAGACCTTGTGTTTAATTAGAGTAATTACTTAAAAATAGGTTATGATGACTTTTCAGGTATAATGTCAGAGTTAGGTTTTTTTACATTAACAGTGTGAAATAGTATAGTAGTTGATAAGGCAAAATGGTGGGTAATCATCTATAGGTACAGAGTCCAATTTAGAATTTGGATTGGTGAGGATTTTAGCTTTCATTGCAAAAATGTATTATTATGGAAATCAGCTACTGATTGATTTCCTAGTCCAGGAAAACAAACTGGCTGGGATTCAAAAATCTTTTAATGCTGCTGCTTTTCTAAATCATCTTCAGTGTGATTAGTCAAGGGAGAAGAAGATGGTAGATCATCATAAATGGTTGAGGAGGAGAAGCAGTAAAAAACAAAAATGAATCAGTAATGGTCTGCAAATGGTAGTGTTTTCAGTTCAACTCACTGGCTTTTCTGCACATAATATGCTCTTGGAGAGTGAATAAAGCAATTTAATTCTTCTGCTGTGTCATCTTTTATATATAGCAAAAGTGACCATGCTTAGTTTTAACTTGAATTATTTTCTCCTTCAGCGTGGTTTTATAACAGGAGGCGCAGATAAATCTGTCAAGTTCTGGGAATTTCAGCTAGTGAAAGACAGGAACAGTATCCAAAAGAGGTGAGAGTATTTTTCTAGGAATTAATAATATTTGAGCTCTGAATTTTATTCTCGTAGTATTGTTGATGCATAGAGCTTGCTAGCATGATGTAGAGTTTTGTCCTTTTTGAAAACATTGGGTACAATAATTTTGCATATCTTCTGGGTTGTAAACTTTTTCTAAGACATCCTACCTATTGTGTTGGTGAAATAAATACTATGTATATCTTTTATATTAATCTCTCTTATACTTCTTGCACCAAATTGATACCTTTATTGGTAGGATGGATATATTTGAAGACGAAAAATATGACCATTTTTATTTAAGCAGGATTTTTTTAATAAATATTTAAAATGATAAATATTAAGTGTCCTTTGCTTAAACATTCGATTTCTGTGAAGTTCCTATTAGAACTACATTTTACCTCTGAATTAATATCTTTATTAGATGCACTGAGTTAAAGAAGCATGGGAATGAATTTAATCATTTGGGGAAATATATACAGTATTTTTCAGTGTATAAGATACACTTCTTCCCCCCTCCCCCCAAAAAAGTGGGTGGAAATGTCTGTACGTCTTATACAGCGAATGTTGC
Organism: Natrix helvetica; assembly: GCF_964273705.1. Taxonomy (NCBI): domain Eukaryota; kingdom Metazoa; phylum Chordata; class Lepidosauria; order Squamata; family Natricidae; genus Natrix; species Natrix helvetica. The sequence continues at coordinate 111,581,595 of NC_138552.1, read as the reverse complement.
CGAAGCTCACCCACTGGTTGGCCCCCACCCTTCAGCCTCTGCCTCCCAGCAATTTGCCTCCTTGGCAGCAAACAACCTAGTCAGCTTGAGCACAGCCCGATTTAGCACAAGCAGCTGATTGCGGTTGGATCAGCCTCCTGGAATACCGCCTATCAGCTGTTCCAGGCTGCAGGGATCGCCGCCACCGTTGCCACCCAACACCGCTTCTGTGTGCCCCATTTTCAACCTGTTTCAATCAGCAGGGAACCCCGACGCCTGGAATGGGCCAAAAATGGGACACGCAAAGACTGAAAACGAGGTGCACAAAGGCCAAAAATGGAATGTGCAGAGGCTGAAAATGGGGCGCACGGAGGCGGAGATAGATGGCAGTGGCGATGGGTGGTGGCTATCCCTGCAGTCTGGAACAGCTGATAGGTGATATTCTGGGAGGCAGATCTAACCGTCAATCAGCTGCTCGTGCTAAATCAGGCTGTGCTGCAGCTGACCAGGCTGTTTGCTGCAAGGAGGAAAATTGTTGGGAGGCAGAGGCAGATTTTTTTTTTCTACCCAAAAGCTAGATGTGTCTTATAATCCGGAGCGTCTTATAGTCTAAACTATAGACTAAACTGGTTAACACAAATAGGCCTTTTATTGCCACTATTCTGTCCTATTCAGTAATTCCTTGGCCTTGTTGCAGAGGCATTTTCTCTGCCTTTTTTATTGTGAAAGTGAGGTATGGCCCAGAAAAGTGGAAAGTAGAAAGAAGCAGCTTTAAATTAAATTGTTGTGCAGATTATTTTTTGTGGTTCGGGAAGTAGTTTTGCAAATGGGAAAAGGTGGGATTAATTCCACTTCTGCAACTGACCCAGGGGGCTGGATGAAATCAATGCAGGACAGTGATGTCACTAGTGCCAGTTAAGGCCTGTTCCGTCATGCAGGCAAAGAGAAGAACCAGTTTCTCCCCTTTGATTTATGAATCTAACTGTGCGGTAAGAGTCCATATATTTTACTTATCCCATCCTAGGCTCTCTGTGAAGCAGACACGCGTTTTGCAGCTGGATGAAGATGTTCTCTGTGTTCGGTACAGCCCCAATCAAAAATTTCTGGCCGCTGCCTTATTGGACTGCACTGTAAAAATATTCTACACCGATAGTCTCAAGGTACCCAATACTACCCCTAGTTTGGATATAAAATTAAGGGAACTGATGGAGATTCATTTTAGGCATTAAAAAAATTACACTCCTGTAATATCAAGGATCCAGCTAGACAATGAGTTAATTCACTCCTGTGACCAAAGAAAAGAAGGAAGTGATGGCCATATCTTGATCCTATTTCACTCTAGTTGCTTTCTTGTTCCTTCACTTTGCCAGAAACATCGTACTTTTCGGACTATAAGTTGCACCGGAGTATAAGACACACCAAGGTTTTGAAGAGGCAAATAAAATAAAATAAAATAAAAAGGTTTTGCACTCTGCAAACCTCCCAAAAATGGCCTGTTTTTCGCAAAAACGGGCCCGTTTCCCCCCCCCCCCAAAATGCATGAACAGTCTTCCAGAGTGCTCCTGGGGTGTGGGGCCACCAAAAAACAAGCAAAAAACTGCCCGTTTTCCACTCATTTCTGTCTTCCTCAGCCCCCAGGAGCTCTCTGAAGGCCGCCTACAGGCTCTGCACGGCCATTTTGGTGAAGGGGCAGGGTTTCAGGAGGCAAAAAATGCTGTATTCAGTGCATAAGATGCACAGAGATTTTCAGCCTCTTTTGAGGGGAAAAGGCGTGTTTTATAATCCGAAAAATACAGTAATTCTCTTTCTCTATAGTAGCTTTCTTTTGTGGGTACTTGTCCCCCCCCCAGTGTTTTATTTCATTCTGATTTTAATTACTTTACTTCCTTTTCCTTAAACTAAAAAAAATCAGACCAATTTTTCCTGTCAGTTTCTTTGTGGAGTATTTGAAGAATGTGGTTCACGAAGTCAAAAATACCCTTGAAAAATGAGGGCAGGACAAGTAACAAAGACCTTGCACTAATTATGGCTACAGCTAAGCAGAGGCGGTATGGGCTTTCATAGCCAGTATCTGTTGGGTAGTGTTGGGCTGCAAGATTTAGTGACCTTGACGCCCAAGGTCTGGAGTACAGATTTCCTGATGACAACTGTCATCTTCAGAGTGGTCTGCTACCAAGATCACAGCAATTGAGCAAGGACTGACTGAACTCCTGCCTTTATAGCCAGGTGTGCTGGCTATAAACAGAATTGCTGCAGTTGAAAAATAATGTAATTTCCCCAAAGGACATAATTAGCGCTCTCTGTAATTATGCCTTAATACAGACAGATGATATTTCTGACAGCGCTCTAAGTAACAGAGTCTAAGACAATTGAGCTGAAAGAAAGGACAACACCCTCAAGAGCACAGATTTGGTTGTTTTCTGATGCTGTTGAGGATGCTACTGCACTGCAGTGATGTTAGCTAGTGTTAGTCCTCTTTTGAGGGAGGAATTCAGATAATTTTTTGTCAGCCTTTTATGTGGAAGCTTTGAAATAATATTTGGCCAACAATCTGATCAAATGTTTTAAGGAGACTTACTAAAAATAGTGAACAACTGATTTGGCTCCTCACTCCTCATTAGTATAAGAGAAAAAAGAGAAAATAACCTGTAGTCCCTCTTTTGAAACCTCATTTTTTTCTCCTCTTCCCCTATATAAAATGTAATCCCTAACTTCACTGTGAGCCCTACAACTGGAGAGCTTAGCATGAAACATGGTGTTAAAGTTGCTCATGCTGAATTTGTGATAAAAGCAGGCATTATGTACACACACAGCTTCCTCTTTTCCCTAACAGAACAGGCTAAATCCTGCAGTGCCACGAGGGTGTCTTGGTTGGACAGTTGGTTAACCCCAAACAAAAAGCAGGACTTAACCTGTCAATGAAAGCTGTAAAGATCTAGGTGTTTACTAACACTGCACTTTTTAAAATGTGTAACTGATGTCTTCTCGGTTTCCAGTTTTTCCTTTCGCTCTATGGCCATAAATTGCCAGTGCTGTGCATGGATATCTCTTATGTAAGTATCCCATGCTTTGGAGATTTTTGGGGTGGCTTTATACTGGAAGATGTTTGTGTAAGTGTCTCTGTGGGGTATTAACTTATCCATGCTAGTTTATTTATGTAGCATGTGCCCACTGATGTTGAGGGCTGATGTAATAATGTAAAAGTTTCTCATAACTTGAATGAACTTGATTGATTGATTCTTGGTCTGTCATGAAATAGTGTTGCCTGCCAACACTAAGCCGGTATTAGTAGTAGTATGGTAGTAGTAGTAGTATTAATACCTCTGCATTAATCAAGATCTGTATAGATAGAACCATAATTGAGCCTGAAAATACAGTTGTAAATTATAGTGGTCATTAAGTGATTCACCAAATGACGTGCTCGATTTTACAATTTACAATATTTTGCAGCAGTTGCTAAGTGAACTCTGTGATAGTTAAGTAAGCCTGTACTCTCCAATTGGAGGTTGTTTTTTTTTGCCAGAAACCAAAAGTAAAAGCTGAAAACAGGCAAAAAAAAACCCCACTGAAAATCCACAGGATGCTGCAAACTGCCACAAATATTGGTTGCCAAGCACCCAAAATGAAATTGTGTGTGTGTATGTGTGTGCGCGCGCACACACACACAGCCATTGGTTCTTCAAAGACAGACCATAAATAATTCTAGGGAGGTCCATTGTAAGTTGAAATGATTGCTAAGCAGTCGATAAGTGAGGACTACTTGTGCCAAAAAGAAGACTTGGGTCCCCGATGACAATTAATGATTGTAGCCCTTACCTGTTTTGGAAAACAGTGCAGGATTCTGTTATGTTCCAGAAAAAAGTACACATACATGTAAGTCTAGATTGAACTGCAGGGATATCTAACTGATAAGGTTCTTTTCTCTCTGTCATGCTGAAGGATGGAGCATTAATTGCAACAGGCTCTGCTGACCGGAATGTGAAAATCTGGGGCTTGGACTTTGGGGATTGTCATAGGTCACTTTTTGCTCATGATGACAGGTAGGACAATGGGAATTGCGAGATGGGAGATCTCTCTATAAAAGGTGAAATGTTTTACACTTCTGAAAGAAATCCGTTATATTGTAGTCTCTATAGAACTACATATGGCACACATACTGCATTGTTCAGGGCAATGAATCTTTCCGATTAGAGCTCCTTAGGTATCGTCCTTTTTTCCTTTTCTTAACTAACAGCTTTTGGCATCGAGCCCACCTCCGTTGAAAACAACCTTTTCCACACTACTTGCAATTCTGTTTGTGAAGCTGGGCGGATTTACAGCTCCTTTGAAAGATTCAGTTATAAACACTGTACACAATATTTTGTGGGCTTCCATTTATGGTAGTGGAGGGATTTCTTCAGACATTTGAACAGTACAAATGTGCACTATATTTTGAGCTTATAATGACTCCTTGAAACATGAGTTTTGTTTTGGGCAATTTTTTCCGCATGAGCTTGGTATAAAAGGTAGCTTTTTCAACTTGCAGTAATTAGACTGGAGTGTTCTTTTATATCTTGCCCCTATTTTCTCATTAAATTATCTTGGTTTAACATAGTAAATTTTAAGAAGAGGACTCGGCAATTTCTCCCCCAAAACACGAACTTCAATTTAAAAAAATTACAGGATAAAATATATTAATGTAGCCAACATATGCTGGATCCATAAATCTCTTATCATACAACATGCACTGAATTCATAAGTCTTTATCAGCATGCAGATCTTAAGTATCTTCTTCCCTTTTAAAAATACTTCCCATGATGTAAATATGTGAATGGGAATTTGGAAATAGTAATGAATTTCCATATCTTCTCACAGTTAATTATGTTTTCTTTCATTCTTTAGTGTAATGTATCTTCAGTTCGTTCCAAAGACCCACCTCTTCTTTACAGCAGGAAAGGACCACAAGATTAAACAATGGGATGCCGATAAATTTGAGAATATCCAGACTTTAGAGGTAAAATAAAAGATATTTAGGAATAGACTTCTCCTGACATTTGCTGTGTATGTGCATGTTTGCATGCAGTCCATCCGGAGGTTATACCAAGTCCAGCATGTGGTGTGAGCAGTGATAAAAATGCTTCATTAGGTCCAAGTGGCCTCACTATTCCATATGTGTGCTGGCTAACACTAGGCTTCCAAGTGTAAATCAAGGCATCGGTTATCATCTCACCCATAAAACATTTCATGCCACAGGGCTTTGCTACTTGAGAACTGCAATGTTTTCTAGTGGGACCCAGGAAGTATGCCTCTTCTGTCACAGCACCTGCCCCTTGCTCCCATCAAGAAGCTATTGAAGATCTGGTGGTTCTCCCAGGGGTTGGCAGGTTAAGCCCCCATTGGATGGATTTATATGTCTTATATTCAGGCTACTTATAAATGTGTTACTTTTTATAATATCGTTCTTACTTTTAAAATGGTAGTTTCTCCATGTTGGGTAGCCTCTATATTGATAAATAAAAAAATAATTTCTTCCCTTCCCTATAACTAACCACCTGCCTAATTCATAGGGGCATCACCAGGAAGTGTGGTCCTTGGCTATCAGTCCCAATGGAGATTACCTGGTTTCCTGCTCTCATGATAAATCATTGCGCCTCTGGGAAAGGACAAGGGAACCCCTTATTCTGGAGGAGGAGAAGGAAATGGTAAGAAGTAATCAGAACTTCTCTCTTGAATCTGTTTAGCGGAGTTCCAATCCCAGATCTTTTAATGTAGACATTCATATGTACTTGCATTATTAGGGCTTTTTAATGAGTTCATTGGTGGTCCCCTACTTGCAAACATATCTATTAGCTCAATGCTGAGGCTTTACATTGAACAGGCTGTACTGTCAAGCTATTGGTTTAATAGGAAGAGGTTGTAAATTTTTATGTTGGCTGATCGCTCAAAAATATTTAAAGGTAAACTGCAGTTTTGTTCTCTGTTACAGGGACTGGAATCATCTTCTTATAAATGTCAATGAGACAAAGCATATATGTATTTTACAAGTAATATCAATTTGGTTTATTCAGATGATTTAATCTGAGGGAGCAGCACAGGTTAGCTGCTTCTCCCAAACGTGTATTATTTCACAATATAGGACAACTCAGATTTCCACGTTCCAGGGAATAAATTCCACTTCAATTAGTAAAATGTGAGAAAGGGCATTCCGTGCCTCCCTTTCTCCACCCTGTTGCCTGTTTTTCTCCTCAAAACCTTCCTCAGATGATCTCCCTTGGCTTCAGAGAAATCTTGAGGACCATCTGCAGATGGGAAAGAGGCCTCAGCCATGTATAATAAAACATTCCGTAGGGAATGGGGAAGCGTCCAGGAGTGGGATATTCTCACAGCCAATATCCCACTCCTGGATGCTTCCCCATCCTACAAGAATACAGTTCAGGTAAGACCAACTGTCAATCTCTCTCAATTGTGGCATCTTACAAGCCTACCACGTTAGAAGAGAATATTTATAGCTCAGGATTGAACTGTAGGTCCTTGTGTTCTCTGAACTTGGTGGTTTTCTTGCAGATGTTTCTTTACCAAACTAGTTAACATAATCAGACTGAAAGTTCTGAAACATCTCAAGAAAACCACCAAGCTCAGAAAGCACCAAAGCCCCCCACTGCTAAGTTACTTTATGGTAAATAAAGATGTTATTTTATTGCTATATAAATTTCATTTATATTGCACCTTTGCTGTAGCACTCATGCGGGTCTCCCCTTCATGTTTAGCTTTCTTGGTAGGCTGTTGTGAGCATAATAAAATTGGGGAGAAGAAAAGCAAATATTCTTGAACTGTTTGAAAAAAATGGATAGAATATAGATTTTAGAGCTGGTTGGAACGAGGTAGATATGGGAAAAATATAAGCTTCCATGGATACTCTGGATCGGAAGGAATTGTTTTAATATTTTAATATACTTGGATATGCTGACACGCAAGATACTTTTCTTTCACAGCAAAGAGAAATAGAATATGAAGATAGCATCGCTAAGGAAGATCAGCCAGTGGTAAGCAACATCTATGTGGACTGTTTTTTTCTTCTTCCTTAAGCTGCTTTTCTTGGGGGCCCCAAAATGGAGCTGAAGCAGCCATGGAGACTGGAACAATGGGATGTTTGGTTGTGGTTGCCAACTGGCTGACTAGTATTTCCTGGACTGTCTTTCTCCTTCGTATTTGAACTGAATTAAAAATTTCTGGGAAACTTGCAGAAATGAATAATCTGAATGCTATTTTTTCAATTTACATGTATGTTTCAGTAATTAATTTTATTGGACATCATAATTATATACCCGTACCTAGTAGGCTTTTTTTGTAAAATATTTCAGATTCCACAAAAAAAGAATCTCTGCTAAAAAGCTTACCCTGCATTTGATTCTAGTCCCCCCCCCGCCATATATTCAGTTTGATCTACCTTTATTACAATAAGCAGAATTAAGCATACAAAGCTCCTTCAGTAATCACCATAAGCTTTCAAACTAACTTCCAGTTCACACTTTCCTGCTTCTTTTTTCTAATCCAAGATTCCCATTGCTGCATCAATGTAATATTTAGTCTTTTGGTCACAGAATAATAATAATAATAATAATAATAATAAATTGAATTTATTAGCCGCTCCCTTTCCAAGTAGGACTCGGGGCGGCGTACAATGGAGCATATAAAACATAGAAAATGTATAAAAAACAAATAGACATACATACATACCAAACACATATACACATACACGGACACGGACACGGAGGAGGTAACAAATTACATCATATAGACAGTTAAAATTAGCATTAAAATACCCCAATTGTAAGAACTCAATATGTAATTAAAAATTTAACGTTTAAAAACAATTTAAAAAACAGTTAGAATAGCACATTATTCTTTCTTAAGTTAATGAGGAATATCGCATTCGTTTCTTGATTTGATTGTCTCAGTTCTGTATATTGCATGCTAATATTTAATTATTTTTTTAGAAGTCTGTAAGAGAACATATGGACAAACACAAACAGAAGACAAAGCAAATACTGTGCTTTCAGAAACAAAGCAGAAATTATTTTATTTTCAGCTGGAGAGCAGCAATCGCTAACACTGCCATCCCTATCAGCCTTATGCTTTTTATACCATTTTGTTTATCCTAAGCTTTGTGGTCCATAAATAATCTAAAAGTATTTTCCCTGGGCTATCACAGAATTTATTTTTATACAAAAGATTCAAAATTCACATACAGAATCGTAGATATTCAAATCAAAATTTTAGTAGGCATATTTAGATTTCAAGAGAATTACCCCTATTTTGCGTGTTAATTTTAAAATACTTCCGTTTCTTCCCAGGTTCCTGGGGAGATTCAGGGTGAGGCTGGATTAGCTGGGAAGAAGACCATTGAAACTATCAAAGCTGTAAGTTTATTTTTCCTACAATTTTCTACTAAAAGGGAAGATTCCTTCTTTTTTTAAAAATAAATAAATAAATCGCAAAATATTCATATTTCTCCTTTAAAAAAAACCCTCTACATCGATCACTGATTAGAAAGCTGTCTAAATTAAGTGAAAACTTTCTAATGCATAGAATTAGACTATCTATTTGTCTGTGTGTGGTTTCAGTGGGAAGCAGACCTATTAGTAAGAATCAAAAATTCAACTTTATCTCATTTTTCTACCAGTTGAACAATCAAGAGAGAATTATTAATGTTTCCTTAGACACACCTTCAGAACTTTAGTTAGTGCAACGGCAGGATTTGAAGCTACTACAGTATGCATTTGATATTTTCCAGCATTGCAGTTGTAATGACTCTAGATTGCAATTATTTGTTTTGTTAGACTTTTCTATTTAATTACTACCATGTGTTTTGGGGTGTTTTCTTTTTCCTCTCTAGGCTGAACGAATCATGGAAGCCATTGAACTCTACAGGGAGGAGACTACGAAACTGGAAGAGCACAAGGCCGTCTGCAAAGCTGCTGGAAAAGAGGTCAGGAAGGAACAACTTATGTTTTCTTCAGTGTAGTGTGAGCAAACCTATTTATTATCAGAGTGAATACTTACAGAGCTGAAAAGAGACATAACCTTTGCATCATAGGTCTTATACATAATATTCAGCTGATCTTGGTATCTTTGAGATCCATGTTCTAAAGTGGATAAAAATGCTTTAATCATTTGCAGTGAAAAGTTCTTCCCATTTGATGTAACAGAACTATCCAAAAAGCTAAACCCAACTGATGCCTAGGAATGCAGGAAAAAAACCCAATTTGCTATGATTTAAGTTGGATTAGATTTTTCCCTTCAGTTTTCATCCTTGGCCAAGTTGAAATGAAATTTAGAAGAGGTCCTATTTATTTATTTAGCATATTTATATAGCTTCCCATTTCACAAGCAGCTGACTATGTGGTGTACAACACAAAGAGTTGAAAATCCATTACAGTCTAAAAACAATAAAAAATAGCAGATAAATAAACAGATGAAACCCAAGAAAATAGGAGGACAAACATATCAGCCCACCTTCCAGGATCCCCTGGGATCCCTCCTTCCCTCTGTCTCTCCCAAAGGTGGTAAAAAAAAAAAACCACCACATTTTACGGTACGCTTCAAATATTTTCAATATCTATTTTCTCTCTCTCTCCAGAAAGAATAATGGGCTTTAAGTTACAGGAAGGCGGATTCCAAATAAGTATTACGAAAAATTTCCAAAGGGCGAGAGCAGGGTCATGCTATAAACAACTATCCAAAGATGTAGTTGGGCGCCTTTCATTGGTTACTATCGAGGAGGAAGCTGGACAGCCATCCGTCAGGAAAGCTTTAATTTGGAGTGACATCTGAATGGCCTCTTCCAATTCTTATGATAGGACATAGAACATTGTCCTATCCCTAGGGGAAGTGGGCTAACTAAAACTAAAAGCTCACTTGAAACAAACATGGCCTTGGATATCTTCTTTGCTTCAGAGGCTTAAGTTTGGAAATGGGGGCTGAGTATATGCTAATTTGATTGCCAATAATTGTAGTATAATTCATTGTTTGTGGAAACTACCTCATCAGTGTTTGTTTCTCTCTTAAGATATTGCTACTGTTTAGTACTGTTTAATACCTGTAACAGAGTATTGACGCCAGTGCTTCATATTCTCTTCACATTTTAATTCACCACATTATCTCCCATGATTTGCTTCTGTTGTAACAGCTTAGATTTGAATGTGCATGAAAAAAATGAGTTATTTGGAGAGCCATGATCCTGTCAAGGATCCTTACTGTTTGCTTATGTGTATGGTTGAGTAGGGTAGAATAAATGTATATTTTATGAAACTGAGTGGATTTGAGACATGTTTTATAACTAGAAAGAGCGTTTTCTTTTTTCAAGTAAGTGAAATGATGCATTTAATTTTTCAAAACAAGATATGTTAGGAAATTACTTTTGAACTTTTATGTAAGTTGGTTATTATAACTCATTTTATTTCTCCAGGTTCCTCTTCCTGTAAATCCAATTCTCCAGGCTTGTGGCAATATTTCAGTAAGTCTGCTTTTAGTCATTTGAAGGAACGTTGTTGGCATAAAAACAGATCATAAATAGAAGCATATATATATATATATATATATATATATATATATATATATATATATATATATATGTGTGTGTGTGTGTGTGTGTGTGTGTGTGTGTGTGTGTGTGTGTGTGTGTCATGTACAGGTCTGGGTAGAGTTTGTAATGGATTGGAAATCATATGTGTGTGGGCATTTCTTTTTTTATTCTTTTCAAACTTAGTATTCCTATCATTTCATGTTTTGGTAACTTAAAATTTCCATGAGCAGTATAACCTTAGTACTGTTTTGGGAGCATCTTTAGGGCTGCCACTTACATTCTCTCTTTTTGTACAGAGGCAGAATTATTGGAATTATCAATCTTTCTGCTGAATCCAACTGTTTCTTTTTTTCAAAAAAAGTTTTCTCTTTAATCATCATTTTATTTTTCATCCAACCTAGAACTAAGGAAAAAATTCCTGACAGTTAGAACAATTTAATCAGTGGAATGATTTGCCTCCAGAGGTTGTGGGTGCTTCATCACTGGAGGTTTTTAAGAAGAGATTGGACAACCATTTGTCTGGAATTATTTAGGGTCTCCTGCCTGAGCAGAGGGTTGGACAAGACAACCTCCAAGGTCCCTTCCAATCCTGTTATACTTTTATGCATGTGTCAGATAGATTTCACATGCAAACATTTTAAAAATTGGAATATTTGCAATCTTGAGATTAAATTTGTGTTCATATTTCTGCCTATTAAAAACTTTTTAATAGATCTGTTTCTTAAAAACTGTCTTGTTCTTACAGCTTAGTAACTTACTATAAGTAAGAATGGAAATAAGATACAATAAATCTTACTAAACTAAAGGAATCTTCAAGATACTTTGCCTTTTCTCACATTTACATTTTGTTTTGCTATAAATTGGGCAGCTAATAATAAAATAGAAGTGATTACTTACATCTACCTTATGTAGTTCTTGGGAGAATAGACAATAAAGCCACAATAAAATTAATTTCCAAAAGGAGTTGTGTAATTTTTTATTTCTGATTTCTTTACAATCTGTTTTTCAATTTTTGTACTTACAAATTGGTACATATTGGTAACAGTTCTGTTTACAGTAATTGTTTCTTTGAGGTAATCAAAGGAGCTACCAATATGTACCAATTTAATTATTAAGCTCCAACACAATTGGTAAATATAATGTAATTTCAAGACAGTGGAGTACTATCAGTAAATTATTATTAATGGTAAATTCTTGATTATTTGCTGAAATAAATCAGAGAATAAAGAATTCTAAGTTGCCTCATCAAATCTGAATGTAAGGTCTTTTCCCTATTTATTTAGAACTTCTAAAAGAGCTTATTTTGATGTATGCATTGACTTCTGATAACTTACATTTTTAATGTTTTCCTTAGACAACTGGCCCACATGATAATACATTTATCTGAGATGTGATTATTGGAGATGTGATTATGAATTGAGATAGTCACTTCTCTGTGATAGTTGTAGAGAAAAATAGTATACATCCTAAAATCTCTTGAGTGAAAGTTAAGAATTTGAACTATTTACTATTTGAACTATTTACTGTAGTTTAGGATGAAATTATTCTTCTTTTTCCTTGCAGCCTTCTGCATATGTATTGGATGTTCTCAAAAAGGTGAAATCAAGGTGTGTTTGTAGAAGCTTCTTACCAACAAAATCTTGAATTTCTTAATAGCTTGTCTAATAGGAGCTGCTAAGGTAAAAGCTAGAATGGTCTCAGCAAGTTGAATCTACTTTGTATGAATCCCATGTTCTGTTTTCATAATCTGTAGTTTTGTCAAGCTTCCAAGTATACTGCATTAAGAGAATGTGCCCTAATAAAGTATTGAGTGCTAATGAATGTGTAGCATTGCAAATATGATAATATCCTTGGAATCCCGTGATACAGTGTATGTTCTAGGTCTTAATTAGATTTAGTTTTACTGCCCCTCAGACATTGTCCTTAGCTCTAATGATCAGAGTAATAATATCACTGGAAGCATGTAGACAAAAACATTTCTTTTTGCAATTCTCCTTCTCCAGTCTCTCTCACTATGAGGAACTAAACATGATTTCTTAGTGTTAAATGAACCATAAAATGCAACTAATTTACTTCTAGAGAGCCAGTTCATTCAAGTACTTATATGCACATTGCCATCTTTTCTTTTATGGCTGTGAGTATAAATGGTTCTAATGGTAGAAATTGCCCAAGAATTTGGATTGGCAACTTGTAGTCCTCCATATTGTTGGGTTGCAATTTCTATCATATTTTTCCATAATGGCTAAGGCTGCAACTCACACATACGTTGCCTACCTCTGCTGTGAAATAAAATTGAGCCACATTTCACACAGGATAAAGTTTTTCAAAATTTTGCTGTCTAGAGCCCACTTGAGCGGCTAGTGTTTCAGAAAAAAACCTTCAGGCATTTGCCTCTATTAGCCAACTGGCTTCAAGTAAGGAGAGCAAGAAGACCAAGTAAGACTGAGAATCAGAGGTAGAACCAGACCTGCCGTTTGAAACCATTGATTCAGCATGATTCCTATTTTATTTATCAGCTAATTCTATTTCTTGGAAAGAAGGCAGTAACAGTGTTAGGAACTGTTTAAAGTATGCCTTCCCTTTGCCTTGAGCATCTGCTTTTCTGCCCTTGATAAGAGAAAAACATTATTGCCAGATTGTTGGGTTTTACTTTTTAATGTTGGTGCATGATATGGAAATGATGATCCTATTTCTCTCTCTCTCTCTCTCATAGTGAATTGGAAGAATCCCTTTTGGTTTTGCCTTTCTCCTATGTGCCTGACCTCCTAACGCTCTTCAATCAATATTTCGAATTGGGTCTAGAGGTAGAGTTGCTCTGCCGGGCTCTCCTGTTTCTGCTCAGGTAAATTGAAGGATTTTTCTTTTTTTAAAAAAACAGGTATATTACTATTTTCTTTTAAGACTGAAACTGGCTAGCTTACGATCAGGGGTGTCAAACTCAAGCCAGGGCAGGATCTGGCCTGTGGGGTGCTTAAATCTGGCCCGGGCGGCTGGCCTGGAAATAGCAAAGGATCAGCCTGTGGTGCCTCTGGCAGCCAAAACGGGACTCAAGGAGCCGCAAAAACACCCACCCACCACCAGCCTGCGGAGAACTACAATGCTGATCTGGCCCTCGAAGAAATCCAGTTTGACACCCCTGCATTAGATTAATATGGGGAACCTAATCAAAGTTTGGTATTCTTAGAAAGCAAATTTGAATTTAATTAAAAAAAATCAATAGCACAATTTTTGTACACAGCAGTTCTGGTTTAGTCACTAGAACATAAACACACTAGTGAAAGTTTCTGGTTAGCCGTTTCATCAAATTGATCCCTTTGTCTTGTGCTGTAGTCTATTACTTCACATTCTTTGATATCTTGTAATTGTCAAATCTGGCAATATTTAACAGTTGTTGTAGGCAACCCTGGTCAGCATGCACATTCAATTAAAACTGAAAAATCGCTGTTTACTTTGTGAATTGTTTTAATGTTGTTAATAACAATAACAACAATAATAATAATTTGTCAGTGCACAACATATGTACAATGAGATTGATTGAGTTCCCTCAGCGCACCCCCCCCCTCCAACACAATACAAGTCATTATTATATATTATACCACATTATGTGCTATAATCAAGACTTGTGTGTGTGTTTGCTCACTTGCTTGTTTGATTTCTGGGTAGTGTGCAAAAATCAAGCGCAACAAAATGTACCCCACAATAAGATTAAACTACTAATGGCTATATAATACATAAAAAATGTTATTTTTTTTTTTTTAAATGTAACTCTTGTTAAGGCTGTATGAAAAAGGTGTGTTTCTAAGCCCTTCTTAAAAGTCTATGGATCGGCATCTCTCTATTCCATTGAGAGTGAGCTCTACATATGAGGTCCCATCAGGGGGAGAGACTGACCCCAAGTAGTAAGCAGGTGAACCAGCTGACACTAAAAACAGGCCTCCTTATTTTATCTCAAATAAAATCTCGTTTGAAGTTAGCTTTCTCTAGATGTTCCAGGGCTTTAAAACAACAAATAGCATCTTGTATGTATCTGGAAATCAGTCAATAGGGTAGAGATTTCAGAATAGGCAGAAAATGGCCTCTGCAGGATAAAGTGGAAGTTGCAAACTGGGTAGCTCTACATAAAGCTTACTACAAATTTCAAGCTTGGAAGTTACTAGCAGGTGTGTTTTGATTTTTAGACTTAAAGATTTGTAAAAATGATCTGTAACAGTGCAGGAATTATTTGGGTTTTTTTTTTTTTTGTCAAAAGCCACATTTCCCCACTATGATACCAGGGGCTTGAAGCAAAATATCACTGAGATTACTTTCTTTTTCCTGCCTCTTCTCACTCAGTAAGCTATCTGAGGAGTCAGAGACTTGCTATTATGCTTATTATAATTATCTAACTTTATTATCTATCTGTCTATCTGAACGTTTCCCCTCTTTTTTACTGCTGTCATTTTAATTTTATGGCCACTTTTTGCTAGTGGTTGGAACTTGCAAAAGGATTCTTCCCCTTAGCTACTCTTCTGCAATTTCAGGTTTTGTTATTTCTTTCCATGCTACATGAAGATAGGCTAACAGCTGAAGTTTCCCCATTCTCCCTTCCTGTCCTGGGATTTCATTTTGATACCATGGAACCTGTTTTGTTTCCAAAGTTTAGACAAAGTTCCTCCTGGATTAGTCAGGGATCCGGAACCAATATCATGATCATCTTAAAATAGTTTTCCTGTGTTTGTTCCTCCTCCTAGGATACACTTTGGGCAGATTACAAGCAATCAGCTTCTTGTTCAGATGATGGAGAACCTGAAAAAAACTACCCTTTCCAGAGTCAGTCAAGTGAAAGTAAGTGTGCAGTGGCACAATATTTCTGCATCTTTAAAAATTGGTTGTTTAGAATTTAGAAACAACCTGGTTTAGAATTCTGGTCTGATCTCCCAAGCTCTGCAGTTCCTTATCCAGTGTCATGAAAGAGGCAGCAAGTGAATATCTCTCTAATCTGCATTAAGAGTTAGGAGTCAGCCCCAGGTCATTTTTGAATCCCATCTGAAATAATAGGATAGCATTGTCATTATCTTACGGTTTTAAAGTGGGTGTCAGGATTACTAGACAATTGAGCATTGAAATAGTAGAACTAGGTAGATGATGCTTTCATGGTTTTCCCAGTCTTTTCTTAATACAAACTATTTATTTGTATTTGCCTTTAGGATGTCCTGGGATTTAATATGGCTGGTCTCCAGTTCCTAAAAAGAGAAATTGAAGCCAGGGATGAAGTGACTTTTTTTGCCGATGCTACTGACCGATTTGAGGAGAAAAAAAGGAAGAGAAAGAAGAAACAGAAGATGATCCTTGCAATGTTATGAAGTGGTTCGCTGAAGGAATTATTGCTGCCCGAGAACACTGTGATGCATTCTTTCCACCTCCTGAAGGGGGAGTGACTCTCAAGAACTTGGGAGAGGATGAGAGAACCAGACAAAAATCATGCTATATTGTTTTATCCACAATATTAAGATGGGTTGTAGGAGATCAGGACTATCCCTTTCATGTGTTCCCTGCTTTTGACTGCTACATCATCATCTGATCATCTGCTTTTGCTCTTCTTTAAAAAGCCACCTCCTATCCGAGGACTCCACATTGACTCTCATGCCACTCGTCATAATTACAAATCATGCAGATAGAGCTCTCTGCCCTCTTGCTGGCTGGATTAATTCTTTTACTTTGTTTTACGACAACATTGTTCTCCCCACCCTCTGGAAAAAATAGTAAAAACAGCAATTGTTCAGATTTGATCTGTGAATGACATGCTTCACACAATATAGCATTTTTGCCTGGTCTGAAAATAGACCTTTCTTTGAAGTTTGAGATAGTTACATTTGTACTTGCTTTTCAGTCTTATTTTTGCTATTTAATGAATTCGTCATTTTAGTAATAGCAGTTTGTATTTGACTCATAATTTTCTGATCTTAGTTTTGGGATGGAAATGGGATCAAGTGTTTTCCTCATTTAAATGAAACAGTATATTCTTTTTTCATGGGCTACAAGATTGTTAGGATTATATGTTTTGAGTATTGAGCTCAGTTGCATATTAGTTGCCATTTGCAATTCCATAAATCATTTTGCTCCTCTATGGTACAAGTGCCATTGTAAGCCTTGAAATCCCAGCAAGTCTTCCAGCTAACATTTAAAAGTTAAAAATTAGATATACAGATGTGTAACATGAGATGGAAATCTAATCTAGCCTAATAAGGAATCAGGTTTCCTCATTTAACCTTGAACACTAGCACCAGAAAATTCAGTAAGTTGCTCAGCATAAATTCATCTAAATTTTCTTACTTTTCTAGGGAAGGCACATTGGCAGAATTTCAAAATAAGTATTAATAGGTTATCAAATCTATGCCATTAGCAACATTAGCTGATTTTGATGAATGCTAGTGATTTCAAGATATTAGAGATGTTGCACAAAGTTCTTCGTGCTTTTTCACCTTCAGCAAGGTGAATAGCAATTCATTAACATTCCCTTTACATTTTCATAAATCTAAACCAAGAGATTTACTATAGTGCAGAATTTTTCTTATTTATTGCTGCATATACATATGAAGATATGCCCACAATTGTTTACAATACCAATTTATATACAATGTGTAAATATTAGTTTAAATACAATTTCATTAACCTTTGAAAACATTGATTTAATATTCTTTGCATACTAAGAATGTTAGCACTGCAGGACTGTCGTAATATTGGAAAAAATTAATCCGCTCTGCTCTGCAAAACAAACATAAAAAATTATATAAGCATATGGAAAAATTTCTAAGCAAGTTTTCTGATGTAACGTTCTAGTACAATGAATTTGACTGTCAAAATGCATATGCCTGCTAAATTCAACAGGTAGATTATACACTAATCATTTATCTTATTTGCCTTGTGCATTTAAAGTAAGTTGAAGTAATAATGGAAGTGGATTTTTTCCTTTGACATTTTCTTAAATATGGAATTCTTACTTAATGAAGCAGATGGCTTGAGATCACTTGTGGCCTCTGCCCCTCCTCTGAAATCTGGTGACACCCCCCCCCCAAAAAAAAAAGTCTGTCTAAAAGAAAGAAAAGTCTTGTCCTACCTCGTATAGGTCTCACTTTCCTCAAAAAATGCCAAAGGCAGACTACTGCTTATCCATATGATTTGAACTTACACATTTTTGTAGTTTTTAATTTGCATTTTCTGGTCACTAGACAAATATATTCCAAGTACTCAGGATGCAGAGGTGACTATTTGACAGAAAGTAGTTAGGCAGAGTCAGGGAAAAGGAATCTCAATTTGCCAAATCCTTTTCTCACTGTTTCCTTTTTCCTGAGGGTTAAGAAGCATGCCACCTACCCCAACAGTACATTCAAATGTGTCCACCTAGAATTCTGCAAGCTACTTCTTCAAAAAAAAAAAAAAGCATGTGTAGCATATAGTGTCCCAATAGATTTTATGCACATTTTTAATTTGTGATATGTAACATTTAGGTATGTATTTGACTGCTTGAATATTCTGGTATAATTCTCTTATTTAAAATCCTCCCATCAATGCCATTCATGCCTCTTACACCCAAATGGTTGCCCCCCCCTTAAACCCCAGCTTTCCTAACCCCTTCCCCACCAGTACACCCCAAGCTCCTCCTTCCTCCCAATAGTGGTTTAATTGCCACACATAAGCTCTCCTTTTAATATGGTGAAACCCAGACTTTCCATGCTGAAATACAATTGCTTACATTAATGAGGAAGCTTGTGAGGAAGTATTACTCTAAACTGAGAGGCTGGAGTTGCTGGAATCAGCTGGATGTTGGAGGCCTGCCGTCCCTTGGGATAGTTTGATGGTCTCTCATCATAGATGCTCTCTGTTAAGACTGGTGAAAAAGCAAGTTAAGGAAATACATTGTTTTGCTAAACCCTTTCCCGAGCCTTGAGCGTAATAAAAGCATAATAAATAATAAAACATAAAAGACAGTCTTTAAAAAAGAGGCTGCCTCTACTTTCATTTTGGCAACACAAAAAGCATTCAGAAAATACAATGAGACATGAGATTCCAGAATTTTCTTCCTTACTCAGTTTAGCAGAGAAAGTAATAATGATGTCTCTGTGTCAGCGAGTTTACTTTTTTGTCCATGTGGCACAGGGTCATAGACCACACCAAGTAAACTCTTTATAATTCCTTTTCTGTTAATACAGCAACTCGTGTTTGACAGTCCTGGGGCTGATAATGAAATGCCACATTATTCTCAGTTGTACAAATTAGTAATGTGTTTGTGCTTTCAGATATATCTTGGGAGATGCCATTTTCCTTAATATCTAAAAAATTAACAGCACAACAATAGAACACTGAAAAACTCCAAACAAAGACTTTGTTATAAAATAGATTGAAGTGATATTCTTGTTCTTAGAAATAGGAGCAATTTAAATCGTAGGTAAACACCTCATTTTGATAATATGCCAGCAGCTGAAGTGAACAATAGAAAGTAGGCACGGCTACTCCTATAACAACTTCCAAACACATGCATAATGTTTATGATGGATATTGCCTTGGAAAGGTTTTGTTCTGAAAGATAGCACTAGAAATAAATAAAGATAACAAGGATGGGATAAGTAATTAAGTGATTTAAAAAAGGTAAGATTGCCACTTGTCAGTGGAGTAAAGGCCATTAGTTTATCCTGCATAAA
Source organism: Natrix helvetica (assembly GCF_964273705.1). Taxonomy (NCBI): domain Eukaryota; kingdom Metazoa; phylum Chordata; class Lepidosauria; order Squamata; family Natricidae; genus Natrix; species Natrix helvetica. The sequence continues at coordinate 111,562,374 of NC_138552.1, read as the reverse complement.
TTCAATGTAGAACAAAAGGGAAAAAAACACTGAAAGATATTTGCTTCCACAGGAAGAAATAGTGTTTCAGTTTCCGTGTGAATTTCAATCTGATGGGAAAGTTTGTCCAAGCCCTCATTTCCTTCCACTCCAACAGCCATGGCAAAAATCTCTATTTCCAGTACAGTTTGCAGTCCAGCAGCCACCTAGAAAAGACAGATTATATAATTCACCACAAAAAAATTTAGATTCTTGCCTCCCACTCCCCACTATCTTGCCCTCTTTAAATTATTCTTAACCATCACCCTAAATAAGCTAGCTGGTAAGGCTTCATTTCATTTGTGACTTGAATTTTCACCATAACATTTCTACTATAAAGCCGCCTTCACTTGGAGCTGTGACACGAAATGACTTGTTTGGAGCACAGAGTGAAAGAAAGCTAAATCCCATGTAATTTTCTTGGCGGTGAATTGTGCCAAACCATTTTTATGGCACTATACCCTTCAAGTGCTCAATATAGAATTTTCTTCCAGTTACTGTACTGTATAATCCCCAAAGCTGATGATACATCATTTGAACACAAAGAAAACTAAAGAATTGTGGATAAGCAGCATATTAAAGGTAATTTAAAGAATTTCCCATATTTAGGAACAGAAATTAGTCATTTAAAATAAAAAAAAAACTGCTGAAATGTGCTCATTAGAAGGAAGATAAAGTTTTCTTATAAAGCCTAAACAGATTACATATAGGAGATTGGTATGGAAATATCAAAAAAAAAGAGAGATTACTACATCATTCTGTTAAGATACAGCAATCAGCTCATTTATCCCAACCCCCATGTATAGGCTGCTTGGGCTATTCAGTAGAGTAGCACTCATTCCTGGGGCAATTTGTTGGCTAAATGAAGAGATGCCTCACAGTTTGCATCAGACATTCTCATGTTGTTCCAATGACTTCTATAATCTTAATGGGAGAAGGAGAAAGGTGTGAAGCACATTTGTACACGACCTTTCAGAACTGTTTGAAGAGTTTAAAAAACAAAAACAAAACCTAAATTCAAAAAATGTGATCACTACTTCACAAACTTCTCCACTACTGCAGAGTAAAAGGCAGCACTTTTGGTATTCTGCTTCAACTGTCTTAACACTGGTTTTCTGAACTGTTATATTTTATTGCTATTTAAAAAGAAGGGCCATTTCAATAAACCTGGAGTGTCAAATCAATCCCACATAGAAGATAATCCATTCTATGCCTCTTTATTAATTTGTTGCTAGTAGGTTAGATGTGCTTGATCTGTTAAATCCTTAACTACTGTAGAGAACCATTGTGATTGGCCATTAGCCCAGGAAAATCTTTAGTACTCATCATTAAACTATATTATATCCCTCTAAAATTATTCTATCTGTAGCTTGTTATAGGGAGAAATCTTATTAAAGTACTAGTTAGGAAAATGGAAGTGTAATCTTTGGAGGAGGTCAGAATGTTTTTCTGACCTCCTCCAAAGATTACACTTCCATTTTTTACTGGAATTTGAGATGTGAAGATGACAAAAGGCACTAATGCTAGAGAACTCATTGAAGGGCTTAGTGTATTGATTTCTGCAAATCACTAATCAGGAACCAAATTATTCAGTGACAATTCAGAGGAAACAGACAATAGACGGGTATCAGCTAAGAAGCCCGTAATAGTTTCTGAGGTGGGGCGTGGGAAGAGTAACTGATGGGTATTAACACAGCCCATTTGCCTGGAGATTGAGGTAAATCCGAGGACACTCCCTCTGCTCTTCCTTCTGACTCCCCAGATTAACCTCAGTCTTCGGCCCAGAAGGAGATAATTTTCCTGGCTCTCCATTGGTACGAGACTTTTCTCAACGTTTGATTTTTCTTGAACTCCTCTCACCTCCCTTAGCGGCGCCCATCTTACCGGCATTAGCACAAGCTTGCTTGCTGCGTGGCTGAGGGTTAAACCACTGGGCGGCAGCAGGGGGGGGAATCTCCAAGCCGCACGCCCTGGGCATTGCTACATGTGGTCTACAGGTCATGCGGATGTGATCACATGACCGGAAAGGAGGCGGCTCAGTCAGAGCCAGAACAGAAACTCGGGTTGCATGGTCGGTGGTCGCCATTTTGGAAGTGTGGGTGCACGCGCGGAGCGCAGAGATCGGCGCTCTGATACCAGAGAACGCAGGCGCTTGCAGCCACCGCCAGTACCCAGGAGGGTAACATTGGGCCTGTACTCTGCCAGTAATCTGGGAAGGGCCCCAGCTATTCGGCGGTGGCCTGTCTTCTTGCCGGCTGCGGATCGCCGGCACAGCTGAGGAGTGCGAGGATTCGAAGGAGCACCGAATCCACGCAGCAGCTACAGACTGGTAGGAACAGAAGGAGAGGTAGAGAGATGCTACGAACCGTGAGTATGAGCGCGATGGCAGATTCCACGAGGAGTGGGGGAGTGACGCCCCTCGGTTCTCCTAGGGGTGAGGGACCCTCCCGGGGAGCCAACCCAGGCACAAGAGGGAGACCCACCCATAGGAAGTGCACCGCCAAGTTCTCTAGGAAGGAGGGTTCGAAGCAGGAGGTTCGTATCACCAGGGCGGCTGGAAGGCGGATCAGGGACAGCATCAGTCCTTCCCAGTCCAGATCGCGCTCGCCACAGTCCTCACCTGGACGTAGTTCCTCCTGGCTCTCCAGTCTCCCCACGTGGCTCTCCTAGGGGGGTTAGTCCCCTGTCCCCCCCCCCATTGCTCTCTTACCCTGCAGGGGAAAGGGGAGATCCTTTTGGCCACAGGACTACTAGCTTCCCTAGGCAGTGTTTGGCTCCTGATTTCCCTGACCCAAATTCGGCATTGGAGCCACCTAGCCTCCCCCTGCCTACCCAGAGCTCTCAGAGAGTTTTCAAAATGTTACTGCCAGAGTCATTGCCCAAGGGATTTCTTCGGGCATGCAGCACAGGCTAGGCAACAGTCTTCATGTGGTGCCCCTCAAGGTCATCCAGACCAACACGAACCAACAGGGGCCAGGGAGCTCAGAGGTTCCTTTCCTTCCACTGCTAGCGAGGGGTCCGATTCAGAGGAGGAGGTACAGAAGGATCTTGGGTTCTCTGAGGACGAAGAATCCCAGGCCCCAGAGGCCCCAGCCATCACGGGCCGATTTCCTACAGCCTTGTTCAGTTCCCTGCTGCGCAAGGCCAAGGCCACAGCAGATCTGGGCAGCCCTCCTGATCCCAACCAAGCCACGGCTGTTCCTAGCATGAGTGGGTGGGGGCAGGAAAGGGCCTTTCCACAGGCCCCAGGTTGAAAAGGAGGAGATTCCAACCCCTGAGCTCTTCCTGGAAGTACTCAAGTCTCAATGGTATAAGCCTGGTACCTTCCCCACTCCAGGGAGCAAAGATGATAGATTCTACAATCTCAATGCCTCCTTTGCCCAAGTTTTACAGGTTCCATCCATGGACGCTCCGGTGGTTAGTCTGGCCTCTTCCTCAGCGGTAGTGACGGGAGACATTACCAACTATCTGAAGACGGAGGATAAGAAGGCGGATCTCGTCATGCATAAGACATTCCAGGCTGTGTCTTGGGCGATCAGAGCAGCAGCCGCAGCCTCTTTTTTCAACAGGTCCACCCTGCTGTGGCTAGAACAACTCCGAGATAGAACTCCGCCGTCGGACGTGAGACTACTTCAGGATATTACGAAGTTGATGGCGGCTACCCAGTTCTCGGCGGACGCCACACTGGTTGTGGTAAAATATTCTTCCAGAGCCTTGTCTTCCTCTGTAGCATCCAGATGGTTGCTGTGGCTACGCAACTGGCAAGCGGAGTTCCGGGCGAAATGGCACTTGGCAGGGACTGATTACACAAGAGACAAGCTATTTGGCTTGGCCTTGGATCCCATCCTCATTGAAGACAGGAACAAGCATAAGATCTTCCCATCTACGTCCAAGCGTTCAGACCGCCTTACCACAGGAGGTCTTTCTTTCGACTCCCTGAGCAGGACTTCCAGCAGCAGAGGTACTCTGCCCCCAGGTATCCCAGGCAAGGCAGTTTTCCAGGGACAGATACAGGTTCCAACAGATCGGCAAGCAGCCCTTTCGAGGTGGGGGCAGCCACCTCTTCCACAGAACTAAGTGATTCGAGACCGGATCACCCGATCGGAGGCCGCCTTTCCTTGTTGCAGACCGCTGGGATTACATCACCACAGTTGCATGGGTACTCCAGACAGTCAGGTTTGGGCTTCAGTTGGAGTTCCGCTCCCGCCCCCCGAATAAGTTCTGGATCTTTCCCCCCTCCAAGAACCCAGTTAAGCGCTCCCTCATGCGCAAAGCCATCCGGCACCTGCTGGATATCAAAACAGTGGAGCCAGTTCCGAAGGGGGAGAAAGAATCAGGATTTTATTCCAATCTCTTCCTGGTTCCCAAGAGCTCGGGAGGGGGGGGGGTGGAGAGCGATGGACCTCAAACTGGACCTCAAACTGTTCAATTCCAGAATTATATACCGTAAATTTAAGATGGCATCCCGCAGGTCCATCCTGGAAGGGATCAGACAAGGGAATTTCCTAGCCTCAATTGATCTCATGGAGGCGTATCTCCACATTATGATTGTCCCTGATCACCGTAGGTTCCTTAGGTTCTCGTATGGGGGTTCTCATTACCAATACAGGGCCCTTCCCTTCAGGTTGGCCTCAGCCCCCAGAACATTTACCAAGGTACTAGCGGTGGTTGCTGCCCACCTTTGTGCAATCCCGATTCGATTACATTGCTACCTGGATGATATCCTTGTACTAGCCTTCTCGGCAGCTCGAGCAGAAGGGGATCTCAGTGTCACCATTTCCACCTTCCGGTCCCTGGGTTTCTCTGTCAACCTCGAGAAAAGCCATCTAGTCCCCACCACTAGACTCCAAAATTTGGGGACCATTATTGACTCGGTGGAATGTGAAGTCTTCCTCTCATAGGAGTGTAGGGATAGTATTGTAGAATTGAGTCAAGAGATTTGCAGATTCGATCTCTTCCCATAGCTCTCCTTTCCAGGTTACTTGGCAAGTTCATCTCCTGCATCGGGATAGTGCCCTGGGCTCGCCTCCACGCCAGAGAGCTGCAGTGGTTTTTACTCCCACACCAGAGGAACGGGACAAGTGATGCAAGCTTCAGGGTCCTTGTGACCCCCCCAGGTGCTTCTCTCACTCCACTGGTGGATGTCCCCGGCTCTGGCCAAGGGTTCCCTCTTCAGGGAACCAGACAGGCTGATCCTAACAACAGACGCAAGCCTGTTTGGTTGGGGGGCTCACCTGGAGTCCCAGTTAGCGCAGGGCCTGTGGACCCCGACGGACCTGTGGAAGAACATCAACTGGCTGGAGCTCAGAGCGATCCACCTAGCTCTCCAACGGTTCAAGATGACGGTCGCCAGAAGACACATCCTGGTGCTGATGGACAACATGGCAGCCAAGGCCCACGTGAACAAGCAGGGAGGCACCCACTCTGTAGCGCTACATGACGAGGCAGTGCATCTGGGAAACTGGGCGGAACGGAAACTCCTGTTGATTTGAGCAGAACACATCTCCAGAATGGAAAATCAGCAGGCGGACTGGCTCAGCAGGGAGACAGTAGACCACGGAGATGGGCAGCTTCACCCCTGCATCTTTGAGCAGATCTGCCAGAGTTCGGCCAACCGACAGTGGATCTATTTGCCTCGCTGTCGAACACCCAGCTTCCGAGGTTCATCTCACGGTTCCCAACCCAAGGGGCGCAGGACATCGACTCCCTGCGCTGCAGATGGGCGTTGGGCCTTCTCTATGCCTTCCCTCCTCTTCCCCTCCTTCCCAGGGTTCTGAGGAAGCTAGTGTTAGAGAAGGCAGAGATAATCCTAGTGGCCCCTTTCTGGCCACCGCGTCCCTGTTTCGTGGACCTAGTGGAGATGTCGATTCTGCCCCATTGGAGAATCCCTTGGGGGGAGGTGGCCCTATGCCAGAGGAACCTAGAGCACCCAGACTCAGAGTGGCTCCATCTGACCGCCTGTCGTTGAGCGGGAGCAACTAAGAGAGGCCCAATTCTCCGCTGGAGTCATCGCGACCATTGAGGCCGCTAGAAGGAAGTCCACTACCCGCATCTACAATGCGACCTGGACTTCCTTCGCGGCCTGGTGTCGGTCTGCGCAGGTAGACCCAACATCGGCCTCAGTTCCCCAGGTGTTGGAATTCCTCCAGGACGTTCTGGAGAAAAGCCTAGCTCACAGTACTCTCAGTAGGCAGATTTCTGCCCTGGCCACCATCCTAGGAGGGGTGGGCGCCCAACCCCTGTCCCAGCACCCAGTCATCAAATAATTCCTCAGACGGGCAGCTAATCTCCGCCCCCCGGTGGTTCACCATTTCCTCTAGTGGGACCTTCCCATGGTGCTCCAGGTGCTGCTGGAGGCACCTTTCGAGCACTCAGGGAGGTGAGCTTACAATTCCTAACCCTCAAGATGGTCTTCCTTGTGGTGATCACCTCTGCCAAGAGGGTGTCTGAGCTTAATGCTCTTTCCACCAGGGCGGACCTCTGCATTTTCCACAGCAACAGGGTCGTGCTCAGACTCGATTCAGCCTTCATGCCTAAGGTCAATTCCCCATTTCATAGGGGCCAGGAGGTAATCCTCCCGGATTTCTGTCCTTCTCCCTCTTCAGAGAGAGAGAGGTCCTGGCACCGCCTGGACATAAGAAGGGCACTGCGCATTTACCTCAAGCACACAGCTGCCTTCAGGCGGTTGGATGCTTCTTTGTTCCTTCCATCCCTCGGCTGGGGGAGCCAAGGTCTCCCTGACCACCATCAGCAGATGGATAAAGTTAGCCATTTCCAAGGCCTATAAGGCTCGAGGGCTGCCGGTGCCGGTGGGCATCACCGCACACTCTACCCGGAGTGCGGCCACCTCTGTGGCCTGGGCCACCCAGGCACCCATCGAGGACATCTGCAGGGCTGCCACCCTTCATCAGGCACTACCGGCTAGATGCGTATGCCTTGGCTGAGGCATCCTTCGGGAGGAGGGGCCTGCAGAGAGTATTACACTCTCGGGAGACTCAGGTCCAATGATCCCTTCTATGGACTTCTAGCTTTGGTATGTCCCATCAGTGACTCCTCCCACGCCCCACTTTAGAGACTGTCAGTTGGTCTTACCTGAACTGCATGTCTTGAGGGTGGCGTGGGAGCAGTCACTTCTCGCCCATCAGATGCGCCCTGTGCCAGGGCCTGAGTTGGGTTAGTTACAGGTCAGTCAGGGACTTCGGAGGGAGTTGGGCGGTCTCTGTCCCTTCCTTCCCAGGTTCTACTTCGACTGGACCATTGGTTAATCTGGAGAGTCAGAAGGAGGAGCAGAGGGAGTGTCCTCAGATTTACCTGTCTTCGGGCAAATGGGCCGTGTTAATACTCATCAGTGACTGCTCTCACGCCACCCTCAAGACATGCAGTTCAGGTAAGACTAACTGACATTCTGCCAGTTCAAAATGGATGGATAACACTTGAACTCAGTTGTGAGGAAAGGCCCATAGGCCATATTTAAGAAAACTGGTCTGCCTGCAGAAGAAAACCAAATCAAATTATTTAAACACCCTAAGACTTACAGGCCCTGGAGTATAGTTGACCCGCAATCCTGTAGAAGGTGGTGGTTGTTTCACCCGAAACCTGGCAAGTAATAGAAACGTTAATTCCTTTTTGTGGTAAATCAGAGAAATAAGAAGCAGACCATGGAAGAAGATGGGTCCACAGAGACATTGGCTTTCTTAATTAAAATATTTTCGATATGTGTCAAGAATGTTCAGTCATGAAGTCAAAGTTTATTTTCATAGCTTAAGAAGCCCCAAAATAATCACTTAGAATGGGTTACTAAAATTACATTCAGCCCTTTTCATTTCTTAGCTACCATCTTTATCTAAAATATATTTTTCAGTTTGAAGAAAGACATATAGTGTGACTTGGATATTTCTAGTGAGAGAATGACATATTGCTTCCTTGTAATTAGTATTTGAAAGCTCATTTTACTGGGCCTCATTTGAAGCCATCTAAAGCTAAGTGTTTGGTTGGAAATTTGCTCCCACTGCAACTTGAATGCATCATAAAACAGATGCAGCCTCCCTCCTAATCTCTTCAGTCTGATGACAGATAAAAGTCATCTCAAACAGAATGTGTATCTAAAGGACCAAAGTGAGACTGGGAGACAACCTATGTACATTTTAACAACCTCCAGCTGTTTTCTGTAGTCTCTATCGCTTATAAGGGAAAAGGCAAACTAATAAAAAGACAAACATTTTGGCCAAGGGATCAATTGAGGACTTCTTATGCCACCTGAATTAATGTGAATATTTTTATGTAATTGTGCAGAAAACCTGGATCCAGACTATGGACAGATCATCTGAAAAAGCTTCTCAGATAGGCTATTAAGAATCAGTCCAATGGTAACTTAGATCTCTCCAGAAATAAGAGTTTTTAAAATATATCTTCACTCTTGATGTAATTCTGATTTAAGAGCCATGTGGGGCACAGTGGTTTTGCCTATTAAACATGCCGTTTGCATCAAAACTAGGAATGAAATTGTCATGTAATTAGAATTTCCAAAGAGCATATATTGGAAGAATCTCAGGCAATTTCCCCCTTCGTACGTCTGCTGGTGGCCTCATCCATTGCCCAAACTAGATCTTCCTGAATAATAAGATTGTCATGAACATTGATAGAAGAAAAAACTCTCGCGTGACAATTTGTAAAATATCACCAATGCTAGCATGATAATTTTTTCCCAAAAGGAAGATTTCACTCTGAACTCTCAGCACAGATGCAACTTTACAGATATAAACCCAAAAAAGTGTTTGAAATCCACTACATTTCTTTCTGCATTGAAGAGGCAAGCTAAGTAAAGCTGAGGGCATTGGAACATTCAATAGGTATGTCCATGTGGGTCCATAAGCCATGTAGTTGGAACTAAATGGTCTTTGATCATCATAACTATCTTATTCTTTATAAATGCCAGGGAAGATAATACTGGGCATTACAGTATCACTTTTATTCCAAAATCAAAAGATTACTCTGCTACAAAAGGACCCATCAGAAATGGAATTCTGTCTCATGCCATTGCAGAATGTAGCTTCAATTGTTATAGTGATTTTCACCTTCACTCCATGCTATTCTAACAGAACTTTGGACATTGGAAGTTTGTGCATCCTTGCCAGTTCAACTCAAAGTCACTAAATGCTAACACTACAACAATGAGGACGCAAGGGGAGATTAAGTAGGCATTTCATCTTTTGGACAAATACCTTAAGGCAGTGATGGCTAATCTTTTTCCCATCGCATGCAAAAAGTGGGGGGAGCGTGGGGGAGTCATGGGCAAGCGTGCCATCCCACTGCACATGCAACCCCCACACACATGCATTTGCAAGCCCCGCCCTCCCGCCCTCTTTTGGTGCGCAATGGCACGGTGCACCCATTTTTCGCCCTCCCAGGCTCCAGAGGCTTTCTACAGTGCCATCTGTATTATACAAACTATATGCATGACTCATAGAAGAATATGGCTACCACAAATGCTTCTATTTTGAAAATTATTATTATTGATGAAATTCAGGTCCATGGGTTGCAGACGGTACGCCTCGGTACGGGTGTACCGGAGCCAGCCCAGAGCACTGGATACCGTTCCGATATGGTGCTCCGAAGGGCCCAGCCACCTGCCCTTGCTTCTTACCATCCTTTTACGTCTTCAGCGTTTCTGCGCATGTGCACAGTGCATGCAACATCTGCGTAACGCTCCGCTGAGCAGCTGAAGCATCGCAGAGGATTGCAAAAGCGCCAAAATGCATGCATACGTGTCTGCACACCCGCGCTGCGTGTCCACTTGGATGCTGGCAAGCCCGTTCCAACCATACTGGTTGGAATGGAATCCACAACCCACCACTGATGGGCTGGTGCTATTCTCGTATATTACAGACCTCCCTCTTCCTCCAGGAGCAATTTACCACTCTGACATCGTTCGTATAGAAAAGAATCTCTGTTATCTGCAAACAACTCCGTGGCATATCCCCAAACCAACCAAAAGCAAAATATTTTGATGTGTTATCCTGTGGCAGATACAAAATATATACAAACCTGCAGAAGTCCATTCCAACATTCTTCAAAGCCACTGTGGTTGAATAAGTGCAGCCCTCCTTAAGAATGCCAAATGTCACCTTCGGTGGGATAAGAAGGAATCCTGACATTGTCTGGGAAGGTGCTGTGACAGAGCATGTGCGGACTTTGCCAGAAACAAGGTCTACATTCTTCACAAACAAGAGACATTATTTAGGAAGGACAGACAGATCAAAACTCTTAAGCCATACATCTATTGATCAGAATAAAGGGTCTTAATAGATTGATATTCTACTCATTCACAGCGGCTATTAATACTGCAATTCTGAAATGAAGATTGGTATTCTGAATTCCCAATAGGCAAAATATAAAATAATTATTTTTGTCAATTGGAACATAATATACCTTGAATTATAAGTGGATGTGCCCATGTGAAATCAGTCCTGTGAATAATTTAACATATACAAAAAAGTATAATATTTATTTCTGTTCTGTAGTATGGATTTGAACTTAAGGCATGAAAGTCTATTTAACCTTCAGTACACTCCTGCATGAGAAATAGAAATCCATAATATAATTTTTGCTAAGAGTTTTATTTTTCTTTGGTAAAATTATACTGCATGGCTCCTTGGACACTCAATGCATATTGAGTATTATTCCATAATAATAGTGCTACTCTTACCTTTCAGCTGCCATCAAGCCTGTTTTAGTCTTACACAATCAAATGAACAGGTCTTACTAAATGATAAACTATGGTTAATTATCATTGGATCACATATGAGACAGAAACCATCCAACAGCAGAAGGAGATGTTCACAGAGGAAGCAAATATTTGAAACAAACTCCTTTGTTCCCAATCCTAGCTTCTTCTGTCCTTGTGGATGAGGGGCAAACCTCCTTTTGTACAAAGAATATAAGCGGTTCAAAGGGAGGGAAGGAGGAAAAGTCCACTCCTAATCCGTTCCAATGCAGTCCCCAAAACCAAGCTGCACGCCTTCCAGGATGACAGAGTGGATTGGAGTACAAGGTTGTCCATTTGCTCCAAACCCTTTGGCTACTGTTTAGTGACAGCTGGAAAAACCAGCTAGCTGGGATGGGAGGTGTGGGAGGAATCCAATACTCTTAGGTACTTGAGTTGCTATTCTATGTCTGTAACCTTTAAGTCTTGACTTGTTACATCTGATATCTTGATAGGGAAAGAAAGGAGTATACAGGTAGAGGGATGAGCTTGAATGCTTCTCTGTGACAGCTTTTCTAGTTTCCCTTAACCAAATGGTTGAACTAGTCATGAATTGCAGGTAGGATATGTTCTTGGATCAAATTCAACATTCAACTTCCTACCCAGCCAAAATATCACTCTGAGTTCCATCCATTGGATTTTAAGTTCAACAATGTTGATATTGAATAAATGCCAAAAAGGTGCTTCCCTGGAGTGGGCTGTTTTAGAAGGAAGATAATCATTCTAAAGCATTTATTTCTTATAAACACATTCTACATTTCCTCTAAAGAACTCAAAAGTGGTGTTCATGGTTCACTTCTCATGTGATCCTCACATTAACATCACCTTGAGATAGGTTGAGCTTAGGAAAAGGAATGTTTCTAATTCAACTAGCAAACTCCATGAACAAACAAGGATTTGGGGATTTGTTCCAGTCCAATGCTATCATCATTGCACTGCACCGGTAGCAAACCTCAACTGATGGCAGACTCTGCTGAAATTTCTAAAACTTGAGAAGTGGATAGAAAACATGGTGATGCATCTTTCATACCTTTTTAAAGCATGATCAACTTACCTAGAACCAAAAAGTTTCATGAAACAGAAACAATTCTAAATATAATGAAAGTAAAGTCAATGATTTTTTTTTAAAGTAATTATACTGTGGAAATTAAATTACTTTTTGCCTTGGTATTGATTGTGGCTTGTATCTTTGTATCAAAGCAGGCAATTTCACTTTCTCTTTTCTTGGGGATCCTGTAACATCCACAAGAAGTGATTGAAGTTTTGGATGGACCCGGACTCCAGTTTCACTTCCTTCTGCATCTACTGAGAAGGAAAAGAGTTTTAAGACTACAGTATATGCCCAGGCCTAGACTAATTCTACAATTCGCTGAAGAGGTTAGGGTACAACTAGAACCAAAGTGACAAAGGAGGACAAGATTATTTGTAGTGATGTTCTCTGAGGTCACGTAGGAGAAAAAGAACCTGACTGGTAAAAAAAGAGAATTTTATTTGATAACCAATTGAAGGTCTTGAAGAAATAGTGATACTTTCAAGGGAAAGAGAGTGGCATCTATTTTCAGTGAGGAGAGGCTTGCAGAATTATGCAATTTTTCTAGGTTGAAGGCTTTTGAGTGGCATGCCAGAGATTTAGCAATACCAATAGCACTTACTTATATACCGCTTCATAGGGCTTTTACAGCCCTGTCTAAGCGGTTTACATATTGTCCCCAACAATCTGGGTCCTCATTTTACCCATCTCAGAAGGATGGAAGGCTGAATCAACCTTGAGCCTAGTGAGATTTGAACTGCTGAACGGCAGCAAGCAGTCAGCTGAAGTAGCTGCAGTACTTCACTCTAACCACTGCGCCACCTTGGCTCATTTAAGTAACAAATTAAATAGAATTAATGCACATACCCTTCAGTCTTGTATTTAATATTGTCTCTTTTCTGTTAGATTAAAAATCACAACTAAGTCATAACTTTGGTAGATGCATGCAGCAATTTTAATACTTTAGGGATCAAAGGCCAGAGGTGAGTTGCCTGCATTTTTAAAGTTAGTTTTGGATCTCAAAATACTGCGAATACTGATGATAGTTAGTGGATATGTGATTTGCTATATATCTCATTTTCTCCCCTGTGTTACATATTACAGTTTATTCATAAATAGTAATATATCTGTTATGAACTTTGACCCCTCAATCTCCCTTCTTCCAAAGGAAGCTAAATGTGCTAGAACAAATATTTTCTGTACTCCAGAAAGTCGCTGAGGACAAGCAAATGCAGTGATGTAGAACACATAAGATATATGCAACTTACTAATATTACTTATTAAGTGGAGATCAACAAATTAGCTATAAAGATATACAGTAGATATTTGTAACATTTATAAAGGTCTATTAATAACTGCTTTTTTCAAAGAGTCCTTTGGAATGGTTTACCGTTTGTAAAATGGGATGGATAGGTTTCAGCATAGACTGAGGAAGAAATGGTGTTTGGAGGCAGTTCTTTAGAATGCTTACGTCTGACCAAGCCATCTCTGACATCTAAAACATAAATATAAATTCATCTGAAGCATTTCTATTTTGCTATTTATTTATTAAACAAATTTATATAACTGCCCAATTCACACAGAGGTGGATGGTTTACAAAATTTTCAAAATGCACCGTGTAATAAAATCCCATTAAAAAGTCCCCATCCCTCACCCAGGGGAAGCAACAGCACAATCAAATCAGCCACTATGACAACTCACTGTGACCAACTCATCATGGCCAACTTATTGCAGCCAACTTGCCATGGCTAACTTGCCACAGGATAACATGCCACGGGACAAGAGTTACACTAATATCAAAGAACTCATTAAAGAAAAAATGCAAAAGGAGGGACAAAATGAAATGTGTGAACAAAAATTTAAATAATTTTTAAATTATTATTTTAAATAAATAAATTGAATTGTTGAATTGTCCTGTAGCAAATTGTTCTGTGGTGGGTTGGCTACAGCAAGTTGGTCATTGGCATGTTGGCCATGACAAATTGGTGGCAGACTTGGCCGTGGTGGGTTGGCCATGGCACATCCCATTCCACTCCATCTCATTCTTGGTCCATGGGTCTGGTGAAAAAGACTCTATTTTTAGGGTCTTTTGGAAAAGCAACAGGAGGAGATTATTCGAACCTAGGTTCACTATTCGCTCTGAAAGGTTCATATATTATTTTACAGAAAAATAAAGTAGAAAAAAGAATACATAAAATAAATTTTAAAATGACAAAGCCTGCCCTTCTGCACATGGTTTGAAAACACATAATGTGAAAGTTCTTAATATTTTATAAAGCTTTTATAAAGACCAGCTATAATGAAAGCAAATTATTTGCACGACATCCAGAACAGATGGTCCTGTTCTTTCTCATAGGGCAGTTAGTCATAAGGCCCAGGCTAGTCCCTGGCTGTTGATGAGAGCAGCAGCGTATATTCTCTGTAATTGGGGAAAATGTTATCTACGTCTTTAAAATTGCCTGTCCACTTGAAAGCACAGCATGCAAGAGAAATCTTTGAGAGTTTTGTGACATTTTCACTGTAAAAAGGCAAGTGATTCCATTCCTGTGTAACTCAAACGTTCCACGTTGATGATTCCAGTAATCCAGGGAAAAGGATTGTGGGGGGCAGGACTGCTAGTTGCAGCAGGTATTGATGGGACTGAAGGTGAAAGATTTAAGGGTTGCAAGGGAATTTCTTACAATTACAGAAACAGGCTTTAAAGGATAATCAAGGAATACAGTTTGGTAAGTTTTATGAAGACAATTCCTAATCTACTATTGGTATCCAATTACTTAGAACAGGGATGTCCAAACTAGGGAACTTTAAGACTTGTGGACTTCAATTCCCAGAATTCCCCAGCCAGCGGCTGGCTGGGGAATTCTGGGAATTGAAGTCCACAAGTCTTAAAGTTCCCTAGTTTGGACACCCCTGACTTAGAACAATGTGATTTTTAAGAGGAAACCATCCAATTAGCCTTACTTATTCCCTTATCCACTAAAGAATTTAAAATGAGATTGCAGGAGAGAAAAAGTGGAAACACAGAAAATATTGCGGGGACTTCTCTCTATCATGCGTTTTTTTTAAAATATATATATACTTTTCAAACAAGTAGTCAGCTTTTCTAAATCAAGACTGGTAGCATAGAAGCCACTCTGAATCCGATAGACACATGCTGCAAGGTTTTCACCAGGCCTCTGCAGATATCACTGTACAGAGAAGCTTTGCACCAGAGTAACTCAGTTTCTAAGGTCAGGAAATTATGGATGATACATTTTCAGGCTCAAGCAAGTTTTTGCGATTTATTTATTCTGCATTATTTATTGTGCTATTAGCCAACCAGAGTGGCTGAGAGAGGAGAAGCCATATAAATCAAATCAATTAATAAATAGATAATTATAAGTAGATGAAAAGCTATCGAGAAAAACGTCTGGCCATCTGTTCAGGAAATACAACACATCCACTTAGCTTCCTTACCAAATGTTATGAAAAAAATTCTGAAGCGACTGAATTCTTTGTTAACATATTATGGCAGCTAGCAATTTAGTGCCCAAGGTGCTATTATTTATGCCACTCCTAAATACCTCCTATGGTTTCTTTGTGGTTTTTTAAAATGTAAATTAAAATTGAAGAATTGAACTGAAGAAGCTTCTTGGATGAGAAACAAAACATTTTCAAAGAAAACAAAAAAGTCCAGTTGCCTTTTAGAAAAGCACCTTTGGGACAACTATGACCTAGATGATTGAGAATCTCCATAGACTGTAAATTAGAATATATATTTTTGTGCACGTGAAATAACCAAATTTTTCAAAAGTTCTGTATTTTTTGATAAGATGTTACAAAGGTTTGGACACTGAAATTTTAAAAAATAATAATTTATAGTTATTGCTGATAATACTGTGCAAAAGATTTACAAGTGCTTTATTGGCTACAAGAAAGCCTTCAGTTCTGTTGCTCATGAGAAGCTATGGAGAGAAGCTATGGAGCTGTACAAGCACATCTGCTCAAGCTGATGCACAAATCAGAAAGCCGTTGTGTACATACCATATGGAGACACTGAATGGTTTAAGATAGAGAAAGGAGTGTGGCAAGGTTGCATACTCTCTCCTTTCTTATTCAACCTGTATACAAAAAATGACTGTGAAGAAGCTAGATCTTGAAGAATCAAAAATGGGGGTAAAGATTGGAGGTAGAAATATCATCAGTCTTTGATATGCTGATAAGACAACTCTTGTCTCGGAAACTAAAGTAGATCTGGAACATCTGATCAAGAAAATCAAAGAAAAACATGGGAATTTTGGTCATTTTCTGAACATCAAAAATACCAAATTCATGACTCCTGGAAACAAAATAGAAACTGATGGAGAAGAGATAGAATGCATGGAAAAATTCACTTTATTGGGGTCACAGTTCACTCAAAGCAGTAAATGTATCCCAGAAATAAAATGTCAGGTTGAACCAGTTCATGCAGCTATAAGGAATATGAGCCGAATATGGAAAAGCAAGGACATCAGCCTAGCAACCAAATGTAGTATAATCCATTCTATTGTACTCCCTGTAGCTGCCTATGGTTGTGAAAGTTGGGGATCAACAAAGCAAGACAAGAAAAAAATGATTCATTTAAGTTGTGATCAAGGCTCCTGTATATACCTTGGAGAGCAAAGATGACCAACAAGCAAGTACTGGAGTGCATAACAGCAGATATGCCACTGGAAGGAGAAACTACAAAACTGGATTTCACTTATTTTGGTCATGTCATGTTGGGGAATTCACTGAAGAAAGCAGTTACATTTGGAAGAGTTAGCAGTAAAAGGAAAACAGGCCACCAAAGAATATGGTGGTTGGACACCGTCAGACTTGACACTAGCCAGTGCATAGAAGTAGTAGTGCAAGATAAGAAGAGGAGGTGAGAGCTGGCCCATAGAATCACCAAGTCAATGTCCATACCACTGAATGGATGACATTATCATCATCCATCATCGTTATTATAATCTTGTTTGTTTTTCAGTCCCACAATTCTGCGAAATACATCTGCAACAGCCTAAAAGCATTTTTCCCCATTTTTCCCCCCTGTCAATATGAATTACTGGTCTTTTTTCACATTACTTCTCAAGCATTTGTTATATGCTACCACCTTCAAAGTATCCAGCACCCAATAAATGCTGTAAATTCAGTATTACTTGCAGTTACTCCAGGAGTTTCATTTTCAGAAGATTCTGTAAATGTATCGAACAACGGTTCCTTTGTTTCTTTGTCTGGAAAAGGAGGGAGCATTCCTGAGAGAACGTCAACATCTGGAAACTTTAAGAGGAGAAAAAAATAAAAGGAGGAAATGCACTTTCTGATAAAAAAATACTGCTAAAACAAAATAATGGACTCATTTTGTACATTTAGAAGGACAAAAACAAGAGACTAACTTAATGGAGCACTTACATACTGCAATCTGATTTTCTTTTTATCTGCTGGTCCTTGACCATATTTTAGTGATAAAAATTCTCCTAAACATTGTGATATGGTTAGAAAACTGCAAATCCATAGATCAACACCATAAAATTTATTTTCATATTAAATATACACAAAACATAATAATTCAGCTCCTTCTCTTCCCAGGATTTTTTAAAAAGTGTCTTTATTCAATTTGTGAAGAATCTTTATAAATATCCACCATGGCCTCAAACAGGGAGTCCCCAAACATAAGAAGGCATTAAGACTAGCTTAAATATAAGCTAAGATATAGCTAAAATAAGAATCAAAGACTAAAATGATCCAGTGTTATTTAAAGGCAACATAGAATAAACATGTTCATGTAAGACCATGGCCCACGACAGCTGGCAATTTTGTGCTCCACCTTTTTAGTACTTAAAATCTTTTTAGACTCCAAAATATTTGACAGTAGAGTTCTTCTGTTGGTACATGGGGATAGCTAGCCTATACCAGAGGTGGGATCCTATCGATATGGTACAGTTCAGCTGAACAGGTAGGAACTCCGGCGGACACGTGACCGTGCCGGTTCTATCCTCGGCGACAACATCTTGGTTTTCTGTTCTGCACATGCGCAGAACAATTTTCACTGAAAAAATGTATTTTTTTCCTTTTTAAATGTTGTGCGCATGCGCAGACCATTTTAAGTGCAAATGCTCCACCCACCCGCCCCACCCAGTCACTCCTTACCTCCCGGGTGGCTTGCCTGCCTAAGCTGCCTTGCCTGCCTAAGCTGCCATGTGGTGCCTACCCTGCGCCCCAATTGAGCTGCCTCCACCTCCTGCCTACAGATAAGCCTCGCTAGCCCCCCTCAAAGCTTGCTGCCCCCCCCCCCCGGCTCACAACCTTCCCTCCCCCACGCCTTCCAGGATCCCCACGAGCCCCATTTTGGTTCCAAGGAGGCTTTAGGGAGGCCTGCTAGGCCCAAAATAGAGCGGGCAACTTTAAGACTTGTGGACTTCAACTTCCAGAATTCAGCTCTGCTGGCTGGAGAATTCTGGGAGTTGAAGTCCAAAAGTCTTAAAGTTGTCAAGTTTGAAGACCACTGGCATGGAGCTTGCGTTGAGAACTTATTGAAAGTGCGGCTAGCTAACCTTGCTCAAGCTAAGCTAATCAACAGTGGAGCTCTAAGAATTGCAGATGATCAATGAGGGTGTTCTCAGTTTCAAAACATCTGGCTTTTCTTTCTCCTACCAAAGACCACCTGGGGTTCTTCACAGGAAGGGAGGAAGGGAGGAAAGAAGGAAAGAAAGAAGGAGAGAGAGGGAGGGAGGGGAGAAAAAGGGAAAGTGAATGAGATATGGATGGATGGTTGGATGGATAGAGGGAGGGTGGGAAAGAGAGAGAGAAAAAGGAGAGGAAGGAAGAACCACAAACCTGGCACTAGACACAGTTTCAGACGATACTTTGAAACAGCACAGCAATCCAGGGCTGGAAGGGACCTCAGAGGTCATCTAGTCCAATCCCCTGCTCCAGCAGGAGACCTTACAGTATATCACCTTGGTTATTTTAGTGCCTCTAACATAGAGGAATTCCCAGAAATCCCCAGGCATTGACAACCTCTCCCCCTTAGTAAAAAAAAAAAAAAAACTAGAGCAAAAACTTCATGCAGTATTAAAAAGAATAGAAAAGGGGGCTGCTGTGAATTGTTCAATGGACTGCTAAATTGGCAAAATGGACAGCTAAATTGACCACGGCCACCCAGTCATATGATCGCCAAGCCACTCCCATCGGTCACATGACTGCCACGCCACGCCCATAGAACCTGTAGTAAAAAAAATTGAAACCCACCACTGCCTGTAACTCTTCGAGTTTGCTGGTATTCTAGACCGTTTTGTAGGTCAATGTCTAAATCACCATAAGTCATATCCAACTTTTGGTGACTTAGCTTCTTTACAGAAAGGTTTCCTTGAGCTAATCTAACCTGACCCATCTTTCACAACTTGCTCACCTCTTTTTGAAGAAACTGCATTCCAAATTCAGACTTGAAATAGGGAGGGATCATTTTGTACCTCATCCTCATAAGACAATTCTTTCCATCCTCAATTTCCTGCCTGAAGAATTTTTAAATTTTTAAATTTTAAATTATAATTTGTTCAGGGATTATTAATGCAGGGATTATTGGTTCAAAACAGACAACTTAGATGTTTTAATGGATCTTTATTATTTTCTCAATTTTGCTAAAATTAATAAAGAGAAAGAACTACTGAATAAGCCTTGTATGCATGCATATATTTGTAAAGTTTATTCTGTTTATATAATAGAGACTTCTTATCATTCTAGAAGTTATTTCTCCCACTCTGGAAGACAGTAAGTTTTAAAAAAAACTGATTCACAAAGAGCGAAAAGACTGGCAAACTGTTTGCATTTTTCATGTATAATTCTCTTTCTCACTTACAGTAAAATAATTTTTGGTTGCAAGGATATGCTTTTTTTTCTGGCAGCACATTACTGAAAATTAAATGACTAAAAAAGTAATTTCACAGAATTTCCAAATTTATACTAGAATTTGCTGTCTGATTTAAAATCTTCAAACTTCAGAAAACTGCCCCCCACCATACCTTCTGTTTGTGGCTTCTAAATCATATCCTAAAACTAATGCACTGTTACCTGGTCTGTGCTAATTTACTCTGCCAAACAGAAAACTTCATGGGCTCGTCGTGGCTGCATAAAGAAAAATGAAACATTTCATAAAATTCACAGAGTTATTTAGAAAGCATTCTACTTGATTTTAAATATGACATGACATATGGCTCCATTTCATACGGTAAAATCCAATCATATGTTTCTCTTTCAAGGCACCTGGGATAATCTCATTGCAGCCACACTAGAAGCAGTTAGATGTTAGCTTCCTTAGATATCGCATTATAACATCTATTGTGACTCTGTTTTCACCAACATAACAGCCAAAATATCTTAAAGTAGAAATCAACAAAGAATGAGGTGTACAACAAGGCAATAAAATATCACCTATCACTCGACAAAATATCACTCGACAAAAGATGGAATAAAAATCAATGACACCTTTTAAAATCACTTAAGATTTGCAGATGATGATGTTCTCTTCTCACAAGACCAAGAAGATCTAACAAGACACCTGCTGCACAAAGCAGAAGAACCATTTGGCTTAAAAATAAACCTGAAAAAGAGCTAGGCTATATTTAATAAATTTACCAAAGGAAAAAAAAAGGTTTTATAGGAGAAGAACTAGATGTAGTAGACAACTACATAAACCTTGGCCAATGGATCTCAACGGAAGGTGGTACAATAAAGGAAATTGAATGGCGTGTTAAATGTGGTTGGCAGGCATTCGGCAAGCTAAGCCTAATTTTCAAGAACAACCTTTCTCTGCTTGAAAAAAGAAGTTTTTGATTAGTGTGTGTTACTTGCTCTAACATATGCCGGTGAAACATGGACGCTAATCTCACAATCAAGACAAAAGCTACGAATGATGCAAAGAGCCACAGAAATGCTCGGCATTACAAGACAAGATTGAAAAACCTGCACATGGATTAGAAATCAAACAAAAGTATATGATATCATCAGGAGAGTATAAGAATGGAAATGGAAATGGGCTGGTCACATAGCAAGAAGAGCTGATGGCAGGTGGATCAAGGCAGTCATTGAATGGATCCCACTTGATAAAAAGCATTCACGAGAGAGACCTAAAACAAGATGGATTGACGACATCAGCAAGTATTGTGGGCCTAATTGGCAAAAGAAACTCAGGACTGTATTGGTTGGAAACTTGCAGAAGAGGCCTCCATCTTGCAATGGATGGACAATGGCTAAAATGATGATGATGATGATGATGATGATGATATTGAAGTAATGAGTGTTTCAGTTTCCAATAGAGATACCAAGATACCAGATACCAAGAGAAGAGAGTTCAGTTAATTAACAAGCCCAGAAAACTTTTCAAAGAATTCCTTTACTAACCTCATGTTTTATAAAAT
This sequence comes from Natrix helvetica, assembly GCF_964273705.1. Taxonomy (NCBI): domain Eukaryota; kingdom Metazoa; phylum Chordata; class Lepidosauria; order Squamata; family Natricidae; genus Natrix; species Natrix helvetica. The sequence continues at coordinate 111,541,147 of NC_138552.1, read as the reverse complement.
ATTACAGTACAATATTAATTATGTATTTTTACCAAATGTATTTCTGCTCTGCAAGACATACTACGATGGAATGTATCCCAGAAACACAGGAGGAAGGAGCGTTTTCCAAACAGTAAAGAGACAGCAGAGCGTGGAATCTCTGGTTTGCAGGAAGAGGCCGAAGGTGGATGCCCCTAGCGATTCACAGACTACATCTAGTAGTTATGCAGGTGGTTTCTTTAGTCTGGCAAGATTAATGTCAGGCCCAATCAAGAATGACACATTGGGTTAGTCGTTTTTTATTGTGTTCACTTATAGACAGAAATCTTGGCAGACTAAAGCAATTGCCAGCATAACTATTAGATACACTGTGAACAGAGTTGGAAGGGACCTTGCAAGTCATCTAGTCCAATACACCTGCCTCCTCCTAGGATCGAACTCGCAACCTCCTGATTGTGAGGTGAGAGCTCCGCCTCTAGGCTAGGGATGAGTCCGCCTTCATCCTCTTGATTCCAAGCTCTGCTGTCTCTTTGCTCTCTGGGAAAGAGCCCTCCCTACTGTGACTCTACACTACAATTCAACACACACATCCAGGCATACAATACTAAGAAAACCATTGCTATAACTTTGGGAAATGTTTCTTGCACCAAATTCTCTTACCTCATCTTCATCATTTTCCAATATTCATCCGTTTGCTTTGAGAATACTTCCTGTGATGAACTTGGCACCTCTGATATCATTGCTTGCTCATACAGTACAGAAATTGGAGCTGCAAATTCATGGGGGGGGGGGGGAAACTAATCTTAGATTTGTTGCCATTTTTCATTAGAAATCTGCATTCATTGCTTTTAGTGAATAATCCTAGACCTACCCCATCCATTTTCCAAATGGAATGGGACATCTCAGCACTGCCATCTTGCCAAGGCCATGTCACCAGGGCCATCTCTGAGCTGCCATCTCAGTGTGGGACATTGTCATGGGGAACTTACTATGGAATAACTTGATGAGCCTCCTGTGGCAGCTCCCTTCATGGGGGAGGGGCACTGTAACATTTTACAAAGGCAAGGAAACCTTTGGAGAAGGGAGGTGAACCTCTCCCTGCAAAAGGCGGGCTAAGCAGGAGTTATTGACAGTCGCCAGACAGCTGTCACCATCCCTGATTGCCCCTCCCCCCATCTGGGAGCCATCAGGGTCCAGCACAGTATGACAAAGGAGAAGTCCGCAATGCTGAGATTGGCACAGAGACACACTCCAGTGAGGATCCGTAGGGAAAAAGGAATGGGCAGGATGTGCTTCTTGAGCATGGGCAACGCCAAGGCAGGCAGGATGTGTTTTTCGCACACAGACAGCACAACACCAAGATTGACACAGACACCACCCTCTCATGAGGAAAAAGGAATGGACAGGGTGTGCCCTCGTGTGTGGGCAGCACAGCACTTAGACTGGCACAGAGGCCACCATCCCGCAAAGGCCCGTGGGAAAAAAAGGAACTGCCGAATGTGGCCTGGGCGGAAGGCCTCCCCAACGGGTGTGTAGCAGATGGGGTGGGGTGCTGCAGGAGAGGTGTCAAGTTGTCCTACGGTGAGTTTTCCATGGTGATTTGTTCCATTCCGTAGTGGCCACGGCAACAGGTCTGTAGCAAGGTGGCAGTGCCGAGATGTCATAGACTCTTCACAAAACAATGTGTTCATGGGAATTTTGGTATACAAAGAAGTTCCAATTAGGATATGGGTATCAATGGAACCTAGACATGGCAGTCGTTGTTTCTCAAACAGGGAACATATGGGAATCATTGGTCGTTTTCCATATGAATATCTTTAATTCAGTTCCTGCTATCTAAATACTGCTAAAACTCTCATTCCTCTAACTTTAACTAGGAGTGCATCATAGGGCAACAATGTTTGAATCAAGGTACCTCAAACGGACTAACTTACAGAATGCATTCAAAATCTGGGATCAATGACTCACGAGGAAGTAAAATTTGGCAAATTTTATATAACATTTTATGACATAAACATTACCATAAAATGGTTTAGGATGTAATACAATATGTCACGAAACACTTCTTGTGTTAATGTTTGACTGTGCTATGCAGTTCAAATCTGAGCTATTTTCAAGATAAATATATCACTGGATGTATCCCAACTTTTCCACAGAATGTAGTACATTGCAAATTCTGTCAATTTTTTTAAAGTATTAAGGAACATGGTAAGAAAGTATCTCAAAAGAATGATCCAATGGTTCACCACAAATTGTGACTTAAGCTTTACCCAAATCAGTGCTCAACCTAGGGAATATGGTCAAATGGTTTAGCTGACAGAGCCATAGAACTGCCTGATTTTCCTTTACTAGTCTCTTCCAGTAATAATAATCTGAGCAAGCTGAAAATGTATGCCCTCACAACTGCCATTTTCAATCTACACTGGAACTCAAATTAGGGCTTCCTGAGTGACACTTGTAGTAAAATGCAATTGGACAGCAAATGAAGATAATATGCACAATATTTAGAAAGGAAATCCCTTTGCAAATGACTGATACAGGAAGCCAAGAGATGGCATGCAGGTGCCATTTACATAAAGCAAGAAAAGAGATTTATTAGATACTGCCTTCTTCCCCCTACTGCACTTGTTTGTCGTAACAGGAGTCTTTTACAATCTGGCTGGCTTCTTGAATAGTTTGCGACAGGTTTGTTATGGGAGGAGCATTGGTATGGGAGGTGAAAAGCATCCTATGAACATAACATGAAGAGAACAAATGAGGAGCCAAAGCTTCCAACTATTGGGAAGAGAATTTCCTATCAGGCAGTCTACAGAAGTACACATGAATTCTTGTCCTAGGATATTAGCTAGATCTGGACTAGAAAATTGCAAGACAATTATGCAGATTGTATGCATAAAAATACATACATGCATGCACAAATTGTATGTGTGTGTGCGTGCACACGCATTTATACAAATATAAAACAGTTTAGAGTCAATTGTTAATTTAGGTACATGGGGTAAACTTCTAAAACATACTGATTGCAGCATTCAATGCTCAAATGCTTCTCGATTTCAAGAAAAAGCTCACATTATGAAAATCCTGGTTTTAAATATGTTAGGACCCATGAAACTCACTTTCCAAAGAGATTGACTTTCTATACTCTGAAGTGCCAAATTAAAATTAAAACTTATCCCAGAATTTTTAATAAATCTACTGCAAATTTCAAAGCTGAACATTTACAAGATTTCCTGAATGGTTTCCAAGATTCTCATTTGTAAATAATTGTTAATAATTCTATATCCTTTTTGAATGACACATAATATTAGAATTTGAAAAAGACTAAGAAAATGGAGGGAAATATTATCCAAAATATGAATAATCATTCATTCCAGAAGGGAAGATTTAAAAACTTAGAACATTAAAATCTTACCTCTGCCGCAAAATTCTGAGGATTCTACAAGACTGGGGAAAGACTGCAATAAACATAAATAGAGATCTCTTGAGTCTGTTCATATAAATTGACTATGGGACAAATTAGAAAGTTTATTTTTTGCTAGACATCTGATGGCACATTAAAATGTTGCATGATAATGCCTACAGTATATCCAACTAGGCTTGAAAACCAAGTCAACTTTTCCCCCACTACTTGCCAGGTGGTCAAAAAAGGGATTATTTTAGTTTTCTTGCTATTTAATTATTGTGTCAATGATATGGTAGAACGAATGGCTTGTGAGTTAGAAGGACAATCTCTAAATTTGATAAATAAATAAAATAAATAAAACTGAATAAATTAAAACCTTTAAATATGTTGCAATGAAATGTTTCCATACTATAGGCCAGCAATGGCGAACCTTTTTTGGCTCGTGTGCCATAAGTGGGGGGAGCGCAGAGGGGTCGTGTGCAGGCGTGCCGCACCCATAATGCTATGCATGCCCCTGCCCCCCGGAAGCCCCCCGGAGGCTTCAGGGACCTTCAGGAGGCTTCCCTGAAGCCTCCAAAGCAGTCAAAACAACCCTCCAAGCAAACCAGAAGTCACTTCCGGTTTGCTCGGATGGTCGTTTTGAGCACTCTGAAGGCTTCAGGGACCTTCAGGAGGCTTCCCTGAAGCCCCGGGAGCAGTCAAAACGACCCTCTGAGCAAACAGGAAGTCCGTTCCTGAACTTCCGGTTTGCCCTTAGGGCCGTTTTTTTGTGCTCTGGAGGCTTCAGGGAAACTCATGAAGCCTCCAGAGGGCCTCCAGAGGGCTCGTTTCGTTCTCACCAGGCTCCTATAAAGCCTCTGGAGCCTGGGGAGGGCGAAAAATGGCTTTTAAAAAGGGTGAACTCAGCTGGCCAGCTGACAGGGCAGCATCTCGCGTGCCCTGACAAATGGCTCTGCGTGCCACCTGTGGCACACGTGCCATAGGTTCACCATCACTGCTATAGGCACTTGTAGACAATGTCAATAATCAAAAGGTTCTAAGAAACACAATAAAAAGTGGTATGTACCAGGTAGACTAAAAGCTTTTGAGATCAAAGTAATAATGAAGTTATCTTAAGTCATTACAAATAAGCACATAGCTTATTTGAACATGTTTAACCAGGATTTCTAAGCACAGAATGGCATTAAATAAAATTTGAGTACAATTTGGGCATACTGTACATTACCTATTGGCTTAAGTTTTTAAAATTCAAGTCATTTGGCTGTTGTTTATCTCCTCCAAGATAAATTCTAGTTTTCTTGGTGGAAATAACTTAGATACTGTGGATTTAGACATAATGCACTGCTCACAACAATCAACGGTTGTTCCCCTCCAAATTATATAAATGGAGCTGGATGAATGGAAGATCATCTGGAAGCACCATATGACTGTACGACAAATAGAAACAATTCTGAGACTTCCAGATGAAAATGTCAGTTGGTCTTAACCTGAACTGCATTTCTCAAAGTTCCTGTGGGAGGAGTCATTGATGGGTTATTCTCACGTCCAATCTGCCTAGAGACTGAGGTTAAAGTTGAAGCCACTCCCTTCTACTTCCTCTTCCTGGCTCCAGTTTAATCAAAGGTCAGTAGTCCAAGGATGAATCTGGGAAGGAAAGATAAGGAAAAACGACAGCCCGCCCAGAACCCGACTGACCAACAGCTAACAAATCAGACTCAGGCCCTCCTCGCGCTAGCGCCCTAACTAGGGTGGGAAGTGACTCCTCCCACAGGACCTTTGAGAAATGCAGTTCAGGTAAGACTAACTGGCATTCTCCAAAGGGACCTGTGGGAGGAGTCATTGATGGAATATACCAAAGCTTGGCTTCCTATTTTTATACCCTAACCATTCCCAAGTATAGAAGAGCTTTTTCCCTAGCTCGCTTCAATGTCTTGCCCTCAGCACTTCTGGATGGTTGTTACAAGAGGCTCCCGATTAATAAGCGGCTGTGCCCTTGCGACAGAGCCGAGGTCAAGACAGCGGAGCATGTCCTTCTATTTTGCCCTATGTATAGCGTGGACAGATCTAGGTTACTGTCTCTTCCCGAAATTGTCCCTCCTGGTCCTGATGGCAGTGATTTGTATGTGCATTGCCTTGGGGATGTCTCCTCCTACATCACCTCTCAGGTTTCCAGGTTTTTCTTGAGAGCTGTGACCATTAGAGGAGAGAGCTGTAACCTCCCTTAGTTGGGCTTTTGGCGACTGGCTGCTGTGTCTCTTTTGTACTGTTTATGTTTGGTCTGTGACTGTAAATAAAGTATTATTATTATTATACCAAAGCTAGATGTCCCTGGGAGGGAATCAGAAGCCTGAGCCCCTTGAGTGTCCAGCACTCCCTGTAGAACTCTCCTACTGAAGGAAGCCTCCGCCGAAGCGTAAGCATCCAACCGGTAGTGCCTGATGAAAGGCGAAGGGGAAGCCCAGGCCACCACTCTACAAATATCCTCTATAAGCACCTGGGTTGACCAGGCCGCCACCATGGCTGCACTCTTGGTGGAGTGGGACATGATACCGGCTGGCACCGGAAGGCTGCATGCCTCATATGCCCTGGTGATAGCTACTCTAATCCACCTACCAATGGTTGAGGGATACACCCTAGCCCCGAGGGTAGAAGGCTGGAAAGATTCGAACAAGGCCACAGACCTCCGAAAAGGAGAGGTACGTTTCAGATAGATACGCAATGCCCTCCTCACATCCAGGCGATGCCAGGAACATTCCCTCTCCCTAGAAGGCACCGGACAGAAGTCTGAAAGAACCACCTCCTGCGCCCTATGGAAGGGCAAATTAATTTTGGCCAAAAATGAAGGGTCAAGTCTGAAAATGACCCTATTTTCATGAAAGGTGCACAGATCCACCCTTGATGACAGCACGTTGATTTCAGAAATGTGCCTGGGAGACGTAATGGCCACCAGGAACACCACCTAAGAGTGAGGAACTGAAGGCTCATTGTCCTCAATGGCTCAAAAGGAGCCCCAGTCAGTGCCTGCATGATGGTAGACAAGTCCCAGGTAGGAAACCGTTGAACCACGGGGGGCCTGAGATTAGCCACCCCACGGAGAAACCTGATGATCAGATGCTGAGCTAGAGAACGAGAGCCCATGCCTCCCCAGAATGGTCACCAATGCCATAACCTGCCTCCTGAGGGTGTTGTGGGAAAGACCCCTCTCCAGCCCATCCTGAAGAAATTCCAGCACCTGTGGTGTTGAAGCTGCAGCCGGTTCCAACTGTGTGGAATGGCACCAGGACACGAAAGCGGACCATGTGGCATCGTAGATCCTGGAGGCCTCAATAGTCCTGATCACCCTGGCCGAGAACTGGGCTGCCCTCAACTGTTCCTGCTCAAGTGCCAGGTGGTCAACTGGAGCCACTGGGGCTACAGATGACTCAGGGACCCCTGATGCAGAACAACCTCCCCCGGGGAATCCTCCAATGGGGCGGGGGGGGGGAAACGGACAGATCCACCAGGTTCATGAACTAAGGCCGATGGAGCCAGTAGGGAGCCACTAAAATGACCTCCACCCCCTCCACCCCCAACTTCCTCAGAACCCCGGGAATGAGGGGAAGGGGGGAAAGACATATAGGAGACCCTCCAGCAATCTGCACTGAAGGGCATCCACGTCCTCCGCTCCCTTAGCTGGGTAACGGGAGATGAACCTCTGGACCTGCATGTTCGCTGGTGTGGCGAACAGATCCACCACCGGTCTGCCGAATCTTGTTGAAGACCCTGGGATGCAGCTGCCATTCCCCATGGTCCACTGTCACCCGGCTAAGCCAATCAGCTTGTTGGTTGTCCACACCCGAAATGTGCTCCACCCTCAGCGACAGGAGATGATGTTCCGCCCAGTTTCCCAACTTCACAGCTTCAGTCCGAAGGGGCAGAGTGTGGGTGCCCCCTTTTCTATTGACATGGGCCTTGGCGGAGATGTTGTCCATCAGTATCACCGATGTGGAAAGCACTCTTGTAGCATATTTGACTGCACCAGCGTGGCATCCACCGAAAATTGGGTAGCTGCTGTAAGCTTCCTGATATCCTGCAAGAGACATACCTCTGAAGATGAAGCTCTCTCCTGCACCTGAGTCAGTCAAAGAAGAGTGGACCTATTGAAGGAGACAGCAGCCGCTGCTTTCATCACCCATGTGGCCACTTGGAAGGTCTTGTGCATGGTTAGTTCAGCACTCCTATCCTCTGCCTTGAGGTTGTTGGCGATGTCGCCCACCACGAGGGATGAAGAGGATGCAGAGTTGCCATGGGTGCATTCATCATCGGAATCTGTAAACCTGGGAGAAACTGGGATCAAGGTTATAAAAACAACGATCATTGCCCCCCCCCGGAGTGGGAAAGGCCCCAGGCTTCACCCATTGGGACTTGAGCACCTCGATAAACATTGGTGGAGTTGGAATATCTTCCTTCTCCACCGGCAGCTTGTGGAACGGGCCCTTTGGCTTGCTACCCGATAGCTGGGGTCTCCTCAGCAGTGGGAGCACCCCCGAGGTCAGCAATGGCCTTGGCCTTGTGAAGAAGGGAACCAAACTAAGAGGAGGGAAAAAGACCTGTGACCACTGAGGCCTCTGGAACAGGATCCTCATCTTCAGAAAAGTCGACCTCCTTCTGACCCTCCTCATCTAAGACAGACTCTTCAGTAGTCGTAGAAGGGGAACCCGGTCATTGCTCCTGAGCAGTCGAGGTTCCGAGTTGGTTTGGATGACCTCTTGGGTTTCTCACGAGAGGAACTTTGCCTAGAAGAGCTGGATTTCTGCTGCAATCCTGCAGCAATATCCTGAGTAATAGCCTGGGCAATGATATGCTGAAAACTCTCTGGGAATGCCAGGGAAAGAGTGGGAGGCACCAATTGCGGCCCTGATTCGACTGACTGAAGGGCAAGCCGGGCTCTGCACACTCCAGCAGCCTGCCGATCAAATGGACCCCCCTGCCGGGCCCCTGGGTGCTCAGGTATGAGAGGGGAGGACATGGAGAACCCTCCCCTGGATGATCCTCGAGATCTAGAAGGGGACTCAGTGACAGGTGTAAGCCTATGGGGTGAACGTGTTGAGAGGGCGAAGGGCTGATACTATCTCTAGCTCTTCTCAAGGAAGCCTTGGTGGTAGCTCTAGCAGACCTCTTGTGGGCACCCTCTTTGCTGGATGACTTTGATGTACTCTTCCTGCCTGAGGTCTTCTCTCCGGCTGCAGTAGAGACCCTGGAAGTCTCTTCGCCAGGATTGGAAGCCTCAGGGAATTCCGGAGCAGCTGCCCCCGGTCGCCTCGTGGCGTCTGCCATCTTGGCCAGCTCCCCTGATTCCGCAAGCTACTTGTGGCTCTGAAGTGCCTCTGTCACCTCCTCCTTGCCCCCAAACATGCTAGGGCTGCTGCCAAGTGACCATGATGAGCTCCGTGCCTCTGTGCATGTGGCCCCAGAATGGCGCCGCCGATTGGCTGCTCGATTGCACCGTTGATCCGCAGCTCGAAAAGCCGATTGCCAACAAAGCAGCAGGAGGCCGTTCCCCGATTCACGGAGGAGGTTGCCTCTCCCGTGCCCCTCTGGCACTCACCGCGGCCTGAATCAACACTAGAGGCGGCTGCAAGGAGCGCCGATGGTGCGCTCCAGCCACATGTGTCTTCCTGGAAGCCGGCACCTCTCCACAATGGCAGCCGCAGACCACATGGCCTGAAGCCTCTAGGAGCTCTGCCTCAGCAAGGACCTTCAGCAAACCGGCAGAGCTTCAGCAACCCCCAATGGAATGGGGTCACAGCGCCTCGATGCGCTTCCTGGCATGCGGCTTTGGAAGTCCCTCCAATGACCGTAGTGGTCTTAGATGTTCAAACGCCCCTGGCAAAGCCCAGCTCTTGCCCACCACAACCACTCTCAGGGAAGACAAGAGGGAGGAGGTGGAGAAGTCAAGGATGGAAAATTCTCACAAGAAAAAAAAAAAAAAACCCAATCACAGGAGCCAAGCAAAAACAATCCCTCTGAGACTGAGATTAAATTGGAGCCAGGAAGAGGAAGTAGAGGGGAGTGGCCTCAACTTTAACTCAGTCTCTAGGCAGATTGGATATGAAAATAACCCATAAATGACTCCTCCCACAGGTCACTTTGGAGAATATGGGAAGCACTGCAGTTTAATCAGCACAACATAAAAATAGGCAAAAATGAACTCAAAAGTGACATGATTAATAAATCACTGTACTTATGTTTCTCTTTTGTAAAAATGAAGCAAGATAATTGTGCAATATGAAATCATCAGTTAAAGAAAATGTAACTTCACCTATAGTTACCTTGGCTTTTAATTTTTTTAATTTTTTAATTTATTTTAAATTAATCTTTCTTTCTCCAGGTGTAGGATATAGCCTCAGTGAAATGTGAATAAAAACTAATGCAAACTCCTGAATTGTTGGACGTAGATCCAAGTGATTATTGGAACAATGGAACAATAGTTTGAATCCTTCCCAAACTCGAAAGATTCATAGGACAATAAACCAGAGGTGGGTTGCTATTTTTTTTACTACCGGTTTGGGCGTGCTCCCGCATGTACACGATTCTTCTGTACATGCGCAAAAGTTTCTGCGCATGCGCAGAAGCATCCAGGTGGGTGGGTGGAGCCTCCCACCATTGCTATTACTGGTTCAGGCGATCCAGGCCGAACTGGCAGCAACCCACCTCTGCAATAAACCCACAGTACTATAACAGTATCTGCAAAAAGTGATTTATGTCTTCCTGAAATTTTCATAGCTGAAAAGCTCCAGGTTTGGGAGATTTTGGTAGCCTAAAAAGGATGCAATTTATCATAGCAAATAATTTTATGAAGGTCTCAAATTTTGCCTAGCTGAAGGATACTGAAGCAACATATGATAAGACTGCTCAGGGCTCTATGCTAGCCCAAGGAGCAAAAACATTAAAAGATTTCTTCAAATCTATGGAACATATATTTGCTTGGAAAATTAAATGTCTGTTTAATCATTAAATGTCACTATTAAATTTGTTACTACATTTAGCATCCATTACTGCCCTACTGCATTTTGGTGATTTCATTGACAATTGAACAAGCTGGTTTTCATTTCATTCTTTGCAACTTTTGCTCTGAAATTTTGCTAGCGACATGTCTTTAATTTACATCTTCATATAAATTGCTTTTAAAAAAATCACACAGAAAGCTTAAAAAAGGAATAATTCCTCTTCCATAAAAACAATTATTTATTTCCTTTTGAAATTTGTTTTAATTAACTAAGGCCATTTTACAGATGTGTATCAGTTTCACAAAAGCATTCCCACTTCCCCAAGAATAAGAATATTTTATTTGTTCATTATAATGTGTTCTTTCATGGGTCTACCCATGAAACATTTAAGGCAGTTGAATACTTCTGCAGCATTCACCATATAGAAATACTAGTTTTATAAGAAGAGCTGCTATTATTACTTATTGATGATGATGATAATATTATGATCTTAATCTTAAATTGGAAGGATGGAAATTATGAAATATTAGTGCTCTCTGTAATTTTAGAATGTTGTTGAGAAATAAAGAAGTATTTGCAATTCTCTGACATAGAAACTCATAATTTAGAGATGTCTATAAAAAGTCAGCATCAATATGTGCATAATTTGTATATAATGTTTAAAGAATATTAATCTATGATTAGGTAATAAAAATTATTTCTTGAACTATGTACTTAGAACTAGAACAGCAAATCAGAATTAAGCATAATTCAGTTTTAAAGTATATAATTATAGTTTATATATAATTATATATATAATTATTATATAAACTATAATTTGTTACAGAAAAGTAACTAAGAGAATAGAACATACACAAAACTTAAGAATGAGCTAATCACTAATGCAACAATGATATGGTTGTTATGATTGTTCTTTTTTGTATAAGTGCATAAACCTAGATAATTTAAATTATTTAAGAATGAGTAAGGAGCCAAAATTCAATAGCAGAAGGCTTCCATTTCACAAGAGGCTGGGCTGAATGTTTTCTTATGGTGAGGAGATGGCTTTGGTGGGATTGTGAAAAGGTTTTCTGTTTAGAAAAATTCTGGTCTCAAAATGCCATGCTTCAAACTCTGAATTACTGTTTGAAAAAGGTAGAAACCTGACTGAAAATCCAATGGGCTTATTAGCCCAGGTTCTGGATTAATAAGCCATGGTCTAATTATCTGATCTCCTGATGTTTCACCAGCAACTCTTGCTGGCATCTTCAGAAGTGATAATGCTCATTGCCACTGACTTGACACTGGGCATGAAAACCTGAACCCACTTATTGAAAGTATTATAAAACTTTCCAATGATCAAACAAATAATCTGCACTCATGTTATTACCTAGTTTGGGTAATGAAACATCTCCAAGAAAACAACCAAGCTCAGAGAGCACCAAGGAGACCTCATTTCAACCCTGAGCTACAAACATTCTTCTTTATTGATAATAAATAATCTGAAACACATCTGAAACAGAAATTTCTGATTCATTCCACCCAAATAATTCCATTTGCATTTGTCCATCAAATTTCAGTAACCTGACTTTTCTTTTTTTTTGGGGGGGGGGGTAGCAAACAGTGTTGTGGGACAGAAGCCAAGTGTTGTCTGTCTGCAGTAGTTTCCACTTTCACCCCAACTGGAACTGTAAAAAAATCACAAAGAAAGAAGCACATTTCTCACCATAACCAGCTTGAGAAGGTCTGCAGCATTTTTCTTTTCCTGTTCGGTTCTTGGTTCTTTAATCATCCTTTCTTGCATCTCATCTTCTTGCTTAATGATTTTGTCAATGTATTCCTAACAATGTGACAAGACATGCTACTTAACTATTTTATATATAATTTAAAAATACATTTCATAACCTTCCCACGGGAGGAAGGGGGGGCAGGGAGAGAAGAAAAATTTTCCCCAAGCATTGAGATCCCTAAGGATAATTTTCACTGAACCCAGAGACAGCTACTATTGAGTAAGCATATTTTATCAGGGTAACTAATAGCAGATATGAAAACTAATATTAAGTAAATAAATATTCATTTCAATAACTTTGCCAAATTCAACTAAATTTCATAATAGTGTTATTTGAGGAAGCCAGTACAGGATTCCTTATGGTGTATCAAGTTGATACTAACTTTATGAAGGGAAATGTCATATCTTTGTAATATCTAAGGTAGTATTTTCATTCATGGTCCTGAATCATGTTCTTCTTGCCAGATCTATTTGGGTGAGCAGAGACAATCAATATGATCTGCTGTACATTGATCACCTCTCTTTTTATGCCTTCCATCCTTCTTGTTTTTCTTCATATATCATGCCTCACTTGCTCTCAACTACATTAAAACAGCATGTTATCAAAATTGTTTGGGTAGAAATTCACAAGGCATTTTAGTTTTGAACACCTTTTAAATACGAATTTTGTATTTCTGCATCCTTCCAGAATAATTTGATTTTTATGGTAGACCAATGCATCTGAAGTCATAAACACAAATTCTATTCTGCTTATAGAGAAAATAAATGGATAAGAAAACAAAGACATTATGCTGGGTTTTTGGAATATCAACACACACTTTTATCCATGCCAAAATCTTACAATCTTACTATCTGTCCCAAATATATGCTCATCTCTGTTCTGGTACTTCAGCAAATCCCACCCGTCTTCCATTTGACCTATTGTCATACGCTAAAACTGTTTCTTTCTTCCTTCCCACCATTCCTTTTACGTACATAATGGTTTAAATATATTTTCAGTAGTTTCTTCCTTTACTCAAAAAAGGAAATCATTTTTTAAAATGGTTAACGGATACATGAGTCACCTATCTGTATATTGGTAGACTTCACTTTACCTTGACAGAAGATTGCAATTTGTGTCTTAATTCATCACTGATTGGCTCATATTGGATTAGTCGACGAATTTGGAGCACATTTGGACATTTTTTGATAGGTATAGGAGAAACTGCTAATTCCTTGAACTCAATGCACAGGCCTTTCCAAGCATGCATTCCAAACGGAGGGCCAGGAGTCTTTCTCTGAATCCAGATGACAAAGGAAAGAGGAGGTGGGTCTTATTATGTAATTCTATTGAATTTCCTTCTACATAAAATGTTCAGTAACAGCATACGATCAAATCAAATGTCAGCCAGAGACAGGAATACTTACTATTTACAGAACAGGAATTATATCTCATGTAAGTAAATTTAGAAAACTAAAATTACAACCAGTCCTCAACTACTACAATAGTGGAATTGGCAAATGTATTGCTAAGCAGCAGAGTAATTAAGCATGATGTCATGTGATTACACCGATGGCAGGTCCAGTAGTGATGGTTAAGTGAAGCACCACAGGTTGTAAATTGCAACGCCATGTGACCACAATTTGTGTCCAACCCATTGCGACCCCATGGACAACGTTCCTCCAGATCATTAATTTCCTCTTGTAACTCAGAATGTGATTAAAATTCTGAATTTGTCAGAAACTAGTACTTTGTTTATTTCACTTATTAAGCTTCTTAGCCAACCAGATTCCAATGAAATTGGCAGAAGGTGACCATGGATATGGTGACAATCTACAAGATGACAGAGTGGATGTCATAGTACAATTCTCATAAGCTGGAAACAGGGCTTAAAAGACAAAAAGTGAAAAGAAAGTGTAGTGTCACTTAAAAAATCAAAAGTGTCATATCATAGTCAAACATTGAAACAGATGTGAAAACTATCTACCTCAACAGGAGGAAAGTTTTCCCAATCTCTGGATTGTAGACTATAAGGAACAATGGTGTCAGAGTCTTTTTTCATTATCCATTGAGATACTTCAGTCAAAGGGCAAAGAACAGTAATGCTTAGGACTCCTGTTTTGAAAGATGAGAGAAAATTTGGGAATACAAGAATATACAGATAGCAGCTTGTACTGCGGAATATTTGTATGAGGCTACTTCTCCTTATTAATAAAAATAAATAATATCAATAAGTTTTAAAATCAAGGTCAATATGTGCTCCCAGTTCAAAAACTGTAATATTTTTTCAGTACCACTCCATCCTTTTCAAGACTTAAAAATACATAGTATAGAAAGGAATAGTGGTAAACTAGATTTTAATACTATCTGGTATTAAAAATACTTGGACAGTAGTCCAAGTGCTACAAAATGCATATGATACAAAAATATTTGTTATTTTTCTAAACATTCCCTAAAACAAATAGAAGGCCCATAGAAGAGTGTCAAGTATCCAAAATTACATCTCATATTTTTTTCAAAATAGTCATAAAACAATGGCAACCACAAGATATATTTCATCATATATGTGATATTAAAAAAAATACTTGAAAATAATGTAACATAAATGTGAAGGATTAAAAAATCTTGCTAAAACTATTTTCAGTCCCAAAGAGTTCAACTTAAACATGGAAATGTTACTGTCAAGCATGGAAATCAGAAAATCCAGGTAGTTCAAATGAATATAAGGATTTATTGCAAGCTCTCAAATAAGAATCTGAACTATTAACGGTCAAAGCAAATTGATGGTGGATAAGAGTAAATGAAATTTAAGATGGACTGGACTTAGATCTCTTGTGAGAACGAAGAGACTCAAGACTGATGACATGTTAGACTCTTCCCTCAGGCTCAGCCTGGTCATCTCCTATAGTTGCATTAAGTATTACTATAGTAATATACACTCTATAGAAAATTAGAACATTTAACAAAAATGCTAAAAGTAATTTTGAAACTAGCACATGAATTGTTCTTAAATGCATATATGCATTTACAACAAAACTGCATCTTTCTCTTTTTAGAGGAACCCTGCTTTAAGGTTTGCTTATTAACATGCAAAAATCAAATTCTGAAGTAAGGATCAGAGAAACAAGAGACATCTCTGTGAAATGGTGCATTCCTACCTGGGCATTCTTTTATTGCCTCCCGAAGAACAGTTATAGTGGGATGACCATATGCCATTGCCAGATATTCTTCTGTATGTTTGGTGCGGAGGAGTTCAGTTCCCGAGCCATCCGCATGGACAATGAAGAATCTAGATTATCAGTCCCACAAATGAGATCAATTCAATTATGCAAAGCAAATTAAAAAATAAGTCCATACAAATTATTTGTCAAATAAAATTAAGCAATATTTATGCATAACATACCTGGGTGCATGTTCCCCATATATCACAGGAGTCTGAATTTCTGGGGGTTCGGTTACTTTGTTCTCAACATCAATGGAAGGAATGTATGTAGATGTGCTACCATCAGCCATGACCTGCAAAAGAAAAGAAATACTTTTTCTTAATTATCCTCTCCCAAGTTCCTTCTGCATACTATCCAGAGGAGAAAGTTAATAAGAGTTGGAGAATGAGACAAAACCCTGATCAGTTCAATTTTGTGTCCAATGTGGAATTAGTTACCAGATCCAGTTCACAAGTAGGTTGGCAGAGAGGTAAATGGCTGTTGCTGAATGGGGGGAGGATGTAAAAAGTGATTTCTTTCCAATGTTCCTTCAGTGCTAATAGATATACTAAAATTATTTAAAAAAGAAAAAAGAAAGAAACAAAGCTGCCAGTGCAGAGTACAATATTATCAGTTCTGAAATTTCTGGAATGAGATTATCTCAAGCAATTTTGGCCTGGGTATATTAATTGCCTATATTTCAGATTTGTAAATTGATGAAATATCAATTATAGCCTACGGGAAATAAACTTTGGATTACACAGGAGCAAAGTGCGTCCTTAAGAAAATAATCTTCATTTGCATGATATTCAAGTTAAGCATTTTTAAATACATCACAATCAATAGTTAATCCATTAAGAATATTTAAAACAAATCACATAGAAAAAAAAAAGCATTAAATAATTTGAACATTAATCTTTCAATTTACCTTGAAAACATTTCCTGTGATGTCTGTCATCTCACAAACAATCTTGGAATTGTGTTTCATAATGTATTTCCCTACAAGCTGGTTCTCATCACTGGACATCAGTTCACTATCATTTTTGTCAAATGCCTCTGGCGAGTAAACTGCAGAGTAATTTTCATCGATGAAGAGGGAACCTTTGTTTATGGGTAAAATCTATCACAATGATAAAAGAAGACATTCAGAAAACACACCTTGGTCTTTAATGCTTCAGAGGTCTTTAGTATTTGTAACTAGTGAGCACATTTGCAATTTACAGAACAACAGAGTTGGAAGGCACCTGGGAGTTCTTCTAGTCCAACTCCCTACTCAAGTAGGAAATCCTATAACATTTCAGAAAAATGGCTGTCCAGTCACTTCTTAAAAGCCTCCAGGCATAAAGCACCCACAACTTCTGTTGGCAAGACATTCAACTGATTAATTGTCCTGTCAGTAAATTTCTCCTTAGTTGTAGGTTGTTTCTCTTCTTGATTCATTTCCATTCATTGTCTCTTGTCCTGCCCTCAGGCACTTTGGAAAATAGCTTGGCTCACGCTTACTTGTGGCAGCCCCTCAGATATTATACCCTGCTATTATATCGCAATTATATTATATCAGTTCTTCTTTTCCTTAAACTAGACATACCCAAATTCTACAACCATTCTTCATTTGTTGTAGCTTCCAGTCCCCTAATCATCTTTGTTGCTCTTCTCTGCACTCTTTCTAGAGTGCATAATATTCAAAAGAATATTATAGATGTGTGCTAGAACTATTACCATGATGTGCTCCCTTAATCACAAAATATCATTTTTTAAAAAGGTGCACTAGTAAGGCTAAAGAAAGTATAAGGAATATGTGAGTTTATGGATAACAGGATTATGGCATCTGAGTTTTACCATGCGAAACTACTAGTTTGTACTTACTTTTATGCATCTGCTTCAAGTGTATGAGGTTCAGAAAAAAAGTAATGTCATCAAGATATTGAGTACCAAATAAAAAAACTATCTAGTTCACAGCAGGCAACTGGTGAAACTCATAGAAGGATTCACCATATTACACAAGAATACGAAAATAAAGCATACACTAGGTCAAAACAAAACCACTGGCAAAGCATACACTATACAGTGGGTGGGTTGCCATTTTTTTACTACCAGTTCGCTTGTGCGTGCTCGTCTGACACTTCTGCTCATGCGCAGAGCATCCCACTGCCACCAGTACTGGTTCGCCCAATTTGCACCAAACCAGGAGCAACCCACCTCTGACACTATACCAAAAACATGCAAATCAGCTAAAATGTGTGTTGGCAGGAGAGGAGAGGTCGACCGCGAGGCCCCTTATCTGTGGGGTCCCACAGGGGTCGATCCTCTCGCCTCTCCTGTTCAACATATATATGAAGCCGCTGGGCGAGATCATCCGTGGTTTTGGGGTGGGATACCATCTGTACGCTGACACTCAGCTGTACATTTCCACCCCAAACCACCCCAACGAGGCTGTTGAAGTGATGTCCCGGTGTCTGGAAGCCGTACGGGTCTGGATGGATGACAACAGGCTCAGGCTCAACCCCTCCAAGACAGAGTGGCTGTGGCTTCCGGCTTCCCGGTTCAACCAGCATATGCCATCGCTGGCCATCGGGGACGATCAATTAGCCCCGGTGGAAGGGGCGCGCAATTTGGGCGTCCTCCTTGATGCCCGGCTGTCTATGGAAGATCACGTGGCAGCCGTGGCGAGGGGGGCGTTCCACCAGGTTCGCCTGGTGCGCCAATTGCGGCCCCTTTTGGACCGGGAGGCCTTGCGCACAGTCACTCACGCGCTGGTGACGTCTCGCCTGGACTACTGTAACGCTCTCTACATGGGGCTCCCCTTGAGGTGCACCCGGAATGCAGTTGGTCCAGAATGCAGCCGCGCGGGTAATTATGGGGAGATCGAGGTTCTCCCATATAACACCCATCCTGCGCGAGCTGCACGGGCTTCCTGTGGCCTACCGGGTGCGCTTCAAGGTGCTGGTTACCACCTTCAAAGCGCTCCATGGCACAGGGCCTAGTTACCTGCGGGATCGCGTCCTGCCCCATACATCCCTGCGACCCGTCCGCTCACACAGAGAGGGACTACTCCGGGTGCCGTCCTCCAGAGAGTTCCAGAGGGCGACGCCCAGGAGTAGGGCCTTCTCTGTAGTGGGCCCCACCCTTTGGAATGACCTCCCCCCAGACATCAGGACAACAACCGACCTTCGCTCCTTCCGTATGAAGCTGAAAACCTACCTGTTTCGACTAGCTGACCTGGCATAATACTACAATCTCTCCAGCCCAGGGCATTTTTAATTGGTAATTTTAGTTTTTAAGGGTTAATTTCACTGGGGTTTTAACTTTTTTAGGTATTGTAACTTATTTATTTATTCTTACCTCCTCTGTACGCTATATAATACTTTTGTACGTCGCCCCGAGTCCCTGTGGGGAGAGGGGGCGACTAATAAGTTCAAGTAATAAATAAATAAATAAATAAATAAATAAATAAATAAATAAATAAATAAATAAATAAATAAATAAATAAATAAATAAAATGAAAAGAAGGGAAAACTTCTATATAAATACACTATACAATTACAATATAAATATCTAGTAGATATTCCTTCTAGCTGTCTTAAAAGCATTCTTGCAAATAAAGACTTTGTTGGAGGCTACTGTACTTCCTCCTAGTATGGCATTTAAAAAGAAATCTAGTATTATAAGAGGAGTGTATCTTTAAGGCACTATAGGAAGCCTGACTGCAATCAGAAGTGATTACTTATTCAGTATAATTCTTTCTTTCTTTTTTTCTTTCTTTTTTTCTTTCTTTTTTTCTTTCTTTTTTTCTTTCTTTTGGGGGGGGGGTGCTTTTCCCTTGCTAGAGTAATCATTTCACCAGTGTTAGTTTTAGGAGCTGCATATTAATTGCTTTGCATAGCAATGGTTAATCTTAAATTGGAAGCACTGAAACAAATAGAAGACTAAGGTAAAAGGAGTTTGAAGCTCAACAGATCTTAATTTCCAACTAACCTGGTATGTTCCTTGGGGCTTGGAAATAATTGAAGTGCCATCAGCAAAAACGGCACAACAAGTGCTGTCCTCAGAGTTTGTTAGGACTGTTGCAAAGTGTGGGTTTTCGATACGCATGCATTTCACCTTCCTTGTGATGGTTTGAGGGTAACTGTCTATGAAAGAAAAACCAACTCATGTTAAAAATGCATTTATATTGAACAATGTATGTGGAAGAAAACAAAAGTTTTCTCTCAAAAACAGGCTAATTTTATTTTATTCCTTTTCGGATTATAATCCAAATAAATTATTGGAGTTGTACTACATCGTTTGGAGAGAAATATTGTGATGAAATAATGCTTTTGGAGAACTTCTCATTTGTTCCACTTGTTAACGATGGGAACACGAGCATAGAGGAGGTGCAGCCTGAGCATGGTGGGGAGGCTGCTGCAGGGCCTGTGAGGATGGGCAGATAGTTGGGGACATATGGAGTGTGCAGTTTTAAAAAACAGAAACAGACAATCACCAAATTTTATGATTGCTTGGGATAGTTTTAAAATATATATTGAGAACTTTTGTTATCCATCCTACAAATGTATTCCTACCACCATTGGGAGAACTTAGATCTTAGAACAGAGAATACATTAAAAATTGGCTTTTTGAAAAGGATGCTAATAAAGATACCATGGTAAATTTTCACCTTGATTTTATCATTATAAAAACACAGAACCCTCTCCCAGTAACCTGTTAACTAAGTGTTTCATTGAGAAAGATTTTAACATCCCTTCATGTGTAGACCATGCCCCCACATATCTTGAAGGAAGATTTTGTAAGCTCCCTGTGGAACAATACCTCTTTCCTTGTAGTGCTGGCCCAGTGGAGGACATTATCTATTATATTTTCCATTGCCTATTTACAATGAAATCAGGGTCAAATGGTAAATGAACTCAAAGGCCCTGATCCTGAAAAACTGAATTATCTCCTTGTAGATGTGTTTCCAACTGTCAGCAAACCAGTGACTACTTTTACTCTAATGTCATTTAAATTTAGAAATAAATATTTAAGTTTTTAGTTGTAAATTTGGCTTTATTGTATTGTAACCTTTTTACATCTAATACTTCTGTTACTCTACTGTGTAGTTTTATTGTTATTTTATTGTATTTTATGGCATTCCTGTGTTATGATCTATGTTTACAATTATCTTTCTTACTTATTTACTATATTTAGTACTGGATTATTGGACATGCAATATGAAAGAAAGAAATAATCAGAACACCCTGAATTTTAATATACATGATTTGGACCTGCACTTTCATTGTCTCTTTCTTGTTTAATATTTGTATTTTTAGCCATAAGGTGTTTTAAAGATATGAACCTCATGTGCAATCATATGTGTAAATTATTTTGAATTTGTCAATTTATGAGAAATCATGGGTCTATCAAGTTGGAGGCATTGTTGAAAATACATAAGGTATGAATACAAAAAATAGAACACCATATTAAAAAAAATCTAAATTGAAAAAGTGTATCCATTTTCAGCCTTCATATGGTTCTTTATAGATGCAAAATGGAAAAAGTGTTAAATGTGATTTCCATGTGGTAAAGAGTTAATCTGCTGTTCAAAATATGGCATAGTATTTTATTGTTTTATAGTATATTGTGTTCTAGTATGTTTTTCCTTAATTTTATTCTGTATTTATAGCAGCAAAATAATGTTTAATAAAGTTAAAAAGAATAATATAAACCCATGCCTGATCAACTGGTTCCTGCAACTGATCTTGACAATGGAATAAAAAACATTTGTGTGTGTGTGTGTGTGTGCGCGTGCGTGCGTGCGTGCATGCGCACACATGTGCAAGAAATAATGTGCATAAGTTCTTTAATTTGATTCAAGTATTACCATGCATGTAGGGAGCAGACCAAAAGCCAATCTTTCACAGACAAGTCAGTATGTAAAACAGCTTATTGTACTTTGAATTCCCTGGTTTGAAAAATAAGTTTTTCTCCAGTTTGAATTTTAATCTTACCAAAATACTTCCTTTCTTACCTCTCAGGTACTTGTGAGGTGCTACAGGGGAAGGTATTTTTTAAAAAAATTAGGAAAAAAAGAGTTCCCAAATTAATAATTGCCAGCCTTAATTATAAATGAAATGGGAAGTTTTCCCCCCACCATTAGGTTCTGGAGAATCTGATCATCATAAAATATATGGCAAAGCATAGTACGAAGAAAGCTGCTATGAGGAACCATAATAGCTGTAGCTATCAATGAGATTTATTTATGCACCACATCTGCAATAATAAGTGAAAAGCCAGGAATTTTTCTTTGTGACTAATCTTAGATATAGCCTCAATTTTAGATGAAGAATCTATATAAAGAAATGAATTAAAACTGCACTTAATCACTGAAAAGTAATTAAATTCATATTTTTAGAAATATAATAAAGTGATGAGAAATTAAAGGCACAAGTATTTGAAATTATCAACCACTTCTCTTATATTAACATATTACTATCTAGCGATGTTACCTGCTTCCTCACTGTCATTAGGAGAAACAATTTCCACACAGTCCTGGAAGAGGGTGCTTATTCTGGTGCCATCAGCATGATCTACTATTCGGGATCCATCTGTTTTCTCCACCATTAATACTTTATCTTCTCTCATTACCATTACCTAGAATATCAAATTATTAATGAAGTGTCACAAATGGATTAAATGCTCAGCAAACACGTCAGAGCGTTTTAATACAAACACTGGAGATGTAGGTTTGATCTTTTAAATTCTGAAAATGGACTGAATTACTTATAAAGGCATCAGGATACTGAACTTATAAACAAAACAGTACCGTTCCATTAACTGGATCAGTGGCCTGGTAAGACAAGAGTGGCTTCAGGTCAAGCTTTTCGGTTCCCTTGGTACCTATCTGAATGCCTAATGGGGTAGTCGTTATCCAGGTGCCAGCAAAGGCATCAGTAGATTGTTCAGGTTCAGGCAGATGTTCTTGAGCAATTGTTTCCATAGTTTCATTTTTTCCTGCAAGCAGACCTTTAGTATTTTTTCCTAGAAAATCAGGAAAAAATTAGATTTATTCATACACTAGGATAACATTCTAAGTACTTATATTATATGAAGGACAGGTAAAGTACCAGCATGTATTTTTCCAAGTAACTATCTAACCACAAAACGTGGGTATTGGAAGACATTGCTACTCTTTGATTGTCAAAAGACAGAACTGTTTTTCATTGAACCTACTACTCCTAAAGAAAAGGATACAGACACAGACATCGTTTGTAAAAAAAATCATAACCGGAGATTTTAAGCTCCATGGAATCCTGTGGCTCCATAATAGATCAAGAGCAAAATAATAATAATAATAATAATTTTTCACAGACAATTTAGATTCTGATCTGGAAGTCTTTGACTTCCAGACTCAAGACGGACTTTTAAGAAGAGATTTGTTTCCAAGGATTCTTGAGGGATCTGGGATTTATTTTTTAGCCTTTCAGTTTCTTTGGGCAGGAATAGTATTGGATAAATGCATCTTACTGCTGTTTGAGGATATGTGACATTATTTTTATAGAGGCACAAATACTGAACATAATTCTTTGCATTACGGATTACACCGCCTATCCTATAGAACAATGTAATATAATATATTATATAAAGTACTATAATCATACAACATTATATTAGTTTACCCATAACATTTATTTGTTTGTTCCTCTGTTTGACTTCTTCAACTTCAACTTTTTCCTCAGTCCTGGACTATATGACTTACTGCCTTTTTTGGTGCTTGTCTCCAGTATGGGTGTGATCTCTGTATGAGGTGTGCTGGGTGCAGGTGGAGGTGGGATCACAGGGCCAGAGTCTGGACTCCTAATCACTGTGCCATCAGCAAAGAGTATCTTAAAACAGCAAAGCAAAACGTAATGTTGATCACTACAAAGATGTGCAGTACAGCAGATACAGTACTCTGTTCAGATAAAAATTTGCCCAAAACATGTAAAAAACTCAAGAAAGTTTTATACTTGGATTAAACATTTCTACAGACTTATATTTACATTTGGATAAAACAGTTCTATAGATTTCATCTATAGGTCCCTTCCAACTCTGTTATTCTGTTAAATCTCTACTCAATAATTAAACTTCTTCAGTAGCCACATTTGATACTGAAAAATGACCGAAACCATTTGAAACATTAGCAAAGCACACGTGCATCTAAGCCAAGAGAAAAATAATAATTAAAACAGAAAAAAACGTAACATGCAGGGATATATACATAGGTAATACCTTATCATTATTTAAGACGAAGGGTTTTATGATTCAGTGAGGATTTAATTCAGTAACAAAAAGTAAATTTACATTCAACACTAAATGAATATACCTGAGTGGATCCATCTATCATGTACTTTACAACAGTCCCTTGTCGTGTTATTACTCTGGATACTTCTTGCTCTATTGGTTTCTTCACTGTTTTCTGAAGTTGCAACTGTTTTACTCTTTGTGGATAGCTCTGCCTAATAAATATTTCAAAAGGAGAGTCCTTGTCCATATCGTTATCCTCTGTTTCCATCTCAGCCTTGCTCTCCCCGGCAATCTCATTCCTGATGGTAAGATCTGCTCCAGATTCAACACTGGTTTTGGCATTGATTGTCTTGTCTCCATTGTCTTTAGCTAGAGGTTCATGGGGCTGCTTTTCTTTGCTGTCTTCTGTTTTGATTTCTTCCAGCTTGACTTCACCTGATTTAGTCTCATCTGTTTTGCTGTCTTCATCATCATTCTTGTCTTTCTCTCCTTTTTCCTCACCTTTTACATATCAAAATAATTTTGTTAGTCAGTTAAAATGATTACAGTAACAGTAGTATATGGAAACCTATGGGCCTTACCAATGTTACAAAATGTTAAACTTAGAAACCCAGTAAATATGATACAAACACTGACCCAAATGTATACCTTATACCTCATCTGACTGAGTATACCTCAGTCAGAGAGGAAAGGCAGCAGTTCAAATTTTAACTGTAATACTACAAATGCTCTATTGATATCTATTTTAATCCTGCAAATTAATACTTTTACCATTAGTGCCATTAGCCCCATTTGTTATTATATATTGAATAGAATGCCACCACAGTAAAATCAAAGTCTTTTTAACAATAAAATGGATATGACATTTTTTAATTGTAGGGAAAACCATCCCAGGCCAGAATTCTATCTGATTTAGAAGATAAAATGTGAATTTTTTCTTGTTTCAGATATCCTTATATGTAATTTCATTCGAGTTGAATTGGGGTACTTTCCACTCAGAGCTTTAATAGAAAATATGTCACCATCCCCACATAGTTGAACTAAAAACCTGAGTAGATCCTGGTTCATCACATGTTTACTATATTTCCTGCTTGCCTTCAATTTGCTTACTAAAGGATATTTTAGTCACCAAAGCTAATATTGTTGTTTCTTTTTGTGTGGAGTAAAAAGCTTCTGTACTCAAGAAGTAACATAAGAGATTTCATTACCTAACCCTGATGGAACATTAACAGCACAATTATTTTTGTAAAAAAAATGTTTATTCAACCAACCTGAGAATTTTTGACCAATAAAGGTAAGTACCAATCCATTTGGAGAAGACACGTTCAAAGTATTGAAAACACGGGTTTCAGGAACAGCTTGGGTTTGGATTGGCTCATTTCTTTCGGTCTACAGTATGGAAAAGAAGCAAAAAATGCTAATGTATTTAAAAGCATTTACAAACATTTCAGTTCTCCATAGTGGTTAATAGCTTTAAGGATTAATAAAATAGCGCACTAGTACATAAAATCTCTGAAAAGTTTTTGCCAAGTGTTAAATTTAATTTTAACATTAGCAAAGGCATTTAAATATTTTGAGAATAATTTTCTATTGCTTTTAGATTCTGTGCTTGTCAATTGCTTGCCATTGCATCTAAGTATTTTTTTATGTAATACATTTTTTTAAAAAATTTTTTACCGTAACTTGGTATGGATGCTTGGCTGCAAAGCACAGAGACCATTTCCAGCTTACAACTATTGCAACATCCCCATGATCATGTGTTTGACATCGGATGCTTGACAACAACAGACTCATATTTATGATGGTTGCAATGTCACGGGGTCACGTGATAACCATTCACAACCTTCTGACAAGCAAGTCAATGCAGAAACCAGATTCACTTAACAACCGTGCTAATTTAACAACTGCAGTGATTCGTTTAACAAACGTGGAAAGAAAAGTCATAAAATGGGGCAAAATTCACTTAACAAATTTCTCACTCAATGGTGACCATTGGTTGAGGACTATCTGTAGGTAGGAAACATACCACAGTAGTAATGGGGGACTAACTACCTTGACATCAACTGGGAGACAAACTCTGCAACAAGTAGGAGATCAAACAGGCTCCTGACCTGCTAACAACTTCATTATCCAAAAGGTAAAGGACGCAACTACAGGGACAGCTATATATTTACCAACATAGAATAAGTGATAGAGGGGATTGAAGTTGCAGGAACTCTAGGGGAGAGTGACCACGCCATATTAGAATTCAATATAAAACAGATACAACCAACAGAACATAATCAAAACAGCATCTTAGATTGATTTTAACAAACTTGGGAAGGATCCTATGGATGAAAATCTTAAAGGGAAATCAACTCAAGGTTGGAAAACTGAGAAAAATACAATTATGAAAGCCCAGTCCAGTTCAATACCACTAAAAAAAGAAAACCAAGAAAAAGTTGCACAAAGAAGTTTGACAGCAATTGAGAGGAAAAAAAGAATAAGTACAAAAATGGAAAGAGGGATACTAGGAAAGCTAAGGCTTTGAATGAAGTAAGACTTGCAACAAAGGTCAAAAACAATAAGAACAAGTTTTGTTCAACTCATAAAAATACTTTGCATCTGTCTTCATGCAAAAAAAAAACCTACTACTTATCAAAAACAGAACTGTAACTGACAAGTTAAGAATGCAAATTAAAATAAACAAAAATAAGGTAAGACAACAGCTACCAGCTCTAGATGGATTCAAATCGCCAGGTCCTAATAGACTATATTCCAGAGTTCTGAAGGAACTGGTAGGAGTGATTTCAGAACCATTGAAACATATTTTTCAAAGTCTGTAGAGATTCTCAGTCATCCAGGTCATGTAGAATCTCTAAAGACTTTTAGTTATACAATTTGGAATGAACACCCTTTGAATGGTGTGGGAGTAGGAATAGATTTCCAGAGGGAAAAATTGCAGACTACAGGAACCATCAGC
This sequence comes from Natrix helvetica, assembly GCF_964273705.1. Lineage (NCBI taxonomy): Eukaryota > Metazoa > Chordata > Lepidosauria > Squamata > Natricidae > Natrix > Natrix helvetica. The sequence goes on along the minus strand of NC_138552.1, from coordinate 111,514,607 downwards.
ACTACTCAGGGGACCCTGGGGACACAGATAAACCTCCAAGGGCTTCGATGGTCCTCTAAAAGAATGCAAATGATCAGTTGTCTGCAAGGAATATAAATCCTTCCCATTCCCCACTATCCTGTCAGAAGTGAAGAAGCTTCTTGTATGAGAAGCAAAGTATCTTCAAAGAAAAAACAAGAAAGTCCACTTGCCTTATGAAAAAAGCACCTTTGGGACATATCTTTCAAAGTTCTTGAAACACTGAGACACCACCTGAAAACTGGAAAAGAGTTGATGTAGTTCCCATCTTAAAAAAAAAGGGGGGGGAAGGGGAACAGATCCAGGAAATTACAGACCAATCAGCCTGACATCAATATCTGGAAAGATCTTGGAAAAGATAATCAAGCAACAAGTCTGCGAATACCTAGAAGCAAACAAAGCTATAACCAGAAGACAACATGGATTCATCAAAAACTGATCATGCCAAACAAATCCTATTTCATTCTTTGACAAGTGACTTAATTAGTGGATCAGTGAAATGCTGTGGATATAGCATACTTAGATTTCAGTAAAGCATGTGCTACAGTAGCCCACAACCTACTTCTTGGCAAGCTAGAAAAATGTGGAATAGACAGCACCATCACCAGATGTGTTTGTAACTTGCTGATGAATGGTACTCAACATGTAATCCTTAATAAAACTATATCTATATGGAGGGAAGTAAGCAGTGGGGTACCCCAAGTTTCCATTTTAGGCCCAGTACTTTTCAATATCTTCATAAATGAGCTAGACAAGGGAGTAAAAGGGGAGCTCATCAAATTTTCAGATGACACTAAGTTGGCAGGAATAAGCAACACCCCAGAAGACAAACACAAGATTAAAAAAGATCTTGACAGACTCAACACTGGGCCCTATCAAACAAAATGAAATTCAACATAGATAAGAGTAAGGTTTTTCATTTAGGCAAGAAAAATCAACTGTATAGCTACAGCCTAGATGAAATTTGGCTTAATACCAGTAACTGTGAGAGGCATCTTGGAGTTATAGTGGACAATCACTTAAATATGAACCAACTGTCTGCAGTAGCAGCAAAAAAGGCCAATGTAATCCTAGGCTGCATAAACAGAGAGAGAGAATGAAGATCACATGATGTTTTGGTCATTGTTCCCTCTAAGCTGCGCGCCTGCGCGGCCGCACAGGTAACAAAGAAACACCGCGCAGAAGTTTTAAACTGCGCGCAGTGTTTTTTAATATCTTAAAATGTGAGTGAAAATATCCCCCCTCCCTCCCTTCTCTCTGTCTGCACCGAACTCTCTCTTCCATGATTGGTGAAATCAAGGAAGATTCTGCCCGGAGACCGATGACGTTGCAGAATGGAGAATTCCCATTGGTCCTGTGGGGCTTCATTGGTTCCTGGGAAAACGTGATTCGCTGGTTGTAGCCTGCTTTTCTCTGCATATCCGGGGTTTCTAAGGCATTGCATCGTCTGAAGCCCCGTTCTGGACTGGGCAATCTTTCTGCGATCCCTTCACTTTGGGGAGACAGGGAACCAGCGTGGAATTGGACTGTCTGAGCCAAAGGGGTCCACGGGATCTTGAGACTGGACTTTTGAGCAGTACCATTCCACTCTTTCTTTTCCCTTTCTGTCCTTCTATCTTCCTTTGCTTTTCATTTTTTTCCTTTCATTTCTCCTTTCCTTTCCTTTTTCCTTTCCTTCTTTTCCATTTTCTTCCTTTCTCCTTTCCTTTCTCTTTTCCTTTCCTTTCTCCTTTCCTTTCTCTTTTCCTTTCCTTTCTCCTTTCCTTTCTCTTTTCCTTTCCTTTCCTTTTTCCTTTCCTTCTCTGCCATTTCCTTTCCTTTTTCCTTTCTCTTTTACTTTCCTTTCTTCTTTCCCATTTCCTTTCCTTTTTCCTTTCCTTTCCTTTTCCTCCTTTGCCATTTCCTTTCCTTTCTCCTTTCCTTTCTCCTTTCCTTTCTCCTTTCCTTTCTCCTTTCCTTTCTCCTTTCCTTTTGTTTCTCTTTTCCCTTCTTTTTTCTTTTCCCTTCCCTTTCCCTCCCTTCTTCATCCTTTCCTTTCTACTTTCCCATTTCCTTTCCTTTTTCCTTTCCTTCTTTTCCATTTCCTTTCCTTTGTCTTTTCCATTCCTTTCCCTTTCCTTATTTCCTTTTCCCTTTTTTCTTTTCCCTTCCCTTTCCCTCCCTTCTTCATTCTTTCCTTTCTTCTTTCCCATTTCCTTTCCTTTTTCCTTTCCTTTCTCTTTTTTTTCCTTTTTCCTTTCCTTCTTTTCCATTTCCTTTCCTTTTTCCTTTCCTTTTCTTCTTTCCCATTTCCTTTCCTTTCCCTCCCCCTCCCTTCCCTTCCTTCCTTCCTTCCTGGGGATCTGAGGGAGAGGGAGGGGACCCTTTTCCTCCTTGCCCCCCTCCCCAACATCTGCTCTGATGGCAATTATGGCTAAAAAAAATCAGGTGCTCAGGGATGAAAATGTGCCGCTCAAACACTATATTTTTCCGCACACACTGAAAAAAAATTAGAGGGAACATTGGTTTTGGTACTGATTTACAAAGCCTTAATTAATAAGACCACACTTGAAAGACTGCATCCAGTTCCGGTCACCCCAATATAAAAAAGATGTTGAGACTCTGGAAAAAAGTGCAGAGAAGGGCAACAAAGATTATTAGGGCACTGGAGACTAAAGCATATGACGAACGGTTGCAGGAATTGGGTTGTCTAGTCTAGTGAATATAAGGATAGAGGAGACTTGATAGCAGTGTTTCACTATTTGAGGGGTTACCACAAAGAAGAGGAGGGTCAAACTATTTTTCAAAGTACCAAAAGGCAAGACAAGAAACAATGGATTGAAACTAACCAAGAAGAGAAGCAATTTAAAACTAAGGAGAAATTCCCTAACAGTGAGAGCAATCAACCAATGGAATAGCTTGCCTTCAGAACTTGTGAATACTCCATCACTGGAGCCTGGACAGCCATTTGTCTGAAATGGTATAGGACCGCCTGCTTGAGCAGCGGGTTGGACTAGAAGTGCCTTCCAAGTCTGTTATTCTTTTCTATGGTCTACCTACCTACCTTGGGCAAGGGGTTGGACTAGAAGACCCCAAGTCCCTTTCCAGCCCTATGATTGTATTCTATGAAGTATATTCATACCTTTTTCTCTTCTTGCACTGGAGATTCTTCAGGTGATACATTCATTGCCGTACGGGAACTCACTTTGGCAGATGGTAAGGATTTGGCTGATTTTTCTTTACCTGGCTTTGCCTTTCCTGTAGCAGGAACAGCAGCAGCAGACATAGCCGAGGAAAGAAAAGTCGAAGTGGGCAGGTTTACTGAAGGGATAGCCAGAATAGTTGCCAAATAAGGATCCGTTTCCTCTGTAAGGGAAATGGGTTATTTTGATGAAGCAGAATGAACATTACATACATCAAAAATGTGCAGCTACTTCTAGATCAAGAAATGTCCTTTGAGTGATATCCTAGGAGCTGTATTCCAAAACAGCAATAGATGAGCCAAGACAAAATCTACACTTGATTTCATTTCATTTACATTTAAATAAAATGGAATGCAATTAATATAATAGCTCCCTAGGCAAGCATTTGAATTTGTTCACCTTTCATGTTAACATTTTAAATTGGTAACAACACTTGTACCCTGGCAAACATGTTGGAAAAATGTTTTTAATCAGTTGAAAGGCAAATGACATTAGCTAAAGCCTTACAGTGATTCTGTGGTCCACGCTTATCTTATCAGTTATAATCTGGATGCATCTGTTTAACCCTGGAAAAGATACCAGGATTGGATTTTGTTTTGTGTTGTCTAAAGCAGAGGTCCCCAAACTTTTTGGCACCAGGATTTGTTTTCATGGAAGACATTTTTTTCCATGGACCGGAGGGGGGAGGGGGGAGCATGCAATCTAAATCCTTCACATGTGCAGTTTACAGTAAGGTTTGCCCTCCTATGAGAATCTAATACCTGATGATCTGACATGGAGCTGAGGTGGTGATGGGGAGCAGCTGCAAATACAGATGAATGAACAGGAATGAACAGTAATTTAGATCTATCTGGATTACTCTTTAGTTTTGCCAGCTATCTATGCAGGCTAGGCTGGGCTGCAAAGGAACAGGACCCTTGAGAATTTGGGAAATCTTGCTCAATCAAATAGAGAAATGACTCTGTTTCTCTTCAGCAGACATCTGAGATAAGCCACCAAACATTTCTCACAAAAACAGGATAGAAATACATAAACAACTTGTATTTGAATATATCTTTTGACTCTCATTTTTGCTTTGCTACAAATTTATGAGAACATGAGAACAAATACAGAACAGAATGTTAAGAAATTCCCAGGAATTGTGTGGATTCTAAATAACACTTTTGAGAAGATGCTAAAAATCCGTTTGTGAGATAATGCCTACTGTAAAAATTGTCTTTCAACATAGCATAGTATAGAACAAGTGTGACACAAAATATATAAACATTTTCCTTTTCGCATGTTTTACCTGCTGCTTTTCCTGAAGCCCCATAACAACTAAAGGAAAGATGGATTTCATTTTCTAAGGTTGCAGAAAATGATCCAAATTTGCTCAGAGGTTTTCCTTGATTAATTGGTTTTTCTAAAATAAAAGAAAATGAACAATGAATTGAGATAATTCTTTTTCTTTTTGGAGGGGACACCTTACAAATATACAGTATTTATTCTCCTCGGAACGGTACCGGAGACAGTAGAGAGAGAACTGTTTTGGAACGATTAGAGGGCTTCTTTACTCACCCCCCTTTATTTTGCCTTTGCCGCTGGACTTGTTGTATTAACTGATTGACACTAACAGTGATACTGAGGAGAGGGTGACACCTAGCGAATTATAAATTTGAACCGTGAAGTCTGATGCAAGAAAACCAACGGTGACATAAGCTGGAGTATATATATAGAGAGAAACTAATTACTAGAATTGAGCACCTGTATAACTGATACAATTGAGAGACATCTATTTGTATAAGATAACAGTGTGATATATAACTCTATGATATATAATAATTAAGGATCAAAAACAGAATAGAATAATACATAGGAATGTTTAGATATTGAAACGTAATATTAAGGAAGGTTAATTATTGTTAAATATTGAGATATATAATTATTGATACCATTGATATTGCTGATAAAGTAGAAGTAAAGTAGAATATGCAATTATGGGCAAGGGTAAATAGGGGGATAAGAATAGCAACTTCAATAAAGTTAGTGAAAAAAACAACACCCAATTCGGCTTCAGCAATACCCTCCTCCTCAAATCAAATACCAATTGAGAGTGCATTGGGGCTGGAGAAAGGCAGAATGATGGCAGGAACAACGGAACCAGCACCAACAATGCAGAGTATGCAATTGATGCTCCAGATGATACAAGAGACGTTGACGAAAAACCAAGAAGTGACAGCTACAAATCATGAAGAGACAAGGAGGAATCATGAAGAAATGAAAAGTGAAATGGGAGAATTGAAAGGAAATATCAAAAATTGAAAGGATACATAATGCCTTAGCAATCAACGAACAGAAAATTCAGAACATTGAGCTGAAATATAGACAAGTTAATAAAGAATTAGAGTTATCAATCATCCGGCTTGAAAATGAAAGAGCTTCATTCTATCTAAGATTCCAAAACATACTGGAAGAGAAGGAGGAAGACCTGAAAGGAAAAATGATCAAAATCTTCACTGAAATTCTACAGAGAAAAGAACAAGCATTGAGAGGGGACATCGATGAAGCTTACCGTGTGCATACTAATTATGCCAGAAGCAGTGACGTGCGGTCATTGGAGGCAGGGGAGGCGGAGCCTCACCACTCTCATCATGAAAATAAAAAAGAATTACTCCAGGAAGCCGTGAAAGTGGCTGGGAGAGGCGCGTGGCTTGGTTTAGCCTCCCTGGACATCTCAGCAGCAGCCCCAAGTATGCCGATCTTGCCATTTTTTACATCGGGCGAGCCCAGGATCCTTGCAAGGGGAATGGGACGTGTGCAGGAGGCTCCTCAGTTCCAGCCTCAATCAGCGCAGCCGCGGTCCCCTTCATCTTGCCTCAGGAAGGAGGGGAATGGGACCACGTGTGCAGGGGAAGGGGATCGCGGCTCTGCTAATCTGAGGCTGTGCGCTGAGGAGCCGCCTGCACACATGGTCCCATTCCCCTTGCAAGGATCCCGAGCTCGCCCGATGTAAAAAATGCCTAGGTACCGTGTTTCCCCGAAAATACAATCTGTCCCGCACTCACTGACCTAGCGTTATCCTGAAAGCGCCAAGTTACAGGAGCCGGGGGTGGGGGGAGCGCTCACATTGCTTGCCGCCTTCGGTATACCGCTAGGTTGGGGAGTGGCGTTCTGTCCGGCCAGAGGGGAGAGTTGCCGGGCGGCTGCTCTCTTGTGAACTGGCTCCCGAAGAGCCGGGCACAGCCACAGGGGCGAAGCAGCCATGAGGTCACTATGCTCACGAGCAGCCGCCCGGTAAATCCCCTCTCCAGCCAGGAAAAGCGCCATTCACTGACCTGAGCAGCCGCCCCGCAAATCCCCTCTCCAGCCGGGAAAAGCACCATTCACCAAGCACTTGTGCAGCTCTCCCAGGCAACCGCCGCTGCTACCGCCGCTGTTGCCGCCGCCCGCCGCCGCCCACCGCCGCCCACCGCCGCTGCTGCCACCGCCCGCCACCGCTGCTGCCGCCGCCTGCCGCCGCTGCCCGCCGCCACCACCCCCCGCCGCCCCCTGCCGCTGCCCCGCTCCGCTCCGCGCATAACTTCCAAACTCTAAAACTTCCAGCATCGCCCGCTCTAGGAGTGCTCTCTATGGTGGGCCGGCTGCTGGAAGACTCTGTCCGGAAAACTCTCTGTCCGGCAGCCGGCCCACCATAGAGAGCACTCCTAGAGCGGCCGATGCTGGAAGTTTTGGAGTTTGGATGTTATGCACGGAGTGGAGCAGGACAGCGGCGGGCGGCGGCGGGCAGCAGCAGCCAGCAGCGGTGGCCTGGGAGAACTGCGCAAGGGCTTGGTGAATGACGCTTTTCCCGGCTGGAGAGGGGATTTGCCGGGCGGCTGCTCGTGAGCATGGTTACCTCATGGCTGCTTCGCCCCTGAGGCTGTGCCCGGCTCTTTGGGAGCCAGTTCACAAGAGAGCAGCCGCCTGGCAACTCTCCCCTCTGGCCGGACAGAACGCCACTCCCCAACCTAGCGGTATACCGAAGGCATCAAGCAACGTGAGCGCTCCCCCCACCCCCGGCTCCTGTAACTTGGCGCTTTCAGGATAACGCTAGGTCAGTGAGCGCGGGACAGGTTGTATTTTCGGGGAAACGCGGTACCTAGGCATTTTTTACATCGGGCGAGCCCGGGATCCTTGCAAGGGGAATGGGACCACGTGTGGAGGCGGCTCCTCAGCGCACAGCCTCAGATTAGCAGAGCCGCGATCCCCTTCCCCCGCACACGTGGTCCCATTCCCCTCCTTCCTGAGGCAAGGTGAAGGGGACCGCGGCTGCGCTGATTGAGGCTGGAGCTGAAGAAACCTCTCCGTTTGGGCTGCGCCCCTGCGATCGGAGCAACCACGTGGTTTGATGACGTCACCAGCCTCACCAGTCATAAACGTCACCGCACGTCACTGGCCAGAAGACATAGGCTCCCGAGAGAAGTGCACATAAGATTTGCCAAAAAAACAACTAGAGATGAAGTGTACAAAAAAAAACCAGAGAAGGGATGATTACATTCCAGGGAAAAGAGTTGATCACGCTTAAACAGATTCCATGAAGAATTCATGAACAACGTAGACAATAACAATTTTTAACAAATCAGTTAAATAAAACAGAATAAAAGTAGAATGATTGGTACCAGAAGGGGTACTGGTATCTTGGCAAGGAAAAAGATAGAAGATAAAGAATATAGAAGAAGCGCAGGAATGCTATGAAAAATACTGCACATGGGAAGAAGAACAAGTAAATAAAGAGGACCTAGAACAGGGGTGGCGAACACGCGGCTTGCGAGCCACATGCGGCTCGCGGCCAAAATAAATGAGGCTCTTTGCCTCTTACCATTATTTAATATACTGTGGCTCGGATCGCGCGCTAAACCCGAAAGTACGGTCGACGCGACAACGCTTGCCTGCGCTCCACCAGCCGACCGTACTTCCGGGTTTATCTCAACAGCACCCTCTGCTGCGCCCAAAAAAATAAAGTCTAGCACAGTTGCTGCAGGATTCCGGTGAGGTTCTAATCATGATTGCTCAAATTAATAATAATGGTTAAAGCAGTGATTCCCAAAGTGTGCGCCGCGAAATATTCAATACCTGCGCCGGGCGCCCGCTTCCCTCCCTCCTCTCGGGCTTTGGAGGGAAGCTTCTGCAAAAGCCCGGGGGCATGACAAGTCTCCCAGGCTGTAATTTGCTGAGCTGTACGCGCGCACGGTGTGGAGCAGCGGCGAGATTCTGGGCGGCGAGCGATGATTCCGGGGGGCATCAGTGGGGGGGCAGGGTCCCCCTCGCGTTCCTCATCTTCCCGGATGGCCCCTGGAATCATCACTCGCCGCCCAGAATCTCGCCGCTGCTCCATGCCGTGGAAAACAGGCGCGTGCGCACAGCTCGGCAAATTAAAGCCTGGGAGACTTGTTGCCACTCGCCTTGCTTTGCAGAAGCTTCCCTCCGAAGTGTTCCGAGGGAGGGCTGTAAACTTCCCTCCGAAGTCTTGGGAAGTTCTGAGGAGCCCCCCAAGGCAAAACGCCGCTGCCAGGTAGCTAAAAGTACGTCTCTGATTCGTCTCTGTCAGTCTCTCTCTGATTCCCTCTCTCACTCCCTCTCTGTTCCTCTCAGAGAGAGGGAGTGAGGGAGGGAATCAGAGAGAGACTGACAGACAGACAGACAGACACACACACACACACACACACAGAGGGGGAGGGAGGGAGAGAAAGATAGACAGACACAGAGAGAGACACACACAGAGTGAGTGATTAAGTGAATGAGTGAGAGACAGACACACTCACATACACAGAGTGACAGAGAGAGAGGAAGGGAGGGGAGAGAGACAGAGGGAGAGACAGACAGACACACACACACAGAGAGAGAGAGAGAGAGAGAGACAGAGACAGAGACAGAGACAGAGAGGGGGAGGGAGGGAGAGAAAGATAGACAGAGAGAGACACACAGAGTGAGTGATTAAGTGAATGAGTGAGAGACAGACACACCCACATACACAGAGTGACAGAGAGAGAGGAAGGGAGGGGAGAGAGACAGAGGGAGAGACAGACAGACAGACAGACAGACAGACAGACACACACACACACACAGAGACAGAGAGGGGGAGGGAGGGAGAGAAAGATAGACAGAGAGACACACACAGAGTGAGTGATTAAGTGAATGAGTGAGAGACAGACACACCCACATACACAGAGTGACAGAGAGAGAGGAAGGGAGGGGAGAGAGACAGAGACAGAGACACACACACACATACAGAGTGAGTGAGAGACAGACAGACAGACACACACACACACAGAGTGACAGAGATGGGGGAAGGAGGAGAGAGAGACAGAGATACAGAGAGAGAGAGAGACAGATAGACACCCAGAGAAAATGACAGAGGGAGACAGAGAGGGAGGGAGGGAGGGAGAGAGAGACAAAGAGCCAGAGAGAGAGAGAAAGAAAAAGAAAAAAAGAAAGAAAGTGGGAGAGAGAGATGAAAGAAAGAAAGAAAAACAACATATGACCACAATTGAGCCCAAAATTTTGGTTGCTAAGCAAGAGCGGCTCTCCAAATAAATTTCAATCGTGGTTTTGGCGAGATTTGGCTCAGTTGAAAAAAAAGGTTGCCCACCACTGGGCTAGTGTGGTGGTTAAGTTACTTTTCAAAAGCTATTTTTCTGATCCAAGATTTGAGAAGTTGTGCAGCGAACAACAAGCCCATCCATCCCATTAATAATTTTAAATCATTAAACGATGTTCAATAAATTGTGAATTTAAAGCTCGTGTTTAATTTATTTTTCAATTAACCTAACTTTAACGAACTAAAAAGTAGATTTCCAAATCCTTAAAAAGTCAAAAATTAAAAAAAATCGGATGTACCTATTAAGGGAGCCGCGGAAAAAATCCGAAGTGTTATGGGAGCCGCAAACCGAAAAAGATTGGGAACCTCTCTGGGTTAAAGGAAGATAATATTAGGACCAGGCTTTACCCATGTATAGGTTGTATTCGATTTACAATCACAATCTCGTCACTGAGCAAAGCAGTCATTAAGCAAGATATGTGACTGCTTTGTTTAATGACTGCAAGTGTGGCATTCCTGGTTGTGGTCATCAAGTAATCTTGTAGGTTGTTAGGTGGACAGAGATCCACATAAGGAAAGTAGGGTGTCTTCTGGGTGGTGGGAGTGATCTGGAAGGATCTGCTCAGGACTTGAAAATTCTGTCTGATGAAATCCAAGCAGGATTTTCAGTCCCTGAATGGAGAGACACTTGTGGGCAGCCTGTCCCATCCTGCTGAAACATTCTGTACTACTTTCTTTACTGTACTGCCTCTTTGCTTAGAAGCTGAAAATCCTTCCTGCCAAAGTCCGAGTAGGATTTTCAGTCCCTGTGAAGAACCACTGTGCATGGTCTGTGCTGGGTGTTCTGGGGCAGCCCACACTGTGCTCCTTACTTCCACACTGTTTCTCTACTTTCTGCTTTGGTTTTGGTTTCCTCTTGTCTTTAGCAGCTGGCTGGAAGAGTTTGCTCCGTTTCCATGCACAGCTGGGAGACTGAAGGAGTTCAATCACATCTTGCCGTTAGTAGTGTGGAGGACGCAGCATACCCTCACCATCACTGCAGGATTTTTACCCTCACTCAAAATGGCAAAATGCAAAGCTAAACGAAAATATGAAGATGAACACAGGACATTTTTGGAAGAATGGGAAGATGCTTTCTTCTTTATTGAACGGAATGGGAAAGCGCTGTGTTTAATATGCAATACTATGATATCACATTTCAAGGTTTCAAATCTTCAGCGTCATTTTAGCACTCTCCATGCTAATATTGACAAGGAATTACCCAAAGGTACTGAACTACGCAAGCAAAAATTGAGCACCTTGAAAAGCCAGGTAAAAAGACAGTCTCGAATGTTTCAGCAAGTAACCAAGCATGGAGAAAGTGTGACCCTTGCATCCTATAAAGTGGCGTGGAACATTGCCCGTGCTAAAAAACCATACAATGAGGGGGAGTTTCTAAAACAGTGTTTTGCAGATGTAATTGAAACCTTGGCTCCAGACAATAAAAAACTCAAAGATTCCATCAATGATCTCCAGCTGTCACAGCACACAGTTGAAACCAGAATATCAGACATAAATAATGTGATTGAGTCAGATCTACATGCAGACTTGAACGCATGTGCTTATTTTAGTGTTGCATTAGACGAGTCATGCGACATACAAGACAAGCCACAGTTGGCAATATTTGTGCGAATGGTTTCAAAGGACTGCGTGATTAAAGAAGAGCTTCTCGACATTGTCGCATTAAAAGACAGAACTCGCGGTACTGACATAAAAGAGGCAATGACTGCCATTTTTAAAAAAGCGAATATGTCTTTTGAAAAACTCACCGCAATAGTCACGGATGGAGCACCGTCAATGATTGGCTCAGTAAATGGACTTGTGGGTCTTTGTAAAGGTGATGATGCCTTTCCTGAATTTTGGAACTTCCACTGCATCATCCATCGTGAGCAACTTGTGTCCAAAACACTGAATTTAGACCACGTTATGAAGCCTGTGATGGAGATTGTGAACTACATCCGTACGCACGCCCTTAATCACCGGCAATTCAAGAACCTCATTGCAGAACTTGACGCAGACTTGCCCGGTGACCTGCCACTGCACAGCGCAGTGAGATGGCTCTCAATAGGCAAAGTAGTTTCGTGCTTTTTTGAGCTTTTGGAAACAGTAAAATTGTTTATGGCAGAGAAGAACAAAGCGTATCCTCTGCTTTCAGACCCTGAGTGGCTTATGGATTTGGCATTTTTAGTGGACATGCTTTCACACTTGGATAAACTAAACGTGGACCTGCAGGGGAAATTAAAAACTCTTCCTGAGCTGACACAAAGTATATTCTCCTTTGTAAACAAGTTGAAGCTTTTTAAAGCACACATTCAAAACAGCAATCTATCCCATTTTCCTTCTTTGCGCAGCACCCTGCAGAAGACCGGTGTTAAAACAAATATAGCTGGATACGTGAAACAACTTACACAACTGCAAGAGAAGTTTACTTTGCGGTTTGAGGACTTGGACCAAAAAAGACCACAGATCACTTTTCTCATCGACCCGTTTAATGCTGACACCGACTGCCTGAAAACCCCACTTGTTACTGATGAGGCAGCGAGTGAACTAGAAATGATTGAGCTACGCGAGGACGATAGACTGAAATCTCTTTGGAGGGAAGGCCATGTTACGTTTTGGAGAGCTGTGCCAACTGAAAAATACCCGTGTGTAAAAAGAGCCGCTCTCAAGCTGCTGTCTATGTTCTCGTCAACATACGTCTGTGAGAAGCTGTTTTCTACTTTGAAAAATCAAAGCACCGGTCCATTCTGACTGACACTCATGTAAAGGAACTGCTCCGAGTGGCTACAACTGAATACAAACCTGATTTGCAGAAGATTACTGAAAACAAAAGATGCCAGAAATCCCACTGAGATTATCATCCCATCACTCCAACAAGTTCCACTTATTTATGGATTTAAAAGTTATACAGCAGCTCTAATGGGTTTATAAAAATTTATAACAAAAAACACCTGACTGAGCATGTTATATTATGTGTTTAATATATTATTGTTAAAATTATATGCTTTTGTGTGAGTGTTTGTCTGTTTTGGCAGGTCACTGCGTGGTGTGGCTCTCTGACTCTCACAGTTTAAAATTTTGGCTCTTTTTGTCGAACTTGTTCGCCACCCCTGACCTAGAAAGTAGAAGTCAAGAGGAAGAAACATCAGAAGACAAGGAAAGAAACAGGAAAGAAGAACAGAGGCAAGAAAGAAAAGAACAGAAAGGGAAGGCACAAGAGGGAAAAGTCAGATTCAAACCAGATGCAACAAAAAACACCCCATGTAAAGATGGACACGGAAATAACAATTATTTCGATAAACTTGAATGGACTGAACGCACACACACACAAAAAAGAGCGCAGGTGTTTAATAAACTTAAGAAACTGAAGGTAGGTATAACCTATATACAGGAAGTGCATATTAAAAGGGAACATAGGAATTTACTGGAAAACAAAAAAGTAGGGAAATTATATATAGCACTGGCAGATTTAAAAAAAAGAGGGATAGTAACCTATATAAAGGAAGAAATAAACTCCAAAGCAGCCTACTCTGATGAAGAAGGCAGGATGCTAATGACTGAATTAGAGACAACAGAAAAACCGATATTATTAATAGTCATATATGCATCAAATCAGAAACAAGAGGAATTCTATAGGAAATTACACAACAAAATAAATGAATTAGAATATGAAAATATTTGCTTAATTGGGGTTTATAATGCAATAGTGGATTAAAAAATGGACTATGAAAGCAAAAAGAAAAATTAAAAAAAAAATACGTTACCCAAATCCTTTTTTGAGATGGCAATGGAATATAAATTACATGATATTTGGAAAGAAAGGCACAAAACAAGAAAGCAATGTACCTTTTATTCGAACCCCCACCAGTCTCTATCAAGAATTGATAAGGCTTGGATTTCATCTGGTCTATGTAATCAATTAGACAAAATTGAAATAGAAGCAAATGAGTGGGAGATCATAATCCAATAAAATTAAGATGGAAAGGTCAAAGAAGAAGAAAAAGATGGATGATGAATTCAAATACTGTAAATGAAATAGAATATTCAAATGCTGGAGAAAGAATTAAAACTATTTTTTAGAATAAATAAAAAAGAAGACACCTCAATTCAAAATCTCTGGGACACTATGAAAGCATCTCACAATTGCCTACATGGCGAGAAAAACTAGAAAACAAAAAGAGCAACAAGAATGTATGCAAAAAGAAGTTATGGAAGTCGAAGCTGAACTCCAGAAAGACCCAAAGAATAAAATTAAAAAAGAAAAAAGAGAGATGATAAAACATAAGATCAACTTAATAACTCAAAAGGAATTAGCACAGAAAATTAAAGCGGCCAGACAAAATTACTTTGAACAAGCCAACAAACCTGGACAATGGCTGGCATACAAATTGAAGAATGAAAGAGAAAAAAGGATGATATACAATTAAAAGATGATGAGGGAAGAATTCAATACAAAGCGGAAGAAAAGAAGCATATTATTCATAAATACTTCGCAAAACTATATGCGCAAGATAGTATGGAGAAAATCAAGATAAAACATTATTCAAACACAGAAAAGATAACACCAATCTCAAAAGAACAAAGGGAGGCGATAAACAGGCCAATAACATTAGCCAAAGTGCAATTAGTCCTGAAAAACCAGAAAAATAATAAAACCCCAGGACCAGACGGAATACCAGTGGATCTATACAAATATAATAAATTAATATTGGAAGAACTAGGAGTGGAAATGTTTAACAAAGTTTTAGGAAAAGCCAAGATGCCTGAATCATGGACGGAAGCAATAAGATCGCTAATCCCGAAAGAAGAAACCAATCTACAAGAAATCCAAAAACTACAGACCAATTTCATTACTAAATTCCGATTATAAAATATTTGCAGCAATTATGGCTGGAAGAATTAAACATATTTTAAATGAACAAATACACCCAGACCAAAACGGATTTTTACCTCACAGACACATTAAAAATATTACGAGAGTCATCCTAGACATAATAAAATATTACAAGGAGCATCCAAAAAAACTAATGTTACTGGTTTTCCTTGATCCACAAAAAGCATTCGACAACGCAATTTGGAAATTTATAATAACACTATTAGACAGGATGAAATTCGGAGGAAAATTTACAAAAATGATAGAAAAACTTTATAACAGTTAGACAGCCAAAGTTCTGATGAACGGAGAACTAACAGAGAAGATCGAAATAAAAAAGGGAGTCAGACAGGGGTGCCCCCTCTCTACTTTGCTGTTTATATTAACCCTGGAAATTTTATTAAATGCAATTAGGAAGGACCAGGGAATAAAAGGTTTGAGACTCAAAAACGAAGAATATAAGGCCCAAGCTTATGCCGATGACTTAGTATTTGTTCTAGAAGATATATTAGAATCCAGTCTGAAATTAATTTTAAAATTAGAAGAATATGGCGAAGTGGCAGGATTAAAAATCAATAAAGGTAAAACAAAAATGATAATCAAGAATATGACAAAAAAGCAAGAAGAGGAACTGGAATTAGCAACTAGAATGCAAATAACTAAGAAAGTGAAATACTTGGGGATCTGGGGATCTGCCAAAATGTTCCACAATTAAGGACGATAATTATAATTAACTAGTGACACAAATAAAGAAAGATTTAGAAAGCTGGAAAAATATTCAGCTATCACTAATGGGATGTATAGCCACAGTCAAAATGAATATTTTACCAAGAATCTTATTCTTGTTGTAAGCCGTACCTACAGTATTAACCCTGGTAAAACTTTCTTTCAAGAATTAAGCAAAATAACTGCTAAATTCATTTGGCAAGGATGAAAAGCGAGGATTAAACTAAAGTCAATGCAAGATAGCAAGGAGAAACATTATCAAATTGGAAATTATACATATTAGCAGTAACAATAACATGGGTGAAAGATTGGATAGAGCTAAAGAATAAAAGAATTTTGACCTTAGAAGGCCATAATTTGCAAGCAGGTTGGCATACATTCCTATGGGATGATAAAAATAAAACGCACAAATACTTTCAAAAACATTTAATTAGAAGAGCGTTATTGCAAAACTGGCTCAAAATCAAAAATATGTAAAATCCCGAATTGGCTAAAAATAACAGCTCCCAAAAGAAACCAGCATGGCTGCATAAAGAACTATCTGACAAACTGAAAGACAAAAAAGGTAAGTATAAAAAGTGGAAGGAGGGGGACATAACTAAGGCAGAATATCAGCAAATAGCCCGAGGCTGTAAAGATGAAGTGAGGAAAGCTAAGGCTCACAATGAAGAAAGGCTTGCCACAAAAGTAAAAATTAACAAAAAAAGCTTCTTCCAACATGTTAAAAACAAGAAAAAGGTTAAGGAAACAATTGGTCCATTGCTAGGAGAAAGTGGCAAGAAGGTGACAAGCAACAGGGAGAAAGCAGAACTATTTAACTCATGTTTTGCATCTGTCTTTACACAAAGGGATAAAACAGTCCAACCTATCAAAAGCAGCACCACAAAAATCAGATTAGGAACACAAATTGAAATAGGGAAGACAATGGTAAGTGAGCACCTGTCTACCCTAGACGAGTTCAAATCACCAGGACCAGATGGATTACACCCCAGGGTTCTGAAGGAACTAGCAGACGAGATCTCAGAACCACTGAATTATATCTTTCAGAGATCCTGGAACACCAGGGAACTACTAGAGGACTGGAAAAGAGCTGATGTTGTTCCCATCTTCAAAAAAGGGAAAAAAATAGATCCAGGAAACTACAGACCTATCAGCCTGACCTCAATACCAGGAAAGATTCTGGAAAAAATAATCAAGCAACGAATTTGCGAACACCTAGAAGCAAACAAAGTAATAGCCAAAAGCCAACATGGATTTGTCAAAAACAGATCATGCCAGACTAATCTTATTGCATTCTTTGATAATGTGACAAAATTAGTGGACCAGAGGAATGCCGTCGATATAGTTTACTTGGACTTCAGTAAGGCTTTTGATAAGGTAGACCATAACCTACTATTAGATAAAGTAGAAGAATGTGGATTAGACAGCATCACCACCAGATGGATTCGTAACTGGCTGACCAACCGCACTCAATGTGTAGTCCTCAATGGAACTGCATCTACATGGAGGGAAGTATGCAGTGGAGTACCCCAAGGCTCTGTTTTAGGCCCAGTACTCTTCAACATCTTCATCAATGATTTGGATGAGGGAATAAATGGGGAACTCATCAAATTTGCAGATGACACCAAGCTGGCAGGAATAGCCAACACTCCAGAAGATAGGCTTAAGATACAGAAGGATCTTGACAAACTTGAACATTGGGCACTATCTAATAAAATGAAATTCAATGGTGAAAAGAGTAAGGTTCTACATTTAGGCAACAAAAATGGAATGCACATGTACAGTATAGGTGGTACCTTGCTCAGTAGTAGTAACTGTGAAAAGGATCTTGGAGTCCTAGTGGACAACCATTTAAATATGAGCCAGCAGTGTGCAGCAGCTGCCAAAAAAGCCAACACAGTCCTATGCTGCATCAACAGAGGGATAGAATCAAGATCACATGTAGTATTAATACCACTTTATAATGCCTTGGTAAGGCCACACTTGGAATACTGCATTCAGTTCGGGTCGCCACGATGTAAAAAAGATGTGGAGACTCTAGAAAGAGTGCAGAGAAGAGCAACAAAGATGATTAGGGGACTGGAGACTAAAACATATGAAGAACGGTTGCAGGATCTGGATATGTTTAGCTTAAGAGAAAGAAGGACTAGGGGAGACATGATAGCATTGTTCCAATATCTCAGGGGTTGCCACAAAGATGAGGGAGTCAAACTATTCTCCAAGGTACCTGAGGGTAGAACAAGAAGCAATGGGTGGAAACTAATCAAGGAGAGAAGCAACTTAGAACTGAGGATAAATTTCCTGACAATTAGAACAATTAATCAGTGGAACAGCTTGCCTCCAGAAGTTGTGAATGCCCCAACACTTGAAGTCTTTAAGAAGATATTGGATAGCTATTTGTCTGAAACGGTATAGGGTTTCCTGCCTAGGCAGGGGGTTGGACTAGAAGACCTCCAAGGTCCCTTCCAACTCTACTATTGTATTATTGTATTAACTTTGGCTGTAATATTGAATTGGATAAATGGGAAAAATTTTGGGGAACAAACTTAAAAATGACACTATCAGTTGCATACAAGGAAAATCAGTATAAAATGTTTTACAGATGGCACCTGGCACCAACAAGGTTAGCTAAAATCTCAACAAATACTTCCCCCAAATGCCGGAAAAGTGAATCAATACATGGAACATACTATCACTTATGGTGGACCTGTGAGGAGGCTAAAATTTTTTGGAAAAGGATCAAAAAGTGGCTAGAGGTAATAACAGGTGTTAAAATAGAATGGAAACCTGAAGGTTTTTTTATTAGGAATAATGACTATGAAATATAAAAAAGAAATTCAGTATTTAATATTACATATAATTACGGCGGCAAGTATTGCCTTTGCTCAGAAATGGAAAAACAAATTAATTCCAAGCGAAGATGAAATAATAAGAAAGGTTATGGACTGTGCTGAAATGGACAAATTAACAAAAGAAATCCAGGGAAAAGAAGAAACAGAATACTACCAGATATGGGGAAAATGGTATAGGTGGATGGAGGAAAGAAATAAGGATCAATGAAGGAAGACAACAAAGCCCAAAAATAGTAGTTAAGGAGAATTAACACATATATACAATATGTATCCAAGTGGTTCAAACTTACTAGAGGTAATCAGCCAATATAGCAGACAGAGGAGTAAGATAAGAGGGTTAAGAATGGTGAAATACAAATGAAATATAATAGAAGGGGAAAATATAAGGTGAGCGATATCGATTGGCAATTGCTGTTAGAAAGAACAGGAAGCTCCTGTTCGTATTGTATTGTGTAAATGTGGTGTAAGTCTAAGTTTTGTGCATGTGTATTTTACATATTTGTAAATAAAATTTTTTTTAAATGAATATTTATATCTGAATATTTAACGTATTACAAATGTAGCTATTATTTATTTATGAACTGGACACTGGCTTTTGGTTCACTGACTGATAGCTCACAAAAAAAGTTAAATTAGTTTAAAAAAAGCTTCTTTCAACTGCTACAACTCTGAACTGCTATAAGAAGCTTTATTAACAATACTGAGATTCTAAGAGAACACTAGGAATGTGATTTGGGGATTGACTCATTTTTGAAGAGAAATCATTTCAGGAAGCAGTCTTGTTTTGTAGGAGCAACTTATTTGGAAACAAAGTATTATAACTACACAGATTTCTATACAGTACTAGTGTAGAATGATTCAAGATTCTGGATGATAAGACATAGTTTAAACTTAAAGCATTAAGGTAAAAATCTGTCACAGAAAAATTACTGCAATAAGATAATCCTTCCAGGCAGAATCCAAAACACCTGGATTCCTTCAGTCTCCACTCAAGCAAAGCTGAATTTGATTGGTTACTTGGCAAAGACTTAGCAGGACCTTGGTGCTTTCCCAAATATTTGAGTGCTTCTCTACCTTGCCTCCCTTCTCATGCATCAGCATTCTCATGAACTTGGCTGCCCTGATTCAGATCCAGAATTCAAGTCTATGTCAGTCTGGCCTAAAAATAACAATGCCTTTTAATGAAGCAGATAGCAGCTAGTTGAAAAATAATTAAAACAGCCACTTATTATACGCCCCCCCCCCAAAAAAAAAAAATTAATTCTGGAAATAAGGAACATTAAGGACAGCTAAATCTAAGAATCATTTGCTCTCCCAGGCAAACAGTACAGAAATTAAAGTTGGGGACAGTCCCATATCTTGAACTAACTGAAAGATTGCATCTTCTAGCCTCCAAGTTGGCTGCTCCTAAAGGCATCCACAAGATTAAAGGCTTTCATCAAAATCATCATGATGTTCAAGAATAGTGGAACTTGTGAAGTGATGCTGCTTTCATCATCTGCACAGTCTTCTACTAGAGTTCCTTGGGTGCTGTACTTCCAGATCAGATCAGATCAGACCAGACCACAGAAGACTAATTTGATGCCTAATCTTCTATTTATATATAAGGAGAAAAGATATACCCACCACCACGGACAAAGATGTTTTGGAAGCATTATTTTTGGTTAATTGCACAAATAATTAATTAACCAAAAAAAGAAAAATCTTTCTCTCTCTTGAACTAAGAAAACTGCAGGTCTCTAGTATTCTGCACTGGGAAAATTCTATGCTAGAAGTCTCAGCCAGGGTGGGCAGTTCTGGGTTTTGACAAGAAACTGACCTTAGATAAATTTCTAGCTCGAGTAATTTGGCTCAGCTGGTTGACAGAAACAAGATTTCTGCATGATAGCATATAGCCCAGCACCCAAGATGGAGCCATTGCAGGCAGCCCATGATCTCTAACCACTCTGAATATTGAAAACTATGATTGGGGAGGAGTTAAGTTTAAGGTGCATAAGACTGAAAGTGTAGTGATGTGAAATAAGTTATACATTTGTAGAGCGATCAAGGATTCTCTCTCAACAACTCAATTATCACTCCTCTACAAATGGTGGAATACCTTTGATTCACACATTAGAGAGGATATAAAACTAGCAAGCCGAGAATTATAAATTGCATTGCAGCCTTGGAATAAAGTGCCTCTAATGCCTGATTCCAAAGGCTTGCTCTTAAGATAAACTAATGCATTTGACTGAGTTGTCCTTTAGAGGCCTGACATAAGTATGTGCAAGAGATGGTCAAACCAGGAGCCCATTTGATGTACTACTTAAGGCAGCTGGCTAGAAACCAGGAAATTGAGTTCTAATCCCACTTTAGGCATGAAAACCGACTGGGTGGCTTTGGACTGGTCACTCTCTCTCAACCAAACTCACTTCACAGGGTTGTTGTTGAGGGGAAAATAGGAAGAAGTATCAGGTGTGTTTGCTGTTTTGAGTTATTTTTAAAAATAATAAAGGATAAAAAAAATCTAAAATCAAATAAAAATGTGCTTCTCTGAGCATAACATTTAAAAATCATGCTTGCTAGAGAAGGAATATTCCTTCCCCAAATAGTTAATAAATAGGAACAAAATAACTATGATGATAAATAGGCTAAAACAATAAATATTTTGAACAAGCTTAAATAATGTGCTACCTACCACTGCTTATTTTAAAAAATACAGTTTAGAGTATTATATTAGTAAAACTGCACCTAGGAATATGCACCGTATGGAATTTGGTACAGATGTAGAGCTTTTATAAGTGAATCAAAGAAACTGCAATGAATTATGGATTTTGTTAATCAAGGGAATTGTTACACACAAAAAGAGAAGCATGCATTTCTGAAGCACTTTTATGAATAATGAAACCATGATTTGGTCATTTATAGTTACCCAAATGAAATGTTTAAATAGTTAATATTCACCCAATTACCTGGTTTTATCTCATGTTCTTCTGAGGAACCCAAACTTTCTTCTTCACTTTTACATTCTATTAGACTTATCTGGGGGTCTATTATATGAATGAAGAAAGTGTGGTTATCTTTTATCACCTTCACTTTAACTAAGGTTGACCCTAGAAAAAGAAACAAATAAATAACTAACATCAGAGTGGGCAGTCATGATTCTAATGTTAAATAATCCATATAACAATTACATTATACAGATTGCTAGAACATTTGCTGAAGATCTAAGAATCCATCTTCTAAAGTTAGATATAACTTCCTAGTTCTTTTCCATATTAACTTATCTAGTATAATCTTTAAAGTAAGATACATATATAAGTATAATTTTCAAAAGCAAAGTGAAAACATAATTTTCTTAAAATTATATTTTAATTAAATTTATTTCTTGATGTATAAATATCCCCTTAGAATTATTATACCAATAATTAACCTGCTCTGTCTGGCATATTAATTTTGATTAGTGATGTGAAATCATTTTTAAATAGCACGTTGTCAGAATTTAATAATTTTAAATATCAGAATTCAAGATGCCACATCTATTGAATTATCTGTTAGTGAACTTCTTTAAATGTATGTTTCTTTGCATTTAATTTCTTCTAATACATTTTGTATACTTAATTAGAGTTGAGAAATATTGCTGAGATGGACTCAGTTAAATAACATGCCAGTTTGTCACATTATTACAACTGTTCATTTTATGTTAAAACAAGTCCTATTGAACGTAGCTGAGCTTAAAACCTTATGTTACTCCATCATCAGTCCTCACTATTTTATCCCCATAACCATCTGACCAGATTCTTATGAGAAGCCAACAAGCAGTATGTCGGTGGAATTACTTTTGAGAAGTTTTTTGCCTGCAATGTGGAAATAATGTCTAGCCTGCATAATATTATGACTAATATTATATATTAGTCATAGAGAGTCTTATACTCCAATTAATTTAATTTCTGACTAAAGTTTCAGCATTATGTTTATACTATGTAACAAGCAAAAAACCATGCATTTCAATGTCTAATAGGAAACCTTCACAATATGAAAAAAATACCTTTTTCAAACATTATTTTTTCTGCTTGGATTTGCCCTCCATCAGTAGGGAAAAGATACTGGATAGTCCCTGAAACTTGAATGGGAGTCTCACCTGTATTATATCCAAGAAACTAGAAGAGAACGGTTATAGAACAATATATAATCATATTAAATAGAAGTAATGGGGAAAACTGGGAATCTCTAACAAACCAAATCAGGAAATATGGGTTGTTTTACTAAATTAAGCTTTGGAGGGCCAAATCCTGAGAATTAAAAATGAAAACAAAATCAAAATTTGGAAGAGTTCCCTAATTGATTTCTGTTCTTTTTGCAGATCTGAGAGTTTCACATCGATTTAGGCCAGGTATGGGTGATCCCTGTGGTCCTAAAGCAAACCAGAGAAATAGAAGTGAAGCTTTTCTGACTGAAAGGATTTGTTGACTTATGAAGTAGGTCTTTCTTCTGGGGGTCCTAAGGCAAGGGCCTTCCTTGGGAGGACACTTCTTGTATAACTTTTGGCAACAAAGCTTTTATTACCTTCTTGGCTACTGAGATACTATATGCTTTGCAAGGCTTCTAACTGATGCTAAGCAGGAGTCATCTGTCTAGGGTAAAAGAAAACCTGCAACAATTGCTTATTATTTATCAGGCATGATTTCAGGTGTTGGTATTCTTTTTAAAAGTGGAAGCCTACATTCTTTAGAACCTATCTTAGAACCACCTCTCCTGTTAGGAACAAGTCCAATTGTAAAGAACAACATGAAATGCACTCTTGAAAATAAGATCATCCTTTTCCATCAAACTGTTGTTGCTTTTGTGATGTAGAAAGATCACCCTACACTCTGCTTTCCATCTTTATCCTGGTACCATTATGTACTTAAAAAGGTTAAAGCCAGAATAACCAAAGGTCTATCTCCATCCATGACCTCACAATCTAATTGTTTCCAAAAGCTTTGGAAGGCTCTGTTCCTTTTGATACGTAGATAAACATAAATAATATTGTTGTTGATATTAACTTATCCTCCCTCCAGTGATGCCACCATATTATCATACTCCTTTTAGAGCTTTAAATGGATGGTTTTCTTTTTAAAATGCTTTGATTAAAATTCCCTTCCAGGAAATTTATAAAAGCTAAGGGGCCAAACCAACAATTAAATAACCAAAATAATACAGAATAAGTAATAAAATGTTCCAGTTGCTACTGTTCTGACATCTGAAACTCCAAAATATTGCTGGCAATTAACTAAAGTCAACAAAACCCTAAAAGGAATCCAAATAAAGGTCTATGCAGGCATAGGATCTACTATGATAATTTATAGAGATAGCAAAGAAGACCACACCAGAATATTGCTGCTACATTGCTGCTACATCCAGCTACATTGACTGTGTAAGAAAATCCAGGCTTCAGACAAAACATTAGCACCGAGGACTTCTTGAAATGTGCAACCTATTACTTGAACCTTGCAAGGGTGGACCCAATAACTAGAATTATTTCCAGCAATCATTAACTAATTCACCTCATAGTCTTTCTCTGCAGGCAAAGGAGGCATAGTTTGTTTACTCTGTTTCTGTAACTTGGCTTGATCTTCAAACTCTGTTGATTTAGATGATTCTGATTTCTCCTTAGAACTCTTTTTCTTAGATGCTTTTGTCTCTTCAGGAATGGATGGCTCTTTCCCCTTGCCTTTCTTTTTCCCATCAGATTTTTCCTTCTTCTCTGCTTTTTTTAGTTCTTTTAAGCGTTCTTCCTCCAACAGCCTATCTTGCTCTTCCTTCCAGGCCTACAGTAGAAAAAGGAAAGTTCAGAGTCAGACTTAACATGAAATGCGCATTTTAACACAGCCAAGCAATTTGGGTTTTGCCCCTACAATCTGATCCATTATTGAATGCATTCTTTATTTTTCTCTTTAGAAAAAGTGCTGTTTTAGGCAATTGTAACAAGCAACATGATTATTTCCTTGCACTACATTTCAACTACCAAGTAATGTAGATGCTACTATAATGTGCATTATTTAATACTGCATCAAAGTAATATTACTATGATCATAACTGCTAATTTCATATATTTATTCAGACATATTCTTATATTTCAGCTACTTAAATAGAGGAACAAGTGGTATTCAGTAGTAATCAGTAGTTACCTTGAGAGATTCATCTCTGACAAATATATTTTTTTCCTTCTCAGCTACAGGTTCAGATGAAACTTCTACTTTACTTTTGGAAGAACCTTTGAAATTTGAGAAAGCATAAAGATTATAACTATATCATGAATGTTATATAAATGGTTCCTTGGCTAAAATAATCCTAAGGGTTAAATATTTTAAGTAAACAAAAATCTGACTCTGTAGGAAGACATTTTCCATTAAATACAACAGTATGTTTCTCCTCCCAAAAGCACTTTCTACTGATGGAAACAAATATCTTCTTTTCCATCTGGTCTAAAAATTGACTTCAGAAGGGCTACTCTCTCATAATAATTGTGAGAATTAAACAGATCTATCTCTTCTCATACCTGAAAACTGCAAGTACTTTTCAGGTGGGAAAAAGCATAGCTGAGTTAGATAGCAGTATCTGACTGACCTTGGCTGATCTCCAAAAGCTAAGTAGACCAAACCTGTTTAGTACTTGGATTGAACATCACCAAGAAATAGTAGAATGGGTTAGGAAAAAGCATCTCCAAAGTTAGCAATAACGTGCCACTTCCATATTTATGTAAACAAAAATGCAAGCAACACCTACCGTCCCTAGCTTTTATTTATTTATTTTCATTTATTAAATTTTTATGTTGCTCATTTGAGCTTGCTGACATTTTGTATACATGTACTTTGCATGTTCTTGAGGACTGATGTTGAAGACAATGGTGCATTTCAGAAACTGGGAAGATTGGTTAAGTTTCTGGTTATGTAGCAACAGTGTTTTTGTTTGGGTAATAAACTATAAACCAGACTGGAATTAAAAAAACACTAGGAAGAAGGCAATAGCAAGAATATTATAGGTCAAAATACACAAGATTACCATGAGCCAATCTTGGTCTGAAAGATCTGAAGATACCAATATATTTTATTTGGCAGTACCTGGCCAAACAACAGGCATAATAAAAGTGGATGGCATGCTGTTGTACTATTAACATCTGCTACTCATATAGTTAAAGAGAACAGCTCCTTTCCTTACAGGGGACAGCTAGCACGCTGCCCATGCAGTGTTCAGTAACATTTAAAGAAGCTCCACAGCATATAAATGTTGGGATTGACCAAACAAGGATGTATTTTTGCTATTTAAATAATTTAGACCCTATGTGCAAAGTAAAGAGCTTCACAGTAAGAAAAGAGATTTCAGTCAAGCTATCTGCAATGGTGGGTTTATGTGTATGTGAATGTATGTTTCATTTTTTTAAATGTCCCTTTTGCCAATATTTCTGCAAAATTAATTGGCTGATAACCCATCAACACAGACTGCCATGCTCCTTACTCCCATGGCCTTGGTGTAAAAATACAAAGGAGCAGCAGCTCATACTGAATATCCCTTGTTTCCTATGCCCAGAATACTCAAAACATTTTTAGTTTTGCTTCCACAAAGACAATGAGGCGGTTTGGAGCTTTGCTCCATTACACTGCAGCCCATTTGGGACATTCAGATGAAAAGTTCTGAGTGGGGTGCCTGGTTCCAAACTGAAATATAAAGGGTGGGTTTGTCATGGATACCACTAGATTGTATCTGTAGGAGAAGAACAGGAGAGGTGGGTGGGGACGAAGTTAAATGAGCCATCAGCCTAAAGTTATTTCAGTCCCACCTCTATGTCCAACCCCTCTTGAATTCTGTTGACACTTATCTAGCACCAATTTTTAGCACTGAACATTAGTTGACTAGATTCTTTATTGTTTGAGTAATAAATCTCCTTAACTGCAACTTAACATATGATCCTGATTCTTTGCGCATTACAATGTCATAGAAATACTTACTTTTCACTTTCTTTCCAGCAGCCCCTTTTTTGCCAGAAGGTGGAGACCTGGCCTCAGCAGGAAGTTTCTCCATTGCCTCTTTAGCCAATCTAAGTGCCTCCAGTTCCTGAGCCATCTTTTCTTCCTGGTATTTGGCTTCTTCTGTCAGTATCCATTCATCAATGGAGGCAGCCACCAATTCCAGATAATTCCTGGAAAATGTGTTACTGCTATCAATCAGAACATTGACTAGAAAAGGCTCTTCTCCTTGACCCTGACCTACAGAATTCATTAGCAGAATTAGGAGAAATGTGCTGAACCAGAGTAATTCTGCACCACTCAGCCCCAAACCCTACAGCCAGCCCAAAAGGATACCTTTTGGTCAATGGTACCTAAAACCAGGAGGTCAAGGACAGCAAGAATGGATGCATAACCGCCATCCGTGGTGGCGCAGTGGTTAGACTGCAGTACTGCAGGCTACTTCTGCTGACTACTGGCTGCCTGCAATTTGGCAGTTTGAATCTCACCAGGCTCAAGGTTTATTCAGCCTTCAATTCTTCCAAGGCCGGTAAAGTGAGGACCCAGATTGTTGGGGGCAATATGCTGGCTCTGTAAACTGCTTAGAGACAGCAGTAAAGCACTGTAAAGTGGTATATAAGTCTAAGTGCTATTGCTATTGCTGTCCCATTTTTACTGTTGTAATTATAAACTTTAGGATAATTACTATTTTAAAAAGCTTTTGATAATTTCCTTTGTGTTATTTTAATTTTTTTTTCAGAGGTTTTATCCTTTCGTGCACATATTACTACTTCCCAGTCCCCCATTAAATTTCATATCGTAAGTCCATTAATTTATCCATAGGTCCTTTATAAAATGCAATTTTGTCTTTATTTGGAGCATACATTTTTAGTTATGAACAAAGTCTTGGCCCACACAAATTAGCTTCCACCTCTCAACATCCACCTTCTGAAAAAGGGCAAATTACAGTTAGAATCAATAGTAATTTCTTCTCATATTCACATTTTTATTATTACATAGAAATGCCTGTTGTTTTAATATTCACAGACTTAGAATACAAATATTACATAAACATATCCCTTATATGAGTAGCCCTATGTAAAAGCTAATATTCAAAATGTCTGGCACAAGTGTGAAGTTGTTAAAAATATATTGTTACCTATTTCCCCTTTTTTTTGAAATTCAGAAATATGATAGTTGAATCTCATTGGATGTTGCCTATTGGGAAATGATTATTGTTACATAAAAGCAATTTACTTTTGCTATTTAATTTTACAAATAATTTACAAGTAATGATGGCAAAGTAGCTCCAATCACTCATCATCAGTGAATTATTATTCATTGTCATAATTCACTCCTTCTCCCTTTCCATGTGACAGGATAGTATTTGAAATCCATTTTACCTGAACCCAACATCAGAATGCAGTGAAATGTTCCAGAACTCCTCGAACTGACGATGTTGGTTTATGGGATTATGAAGGACTATCAGCAAAGAGTTATCTTGAGTATGATAATAGGAATCAATGCATCTATAATTCTGAGTTGCATTGTGAAGGACCTGTTAACAAGAGAAGAATTAATAAGATTCCATTCTCATTAAGAGACTGTTTGTTGAGGTGATGGGAAAAAAGACAGTGGCTACATTTATTTGTGCCAACTGATTTATAGACAACTGACACCAATAATTGAAATTGTGAAGTGTTTTACCATATATATTCAAAATGTAAATGATTGTATAAAGTAGAGAATATAAAAATAATATTCAGTTTGAAAAAGTGAGGAAAAGAAAAAAAGCTAAAGCAAGGCATATAATATTTAAAATAAGAAAGGCTTGAGTAGAGATACAGTCATGTGAAAAAGTAAGTACATCCCATGTAAAACCTTTTCTTCTTTAACATTATGTGAATATATCAATATTTTATCTTTATTCAAACAGTATAAAGATAAAGGTGATGTAAATTTGAAACAATAGAAAATACTTGTAGCTCGGGTTTTAGATTTTGGCAGTGGTTTGCTTTCCACGCTTGTCAGTTGGCCATTTGATTGGTTGATTTAGAACCAGGCATTGAATTAGCCATTCCAAAATCCCAAATTCTTTTTTTTTAGCTATTCCTTTACTGGAATGTTTAGATCATTGTCATACTGCAAGGTCCACTTTTGGTTAAACTTCAAGCTTCTGACATACGAATTCATATTATCTTCAAGGACTTCTGGTACAATGAACAATTCATAGAGGATTTCATGATGGTAGCTGTCCAGGCCCTGATTCAGCAAAGTAGGCAAACCATAACCACCATGCTTTATGGTTTGTATCAGGCTCTTCTGATCAAATGCTGTCTTTGGGTTTTGTCCTTATCTTCTGGTACTATAGCAAAATATATATTTCCTTGTCTGTCCAGAGCACATTGTTCCATAAGTCCTGGTTTTTGCCTAGGTGTTCATGAACAGACTTTAGTCTTGCCTTTAGTTCTTTCTGAGCAGCAAAGATTTTAGCCTGGCATACCTCTCACATAGATTTACTTGGGGCATCTTCTTTCTAATGATAGACACACACACTTTTATATCAATAGTGGAGAGAGCTACCTGTAGGTTATGTGATCAAATCCTGGGATTCCTAGAGACTTTTTAAATTATCTTTGCTCTGGGGTTGAACTTGGTGGGACAACGTGACCTGGTAAGTTGGCAGTTACTTGAAATCTTCTCCACTTACAGATAATCTTCTAGATAGTAGAATGATTGATGTCCAATTGTTTGATGATCTTTTCGAATCCCTTCCCAGACTAACTTCATCTATCTTTCTTTTTAAAGCCTCTCAGAGCTCTTTCAATTTAGGCATGGTGATACACACTTCAGCAAGAAAGAGAAACTAAATGTCTGAAATTTCAGTAGGACAGGTATCTCTCAGATCCTCTCTAACATGTTCTAATCATGTGCATCTCCTCTGGTACACCTGATTCTAACTTTATATATTTGATAAATTTACAGCTTTTCCACATGTGAAATTTGCATTTATGCTTACTTAAATTACACAACATAATGCAAGTGGTGCATATTGTGTATATTATATCTCCTTTATGTATCAATATTATTGAAATGAAGATTAAATATCTGTATGTTGAAATATGTTGAAAAAGTTAAAAAAAATCATTGGGGTGTACTTTTTCACCTGACTGTAAGGGGAGTTGACATATAAATTTCAGGATCACCATGGCCCAACATGGTTATCTGCAATTTTCAGCATAACATAGATGGACATATATGGATGGGTTATTTTAGTAATGGACTGGTCTGTAATAAGAAGGATGACCTATTAGTATGTTAAGAGCAAAACCTTGAAACTGATTCAACTAGCTGTATTAACAATAATGTAACATATGCAGAGAAGCAAGGCTGTTGAATGTATTTATAAATTCAACAGTCTGACTACAATTTCCTAAAATTGAATGTTGACATACAGCACTTAAACAGAATGTAAAATTAGCAGTATGTGACTCATAGTAGCTAAACTATCATATTACCTAAGCTATCGCTGCTCAGGAAAGATAATGCAGCAATCAAATCTTTGATGAAGAATGTAGGAGAACTTCTAAATTATATATTAGTACTTTCTAACAAAGTTCAAATGTGTTCAAACAGGCAAAGTCCTCAATTCCACCCCCACACACCCCCACACACAAACACACATATAATATAAATATACTATGCTCCCTATTCTAATGCAATTAAACTATCTAGGAGAACACCACAGTCAATACTATCAAAAACTACTGAGAAACCAAACAGGGTCAATGAAGTTGCACTTCATTTATCTCTCCTGAAGAAAGCGACCTGTCAGGTTGACCATGGTTTATTTTGATCCACAATCCAGAAATATTCTAGAATGATAAACAACTTCTGCTAGAATATCCATAGCTACACAGAGAATACCCTTTGAAGTAATAGTCCTCAGATTAATCTCAACTTTGGGTATAATGTTGAAAATATAAACAGAGACTTATTTTGTGGAAATGCATATTAAGCAGGTCCTGTGCAAGAGTGTTTATTAAATGAGGCAACAAATTGCAGTTACCTGGAAGAGGAGTTGTGGTTGAAAATGCTCAACAAAACTCCAGTCATTCAAACACCGCTGCTGGGTCTTTTGGATGGCTGAAATTACCTTGTAAGAAAATAGGTAAAATTTAGCTTATTTAACAAATGTTGGGAAGGAGGTGAAAAAGAATTAAGAGAGGCTTATTTTCTAGCTTTAGAATCTAATTCATTTTAAATTGATCAGCTTAGAATCTCTATATTCCCATGCTATCACATGCATCCAACATTTGTGGTGAGATGGGCAGCCAATAAATGTAATTGATAAATAAATAAATCTGCATGTTCAATACCACCTTATTTTCTGTAAAATGGCCCTTTTCTTCACTAACACATCAATATCTTCATTCTGGGTATGAAGTTGCCATTAAAAACAGAAGAAGAAAAACAAAATGTCACTGCCTTTTCTATTTATGTTAGCACTCAACCAATGCTGTCTAGAAAGTACAATAGTGCTCTCTTCGCTTCCCATATTGTGAATTTATTAGGGATATACAGACAATGCCAAAAGTAATTTCTAAAAACTATCTCAATAGAAGAACACATACTGTATATTCCAAAGTTTTTATGACCTAGAAAGAAACTCTGAAGGTGAATTTCTTAAATTCAGTTTTAGGAGACAGGCTAATCTCACAATAATGTGATGTTATTTATCTTGATATTAGTCTTGCAGTACACCATGCTTTGAAAAATGAATTATAATATTTATATGTATTTAGGTGACATCTCTTTTGCTTTTAACATTATAGCAAAGTAATATGATTATATTAAATATATTTTAGGACTACCTACATCTTCTTTCCCCTGATTATAATTCTTAATATAGAAGCCAAATTGTTTTTAATCAGAGGTTCATTGATTTTTTAAAAAAAATAGCAGCTTTTTACACCCGCAAGAAAGCAAGTTATAATAAAATCACATAACCAACTTAATGCAGTGAGAGGTTGAAAGAATCTTTGTTACAGCTGAAGCTATCTCTCAAGCATAATTAATACCTAATTTGAAATTCAGCCCCTTTTTTTGACATTGAATCTTTATTGATTAGCTCTTGGGCCATATCAAAGTACAGTTCCAGAAACAAATTGTTTTTCCACTTTTTTCTTCACTAGAAATCTTTAGATTGGTTCAAGTTAAAACCCTTTATATTTCAGGTCAGTTACTTCATGATGAAGCAATTCAGCCACTTATTACTAGTTTGTCATAATGCATAAGGTGCTAAACTATATTTAAGATGGAGGAAGAATATTCATCGTTTTTGATCAGCATAGGAGTTTTGGGGCCCTTTTTGTTTTATTAATTCTCATTCTTAAATTAGGAAATGCTCTAAAAGTGCTTTTTCCTGTTTTCCTTTCTTCAGTCTAGTCATATAGTAATGGACTTGTACCAAGTCGAAGTTCACACTTGACTACAGAACACACTGGCCAATTCTGGACCATTCAGTCCACTTTATCTCATACATTACTATAGAGATAAAATTAGAGGAACGTGTTCAGGACAACCTCTCAGACCTAATTCAGAAAGTAATTGTAACAGTAATATTACATCTATATGTATGAAAGGAGAAAATGCTTGACCTATTTCCCTTCCTCCTTTACTATCAATGAAACAAATTGTAGCACTTAAAGAGGAAGTTCAGTTGTAAAAATGGCAACAGAGGAAAACATTAGAAATTTTAGAGCATCGCTTTTTCAATCTTCAAAGCAGCATGAAAAGCTTATTAGTTTACAAAAGTAAGAGGAGATGATTGGAAAAAAAAGTCATTTAGAGTACTTTAAGTGGTCATCCTTATTGAAAAAAAACCCCTATTTTGTGAAAACCAGCAAATATGATGAGATGAAACAAAGATTATGGACGTTTTGTACCGATGTGTAACCCATATGTGAGAATCATAGGCATTAAGTATATGAAATACATTTTCACTTTCTTTCTTCTATTTTTTTTTACTGCAAACAGTAGAAACGTTAAATATACAAACAATACAGAATGATAACAGATGGGAATATGAAATATTTGATAACTGTCAACAGCATCATTTTACCCCCGAACAGAACAGTATGGAACGAGAGGCTCCAATTCTAATTATGCTAGAATACAGCACACATATCTTTACAAGATCAAGTGTCTCAAGCTTCTTAAGAAATTCAACCTATTGTACATTTTTAAAATTAAAAACAAGGAGCACTAAATTACTGGAATTTATTTATAAATTCTGCTTCTTATTTCAGTACTTCTTACCTTATCTACAGAATTATTCAGACCATTTTCATAAACATCAGCAATCAAATCTGTGGAATGTATTTTAAGATATATACAAAATGTTTAGAAATGTTAGATTCTGCTATCTGGTTCCAATTACTTAAATGCTCAGTGAACAAAATGGGTACTATGCAATCTTCAAAAAATTATATTCATATATTCAAAGCATTGTCTTTTCTTCTTCTCTTGGTATCTGCTTTTATATATTAGTATAGCCTTTATTGTCATTGTACATCATGTATATAATTAAATTGGTTTTAGCCTCACTGGTGCAATCCATGATAACAAATACAAACAACATGAATAGTATAAAGAATAATCCCTATGCAAGTAATTAGGGGGGGGGGAGAAAAAGTTTCCACATGTGCATGGAGTGATTGTGGTTGTGTTCAAGAGTCTGACAGCCCAAGAAACTATTTTTAAATTTATTTGTTCGGCTGGCTATGCTTTGATGTCTTCTGCCTGATAGTAGAAGTGCGAAGAGACACTGACCAGGGTAGGAATCATCTCTGAGTATCTTCCTCACTCTGCTAAAGCAGTGAGACCTGGCAATGTCATCCAGTAGTGTTAGAGGGCAACCAATGGTTTCTTGTGCCGAATTGATCACTCTCTGTAGTGCCTTCCTGTCTGCAGCAGTTAAACCAGCATACCATACTATAATGCAATATGTGAGGATACTTTCTATTGTGGACCAATAGAAAGAGGTCATCAGTCGTTGTTCCCCCTGATTTTTTCGCAGGACTCTAAGGAAATGAAATCTCTGTTTGGGCCTTTCCAATCACCAGGGACATGTTGTTTTTCCAGGTGAGATCTTGACTAATAAGCACTCCCAAGAATTTAAAAGAGGAAACCCTCTACACACAGCCCCCCTCGATATACAGTGGAGCAGGTTTCTCTCTGTGCTTCCGGAAATATTTATGCATGAGGACCTCAGGCCATAACAACTACCATGTTTCCCCGAAAATATGACATTTCCTGATAATAAGGCCATGCCACATTTTTCTGGTGGGCAACAATATAAGCCCTCACTCCCAAGCAAGGCCCCTGGACAATCCCCCCCTCCGGCCAGGTAGAGCGCCGCTCACCAATCTAGCAGAATTCCGAAGGTGCCAAGCCATCACCTTCCTCAAGCTTCAGGCTTTTGAGTATATGAAGATGGGAGCACAGTAGCCCTGTTATCTCTGTTCTCAGATTTGTGAAAGTAAATTCAAACATCAACAGCCCATTGCTCCTTTCATGAAGATATTTACTCATGCATCCATCTCCTTTCATCTCATGCTCCTTGTAGAAGTTAGAATAGGGCTAGTTCAAGAATCAGATTACATTAAACCAGCTATATTGTTCTCCAGATCTAAATTATTTTATATACAATAAGCAATTCTTCATCTGCTAACTGTAAAGTCCAATAGAAAGATAGTGAAAAACCAGCTGATCTTTAAAAGATCTTTAAAAGAATTCTTAAAGCAGCATTCTTGCCAGTGCATTGGAAAAGATAGGGATTCCTTCTATTTAAGAGGACAAGAGCAATGCTAATTTTAGTGGTCATAATTTTTGAAGTAGAGAGGATGCCTAGCAGTTAATAAGAATATACAATGCTACATTAGAGAATGGGCAATATTGAAAAGGGGAAGCCAGGGAAGAGTGGCTTCAATCTGAATTACTAACTTTCCCAGACATACACTTTAGACTGGCAACATAACTCCTATTATGAACAAAAAGTAGAGGTAAAACATACTAAATTCCATCTGTTTCTATTCAACCCATATCATGCCAGGCTATCCCCATATCATATGTATAATATCTATACCTGTGATAACTTTTGAGTATAGACTCAAGAGAAAAAGAATCCATAAAGCATGGCAAAGATTTTATTATTTTGGCCTCAGGGCATGTTCTGAACTCAGAAAATGGAATAGATTAGTAACATATGCTAGGATGCCATGTTATGCAATGTAAAAATATGGTGTATAAACAGCCACACTTAAGAACACTCAACAGATCGTTCATCTCTCCCAAACAAAACTCAAACCAGCTAATCCTATATAGATATTATGGCACTTCCAATCAGTGATGCATTATGCTCTAAACACCTTAATAGATAACTGTTGTATATTTTCTCCCCATCACTACAGCAATAGCATCAATAGTGGCTGGATAATTTTGAACATTTCCTTCATAAGCAAAGAATGCAATGGTCTCAAACATTTTAGGGTTGATGAGCAGAATATTAAGGATGAACTATAGGCTCTAGCACATTCACAGAGTAGCTATTGTGGGAATGTAACAAGTCACAAATCACCAATTTACAAGAATGCCACAATTATCCCTACTTAATTTTGCCCTTTTCATGAGCAAGTTTACAAAGAGCTGGTGTGGAGCTACTGGGAAAACTCTCTCTCACCCTCCCTCTCTCTCTCTCTCTCCCCTCCCTCCCCCCCCTCTCTCTCTCACACACACACAACTCCAAAGCTAGGCTTTCAGTGTGCAGTAAAAAAGAATCTATAGTCAAAAACTCATGCAGCAGTAAATGTCTTGGGAACAATATTCCATGAATCAACTGATACATCTTATTACTGCTGCAAGTTTCTAATTTCCCAATATAGTGAACAAGGACTTCAGAGAGAATTCCACAGGGAAAATGGAGAGGGAAAAGGAAAAGAAGATTTTTCCAAACAATGTATACCTGAGCTGCAAGATTTGGATTGTCTCCTGATACTTTCCTCCAGTAAAAAAGAGAAATGTTGTTGACTTTGAAACGGGCTATGCTCAGAGTCTAGATCTATGAAAAAGAAATACAAAAAAGACAATTAGATCAATTCTGAGTACACATTCATACAGGAATTCCCCTGCATTACCAATTCAGCTTTCAGCACTGAAAGTAGCAGTGCAGAAAAGGTTTCCCTTAGAAACTGGAAACAACTTTGTTTGGGAAAAGTAGAGCCTGTAATCAATGCAGCCACCTTGAGAGCTCTCCCTTGGTAGCCATTTTCTTTCACTTAGAAAAAAAAGAGGGCCAAGGATGGTTATACCAATAGCCAACATGGGTGATAACCAGTAACCAACATGGGTTCGTTGAAAACAGATCATGCCAAACAAATCTTATTTCATTCTTGGACAAATTAGTGGATCAGTGAAATGCTGTGGATATAGTATACTTAGATTTCAGTAAAGCATGTGCTAAAGTAGACCACAACCTATTTCTTGGCAAGCTAGAAAATGTGGAATAGACAACACCACAACCAGATGGGTCTACAGCTGGCTGACAAATCATACTCAACATGTAGTCCTCAATGGCACTACAACTGCACGGAGGGAAATAAGCAGTTGGGTACCCCAAGGTTCTCTTTTGGACCCGATACTCTTCAATATCATAATAAATGATCTAGAAGGGGAACTCAAAAAATTTGCAGATGACATTAAGCTGGCAGGAATAACCAACACACCAGAGGATAAGCTTAAGATCCAAAAAGATCTTGACAGACTTGAACACTATGTCCTATCTAACAACATGAAATTTAACCTAGATAAAAGTAAAGTTTTACACTTAGGCAAGAAAAATAATTTTCTGGAAAGAATACAGAGAAGAGCAACAAGAATGATTAGGGGGTTGGAGACTAAAACATGAAGAAGGGTTACATGAATTGGATGTCTCTAGTCTAATGAAAACAAGAACTAGAGGAGACATGATAGCTCCAAAATTTAAGGGGCTCCTATAAAAATGATGGGGTCAAACTATTAGCCAAAGCACCAAAAGGCAAGACGAGATGGACAATGGATGGAAACTAATTAAGAGAAGCAACCTAGAACTAAGGGGAATTTTCTTAACAGTGAGAACAATCAACCAAAGGAACAACTTGCCTTCAGACATTGTGAGTGTTCCATCACTGGAGGCTTTCAAAAAGAGACTGAATAATAATTTATCTGAAATAGTATAGAGTCTCCTACTCGAGCAGGAGGTTGGACTAGAAGACCTCCAAGGTCCCTTCCAATTCTGTTATTCTATGTTCTATGGCTGTGTGTGGAATTTTGGAAACTATATCATTTAATGAACACAATTGTTATAAAATGCCAGTTTGTTCTGATTTTCTTACTAGATATAATTTTTCAATAATTCAAGAAATTATAAGCATTGTGCTTTAATATATTCACAAAATACATCTAAAATTTATTTACCTGAATTACTCTGATTAAGTTCTTCAGAAACCTTTTTGGAAATTAATTCTTGTCTCAGTTGTCTAGCAAACCTAGCAGGATTGTCCCATGGGATATAAGATACCTCATCATCACCACCAAGCATCTTGCCAGAACTTTCGAGCCGCCCAGAGTTATCGACTTTTGTCAGCTTCAAACTTTCAAACGTAAACACTCGAAAAGCTCGTTCTACTTCAGCCCAATTCATATGTTCTACAAGAAAATTAAGTCACAGAAAGAAAAATATCTGTTTAAATTGCCTGCATCCACTTTTTAGTTTGTCAGAAATCTGTTTATCATTCATGTCTGATCTAAATTTATTCCAACCAATGCATTCCCAAAAGCAAAAAAAAAAAAAGTATTAAATAAAGGAGGAAATTATTCTATTTCCCAGAGCATGCAGGAAGTTGATATAATAAAGATTTGGACTACTTTGGAAACAGTAAGCCAATAAAAGAATAATATTACCATCGGTACAATAGTGCATGAGTTCATGAAGCCTGGCGAGGCGTTTCGTATTGTTTGCAGGTGATGGAAGAGGGAATTTAAGAAGTTCCATCAAAGGCAGCTTTTCCATCATTTCCTCTTCAATCTTTATTGCATCTAAATCATCTTTTACCTTAAGTGAAGAGAAACATGAAACTTCACTGATTGTGCTATTGAAAGGAGGAACGAGCAACTTTTAATACTGGGGAACATAATAAGTAATTTTTTCCCTCTATCTCTTTGGGGCATTGGAATGATACTACTGCTTCCAGGGCAGGGGATTGGTGCCACAGAAATAAGGCAATATAGATGCATTATGCCTAGCAAAAGCTTCACATACTCATTTTGCTTCTTGGTTTTTGGAAAAGCAAGGCAAGATTTAAGTGTGATGTCCTAAAGTATACAATTCTATAAACATACACTTTGGAAAATGAAAATGTAAAAACCTGATCTCTAGCTCTGCATATTTTAATAACACAGGGTTAATATGTATTGCATATGCTAGTGATAGCTTCTTGATTGATTGTGTTGGATAACATTTTGTGCCATTTCATAAGTCCTACTGTAGGATTGTCTATTGATGTTTCATAAGCAATGATTTTAGAAATAAACAGGTTGTAATAATTTCTTGATCTCTCAGCAACTTTTAGCACCTTCGAACATAGTATCCTTCAGAGATGGCTGTATAGTAAAAACTAACACAAACTAAACTTAGAGAAAAAGAAGAGAAGAGAAAGTGTGGGGGGAAAAGATAAAAGAAATATATATAAAGAAATCTTCATGACAAGTATAGACAAATTTAGAAACTTTTCACCTCCGATAAGATTACTTTTCATCCCATATCATATCCCATATTTATAAGCAAATCCATAAAACATCAACATTTGAATCTTGGTATTCATAAAGGTTGCCAGAACTTTTTTAAAAACTCTTATTTTAATCTTGAACAAATTCCTTCCTTGTACTTTTAACAATTTTAATCTTTAATTCAATCAGATACTATTATAGGATTGAATTTCTCTTCAATTCTTCTTTATCCCATTGAATAGATTTCTTCAAGGTTTTAACAAGCCTTTTTTGTGGATCCAATAAGAAAATATTTTTCCAAGTCATTCTCTTAGCTTATCATTTGTTTTTCAAATTTAATTTTTAAAATATCAGTCAATTCTTTTTGCATATCCAGTAAAGAGTTCTTTTTCAAATCGTTCTCTTGGCCTGTCATTTGTAGTTCCACATTCAGTACTTTATCTTGTCAAATTTGGTTGTTTGTTTGTTTTATTGGATTTATATGCTGCCCTTCTCCCAAAGGACTCAGGGCGGCGTACAACATTAAAAAACACACATCCCGAAAGTTAAAAATTTGTTCCACATCTGTCATTCTTTCACGCCCTTGGTCCTCCCCAGCAATTCCTCCTGGGATCTCTCCACCCCACTAAAGTGTGCAACTTGCAATAAGGTAGCAAGATGTTGAACTGACTAAAGTTTGGCAGACTTGCGTACATTTAGCAGAAAGGGAATTTAAATCACACAGTAAATTTTCCCTTAATAGAAGCAAATGGAGCATCTGAATTCGTTGTATCAACAAATCCTCCAGTTAGTACTGTATTTTCCTAAGAACTGTGTCTGTTTCCTGAGGGAATGCTAAGAAAGTCAGGATGCAAAACATTTATTCATTAATATCTTTTGGAAATATTCTATTCATAGGAGCAGACATCATTACTGACATTGTTGAATTTGTAATTACTAATTTCTAGCTCCATTCCTCAAAGAATCCTTTAATTTTCAAATAACATTTTGTGTCTTTTTATTAGTGGCGGTATTAAACAACATTAAGAGCAGGCTTGTATTTCCCCCCTTGTGTTTGAAATCTTTAGTAGCCTCTTGTGACCAGTTTCTAAAATCGTAAAGAGACTTATCTTTTTATGATATACAATAACCAAGGTAGCCTAAAAAATCTGTTTCCCACCAGAAGCTATTCATTTTGTATAGTCCATTCGAAAATTTTATGGTAAAAATCAATATTCAAAATTTATCCGGATCCTTAATCTGTTTCTACCTTTCTTACAGTTAATTATTCTTCAGTTCAGAGTTGAAGATAAACTTACTATTGACTTTTACAACTTGTTATTCTGAAAGTCTCTCACAATTTTAAGATAGGGAATTTCCAAAAGATATTAGACAGCGATTTTAGTGAACTTTGATTCCTTTAATAATTTATGAGACATTTTAGTATTTTACATTGGGGACTCTAACCAGGTGGAATAATTTTATTATTAGATTTGTGTGTGTCTCGGTATATGTCTCTGTTATATGTTTGTTTTGTCCACATATTTATTTCATATGTTTCATTGTACGCCGCCCCGAGTCCTTCGGGAGAGGGTGCGGCTAAGAAATAAATAAATATATTATTATTATTATTATTATTATTATTATTATTATTATTATTATTATTATTATTATTATTAATAATATGAGCACAGATTTTGATTTTGCAGAGAATTGAAGGTACTTACAGTTTATGCATTTTTTTGGAATTTGGCATATTTATAATGAATGTATTTTTTCTTACGCTTCTCTATTTTTGTATTATTAATGGGGAAAAAGCTGAAAAATGTTATATTATACCTTTAGGTAGTGTAGCTTCCGAGACAAATTATCATGATAGTTTAATATTAGAGGCCCTTTGGGAGCCATAACTTTTTCATCATTTTCAGGATAAAAGGAATTATACAGCTCCTGTCAAAGGAAAGGAAGCATGCATTTAAAAACTTGTTTATGATTTTTATAAAAGTATTACATTTTTATAAAAGTATTAAATCAGACAATACAAACCATTTTTTCATTCTCAAGAAGGGCAAGTGAAGGTAGAATCGAAACAATATGATTGGCAATAGTATGATCCAACCCATCTTCACGTGGCAGTGGAATCACTAGGCTTGGTGGTGTAAGATTTTCTTCTGATGCAACAACCTAGCACAAATAAATATTTTATTTCATTATTCCAATACTCTGGGATAAAAATATGTTGAAGGAGTTATTAAAGATATTACAGTTACCATCAATACAGGTAATCCTCAACCAAGAGGTGCTTTTTCAAGAGGCAACTGGATTTTCTGGTTTTTTTTTCTTTGAATAGGTTTCATTTCTCATCCAAGAAGCTTCTTCAGCTCTGACTGGATGGTAGGGAATGGAAGAAGAGGTCAAAGAGGCCACCTATGTCAAAATTGAACAGCTTTCTCTTAACAGAGGGAGAGGGGTATGACATCATCTATTTCCAATGTACAACACAATCCTTTCAACAGTTCCCATTTGCACCACTCAGGTGGCCCTGATGACACAGATAAACCTCCAGGAGATCTTAATGACTCACTAAAATAATACAAATGACCAGCTGTCTGCAAGGAGTATAAATCCTTCCATTCCCCACCATCCAGTCAGAGCTGAAGAAGCTTCTTGGATGAGAAGCTAAACATCTTCAAAGAAAAAACCAGAAAGTTCAGTTGCCTCTTGAAAAAGCACCTTTGAGACAATCATGACCTGGAAGAACTTACAACAGTAATGGAGCCTGCCCATTTCGATCGTTAGGTGGGATGATGTTAATTGAAAGAGCCTTCATCCTAGATTACCCCAATGCATGCGTTAAACGAATGTAGGGATGAATGCAGGGGTCATTAAATGCACATGGGGTGACTTAGGGATGCCTGCCTTGGGCCTCCCCCAACCCCTGAGATAACCCTGTACTTTGCTATCTTTCCTTGGGGTCCCCACAGCCACCTCCAACCCTCACAATGCCTTGCTTACCTTTCAGAGATCTGAAGAACTCAGACTGTGGGCCATTCTTACTGGGCCACATGGAGTAGTCATTTGCAAACTGACCTCAGCAAAGCAGTATTTCCCACGCCTTCTGCTTTTCTGCATGGTCTCTTTAACTCAAAACAGGATAATGAACCAGTTTGTGCTTTGCAATTTCTACATTTCCTAGAAAAAAAGTTTTAAAACAAAGGGGGAGAAGCAAGAGCAGTGAGACGAAGAACAGACAATAAAGGGTTAAATGTTAAAAGGGTGATGCAGTGGAAGCTGCTTTGCCTTGCTTGAAATCTGACCTAGAAGGCAAAGCTGCTTTTCCCCTTCATGTTCTCCATCTCACCGCTCTTGCTTCTCCCCCTTCATTTTAAAACCTTTTTTCTAGGAAATTAGAACCTGCAAAGCACAAACTGTGGCTCATTATCCTGTTTTGAGTTAAAGAGGTCTTAAGCAGGTGACCTGTTCCATCATTAGGCCTCACATGGCCTTCCCCACCCTGAGATACTTCATGTGCATTTAACGACCCACACATTTGATTAGCAAATGCATGGGTGATAGCAGGGAGTGATCATGTTCAAGTTATGCAATTCATTCCTATGAATCCTCAGGTTACGAATGTAATTGGCAGGCTTCATTATATTCGTAACTCAAGGACTACCTGTAAAGCCTATGTTTGCTTACCTGCTGCAACATACACTCCAATAATAAGGCAACAGAAACCACCTCATCAGGGACACAGCTCAGGAGATCATTGTAGTACCTCATGTCTACGTCTTTAATAAAATTATTTTAATAAAAATAAAATTTAAAAAATGTATTAAAAACATTTAGGTATACAGAGTTACCAATAAATACAATCTGAGTATATTATACACCTGTGGAAATTCCTATTTCTCAAAATAAGGAGGTGATTCCCTTTGCAATAGGCCCTTTTGTTTGAGGCCAAAGAAGGCAAGCTCTGTTTGAGTAAGTGAAAGGTTTTTCTCTCAATCTACAATCTAATAATTCTTTAAACAATTAAACAACTTTAACAAAAAGAAGAAAATCTTCCTGAAGGTGCGCAAGGCATCGAATCAAGACTTTGATTCACAATGGTGAGCCTTACGATGGAAAGGCAGCAGTACAAACTCTTGAAAGATTATGATATGCTTAGTCTGTGATTGCCTGAAACTTTTGGGGACGTTTTTAATTTAAACGTCATCTGGTTTGAGGATACTTTCAGTCGATATGGCTTGATCCTTAAAAATGTAAAGAGGAGTTGGTCTACTGACTCAATTATCCTACATGATCTCTTCTGTTTCTTCAAGTCATACTGCCTCTTGCTTTTTCTAAGAGGATGAGAAACCAACCAACAATATTAGCAAATATTCAGAAAACGTGCAATCCATTCCATGTTAATCGTTGCTGCAATGAAAATTCACTGAAACCATCATATCCATGCCCTGTTATCAAAGTGGTAAAAGTCTTGTCACAATCTTTAAAAAGTATAGGGAATGGCATTGAAGGACAGGAAAAAGAACTGCTATCACAGCGATGGCCAGGATTTGAGCAGTTCCAAGGAACTAGAGAAAACACTTCAGGCAGGTCTCTTTCTAAGTCATACAAAAATAAAGTGGGGGAGGCGCAAAGCACATTCAAACTTGCAAGATTCTGTTAGAATAAAAATAGTATTGAACTATATAGTGTACTGGTTTCTTTATTTCCTAGGGCTGACAATATATAACTAATATAATTGTTACCCAGAATCACTTCCCATGAGACAGACAGCTATATAACTTTGATTAATAAACAAATAGTACAGAAATCAG
The DNA here is from genome assembly GCF_964273705.1 of Natrix helvetica. Taxonomy (NCBI): domain Eukaryota; kingdom Metazoa; phylum Chordata; class Lepidosauria; order Squamata; family Natricidae; genus Natrix; species Natrix helvetica. The sequence goes on along the minus strand of NC_138552.1, from coordinate 111,471,766 downwards.
TTGTGATTAATTTGCAGGAAATCGTGTGAACAAAATAATTCACATTTATTCCATCTTAAATGCCACAATTTATCAAAATCAGTGCCTCTCTCTTCAACTTTTTTTTTGAGATACAATACAATACAAGATCTACAAGGTTCTTAAAGAGCTGAGACACACCATGTCTACTTGATCCTTTCCTATCCAATTTGACACAATTGGACTGAATTACCAAAGCAGTATTAGTGTCTTTGAGGAATGATTTTCAGCATTTTAAATTTAATCATTTCATCTTAAATGCAATGAGTGCCACAGTTGCTGTTTATCAACTGTTTATTTTATTATTAGGGATTGTTTTCTCATTGTTTGATTATGAACAGCCCTTAATTTAAAAAACCTTTTAAACTTTAACTTCCTAACTGCAGGGTCAATTTGGTGCAACGGCTAATAGTGCTGGACTAGGAGTAGGGAGACTCAGATTCCAATTCTCCCCCACCAGAAAAGCCAACAGTTAATTTCTCTCTGAGCTAGATGAGGAAATAAAACATAATTAAATAAAATAACCAGGTAGTAGCAAAGCATTTCCAAAAAATGTTGCCAAAAACCCTGACTAGACCTGTTGAACCTGTACATATAGTCATTAGGAGTCAAGACTGATTTATAGGACCATAACAACAATCTTATTATAACTTATTATTATAATGGGTACTCACTCTGGCTTGGAATAGCCTGGAAATACCATATTACCCGATAACACATTTAAGCATGTTGGTAATCTAATTTGTAAGCTGTATGTTCTAGTCATCCACAGAAGGATTTGGTAGTCCCTCATAGAGCTCTAGGAGTATGGGTCTGCTACTTAATCATTTTGTGGTTAAGTATGAAATATAAGTAGTCAGTGCCTATTGAAGAATAGGGATTACATTCTTCAAGGGACTCAGATTTGTCTTATCTACCTTCTGGAGTATGTCAGTAATCTTCATAAAGTTTACTTTATGCTTATAAAGCTAGAGAAAATACTTTCAGCAGTTAATGATCAATGGCAATAGGGAAACTGAAGTTATCTGTCATATTAATAAGTCTATACAACTATATAGAGAACCCAGGCATGAAAAGACCATCAGAAATATTCACATGGCTATCACCAAAGTTTTGCACTATGTTATACTGCATGCTTTCCTAGATCAATGAAAAGAAATTGTTCTGATAATTTTTGCACAATAACTCAAGTTACTTTACCTGCAGTTAAAACTGGAAGTGGCACAGGCTCATCTACAGCTGGCTTTTTTTTGGTAGGAGTAACTGGAACAGTCATATGTACCTAGTGAAATAAAACAAATTAAAATAAAATAACCCCATGTTTATGCTTTAACCTTGTTACAGCTGAAACAAATGAATAAAATTATGTGGGCAAAACCCCTAGTATCCCTCTGGGCACACTGAGAGATGTAACTGGATTTAAGATGTTTCTTTGAAAGGATGCATGGTACAGTAGAACCTCTGGTCACGAATGCTTCCGACCATCACCAAATTGGGTTCTGACCAAAAAATTCACAATTTTTTCCCCACAGCTGATATCCCTTTCGTGCTACTTTTTTGTAAGTGCAAATTTCCAAAAGTAGGTTCAGGTTACGACCAAATTGGGTTGCAACTAAAGTTATGGAATGAATTATGGTCGTGACCAGAGGTTCTAATGTATTGGCTTCCTTCAAAGAAGCAACGGAGCATCTGCTCTTGAAGAGGCCATATCTTGATTCAACTATAATTGACACACATCAGGGTTCAAAACTGGGCACGGTTAGGTCTAGCAAATGACCTCTACCTGAACTAGAAGGGAAGAAATATGCCTCCCTCTAATCCTATTAGACCTCTTAATATTATATGACTACATTGACTATGGTTTCCTCGTGAATCACCACTGACAGCTGGAAGTGGGATTGCTGTTTAATGATGATTCAGCTTCTTCATAACAGAGCAACTCTACTCAATAGTTAATGGCCGGGGACGTGATTCTGTCCATGGCCATACTATAGCTACTGCTATGGCTCACTTTTCTCCCTCCTGCTATTCGACATCTAGGTAAAACTGCTCGGAGAAGCAATCAGTCAGTTCAGGATGATGTTATCATCAATATACTTGTGATTCATTGCTCAGTCAATGTCCCAGCCTGAGAAATGAGAGAAGCAGGAATCCAAAGCAGACCTTCTTGGTGGTGGCTATTTGACAGTGGAAAAGCTTATTCCCAATGCAGATTCCCAATGCTGAGCTTCAGAAAGATATTAAAATCATTTCCCTCCAGATATTTGAGGTCTAGTAGTTGAACTTGGGTTAACTTTTTAAAATTGGTTTTAATAGCATATCCAATGCCTTTATTTAATATAAATTAGTTTTTAAAGTAATTTTTAGTTGAATGTTTCTCATGGGCATTGATGGCATTGTTTTTATTTCTTTATCTGTTGTCTTGTAGACTACCTATCATTTTGGGATATGCTGCTATATTAAGTTTGTAATAATAAAATAGATAAATATCTTGTCAGTCTAGCAGGTTATTAATAATACCCAGTAAATTGAAGGAGGTTATTAGTACTACTTAGTAAACTGAAGTAGCGATTCAACAGTAATTACTTCATCACTAGATTTAGCTCTGAACTATGATATATAGGTCTTAACAATATCTAAATGATGGGATTTTAAGCAAAATATATTCCCATACCAGAGTTTACATAGAACATTACAATATTTTTGGCTATTTACCACAAACCTCTAATTTACTCTTCTTTTCTACCACAGGTACATTAATAAATCTAGTAGCTTTCAAGTAGTTCTGGTATTGTCTTCTCCAATCCAGGCAGTCATACATTAAACATGCAACATTTTCAAAGATGTCTGCTCCAGTTTCAAGCTATGTAATAGAAGACAAAGAAATGTAAAAACTGAGTTTACAATAGTTATTTGCTTATTCATTTTATAGCCTAGCGTTCTATTGTTCTACTCAGGTGAGTACTTAAGTAAAAGTAACAGGTAAATGGAGTACATTTTTTAGCGACTATATGCATCCAATTTAACAATATAATGAAATATGATTTTGTGCTGTTCAGATTGAATGGTTTAAATTATTAATATCCCTTTTTATTTTAGAAGAATTACAATAAAAAGTTACTCCATCCATTAGCATTGTACACAGCTGTCTTTTTAATCCATTATAATTCAAAAATCCAATTTTCTCAGATCATTGCTAAAATTTATTTTTTTCCCCAACATCCATTGTAGAGAATTTTCTCATGGGGAATTATTTTGATTTGTAAGGGAAATATGCACATGGTCTTACAGGAGGACAAATGGGATCACAAACATTCTTAGGCAATTAGTTTTTTCCTTCTGGATTGCCCATCTGTACTATTTACATTTCTAAATATGGTTATACATGCTTATTTCAGCTGTGTCCAGACAAACCTTGGAACATTTTCAAACATTTTATTTCACTTCGATGGATTAAAGATTGTAAAACATCTTTAGCATAATTTGCATCATTTTCTCCTATTATATCTAGCAATTTTTTGACAATAAACTTTCTCAAGAGGTATATGAAAACATAGGAAAAACAATAATGTCAGTAATCAGGACCAGAAATTATTCAATGGTATGACTGTGAACATCAGTGGAGTGGGCAAAGTTTGAGAAATTAAGCTTAAGAACACCCCTCTTCCATATAGTTTGGTCCATTAGAGAAAACAAATCAGAAGCAGGCATGACTAAACGCCAAAGGTACATAGAACGCTGTTACCTTCCCACCAAGGTGGTCCCCATGTTTCTACTTGCATTCTTATATGCTTTTGAACTGCTAAGTTGGCAGAAGCAGGGGCAAGTTACAGGAGCTCACTCCATTACATGGCGCTAGGGATTCGAACTGCCAAACTGCCAACCTTTCTGATTGACAAGCTCAGCATCTTAGCCACTGAGCCACTGTGTCCTCCTTAAGATGCTTACTCACCAGGAAATATGACCATTGCCAGTAAGCAAAGAAAGTTTAAGGTGCTAGGATGATGGACCTGAATTAGAGACAAATATTGAAACACTTTATGTCCCTGAACCCAACAAGGATGCCCTTTTGTATAAGAACAGGCTACTAACCACCATGTCATTGTTGCTCCAGTCCAAAGGAAAGGAAGACTCCTGGACGTTGTGATACAGTCTAGCTATCTGAAAAATATTTGATCCTGGTTTTCCATTGTTCAGGATTGGCTCCAAATATTTCCAGAATGTTTCCAGGTCTTTATCTGCTTTTTGCTTCTTTTTGTTTTCAGATTCTACCATTTGAATTGCATCAGAAACAGATTAATATGCTATATTTGTATGACCATGGCTAAAATGAATAAAGATACTTAGGTGAAAAAGAAAACTAAAATTTAAGATTCATCTCCCATTAACATTAAACACACTTTTAAAAATATGTCTTAAACCCATTTAATTATAAAAGAAAGATGTTATAAAGAAAGATGAACCACTAGAATGCACTCACTTGAGGTACTGCAATACTTTTTTAAATAAAAAAGTGGAGCATAAACTTTCAAAATGTGTGCATGGAAACCCAGCTTTATCTCCTCCAGTGAAACAATAAAACATCAGTGTCATTCATCCTGTATTTCACCACACTACTGAGGCTACTGACTACAATGCATACTGTGAAAATTATTTTAAGAAGGGAAAGAAAAATCTAACTGAGGTGCTGGCAGAAGGAAGAAAAAGCCACAAAGTTTTGGGGGGACACCCAATGTCCTGAGATGCCAGGGACTACCCAGTGTCCCAAAATAAACTTCATAGGTGTTAAGAACATTTTTGTATCTTATCTATTGTGTGCTAGACTTTCTGGGTGATTCCTTGATCTCTTATGTGCCAGCTTGGATGAGTGGAATGTAAGAAAAGGTATAAATATAAGAATCTCTGTGTGTTTGGGGCTTCCTCTCCGTTATAAGGGCCTTCTTTGTTCAGCTGAATAAACAAGTAAATCTAAAAGGCAATCTCTGGTTCTTTTGTGTATGTTTACCAAGCCTACTGCCACCAGTAGCCTCCCACCGTCCAGTATGATCCCACAGAGTTGGCCTCCTCAGGGTGCCGTCGGCCAGACAGTGTCGGCTGGTGACCCCCAGGGGGAGAGCCTTCTCTGTGGGAGCGCCTTCCCTCTGGAATGAGCTGCCCCCGGAGCTTCACATAATCCCTGACCTCCGGTCCTTCTGATGCGCCCTAAAAAGTTGGCTTTTCCAGCAAGCCGGCCTGACCTGTTAATTTAAACTTATTTTAAATGTATTGTCTTTTAAATTCGGTTTGTTTTTTTGGATATGGATTTAATTTTTTTTTAACTTTTGGGATATGTGTTTTTTTTAATGTTGTACGCCGCCCTGAGTCCTTTTGGAGAAGGGCGGCATATAAATCCAAACAAACAAACAAACAAACAAACCATATCTCAAATCCAGCACAACAGTATCTTATGACTATGATCTATGACTTATCACTTTGTTGTTTGTATGTACACTGACAGCTTATGCACCAGAGACAAATTCCTTGTGTGTCCAATCACACTTGGCCAATAAAGAATATTCCAATTAAAGAACATCACCTTTGAACACTTTGAATTGAGCTGGAAAAAAACTGGTAAGAAGTGTAAATCCTGCAGGAGACAGTTCCTGCAATCACCCAGCAACATTCTTGACTAGTTATAGTTTTAGAAAAATCATTTCAAGGTAAGATGCAAGTACTGTTTGTTGTCATAATCCAATCTTCAGGGGGCAATACTAACTTATTGCAAATAATATTCTCTTCAGAATATGCGCACAACTTTCAGTTGCTGGTGACTCCCAAAAGATCAGCAAAGGATATTGTGGCCTTACTTGAGTCACTTGACTATATTTTGGTTATTTTATCAATGGATGAGGAGTTAGTACGATCCCCACTATTTTTTAAGACATGACTTTATCTCTCACTAATGCCCATTCTTTATTCTCTTTAGGAGATGCTTCTATTACTAAATTCTATTACTTGTCATTCCCAAGGAAACAGACCCACAAAATAAGATAAAGATTTAAATCATTTAAATAATAAGTACATATCTTTTAAAAATTATAAATACTTTACTTCAAAAATATTAATGTTTGTAATAATTAGTAGCCTACCTTCTGATGCAAAAGATGGTTCTTCCTGCAAAGTAGTTGTTTCTAAATAGGTCTGGAGCGGCTCATAATTGTCAGAAGAAATCTGAATGATGCTTCCAATATTGATGCCCAGATCAGACAGTATAGGTAAAAGTTGAGGATTGTAAAAACCAGTAATTAAGAAATAATACTGAGCGCCATCATCTGGTTCATCATCTGTTTGAAACACCACATAAAACCCCATGCTTTGATTAAAATATATGGCTGGGATAATATCTGAATTGACATCTTCAGTTGATGGTCTGGTACATGTGTGTATATGTATACTGTCAACTGGCTAAGCAATCATGGTATACACATACATGTATATATACATACACATATAGTATATATTTATATGTTGCATACATTTATTTTATTTATATGAACATCCATCATATGTATATGACTTGGGGCAGCTACCAATTTAAAACAGATAAAAACCAAATAAAAAAAATAACCAAAATTGTAAATAACATATATAGCAAAAAATTGCAACTCACAACATTCTCCACTCAACACAACCAGGAAATGGGCTCACCATACTATAAATTTACATTATACCCAGTGGAAAATAATATAAAGAAGTTTTATTTGGATATGGATGTAAGAGCTCAGTAAAGACATGACATCATTTTTGGTTTACACGGTTTAATCAAAACCAAATCGCACTGACTTCAGTGGGGCTAACTCCAAATTAAGGTGTAAATAAAATTGCAAGCTTGGGATATTTTTTAATTCACTGAATATCTTTCTGGTTCACGCATTCAGAAATTTCATGATCAAGAGCTGTCTCTACAATGAACGTACTTCTTGAACTTTATAAAATAATTTTAAAATGTCAACTTTGAGCATATGCTGTCATTTATTGATTTAGCTGAAACATCGATAGCACAATCAGCTACTTATGAGATAAAAAGTTATATAATATTTGCAAGCTTGGCTGGGATCTCTGTATCTTAGATAAGATAGAAAAGATTTTACCAAGTGGAACTCAGTTGTTCTACCTGATAATGCCCAATTTGCACATTTGAAGATTTTTTTCACTCCATGAAAATGCAAACAAGTATAAACATGGTTATTTACTAATCATCTTTCCTTCTACACACAAAAACCATTTTTCTCTCAACTTTAAACATCTTGCCTAATGGACAATTAAAAGTAACTTAAACACTTGGAACTATTTTAAGACTTGTGGTGAATCTTGTATAATATATGAAACAATCTGAAAGAAGCCTAGAATGGAAAGATTCGCTGTTAGGAGGGGATACAAATAATGTACTTTTTACCTACCAATGAATTTATCGAGTTCATCTTCTTCCCCGCGTCTTTTAAGTTTGGTATCCTTTTTAACGATCGTTGCTGATATATTTGGTGAATCAGTTGACCGCTTGCCTTTGCCTCCTTTTCCAGCCTTGGCACTGGCAGGCTTTTCTTTTTCCTTCTCCTTCTTAGCTTTTCCTTTTCCTTTTCCCTTCTCTTCTTTCTCCTTGTCTCGCTCCTCTAGTGCCTGTTCAATTAGAGAAACTGCATCACTGTGCTCTTGTAAATGTTAATAAGGAAAAGTTGTTATAAAAATCTAATCCATGCATCAGCATTATTTTTAAAAATCCAAGCAATATTTAAATTACAGCCCTTTCTTAAAGTCACAGAGAGACAAATTACTATATGGAATCATAGAGGGTGCTTATATGGAAAAAGTAATTTTACTATCTGTATCGCAAAAGAAATGAAAAATTAAAACCATTATGAAGAAAATGAGTAATGTTTGAGATCTTGTTCACTGTCACTGAGAATATTCTTCCTACAGAATACTGAAATATACTTTCCTTGGCAGTTGACTCATGTGTTGGAATGCTATGGAAAATGTTTACTATTGAACACACACGCACACAGACACAGATACACAGTTAGAAAGCACTATGTGTTCCTTTTTCTCTTAATGCTCATTTCACAAGTTCCACAAATTTAACAGTTCTCCACCTGCTCCGACAATTTTAGATTTTTCTTTCGCATAATAAATATTATTATTAAATATTAAATATTAAATATAATTTTAGCAACTCCATCTAGTATATGATATCAATTTTATTATTAATTTTGTTATGTTGCTGTTCTTCTCTTGTATTTTGCCCTTAGTTTTAGACAGTTCTCGTCAGTGCGTTTGTGAGCCATCATTTCCACTTTTTTTTAGACTTTTTTAATTTTTTTTTTTTTAACAAAATTTTTTATTGGTTTTTCAACATTTATAGGGAAAAGGGTAAATGGACAGGTATACAAATTATGGCAGTTGCAAAGTGTGACAGGCGCCCCTCTCTCCATACTCATAGTATACATTTATATATAATGCATTGGTATATAATTGATTACAATCAGCATATTAGTTCTATTACTAAATTCAATCAGATTAGACATTACAGTATAAAATCCAGATATAATTCCATTATCACTTTCGGTCAGTTTATAATAATATGATTTTCTTGTTTATTTTTGTGATCTGAGTCTTCTTGCTATTGCCCCATCTCCCTCCACTGGCAGAGCTCTGGCCCCTCCCGTGTCCTGCGTGTCCGCTGTAGTGTCTCGTGTTTTTTCTAGGAGTGTTCTGTTTTTTTCCATAAAGGCCTGCGCCTCTATGGGTGAATTGATTCTAATTCTTGTCTCCTCCCAGAATATCAGCATACCTTCAGGCATCAACCATCTAAACCACACCCCTTTCTGGTATAATTTATTCGCTAATTGCGAATAATTCTTCCTTTTTTCTGTAATCTTCTTAGGGATCTGCTTCAGAATGGTTATCTCCATATCATGGTATGTCAATGCTTGCCCCCTTTGTACACCCAGAATTTCATCTCTTGTGCTTTTTCTAAGAAATTTAATGTGAACCTCCCTGGGTACATTGTGAGTTCTAGCATAAGCTGAGTTCACTCTATAAACCAGGTCTATATCCCACCCCATCTGTTGTTTTTCTTTGTGTGTGTAGTCAGCCAGGATGTTTATCATGATGTCCCTTATGTTTTCCCCATCTTCTTCTATAACATTTTGAAATCTAAGGTAATAGGACATTCTCTCAAATTCTATTTTCATCTGTTGGATGTCAAGATCTTTGTTCCCTTTCTGCACAGCTTCTACCCCCCCCCTCACCTCCTCCACCCCCCCCTTCCACAAGATTCAGTCTTTGTGAGTTCTTATATATTTGGGCTTGATTTTCTTTAATTTCATCTTTCATTTCCCTTAGCTGTTTCTTGATTTCCTCCTGGCCCTGTAAAATTTGTTGAAGCATTTGTTGAAAGTCCATCTCTGTAGTCTTATGTTGCATCAGTTCTGTTATCTTTGACTGTGTGGCTGGACTGGATGTTGCGGATGTTGGAGCAGAAGTGGCAAAGCCAGGTTTTCCAGGAGGGGGTCTTTTGGATGCCATCCTTTATAACGTTAGAAGTTCAGTCCAAATATGAAATAAACAGTTAGAAAAGAAGGGTAGCCAGGTGAATCCGGGAGCAGAAGAACCAGGCAGAAGAGAATCTCTCCAATAAGTCTGGCAATAGATAGAAAATTTCCCCTAGAAGGTTTAAAAAATACCAATCCACAAGAGATTCCTCTGGGATACACGGAGACAAAGACCGGAAGCCTGAATTTTAAAGGTGGAGTCAGATTTCACAGTTCATAAAGACAACGGAAGTGTGCCATCTTGCCCTGCCAGTTTTGGGCACAGAGGCATAACAAAGTTTTAAAAAGTTCCAAAAGTCCTCAAATCACAGTAATATGTAGGATTAAATTGAAAAGAAAATCATCTCAGCCTGAGTGAGGCTTCATTCGTTGGCTCTCCCCCCTCCTCCTTCCCCGGGGGCTGAGAGCAAAATTGTTCCTCGCCGCTTGTCCAAGGGGGGGGGAAACCCCCCTCCCTCCAGCCGCACCTCCAAAATGCCCCGAAAGTTATTTTAAAGTTTTAAAAAGCTGAGTAATTATTCATGCAGAATAAGGGATGAAGAGAGAAGCAACCTCACCGCACTGCAGCTGCTTCCTTCAATTGTTGCATTCTCCAGTTGGCTTATAGCGAGGCGCGAGGCGCAGGAACGCGAAGCGCCCTCCGAGCTTGCTCCCCGGTGCCTTGGGCGCGCGAGAGACCTCCCGCCGGCCGCCGCCGCTGCAGGAGTCCTCCGCGATGCCGCCCCTCTGGCAGGACCCCTCTGCGGGGTGTCCTGTGCCCCCAAGGAGTGGGGAAGCCCACCGGGGAGCCGGAGCGGGCAAAGAGCTGCCTGTTGCCGCCGCCGCCGGAACCGGAACTCCCGACTTTTTTAATTTTTTGAACAAACACAAAGAGACAAACAAAAAACAAAAAAGCATCTTCCATTACAAATTATAGAAAGTGTGTCAGTTGGTTACAAATTTCTATGCATTGCTTCCATAGTCATCACATTCAATTCATATCAAATCACATTTTTTAAATCAAATACATTTATATATATTACTATTATTGTACCTCAACCTTAATTTGACTATGATTGCTTTTACATCCTTTTATGTGAAATATTCTAAATCTAAAGTAAAATTTTATAATGGCATTCCATTAGATCTTCCTAAAAAACATCCAATAACATTACATCTTTATAACATGTTCTAAATAAAAATTGATTATATTTAATAACAAAGCTTTTAAACCTCCTCTCTTAGTCTCCATTTGTAGATTATATAAAATTTCAAATTGTCAAACTAATATATATATATTATCATTATTAATCATTTATTCGACTATATCTATTATCACTTCATTTTATACATAATACTCTAAATTTAACTCAGATTAACTTGATTTTTATTATGCACTTTCATTATATCAACCTGTATCTTTCCAGTAACAGTACAGTCTTATGTCTTTTGCCATTTGTAGCATTAGTATTCTAATTACTTTCTTGGTAAGTCTTGTATGGACTTCTCTTCGCAAGTTGTTGTTCATTTGGTATCTCATGAAAACTCGCAACCCTCCATCTGCTTCTTCCATCAGCTTGTCTTTGGTTATCACTAGTTCTTCTGTCAAGATTTCTCTCCTTATCTCCATCATTTTTTTTCTCTTTTCTTCTATACTTTGAAATCTGGGGTAGAGTTCCAGTCCATCTATCTCCCCTTTCCATATTCCGCTCTTGCCATTTCCAACCATGCTCAATTTGTTGTCAGTGTCCACAATTTTCTTATCTCTTTGCTCATTTTTTCTTCAATCTTTAGAACTCTGTCCTCCACTTTCTTCATTTGATAAACATCCTCAATTTTTCCATCAAATTTTTCTGTTTTGTATTCTATATTCTCCAACCTCTTCTCAATTTTCTCTGTTACTACTAGTAACTTTTGAATTTCAAACATAATCATTTGCAATGTTATAGTTTCTTTTTCCTGCTGCGACATTCTTCCAATTTGTAGACACTGCCACTATAGCATTCAAGGCTTTTTATTAAGTTTCAAGCACATTCATTATAATCTTTCAAGTCAAGGTTTTGTCTTCCCTCCAGTCCAGCTAATGATAGAACTCCCGAAGAACACCTGTGTAAACAATCTGTGCCCTTCCTACTATCACTCTCAGAAAACAAGCTGAGAAGCCTTGGAATGTCAAATGATCAAAGAGAAAGAGAAAAAACAATGTTTCCAAGCTCCATCCTGTAAGTGGCAGTGTTACTTTTTTCCTTCTGTTGTTAGAGCCCTCTTTATATTCCTTTTTAATATCTTCTTTATGTTCCAAATTTAAAGAAAACAAAGTTCTTAAATGGAGAAAAAAACCCCTATCCAATCAAGCATTATAGAAAAAAAGAAAATTTTTAATCCATAGGTATAAGGGGGGGAAAAGTAGAAGAAAAACTAATCCATTCAGTTTAAAACATAGGGAACATTTGCAAAAATTCCATCCATAAAAAAAGAATTTAAAAAGATAACAGACTAAGTTTAATGTAGTTTCATTTCACCACTTACTCTCTTCTGTCTTCAATTTTAATTTAACTTATATTTTTTTGGGGGTAGTCTCTTTCCTAATAATAAAATTTCCTCACCAATTCGACACGCTTTCTCTTTCCACTTTCTTTCCGTTCCGGAGTTGTCCCAACTTTAGCACCTTCAAAGGCTGCGTTTCTGTCATCGGAAATAAGAGCTTCTCCTGAATCAATCAGGGACTTTGTAGTGTCCCTGAGATCAGCAGGACGTACTCTTCACTATCACTGTCTCTGCGGGATGGTTTAGGTCCAAAAGGACTGTCCAGCGGCAGAAATATCAACTGCGATCTTGGAGCTCCAAGATCACACATCGTATAGTCAGCTCCTTTCCCCGCCATCATTTCTACTTTTGTCATCATTGAAAGTTCCAAGATGGAAGAAGCACACCACCTACTCAGTAACATATTGACAGGCATCAAAGTCATACACAAAGAAGAAAAGGATCAATGACTTCTGTTCATTGAAGCTGACATAAAAAGACTGGACAGTGGTGAACTAGTAGCCTGCATTTACCGAAAATAAACTCACACAGGTCAAATTCCCAACTTTGCCAGCAACCACCCGTCACCACACAAAATAAGAGCTGCATTCATAACATCTTCAAAAGAGCCAGGACACACTGCTGCACCGAGACACTAAGAAAAGTGGAAGAAAAACACCTTTTTCCACAACGGCTACCCATGAAACGTCATACTCCAATGCATATCACCCAAACCCCACCACACCACAAAGCCAACCACAACACAGAAACAAACTTTAGTGGAGCATCAGAAATGTAAGCAGAGCATTAGAAATGATGGCCAGAATTCTACAACCACTGGGAATAATGATGGCTCGCAAACCTACACCAATGCTCTATTGATAAAAGGAGCATATCAATCCAGCAACCAACCAACAATAGTACCGCTTCATTTGGTGACCTTCACACATAATGACCAGCCAGTCACACAACAGGTCATATGGCATGACTACATGACCACATGAGATCAATAAAAGCGGTGAAAAACTGAAACAAGACACTTCAACTGAAATCCCGCTGAGGAAGTTAACTAGCTTAGTGCCGAAACATTTGGAAGCTAAACAGCAAGCTCAGAGAACAAACCACTCAACAATAACTACCACCCAAGTTACAAATATTTTCCACCAGTTCTAATATGCAGATGTTTTTGCTACCAGACTGCTCTGATGTTTTGCTATCAGAAATAAATTGGCATTCCCCACACCACTGCTGCCAAATCCTGTCCTTTACTGATCTTGGCAATTTATTTTAGTTTTTTACAAGGCTCTGTGGCCAACTCATTGCAACTTTTAATCGATTCAAAGTATTAATGTATCACACAAGCAGGAAATGTCTAGCAATGCAGGGCTACACTAAGCTTAAAGCCTTATATGTGAGGAACAATAAGGAAAGAAAATTGCAAAAAAGGTTCTTTTGTTCCCAAAACTGTTTTTCTTCTCTCCCAATAACAATCTAAATGGATGCATGTCTATTCAGAAGTAAGGGATAAAGAACCCAGTAAGATTTATTCCCAGGTAGGTGTTTATAGGCTGGAAACTAAGCTACCTTCTTTTCAGCAATCCTTCTCTGAAGATCTTTCTGTTTGATGCAAAGCATTTGATATTTAATTAATTTTCCAATCAAAGTTACAGGAAGTGGTTCCCCAGAATCCAGAATGCTTTTTGCCATTTCTATCACCTGCAGAGAGAAACAAAACGGTAACAGTTTAAGAATTTGTTTCAGTGCAAACAAAATGCAACATCAAAATGACAGTACCACCAAAGAGATTTGACATCACCCAAATCCCTTCCATGTATGCAACCCTTCAAGTTGTGTGGACAATGACTTCCGGTTCCGGCGGCTACGGCAACGGGCAAGTCCTTTGCCCGCTCCCGCTCTCCCGGTGGGCTTCCCCCGCTTCTGGGGGGGCACAGGACGCCCCGGAGAGGCGTCCTGCCGAGGGAGCGGCTCGCGGAGGGCCCTGGCATCGGCGGCGGCTGGTGGGGGCTTCTCCGCTTTGCTCCAGGCATCGGGGAGCAGTCTCGGAGGGCGCACCTGCGTCTCGCTCCATGCCGATCGGACAACGCAAAATTGAAGGAAGCAGCGGCGGTATGGTGAGGTGCTTCCTTTCTTCATTCCCCTTCTTTTGAATTGATGGACTTTTCAGCAACTTTAAAAGTTAAACTTTCGGATTTTCGTTGGAGGTGCGGCTAGAGGGAGGGGGATTTCCCCCCCCCCTGGACAAGCGGCTTGAGAAAATTTTGCTTTCGCCCCCAGGGGAAGGAGGAGGGGGGAGAGCCAACTAATGATGCCTCACCCCTGTAAAAGTGATCTTCATCGGATTTAGCTCCAGAATTTATGGATGAACTGAGAATTTTGTGAACTTTTAAAATTTTGTTATGCCTCTGAGCCCAAAGCTGGCAGGGCAAGATGGCACACTTCCGTTGTCTTCATGAACTGTGAAACCTGACTCCACCTTTAAAACTCAGGCTTCCGGTCTTTGTCTCCGTGTCACCCAGAAGAATCTCTTGTGGATTGCTATTTCCTGAACCCTCTGGAGAGAAAATCTTTCTCTATTGCTAGACTGACTAAAGAAACTCCCACCTGCTTGGATCTTCTGCCTCCTGGACTCATCTGCCTGCTCTACTTCTCCAGCTGTCCAGTCTCTACACTGACTGATCTCTCTGTTTTATAAACTATGTCTCCAAAAAGACCACCACCTGGAAAACCTGGCTTTGCTACCTCTGCACCGACATCTGCAACATCCAGTCCTGCCACACAGTCAAAGATTACAGAACTGATGCAACCTAAGAGCTACGTTCCCTCTAAGGTGCGCGGCTGTGCTAGCGCGCAGGTGGCAAGAAAACACCGCGCAGCAGTTGTCAACTGCCGCGCAGTGATTTCTATTGCCACAGGCTTTGGAAGCTGGGGAGGTCCTTTGCAGGCAGCTAGAACGGGCTGCCTGCAAAGGACTTCCCCAGACTTGCTTTGAGGAGCACGGGGCGACTGAGGCTAGTTGTGAAGCCCCAAAGCCCCCACCGCCACCGGAAGAACTGCTGCCACCTCCTCCTCCTCCTCCTCTAACAGGCAGCACTGCCGGATTTGCTGCCCGGCGCTGCGGCTGAGATGAAGCCGGCAAAGCTCCAGCCGGCATCTCCGTACGTGGCAGCGGTGCCTCCCCTCTGCTCGGAGCACCTGAGCTCAGCGCTGGGTTATCCCTGCCTGCCCCCCCCTCCTCCTCCGCCGTGCTTTTGAAGAGCCATGAGGCTGCGGGAGACAGTAGGAAGGCGGGGAGGGAGCAGGGGGAAAAAAAGCCTCATGGTTCTTCAAAAGCACGGAGGAGGAGGAGCGGGCACGGGTTACCCAGCGCTGAGCTCAGGAGCAAATCTGGTGGTGCTGTTGGAGGAGGAGGAGGTAGCAGCAGTTATTCTGGTGGCTACTCGTCGGCAACTTCAGCAGCAGCCCTGCCCACAATGAAGAAAGCAGAGATGGAGCAGATCCACGCAGATGACGTCGCTGCAACATGACTGGAGGAGGAATTCTGGGAGTTGAAGTCCACAAGTGTTAAAGCTGTCAGGTTTGAAGAGCTCTGCATTTTTTTTCTAGGGGTGGAAGGGTCTTGTAACTTGACAGCTTTAAGACTTCCATGCTTCAAATGCCAGAGTTCCTGAGCCAACAGGACTGGAGGAGAAATTCTGGGAGTTGAAGTCCACAAATCTTAAAGCTGTCAGGTTTGAAGACCCCTGGGGGTTTTTTTCCCTAAAGGGTTAGGGGTGCAAGGGTCTTGTAACTTGACAGCTTTAAGAGTTGCGTGCTTCAAATGCCAGAGTTTCTGAGCCAACATTTTGGTTGCTAAGCAGGAGCGTTGTTAAGTGATACTGATATTATATAACACTTTGAATTAAGCAGGTACCTTGAAGAAACATAACTTTGAGTTTCAAATAATACTGATCTCGTTGTTGTCTTAGGTGACATCTGTGAAAAAAATTCGGGTGCTCAGGCATGAAAATGTGCCGCTCAAACACTATACTTTTCTGCTCACATCGAAAAAAAATTAGAGGGAACATTGCCTAAGAGTACAGAGATGGATTTGCAACAAATGCTTCAGCAACTCATACAGGGCCAGGAAGAAATTAAGAAACAATTAAAGGAAATGAAGGAAGAAATTAAAGAGAATCAAGTCCAAATTTATAAGAACTCACAGAGACTGGACCTTGTGGAGGGTGGGGTGTTGGAGGCGAGGGGGGGGGTAGAGGCTCTGCAGAAGGGTAACAAAGAACTTGATATCCAACAAATGAAAACAGAGTTTGAGAGAATGTCCTTTTATCTTAGATTTCAAAATGTTATAGAAGCAGATGGGGAAAATATAAGGGACATTATGACTAATATCTTAGCTGAATACATACACAAAGATAAACAACAGATGGAATGGGAGATAGACCTGGTCTATAGAGTGAATTCAGCATATGCCAGAACACACAATGTACCCAGGGAGGTCCATATTAAATTCCTTAGGAAAAGCACAAGAGACATAATTCTGGGTGTACAAAGGGGGCAAGCATTGACATATCATGACAGGGAGATAACCATCTTGAAGCAGATCCCAAAAAAAATTAGGGAGAAAAGGAAAAATTATTCGCAATTGGTGAATAAATTATACCAGAAAGGGGTGTGGTTTAGATGGTTGATGCCTGAAGGGATGCTGATATTCTGGGAGGAGACAAGAATCAGAATCAATACACCCATAGAGGCTCAGGCCTTTATGGAAAAAAATAAAGCAAACCTAGAAAAAACAGAAGACTCTTCAACGGTCACACAGGACACGGGAGGGGCCGGAGCTCTGCCAGCGGGGGGAGAAGGGGCAACACCAAGAAAGCTCAGATCACAAAAATGAATAAGAAAACCACATTGTTATAAACAGACCGAAAGTAATAATGAAATTATATCTAGACTATATATCATAATATATAAGCTGATTGAATTTTTTTTTTAGAATTAATATGCTGATTTTATATCATCATGTATTAATGTTTTATACTTAGATGTATCTTATGAGTTTGGAGGGAGGGGGCGTCTGCCACACTTGCAACTGCCAAAATTTGTACACCATTCCACCTACCCTTTTCCTTATAAATGTTTTAAAAAACCAATAAAATTTTCTAAAAAAAAAAAAAAGTTGTGTGGACAATGAGCCAACTACCAAACAAGGCTACAGGTATTGATACCTTCCTGCAGAATTGCTGAAGCTTCTGGCATCCACAACCATCACAAACATCTGCCAAAAATGTGGGAAACAAACACTTGGCTACATGAATGGAAATGTTCATTGTATTGCTAAAAAGGGCAACTCCAAGGATTGCTCCTATTACCATGCTATTGTCTTCGTCCCTCACACTAACAAGATTCTCCTTAAGATCATGCAACAATGTCAACCATCAAAAGGGAATTACCAGATGTCTAAGCCCCAGAAGGCACCATGGTCCTAGTGATCACATTGCAAATCTATGCTGGATCATGGAAAAATCTTAAGAACATTGAAAGTGCATCTGCTTTATTGACTACAAGAAAGCTTATCATTGTGTCAATTATGGCAAGCTGTGAAGAGCTGTGGAGACCTGGGAACGCAAACCCATCTAGTCAAGTTGATGCAGTTGCTGCACAACATGATATGGAGACACTGATTGGTTCAAGAAAGAGAAAAGAATTGTGGCAACACTGCATTCTTTCACGTTACACAACCTACATGTCAAAGTGATCATCAGGAAACAAGAAGCTGAAGAATCATAAATTGGAGTAAAAACTGAAAGAAGGACCATCAACAATATTCAATATGCTGATGACACAATTCTCCTGTCAGAAACCAAAGGCTTGAAACATCTGATCAAAAGAATGAATGAAAGCAACAAATATGGCCTCTTCCTGAACAACAAACAACAACAGCAACAAACTCATGATCACTGTGAGGAATGGAATTGTCAAAATAACAATGACAATTAAGAGACAGAATGTGTGCAAGAATTCACTTTCCTAGGATCACAGATTTATCAAAGCAGTTAATGCAGTCCAGAAATGAAACATCAAATCACATTGAGTTGCATTGCAATGATGAGATGAATTGCATATGGAAAAGAATGATATTAGTCTGATAAACAAATGCAGATTAGTATTCATTATTGTGTTTCCCATAGCTACCCACGATTGGAAAAAAAGGAGAAAAGGAGGAAAATTGGCTTGTTTGAGCTGTGGAGCTGGAGAAGACTCCTGCATATTCTTTGTACAGCGAAGATGATAAACAAGCAAGTACTGGAGCATATAAAACCAGAAATATTGCATTCACAAAATTTTGCCTTATTTGTTTCAGTCAGAACATGCAATCAAACTCACTGGAAAAGTTATGTTCAGAATGGTCCATGGTAAAATGCAACAAGGCCCCTAAAACTTGGTGGATAGACATTACCAAAGTGTAAACCCTGAAATGAACCTGACTGAGGGCATCTTGGTGGTTTCAGGGTTGCCATATGACAGAGGGAGGGGGGGAATAGTTAGACAGGGTTTGTAGCCAAAACAATAAAGCTTTCCTGTGGGAATCAAGGACATTCACACAGGTGGCTGGCCAAAGGAGGAGTGAAGTAACCAAGTAACCAGCCAGCAACTGGATTGGACTGCGTGAAAGGGGACACTTTTATTTTTTAATTACCTGAGAGCTGTGGGAACTTTAGAGTCAGCTTTCACCAGTTGTACCAATATGATGTTTCCAATAAACTGTTCTTTGAGGAACTTGCCTGCTTCCAAGTTCTCCTGTCTATGGGTACATTACTTGGAACCAGTGACGTGCGGTGAGGTTTATGACTGGTGAGGCACTGACACAGTGCTGGGTTTCAAATATTTTTAGACTTGTGGACTTCAACTCCCAGAATTCCACAGCCAGGCATGCTCAGTTCCAATTTAAAGGGACAGCATTTGTTTTTCTCCTTTGCTCCTTTTTTCTTTTTCTTTTTCTTCTCCTTCCCCTCCTTCCTCCCTCTCTCCCTTCCTCCCCCTCTCTCAAACACACACACACACACACACACACACACACACACACACACAGAAGTTGGATTGGATTATCTCTCCTACCCCTTCCCTCTCTCACTCACTCTCAAACAAACCCTCACACACACAAAAGTTGGATTGGATATCTTTTCCAGTGGCTTGAAAGCAGCTCCTCTGCCATCCCCCCCATTCCCCTGCTGCCTTTCCCAAACACCTCCACCATTGCAAATGCAGCCTGCTGTCTGGGTGGGAAATGCCTGGAACACAATAAAGCCCACCCACCACCTCCTGCTGGCAGGCTGGGGTGAGAGGAGAGGCAGAGAAGCCGGAGGGGAGCCGAGCCGAGCCTTCCAAAAGAAAGAGGCTGGGGGGAAGTGTGTGTACTACAGCATGGCTCTTTGCCTGGCTTCCTGCCTCCTACTGTGGTCTCCTCAGTGCTCGCTTGTGCTCTCCCTCCCCAAGTGTAGTTTGATTGCAGGTGGAGCCACGTTGCCTTTTCAAACTTGTAATCAGTGAAGCTGGGCTAGATTTTTATATAGTTTTATCCAGCTGTGTGTGTGTGAGAGAGAAATGAATGGGGGCCTGGGGAGGAAGTCACTACACTTGGGGAGGGAGAGCTCCAGTGAGGTTAAGCAGAGTCATCCATGGTGAGGCAGCAACTAGCTCAGCTTTTTCCTTTTCCTTTTTTTTTTAATGATGAGAGTGGTGAGGCTGTGCCTCACTTGCCTCACCTGACTGCACGTCACTGCTTGGAACGCTGACAGAAAGTTGATAATATCAACCAGAGCAACTGAACTAAAACAACTGAAAGAAGCCATACAAGATTGGAAAATGTGGGAAGAACTGTCCATAGAATTGCTGAGTTCTGGACAGATTTTGAAAGGATAACAACTTCGTCACAGTACTATCAGGGACTTAACAAGAACAGATGATAGCATATTCTCAGTTTCTAACAACTTGCAGTCAGGGATCCTGTAGCTCACTCAGAAACCCAACCAATAGGCCTCATACTCTTCAATATAGCATTCACGCAAATGTACATATATCTTTATTCCTCTAATGTGCAAAATAATACATTGCAGTGCATCTAAGGTGTTAATTCCTCCCAATTCACAGTCCTGCAGTAACTGGAGATGGGGGGAGATGGGGGGAGATGGGATAGGCAAATAATGCCCAGAGTTTATGCCAACAACAGGGTCAACCAAGGCATGAAGCTCACTTTAGCTGCTCTGCTAAAGCAAGCAGACCTCTATATTGGGCAGCAGCAATAAAAAGATGTTGGAGGATTTGGGAATGAATGATCCTTTTAATGACAATGGCAAAGGCATCATTTCACCCTGCATGGGAGAAGGAAGGCAAAAGGACTTTTAATTGCATTTTAACCTCCTCCAAACTGTACATATTTAATTTTTTATTGTATTTTTGTGATATTCTATATGGACTGTATGTACACCGCCCCGAGTCCCTTCTGGGAGAGGGGGCGGTCTAGAAGCACAAATAAATTGAAATTGAAATTGAAAAGTAAATACTCTTGTATTTTACCAAGAAAACCACATGGAAAGAGAATAGAAATGATTAACCTCGTAGTATCACATGATGGGCCCCTCAGGATGCACGATAATTAACATAAGGAAGAGCTAAGGATCTTTCACAGTACTAATGTTATTTAAGATATGGCTAGATTAAAGCCTGGGTTGCTGATTTTGCAAGAAAAGAAAATCCAAAGCTGTAAAGACATAATTACAGTGGGAAGATGAGATATTAAAAGCAGGAACACAGAAAAGCTCTACACAGTGAAAAATTGAATGAACTGACTATAATTGGCATTTTAGGCATCAGTAAATTGAAATGGGCAAGAACTGGGCACTTTTACTTAGAAGATCATGTTGTTGTTTTTTCTCAAAGCATACAGAAAGAACAATACTCGGGATAAGCAATGATTGAATAATATCAATTAAGCTTCCCAGACAATTCCTTAATATAAAATTATCCAGGTTTATGCTTCAAACATTGATGCAGTTGGAAATATTAAGAGGAAAATGTAGTTGCCTTGTATGGCTTAGGGAAATCAAAATGAAGAATGACTTAACAATTTCTGTCAATTCGATGATTTCTTCATTACTAAAATAGTCTTCCAACAACCAAAATAACATCTATTGTATATACATACTTAGATGTCTCCAAGTGAAATTACAGAAATCAAAATGATTATTGATGCAAGCAGATAGAACACAGGTATAGTAGAAATATACAGCAGCTGATTCAGGAACAGATCATGCTCATGTATAAATTCTAAATTAAAGTAATATGGAAAAAGAAAGCCAACCAGTTTCCACAATACAGTCTTGACACCCACCATTTTCAAAGAACATGAGGAATCCTTTTGCAGTCATAAACTTTATCAATAACTGGAGGAACTATGGGATTTATTTATAAGATTTATATAGCCATCTATCTCACACAAGTGACTATGGATGGCAAATAACACACACACACACACACACACACTTCATGATATATAGCCTCCAATCCCAAGGTTCAAAAGAAATCAAAGAATGTGTTAAAGATGAATGTGAAGAGAGACAGATGAAGATGAAGAAAAGCAAAAAGCAAAATGAATGTTAGAACATTGGAAATTTCTAAAAGCCAAAGCTAAACAGGAGAAATATCTCACAAAAGAATTTAATAAAGAATTGCAGAGAGCTGTTAAAAGAGACAAGAAGCAATCAAATGATTTCTATAAAGACAGTGAAAATGGAAACAGACAAGAAAAACAAGGCAAGTTTTCCAAAAGATCTGAGAGAGCGACCACCACAATAGAGGACAGATGTTGGATCTGGCTTTTGTATTGGGACTGTGGTGAATCCTCCATCTGGATATGGAGGAAATTAGTATCAGTCCCTCGTCACACTCAGAACACTTTCTGAGTACCAGGGAATTTTTCATGGCCACAAATGCCCCATTGCAGGGAAGTTGGGCTATTCAGTCAGTTCACTCCAGGCACCTCTTTGATTCCATAAAGAGCTTGATTTTTCCCCAAAAAAGCTCGTCACAAAATATGATCATACAGTGGTCATTGCTGAATGATCTATATGGACTAGGTGCACTAACACTTTTACAAAAGCATTATCTGTGTAATGGAAATTATTTTGGGCTGTGCATATGGATGGTTTTTTTGTGTTCAAATGTTTAGAAAGTTAATATTTTCTAATTAGCTTACAAAACTGGGAATTAGACATACAAATGCCTGAACAAATAAAATATTAATGGTTAAGTAACTGGCTTTCAGCAACCACTTTAAAAGCAAAAGTCAAAATATCAGATATGAGATTATTCATTTCTGAAATAAATCAGAAAAAGTAATCCAACTAATAATAAAAATGCTTTGTCTTACTTCATAAAATAAAGGTGTTTCTTTTTCTTTGACCTTCTTTGCTTTTACATCTACAACTTCCATGATCTAGAAAGAAAAGGGAAGCAAATGTAACATAATGAACTTTCTGGTTTCACATGCTCATTTTTTTTGCACATTCTGTAATTTATTCAAAAACTATTCCAAGTTATCGCCACATACATAATGACTTGAAAAATGTATTTCGTAATGATGCTGCACATTCTGAAGCATTATTTTCAATGAACCACACAATCTTAATGAAATTAGAATGAAATTCTACTTTCTTTTTCTTTTTTTAAAATACTTATTAGAGATTTTAACAATAGTAAAAAATAATATAAATTGAAATAAAAAAGTAAAATTACTAAAAAAGGAGAAAAGAGAATAAGAACACAATATTTCAATATTAAGTTAAATATTTCAAAACTGTTATGTATCTTGGTTCATTTCAAACTTTCGTGGACTAAATTCTTATCTACTTTTTGCCATTTATATTTTATCTTTAAATCCTTATATTGTTAATTAATTTTTCTATTCTGTTTGTTTGTTTGTTTGTTTGTTTGTTTGTTTGTTTGGATTTATATGCCGCCCTTCTCCAAAAGGACTCAGGGCAGCGTACAACATTAAAAAACACACATCCCAAAAGTTAAAAAAAAAATTAAATCCACATCCAAAAAAACAAACTGAATTTAAAAGACAATACATTTAAAATAAGTTAAAATTAACAGGCTTGCTGGAAAAGCCAACTTTTTAGGGCGCGTCGGAAGGACCGGAGGTCAGGGATTATGCGAAGCTCCGGGGGCAGCTCATTCCAGAGGGAAGGCGCTCCCAGAGAAGGCTCTCCCCCTGGGGGTCACCAGCCGACACTGTCTGGCCGACGGCACCCTGAGGAGGCCAACTCTGTGGGATCGTACTGGACGGTGGGAGGCTACTGGTGGCAGTAGGTGGTCTCGCAGGTACCCTGGGCCTAAGCCATGGAGTGCTTTAAAGGTCATAATTAATACCTTGAATCGCACCTGGAAAACAACTGGCAACCAGTGCAGGCCGCCTAAAAGGGGTGTAACATGGGAGCACCTAGGTACCCCCATGACAACCCACACGGCCGCATTCTGGACCAGCTGAAGCCTCCGGGTGCTCTTCAAGGGCAGCCCCATGTAGAGAGCATTGCAGTAGTCCAGGCAAGAAAGGACGAGGGCATGAGTGACTGTGCACAGAGCATCCTGATCCAGGAAGGGGCGCAACTGACGTACCAGGCAAAACTGGTAAAAGCCCCCCCCTGGTCACGGCCATCAGGTGTTCTTCTAAACTAAGCTTTGGAATGAAGGATCACTCAACAAGTCGTTTTTCAAATGTATTCCTTGGAAGAGCTCTTTTAAATTTAAAATTTTATTCCAAAATATTTTTTTCCAAAAGAAAATTCAATTTTAAAATGTGTTTTACCATATGTAGTGGGGATGGCTTGAGAAAGACTAGTCTATCGAAGAACATGTATACAAAAATAATTGTTTCTTGATTCCTAGTCAAAATCTTTTATGAATAATACTGAAGTTTGCAATACTATTCTCTAAGGTTCCTTTCACATATACAAAAAGAAAACCATGGTGTGCTTGATGTTTAAAATTACTCTGAATACGCTATCTCTGATAGTAATACATTGTTGCCTTTAGTTGCTATCAATGTAAGAGAAAATTGATAGTAATGGAAACTATAGTGTAATGGCTGTTTCAATATTCTTGAAAAATATAACTTTTTTATTGTGCTGATAAAAAAATAAACATATTTCAAGTGATGTTTATAAGAAACCAACAAGTACAAGGATTATATGCTTTTAAGAGACTGAGTTCAGGCTTGTCCTATTTGCAATAACACATGTAAACTTTGTGAAGACAGATGGATATACAGTATATTTGTGTCTAGGTATCTGGAAGGATATTGCCCTGCAGTTACATAATGTTATCAGCATTTTCATGCAATACAATGAAACTGTATAAAATTATGTGATAAGCACTTATGTAATCTTCAAATCTGATTTTTTTTCTCCTCCTATTGTCAACTGCAAGCATAGAAGAGCCTCTTCTAGGGCCAGTTCTCTTTGCTATATTCAGATCAAAAATATCTGGCAACAAATAGTGTTTCTCAGATATCACCCTGAATTATACGTAAAACTGCACCCTACTTTTAGAATCAGCTTTAATATAATCGCTCCACAATTGTAAATATAATACCTGTGCTAATAATTCTTCCCAGGAAACCACACTGAAGAGTTTCCTTTGTGGCACCTGCACAGCCAGAGTTAGTGCCTTTATGTGAAGTTCATCCTCAGGTCTGCTCCCAACAACAAAGGCAATACTGGGAATCCAATTTTCCTGATTCAAAAAAAAAACAACCCAGTGATTAAACCATTAAAAGTGCTGATAATGAGTTATAAAGCCCTACATGACATGAGATTGGATTATTTGATGGGCGCCTCTTCCCTATCCCATCTACCTGATCCATCAAGTCCATCAGAAAGTGCATACTGTGGGTCTTGTCCACAAATGAATATCATGCTAATGGGCCCAGAAGGAAAGCACCTTTCTACCATGGCACCAGCCCTCTGGAACACCATGTCTTCAGATTCAGACTGCCCCTGACCTTACTAGCCTTCCAGAAGGCCCTAAAGAACATGGCTTTATCATCTGGCCTGGGGATCCGGTAGTGGTGTTATGGGCACTGCAAAATGACTGTACTGTTAAAGATATTGATTGTCCTTTGCTCAGATTATGTTTTTAATGGTTTCAATAATTTTAATGTTTAAGTGGCATTTTGGTTATTTTGTATTTTTGTGTGTGTGATTTTAATTCTGTAAGCCGCATATGTAAGAGGGTAGCTACATAAATTGAAAAGGAAGAAAAGAAAGGAAAAGAAAAGAAAAGAAAAAAAGGCAGGCAGGCAGGCAGTATAAAGGCATCCCTTCTCCTTTATTTTATTTTTCCATGCTCAGAAATTAAATTTATTTATATGCAATTGCCCTCTACCACTAGATGGCAATATTATACTATATACTAAATCTACTAGCTCTTTCTAGTATTTATCCTAACCAAATATTATTCTATAATGTTATTTGGCAAGATACAGATATATTTGCACAAATAAATAAAACAAATTTAGATAAATATGCTTGTAGAAGTGATAAGCATTAATAATGTATATAATTGAGATCATGAAACTAAAGGACAAATGTAATACCAGCTGTGAAATGATAAATTATTAAATAATCACTAATGCATTGTTTATTTTGTTTGCTCTGTTATATTCTTTGTTTATAAGTAACTTCACTTTTGCTATATCAGACACAGTGAACTTTGAATCTGAAATGCTATGTATTAACAGCTATAATTTTAATTATATAAAATACCATACAGACATACCATATTATTGTTAATTTGGTTTATTTCTTATTTTCCATAAACAAAATAATAAAGTTACCTATTAGATGTACCACTTATTAAAAATGATCAGATATGTCTGAGTAATCTGTATTTAATGATAAGACTGAACCAGTTTGGATTACATACTACATAACTCAACACATGGCTACAAATATCCTGTGACTCCTCTATATCACCTAAAAGTTGCATCTATGGGATTCTCCTGGAGTGCAGAAAGGATAGACCATACATTCTGGCCTCATAAATTTGACACAAGTGTCAAGAACAAATGCATAAGCACACCAATAGTTACAGTTATTGGCTACAGTTACAGTTATAGTTATATGTATTATATAAGTGGATAGATAGCATCACCACCAGATGAATTTGTAACCAGCTGACAAACCATACTCAACGAGTCATCCTTAATGGTATTTCATCTACATGGAGGGAAGTAAGCAGTGAGATACCACAAAGTTTGGTCTTAGTCCAGTACTCTTCAATATCTTCATAAATGAGGGAATAAAGACCAAACTCATCAAATTTGCAGATGACACTAAACTGGCAGGAATAGCCTACACCCTAAATGATAGACTCAAGATCCAAATGGATCTCGACAGACTTGAACATTGGGCCCTATCTAACAAAATGAAATTCAACATAAAGAAAAGTAAAGTCTTACACTTAGGCAAGAAAAACCAAAAGGACACATATAAATTAGGTGAAATCTGGTTTAATAGCAGTAATTGTGAGAGGGAACTTGGAGACCTAGTGATCAATCAGTTAAATATGAATCAGCAGTATGCGGGGCAGCAAAAAAAGCCAATGCAATCCTAAATTGTTTTAACAGAGGGATTGAATCAAGATCATTTGAGGTAATAGTACCACTCTATAAAGCCTTAGTAAGGTCACACTAGAATACTGCATCCAGTTTTGGTTTCCACACTGTAAGAAAGATGTTGAGACTCCACCAAGAGTACAGAGAAGAGCAACAAAGATGATTAGGGGCCTGGAGGCTAAAACATATGAAGAACTGTTATAAGAACCGCGTATGGACAGTCAAGTGAAGAGAAGAACCGGGGTGATGTGATAGCGGCATTCTAATATTTGAGGGGCTGTCACAGAGAAGAGGGGGACAACCTATTTTCCAAAGCACCCAAAGTCCAGACAAGGAACAATGGATGGAAACTGATCAAGGAGAGATTGAACCTAGAAATAAAGAGAAAATTTCTGACATTGAGATCAGTTAACCTGCTTTATCACTGGAGGCTTTCAAGAAGAGACTGGACAACCACTTGTCAAAAATGATATGGGGCAGTGATGGCAAACCTTTTTGGCATCAAGTGTCCAAACCAGAAGGTGCACCTGTATGCGCACACCAGAACACTGACAACCACCTGTCTGGTGTGCATGTGCACCTCAGAAACCTGACAACCAGTTGGCTGAGCTGGGGTAACGGTGCGCATGCCCACAGAGAGGGCTCTGTGTGCCACCTCTGGCATGCATGCCATAGGTTGACCATCACAGGTATAGGGGCTCCTGCTTTGACTAGAAGACTTCCCAGGTACTGTCCTGTCCTGCCCTCCCCTGTCTTCCCTCCCCTCCTCTCCTCTACAAAGAAAATGGCCTAATACAGGTAGTCCTCAACTTACAATCACAATTGAGCCCAAAATTTATGTTGTTAAATGAGAGATTAGTTAGTGAATTTTGCCCCATTTTACAAGCTTTCTTACCCCAGTTGTTAAGTGAATCACTGAAGTTGTTAAGTTAGTGATATAGCTGTTAAGTGAATCTAGCTTGACTTTGCTTGTCAGAAGGTTGCAAAAAGTGATCACATGTCCCAGTGGTGGGATACAACCAATACGCCCCGGTATGGGCGTACTGGTGCCTCCTAGGAGCACCAGCTACTGTTCTGGTACGGTGCTCTGGAAGGCCCGCCAGCGCTCCTTACCTGTATTTGAGCTGTTCGGGGCTTTCGCGCATGCGCACGGAGTGTACAGCACCTGCGCAACACTCCGCCGAGCAACTGGAGCGTTGCAGATACATTGCAGAGTGTCGCGGGCAGTAAGTACACATGCGCATGCTGCACGTGTGTGCGTGCGTGCTGTGAGCGTTCATATGGTGGACGCCCGGCCCCATTGCACCGTACTGGTTGCAACGGGATCTGGAACCCCCCAATGACCTAGTTACCTGCGGGATCGCATCTCACCTCACACATCTCTACGACCTATTCGCTCCCACAGGGAGGGACTCCTCCAGGTGCCATCCGCCAAGCAGTGCCAACGGGTGGCACCTAGGAGTAGAGCCTTCTCTGTGATGGGCCCAACCCTCTGGAATGACCTCCCCCCCATATTAGAACTATTAACGACTTCCGCTCCTTCCGACAGAAGCTTAAGACCCACCTGTTCCAATTAGCTGGCTTAGCCGATTTATAGCTCCATCTTTCACCTCCTGGCAAACATCTTATTGTGGAATTTTTAAGGGAATTTTAATCTTATTTGTATTTTAATTAAATATGGTACAGTATATTTTCTACCTCCTCCGTCTATGTCTATGTTTATGTATATGTATTCTATTTTGATATGTATATGGTTTTTAATAATGACTGTACACCGCCCCGAGTCCTGCTTAGGAAAGGGCGCGGTTTATAAATAAAAGTTTGATTGATTGATTGATTGATATCCCCAGGACACTGCAACCTCATAAATATGAACCAGTTGCCAAGCATCTGAATTTTGATCATATGATCTCAGAGACACTACAAAGTGTGAAAAATGGTTGAGTCATTATATTCAAAGCTTTTGTAACTTTGAACGGTCACTAAATGAGCTGTTGTAGATCAAGGACTACCTGTATAGCTACTTACAATGTTCATGTCCATAACCTCCCTCTCTGCTTTCAAACCATGTAAGTTACTAATATACTCTACTTTAGTGAACTAATTCTCTTTCATTTTGAGAACTGTCAGCCTACAACACAGACTGAAGTACAATCCACATATCATAAAAAGGGAACTACATGGAAATTGTGATCAGCCCTTTAGGCTTGGAAGCTCAGCAAGGCTGGGTCTAGTTAGTTGACCAATAGAAAATCTCAGGCTAGGAGATGAAGTGGGAAAAACCATCCCCAAACAAGACAATGGCAAATTATTTCCCATTGACGCCAAGAAAAGTGCATAGATGTATCCACCAGGACTTGGATTTGATTGAAATATTTTTCTCTTAGGATACACCAGGTTCAAGGTGGCTTCATCTCCTGGTGGAGGGTTGTTGTCTTGAGTTGTAATTATATTACATTCACGATTTCTTGAGGGCAAACCCACAAGCGACGTTAGGAACCATGCTGCTAAGCAGAGAAAGACTCAAACCTCAAAGTAAGTCTGTTCCCAATCTGCTATGAGTATAGGACAGAGGTCTTCAAACTTGGCAACTTTAAGATTTGTGGACTTCAATTCCCAGCTCTGCTGGGAGAATTCTGGGAGTTGAAGTCCACAAGTCTTAAAGTTGCCAAGTTTGAAGATCCCTGGTATAGGACTTCCTTCCCCCTTCCTCCCTGCAAACACTGAAATCGACCACATCCCGCCAAACAGGTCCACCTTTTTTCCTGAGACAAGGACCAACGTGTGCCTCCCTCCACTGCCAACGCACCTCTTCCAAGCGGGCCGCCACAAGCCCCACTTCCCAGTTCTTGGCGCCTGCCCCTGGGGGACCAGCAGCCCCGCCACCAGGCCCGCTCTTGGGTCGCTTGGGAGCCATTGGAAAGAGTGGAACAGGACCGGTTGCCTTGGCAATCAGCTGCGAGGCCGTCTTCCTTGCGCAGGCGCGGGAACGCGCCTCCGCGCGGCTTCAGTCGCCAAGGCAACCGAGCAGCCTAACGTTTGCATATGGGCCTGTCTGCCTGGAAGGGGTCCCCTATTAGCAGCAGACCACGTTGGGGTGGGACGATTACTGATTTTTCCTGGCGATGGGCAACGCCTCAAGGCATGGATCCTAAAATAAGTACTGAAAATGAATCACCCGATGTCATGCATTATAAATATTTTTTTGGGGGGGGAGGGGAGGTGTTACAATATTTGTTTCCCTTTAGAATTACTACATTTTAAGCTTCTTACCGATTCTTTTCACATTTTTAAAGGCTCCAATGCATAAATCCTGCAGCCCCCTTTGAGATTTTAGCAATCTTTTTTCTTATTTTTATTTATCCATTTCCCCCCCTTAATCATACGTAGGGGCTTAATGTAGTAAGCACTTAATGTGTATTGTCGTCAAATATTTATTTGATGTCAGATTTATTTTAATGGGATCTGTTCAAAATGGGAGACACATCAAATCAGCATCTTCTGCCAGCTTGCAGTTTTCTCTGGAACGGGCATGATTGGGTCAGTCAGTGAGTTCAGGAAGCAATATGTGTCTTCTTGTGGCTTCTCAACTTTTTCCCAATTCTCCCACTTTTGGGGAGGATTTCGGGATTTTCAAGATTTGGGGGATGGGGGATTTCAATGTATAGGTAGTCCTTCACTTAAAACAGCTTGTATAGTGACTTCAAACTTACAGCAGCGCTGAAAAAAGTGACTTATGACCATTTTCACCCTTGCAACTGTTGTAGCATCCCTATCATCACATGATCATACTGTTATATGACAGTTGCAGCATCCCAGGGTCGTGATCATCTATTGCAATTTTCTGACAAGCGAAATCAGTGGGGAAGCCAGATTCACTTAACAACTGTGTTATTAATTTAACAACAGTAGTGATTCACTTAACTATGGCAAGAAAGGTCATAAAATGGGGCAAATTTCACTTAACAAATGTCTTGCTTAGCAACAGAAATTTTGGGCTCAATTGTGGTTGTAATTCAAGGACTATCTGTATCTGGATTTTCAATTCCTTTAGTAAAGCAAGCGTGCTTTTGATCCATTTATCACAAACAATATTCTCAAATTCTGTTGCCAGTATCTGTTGCCAGTGATCGTATATACATTCTGTATTATAAAGACAAGTCCTTTATTTAAGAAAACTGTACTTTAGATTTATTTCTTGGGTTTGCTCTTAAATTTTCTTGTAAAGCAAAGTTATAAAGAATTGACTTTTTATCCATATCAGTCTCATTTGGATTTGCTTTTTTCAGGTCTATCCTTTATTTTTTTCCAAGAAAATATGGTGACTGTATTAACATGTCCTCCTTAATTTGTACGAACTTCCCTGCATTACTTTTCCTATTCGCCCTAACTTGTTGAAGCCACTTCTGTTTCTTGGTCCTTCTCTGCTTAGGAATATCAATCATTATTATTAGTGACTTGAAACCTCTTTTGCTGAAATAGAAAAAATGAACTAGTGGTTTCTGAATTTATTAAAAAGTATAAATTATAGAAATAAATAAATTATGAAATAACCTTATAGAGAGAAGGTAAAATATAAATATATGTATAATTGCTGTTAGGAAAATTGGAAACTACTTTTTGTTACTTTTTTCTTTCTTTTTCACTTTTTTGTTACTTTTCCCTATTCTTTTCCTCTTCAGTTCAAAATTTGAATTGCTTTTATTCTGTTGAATTTTTTTTTAAAGGATGTCTCATCTGATCTTCTACATTTTTCTGTATAACATGGGCCATAACGTGGATGATTTTGCATCCTTCTTTATTGCTTTCTGATACAGAAGACATGAGCCTATCAGTAACATTAAAATAAAATTCATCTACCAATCTCAGAAGAAGTTCTGACTAGCTCATTCCTTTTCTGATACGTTTCAATGGAGCAGAAGAGCAGTCCGCAGCATATCAACAGAAGCCATCCATGTGGGAGGTTGCAGTGTCTACGCTTATGATAAATCTTTTAATGGGTTTTTTCTTCCAAAATTCCAATTCTTTTGCAGACATTAAACAACAATCCAATATGATGTTCTGTTAAAAAAAAGGTGCAATCCTTTCATGACTGAATGTAGTTTTAAAGAATTAAATTCTTACATCTGTATAAAGTATATACATGGCTTTTTTACCATTTCAAATTGTTTTAAGTTTAAATTGGTTTATCTTTGTTGACCATTATATTGCACAGACTCAGATTAAGATACAAAACAACAAAGCTAATATAGGAAGTCTTTGATCTATGAGTGGTTGATTAGTAAAAGTTCCAAGTTACAATGGAAATCACCACAACTACTTATGGCCTGGATTTGAAGTTGGGCCCCACCTGCAGTCAGATGGTTGCATTTTTGACATTCAACAACCAGCCCATATGTATGGCCATTTGCAGCATCCTAATCATGATTTACCATGCTGGAAACTGGCATTTACTTCTAACTTTCTCCAAAAATACCCCATTGCAAACATTGCAATTGCAACTGCACCCTACTTTTAGACTCAGCTCTAATATAATTGCTCCACAATTGTAAATACAATATACCCGTGCTAATAATTCTTCCCAGGAAACTGCTCCCAACAACAAAGGCAGTACTGGGAATCCAATTTTCCTGATTCAAAACAAAAAGTCATTATTTACCATGCTGGAAACTGGCATTTACTTCTAACTTTCCCCCCCAAATCCCATTGCAAACAATGCATTTGCTTACTGACCACAGTGTTCACTTAATGATGTCTGCAAAAAAGATCATGAAAGGTCAAGGTCTCGCTTAATGACTGGCATGAA
This sequence comes from Natrix helvetica, assembly GCF_964273705.1. NCBI lineage: Eukaryota > Metazoa > Chordata > Lepidosauria > Squamata > Natricidae > Natrix > Natrix helvetica. Next base: position 111,439,155 of record NC_138552.1, on the reverse strand, counting down.
TTATGACCATAATTCTAGGTTAATTATGGTAATAAGTTGAGAACTACCTGTACAGAATAATTAGTTTGCTTCTGTAGGAATACAGAAAAGGTGCAGTCATGAGGATTTCATAAATATGCCCTTTATATGATTGCGTTGAGCTTGAGATCATAAAAGACGTCATCGCAATGCATTAGGCTTCCAGCTGCTAGACATGTTCTTTGGATTCACAAGAGGTCAACTGCATTAAGCTATATTCAGAATAGGAAATGTATGTGTTACTCCACAAAAGGAAGCTGACTACAAAAAGGATAATATGCAATTGGGTATGTGATTTAAAAAGTAATTCAAAAGAAGTGAGTACAGAAATCTCTGGCCCAATAAATGTGAATTAGATTGTCTTGGAAATGCTCTAATATACATATTTGTTAATCAGAGCGTCAGCGTTTCAAATATTAAATCAGAGTCCAAACCAGAGCTTTCCCCAAGTTCCAATTTAATAAGAGAGACAAGTTGGTACCTCTGTGGAAAACCCGAATCTGAAAGCTTCCTGGGTTTTCCATCCAGTTGAAAGTTCATGATCTTGCCCCACACCCACAAGTTCATCACATAGTCCAATCTTCCTCTGCCACGCTGGCATTTCCACCCAACTAGTTCCAGTCAGGTGCAGAGGTGCAGAGACAAAGAATGACCTTGGGCTTCTAGAAAGGAATGTTTTATTTTGACAACAACACATTCTATAATTCTACTCCTTACTATTCCCCCTCCCAATTACCCCACTAATGAAACAGCATAGTAAAATAGTAAGAGTGTGTGGCAGGCCAAAGATCCTAAAAGGAACATGACTGCAGGCCTGACAGAGAGGTTTGATGAATAACCTTTTAGAGATGCTTTAGCAGGGGATTTTGTGTTCAGCAGTAACTTGGAACTCAAAAGCTTTTAAATTTACTTTCAATTTTATATTGTTGTTATACCACCTGATTATACACCTGTTACACAATATTCAACTGCGTATCTGCTGCATTTATTTTAAAAGAAAGCCTAGATTTAGCTCTGAAGCAGGCAATGAAACAAAGGATAATTGTATGGAAATTCAAGTTTAGCATCTGGCCTCTTATTCACCCATCTTCTTTTCATATGAACCACAGAGGTGCATGACTAAATACAAGTAGTCCTCAACTTACAACAGTTCATTTAGTGACTGACGCTACAACAGCACTGAAAAAAGTGACTTATGACCGTTTTTCACACTTATCCTGTTTCCCCAAAAATAAGACCTCCCCGGATTATAAACCCAATCGGGCTTTTGAGCACATGCACTAAAATAAGGCCTCCCTGAAAACATTGTAACACAGCAGCAGCCATGAGGTGATCACGCTCTCCGCCTCCTGCACCTCAAAAGTAAGACCTCACGGAAAATAAAACCACTTATTTTGGGGGGTCACTTGGTACAACTATTGCAGCATCTCCATGGTCACATGATCAAAATTCAGATGCTTGGCAACTGATTCATATTTAAGTTGGCTGCAGTGTTCTGGGGTCATGTGAGTTACTTCACAACCGTGTTACTGACTTAAAAATGGCAGTGATTCACTTAACAATTGTGGCAAAAAATGTCATAAAATGGGGCAAAATTAACTTCATGACTGTGTCATTTAACAATATAAATTTTAGACTCAATTGCAGTCATAAGTCAAGGACTACCTGTACATGTATTTGTTATGGTTATATTATTTCAGTTTACATATTTTGCATAATGTCTGCACAGTTTTAGTTATCTATTTAAATTTAGTGCCACCCTTCTCCAAATTCATCCTGGGTGGCTTACAACATAACAATAAGATAGAAAATATCTTGACTGTAATGTCACAACTCTTTTTCTAAAGAATTCAAGATATTCTTCTATATTATAAAGTAAGGGTCAATCACTTTTTCTCCAAACTTGAGTTGTTTCTTTATTGCAGGGGTGTTAAACTCAAGGCCCGGGGGGGGGGGGGGGGTATTTAGATCTGGCCTGGAGGGCCACCCTAGAAACAGCAAAGGACCAACCCATGGTGCCTCTGCCAGCAAAAACGGAACTCGGCCCTCTCAAGCTCTGCTTTCACTAGCTGAGGGTGCAGGAGGCCATCACAGCAGAAAATGGAGCTCAGGAGTCCGTTTTCTCTGACAGAGTGCTCAGGCCACTACAGGCGCTCACAACACATGCCCACCCTGGCCACGCCCCCTGACTCCCTGAGGTCAAACACAACCCTGACGCGGCCCTCAATGAGTTTGACACCCCGGCTTTATTGCATTACTCCAAAATCAATACTTGGTTAGCTCTGAATATGAATGATGCAGTGTCTAGCAAGATTTTGTCTTAAAATACATTTAAGAAATTACAGATTCAAATGGAATTTATGCGAAATCAGCAGCGCTGAGCTTTTGGCTTGTGTTGGAAGAAAAATGAGCAAACTCAATTGACACTATAGTATCAGAGCATGACTTCAGTGTGCATGAATACGGCTCAGTGACTTGGAGGTCTGTGCAGGTGTGGGCAACAAGGCCTAAATTACATTTCAAATATTACCATATGTTCCCATACTAGGTCGAAAGGCAGAAAGAGAGAGAGAGAGAGAGTTGCTGTTTGAGAAAGAGTAGGAGAACAGCCAAAGTAAAGAATTCATTACGGGGGAGTCATGTTGTGATCTTACACTGGAGACAAGTGGTTTTCTGTGATTTAACATTCTGTGAAAATATTCCAAAATACATGGTTACCTCCAGCATTACTCTAGCTTTACTCTAGCTGCATCCAACTGCTCAGGGCCAGGACTCTTTATTTAAATTTCAAGGACGCTTTGAAATGTTGTTTTTTGCTACATTATTAATTTAGCGTAACATGTATACGAGGATATTGCTTTATATTTTAGATGAGGAATCATTCATCTGATCATTTGAGCTTGTAAAGGCCAGAGCTTTTAATCAAAAAGAATTGTAGAGAGAGAAGGCAGGTGGGAAGGGAAAGGAAACCAGTTTTGTCTCAGGGGCCAAATTAATTATGCACAAAGAGAGATTGTGGCCGCGTATCAATAGGGCTTAGGGCCAGAGTCCAACATAGGGAGGGATACTTTGTCACAGGCACACAATCCTTTGTATGATTTCTCTCACTGTATACTTTCAATCCCCCAAATATGATATCTAATTACAAACATCTGTAATTGGATGTTAAGACAATGGAAACTATTGAAAAATCTGATTTGAGAGTGGACAAATGAATTCTGAAATGAGAGTTTCAATACTGGATAGGAAAGGTTGATTTGGGATAAGGTGACCAACTTTTTTACAATGAAAAGGAGGACAAATAAATTGGAAAAAATATATCGTAAATAAAAGAAATATTTCATTCATTGCAACAATAATACACTAAAATATGATATATGCATAATAAAAACATTTGCAACATTTTATATTGTAATTATGCTTACATGCCTGTTAATTATTATTTAAATGAGTACTTTTCCATTGAATTAATATTTTTTGTCAATGTATCATCTTCTAAGGAGGAGGAGGAGCTTCTGGCGATGGCGGTCGCCTTCCTAAGCTCCTAAGCTTACCATGGAGCGTCCCGACTGGGTAGGAGGTTGCTGCCGGCCCTCATGTCGTCGGAGGGCCGAGAATTGGGTAGCCCGACCACCCTGGCTTGTTTTGGGCTCGTTTTAGCCCACCAGGGTTGGTCGGAGAAGAACGGAGAGTGGAAGGACTGGAGCGGCTGTGAGCGGCTGAGGAGGAAGCCGGGAGGCAATGGCGGCGGCGCGCGCAGCGGCGCAAAGGCGCGAAATTTGAACTGCGTTGCGAAAAAAATGCAAAAAAATGGGAAAAAAGCAAGAGAATGGCACCAAAGAGAACAAGGTTCTCCCTACGACTCCAGAGAAGACAACGAGGCACTGGAGGCTCCGGAGAGGTGAGCAGATTAGGGAGACAGTCAGGAACGGCAAAGGGAGATGGCTGCAGCATTGGAGGTGTGGAAAGAGCTGCAGCCAGGGACTCCTCTATGACATTTGGCTGTAGCCTGGCTGCTCCCATGCTCCCGGGAACCTGGAGAACCTGGAGAATGTTCCTATAATTTTTGAGAGCTTTACCCAAATTGCAATGATCACTGAGGCGCCGGATGGGGACCAAGATGAATGTGTTGGGGAACCAGAAGTGAGGAGAGGAACTAAAATAACGGCTGGGGATGGCCTAGAACTTCAGAGGCCACTGGAGGCCCGTTTCAGGGCTATGGATGGGCCTGACTGATTGCCTAGATTAAAAACAGATGGGCTCAGAATGCCCCCCCCACCCACTAAGGATCCCACATCTGTAATTATATCTATCCTCAACCACCTTAGACTGTTTCCCATTTTTATGACATCTCTGCCTTGCTCCACTTTGGGAATATTTGAACATTTCCCCCCCGCCCTCTTTCCAAGTACTATCTGGATACTAAAGCCTCCAGCTTTAGATCCCATTAAGACCTTAGCCCTCCGGCTATTGACTTTTACTACCTGCACCCTTACCCAATTGGGCTTTAATATTCTATCAATTTATTCAAGGTTAGACCTGCTCCGCCTGCGGGAGGCCCCTCTCTCGCAGGTATGGCCCTTGGCTCTTACAAGGGCCTGCCTTGATGACGGGTTTGTGAACCCCGAGAGGTGGAAGAAACGGAAGCTGAGGGGATTTTTAGTCAAATGTTTTACATTGTTTTTAGGGGGTTCCAGGGAGGGGGGGTGGGTTAACCAGGCCGGGAGGGAAGTCAGCGCCAGTCGAACAGGTGAGTCCAGGAGAGAAGTGAGCGGGGTGGGGGGGGGAGAGGGAACAAATTATTCCGGTAGAGGGTTGTTTTATTACATCGGTCGCGGGGAGGGGGGGATGCGAGGACAAGAGAAGATCACAAGGTCGGTTGGGAGACCGTGGCTGTTGGCTACGCCCGGTCATTTGTACCAACCCCCGCAGCCTAGGTGGTCAGGAACTACAGAGCCAGGGCCTGCGGCTGATGCTTTGCAATGCAAGGTCTGTAACCAACAAGGCCCCCCTCATTAGCGAGTTGATCTCGGAGGGGGAGCTGGACCTTGCAGGGATAACGGAGACCTGGTTGGGCCACGAGGGTGGTTTACCCCTCGTGGAAATGTGCCCACCGGGTTTCCGTGCATTCCATCAGCCTCGGGCCCTGGGTAAGGGTGGTGGGGTGGCGGTAGTTATACGGGATGGTCTGGAACCGAGAGAGTTCACTGTTCCTCAGATACCCAGTTGTGAATCCCTAGGTGTGAAATGGGGCCCAGGGAGGCAGTTGGGCCTGCTGATTGTATACTTGGCTCCTCGCTATACATCAGCGGCCCTGCCCGAGCTCCTCGAGCTGATCTCAGAGACGGCGGTTGAGATCCCCAGGCTTTTGGTCATGGGGGACTTCAACCTGCCGTCGACGGGAGCAGCATCTGAGGTGGCTCGGGAGTTCATGGCTTCCATGACAGCCATGGGCCTGACCCAATTAATTCAGGGCCCCACACACGAGGGCGGTCACACACTGGACCTTATTTTTGTATCTGAACAGTGGACGAGTGATCTGGGAATAGGGGACTTAGTCATTACTCCCCTGTCATGGTCAGATCACTCATGTCTCCGGCTCGACTTCCCTTCCGCTACCCCCCACTGCGAGGAGGCGGAGCCAGCCTCTCCAAGCTGGTACCGCCCCAAGCACCTGATGGAACCGGATAGGTTCCAGACGGAACTTGGGCCACTACCTGTAGCCCTGACCCGCGCTCGGTCGGAGGACCTAGTGGCCGCCTGGAATACGGCGGTGGCTGGGGCCTTGGACCGGGTTGCACCTTTGCGACCTCTCCTGCGGCAGCGATCCACCCGAGCTCCTTGGTATACCGAGGAGCTAAGGGTGATGAAACGCCATAGGAGACGTCTAGAGAGCAGGTGGAGATCCTCACGCTCCGAGTCTGATCGAACACAGGTAAGAGCCTATTTACGGACCTACCTTGTGGCATTGAGAGCGGCCAAACGTAGACATTGTGCCGCTCTTATTGCGTCCGCGGATAACCGCCCTGCTGCCCTGTTTAGGGTGATCCGCTCTCTCCTGTCACAGGGGACGCGGGGGGCACCCTTGCAGGGTAGAGCAGAGGAGTTTGGGGAATATCTGCAGGACAAAGTCGCTCAGATCCGGAGCGGATGGGCCCCCTCCAGTGGGCCGGACGAGCCGTCAACAGTGAGTCTTGTGAGACCATTCTGGGAGGAGTTTGACTCTGTTGCCCCCGAGGATTTGGACAGGTTGCGTGGACGGCTGCGACCCACCACATGTTCAATGGACCCGTGTCCCTCCTGGCTGGTACTGGCATCCTGGGAGGTGACACGAGGCTGGCTTCTGGGCCTGGTGAATGCCTCATTGGGTGAGGGCTTCCTACCAACTGCCTTGAAAGAGGCGGTGGTGAGGCCCTTGCTCAAGAGGTCTTCACTGGACCCAATGGAGCTGGCTAATTATCGTCCAGTCTCCAACCTTCCCTTTTTAGCGAAGGTTGTTGAGAATGTGGTGGCCCAGCAATTTCCACGACACCTTGATGAATCCGAATATCTAGACCCACGCCAGTCCGGCTTCCGACCCGGGCACAGCACAGAGACAGCCTTGGTCGCGCTGGTTGATGATCTCTGGAGGGCCAGAGATAGAGGTTGTTCCTCTATCCTGGTCCTATTAGACCTCTCAGCAGCTTTTGATACCATCGACCATGGTATCCTATTGCGCCGGCTGGAGGGGATGGGAGTCGGAGGCACCGTTTTACGGTGGTTCGGCTCCTACCTCTCCGACTGGTCGCAATGTGTGTTGACGGGGGGGCAGAGGTCGACCCTGAGGTCACTCACTTGTGGGGTGCCACAGGGGTCGGTCCTATCGCCCCTCCTGTTCAACACATATGTGAAGCCGCTGGGAGAGATCATCCGTGGTTTGGGGGTTGAATACCATCTGTACGCTGATGATACTCAGCTGTACGTTTCAACCCCAAATCACCCCAGCGAGGCTGTCGAAGTGATGTCCCGGTGTTTGGAAGCCGTCGGGGTCTGGATGGGGGACAACAGACTCAAACTCAATCCCTCCAAGACTGAGTGGCTGTGGCTACCGGCACCTCGGTTCAGTCAGCTGACTCCAATGCTGGCCATAGGGGGCGAACAACTGCCCCCTGTGGAACGGGAGCGCAATTTGGGCGTCCTCCTTGATGCCCGGCTGTCAATGGACGACCATGTGGCAGCCGTGGCTAGGGGGGCGTTCCACCAGGTTCGCCTGGTGCGCCAATTGCGCCCCCTTCTGGACCGGGATGCCCTACGCACGGTCACTCATGCACTGGTGACGTCTTGCCTGGACTACTGTAATGCTCTCTACATGGGGCTTCCCTCGGGACGCACACGAAGACTGCAGCTAGTCCAGAACGCAGCCGCGCGGGCAGTCATGGGGAGTACTAGGTACTCCCACGTAACACCGCTCCTGCGCGAGCTGCACTGGCTACCTGTGGTCTTTCGGGTGCATTTCAAGTTTTGACCACCATCTTTAAAGCGCTCCATGGCATAGGGCCTAGTTACCTGCGGGATCGCATCCTCCCACATACATCCCTGCGGCCAATTCGCTCTCACAGGGAGGGGCTTCTCCTGGTGCCGTCCACTAGGCAATGCCAACGGGCGACACCAAGGAGTAGGGCCTTTTATGTGATGGGCCCAACCCTCTGGAATGACCTCCCCCCCGACATTAGAACCACCACTGACTTCCGCTCCTTCCGGCAGAAACTGAAGACTCACCTGTTCCGACTGGCTGGTCTGGCATAATTCTTAACGTCTACCTCCTGGCATATATATTTCCTACTGGTTTTTTAGGGGACTTAATTTTATAAGACACTGGGGTTTTAAACTTTGTATATTTTAAATTATTTATTTAGCAATTACAGTTCTGTCTATTTTATCCTCCTCTTATTTATGTATTTATCCATTTAATAATTTTTAATTGTTATTATGTATGATGTTTTTGATATGGACTGTACACCGCCCCGAGTCCCTTTTGGGAGAGGGGGCGGTCTAGAAGTGCTAGAAGTGCTAATTAAATTAAATTAAATTAAATTAAGAATATATTGGAAATATCTGAACAAGAAATATCCTTCATATTGAATTTTACGGCAAGTGCTGCAGCTAGAGTATCAACATTCAATCTCGATTTCTCACTTGTCCAAAAATCATTGCCAATTGAAAAAAACTCTTTCAACTGCTGCATTAGTTCCAGGGCAGCACAACGTAAATTGAACAAGTATAAATAAATGTTCACATGGAATATGTTCATTTTTGAAATGGCTGAAAATATCCACCCATCTTTTATCAATTTCAACGTGTTGATTTTCCCATTGTATTAATTTTTCAGAATTTAAATATACATTCAGTCTTCTAATTTCTTCAAAGAGACAATTGTCGTCTATTTTAATGTCTAGCATTTCTTTAGATAAAAATTCAACACAAGATTCAATATCTGTTCAATATACTTGCGATGAAGTAAAAAAAAACACCATTAAAAACTGTTTAATAAAATACGTCACATAACGCGTAACAGATTAGCCTTCAAACATCAAAAAGGAGGACATGTAGGAGGACACTTTTCGAGGGAGGACAGAACTTACAAAGGAAGGACTGTCCTCCCTAAAGGAGGACGGTTGGTCACCTTATTTGGGAAGATAAAGATAGCAAGGAAAATGCTGCTAGAACCTACCTCAGTAGTCAACTGTACTATTGTACTTATAAAAAAGAAAATGTATTAAAAGTGATAGTGTCATTCCTTTATGGATGGAGGGATTTCTCTGTTATTAATCTGTTCCAAGAGGGGGGGGCTTCATTTCCCATTTGAACTCCGTGCCTCTCAGCTTCCACCTTTTCCTTCAGAAAAAAAAAGCATTTTTCAATTTCCCATATTGTCATTCTGTTTGTTTTTAGATTTTTCGTCCAAGCCTTCCATAAAGCCCCATTGGCTGCTTCAGTTGTTTTCTATCTAGCTATCATCTGTTTGTAACTTTGAAAATAAATGTATTATTCAATCATAGGTCATAACATAATCTATAAAATAACAATAGAACAGTGAAATTGTCTACAATCTCTTTACTGACTGGTTTTTTTTCAGGTGTATTTTAGTTCTTCAGTCCTTTTACAATTTCTGCTTTTTCAGGAAAAAGCAATCATTTATAATGAGTAATCAATAGCTTTCATTAGCCATCATTTTACCAACAATAATAATGGACAAAACCCACCATCAAATCAACCCAGGTGGTAGGTGATAGGTGGGACTTGGTAGGACTCGGTAGGTTGGCAAAAATGCCACATCTAATCTAAACATCTGGCTGATTATGATGAATCTTAATAATAATACCGTTAATACCTTTTTCGTAAAATAATAATATCGAATATTAGTGAGACATTAAGTCCCCTTGCATTTAAAATACTATTCAAACCACCTCTTAAATCAAGCATCTAACAGAGATCTATTAATAATACATAACTACATATCAACAAAAGAGCCAATCATTGGAAATTCCCATTGCTGTGTCAACAGAAGATTATGATAGTGTTAAGATAGCAATGCACGTGGTAATGTCATTGTACAAATACTGCCATTATTTAATTGTCTCCTGAAGTCCAACATAAGCATGTACGACAGTTACAAGATAAATATGTTACACATGTTCCAAACTTTGCCTCCTCTTGACACCCATTTGGACACTCATGACTCATGTACATGCAATTGAAAACCTTTTGCTGTCATTTGACAAAGTTTCAGATGTGCTGCTTTTTCCTTTTTATAGCACATTTTAGTAACTATTTCTGAAACATTTGTTGCCCACATTTATTTACGTAATATATTTATAAACTATATGTTTCATTTTTCTGTTATATTACACCACCATCTAGTGGCCTTATATAGCATTTCCTTTTTATTTTTTGTATTTAATCTATATTATTATTTTAACATAGAACTATGTTTTTAAAAATATATATTTTCCATATCAGAATTCAGATATTAATATGTTGCATGGTCAAATTAATGCTTCCCTTTTCTGGATATAATTCTTGTTGATGAGTGCATTGCTTTTCACTGAATTACAAAGGCTATGATTTTTTCACTTGTAATATATATGGTTGTGAAAGCTGGAACATCAGAAAAATTAAACAAATTACCGATGCCTTTAAATTGTGTTACTGGGAAAAATTTGAAAAATCACAGGAAACAGCAATAATGAAGCTAAATATCAGACATTTTGAAGAGATGATGTGAAGGCAACAGCCATTGGAGAAAGCCCTAATATTTTGAAAAATGGAAGGCAACCAAAAATGATACAGACGGAAGACAAGGGGGCTAGATTGTATGATTGATCACATAAGAATAGGATTATTCTGAGAGAAGCAGGCCAGGTGAAATTATATGGATCAGGTAAGGAAGAGACAGAAGTGATTCAATCTCTGAAAAACACAATTAGTTCAGACAAATATCAAATTGTGCATAAAAATGGGTATTTTTGCTGCTTAGATGAACAAATATGAAATTTGAATCTCTGAATTTGTAGCTACCACAATTTATGGCGTACAAGTGAACATTGTAGAGTCCTAGTTTTTTCCCTTAAAATTTCCAGAGCTGATGGTGATTATCATATTTTGAACGTTTATTTACTAATGTAGGAAGTTAAAACCCATACCTCTCCTAGAAAAATGAATTATCCAGGGAAATATTGAAAAGGCAGAATATTGTATTTCCCTGGATAAGAAATGGAGAAACATGTTTTGAGGCAGGAAACAGACTCACTCTTAATAGCCCCCACCTTTGTCAATGGACCATTAAAAGACTCGAGCCAGTCTATTCTACATAACAAAGATCTCCCCCTTCAGCTCCAGGGTGATGGGATTAAGGCATGATAGTATTAGCCCTTTACCCATCTCACCTCAGGACACCTGGGAAGAAGCAATGCTCAACCAAACTTGGACTCAAAACACAGCCTACAAAGTTGCACCTGCATGGCCCCATGGGAGTCTGACAACCAATCAGAATACAAGATCAAGATTAAAGCCCAGTGGGGGCATAAAACCAGGGATTTTCAGCATCTCGCTCTCTTTTCTTCTTCACCCAACATCTTGAAGCCATGTGATCCTGTTCACCATTAAAACCATCTTTCCAAGCAGCCTCCATGTTTCCAGTGTCTTTTCCGCACTTGGAACTGAACCCAGAAGGACATTTCTTCCAACACTAACATCCCTTAGTCACCAAAGCCAGCTACAGTAGGTGACTCCTTTCAACACAAGAGTGGGAAGTAAAAAACACCACCACCACCACCCTACTAATTTGCATTGGACGAGCAGATTACTGTCTGTAACCTTCAGTGAAGAGGCCACTATCCTGCAGGCTAATGGTGTGGGAACATAAAAAACCTTTATTTGGCCTCCCTGCTTCCCGCTTTACATGTATACACTGAAAATATTTTTTGCTAGCAATTTTCCATCTCCTAGTGCATCCTGTTCATATTTTCAGTCCACTGAGATTAATAAAACAGTTAACTCAAAATAATGTAATAAGTCTTAAATTTATTTTGTTGTTTTAAACCAGGACCTCTCTGAGAAGTGGCTTATATTCACCTAAGAAAACTGTGGGAGGCCAAAGTATCACTTTCTGGATTTCAACAAAAAAAAATCCTTAATTTTCTAAGAATTATTTTATGGTTCTTTTAAGATCTTTAAATTGTTACTAATGTGGACCTCCACCTGAGAGCTGTTCCCATAACCAGTCGATCCAATTTGGGAATGAATTCTTCACATGGTGGGGAGCCAATGTTGAAAGAACATTGCCTGTGAATTCTTCAGGACTAAGAAATGGGAGAAAACAGATGGTCTGGCATGACTAGGATTTCTAACTGCCATTAGAAAAGGATTCAGAATACAAAGTCAAAGGTTTAATGGTGGTGAAGGCAAACAGTGTGATGAAAAAGGTAGAAATAAAGCTATTAATAACCACAGTTGGCCATTGGGATTATGAATTGTAATGAACAACAAAGCTTAAAATATTCACAAAATATTCTTTGTGAATCTGTCTGCCGTTCATACTTCTACTGGAGTTATAGTCTCTGCAATATCAAGGCTGGTACTTGCTGTCAGATTTTTTAAAAAGCTACCTTATTGGCAGGTCTTCAGAATTAAGATGTTCATTTTATGTCACCTGCTGTTTGTTGCTCTGTGGTCTCTGCAGTCGGTGTAGTTACACTTTCAAGATCTGATTAGTTTCTGCTAATGCATTACCCATTCCGACAGCAATAAAGGTGTAGTAAAATTAGACTCTGTTTTTGCGGATTCACTGTAGGAAAAGATTGAAAGGAAGGCTCAGAAACAACTATGTAAAGTTTCCTGAACCAATTATTTGCATTTCAATTTGACAATTCAGCTATTATGGAGAAGATAAATAAGATAAATAATGCATCTCTGGTGAAAGGTTCAAAGCAGAGGTTGCAGTCTTGTGCAATTCTTAGAGAATTAAGCTTATTGAACTCAGTAGGATAAGTTTCTGAGCAAGCATGGACAATGTTAGAAACTAAATGTACTGTTGGAAGTTATCACCCAGCCCTCTCCCGGAGAAGTGAAATATCCTGGGAAATGTTGAAGAGGCAGAATATTATATTTTCCTGGATGTGAAAAAGGGAGAAACACATTTTAAACACAAAGTAAATTCCTACAACTTCCGGCCCATCCCCACTTTGTCAATGGGCCATTAAGAAGGCCAAGCTAGTCCACTTTACATAATAAAGAGTTCTCCTCTTCAACTCCAGAGTGATGGGATTAAGGCAGGATAATATTGCCTTTTACTCAACTGACCACATGGCATCTGAGAACTCAACCAAACCTGGATTCAAAACTCAGCCTAGAGGGTTACCCTTGCCCGGACCCATGGGAGTCTGGCAACCAATCAGAATACATTTCTTACACAAGAACAGGAAACAGATAGGTGGGGCAGAACAGATTATAAAAAGCCCTGCAAGCCCTTCTTCACTCTCTTCTCTTCTCTTCCCTTCTCTTCTTCTCCACCAACATTGAAGCATGTGATCACCTTTTCTGTTCAGGACTCAAGCCATGCGGTCCTGTCCACCATTAAAACCATCTTTCCAAGCAGCCTCCATGTCTCCAGTGTCTTTTTCCCCACTTGGAGCCGAACCCAGAAGGACATTTCTTCCAACAATTGGCACCCCAGATGGGACTCCAGGCTAGCCTAACCAATGGACATGGCCCAGGTAAGCCTCCCATGCCGGCACAGACCCCATTGATTCTGTGGGTGGACTTTATCTTGGCCTTAGCCATTTGGATCTAGGCTTTAAAGGGGTTTTGAGTTTGAGCTCAAAGGCTGCCTGGAAAGAAGGTGAGTACCTCTAAATTTTAATTCTCTAAAATTTAATTTTAAAGCATGGGAAATGTGTGTATGCCTGCCTGTGTGTGACTAGTGTGTGTGGATGGAAAAGTGAATGAATTTTTTATTTTTTGGTTGTTGTTGCTGTTTTTGTCCTGTGAGAGAAAAAAGCCAAAGCCCATATGAAAGGTAGAGAAAGGAAAAAAAGGAGGTACGCATACCCGCTCTGACAGAACCCCTCCTGGGTAACTGTGTGGCTGGTCCTCTGGGTCTTTCCCCAAGACTTGAAACTGTAAGAAAAGTCCCTGCGTGAAAGGGCGCGAATAGAGAGAAGGTTCCCGTGGTGAGGAATGCAAAAAAGTCCCTCCGAAGAGCACACAGAAAAAAAGTCCCTCTGAAGGGCACACATAGACCCTCCGAAGGGCAAACAAAAGTCCCTTCAAAAGGGCGCGAAAGTCCTCTAAGGACGCGAAAAGTCCCTGTGTGAAAGGGCGCAAAAGAAAAGTCCCTGCGTGAAAGGGCGCGAAAGAAGGTTCCCGCGGTGAGGAACGCGAAAAGTCCCTCCGAAGGGCACAGAGAAAAAAGTCCCTCCGAAGGGCACACATAGACCCTCCGAAGGGCAAACAAAAGTCCCTTCAAAAGGGTGTGAAAGTCCTCTAAGGACGCGAAATTGAAGCGGGGAATACGAAGTGGCAAACCCGGCTAGGATGAAGCCCACATCTGAACGGGATCATGGGAAGCGGGAGCTCGCAGGTGGCCACGGAAAGCCCCCTAGGGGAACTGTTGGGGGCCTGGGACGAAAAGGCAGATACCTGTCCTGGCCGGAATGAAAAAAAAGAAAAGCAAAACAGATTGTAGAAAAATGGGCTTTGCTGAAAGATGATACAGGAAAAACTAATTTGGCTAAAAAGGTACTTAAAAGAAAAGGGAAAATGGTGCGTTCCACTCACATGTTTTGAAAAAAAAAAAAGGAGGGATTGTTGGAAGTTATCACCCAGCCCTCTCCCGGGGAAGTGAAATATCCTGGGAAATGTTGAAGAGGCAGAATATTATATTTTCCTGGATGTGAAAAAGGGAGAAACACATTTTAAACACAAAGTAAATTCCTACAGCTTCCGGCCCATCCCCACTTTGTCAATGGGCCGTTAAGAAGGCCAAGCTAGTCCACTTTACATAATAAAGAGTTCTCCTCTTCAACTCCAGAGTGATGGGATTAAGGCAGGATAATATTGCCTTTTACTCAACTGACCACATGGCATCTGAGAACTCAACCAAACCTGGATTCAAAACTCAGCCTAGAGGGTTACCCTTGCCCGGACCCATGGGAGTCTGGCAACCAATCAGAATACATTTCTTACACAAGAACAGGAAACAGATAGGTGGGGCAGAACAGATTATAAAAAGCCCTGCAAGCCCTTCTTCACTCTCTTCTCTTCTCTTCCCTTCTCTTCTTCTCCACCAACATTGAAGCATGTGATCACCTTTTCTGTTCAGGACTCAAGCCATGCGGTCCTGTCCACCATTAAAACCATCTTTCCAAGCAGCCTCCATGTCTCCAGTGTCTTTTTCCCCACTTGGAGCCGAACCCAGAAGGACATTTCTTCCAACAGTACCTTAGAAGCTGCTAGCTCTGCAGCCATTGGCTGTGCCCCCATTTGCACTTAATCATGGTTCAAATAAGTTCTGGCCACATATTTTTTCTGCCATATGCCCATAGCTTTGCCTTCATTCACAGTCCATATCAGTGGTGGGTTCCGGATCCCATTGCAACCGGTACGGTTGCAGCGGGGCCTGGCGTCCACCACATGAACGCCCACAGCGCATGTGCACACATGCGCAGTGCATGCTTGCATTCTTACCTCTTGCAATGCTCCAGCTGCTCGGTGGAGCGTCGCGCAGGCGCCATGCGCTCTGTGCATGTATGTGGAAGCCCCAAAGAGCTCAAATACAGGTAAGGAGCTCAGGTGGGTGGGTGGGCCCTCTGGAGCACCATACCGGAACCGTCCTGGTGCTCTGAGCAGATACTGGTACGCCCATACCGGGGCGTACTGCCTGCAACCCACCACTGGTCCATATATTGTCCTTTGCTGCAACAGTATTCCCAGGAAAAGGCTGTAATGCTGGAAAGGGTGGAAGAGGATGACCAGCAGCAAGATGGATGGAGCCAATTACAGTGGCAATGAGTACATCATTGGAGGACTTAAAAAAAATCTTTCTACCTGGGGTGGATTCCTGCCAACATTACTACCGGTTTGGCGTGTGTGCACATTTGCACCTAAAAAGGTCTGTGCATGCGCACAACATTAGAAAAGGGAAAAAAGTACATTTTTTTCAATGAAGTTTGTTCTGCGCATGTGCAGAACAAAAAATTAAGATGGCTGCTCTGAGGATAGAACTGGTTTGGGCACGTGCCTGGCTGAGTTATTACCTACTTGGCCCAACCAGTCCGAAATGGTAGGAACCTACCTCTACTGTCTACTCTATGTGGTCACTAGTTTCCAGATCCTTTCCCATAGAATCATAAGGCGTATTCAACCCCCTGCCCAAGGCAGGAGACCTTATGGCACTAGGGATCACTAGGGATCAGTTTGAGAAGAAAATTGGTCTTTCACAGACTGGTGGTGGGAGTGGGGGATGGTTTCACCCACAACCTAGAACCTGCACATGCGCAGATCAAGCTTTGCTCACAAACCTGCTGTTAGATCGGGTAATGGAAAGGCACACACAGGCTAACGGTAACAACAGCTCTTTATTGTAACAGAACAAGTATGTACAATCCAGCGAAGGTTGAGTCTGACAGCAGCCCTTTTATAGGGAGCTGTCAGACACTTCGACCAATGAGATTAAGCCTCTGTTCCCGCCAGAAACCACTATAGCTGAAGCTAGTATCTAACACCCACCACTTGTACCTTCCTTAACAGGCCGTGGACTGGTACTGGTCCACAGACTGGGAGGCTGGGGACCCCCACTTTATACAATCCCAGACAAAATGTCGAATCTTTTCTTGAAAATCTCCATGTTGGAGCATCTTCCTGTTTGAACCCAGCATCAGCTAAACATTTTATCTGCCAATTCCTATGAAATGCAACATATACAGAACCAGTATAATCCCTAATATGTTGAATAACTGAATGAGGTATCTAAGAAAGCATTATTAAAATGGCTATACTCCATAATATTCTTCCCACCAATCCTCTTGGAGACAGCTGTCCCCTTTCTTTCTTTCTCTCTCTCTCATGCATATATACCCTGGCAGCCTGAACACCCCCCCCCCATCTCCTCTGAGCAGCTGATCTCCATCTGGTCGCTTTCAATTCCTTCTCAGCTGTTAGGTGTCACCTATCAGTATTCCATTTTTGCTGCAAATCTCTGATCAGGATCAGATTCCATTTTCTAGGTCTCTGGTTCTACTTTCATTGATATAAGCAGTAATTATAGCAGAAATCTTAGGAAACTGCTCATTGTATAAACAAATACTCATTTGGTATTAGATTATTCTTATTAGGACAAACTCTGCATGAATTTTCTGTCTATTATTTAATTGCAAACGCCCTGGACTTTTTAAGTACTACTCTGAGTTGGGAACTGATCAAGCTCCCAGACAATATTTATATATTGTTTTTCATGGTTTGGAATAGGAGGAAATTAAAACAAATGAAGTTAAGCTGAAAATACTATGATGTTTTTAAACTGAAATATATGTTACAGTCAGTGGCCTGCTTATTCTTTATAGAATCCTGAGCTTCCATTATTTTATTAAATAAAATCAGAGGTTTGTACAGCATAATATTAATTTAAAGAAGAAAATTCCTCACCTAGGCAGTAAGGTTGAATAATAAAAATAATGATGGTGGAAGAAAAATTGTGTACCTATCACAAATATACAAAGATTGATAACAAATAAATAATAAAAATATGTAATAATTTGTTATTACAAATAAGTCCAAGTAGAAGAAAATATCAGAAAAGAATGCACCAGTTCTGAAAAGAAACACAGTCAGAATCAGAAATAACAGAACAGAGTTTAGATGTGGTGGAATGCGGTCTGTAATCCCAGGAGGGGCTGCCTCTCAGAGGGCAAAGAGGCAATGGAGCTTGAAATGTCTGGTAGGCAGGAAAAGGGCAAAGACGGCCCCTTACTAGCAGTTCACAGAGTATAACTATAGGTGTGCAGATAGTTGATTTAGTCTGGCAAGATTTTGTCTGTAGGCAAACAATAATAATTTAAAAAAAACCTACCCAGAAATAATTTCATATGTTGTTCTTGATTCTTAGACGTCACCTTAGCAGATCAGTATCAGTTTACAATATGAAATAAAGTACCGTATTCATGAAAGGAAACTTGGAAAAACGATAAATGCCTAGATAAATAGAAATTAGAACTTATCTCGGGGTCAACATTGTTTCCTTTCTCTTTGCTATATGTTCCTGAATTTTAAACATTCTAGAATTCTAGAAGTCATACATGGTATACTTTCCCTATCTTGTTTTGTTCTGTTTCTTTATTTTCATTGATATTTCATTGTTCTGTTTCTTACATTTCAAAAGTAAGGCATTTGACAAAATAGACCACAACCTATTTCTTGGTAAGCTAAAAAAATGTTGGATAGACAGCAGCATCATTAGATGGATTTGTAACTAGCTGACAAACCACACTCAACATAAGGGAACTATATGGAGGGAAGTAAGCAGTGAGGTAGCCTAAGGTTCTGTTTTAGGTCCAATACTCTTCAACATCTTCATAAAGAAGAGAAATTCATCAAATTTGCAGGCACTAAACTGGAAGGAATAGCCAACGTCCCCCAGGACAGCTTCCAAATCCAGATTGATCTCGACAGACTTTAACACTGGGTCCTGTCTAACAAAATGAAATTCAATATAGATAAAAGCAAGGTTTTACATCTAGGCAAGAAAAACCAAATGTACAAGTATGGACTAAGTGAAACCTGGCTCAATAGCAGTAACTATGAGAGGAATCTTGGAGACAATGACTTAAATAAGTGGACACTCATTTAAATATGACCAGCAGTATGAAGCAGCAGCCAAAAAAGCCAATGGAATCCTAGGTTGCATTAACAGAGGGATAGAATCAAGATCATGGGAAGTATTAATACCACTTTATAAAGTCTTAGTAAGACCACATTTAGCACACTGCATCCAGTTTTGGTCACCATATTATAAAAAAAGATGCAGAGACTCTAGAAAGAGTGCAGAGAAGAGCAACAAAGGTGATTAGGAGGTCGGAGGCTAAAACATATGAAGAACAGTCCCAGGAATTGCGTATGTCTACTCTAGTGAAAAGAAGGATTGGGGGAAACATGATTGCAGTGTTCTAATATTTGAGGAGCTGCCACAAAGATGAGGGAGTCAAACTATTTTCCAAGGCACCAGAAGGCAAGACAAGAACCAACGAATGGAAATTAATCAAGGAGAGAAGCAACCTAGAACTAAGGAAAAACTTCTTAACAGTAAGAACAATTAACCAATGGAATGTCTTGCCTTCAGAAGTTGTGGATGCTCTTATTACTGTAGGCTTTTAAGAACAGCCACTTATCTGAAATGATATATAGCAATGATGGCAACTCTTTTAGATCCCGAGTGCCCAAACTGCATGCGCATACATGCCCAAACTGAAAGGACACGTGTGTTCATGTGCAGACATGCATGTGCAGGTGTGTGGACATGCACGCGCACATATCTTTCAGTTTGAGCATGTGCAACCACTGGCATATGCAGGGCTATGCATGTGAACATGAGCAATCACTGACATGTGCACACCAGAGGTGGATTCCTACCAGTTTGGACCAGTTTGGCTGAACTGGTAGTGGTATGGCAGCCTGGGTCACGGGAACTGGTAGCGACCCAGGCCTGCCATGCCCCCAAACCGGTTCCCCGGCCTCTGCCATCACCGCCACCATCTTGTTGTTGTTGTTTTTAGTTCTGCACATGCATAGAACAATTTTAATTGAACTGCACATGCATGTGCATGAACCCACCCCTGGTGCATGCATGCATGCAGCAGAGACTCAAAGATCAGCTGGCCGGTGGGAGGCGGGGCATCCCAACACCCGCAGTGCAGCAAGAGGTCAGATCTTTTTCTTTCGGGAGCTTCTGTTTCGTCATTTGCAGGGAAACAGAAGCTCACAAAAGAAACGCCACCGAGATCTGACCTGGGGTGACGGCGTGTGTGCCAGCAGAGAGGACTCTGTGTGCCACCTCTGGCACACGTGCCATAGATTCACCATCACTGATATATAGGGTCTTCTGCTTCAGTAGAAGACCTCCACACTCCCTTCCAAGTCTGTTATTCCTTTATTCTGTTTCCAATCATGAGTTGTGTAAAATAAGCAAACTTTTAAATATTATGCTGCTGGAAGTTGGCAGTATCACATTTTTGGTTTCTTGTTTTTTTGTAAGGTTGGATAATTTTGTTTACATTTTTGTCACGTTGGCTGTTTTTCAGGTTGGTTTTGATCACTGTGCCTATTGGAAGGCACAGTGTAATAGTGGTTGGCCTAAGAAAGGGAAAAGGAAGGAACTGGTGCTTTTAGTCCCTTCCCTTGGGCTCCCTAATCAATTGGATGGGGGTAGAGCTGCAGGGAACACAAATTACTTTCTCTTCTCACCTGAAAAAGCTTCAGATGTTAGAAGCACTCTCTTAAACTAGATTATCCGGTAGTGGAAAACAGCAGAAGAAATTTGTGGTGGAAGTCATAACAGTTTTTTATTGTAAAGGCAAAGACATTCTTGAGTTATCTATGACTCTTGAAGCCTATAAAAATACAGCAGCACAATTGTTTCCTTCTTTCTTGCGTAATTTTAGAATCCATTCCTTATGCCTCAGGCCTGCCTGTCTTTTGTGCTCACTTTTTTTTTCATCAAGAGATACTGAAGAACCTGATAGGAAAACAGAATGGTTTAAAATAGGAATTTGTGCATTTCTCTTTGGTTGCATCCCAGGCTCCAAGCTGAACCCTGTTGTCTTGGAGATATTTGTGGCTGCCTGAGTTGAAACAAGATTCCTACTAAAGTGATCAAAAACAAACCTGGACTTTTATGAGTAATTTGATGCTGAATAGCAATAGCAATTTGAGGCTGAATAGCAGACACCATGTCTGCCAAAATTTGCAATTTTGCTTTTGTTTTCAAACCATAAATACCAGGGTGTAGAGTTGTGGAGAAATGTTGGGAGTACTACTAGTGGATGTTTGGGCAGAATAGCAGAAGTCCCATAGAGCATCAGAAATAAATATGGCAGATGGAGAGCTAGATTAGCTTCACATCACCTCACCCATCTCTGATGGGAAGACAAATATTTGGATTGCATCAACATAAATCAAGATCTGTGAATATCATTAACAGATCCCATCAGGCTGGGAAAGTGACTTTAGACTGGGAGGAGAAGTTCCAGTCTGTTCCATTGATGCCCACAATCTGCTTGAAACATGCCGGAAGGTTGTAAAACTATTTGCATTCAACACTGAAGATATTCAGTGTTTTAAGAAATTACTGTATGAAGTTAGGGGAAACAAAAAAACTCCTACGTTTTAGCATCTATGCTCCCTTCTACTTGTTCTTCAGTTAGTATGGTTGGAAATCTGTTTTTTTTTTTTTAGTGTAGTACTCAACTCTGGTTTTAAAAACATACAATGCCATGCCTTAAGTCTAGACCTTAAATAATCCATTCCTACACCTGTGCTGACCTGTACATGTCTGCTCCAGACTACTGCCCTGTTCTTTCACTAGTGTAATTTAATTCTGATGTAGAGAATTTTTCTTATTGTCAATATGGTACTTAGAGTTAATGCTAGATTTATGCCTGTTTTGAAGCAAATCCTATTGAGCATATATAATATTCAATATATTTCAGCTTTTGAGTCTATGACACATTTGCGTCTGCAGTCATTTCAGCTTCATTGTGTTGACTTCTGCTTAACCAACCTGTAGCAGACCTTTTAAGATTTTAGTACGGTGCCTCGCAGCGAGTAGAGAATCAATTTGTACCTATCCGGAAACACTCTTTTTCCAGTGAATTGTCTTCCCTCTGGATACTCGAATGGAGTACAGGTGGCCTCCCAGATGTTGTAATACCATACTCACTGGCATGAGGTATGTTTTTTCTTCCGCCTTTGGACTTTTAGATTAGACTTCCCCAACCCAATGCTTTCCAGATGTATTAGGTTCAGCATCCAGAAAGTGGATGACTATGATGGTTAGGGAATCCTTCACCTCTAGAAAACACCACCCTAGAGTTAATTTGATTAACTCATTTTATTGATTGTCACATTCAAACAAGGGTGGGATCAGTAACTCATTGATGTTTTGTAGTGGTGCCAGAGGTATTTAGAATCAACAGATTTGGGGTTTCTGTCTTCATTTTGTAACAGAATCTTCACAGAGGGGCAGTTTGGAAATAGTTCAGGATTATGCATATTTGGAATTTTTCTACCATCACCACTGCTCATTCCCAAAAATTATTGTCTACAGTCTGAATATTTTATTTGCTTATTCAGATCAGCTAAATTTGCATTTTTTCTTCTATCTTCATCACTCACAAAACAAAATTATTCACTGTGGATTCCCCCCCCCCCCAATTTCATCTACATGGAAGGTGCAGTTATCTAATTCTGACATACAAACACCCATAATTATATTAACTTTTTGTAAAAATCAAAATTAAAAGGAGACAAACATCTAAAATTCTGCACAATCAGAAAGTTATTTGCGGGATCGTATCCTGCCCCATACATCCCTGCGACCAATCCGCTCTCACAGAGAGGGACTCCTCCAGGTGCCGTCCACTAGGCAGTGCCAGAGGGCGGCGCCCAGGAGTAGGGCCTTCTCTGTGATGGGTCCAGCCCTCTGGAACGACCTCCCCCCAGATATTAGGACAACGACTGATCTCCGCTCCTTCCGCACGAAACTCAAGACCCACCTGTTCCAACTAGCCGGCCTGGCTTAATTAGAACTCTCTAACCTCCCTGACAATTTTAAACTGTAAATTTAAATCTTTTGGGTATTTTAACTGTTTTAATTGTTGTAATTTTACTGTTATTTATCTTAATTTTGTGGCTTTTATTTCTATTTGAATTGCTAAATGTTGATGTATTTACCTCCTCCATGCCACACGCCTATATATTTGATTGTATATCGCCCCGAGTCCCTTCGCGGAGAGGGCGCGACTGATAAATCGAATAAATAAATAAATAAATAAATAAATAAATAAATAAATAAATAGCACCGCTCCTTCAGAGAGAGCTGTAAATGTCAACCAATTTAGTGCGACGTTGTTATTGTTAAATTTCTATGGAGGTCATGATTGTCCGAAAGGTGCTTTTTGAAAAAGCAACTGAACATTCTTTGTCTTTCCTTGAAGATGGTTCGTTTCTCAACCAAGAAGCTTCTTGGATGAGAAGCAAAACATCTTCAAGGAAAAACAAAGACAGTCCAGTTGTCTTTTGAACAAACACCTTTGAGTTGTTCTTTATTGTTACTTGATAAAACTTAATTAAAGAGGTAATGATTGCAGATGTATCATGATAATAACTTTGAGATTCAGCCCAAACTTCCATCTTGGGATAAACGTAAACAACTTTCATATTGGGCTAAATAAAATTGGTGGGGTTTCAGAAGTTCTCAGTCAAAGTCAAAATAGAACCAGGTGATACAAATCTAGTGAACAACTCTCAGAATGGAAGATAAAACTATGATTGGCAGATTATATGGAATGAATAGCCATGGTTCCAGCGTTTTAAGTACAGATTTAATTATTTCTCTTAAATATCATAAGCAAAAGGTTCAGACTTTGAAATCCCATCTTAAATGTGGGTCTTGCAATTCAGTCTTTAATAGGGTATATTTAATACCTTCCCCATTTTCACTACTTTTAAGATGTTATTGGAGTTAACCTGGTAATATAAAGCAAATAAATGTATTGATTAAGTATCCTCAAATTGGTGTCAGCTCTTAGTGACCTCATAGGTTATTTCCAGATGGTCTTTCTTCAGCTTTAGGTCTCTAAATGGTACCTTAATTGCTGCTATAATTGAGTCCATCCATCTCACCACTGATTATCTTCTTCTTCCCTGCATCAACATATGCATTTATACCTAGTATATGTTTACTTTTTCACAAGTTCACCATACATAGTAAAATGCCCCTTTGTGCTTTTCACATTTTCAACAACAATTTTACAGGTAACTTTATACATCTTAGATAATCTCTCTAGGGACATATACTGTCGTACATCATTTTATAAATGAATGATACTAAACTTTGAAGATACAGGCATGTCAGTTGTTTCATTGTGTTTCTACAATATTTTTT
The DNA here is from genome assembly GCF_964273705.1 of Natrix helvetica. Classification (NCBI taxonomy): domain Eukaryota; kingdom Metazoa; phylum Chordata; class Lepidosauria; order Squamata; family Natricidae; genus Natrix; species Natrix helvetica. The sequence continues at coordinate 111,415,445 of NC_138552.1, read as the reverse complement.
AATATTATTATTCTGTTCATTTGTATCTGAATCTCAGTAACTGTCTGGAGAAGTCTCTGCAGGTTTTTTTGGCAAAATATTTCAGACCTGGCTTCCTATTGCCTCCTTCCTTGGGCTGAGAAAAAGTGACTGGCCCTAAGTCATCCAGCTGGCTTCATGCCCCAGGTGGGCCTAGAACTCACGCTCTCTCAGCTTCTAGGCTGCCACCTTAATCACTACACCAAACTTGCACTCTTTTATTTTATTTTATTTTGCCCGGTTCTCAGAGTCATACAGTATCTGCTCCAACATTCTGGCCTTTCATGGGGAAAAGTTAGCATTCCACTATCAAAGATAGGCCATTTTTTTTTCTCTCCATAGGAACCCTACGTTTAGAGCAAACATCTGTGCTGGTCTTGATGGAGAGGCAGAGGAATGGAGCAGGCACCTTCTGCTGGGAAGAAAGCGTTTTCTTCATTCATTAGGATACTGTGGACTAATAGAAGAAAAATATTTATGTTTTATTAAATTACTCTGCTAGTTCAGCTCGTGTAACGTGCCTAAGATTTAAACAATGATCCTGTTCTGTAGGAATGTAAGACTGAGACTGATGAGATAAACTTTTACTGGGAAGATCTCTCCAAGTTCACAAACTTGCTTTCCTTATTTAATTAGAAGTTAATTGAAAACACTCCTGTCTCAATAGTTCTATCCCCAAAACCTGAATTTTTCGCAATAGATTATTTTCTTAAAATATCCCCATCAGTTTGACTATAATTATGTCACTTCAGGTCCTCTTGAAATAAAATCAGTCATGAAGATCAGAGATTAATAGGAATAGAAAGTAATGTGTGAAACCACAGCACACTCACGCCTTCCCTTTCTTTCAAGAATGAAATTAAATGCAAATTGCATAGATAAAATATGAGCTGAATGGAATGGTTTTGTTAGCTGAATTATGGCTGGTAAGGAAGCAAATTAATGCAGAATGAAAAAGGTAGAGCTAGGAAGTACAGGGAAAAGGCTGCATTAAAATTAGTCTGTTATGCTGAACATAATGAAATGATCATACTCAATTTCACCTCAGCTTTATCACCAAATATAGTACACCTTATGTCACATTTTTGTAAGTATTTATATAGAAAGAGAACCACAAGCCTGTAAACTGAGCTTGTGTCAGGCTGGCTATTCTCTTTTCAAGTTTTCCTTTATGGATTTCCACAGGTTGAAGTGGTTATATGATTTCAGGCCACCATATGTACCAACTTTTAGCATTGGATTTAAATTCGCTTTTTACCATTTTCAGTATTTAGTTAATCACTGTTGGAAACAGAGAACCAAATTACATCCATGTTTAAAGTAGTAGTAAGCTGGAGTGTTCAAAATAGCTTTGTAGATCTTTTTTCTAGCAGTTATTTGAAAATGCAAGCAAAGATCAAATCAGTTTTAAACAGGTAGCCAAGCAACTTCTGGATTTCACCTGGCAGCTCAGCAGCCTTCCTGACAACAATAAATAGAGGGTCCTAAGTTTACTCCTAAAAATAATCAGGTTTTTCTCTTTTGCTCTCCCTTCTAGTAGAAGTTTAAAAAAAGAGGGCCAGGTTTTTAGCATTTGTTTTCTGAAAATTGTATCATTCATAAAATTACAATTATTTATTTTAGCTTTGTGAAATCTTATGTTATGAAGTTGGAGATACAGTACTTATCCCTAGGAGGCAAATCTGAAACACATTTCTAAAATGTGGCCATTGAGAAAGTTGGAGTCTTCTTTTGAAATATTGATGTTCACATGAAATAAGGGAGTGAATTAGTGCCATGATATAGTTCTTCATATTCAAAATATATGTGTGAAGAAAATTTCAACTCCATTTGGTTATGTTCACTAGCCAATCACACTCATTACACTCAACAACAATATAAAAAAACCTTGCCTTATTCTATAAATGAAATTTGAATCATTGATGTACAATGACTTTACTGCGATAGAATGAGGATGGCTCCTGTACTTCAGCTGTAAAAATTGAGACAAGCCAATAAAGGACAGCAAAGAGGTACAACTTCCTCCCTTTCAGCCCTTTTAGTAATTGTCTGAATTTTTGCTATCAAGACATTGTAACCTTGGTAGTAAGAAGGCAGAACTCAAAAGATTTGCATGGGGTAATTGCAGTTTCAAAAGGAATGGATGGATAGCCAAAAAAAGCTAATGCAGTTCTAGGTTGCATTAACAGAGGAATAGTATCAAGATCATGTGAAGTTTAGTACTACTTTATACTGGTAAGACCAAATTTGGAATACATCCAGTTTTTGGCTAGCGTTATACAAAAAAGATGTTGAGATTCTAGAAAGAGTACAGAGATAATGGTGTTGTAGCGGTTGGGTCCCTAAATGTTTCACAACAGAGAAGTAAAATAGTATCATTTTATTGCCTTATTTAATGAATTTGCATCTTGGAATGCAGTTCTTGCATCTCAACCCACAAGCAACCTTGAAATTGCTGCTTATTTTATTCCCAAATTTTTGTTCCAGAAGGGGGAGGGAGGGGAATCTTGGAACTATTCAGCAAAGAGGTGTCAATATTACTTTACCCATGTTCCAAAGAAGCCAAACAGAACCACTTTCAATATATAATATATTTATATTTGGATAGGATTATTTTCTTAAAACATCGGGGGTTGAGGGTTCCGTCAATGGTCCTTCCAGTCTAAAAATGAGATGGCAATAGATACAAAAGCTGTAAATTAGACAGAGCACCGCAGGAGGAAAATTAAGTTCCAAACCGCTGACAAGATTAATATGCAGTTGATGAGAAGCACTTTCACACCAGGGTGCCAACAAATAAACACAATTCAAAAATACCATCCCTGCTGAAGGGGAGGATTTCCTGAGACAGAGAGCTCCGGGTCCTCTGCACCATAAAGGTCTCATAGCCTGAATTCCTAAAGTGGAACCTGATAGGGAAGATGGTGGTGGGAACAGGAAAGTGGGAGGTCACATTTCAAGGGTAACATTTTCAGTATAGAAAAACTAAATGGGGAGAAATGCGGGAAGTTTGTGTGGGCTGAACATAGAAACCGGAAGGTCGAGAGAGAGCAGAATCGTGGTAGAAGATTTGCCTGGTTGGAGTGCTAAGAGAGCTACTTTGCCCCAAGGCAAAAGGCCTTGGGCGCCATTTCCCTTCTGCCAAGTATGTGAATGCCATTCCTAAGGAGAGCTTTTAAAAGTAATTACCAGGCTAGAGAAGAGAATTAATGTTGCTCCCAGAATGTAATCTACTTAAAGATGTGATCACATCTTCTTCTCAAAGTATAGGGTAATTTTCTCTCAAGCACATATGCTTTCCTCATCTGTGGAGTCTTTAACAGGTTTTGGAACTTCATGATGATAACTGACAATGGCATTTGTTCCACGTTTCTCTCCATCTCACTTTCTATGATGCCTAATGGAGTGTGAGAATTACCATACCAAGGATTTGATTCAATGGAAACACTAATGCAGAAACACATTTTTGTTTGTTTTTATTGTTGTATAATCATCATCAGATTGAGGAATCTTTTTTCAAGAGATGCCTATTACTTCCCCATCTAGACTTTTTTTTTTTTTACTGCTGTATGAAAATAAGCCTGCAAGATATTTTTTATCTTTAAGACAATGCACTGCCTTTATTATGGTCTTATGACATCTTCTTTGTTATGTTTACATGCACAGTGATGCAGTTACAATTCATTTGCCTGGCTAGTTTTCTAAATGCTATAGCCCTGATGGCAAACTTTTTCAGCACCGAGTGCCCAACCGGAAGGTGTGTGCGTGTGCCAGCAACCTGGTCTTTGGGTTTCCAGCATGCACATATGTGCTGGCCAGTGCTCCAGCACATACAAATACCATCTGGTCGGCACACATGCACATGCCAGAAGCCAGAAGAGGAGCTGGCGATGGCACGCATGCCCACAGAGAGGGCTCTGTATGCCACCTTTGGCGTGTGTGCCATAGGTTCACCATCAGAGTGCTATTGCTTGTATTCAAGCACAACACAGTGCAACAGGATTAATAGCAATGAACAGACACAGTAGTGGCCCAAAATTGTTACCAGATTTTAATGCACAATAAAAAATGTGATAAACTTATTGGGTAATTATTTTTTAGTGAAGTAGATTCAGAATTGATGAGTTAAACTGAATGCACTATTACTGCTTCCTTACGTACTGAGTCTGCTTCAATGGATCTGGTTATATGAATCTGACTTGCTGTTATCTTTTTCCTTTTCTGTCATTGTCTATATCTTATGAAATGAAGATATTTGAACCCAATTATCTATAGATTTCAATGCTAATGCTAGTAAAATGCTAATAAAATGCATTTGTTGGTGAATAATCACTACAAATACTATGAGATCTACTTGAAAATTGGCAAATGTTAGTCTTCCCATAATTAAAGATTAATTATTATTATAGAATTTTGCAACACACCATATATTTTGAAATAAATATAGCCTAAGTATACCAATTGCTTACTTTGTTATTTCAGATATTTCTTAGAAAGGTTAAAACTGTAGAGTCTTGGTGCTCACTAAGCTCGGTTATTTGCTTATATGTTAATTACTTTGCATTGCAATTTGCAATGTAAAAACTACAACATATAGTTTGAGGAATGGTGAGCCCAGACTTGTGGACCTATCATTAAATAGTAACTTTTATTCAAAGTGAACCTACTCTCAAATCTAAAGAAGAGTTGGAGATAGAAGAACATGTCTGTCAGTGGTTTACATATGCTTATAATTAAAAGAAAGATTTAAAGTAGACCCAAAAAAGTTTTGGATTTGACCGTGCAAAAAAATACAGTAGAAATTATATTGTGTGGTAATGATGAATATGTTATTGCCAAGATTTATAAACTGTTATTGAAATTGAATTTGGAGAATGAATATGTGAAGCAAGGCACAATTCAATGGGCAAAGAAATAGTGTATGATATCATGCTTGAACAATGGGAACAAATATGGGTGAAGGGTTTAAAATTTGCATTGACTTATAACTTAAAATATTTTTTTAATAAAATGATGTACCATTGGTATTTAACACCTGATAAATTGTCAAAGATGTATAAAGGCACAAATGTAAATGTAAGGAAGGGTTAGGGTTAGTGTTCTACCATCTTTGGTGGACTTGTGACAAAGCAAAGAAATAGTGTGATAAGTTTCATATTGTAATTCCACAGATTCTTAAAATAAATACACAAATTAAACCAGATACTTCTTTTTCTAGGTTTAATGGACAAAGAACTTTAAAAAAACTTTGTTGACAGAAGTGGAAATGCTTTATAAACAAACATTGAAGGACATATTAATTCCCATAGTGGAGAAATTGATGGAACTATCAGGGATGCTTTAAAAAGAAGATGTAGATAGATTTTGGATCTATCTGAAAACTGCTTCTGGATGTTGTGCTTGAAATAGGAAAAAAAACTTTAATTTTGGGATTTACTGATTAGAATATATATATATTCTATATATATTGGCTTGGGCTTAGACCAAGCCTGAGGATGGCAAGTGAGATCCTGCCGAAACGTTGCAAAGACAATATCAACCTTACACGGGAAAAGACCCGAATACAACAAAACCAGCATATATATATATATATATATATATATATATATATATATATATATATATATATATATATATGTGTGTGTGTGTGTGTGTGTGTGTGTGTGTGTGTGTGTGTGTGTGTGTGTGTGTGTGTGTGTGTTGTATTTGTACTGATAAATAAATAAAGGGAGACTAGTATAAATCTATTTCGAGCTAATTAGCTCTCATCAGCTAACCATACCCTTAATGGGATTTGAACCTCTGTATTATATACTAGGCAGGAGTCTTAGCCACTAAGCCACAGGCTCTCCTCCTTATCAGTTGAGCCAGGGAAATAGGTATGTATTTGTGTTACAACACCTGGTATGCCTAAATATGGGAGGAAGGTCACTACTCCCTCTTTCTGTCCTTCGGCTCATCACAGAAGACCATGCAGGCAGAAAACCATATTTTTTATTTTTAATGTTGCCTTTTTATATTTGTGTTGTATTTATTTATCAGTACAAATACAAAACATATATATACACATACATACATACACATATATACATATATATATATATATATACATATGCATATGCATATGCATATGCATATGCATATAGATATACATATACATATACACATATACACATACACACACACACACGTGTGTGTGTGTGTGTGTGTTACAACCCCTGGTATGCCCAAATATACATATATATATATACATATGCCCAAATATATATATATGCCCAAATATATATATATTCTAATCAGTATATATGACTACTATATTACTATGCAAAGTAAAAAGTTGAGGCAATAACATTATTATGTTCAGTCTACTGCACTAAAAAAATTCAAAGTTAATGCTTGTTTTTCTTTCTTTCTCCTTTCCCCTACACTTCTATCTTTCCCTTTTTCCTCATTCCTATTTTCCCATTATTTTAGTTTCATTTGTATTTTATACCCTAATGAGTTCAATAAAAGTATATTATAAAAAAGATTGCTAACCATTACTTAGAACTCTTTAAATGCTCCATCTAACGATTCCACATTATGAAGAATACCTAGTTACAGCTGGTATTTACAAAAGGCACAAACAATGCTTATTCTGAGGTGGTAAACCAGTACATCTTATTCCTTCCTTCGTGATATAATAATTTCTCTTGATTGCTGATTTCTGAGCAGACATTTTAAGATTTCCTCTTCTGCACTTTCTTCCCATACAAGAAAATTGGCATGGCAAAAGTGACCTTCAGGGTCAAGGATACTACACTGCTTTGGGCTGACACGGTAATATGTGTGTTGACAGATCTATTTCACCAGCTGTACAACAAGCTATGAGCAAATCGGCTTATAGATAATTCTTCTTTGGCCAGCTGATTACCTTGCTAAATTTTTATTTTTCCATGTAATCATTTATTTCCTTTGCACTTCAGAAAGCAGCAGATAGTTCCAGAGTAAGTTATCACAAGTAAAGTAAAAGAGATGTGTAAGTTACTCTTTCTACCCGTTTCTTCTTCTATTCCCCCCCCGCCCCCGCCTCTAACATCCTTTCTAACTCTGTTATTCTGCATTTTGTATTTCTACTTCTCTGCAACAATTCTTGAAACAATGTTCCATACCTTTCTGATTTTTAAATGACGTAACTTCATGCTTAGCAAATTTTCTTTCTTACTTTCCAATGTATTTGGTTGGATTCTTCTCTTTAATGATTTGTGTTCCTCTTTTTATTAACTGATTTTGACTTCATAAAGAGAGCTTTAAAAATGCCTACAAACTCTGTTCTGGTTTCATTTCTGATTTGTGTCCCTGTACTAAATCAACATGCTTCATATCCAAGGAGAGAGGAACATTTTTTACCTCTTTAAAGCAACTTAGGCAACCCTGTTTCGTAGTCCAACACTGACCTGTCAAACTTCCTTCAGGACACTTAAGGACTGGAAGGAAAGGGTTCTTCCATTCCTAATAGCCAGTAAAAAAATAATAATTGCTATTTAAAGTAAGAGGGAAAGGGCAATACTTAATGCAGCTCCAGAGGCTATTATAGGGGCGCAAATGAAACCCAAGTACAGCCTTCTCCTTGGTAAATGTGTTGTAGGAACTGATACCCTAAATATGACTCATGCTGGCAAAGAGATCTCTCTCGCTCACACTGAGAAGGGATATACAGTTCTGCTGACAAACTATTCAGCTTCATGATGGGACAAACCCTTCAAGTCAATGGCTAAGCTACTACCTTTTTTGGTCATGTGCACAATCAATCCTTTCATTTAGACTATCACCAAAATGCTTTCAGTAGCATGAAATCTTAAGTGTGAACCAGGAATGTAACATAGGAGTCATTCTTAACATTCCATGATTTTGGGTGGCTGATAGTATGGGGCAAGTGGCTACCACACAGTTAAATATAAATATATTATACATAAAATAAAACATTTATCTTAAACATGATGGAGGAACTAGCAAAGCGAATTCACTGATTTTTGAAGATTTGTTTGGGTAAGAGTGAATGTGGGGAGATGGCAATTCCAAGTTTACATTTTAAGATAAAAGGAAAAATAACAACATGAAGGACGAGGTGCAATATTAATAGAAGCATTCTTAAAATATTTGTTAGTATTTTTCCAGATTAACAGCAACAGCACTTAGACGTATATACCACTTCATAGTGCTTTACAGCTTTCTCTAAGTGGTTTACAGAGTCAGCATATTGCCCCCAACAATCTGGGTACTCATTTTATCCACCTTGGAAGGATGGAAAGCTGAGTCAACCTTGAGCTGGTCAGGATCTAACTTCTGGCTGTGGGCAGAGTTAGCCTGCAATACTGCATTCTAACCACTGTACCACCACAGTTCTATTATGAAGATTAATGTCTTCCTAATAATTCTTTATAGCGCTCTCTCTCTCTTTCTCCCTCTCTCTTTCTCTCCCTCCTTCCCCCCTCCCTCTCTCTCTCTCCCTCCCTCCCTCCCCCCTCTCTCTCCACACCCACCACATCTGTTGGTTGTTCTGTCCTAAAGAAAGAGTCATGGGGGACCCTCAAGAGTCTGGTTCTTGAGAGGTTCTTGAGAGGTTGATGGGCACCACCATTCTTTATTCTTTATTTATTATTTCTTTATTGTTCCTGCATACCTGTTTAGTACCAAGATAGCTGCCAGTAGGAACACCAAGCACCTGCTAATCGAAGGAGGACTTGCCTGATGGTCACCCACCATCATGAGTGGATCAGTTGTAACACAAGAAATCAATCCCTCTTAATGGAGAGCCTCTTTAGTCATCAAGTCTCTGTACTTGATATGGGACATTGAAAGTTGCAGCTTCTGCACATAAGCTAGACTGACAATGCTTGCATTATTAGTTAATTGAGTTCATGTATCATGTTAAGCCATTGTTTAGTCATGGCTTATTGAACAAATGATAAACATGGTAGGATGCACACAACACATTATGCCCAAACCAGAGAGGTCTCAATGTATCACCCCCAGCAACTTTCTTCCTTTCCCTTGAAAGGAAACAACATAAAATACCAAATGAAAAGCCCCATGAAGGCACAGTGTTGCCAGTCTCTCCTTCAGCTTGAAAAACTGTGCTCCGGAACATGGGTTTCAATATTGCTCTTCTTGAATTGATATGGTCTGGAGCAGGGGTAGGCTTCAAAAATTTCAGCAATTTGTTCTCTGCCCGGTTGCTGGTGGGCATGGCCAGGGTGGGTGTAGTCTAGTTGGCCTCCTGCACCATGGTGGGGGTGGGGGGTCATTTTCACCCTCCCCAGACTCTGGAGACTTTCCTTGGGCCTCTGGGAGTGCGGAAACTGCCTTCCCGGGCTCCGGAGGCCCTCCAGAGGCCAGAAATGGGCCTGTTTCTAGTCTTCCGGAACTTCTGGGAGGCCTGTTTTCCCCCCTCTCCGAGTCTCTGCATGGGCCCTGCAGTTGCCTCACATCCAAAACGGGTTGCATGGAGACTCCTGGGAGGGGAGGGGCATGGTGAGAAGGGCAGGGTGGGGTGGGAGGGACCAGCCAGAGGTGGGATTTGGAGGTTCTCCAAACCAGCTATAACATTAGCTACCGGTTCTCCCAAACCCAGGCGAATCCGTAGCAGCTCATCCCTGGTCTGGACCTCAGGGGTAGAATTGATTAGCAGTTGTGGGAACTGTAGCCAGTTTGAGGTGGGTGGTGAAAGGTATCTGACCTTCAATAGCTGCTATTCTGAGACTTTTTCCCAGCTCCTGAATCTCAAGCAGCAGCAGCAGCAGCAATAGCTCCATACTAGCAGTTGCTGGGAAGGGAAGGGTGAGACTCTCCAAGTGCATCCAGTAGCCCTAGGAGACCCCAGAAGGCTGGACAAGAGATGGAGCTTGATCCAGCCACACATCTCCTATCAATCTAAAATGATAAAGAAGCTCCTCCTTCCAGGAGAATGTTGGATTTAGTTAGTTAGTTAGTTAGTTAGTTAGTTAGTCATTCATTCATTCATTCATTCATTCATTCATTCATTCTTTCATTCATTCATTCATTCATTCATACGTCTCCTAACCTTTCCAGCTTCGTGTCTTTGCATGGACTCCAGTTAAGTTTAGACACAGCTCACATGCAGGCTTTGAAGATGTAGCAGCAGCAACACCAGGGAAGTCCAGATGACATGCTGCTATTTGCAGCTGCCTCTGTGTTACCCCCACTCAGATTGGCCACTTTGGCAAATATTTCTTAATGTCTTAGACTTGGAGAGGTTCCCCAGTGACCAGACTAAGCCCTTGCAGCTGTTTTTGCATGAAGGGCCTAGGGGTTCCATTAAAAGTGTGTAAAGTTTATCCAATGTCTAATGAAATGAAATGTCCAGGGCTTAATTATTTGGCTATCACACCCAAGTCTCTGGGGGATGGCCACCTTGAGTCCAACAGGCTCAAAGGAGGGCCAGGCAATTAACAGTTGCAGCAAACCAACAACCACACACCATCTCCTGGTAGTCCCACTTCATGGTGAAAAAGAGAACATGCTGGCCTCAAGGGAATCATTCAGGCCCCAAGACAGGCCCCTGAAGGTGGAAGACAAGAAGACCAGAATAATAACATAGGGAATGATCATGTTTTCTGTATCCATCAAAACAAATGAGTTGAACAATAACTAAATAAAAGAAGGGTGCCCTCTTAGTGAAAGGGGTCACCTGTCTCCCACTTCCCATCTTCACACAGCAGTCCTTGAAGGCCCTGGTCAGGTTCACCCCTGCAGGACACAGTAATTCTTTGAGCCCCTCTGGCAACTCCATTTCCACAAGGACGGCAACCTGTCATGCCAACCCCCAGATGAGCTATGTCAGCTGGCCTTTCCACTTGAGGAGTTGTTCTCATGGACAAGACTAGCTCAGCTTTTCTTTTTCTTTTTTGCTGCCAGTCTGAAAGTGGTTTTTGTAAAGGCCCCCATTATTATACATGTCTTCTCCATGTATTCAAAGCTTTCAGCCAAGTGTGCATGTACAAAGATAGAGCTTTGTTTGTTGTTTGTTTATTGGATTTATATGCCGCCCTTCTCCCAAAGGACTCAGAGCAATAGATTATGTTACAGATTTAAATAAGTAGAATTATAGAATAGAATCCATTTAGGTGTGTGTGCGCGCGCGTAGTGTAGAGCATTTCTATACCCTGGAACACCCCATTAAATTTATAAATTTAAATTAATATTTGTATCTCCCCTCCCTCCATCTTGCTCCTGGCCAAGGAGAGATTGCAGTCTCACATTGCTACTGGGAAATGGTGCCTGGGAGGTAGGGGTGGGTCCCTGCCAGTTCTAACCTCTTCTATAGAAGAGGTTCCACAATCTACAGTGCCGTTTAGAACCGGTTCCAGCTCCCTCTCCCCGCCCGTCCACACATCATCAAAATGAAGAGCGAGAGGAGGAATTCTGGGAGTTGAAGTCCACAAGTCTTAAAGCTGTCAAGTTTGAACACCTCTGGGTTTTTTTTTTTCCCTAAAGGGTTAGGAGTGCAAGGATCTTGTAACTTGACAGCTTTAAGACTTGCGTGCTTCAAATGCCAGAGTTTCTGAGCCAACATTTTGGTTGCTAAGCAAGAGCGTTGTTAAGTGAGTTCCACCACATATTACAAGTTTGCCACGCCCACCCAGTCACATGACTGCGAAGCCACTCCCACTCGGTCACATGGCTGGCAAGCCACTCCCACCCGGTTACATGGCCGGCAAGCCACTCCCACAAAGCAGTCCAACCTACAGAAGAGGTTCTAAAAATATTTGAAACCCACCACTGCTGGGAGGTGTAAGGTCTGCAAGCAAATGAGGGGAAAAGGAAATGGATGAGCCTGGCGGTGACCAGGAAATGACAACTGGGAAACTGAGGCAGGGTCATATTGATAACTTACAGCCATTTTTTGTGGAGGGAACAGCATAAATATCACTTGCAGCCCTTTCCCGTTCCTCCTCTCTTACTCAAATTATGTCTTTTTACTCACTTGTAAGCAAAACCTCTACAATGAGTGCAGTGGCTGGAGATTCACACTTTCATTGTCATACATCTAATATTTTTTACATTATTTTAAATAATTAAATTTATGGTTGAATTGTCCCGCAGCAAGTTGCCCCATGGCTAGTCACCCATGGTTTGCTGCAGTGAGTAGTCCCATTCCATCTCTAAGGCTCTATAGCTGCAAAGAAGTCTTTCAACACAAAATAATTATTTGCATTTGTAGCTATTTTTAAAATTATTTGCTGGTACTTTTCTTGAAGTTCGCCTTCCTTCCTTCGTTCCTTCTTTCCTTCCTTCCTTCCTTTTGTTTCTTTTGCTGTCCAGGTCCACACTAAAGGTTCTCACCCTCGTGGAACATCTGGGGCCACTCTGTTGCCTCCAGGTTTCCTTGCCTAGAATTGAGAAGTTGAGAAGGAGGAGTTGAGAAGTTTCATTAAGAGCTAATGCTGGTCTCCAAGGAGGTGCCAAGACAGGTCCCTGGTGGTGGAGGATCAGAGGAATAACATCTTGGTTTCTGCATTCATTAAAATAAATGAGAAAGTAGAGTAAAGGGTGAACATCTAGAAAGGTATTACCAAAGCTGCCTTCATTGCCTAGAGTTGAGAGATCACCTTAACTTTAAAATTCAGAGCCAAATCTAATTCTGGAGTGGTACTGCAACATCTATGGAAAGGCCACCAACACTGGAATGGTTCATATTTCCTATCACTACCATGAGCAATACAAACCTATTTTTGTCTTAGCCCATGGGAAAAATCACACTTGGACTTGCAATTCTTGGTTGTGCTCTAGAACTGTTTTTCTTTTTCAAGATCAAATCCCTTCCCATGCTCCTGCTGTTTAAATTGCAGCCACAACTGTGTCCAAACCTCTCTGCAGTTGTGGGGGACCCATTCACACCAAATCCCACTGAGATTCAGGGGAGTCCAAAAGAGTTTGGAAGATTTTCCAGCCACAGTTAGTCCTTGACTTGCAATGGTCATTTTTGAAAGTGACATGGATCACCAAAAATACAATCTTGTTCTGAGGTTTCAGTGCTGGCTCCCACCCCTGTGTTGATGTGACTGCATTTTGGGTGCTTTGCAACTAGCCCACATTTATGGCCATTTTCAGTGTCTCACAGTCATTTTACTTCAATTTATGATGTTTTTGCTGAAAACTTGTTTTTACTTCTGGTTTTCAGCAAAGATGTGCAATAGTGAACAATGGTTTTGCTTAATGACCACGTTCATGTTACGACTGCTGCATTTGCTTAATTGCTGCAAAAATAGTTGTAGAATTAGGTCGATCATAAGGGTGACCTTCTTTATGACTGTCATGTCTTATGACCAAAATGAACAGGCTTCAGTACAGTCATAAGTGGAGGACTACCTGTAGCAATCTTGGTTTCTTTGTGGGATATGACAATGATCTATGAATCTGATGCAATTACTTCTTTGTTTTACCAAAATAAATAAATACAATACAATACAATAGCAAAGTTGGAAGGGACCTTGGAGGTCTTCTAGTCCAACCCCCTGCCTAGGCAGGAAACCCTATACTGTTTCAGACAAACGGCTAGCCAACATCTTAAAGACTTCCAGTGTTGGGGCATTCACAACTTCTGGAGGCAAGCTGTTCCACTGATTAATTGTTCTAACTGTCAGGAAATTTCTCCTCAGTTCTAAGTTGCTTCTCTCCTTGATTAGTTTCCACCCATTGCTTCTACCCTCAGGTGTCTTGGAAAATAGTTTGACTCCCTCTTCTTTGTGGCAACCCCTGAGATATTGGAATACTGCTATCATGTCTCCCCTCGTCCTTCTTTCAATTAAACTAGACATACCCAGTTCCTGCAAACGTTCTTCATATGTTTTAGTCTCCAGTCCCCTAATCATCTTTGTTGCACTTCTCTGCACTCTTTCTAGAGTCTTCACATCTTTTCTACATCGTGGTGACCAAAGCTGAATGCAGTATTCCAAGTGTGGCCTTACCAGGGCATTATAAAGTGGTATTAACACTTCACGTGATCTTGATTCTATCCCTCTATTTATGCAGCCTAGAACTGTGTTGGCTTTTTTGGCAGCTGCTGCACACTGCTGGCTCATATTTAAATGGTTGTCCACTAGGACTCCAAGATCCCTTTCACAGTTACTACTGTTGAGCAAGGTACCACCTATACTGTACCTGTGCATTTCGTTTTTGTTGCCTAAATGTAGGACCTTACTCTTTTCACCATTGAATTTCATTTTATTAGATAGTGCCCAATGTTCAAGTTTGTCAAGATCCTTCTGTATCTTAAGCCTATCTTCTGGAGTGTTGGCTATTCCTGCCAGCTTGGTGTCATCTGCAAATTTAATGAGTTCCCCATTTATTCCCTCATCCAAATCATTGATGAAGATGTTGAAGAGTACTGGGCCCAAAACAGAGCCTTGGGGTACTCCACTGCATACTTCCCTCCATGAAGATGCAATTCCATTGAGGACTACACGTTGAGTGCGGTTGGTCAGCCATGGCGGAGGCCCAAACCATTGTGACGCACAGGGGTGCATTCAAATGCACCCGCCTTCAATTCGGAGTTAGTATTGCCCCAGGACTGTTCCAAAGCGTCATGGAACGGCATTTGCAGGGGATTCCAGGAATCATCCCCTATTTTTACGACATATTGGTATCGGCTGCAAATAAGGCGCAATTATTTAAAAGATTGGGAACTGTTCTGGCCAGAATCTGAGACAAAGGCCTCCGCCTCAAAAAAGAAAAATGCCAAATTAACGTGCCAAGGGTTGAATTCCTAGGGTACCTCAATGATGGCTCTGGGATTCACCCAACCAACAAAAAAAATAAGGCAATCCAGGACGCCCCTATACCTTGCAATCAGACCGAACTGCAGGCGTTTCTCGGGCTCCTTAACTTTTACAGCGTCTTTCTCAAACAGAAAGCCACAGTTGCTGAGCCTTTGCATTGGCTTCTCAGCAAACACACCAAGTGGTCCTGGGGCAGAGCTGAAGCAGCCGCATTTGCCGCAGTGAAGAAATTGCTGTCAGCGGACATGTTTTTGGTCCAATACAGCCAGACCCTGCCACTTGTCCTAACATGTGACACTTCCCCATTTGGCGTCAGAGCCGTCCTCAGCCACCGCATGCCCAATGGAACCAAGGCACCCATCGCCTACTACTCACGAACATTGTCTGCTGCCGAGCAGAACTACAGCCAACTGGACTGTGAGGCTCTGATTGCAGTCACTGGCATGAAACAGTTCCACAAGTACATCTAAGGCCGTGACTTTGAACTCATTATGGACCACAAACCATTGCTGGGCTTGCTGGCTGGGGACTGGCCTACTCCTGCTTCTTTGTCGCCGTGAATGACCAGATGGACAATCTTCCTCATGGCCTACAGTTATTGCCTCGTCCATTGACCTGGCTCTACCTTGGGGCATGTTGACGCCCACTGCCTGAACTGCTTGCAGACCCCACCCCCGAGACGCCAGTCCTCCTCATTGACCGTCTTGAGGCTGGTCCTGTCTCATCTTGTGACGTTGTCCGTCACTCAGCAAATGACTCTACATTCCAACAGGCTTTAAATTGGGTGTGGAGGGGGTGGCCAAAGGGACCTGCGGGGTCTGAATTTAAAATGTTTTACTGCAAATGTGATGAACTGTCTGTAATAAATGGTTGCTTACTATGGGGGGACCAGGTCATTGTTCCACCCAAACTGCGCATTGCAGTATTAGAGGCATTGCACGTAGGGCATCCTTGAATTGTCAGGATGAAATCTTTGGCCAGGAGTTACGCGTGGTGGCCTAACATGGACAGGGAGATAGAAGAATGGGTGGCTACCTGCACTCCGTGCCAGGAGTCCATACCAGCTCCCCCAGATGCACCCACTAAGGAGTGGGAGCAACCTCAAGTACCATGGTCTAGGGTACACATAGATTTTGCTGGCCCAGTTTATGACCATACCTTTATGGTAGTTGTGGATGCCTACTCAAAATGGCTAGAAGTAGTCCTCATGACCTCTACCATGGCAGAAGCTGTCATCGACGCACTATGGAGACTTTTCTTCACTCACAGCCTGCCCAATGCTTTGGTCTCTGACAACGGGCCCCAATTTACTGCCATGCAGTTCGAGACCTATTTAGCAGCACAGGGAATCAGACATGCCCTGGTCGCTCCTTCCCATCCGTCTTCAAATGGTCAGGTGGAGAGAATGGTGAGATTTGCAAAAGAAGCCCTATCCAGGATGGGCCCCGGAGATTGGCAAACACTGGTTGATAAATTCCTCCTCATATAGCACATCCCGCCAAGTGCTACCACTGGTAGAAGCCCTTCCGAGCTTCTAATGGGTCGCTGACTAAGGTCCCACTTAGACCAGCTACACCCAAACTGCTCTGCCACGTCGTCCCCAGATTCGACCAGCAAAATAAGAAACGTTAGCGTAGGGGATCAGGTTTACACCCACAACTATGTTGGGGGAATACTTTGGATTCCTGCCACAGTAATAGGCATCACTGGACCTCGCTCTTACCTATTAGAGCTCGAGGACGGTTGAAATTGGAAACGGCACATTGACCAACTCCGTGGCCGCATCTCCAACTCCAGTCTTAGGCAACCAGAGGTAACTCCTGCATGAGTTAGCCAAAGCCCTACCCAAAAGGAGCACGAATTCACTCCTTCCACAGATAATCCCGAAGGTACCGGGGCACTTATCTGAAATTGTTGCAGGGCCGCAGCGAGTTCTGAGCGAACCAGCTCCAGAAACTCCAGCCGTGGCCTGTGAGAAGTTCCGGGAGCTTCCACCAGGTGAAGCCATGGAGACAACAGGTCCATCCGACCTGACTGAAGAACACCCACCAACTGAAATGCGCAGGTCTGGGCGAGCCCCCAGAAAGCCCGCTTACCTGCGTGACTATGTCACAAGTCGGTTGATCCCATCTAAGAGGAGAGGGGTGTTAGGTATCAGAAACAGTACTAATGGTTTTCACCAAGGTCCTCTATTCCGGCGGGAACAGGGATTCAATCTGATTGGTTGAAGGGTCTGACAGCTCCCTATAAAAGGGCTGCTGTCAGACTGAACCTTCGCTGGATTGTACATGGTTGATTTGTACTAATAAAGAGCTGTTTGTTACTCTGAAGCCCGAGTGTGCCTTCATTCACCCGATCTAACATCTGCTGTGGAACACAAGTCCTGAAGAATTCTCGCCAGGGAAACCCCAGGAGGCTGAGCTGGAACCAATGCAGGCCCAGAGCATTGAGAAGGTGGGGCAATATATTTCAGTGAGTGTATATATTAGAGCTTTTTCAGTTACTAGCTTTTTTTAATCAAAAGCTTAAAAAAACTGGACATGGATAATACAGTACTGAAATAATTAGTATATATTAGACCTTTTTTCGTTACTGGAGAAAATCTGTTCTCACCCATATGCGTATTTTGTGTCTTTCTCAATCTTGGATGTCTACCAGAGGCCTGGGAGTTTGAAAGTTCTGTAAAGAATCCCAGCCCTGCACTCTTCTGTAGAGAAAGATTTGATATCATTCCAGAGGTGGGTTGCTCCCGGTTCAGCCGAATCGGTAGTGGAATTCAGGCCTGGGTTGCAGAATCAGCAGCAACCCAGGCCTGCCACGCCCCCGAACCTGTTCCCTCGCCACTGCTGGGCCGCCACCATTTTGGTTTTTAGTGACTGTGTGTGCGCAGTTCACTGTAAATTGTTCTGAGCATGTGCGAAGAACAATCTACACTCAACAGCGCACGTTGCGGGCGGGTTGCGAATCGGTAGTAAAACCAGCAGCAACTCACCCCTGTGTCATTCCTGGAATCTGTTGGAGCCATTCTCTCATATTAGAGTCGCAGCCTCAAGTGCTCCTACCACCACTAGAACCACTTTGGCCTTTATTTTCCATATCCTCTTCAGTTCCTCCTTCAGGCTTTGTACTTCTCTAGTTTCCTTCTTCCTATTGTTGTGTCACTTGGCAACATTACATCAAACGTGCTATCTTCTAGTATTTGTCTACTACCATCATGTCCAATTGATTGGCCACTACTCACCTGTATTTTGGATCTGAAAATCCCACAGGATCTTAGGCCTCTTATTTTCCACAACCTTCTGTGTAATCTCCCTCCTAGATACAGGAGGGTGCAATTCAGGAGTGGGCAATTAATTTTCCCAAGAGGTTATTGAGGGCTGCTACTGCCACTCCCTGTCGCCACTGGGGAGCCGTGCATTGTGTGGAGTTCCCAGGTCTTCACATTGGCAGCTTCCAAGTCCTTCTTTGACCAGCTCACTATGCCAGCAGGTGACGGCTGGCAGAGCATATATATTGATGGGGTGGATCTTGTTCTTCCCATTGTTCTTCAGGACCTGCCTAATCCTTTGGTGGTACTTGGATGTTGCTGTCTTCCTTGCCTCCTCATTGTGGATTCCAAATGACTGTGGGATATCAAGGTACTTGTAACTGGTCTCTATATCTGCTATGTGGCCCACTGGTAGTTCCATCCCATCCATTTTAACCTTCCCTTTCTTGACTACCATCTGGCTACACTTCTTTAGTCCAAATGACTTCCCAATATCTTCACTATAGATCTGTGTCCGGTGGCTCAGCAAATCAATTTCTCATTCATTCTTTGCATACAAGTTGATGTCATTCATGTAGAGGAAGTGGCTGGTGTTCTGCTCTTGAATTTGTATCCATATCCAGTCTTTATGATTTTCTGGCTGAGGAGGTCAAGACTATGTAGAACAGCAGCAGTGACAAGAATCTAAAGTACGAGGGAAGAACATTAGATGGGTGTAGGGGAGCATAATGGTTAGAATGTGGAAGACTATATCAAGTTACAACACTCTAATACGGCAAAGTAGGTACTCATTCAATCTAGTTTATAGCACAGAGCATAATCCAAACTCATATTGGCTGCATAATTTCAACAGTCCATCAAGACACATGCATGAGGAATTGGGAAGCAGCCTTAGTCACATGGATTATGCAATGTGTTGATCATATGGCTGCTGATGAAAATCCCCGAAATTTCAACCAATCCAGAATGCAATGGCATGAGCAGGTACCTAGCATAGACCCTAATAATTTGAAGGTCTACCTCAATGTTTCTGTCTATCAAATAGAGTAACCATGCTCCTGGTCCCATCCATTAAACAATGCCATCTGAAGGGCTTAAGCAGTGTATTTTCTCTGCTGCAGTACCAGCCCTTGGAAAAACAAGAAATTCAAATGGTCCAGACCCAGCTCAACATTTAAATGTGCCTTGAAGGTCTAGCTGCTTCCTCAGGCTTTGACTAGAATGGAATACAGGCTCTCTTTGGGAAAGATTTTACTAATGTATGTTTTTCTAATGGACATTTGCTCCAATAGGAAGTCTATTCTGTTCTTCTGTTCTGTTTGATTCATATCTTTATTCATAATTCTGTATGTTGTCCAGAGTCATTGAGGAGTTGCCTTTCATACCGGCAAGTATTTGTATAGCTCTCTTAAATAGAGAAACCCAAAAACATGTAGAATTGCATCTGGCTTTCTCAGATATTAGAGACATTGCTCAGAATTCTTTCTACAAATTAGACAAGAGTTATACTGAAGAGGTATTTTGATGTTCATTCCATTTGTGGAATGATGTGTATTAAAATTACTGATTTATGATAGTGTATTTTGAAGCTAAACTTTCTGGATTTTTAGTGATGGCTACACATTTAAAATCATTTTCTTTATTCTCTAGAAAATCAAAGTTCCAACCTCTCTTTTATGAAAGGTTTCAATAAAAGTGTCAGAAATCACTAGACATCTATAGGGCAATACCTAATCAATCTGTGAGAAATTGGGTTGCACAATTTAAGGAAAGGAAGAAGTTATTGGAAGATGCCTCCAGCAGTGGGGCACCTCACATATCTACTAAATCAGAAAATGTTGTCATGTGACTATCCAAGAATAGAATATAAAGTTTATTACGGTCATAGACCAGCAAAAGAGAAGAATCTATTTACAAAAATATTAAAAGATAATATCTAAGAAATTAGTATTCAGCATCAGCAGTGTGCACAGAATTTTATATGAAATTTACAGCTGAGGAGGGTCAGTGCTAATGGATGCTAGGGCCAGAAATGAAAAGGAATGGATACCATCATCTATTACAGTGGTTCTCAACTTGTGGGTCAGGACCCCTTTGAGGGCCGAACGACCCTTTCACAGGGGTCGCCTAAGACCATAGGAAAACACATATTTTCAAAAAAATACAGAAAACATAAAATAATTTTAAGTTTGGGGATCACCACAACATGAGAAACTGTATTAAAGGGTCGCGGCATTAGGAAGGTTGAGATCCACTGATCTATTATAACCCCATAGCAAAAATTCAGCCCAAACAGTAGTGCCATAAATTGGAAGGAACCCCTGGAAAAACCAAAAGTGTCCCCTTAGTTGACAGGGCCATGATTATTGCTTTTGGGGAGGGGGAGGATTGTGATTTTTGTCAACTATTTGGAACAAGGAACCATCATCGATGCTCCATATTCCAGCAGTTCGCTTCATGAGCTGAGAAAGTCTTTGGCTGAAATCGAATGTTGCACTGCCACCAACTTTTGTATCATGACAATGCCAGACACCACATAGCTCATCTTATACAAACCATAATTGCTGATCTCTAATGGAACCAACTTCCACATCCAGCCTGCTCACCACATCTAATAACTAGTAATTACCACCTGTTTGAAGGAGCGCAAAAGTTCTTCTGTGGATGACATTTTGCCACTTCGGAAGATCTGAAGAAGGATGTCAACGAATGGATCAAAATGATTCCTAAAGAATTCTACAATTCTAGTCCTAGTAAACTGACACAGTCAAAAATGCATTTTGAAGATGGGTATATACTTTGAATATATATAATGTTTAGAAATTATAAAGTTAAGTCAGCTTTTTTTCCTTAGGGTTCCTATAGCCAAACAAATATCCAACAGTGTACTAGAAAATTATAACATTTAGGGAAAGATTGCCAAAGTCTTGTGCAATTCTCTTAAGTCTTCATTCATCCCCTGGTTCATTTTCCTTCTCCATATCTGTTATTTCTGCTAATCTCATCTCAGAAAATCTGCTCAGTGCCATAAGTCTTACTGAAACTGTCTCCACCTCAGTTTGCTTGAGGCATCATTTTACCCTTTTGAATAGCTGAAGAAGGAGTCTACTTTTAACCCACCAATGCTGTCACTTTTCTATTTCAAAGAGCGATGCCATTTGATTTATCCCTCTGCTCACTGCCCAATATAGATCTGCACAGCTCACAACCGCTTAACTGCAGTAAGCTTTTTCCAGCCTTCAGGCTAAATCTTCCAAGGCAGGGTGACAGGTTTAGCTCTGAGTGAGGATCAACGGCTCTTGGTTTGACATACCCCTCGCACTGGTGAGATGTGGGAGGGAGATTCAATTACCAGCCAATCAAAAACATCGTGACTTAAAAATGGAACATACTGCAACTTAATTATGAGCAAAATGAATTAGTGAAACATTCAAATATTATATACTTCAGAAAAGTTTTAATTTCTGCCACCCCTGTGCCACCACTTAAATTGTGCATATTTAGTGGAAAGATCAATCAGTAAGATTGTTATGCTACTAATGTGGATGTTTTTTAAAATATATATTTAAAGTACATTCTATTAACGGGGGAAATGCATATGTGCAAATATCAACGATGAGCAATTATCTGCAAGCCTTTCATCCATTTTGAAAGATTGCAGTCTTGAAAATACCTTTTTCCTGTTCCTAATGCTGAACTTTCTGCAATTCTGAAATCATCTAATTGACCTCTGAGCCCTGAATTAAATGTGGTGTAGCCTGGTATAGGGAAGCAGCAGAGAGAGATTCCAAAAGGTGGAAAAATTGTTTTGCAGCTATTTCAGTAGAAGTAAATATGTGCCCATGCTCTCAAATGCGACTTTAGTGGTAACTCCTTGTCCAAAAATATCACTTCACAGAACACAACTTGCACCTTATACTTCACGCTATTGCTGTTTCTGGAAATAATTGCTGTTATAATACTTACTTATAGACAGATACCAGAGTACATGTGCTTTTAAACCAGCTGTTGCTGTTGAGGTTTCTCTCATTTTGTTTTTTATCCATCTTTTCACCTGCAAAACCTGGGAACTTCATTTTCATAAACAGACAAAGATTCTCATACATCTACAGTGAAGACCTAGCACACTGTTTCAGGCCAATTTCATCAGCGTCTGATGCCAAACAGTGACGTGCGGTGAGGTTTATGGCTGGTGAGGCTGGTGACGTCATCAGGAAGGCGGGGAATGGGACCACGTGTGCTGGAGGCTGAGGCTGCCTCAGCCTCCAGCACACGTGATCCCATACCCTGCTTTCCTGAGCGTGCTCCGCCGGCTTGCGCTCCGCAGTCCTCGAAAGCAACTGGGGAACGACAAGAACCTTCCTGCCTCTGCTGAACTTTGCGCGTTCCTCGCGAGGTAGCCAGAATGGCGCTGAGGCAGTCCGGCGGGCGAGCGACCAAGGGTCCGGTGGGCGAGCGACCGAGGATCAGGCTGCCTCACTCGCTCTTTCGTCCGCCCGGACCGCCTCGGCATCGCTGTGGCTACATCCGTCCGGCCGCGCCCGGGAACTGCGGAGGCAGAAATGTTGTCGGCGCTCCCAGATGACGAAGCCACGAAAGCGATTGGGGAACGACCCAGTCGCTTTCGTGGCTTCGTCATCCGGGAGCGCCGACAACATTTCTGCCTCCGCAGCTCCCGGGAGCGGCCGGATGGATGTATATAATATTATAATATTATATATATATATATAGTATATAATATTATATACTATTATTTCATGAAGAGAGGTGAGGCTCTGCCTCCCCTGCCTCCCCTGACCGCACGTCCCTGATGCCAAACAAAACCATTTTTGCTGTCCCACATTTTATACCTTTCAAGATTTTTTTTAAATGATGGGTTGCTTCTGGTCTTTCCAAAGCCCAAATGAAAGCTTCCTTGAATGTAAAGTGCTTATTAGTGAAGGAATGTTTGTTGCTCATAAACTCCTTGCTAGATTCTCAGTGTAAAATCAAATCAAATTGATTTTCAGATAAAATCAAACAAATTTAGTGCAAAACCAATTAATAAAAGGGCCTTAAAACTATTGACTTAAATATTCAAATTCTGCTATCTTAAATTCATGTTTTTAATATAGATGAAGAGGCAGAGTGATACTCATGAAATCTGAGAAAGGTCTTTGAGTCTTTGAACTTTCTTTGGTGGTTTTTACCTATTACTTAACTTTTCTCTTGAAAAACACATGTTTTAAAATTCATCTTCCCCCTCCTTGTCCATATTAGTTATCCAAATCCACATGCAAAGAGGCTTCCAGTTCCTTATTTGCCTTCCTTTTCTTTACATTGATGTTTTACAAAGTTTACTTTAATTTTTGAAAATGTTATTTACAACTTACCCAGAACTAGTGATATACATTAGGAAAAATGTGATATGGAAACTGCTGTTCATGCTGAATAATGCAAAAGGAGGGCTTTTTTCATCCAATGTAACGAATACCATGTTGACTGTTATGTCTGTAAAATCTGATTTAGCTGGCATGGCAGCCACCGAATTTGACTGTAAACAGAACTCTTCTTTTACATCTTACAAATTAATGGAGTACCTTTAATCATCTTATTAGCAAGGAGGAAATGGTCTGCCTTGATTACTTGGACATTGATGATTTAGAGATTTAATCTGCCATCAAAGTCCTTCCCCTTTGTCACTGGTCACATAATTAGGATTGGAAAGGCAGGTAAACATCCTCTTCAGTTGTCCTAAAAGTGCTCTTTCAACTGGACTTTCTGGTTTTTTTCTTCAGAGCTGAAGAAGCTTCTTGGATGAGAAGCAAAAGGTCTTCAAAGAAAAAAACCAGAAAGTCTAGTTGTCTCTTGAAAAAGCACCTTTGGGACAACCATGACCTGGATGACTGAGAATCTCCATAGACATCCTTGTCAGCTTTGTACATTTTCTCTATAATGATCCACCCCTAAAGTGGCCTTTCAGAACCTTCAAAAGTACACTCACCACCACTGTAACTGAATCCATGCACCATGCTGCTAGTCATCCCCATCTTCTCTTTCCTTTCACCTTTCCCAGCATCAAAGCCTTTTTGAGAGAGTAACTGAAGCAAAATCCTGGTCATTTATATTTCAGTGAAAATGGAGCTGGGGGGGGGGGCTTTGTGTGGCCCCTGCAAGCTCCATTTTCACTGGCAGAGGCACGGTGGTGCCTCTGCTGTTTCTAGAACAGCCCCGTGGGCCACATCCAGGCCTCGGGCCTTGGGCTTGACACCCCTGGTATAGAGATTCCAAACATTGAACCTTTCTGGGTTAGTAATGGCTGTTTTTAGGGTACAAGCAGGAAAAGAACCCAAGGCAAGAGGTTCCTCTGTAAGAAAATGTAACATATACAGGATCTGCTTAGGAACAATAATTCAGGAAAAGACACTAGTTTTGCTGTGGATTCCAATTAACTGGACCAATTATCGGGAATAAATTGCCCCAGAACATACTGTTTGATCCACCAGATCTGGTAGTGAAACTCAGGTAGTACAAAACAGATGTGAATAAGGTCTTTCTGGAAGTAATTCCTACCTCTCTTTTAAAATATTGCTGTTCTTTTCATGCTTGTAGTTGTTTGCCAATAAAATAATAATTTGATTAATATAAATCATGTATAGACTATTATATTGTGTGTGTATAGATAGAGATATATTTACCTTTAAATTAATTTACTTGACGAATTGAAACCTTGCTATTCTTAATAAATACATATGCCAACAGAGGGCGCTTTTAGTTTATGCCACAATCTGATTCTTAAGAGGGGGGAAAATGCTATTCCATTATTTAGGATTTACTCTTGAGAAACTAGCTATAGATTGGAATGTACTGTGAGGAAATTTGTGGAAAGCCTAAAGCTAAATTCCAAACAGAAGCTTTTGCTTAAAATGTAATTAACCTCATTAATGCTACAGTTTTGACGATCTTTGTAACAATGTCATTAAAATCAGGGAATTCTCTCCCATTTTCTCTCTCTCCATCTGTGCCTGTACCATCAAAAGGGTTAGGGGAAAGAAACCTCCGAAAATGTTGGTCTCATCTAAATTTATGAACATCAAGTTCTTAGGTCAAGAGATGAAGCTCAAGAGATGAAAGTGAGTATAAAAATAGAGAGAGTCATACCTTCCTGTGTATGGAAAAAATGAGCTGAAAATGGAATTCTTACTTTAATCAGCTATAAGTAATGACAACTTTAGAACTTGTGAGATTTTATAAAAGGAATACAATTTACAAAAAAAAAAAAGTCTGAATGACAATATCTACAGATAAAACACTTCTTTTGTTCATGGTTTGGTCCAGCTGCTTGCAGCTTCTGAAGCTACAGAAGCACCAAAGGTCATGCAGAAGGCCTTTACGGAGACTACACAATCACTGATTATTACCATACACGTAAAAAATGCAAAAAAACCCAAAACAAAACTGGGGGCTGTTTACAAAAACTTGAAATAGAGAACTGGAATATCCAACATTGCCCAGCCAATAGCTTTAGGTTTTAACCCTGATGCTAAAAGAATTCAGCCACATATTATTTTTCAATCTTGTGGACTCTTCAAAGTGTGTATAAAAACATTGGCCTTCATCCATCTATGCTGAAGATATAATAAATCTGAACATACATATGCTAAGGGCATGTCTGCTTGTACTTTCTTATTGGCTAAATATTATTATAATGCATCATCTAAATTATGCCTGCATTATATTAGAAATACCGGACACTGTATAAAGAACATTATCATGCCAAGAGTCTTTTTCAAGAGTCTGTCATTAAGGAATGGAAGAATTTGCATATTGTATGTCAATTAAGATCCTGTTCCTTCTTTCCTGCCCTATCCAATAAACAAGATCCAACTTCCTTCCGATCCCACTGCACTCAGCTGAAAGCAATCCCTGGCACACAAACTTTTCATTTTACAGTTTCAGATTCTGCACCTCAGACAGCCCAAAAAACATATAGCACAAGTGTTTATTGTCCCTATGTCTCATAAAGGTTTTCTGCATACAGTGGTGTCTAATGGCAGGGCTGCTTGCATTCTCCGGCTGTTCTTGAGTGTTAGAAATAACTTTTTTTAAAAGGCTGAGATCTGCTATTGATGGTTGGATTCCTTTTGACTTATGAAAAAAAAGCTGCACCTTCATCTGTAAGTCATATGTCCCAAACTGGGCTCCTTTTATATTTCTAAGTACTCCGCAGGATGCAAGAAGGATGAGATGGGAACTTATTGTCTTCTTCTTTTAATAATGCATCCATCTTCCCTTGAAAGGCACATCCTGGATAAACCATCAAGGACAGGAAATATCCTGTCCCCTCTCTGATGCACCGGATGGGTTCCTGAAGTGATTTTGGCTATAAAGTGCTTTCCTGCATTGGGAGAGATAGATGCTGCTGAACTGGCAGGAGCCAACCCACAATTTCTGAATATGGGATGGGGCAGGATGGCTCCTAGCATATCCTGTCTTCCCCCTCAAAGGGGAAGAGTGAGAGAGGTGGATGAAACTGAGCTGATCCTATTTGTGTTCCCATCTTAACCCATTCTCTCTGCTACCTGCATTATTTTTACAAACTGCTTTTGTGTTTCATCTTAAATATCTTCTTCCTACTTATAAAAAGGCATTTCATTACAGGAAATGAAAGAACTTTCAAGCCTCTGATAAATCAAATCTAATCTAATTAAATCAAGTCAAAATAAATCTATATTATGGTTATGGACACAGCATAAGCCTTTGATGGAATTGTTGGTTTGCTTTCTGCACCTTTTTCAAATTGACAATTTTCTTTATGGAAATCTGAGAACCTATGACAACTTGTCTTGTGGCAGCTCTGCCATATGCTATGAGTTTGTAGGCTTATGCAATATAAGAATGCTGTTCATTTTGCTCTTTGTTTCATTAGATCCTAATTCCTAGAATCAGACTTTTTCACAGCTACCAAAATTCCTCTCCTCTCCCTGTACCAACAGACTTTTCAATGAATGCTCATGGGGCAGGCTAGTAACAGTTTCCGGAGCCTCAAATGGGTACATTTGTTCAGCAATTTTTATAAGATGATGGTGCTGAAAGAGTAGCATTTATGACAGGTCTTCATAGTTTTGCCTTTGAAGGATCCTCATGGTTACATACCTCATCATAATTCAGACGCCTGGCATCCACCTTGCAATTATGATGTCACATTGATTGTGATTTCTCGTGTTCCCTGCTGGCTTCGCACAACTAAAGACAATGGAGAAGCCTATAGGAAGTCAGAAGCCTGGGTCATGTGAGGTTCTTGTTTAATGACACACCTGGCCCTTGCTTATTAATGGCAACTAGGACTGCCAGAATTTTCATCACTAAGTGACACAGTCATGTGATGGCACACTTTATGCCCATGTTGCTTAGTGGGGAAATTCCAAAAACTCAAAGACATATTATATTAATCCTAGGCTTTTTCATGGCATTTTTAAAGCAGTCTGCTGGGCTATGTATGTATACATTTTAAACAGTTGAGTGGCCTTGCAGTAAAATATAAAAACACTTCACAGTACATACTTAACCATTTACCTCTTGTTGTTTCCTAGCCTGTCTGAGGACCATCATTTTCTGTGTACATAAAAAAGAATGATCTTTGGAGGGTGGGGGGGGGCGAAGTCGCGATGACACGATGTGCGATCTCAATGCTCTGAGATCGCAATCAACACTTTTGCCATGGGGGGGGGGGTCCAAACGGATCTAAACTGTCCCGAAGAGACAGTGAACAGGAAGAATACATCTTGCTGAACTCAGGGATATCGCAAAATCCCCGAAAGAAGCAAGAGAAATTTGTTCAAGCTGGTGACAAAAAATCCAGTCAAGGCTGATGAAGTCGGGGCGGCCCCAAAATGGAAGGAATGGAAAGTGAAAGTGTTTCCAGCTGGTGAGGAATCTTCATTATTTTAAAAGAGAGACTGCCTATAAAAACTTAAAAATTGATTTAAATTGAAGAATAGAAGAATCAAGCGGCGAAATTAAACTTGCAACGGTTCTGGACAGTGGCTATCCCATTTTTATATGTTATTTTCATGGAGGGAATCTTTACAAGCTTTTTAAAATGGACGGGTTAAGTTTTCATTTTCTACCTTTCTTTTTCTGTGACTCTCGATGATTCATAGACCAAAGCTTTCCTCTTTCATCGCTGTGAGTATTATTATTATTTAATTCATTTAAAGTTTGGACCTCTTTTTCTAATTTGAAATATAAAACAGATATAAAAAAAGAAATATTTTAAAAGCGCTACGTGCCAGGAGGTTTTGTTGATTGGAGCTTTGTGTATTTAAGTGGAACTTTTCCCTTTCTTCACGGTTTGTTTTGATGGCTCGTTGCAGAGTGATAGGGGTAAACCAAATGTCCCTTCGAAGCGTGTTTTAACCAGAGAAGAGGGGAAAAAACAGCTTTTGTGAATCCATGTTTTAACTTAAAAAACCTTCCAAGCGAGAGCACTTTGTTTAAGATGGCAGAATGTCAAGAAAATAGAGAGATTGTAAGCTTGCAGACAATATCTTCAGAATTAGTAAAATTAACAAATACATATGAGAGAATTGAACAAAAATTGGAATTTTTGGAACAGCTAACAGAAAAACGTGATAGAAAATTTGATGATGTTCACCAAATGCAAAATGAGAGGATTAAAATCCAAAGAATTGAAGTGGAAAATGAATATAAAATGATTAAACTTGCTGACATTTATGGTAATTGGTTTGTTTTTGAAAATGCGAAGAATGGAATATTGAAAGAGGAAATAAATGGCGAGGAAACCTATTTCAAAGGGCAAGACATAGAAGAAGAAGAAAAAAGTAAAGAACTTATGGACTATGAAATTTTATTAACGAAAATATGGATAACACTGCTGACAACTAAAGACAAATGGAATAAAGAAGCAGAAAGAGGGCATCAGGATTATATGAGAGATCTTACAAGCAAAGAGTTGCTAGGACTAGTCCATACAAAGTTGATTAAGAAGAAGCTTAGAAGATTGATACCACAAATGGCAGAAGACATAAGATTGTTTTGTTATTGGAAAGATACAGGTTGATAGATGGAAGAGTATAATTTAAAACTACTAGCTAAACCTAGTGAAATTTAGTGATAATAGGTATAGTTAAATAAAAAATGGATAATGATAATACTGTATACAATATGTAGTGTTATGATAAGCAATAATTGGATATGAATATTGAATGATACCCAAGATTAAATATAAAGGTCAATAATAATAATAACAATAAAAAAGAGAACTAAATTAGACACAGTTAAGTTATGATTATTAGGGGGAAAATGTTGTGATATAGAATATAGCCAAATAAAGAAAGGATGATAATAATAATCTATATATATGTATGGGTATAATATAAGGAAATTGGATATAAATTGTAAACAGTGATTTGGAAAGGAGGATTAGAAAATCTTGTTATTAAATATTATGGTTGTTTATCTAGAATGGGATATAAGGATTTAATGTTAACGGAGGATTTTATAAATAAGTAAATGAAATGCCAGTATGTGGTTATGTATTAGATTTTGCTATATTTCATGATGAAGGACGTTTAAACAATTACAGTCAAATAAAAGTGGAGGTATGATGATGGTAATATATATAAACATTTGAGTTAAGATACTAGAGTTAATATGAATTATACTTGATGACGGTAGAAGAGATGCACAAAAACCGTTCGTAACCAACTGATACACTTTCTACAGGATGTAAAGAAGGAGGATTTTTATGTTTGTTTTGAAAATTAAAAATAAATAAATAAGTTTTTGGCAAAAAAAAAGAATGATCTTTCTCCCCCATAACGAGTCCCCCCCCCCTTCTGAGTTTCTCCCTCAGCAGCACTTCTTCTATTAGGATTGTACACCATCTGGGCCAGAAGAAGTTTGTCTATCAGATCAGGTTTTGCTGGATGTCCCAAGAGACCAAATTAACCTTTGCCCCAGGTTGATAGATTGAATAAAGCCACTAATCATTAAGTGAAAGTTATATAACAATCAGCAATGTTTATGTGGAGGATTTGTATGTGTAAAGGAAGAGTAGAAATTTCCAACTGCAAGACCTGGAAGATTTTACAACAGAGCAGTTGGCTGTGAGACACAACTGCTGACAGAATATATTAATTACTGTCAACAAGGTTTTAGACACATTTGAAGATTGCTGGCATTATCGGCATCCTGGATTATAAGGGAAGAATGCCTTCCAAAGCACTGATAAATGACAGCAATGATAGCAGTAATAGTCTAAAGCAGGGGTGTCCAAACTTGGGAACTTTAAGACTTGTGGACTTCAAGCTGGCTGGGGAATTCTGGGAGTTGAAGTCCACAAGTCTTAAAGTTCCCAAGTTTGGACACCCCTGGTCTAAAGCAACTAACAGGGCCGGGATATTCTGCTGAAAAAAAATGTGGAATTTGGCACTCCTATTTGTCTTTTCAGTTACAGCCTCCATTTATTTTGATCCCGCTGAACTGAAGACAAGAAAATTGACATTTGATCTGAGCATATGGGAAGACATACCAACTTCCAACTAGGTTGAAGCAAAGTTCCCCTTCTTCACAAAGGTGAAACCCAACATCAGAGAGGCATTGCTGCACAAAGTTGACATCTTTTGTTTCGTTTATAAGTTTATATGAAGCCTTTCTTTCACCAGAAAGAATGGGTTAAATAAACAGGAAACAAAATCTTTGCAGCAATTTCAGTTTATTTAGTAACTTAACAAGCAACCATACGAAAAAATATTAGAAATTTTAAATACGCATATTTGTAGGTGCCCAGGATGGAGATGCTGTTAGAAGGACTCACATAGAATATTATAATTTAATATAAGGTGACCAATTTTTTTACAATGAAAAGGAGGACAAAACACGTTCTATTGTCCAAAATGCTAAGGTGACCAACTTTTTTACAATGAAAAGGAGGACAAATAAATTGGAAAAAATATATCATAAATAAAAGAAATATTTTATTCATTGCAACAATAATACACTAAAATATGATATATGCAACATTTTATATTGTAATTATGCTTACATGCCTGTTAATTATTATTTAAATGAGTACTTTTCCATTGAATTAATATTTTTTGTCAATGTATCATCTTCTAACAATATATTGGAAATATCTGAACAAGAAATATCCTTCATATTGAATTTTACGGCAAGTGCTGCAGCTAGAGTATCAACATTCAATCTCGATTTCTCACTTGTCGAAAAATCATTGGCAATTGAAAAAAACTCTTTCAACTGCTGCATTAGTTCCAGGGCAGCACAACGTAAATTGAACAAGTATAAATAAATGTTCACATGGAATATGTTCATTTTTGAAATGGCTGAAAATATCCACCCATCTTTTATCAGTTTCAACATGTTGATTTTCCCATTGTATCAATTTTTCAGAATTTAAATATACATTCAGTCTTCTAATTTCTTCAAAGAGACAATTGTCATTTATTTTA
The DNA here is from genome assembly GCF_964273705.1 of Natrix helvetica. Lineage (NCBI taxonomy): Eukaryota > Metazoa > Chordata > Lepidosauria > Squamata > Natricidae > Natrix > Natrix helvetica. Next base: position 111,383,907 of record NC_138552.1, on the reverse strand, counting down.
ATGTCGAGCATTTATTTAGATAAAAATTCAACACAAGATTCAATATCTGTTCAATATACTTGCGATGAAGTAAAAAAAGCACCATTAAAAACTGTTTAATAAAATACGTCACATAACGCGCAACAGATTAGCCTTCAAATATCAAAAAGGAGGACATGTAGGAGGACACTTTTCAAGGGAGGACAGAACTTACAAAAGAAGGACTGTCCTCCCTAAAGGAGGATGGTTGGTCACCTTATTTAATACCTTTAACGTAGATACGATGGCACAGTTCATCCTCCCAAAATTGCAGAGATTTGATTTCAATATATATAGAGCAAAGACTTAAAAGTTGTTGTCCAAATTGCAGCCTGGGGGACAGGAGTCTATGGAGCATAAGATGCCACATATTTTCAGCTGAGGAAATTGAGGTAGTTTCTGCTTTATAGAGGAGAAAATTGGATGCCAACATTCCCGCTTCGGTCTCTTCCTCTCCAGCTTCCCTTGCTAGTCCCATTGGCAGTTTTGGGGAAATCAGATTTGGAAAGAAAATAGAACATTGGAAATAAAATTTCCCTTTCAAAAAGGGACAGGAAAAAAGTGAATCCAAGAAACTACAACCAATCAGCCTGATAGCAATAACTGGAAAAATCCTGGAAAAGATAGTTAAGTAGCAGATTTATGAACAACTAGAAACAAGTAAGGCAATTACTAGAAGACATCATGAATTGTGAAAAACAGACAAACCTTATTGGTTTCTTTGACAAAGTGACTAAATCAGTGAATGAGGGAAATGCTGCGGACATAGTTTACTTAGACTTCAGTAAGGCATTTGACAAAGTAGATCACAGCCTACTTTCTATAATGTGGGTAGATAACACCATAGATGAATTCACAGTTGGCTGATCAACCAGACTCAGTGGGTTATCCTCAATGGAACTACATCTACAATGGAGGGAAACATGCAGTGGGGTACTTCAAGATTCTGCCTTAGGCCCAAAACACTTTAACATTTTCATAAATGATCTAGATGAGGGGATAGAAGGGCAACACATAAGATTTGCGGATGACACCAAGCTAGGAAGAATAGCTAACACTATAGAAAATAAATTCAAGACTCAGAAAGGTCTTGACAGACTTGAACACCAGGCCCAGTAAGGGCCTACACTTAGGCAAGAAAAATCAAATGCAGAGGATGGCATCTGGCTCAACAGTACAATTCGGAGATGGATCTAGGTGTCCTAGTAGGCCACCACTTAAATATGAGCCAGCAGTGTGCTGCAGCTACCAAAAAAAGCCAACACAGGTCCTAGGTTGCATCAACAGAGTAGCTCAAAAACACCAGAAGTGATAGTGTTGCTTTATACTGCACTAGTGACACTACACTTGGAATACTGCATTCAGTCTTGGTCATCAGGAGACAAAAAGGATGCTGAGATCCTGGAAAAAGTACAGAGAGGAGATGATAGGGGGTTTGAAGGCTAAATCATATGATTAATAGTTGAGGGAACTAGGCATGTCTAGTCTAAAGATTTTAATTTTCTTAGCAGTTAGAAAATTAACTTTTAAAAATGTAGAAGTATCGGGTACCATTTTCCAGATACTTTTTTAAAAGTTCAAAAATAACAGAGCAATTGGCCCATTGTGTGAAATAAAAAACATATTTACAGCATTTCTATATATTGAAAATTAGTTGGCCACCTGATTTTCCAGGTTCTGCTCTGATATAAAGAAAATTTTCATTCAGTCTGCATTATCTGTAATATTGTCAAGAACATTGACTCTAGAAAACTATTCTGAATGAATTTGTACACATCTACAAAGAGCAGGTGTGAGTGCCTTGGTAATTATTCCTGTATTCAAATTATACCCAACTGACCTGAACTGGCTGCAAGTGCTTTTTAAAAGCTTCTACTGTTATGGTTTGGTTTGGTTTCCTTGAAAGGAATAATTTGATTGTGGTGATTCACAGATTGGAAACTTTCCTGTTAGATCATTACAATGTATTGTATGTGAAGTTTGATGAGCTGGAAGCTTTAATTGGCTTAGAAAGTAGCAGTAAAAATGATCTGAGTTGTTCTAGCCGCTTAGTCATTTCCAAATTAAATACAAGCTTCTTAGCTTTAAACTCCAGATAGTTGTTTACTCTTAAAGCTCTAAAAATAGCAGAGATCCAAATATAGATACAAATGCCTGCCATCTTCAGCAGAGGCTCTTCTGGACTTAACCAGAGTATATGAAATAAAAACAAGTGAAAGAGAGAGATACCATTCTGTACTGTAGCATCACAGCATTAATACCACCTTCATGGAGACAGGAATGAAGGCTAGGGTATTTTAAACACTACTTTTTTATTTGCAATTTATTAGGTTAATACCAGTTATATTTGCAGGAATCTGTGAATGTATTGTATTGATCCATATTGCGCTATGTTTGTACTATTGTACCACTAAATTTATCTATTTAAATGAATTGTAGGGAGTTCCCGCTTGTTTCTTCCATTCTGGGCTTCGATAGCAGTAATTAAAACAATGCACTACCAAAATCCAAATAAAATAAAAATAACTACAACAATGCAATGCAATGCACTAAGGTCCTCAAAAAAAACCCTGCACCTTACACCATCTGACCAGGTTCACCTACATCTTGGTCCAACTCCTGAGGGGATAACCAAGGTTTTAAAACCTTCTGGAATGCCAGCACAGTTGAGACCACAAGGCAGGCTTGGCAACAGAGAGGACACTCCTCCTGGGGCATGTTAAGTGACACTGCTTCAAAGAAGTGACTCAAAGCATTCTGACATTGCCAGATCTGATGGAAGGAACAGGAATAGTCAGAGGCAGGTACTTCTGCAAATAGCCATGCCAAGTGCAATATTGGTGACAACCAGCATCTTGAATTACACATGAAAGACCACTGGAAGCCACTGTTTTCACGGAGCACCAGGGTTATATGGACATGTTATGATGTATGATGTACTCAAGATTGCCTGTGCTAGTACAGACCAGCTATAATTTCCAAATTCTCTTTAAAGACAGCCCAGGTAGATGATTGGGAGGTGATTAAGACATGAGTGATCACGAGCAGGGCCTCTTGATCCAAGAACAATTGGCGAGAAGGTGGTTTTGCACAAAACCTTCCCAGCCATAACTGCTCCTTGCTCTTCAAGCCCCAACTCTGTTGAGGGCAGTGCTACTCCATTCAGAGATAAATATGGAAAATTACTGGGTCAAGGGGAGGGGAATTCCATAGTTATTCAATCACATCAGGATTAAGCTTCAACCTGTTCTTTCCCATCCAGAAACTCACAACGTTTGGTCAGCTTGGGACATAGATACACAATCACAATCACAATATCATCGGTATATTGATGATATTTTGCCCTATGCTGATGGATATTCTCATCTAGTAGCTTCATGTGGATTTTGGAAAGGAAGTGGGTAGCATAATATTGCTATTTGGTGTCCCTTAGAAAGGATTAGCAACTCACAGTAGCAATGTTTTTGGATATGCCTTTGGGCTAATGAAGTGTTGCTGTGTCTTTATCAGCCGTTTAAGGTAGACCAAACTAATAAACCAATGCCATGTACTAATTTTATTGTAGCAGAATATTGCTACAAGTCTGAATGAGCTTCACCCTCCCTCATTTTATCTTTGTGTAAATTGAGGAAGGGCTTGTCTGAGACACTTATGCACATTGCATTGTTGTCCTGGACTCAGACCAGAGGTGGTATTCAGCAGGTTCTGATCAGTTCTGGAGAACCGATACAGAAATGTTGAGTGTTTCAGAGAATACCACCTCTGACTGGCCCCACCCCATCTATTCTCTGCCTCTCGAGTCTCAGCTGATCAAGAGGGAATGGAGATTTTGCAGTAACCTTCCCCCGGAGTGGAGAGGGAATGGAGATTTTACAGTATCCTTCCCCTGCCAATCCCACCAAGCCACACCACACGCACCAAGCCACACCCACAGAACTGGTAGTAACAAAAATTGAATCCCACCACTGACTCAGACCTCTTTTATCTAACTGTTGCCTTGGTAGTGGTCCTTCCTTCTTTATCTTCCTGTCCCTCAAGGGCATTCCCTCTGTCCACTATATCTTTGCTGGTTTGAAGATCCTGTGCAATCCATGGCTCTGGTTGCCCTGTTTGATTTCAGATACCTCCAGAGCAAAAGTTCTGATTGAGAAACCTTTGAAGTTTCCTTTTCTTTAGTTCTCAAGAATCTGTCAGCTAGGGCGCACAAGCTGTGAAGCAACTACTGTGTAGTATGAAACTATTATCTCATTGTTCTACTCTATTAGCAACCTACACAAATTCTCCCTCTGATATTCAGGCATTAAGCTGAGGATAAAAATGTATAAAAAGAATTTGAGGACAAGCCCATTCATACAACCCAGTCCTACTTTTTCCAATCCCCTGAAGGTCCTGTCTGCTTCTAAAGCACACATTCTTTTATGGCTGTGTGTTTTCTTCCCACCTGGACTAAACTCAATTAGCTACAGTAATCATCCTTCTGCTAGGGTAGCCATGAGTATTCAACCTCCCTGGCATAATGTGTGTATAGGGTTGCTCTTTAATGAAATACTAACACTGGGCCAGTCCCTGGTCACCGTCAAAACTGCCGAGCCACTTAAAGACAATAAGGGGAAAAATACTTAGGGAGTTATATCATATGATTGTGTTAATTGAATTCTGGGAAACGTTCAGAGTTCTGGCTACTCGATACAGCATACTGTGATTACATTGTGACTGAGCCCTTGTGTGTCTCTGCTACCATCTACCCCCTGCCTTGGTAGCTGACAGAAGTGATTGACTCCTGAGGATATTTTGATAGCTGCACTAGCCCTTTAATTGACACGAAGAGGAAAAACAAATCCCAGCCTCCTTTATTTCATTGGGAACCTGGTTGAGAGTGCCAAGGGCCTGTTCCCTCCTCCTCCCCATGTTACAGCGTACATCTTCTTGTGGCCAACTGTGGAGCATTGGAAATCTTTAAGATCAATGTGACCAGGAACAAGCAAGATGACAAAATTTACTTTACTTTACTTTACTTTATTTAGATTTATAAACCGCTCCCTCTCCCCGAAGGGACTCGGGGCGGTGTACAGTCAGAGTAAAAACACCATATACATACATAAACATAGAGGAGGCGATATACAAACTGTACAGTAATAATAAAATTAGAAACAACATTAAAATCTACCCCTAAAATCTACCCCAAAATTAAAACTAACTGCCAGGAGGATAAGGAATAGGACTATAATTGGGCCAGGCCGGCTAATTGGAACAGGTGGGTCTTGAGTTTCTTGCGGAAGGAGCGGAGGTCAGTGGTGGTTCTAATATCGGGAGGGAGGTCATTCCAGAGGGTTGGGCCCATCACAGAGAAGGCCCTACTCCTGGGTGCCGCCCATTGGCATTGCTTGGTGGACGGCACCCGGAGGAGTCCCCCCCTGTGAGAGCGAATTGGTCGCAGGGATGTATGGGGTAGGATGCGATCCCGCAGGTAACTAGGTCCTGTGCCATGGAGCGCTTTAAAGATGATAATCAACACCTTGAAACGCACCCGAAAAACCACAGGTAGCCAGTGCAGCTCGCGCAGGAGAGGTGTTATGTGGGAGTATCTAGTACTCCCCATGATAGCCCGTGCGGCCGCATTCTGGACCAGCTGCAGTCTTCGGGTGCATCTCAAGGGGAGCCCCATGTAGAGAGCATTGCAGTAGTCCAGACGGGACGTCACCAGCGCATGAGTGACTGTGCAAAGGGCATCCCGGTCCAATAAGGGGCGCAATTGGCGCACCAGGCGGACCTGGTGGAACGCCCCCCTCGCCACGGCTGCCACATGGTCATCCATTGACAGCCGGGCATCTAGGAGGATGCCCAAATTGCGCGCCTGCTCCACGGGGGCCAGTTGCTCGCCCCCAATGGCCAGCGATGGAGTCCACTGGTTGAACCGGGGCGCCGGTAGCCACATCCACTCCGTCTTGGAGGGGTTGAGCCTGAGTCTGTTGTCCCCCATCCAGACCCGAACGGCTTCCAAGCACCGGGACATCATTTCGACGGCCTCGTTGGGGTGGTTCGGGGTGGAGATGTACAGCTGCGTATCATCAGCGTACAGATGGTATCCGACCCCAAAACCACGAATGATCTCACCCAGCGGCTTCATATATGTGTTGAACAGGAGGGGCCAGAGGACCGATCCTTGCGGCACCCCACAAGTGAGCGGCCTCAGGGTCGACCTCTGCTCCCCTGCCAACACGCATTGCATCTGGTCGGAGAGGTAGGAGCAGAACCACCGCAAAACGGTGCCCCCCACCCCCACCCCCTCCAGCCGGTGCAATAGGATACCATGGTCGATGGTATCAAAAGCCGCTGATAGGTCTAATAGGACCAGGATAGAGGAACAACCCCTATCTCTGGCCCTCCAGAGATCATCCACCAACGCGACCAAGGCTGTCTCCGTGCTGTGACCGGGCCGGAAACCGGACTGGCGCGGGTCTAGATAATCGATTTCCTCCAGGTGACGTGGGAACTGTTGTGCCACCACACTCTCTACAACCTTCGCTAAAAGGTGGTTCATTGCTGCAGGAGAGGCCGCAAAGGCGCAACCTGGTCCTGTTGCGGCAGACTGTGGTAGGAAACCTCAGTCAGCCAAAAATAGGACGTGAGACCACAAGGTAAAAGAGAAACAGGTTTTTAATGATGCATCAGAGTTCAGAGCGTTTAACACAGCAAAGTCTGAACTGTCCTGAGTAGGCCAGGACAGAGCTTTAATACCCCTTCGGAATTTTGGGGGTTACACGGGTGTGTTCATCCAAGGAAAAAGGAGGGTCAAAGGGAGGTACATTTTGGACTTGTCATTATTACAACTTTTACAGTAAAATGTTACAAATATGCTCTTTGACATTTTACAGAAACAGAAGTGAATTTGTTGATTACAAAGAAAGAGAAGTAGAAAATGCTAACATTGTACAAAAAAAGAGAAATGATTTGTTAGCCTAAGCAATCTCTACATAAAGTTGATTAAAATGCTAAATGCCATTTCCTCATTTCTTATCTTACAACATCTGTTTTTCTGTGCCCTTCCATAAAGCGTTTCGTAAGCTATGTGTCACTAAGATGTGTAATATTTTCTATGCCAGCTACAAAAGTCCTTTTAATATGCGGACTTAATTAATGCTTTTATCAAGGCATTTTATCAAGGAGTCTGGGGGCTCCTATTCCCTTCAAATGAGGGGGTTATTTACCTGCTGCCTCAGTCCAAGGCCCTGGCAGCCGCATTATTCCATGCGGTCACCAGGTCCTCCATCCGGGAGCGGGTCAGGGCTACAGGAAGTGGCCCAAGCTCTGTCTGGAACCTATCCGGTTCCATCAGGCGCCTGGGGCGGAACCATCTAGGACAATCTGGTTCCGCCTTCCTGCGGTGGGGGGTAGCGCCAGGGAAGTCAAGCCGGAGAGATGAGTGATCTGACCATGACAGGGGTGTAATAACCAAATCCCTTATTCCCAGATCACTCGTCCACTGTCCAGAGACAAAAACAAGGTCCAGCGTGCGGCCTCCCTCGTGTGTGGGGCCCTGAATTATTTGGGTCAGGTCCATGGCTGTCATGGAAGCCATGAACTCCCGAGCCACCTCGGATGCTTCACCCGTCGACGGCAGGTTGAAATCCCCCATAACCAGAAGTTTGGGGGTCTCAACCGCCGTCTCTGCGATCAGCTCGAGGAGCTCAGGCAGGGCCGCTGATGCATAGCGAGGAGGCAAGTATACAATCAGCAAGCCCAACTGCCTCCCTGGCCCCCATTTCACGCCAAGAGACTCACACCCGGATATCTGTGGCACAGTGAACTCCCTCGGTTCCAGACTCTCCCGTATAATTACCGCCACCACACCACCCTTACCCAGGGCCCACGGCTGATGAAATGCACGGTAGCCCAGTGGGCACATTTCCACGAGGGGTAAACCACCCTCGTGGCCCAACCAGGTCTCCGTTATCCCTGCAAGGTCCAGCTCCCCCTCCGAGATCAAATCATTAATGAGGGGGGCCTTATTGACAACGGACCTTGCATTGCATAACATCAGCCTCAGGCCCTGGCTCTGTAGGTCCTGGCCACCTAGAGTGCGGGGGTTGGTGCAAGTGACCAGGCGTGTCCAACAGCCACGGTCTCCCAACCGACTACAAGATTTTCGTCCATCCTCGCACCCACCCCTCCCTACGACCGTTGGAATAGGACAACCCTCTACTGGAATATCATTCTTCCTCCCCTCCCCCACACCGCTCATTCCCCTCCCGACCACACCTGTTCGCCTGGCACTAATCCCCCTCCTGGCCTGATTAACCCTCCCCCCCACCCTGGAGCCCCCTAAAACAGATAAAAAACATCTTGTTAAAAAACCCCTGAGTCTCCACTTCCTCCACCTCTCTGGGTTAATGAACCCGTCATCAAGGTGGGCCCTTGAGAGGGCAGAGGGCCATACCTGCGAGAGGGGGGACTCCCGCAGTAGGAGCAGGTCTGACCTCAAATATATGATGGATTTAAAAGCTACAGCAGGGCCAGGGTGCTGTCAATGTTAAGTAAATTAACAAGCCAGGGTTCCATGTGAAGGGGACAACAGTGCCAATAGTCACATCCTAGATGGAAGGGATGGTTGGCTGGTCAGCTGGTCGGATGGTCTGTGGATGGAGACTAGGAGGCAGTCCGTGGTGGGCGGTAAGGGGCAAATAGTCCATGATAGATAATTGATGGTGAGCGGAGGAGGTAGATGAATAGTGGGACGGTAGGGGTGAAAGATGGTAGGGTGGGTAATCCAGCAGGTACGCACAGACAGTCAGCTGGAAGCAGATGGACACAGCCAGATACCAATCAAGGGCAGATAATCGGTGGATAGTCAACGAGGAGCGGATGGGCACAACCATGGCAGGCAGCTGGCAGGAGGCCGATGAATCCTCTGCCAAACCTGGTGCTAAGCCTCCTGCCAGTCCCCAGGGCGAGCCCTGCCCTGCCCCCGGTGCCACAGGTCTCCCTCCTCCTGCCAAAGCTCCGGCGCGAACCTCCAGTGTCTGGTCCCCGTCGTGGTCTGCCTCCCCATGCTCGGCGACCCCCAGCCACTGCTCCAGGCCCGAGCGCCGCTCCGGCCGGCCTACAGCCCTCCCGTAGACCTTCCATTGGCCTCCGGTGCCTCGAGCCTCGCTCAGCCCCCACACGGCCCTCAAACGGCCCTCGCCAGGCTTCCCGTTAGTTCGCAACTCACAGCGGCCGAGAATTTGGCATTTGGCGTCTCCAATCATCATCGCCGTCGTCGTCGCCGCTCCGGTCGCCGGATCGAGTGCTGTCGCCGCTCGGGTCGCTTGGGACGTCGCCGCCGCCCCCTTCGTCGTTCCTCCGCCACCGCCGCCACTGGCCTCCAGCTCCAGCTCCAGCCGGCACGTTCAGCCGGCCTCCAGCTCCAGCCAGCACATCCAGCCAGCCTCCAGTTCCAGCTCCAGCTCCAGCCGGCACGTTCTCCTTCCCCCCCACCTGGCTGTCTGACCATCCTGGAGGACCAATTTAGATCCTAGGAAAAGCCAGGGTGGTCGTTGATCTAATTCCCGGCCCTCAAGGTGGAAAAGATGGCCGGCAGCATTCCTGCCCTGTCAAAGAGCCCCCGTAAACATACGGAGCTCAGAAGCCGACCGCCATTTCCCCAGGAAGCTCCTCCCCCAAAATCACACAGATGCATTGCAAACAAAAAGAGAACATCACACATACCTGCTGTTGGGGGAAAAAATAACCTACACGAAATCGTTTATGTCCCCTTTTATTAAAAAGCTTCCAGCCATGCTATAAATCATTGCAAACCATAGATGAAAAGGGAGGGGGGAAAGGAAGTGAGAAAAAGTGCAAGCAACCAACTGAACAATTTAAAGTTTAGGCTCTTGAGGTAGCCTAGGCTAACAACATTTCTATACTTGGATGGATGCTACATTTATTTCAGTCATCCAAGACAAACAATGCAACACAGCTACCTGGTTCCAGAGGGGCCTCAGAGAGGCTTCTGGCCATCCCAGACAGCATTCCTCAGAGCCCTCAAATGCACCATTTGGCCTGCCTCCTCCCATTGGCTTGAGTTTTCAAAGCCTGGAGAGTTGCAGGCTGGCCTGCTTGGCTTTCCCCAGCAACAGCTCCTGGGATCTCTTCCCCCCACCCCCTCCTCAGCAGAGGCTGACCACAGGTGGGAGCAATCATAACTCCATGGCCAACTTCCTGCCTGAAAAACATATTTATATGGCTGAATTGGCCAGTCATTCTAGGAAATGATGCTCACCGAAATATGAGTGGCCACAGTGACTTGGAAGAAAATCATCTTCAGAAGAACGTGGAATGCAAACTGGTTGAAGGGAAAGCTCCACTGAACTCAGTGAGACTTTTAGGCTCATGTTGCACATTAACATTCAATGCATCGATCATTAGGATGGATTTATGAAGGTTTTATTTTGTTTCTCAAGATCCTCTTGTGCCTATTCTAGCCTTCAGTTTCTTCGGGACATGGGGACTGACAAAGGATGCATCAGGATCATTATGAATCATTATGTACACAACCACAATTTGGTGCCACAAATTGGAAGAGCTTGCTGACATGGAGCAGAACTTCATGCCACTTGGTGGGGGCTTAATAGACCAAGGGAAGACTAATGCAAGATCCATCTTCAGTTGTCAATTTGATCAAGCATGTCAACTTCCCTTCCTCGGTCAAAGACTCTAGGGATTCTATTGCATGCTCCATACTGTTTCAAAGATAAAATCATTCTAGATATGGAACCCTTTTCTGGAAAGTCAAGAAGCTGCTAGTGTTTTAATAAAGAGTATCACTTAGTGCCAGAAAAAGAATGACTAGTCAAATTGCCTGATTTCCCCAGACTAACTGTTTGTGGCTTACCAGAAACAGGAAAAGACACATTAAATCTAGTTTCTTCTTTTTGTGGTATGTGGAATATAGACCAACTTCAGTTCTTCCAAAATTTGATGTAGTGTTGCATGTTTAAAAAAGGGTTGAGGACTCAAATAGCTATCTGAGAGGAAGCCAAGAGCATGGAAAGGGAAGGGAAAGAAGAAAAGGTTGTCAGTTTTAACTCTCTCTGACTAGCATTATAAATAATACATAATATGCTAACGTCTCAGAAAAACGAAGGAAAGAAGGAAAATTAAATTGCATAATATTCACTCAGTCCTTTATTCAAATCTGTTGTGGTCATTCAACTCCAATGGACTCTGGGTGGTATGCAAAACCAGAAAAATCCCATTAAAATAGATACAACCTAAAACCATACGGACATCCCAGTCCAGATGAAAACATTCTTAAAAGAAACACAAACCAAACAAAACAGCCCCACCTCCAAATACAAGAATACATTAGCCCAGATCTGGGGTTAAGACTAGGTTTTAAGAGCTTTTCAGAATGCTAAGAGGGAGATGTTGTCCTTCTCTCACCAGAGGGTGTGTGGGCCATGATAGAGAAGGTCTGCTTCCTGGCAAAATAACAATGTTTAATAGAGGGAACCTGGAGCACAACCACTCTGCTGGAACATACCAGATGGGCGGAAACTATTGGAGATAAACAGTCACTCAGTTTTCAGGCCCTATGCCACAAAGGGTTTTATAGATAAAAACCAGCACCTTGAGTTGCACTCAGAAGCCAATTGCAAGCAATGAAGCTTGCATAACAATGATGACACATGGGCATACTGACAGGCACTTGTGTGGTTTCCCTGAACTTCCCTTCCCCCATGCAGCTCAGAACTGTGCGGTCTCTTATCTTGCCTCTCTCTGGGAAAGCTCCTGGGCAAAAATCCTTTCCACTGATTTTCCAGATGTACTTTACAACACATCTTAGACTCTTTAGTCTCTCTATTCTTCTCATTTCTAAAATCCTCACTTATTTATGTGTTTTGCTTTATTTCATTATATGGGTTTGTCAAAAACAGATCATGCCAAACAAATCTTACTGCATTCTTTGACAAAGTAACGAAATTAATGGACAAGAGAAATAATTTGGAGTTCAGTAAGGCATTTGATAAAAGTAGACCACAACCTACTCCTTGATAAGATAGAAAATGTAGGTTAGACACATCCCCGCCAGATGGATTAATAACTAACTGGTTGCTGGGAGTGGCCAACTTCATTCAATTGTGTAGTCAGTCCTCAATGGAACTGCATCTACATGGAGGTAAGTATGCAGTGGGGTACTGCAAGGTTCTGTCTCAGGCCCAGTACTCTTCAATATCTTCATCAATGATTTAGATGAGGGGATAGATGAGGAACTCATCAAATTTTCAGGTGACATGAAGCTGGCAGGAATAGCCAACACTCCAGAAAGTAGGCTTAAATACCAAAGAATCTTGACAGACTCGAACATTGGACCCTATCTAACAAAATAAAATTCAGTTGGTGAAAAAAGTAAGGTTCTACATTTAGGCAAGAAAAATTAAATACATAGGTATAGTATAGGTCAGCGATGGCGAACCTTTTTTGACTTGCGTGCCGTAAGGGGGGGAGTGCAGGGGGGGTCATGCGTGGGCATGCCGCACCCATAATGCAATGTGCGACCCCCCCAGTGCACATGCGCGTATGAGAGGCCCCCCCCGCATTTTTGCATGCTTTTTTCGCCCTCCCCAGGCTCCAGAGGCTTTATAGGAGCCTGGGGAGGGCAAAAACAGTCTGGGGAGGGTGAAAAATGGCTTGGAAAAAGGCTGAACTCAGCTTGCCAGCGTGCACATGCGTGCTGGCCAGCTCACAGGGCAACGTCTCACGTGCCCTGACAAATGGCTCCGCATGCCACCTGTGGCACGCGTGCCATAGGTTTGCCATCCTGGGTATAGGTGGTACCTGGCTCAATAGTAGTAACTTTGAGAGGGATCTTGGAATCTTAGTGGACAATCCCTTAAATATGAGCCAGCAGTGTGCAGCATCTGCTAAAAAAGCCAATGCAGTCCTAGCCTGTATTAACAGAGGAGTAGAATCAAGATCACGTGAAGTGTTAATATCACATTATAATGCCTTGGTAAGGCCACACTTGGAATCCTGCATTCAGTTTTGATCACCACAATGTAAAAAAGATGTCGAGACTCTAGAAAGAGTGTGGAAAGAGCAACAAGATGATTGGGTATGTTTAGTTTATTGCAAAGAAGGACTAGGGATGACATGACAGTATTGTTCAAAAATATCTAAGGCTGGGGTCCCCAACCCCTAGGCCGCAGCCCACTACTGCACCTTGAGCCTTTCAGAACCAGGCTGAAAAAGTGGAGGGACAATGTACGTGCAGGCATCTCCACTTGCACGAGCAGTGAGCAAAGCCAAAAAGTTTGGGGAACTCTAATCTAAGGGGTTGCCTTATTCTCCAAAGCACCTGATGGCAGGACAAGAAGCAATGGGTGGAAATCAATCAAAGAGAGAAGTAATCTATAACTAATTTCCTGACAGTTAGAACAATTAATCAGTGGAACAACTTGCCTCCAGAAGTAGTGGATGCTCCAACACTGGAAGTTTTTAAGAAGAGGTTGGATAACCATTTGTCTGAAGTGGTGTAGGGTTTCCTGCCTAAGCAAGGGGATTGGACTATAAAATCTCCAAGGTCCCTTCTAACTCTGTTAATCTGTTGTTTTCTTATTCTCTAATCTTTGTATGATTTTCAATAGTTAGGATAGCCAAAATAAATCTGTTGCACACACACACACACACACACACGCACGCACACACACACACACGTTAATTCTAACATCTTATAATAAAGGCCAATATTCCAAGTAAGAAATAAGAAACTGTTCACTGAATTCTAGTATTTCCTTTAAATGAAACTTTTTATTAATCACTCATTTTATCTCATTCACAAATGAGGGAGAGGGGTTGGATGATGCTATAATCTGCTTGCATCATCATGGGTTTTATTCACTGTGTCATCTGTCTTTTTAATAGATCTCCCCTACCTACAAAAAAGTGAAAGAGGAAAAATGGAATAACAACATAGTGCCTTCTTATGAAGCTAGGAGCTCTCTCTTCAGAAGCACTTTTTAAAATTCAAGTTTGAATTGTTCATTTTAAAAATTGGTACTGCAAGACTGAGATGATTTATTCTCCCCAAAGGAATCCAATGGATTCATGAATGGCTGATGGATTTTCACTTAATGCTAGTAATCTACTTAAGTCTCTAATCATATGATGGAATGGTGAGATAAGCCAGATGGTTGAGATAATTGCTCCTAAGTCTCTCTCTGATCTGTAGAGCCCATATTGCATACTGATACTCAGTGAAGTTGTAGGTGATGAAATAGGCTTGGTGATGTCTTGAACATGTTGTGCAACTTACCATGAAAACCATCTAACATGTCTCAGAGCATATATTTATACCTATTGTTCATACACTGCAAAATAGACCCTCCACATATCCTCAATTATGTCAAGCAGACATATTTCATGGGGTCCATGATTATTAGCCTCAGTTTCTGGGCTGTGAGAAACCAAAGGAGTGCTTTAAACAAAATTACCTTCATTCTAACCTATGTCCTATACCAGTGATGGTGAACCTATGGCACGCGTGCCACAGGTGGCACACGGAGCCATTTGTGAGGGCACGCGAGGCGCTGCCCTGTCAGCTGGCCAGCGCACATGTGCGCGCTGGCCAGCTGAGTTCACCATTTTTAAAAGCCATTTTTTCACCCTCCCCAGGCTCCAGAGGCTTTATAGGAGTCTGGGGAGGGCGAAAAGAGCCCCCCTCCCCCCTCCTGGAGGCCCTCCGGAGGCTTCATGAGCTTCCCTGAAGCCTTCGGAATGCTTAAAATGACCCTCCGAGCAAACTGGAAGTGACTTCTGGTTTGCTCGGAGGGTCGTTTTGAGCACTCCGAAGGTGTCAGGGAAGCCTCCAGACCGTCTCTGAAGCCTTCGGAATGCTTAAAATGACCCTCCGAGCAAACCGGACTTCTGGTTTGCTCGGAGGGTCATTTTAAGCATTCCGAAGGCTTCAGGGACTGTCCGGAGGCTTCCCTGACTCCTCCGGAGGGTGTCCGGGGGGGGGCGGGGGCGGCTCTTTTCACCCTCCCCAGGCTCCTATAAAGCCTCTGGAGCCTGGGGAGGGTGAAAAAAGCATGTAAAAATGGGGGGGTCGCACCTGTTGTGCGTGCATGCGCACTGGGGGTCGCGCATTGAATTATGGCTGCGGCACACCCGCACACGACCCCCCTGCGCTCCCCCCACTTGTGGCACGTGAGCCAAAAAAGGTTCGCCATCGCTGTCCTATACATACAGATAAAGTACCATCTGGCCTGGTTTTATGGGATCAGTATTACTTTAATCTCAGCCTCTCCTGATGTAACATGTGCCAGGCCTGAAAGCCATCTTTTACATTGGGCCTTCAGGCCTGCCACATTTTCTACTGTGGGAAAATGGGAGGGGGGTTTATATGGAGTATGGGAGATATATAGTCTAAATAAAATTCCTTTCTCAAGGAATCAAGGTCATCTTGCCCTGCACCTGGAGTGGTGTGACTGGGAGGCATCTCCAGTTGGGATGGTGACTGACTGGACCATGTGATGGACATGTGGGTGCTGGGCAAGGATTTGGACTTTCACTTTGGTGGGGAAAACCTGGAAGCTTTCAGATTTGGGTTTTTCCAGATGTGCCAATATGACATCTCTGATAAAATGGAACTTTGAGGAAACTCAAGCCTCGGAGTCTTCTTTCGTTGGGAGTGTTACTCGGAACCCTGACAACATGCCCTACATTAGTAGACAAGACAGCTGTTGGTCCCAAACCTATGAACATTTTTGAGGGCTACTCAAGTGATTGGAGGTGCTACAGTTCAAGATACTGCAGTATTGAAGGAAACTGCTTTTACATCCATTTTGGTCCAAGTTCAGGTTTCACTTTGGGATTGAAGCAGCCTCCTACTGGATGACCTTATTAAGGAGAGACAAGAGGAATGCAGTCTTACTACTTCTGTTCGATCTTTTAATAACTTTTATTTCCAATTATCGTGCTACCCTACTGAATTGCTCCTGCAGTTCACACAGAGTTTGATGAAAAAGAATCTACTTTAGAAACTTTCAAAGAAAAAAAGAAGAAGGCGTTCTTATGGGTGAAATATGATGTTTTCACCTTAATGAGAAATCTAATCCCCTTTTTTTATTGCACAATTAATTATCTCTTTAGCAGTCTGAAGTTTCTTTAGATTTCTGTTTCACTGTTTTAAGGCAAGATATCAGGCAGGAATTCTTCACATGAAACTTTTTCAGTTGCAGTGCTACAGCCTTGCTAGGGGGAATTTTGCCCTTGAAAAATGCTGAAAATTTATCCTCTCTCTTGATAAATTTGGAGAAATCATCCAATTATTTTCTCTCAAATTTGGTGGGGAATTATGAACGGTTGTTCATGAACATCTCTCATAGAATACAGGGTTTGACTTGGTTCCTCCCAGCAACAGAGGTAATCACGACAGGCAGCTTTGGAAGAATCATTTTTCAACAACCTACAAGGCTCTGATGGCGAACCTATGGCACGGGTGCCAGATGTGGCACGCAGAGCCCTCTCTGTGGGCATGTGCACTGTTGCCAGCTGCTCTTCTAATTTTCAATGCGCAAGCATTGGCAGGCAGCTGGTCTTCATGGGCGCAGGAGCATCAGAAAACAGCCAAAAAAAACCAGCCTGAAAAATGAAATGAAAACAGCCCGGGAAACAGCCAAAAACAGGCATGTATGCACCAGCCCACTGGTCTTCAAGTGTCTGGTGCTCTGGCGCGCACACATGCATGTGCATGCCTGCACGTTCCGGTTTGGGCACTCAGTGCCAAAAAGGTTTGCCATCACTGCTACAAGGGATCAATTTATTCCCAGTACTAATTTAATACCTATATAGAACGGCTCTTTAGGTAGACTGTGTGATGATAAATAAAAGGTTAAATTTGCTATTGGATAGATCCCATAGAAAAAAAAAAGGGGGGGGGCTTTTGTTTATTCTGACTAAGTTTATATTTCTTCTAAAAAGCAGGCCTGTATTTAGGAATATTCCAAAAAGTGCTGTGGCAGATTATTTCCACCGTTGTCACTGTGTGTTCACTTTTATTATTTATTTGAATAACATCTACTCTTTGTCTTCTGCAATATCACCATTCATGTGAGTTGGTTTATCTTCTATATACTGTATATAAAAATGGCTGTGTGGTGTTTGTATGTTCCAGCATAACTCTGGAACACCTCGAGCAATTTCAACCAAACTTAGTACACAGATGACTTACTCTCTGGAAACAAATATGGTGGGGGTAAGACACCCCTAACACCCCTCGGGGTGTGTGGGTGTGTATCTGCATCTGTGTGTTCCAGCATAACTCTGGAACACCCGGGCCACTGAAATGAAAAGGAATGAATTATATCTATAGTGTCAAATCACAGTACTTTTGACAGTGATAGTGTGAATTAGTGTGATAGTGTTAGGATACAGCCTGTTGTGCCTTAAGATGGAATCTACTGTACAGCACAGTGGAGTTGCCGTGGTAACGGCTTCACAGTACTCCACAAGAGGGTTCCAACCTAATACAGAATTAGAATAAATAAATACCTGGGGAATGCCAGATTATCAGATAGTTTGTTTATAAAATGTAACACCCACAAATCCCTATGTTAGGCTTGGAGGGGAACTCTCATCATTCCAAAGAAATCTCAAGAGGACAGAATGATTCTACTACAGGGACACTGGAAACTGGATGACTAGTAATTAGTATGGATTCTTTATTGTCTCACTGTATATATGATAGTTACCAGTTGCATTAATGTACTGTTTCTGGAATCTGCATGGGTCAAGCATCCTGATGAGCCAGACAGATAGTTGGATAGATGGGCTATAAAGCTACTAATATACTAATAAGATACTAATATAAAGTTACTCGACTAACATGCATTTTGCCTCAGTATGCATTCTTGTGTATTTAGGTTTGTATTTGCTGGTTATGTTCTTTTTTTTCCCCAAAACTTCCCATATTTACTATGCTTGTCATAGTCCCAAACTGAAGAAAATTGTTCCATTTAAGTAATTGGCATATCAATGGCATATATATTCAGGAACATAATTCGCTGTTATATTGATTTTATATGGGATTAAGTATATGTCTATATTCTAAAGATTGTGAAGCTAAACACATGAGTATCCCATTCAGAAGACTACCCCAAATCCAACCAATAAATCTCTGATTCACTGTGGTTTGAGGACTGACTAACAGATCCTCAAATGCAATGTTCCTCTTACCCTCCATCCCTTCCTAAGCATTTTATTTAAGCAAGCATCAAATTCTCCCCCAATTGGGAAATGTTGCTTTCACCTTTTGTAGCACTGCAGTGTTCTGGAATGATGATTCCTGGAGACAGAACGCCATTGGGGCATCTTAGAATCATCCAAGTAAAAGTCAATTGCAAATTTTGTTAAGTTATACTGTAGAGTGGCAGGCTTCATTCCTGACAATATTGGAATAAATTTATAATTAATGTGAGTAATGTGGAATATTTTTGAAATCTTTTTTCTTTCTTTTGTCCCTGATTCTCAGAGACTGCCTGGACAAGTCTCTGCAGTTTTCCTGGCAAGGTTTTCAAATATGGTTTTGCCTTTTTTCTAGAGCTAAAAGAGAGTGACTGGCTCAAGTTCAGCCAGCTGACTTTGTGCCTAAAGTGGGATTAGAATTCATGATGTTTTGGTTTCTATCCAGATGCCTCAACCACTACACCAAACAGGCTCTAAACATAAGATATAAATTCTACATATGGCTACTTTTACAACCAAAGACCATAATCCAGTTCATTCACTGGGATCTGGAATGGTTCCCACAAAAAGAATAAAATCTACAGTGATTTAGATCACAGACCAGTATGATCTGAGGCTTCTATGGCTCGCCATTGCCCGACATACATCTCAAACTCTGCGTGGGACATTGTAGTAACAGTTCAAGAAGCTGCAGGGAGCCAGAACTATCCCTTAACAAAGTGCTTTCTTGCCTGAGAAAATCATGGCTGGATTTCTAGTTAGTCCACAGCTGCCTGACCTATACAGATGTCTGATAATCTGCTTCAACAATCTGCCTTTCTTCCTATGAGACAATGGCTGGAAGGACTTGCTAATTTAGGATTTATCAGAATGGGTGCCCGTTTTTTTTTTACTTTGCTTTATTTAAGTAATGTAATTAATTACATTAATGAATTGCATTGTTTCTGGACAAGTATTTCTATTAAATTCAGTTTAGATATAAATGCATTTCCTCAATTTCATTCTTGTTTGCCTGTAAATGTTACTAATAAGTTTTTCTATTACCTTAATGTAGAAATTTACAGAGACAAGAGGGTGAATTCTTGAATCTGATGAGTGCTGCCATTGACTTTTAATGGCATGCCCACATAATGCTTTTCATATGTTTCAGGGTAAATACGAAATATACGTAGATGACCTTGGAAGGTGGGGTGATGCAGCTCTGTACAAAACAGAGCATACACATACAATGACAGGAACTCCCCAACTCCCCACCCAGATCAACATTTATTTAGCTATTTGGTATGGCAGATAATGAATTTGTCATCACAGAAATTATCAGATTCATAGTATATCAGCTCCAAATCTTTAATTATTTTCTACATGCAACTATGAGAGGACACATAACTATTTTTCCAGGGGATGCATGTCTTGAATTAGGACCACAGCAAAATTTTAATGTGATCTGTTGGCATTGAGTTATGCTTTTATACAACAATCATGCAAACATAATTATTGGTGATGAATTTTGGTTGGTTTTTGGATGGGGAATATTTGTCTTCCTTCACCTTAAGGAAGTTTTGGTGAATGTTTCTGTTGAGAACTGTAACTGGCATCTTAGTCGGACCATCTCAGAAGACAAATTCGCAGAACAGTAACCTGATGCTTCCATTGGACTTACATTGCAGGAGACATTCTTGAAGAGTCAAGGGATGGGAATAACCTTTTCAAGACATCCACACTGTAAAATGGTTTAATCCAAGAGTTTGAAGCATTGGAAGAAACCAAGTTCCCTGGTTCATCCCATCCCCTACCTTCATTCCAGAACCTCAAGAACAAGGGCGACAGGAGGTACAGTTGGCAGCATGTTCATTTTCTTTGAATTATGAACATGAGGGGGAAAATTGCTCTGGATCAGGGTCCTAATAAAAATCCAGGTAGAGGTAATATAAAAAAACTATAGCTATTTAATCTGACTCTAGTCTTTACTTAAGCAGTATCATTTTCTCTCTATTCAATACTAGAATGTTTAGCTGATAAGCAATTCTAAATCAAAATTTCTCCCAGCAGAAGAGGGCAGTTTTATAGAATGGTGGAATGCTACATCTTAACTCATTCAAAAAATACACAATGATTTGATTTTTAAGCAACAAGTTTGGAAAGTAATCCTAGGAAATAAACCATGATTTTCTTTAAGCAACAAACAGTTTGAAGCCAAGGCTTGTTGATTTTGGCTTGTTCTGATAGTAGCTTAGTGGCCTATCTCTGAATTGTTTTCATATATGACTAAAAGTTATCACCAGGAGTCAGAAATAAGGCCTTTTTCGCTGCTGACCCTCAAATATGAAGCACTATTCCCAACAAAATTACCCTGCTAGCCTTTTGGTAGATACTTAAAATTAAGATGTGTTACTAGCCACTGGAACTAGAATGCTAATGGGAGCTTATTCAGGCTGTGTGTGTGTGTGTGTGTGTGTGTGTGTGTGTGTGTGTGTTGTATTTGTGCTGATAAATAAATTTATTTATCAGCACAAATACAACACAAACATAGCAAACACAACATTAAAAATAAAAATATGGTTTTCTGCCTGGATGGTCTTCTGTAGTGAGCCGAAGGACAGAAAGGGGGAGTAGTGAGCTCCCTCCCATATTTGGGCATACCAGGGGTTGTAACACAAATACATACATACATACATACACACACAAACATAAACAAACACAACACATAACATAAAAATATCTTCCATTCCATACCGTGTGTTGATTGATTACAAGGTTTTTGTGCATCCTTTCCGTAGTCATCTCTTAAATTTTATATAAAGTCACATATTGTCAGTCAAGTATAATTGTATACATTATTATTATAGTACTTCATTTGTTTGACTGTCACTATTATTTCTTTATTTTAAATGAGGTATTCTAAATATGGGTTCATTTATATTAAAATAATTTGTTACATCATCTTCAACATGTCAAATAATAAGTATTTTTTATATCCTATTATAAATCATTCTATTATTTTGTTGTTGGTAACGTTCTCTAATAAATTTTCAATTCCATATTTTTTTAATCTAACCACTAATTAAATAAATCCCATGTCCTATAAAATTGTTTATCTTCATGTTCTCTAATTTCATATGTCAACTTACTCATTTTCGCACATTCTATTGCGCAAATCATCAATCTAATATATATGCATATAATTATTATGATTGTTAAACATTCATTGAATATAGCTATTATTGCATTCTTTTTATGTGACGCATACTAAATTTAAAGTAAATTTATATTATAACATTTCAATACTTCATCCTGGATTCATCCAATGGTGTTACATCTTTGTATTCTATTCTATATAGAATTGTTTATCTTCTATAAAAAAGGGCTTTCCACGTCATCTCCACGGTTCTCATTTACAGCTTATATAAAATTCCATATATCAATCTAGTATATATAAATGCATTATTATCATTATTAATCATTTATTTGACTATAACTATTATTACTTTGTCATATATAATACTCAAAGTTTAGCTAAGTTTAACTTAATTTTATTGTGACATTTCATTTCATCATCCTGTATCCTTTCAGTAGTAGTGCAGTCCAATATCTCTTGCCATTTGTAAAATCTGTATTCTAGGTGTTTTCTTAATAAGTTTTATGTGAACTTCTTTTGGTAACTTGTTCATTGCATATTTTGTAAAAACTTGAAACCCTCCATCTGTTCCTTTCATCAGCTTGCCTTTGGTTATCACTGGTGCTTCTACTAAAGATACTCTCATTGTTTCTACCAAACTTTCTCCTCTTTCTTCATCTATGTTTTGAAGCATGAGATAGAGATCCAGTTCGTCTACCTCTCCTTTCAGTATTCTATACATATCATTTCCCTCCACTCTCAGTTTTCTGTCAGTATCAACAATTTTCTTGTCACTTTGTTCATATTTTTCTGCAATTTTTTGAACTCTATCTTCAAGTTTCATCATTGTTTCATCAATATCCTCAACTCTTCCCTCCATTCTTTCTGTTCTTTGTTCTATAATCCCCAGATTCTTTTCAATTCTTTCTGTGCTTATTAGGACTTTTTGAATTTCTAGCATAATTCTTTGCAAAGTTATTTCCTCTCCTTCTTCATATTGCACCATTTTTCCAGGTTGCAAACACTGCCACTAGGACATCCAAGACTTTTTGCTAGGTTTCAAATAAATTCAGTGTAATCTTTCAAGTCAGGGCTTTCTCTTTACTTCAAAAGAGCACCAAGAAGTGATTTTCTCTCTGTCTCTTTCGGAAAGCAAAGCCAATGGCCTTGAAATAGCAGATGTAACCAAACCTCCAGCCTCTAGATGGCAGTGTTACTTCTTTTTCCTCTCTTTTTAGCTCTCTCTTTAAGCTCCGAGTTTGAGAAAAGGAAAAAAATGTTTAAAATGCTTAGCAATTCCGATCCAGCCGAGCATTCAGAAGGAAGACATTCTTAGTCCACAAATGCAAATAATGGAGAAAAATAGAGGAAGAAGGGGGGGGGGGGAAGACCAGTCCAATTTAAAAGTAAGAGGCATTTGTAAAAGTTCCTCCATAAAAAAGAAACGAAATTAAAGAAAAAAGGATAACACAATAGTTATAATTCAGGCTAATTCGCTACTTACTCTCTTCTATTTTCAATTTTAACTTTAAGTCTTTTGGGTGTTCTCTTCTCTAATAGTAAAATTTATCTTACCAATTTCAACAATTTCTCTTCTGCTCAGCTCCTGTTCAGGGGTCTGTTCCAACCTTATGCAGCTTGAAATGGCTGCTTCTCTTGTAGCCGGCAAAAAGAGCTTTCTCCTGGATCGATCAGGGACTTTGTGATGTCCATGAGATCAGCAGGACATACTCTTCTCTATCACCATCCCTAAGGGATGGTTTAGGTCCAAAAGGACCGTCCAGGAACAGAGATATCAACAGCAATCCTGGAGCTCCAAGATTGCATGTTGTATTGTAGCGACGTCAGCCCCTTCTCTCACTTATTCAGGCTTATTGTTTCATGGAGATTGGTTCAGTTTCTTGGTTGCTATATGTGTTGCTATGTTTTATATTATATTTTGTATTGTTTTTAAATGTTATAAGCAGCCCAGAGTCATTAATGTGAGATTGGTAAGCTATATAAATCAAATCAAATAATACATTAAATAAGTCATAGCCAAGAGACAACAAGAGACAATAGAGGCCAGCAAATGAAATAAGATTAATTTTTTGGCCATGCTCTGACTAGGAACTAGAACAACATTTAGTTCCCTTGCTTGCTCCAGACTGAAAATCTATATTTACAATTATTGATAAAATGACAGAGAATGTGTTAGAGGGGAGAATATTGTGAGAATATGCATTTCTTGCAACCCTAAAGAAATCTAATTAACACCCTGCAATACACAGAAAACCGTTTTATTTACTTTTTTCTAAATAACATTAGCAATAGCAATAACATTTAGGCTTATTTACCACTCTATAGCACTTTACAGCATTCTCTGGGTAGTTGACAATAAAGAAGTATTATTTGCATATAACCCCCCAACAATCCAGGTCTTCATTTTACCAACCTTGGAAGGATGGAAGGCTGAGTCAACCTTAAGCCCCATCAGGATCAAACCGCAACTGCCAACTGTGGGCAGAGTTTTCCTGCAATGCTGCACTTTAACCACTGTGCCACCAGGGCTCCAAATATTTTGTAAAGATCAGTGGCAAACAAGGCGCAAGGCTTTATATCCCAATCTGAAATATTTGGAGTCAACTGAGCTTCTGGGAAAGGAAACGACACAACTGGAAAGGGTTTCATTATGGTGCATCTGATCTGTTACGGTGGGAAGGAAAGGGAGCTTCTGAAAAAGGCAAATGACAATTCTGGTTATTAAGCAAGTTCATGAGTCTCATGTCTGAAATTGCCATAAGACTTTAAAGATCACGAGTTATACATAGAACCAGTTGGAAAGGAGAGGAAGCTATTTTAAAATCCCATTCCAGTCAGCACCTAGCATGATGCCCCATATGTAGTACTTTTCCAAAGTACTAGAGGTTAGCAAACCTTGGGTAAAGTGGTTAGATTGTGTCAGGGGGGATTGCAACTGGCCAGGCACTCCATGTCACACAGGCAGCACATTAAGAAACAGAAGTGGATCCAGAACAAAACCATTTATTAGATTGGACCAAGCACCTATCAACAATGCCTTTATCTTCTCTGGACAGGGGATACATGGTTCTTTAGAATCATAGAGCCATAGGGCTGGAAGGGACTTTTGAGATCTTCTAGTCCAATCCCCTGCCCATGGTAGGAGACCTTATATCACACCAGACAAATGGTCGTCTAATCTTTTCTTGAAAACCTCCAGTGATGGTGCATCTGCAACTTTGGGAAGAAAGCTGTTCCCAATTTCCATATATTCATGCAGTCTCCATGTAGATGTAGTCCTTAAAATTTTCCTTCCTTCAGTTGTCACTAAAGCAGTGGTGCTTTGTATCTTTTACACACACACACACACACACACACACACCTTCTGAAAAGCAAAGAATTGTGAAGTATTAATGCTTACTCGGGGTTTCAATTTCCATTGAAAGAAGATCACTGGGGATTGATGGGATTTCAGTGATAGAAGATTTATTTACATGCACACACATGCTGAGCACTAGAAGAGAGTTCACAGTATCATCATTCCAACAGATTCCTGCTTCCATCCGATTTCTAGAGGATTCCCTAGTGCCACAGGATTTCCTACAGAAACAAAGCCATCTGCCTTCTTTTTCATCTCAGCTCCATCACAGATTGACTTCCTACTGTGTGCTCATACCAAATTTGCCCCCTCTTCTTGATTAATAGAGAGGGTGTTGGAAAAGAAAGATAAGTTGCTTTGTCATTCGTCATAAGTACATTTATGAGTCACTGATACAGTTACAGCTATCAACTGCTTGTAATGGGCATTATTGAATGGAATAGACATCGATTAATTTTTTTTAATCACATCAACATCATGGGCTATAGACTTGATGGCCACCAATTTTAGGAATGGAACTTGGCATTCTTTTTAATGCTTCCAATACATATGGAAAACATTTATTTTTGTCATCCATCATATATAGACAATGCAAAAGTTGTTTTGCTATTTTTCATGTATTTTCCATGAATAAGGACAACTTAAAATGGATGGTCTTTCTGAAAACATGTAAGTGTAATGCTCGAAAAATCATTACATGACCTTCTTAACATTTTTTACATAAAACTATGCATTTTTATTTTGAAAATTTTATTTATTTCACTATGTTCTATGTTCACTATATTATTTTGAAATTCACTATGTTCTGCTTAGAGGGGAGGGAGAGAGAGAGAGGGAGGGATGGAGAAAGAGGGAGAGACAGCCCTGTGCTATTATTTTTAATTGTTACATTATTTATCATGTGTTAATATTTTACACTGTCCCTATACCTAGAGTGACTATTGCCTTTTTTTGCCCAGGGCTACCACATATTTTTCAGGGATTTACATGCATGCAATGTCTATAGTACAGAGCACAAAAATGTGTGTGTTTATTTTGTACATCAGGTTGCATAAGTCCAGCTTAATATGATATTCCTGGTATGTGGTATTTTGTATATATAAAGAGAAAGAGACATTCATGTGATCTTTTTTAGGCTTGCTGTCAAACATAAGCCATAATACTAATTGCTGTTTTGAACAATATGCAGGTTGTATTACACGAATGGCTATTTTATATGTGAAATTATGTCTGAAATATTTCTGCACCTATACTGGTTTAACAGATCAATTGATGAAGTCCCTCTGCAACTAGGGATGGGACTAAGTGCCTTTACATTGAATTGGGTCTGTCTTTTTGTAAAAATGTATGGGGTCAATAGTCAGGCTGATTTTATGTCTTCTTTTTTTTTTTTTTTTTTTGCTGTACAAAGAATTGCATTTGGGAAACATTAAATTAGAACTGAAAACCAATACTGATTTTCCAGGAGGGATTTGTGAGTAATATGTTAATATTTGCTGGCTCCTGTTTATATTTTCCATTTAGACTCTTCTAAACAGAAATATTTTTAAAGAAATCATTACTTCTGAATGGGTTTTCTCTATGAAAAAAATCCTGCCTTCATTTAGTGGCTGTATGCAGAATTATGGTGTGTCTTTTATTCTAGGCAGCCTTCACACCCTACAATAACCACAGGGTTCATAGTGCAAAACTGCTTCATCCGAGTATGTTAACCACATTTCTTGGATTGTTTTGGATCTCAATCAGGTTTTGAGCTCTTCCCCCTTAAACTGGGACCTAAAACAACAGCAGAACTTACTGTGTTCCAACCTTCTGTCTTTAATGATAAATGAGTCTAGTTCTGAAAATACAAAAAGATACAGGATTCAGCACAACACAGATGTTGCCATGGAGCCAAATGAGCTGCAACGGGAATGTGCTATTTGGATTGCAAAGGAATCTAATAATTGCTTCACTAAAAAAAGCAAAAGCAAAATATTAGTAATTGACAGGGTGGGATATAGGACAGACAAAAAAAAATATTCTGACTATGGAGGAACTAACATCAATTTGGCAAAATGATTATACTTTCCAAGGGTAACAGAGCAAGAACACAAAAACTGATTTCCAGCTGCAAAAATGGTACATTCATCGTTTATACCAAAAATCCCTTTCAATGGCTTGGAGAAATAATTCCTGTTAAGAGAGCAGATTTGACAGCCTATCCAAGATGCTTGAACTGGCATTGTCAGCAATGGCCTCACTCTCAAATTTCCCTCTGACTTTCTCATCCTTTCTTCAGAGAGCTTTTAACATTTTGAGTAGCAGAACTAGCTTATGTATTCCTTGCTCTGACGCATATAAAGCTTTGCATGACAATGTTGCCCAGCCATCATCTTTCAAAGAACTGAGACAAGTACAAGTGCAGCCAAAACTAAAGGCCCAGCTGAATTGCACACGTCCTTAGAAACACTATTAATGCCAATAGTACTGGAGTTTTCTCCCCACTTTAGATCTCTTGAGACAGTTTTGAATCTATTTTTGATAGTATCCTGAACCCTTTTTTTTACAGTAGAATGCATGGAAGGAAAATAAAATGACCTACTTTCATTAATACAGACAACTGAACCAATAGAGTGAGAACCTTCTAAGTAGAAAGGCAGCACATAAATTGAGTGCATGAATGAATCTAGATAAGAAAATGTCAATAGATACTAAAGAACCAAAAACAAACTCAACATTATCTGCTTATAGTATATCTGTTTAAATCAATAACACCCTATTAATTAATTACCTGTAGAATCAGCTTCTTCTCTTATGCCTTAGTTATAAGGAGTAGGACCCAGATTAAAGTTCCGTTCTATATATTATTGCAGAAGAGTCAACCCTGTGTTATAGATCATAAGCTTTTCCACCATTTGGTTAGCAAAGTTGAACAAATTAGTCTGCAAAATATATTGCCAAATCTTTTAGTTGTGCTGCCTTGCCTACTCTCCAATTTAAAGTGAGCACAACATATTATTTCAAACAATAATAGTAGGGCTTGAGAAGGGATGAGAAAAGAGAGGATAGAGTTTGTACAATTCTTTTCTTCCTCCTGTTCTCTGCTTATCCCTAATGTTTATGAAATCCTGGAGACGGATAGATAGATAGATAGATAGATAGATAGATAGATAGATAGATAGATAGATAGATAGATAGATAGACAGATGTGTGTGTGTGTGTGTGTGTGTGTGTGTTTTCCACCAGGGAGTCTTCTTACCCATACATCCGTACATTCCCATGTGCTTTCTATCTTCTGCTTTATTTCCTCTTTCTTCAAGCAAATTTCTCCTTAGAAGATTCTAAGGATGCAACCAATCTGCCTATGTAAAAGTCACTGATATGTTTGTTTATTATCTGGATCTCAGCCAATCTGGCCAATACCTTTTATTTTGCTGACAGTTGCCGCCAGGCATTCGTTGCCTTGGCAACTAATCATCTTCATACAGTCACTATTATAAGGTTCCTGACCTAGTGACATTGTTAAGCTGTGCTTCTCCTCTGGTAGATTATCCTTAACTGCACCAAAACTAGTGACAATAACTTGTTTGGATGAATTCAGGTGTGTGTGTGTGTGTGTGTGTGTGTGTGTGTGTGTGTGTGTTACTTCTCCTTGTTCATGTTCAGATTGCTATCATTTATACATGTATACAACACAATATGCATGTAGTGGTATGCTCTAGCTAAATAACAACTGGAGAAGTTTATCTAGAGAATAAAACCATGACCTTTGTGGAGTCATGACTTTCTGGCAATAAACCTACATGAATTATCAATAGGTAACTGTATTCCTGGTCTCAGAGAGAGGTGGTTCTTTATCTCCTACTATAAATTCTGGAGAAAGTCCTACAAAGAGTTTTTCATCTTCATTTTAAATTCAGTGTTATGCTATTGAGAGGTGAGGAACAGCTATAGTATTACTCATATTATGCAAATAGTTGCACAGTTGGGAGTGTAAGTACTCAGCTGAAGGAAAATCAAACTGAGGCGATTTATTCAGGAACAGCAACTTTATTAGTCAACAACAACTAGCTAGTCAGAACAAAACAGAAGAACTCCGGTTTGACAGCTATTTATAGTGAAGCTGTCAAACTGGCAACCAATTAGAACGCTATCAGCTCTTGCTGACAATGCCTGTGCATTCAGCCAATCCTGGTGAGGATTGATATCTTGCGGTTGCCATGTTTCAGACACAACACCATAAAGGAGCCATATGCTTTATTCCCTTGGTGGGAAAGGAGAACTTCATTGAAATGAATGATTGTAGCTCCTTCTCTTCCTTATCATCATCCCAAAAACAATAGTCCCTCTTCAGGAAAGACAGGTCAATAGAGAAACACCCTTGTGTTGTTTTAATCTACTGAGGAAAATAAAATACTGCTATCCCATTGGTAAATATATTAGGACAAAATTAATTATTGGAAGTCACAACTGATTTTTTTAAAAAGCTGCTATAACATCCCTAATGTTTCTCAATATGAAACACACATGTAGTCTTTTTTCTGGGGGAAATGTATAAATAATGGCATTATTTAAATTAGTACTTACATTATTGCTAAGAAGCAACAATGTATCTAGGGTGTGATTTTAAAAAATCAGTATAACAACTATTATGGTGCATTAGAAGCCTCGCCTGCAATGCCCATAAAACTGGAATTTCCATTGCACTGTGGGATGGCTATCTTGGTTGTGGTGTTTTTGATGTGGATGTTCCTGCTAAAAACATTATATATACGGTATATATCCAAATCTGAGAATTAGAAACAGACAAGCATTGATGCAGGATGATATGAGGATTCCAGCATTAGGCAGAGAGTTGGACTAAGACCTCAAAGTCCCTTCCAACTCTATAATTCAACGAATTTATGAAATAGCATGATAACATTTTTGGCAATTTTAAAGCTTAGAGGTATTGCTGCCCTATAGAATAGCACAGAGACAGTCTGATTGTCAACTATCACATCTTTGGTTGATCTGGAGTCATCATGTCATTTCTGAATCTGGTGTTATTTGGGAAAATAGAGTTACATATTCTGGGGTAATTCTTCCTTGAGTAATTAAAGTATCCCTTGGCAACAATGATCCCAGTGTCCTCCAATCCAGATCACAATCCATAAATCACAACTCACCACAAGTATCTCATGCTGCATTTCCAGTTAGCCCTCCTGCTGTCCAGGACTTGCTCGAGAGGTTCAGCCCCATGATCTCACCCCCTGTCCAAAACGCTACGATGAAGCACCTGAGAGCATTTTGATTTTAGGAATCATCCTGAGCTAGGGAAGCCAATGTTTCTCTTTATTCCCATGCTTAGTCTTCTTTCCTGCAGATGTGCCAGATGTCCTAGTTTCTTTATCCAGATGATAAACCACCAGGGCCTTTTACAAAGCTGCACTCAGCCACTGATTGTCTCTGTTATTGTTACCTCAAATCTCACACACTCAGGATAATGAGTTTATTTTTATTCACAAAGCATGTTAACCCTTTTATGAAATCTTTCTAGGCCTTTAGTGAACATATCTGTACACTCAGCAACATCTGATAAATTGGCCTGTCTCCCACAAAAACAAATGGCACAGTTAGGAAATATAAATTATTTTATAACTAGGCATCTAAAGGAGATCTTCCAATCATCCATAATTTTATTGCTATTTATGTCTTTCAATTATCAGAACCCATTGGATCACATTACAACTTTCATTTCAGTTAACGATATGTTACTTTACAATGCAAAAGAATTTCAGAAGTGCTCGGTTTTACCTGTCTGTCACAATAATACCATTTGTAGGCCATCAAATTCTTTCAAACTCCCAGCAGTGTATAACATTAAAAACCATACATGAGGGGGGGGGACCTTAAAAGTATCAAGTTACACAGTAAATGATCTCAGAACAAAGACCCTCCATAACAATTAAAAAACAATGTAAGGAATAACTAATACGATATCGACAATAGCTATTTTAAAATGAAAATGAAGTTGACTATCTTTCTTAGAACAAGTGGCCTATTATATGTAGCCTAGCTGGATGTTGCTAAAAAGAATATTTATGAAGGAGACAATCTAAGAATGTTCTGTTCTAATTAGGTGATTTCTGTAATGGTTTGATTGACTAACAGCATCTAGGGTTTTTAATTTTTTAATTTATTTTGTCAAGCATGTATAAGATAGCAGATATAAGTATAAACATGATTATGAATACAGGAAATGGATACGAATAAGTGGGGACAGTAAGTAAGGGATGGTAGGCACGGAGCGCTACCATTGATTGAAGTTTTATCATTGAGTATTTTTATCAAATAATTTTAACTTTTTAGAAATTATGGTATATAGTGAATGAATTTACACTGAATATAAAAAGGTATGAATTCCATGAGGAAAAAAAAAGGAAAGTATTATTAAAGTGGTTCAATTTAAATTCCTATATAAATAGGCACTAAAAAAAAATCTGTTGGAATTATAATGGTTTAACAAAGATAAAAGACCTTCAACTTTAAAGCTCTGTTTTCATTAACATGACAGGGATTTGAAATATCATTTGGTTAGTTCTCCTGTAAAAAGGCACAATTGAAAATTAATTATGTCAAAATCAAAATTATGACCTTGGGGAAGAAACCCCAAGGATTCGTACAATGTCTTGCAAAATAATTTATATGTTTTTTTTTCAATGTGCAAATGCATTTCTAAGAATTTGACCTAGTTAGCTGAAGTATGTGTGGAGGTCAAGGTAAAGAAAGTAATTGGAACTATCTTTTTTTCCCTTTTCATTCAAAATGACGTTCTGTGGTATATTTTACAGTGAAAATCTTT
Source organism: Natrix helvetica (assembly GCF_964273705.1). Classification (NCBI taxonomy): domain Eukaryota; kingdom Metazoa; phylum Chordata; class Lepidosauria; order Squamata; family Natricidae; genus Natrix; species Natrix helvetica. Next base: position 111,352,338 of record NC_138552.1, on the reverse strand, counting down.
CTAGGCCAGGTAACCTGTGATGTTTTATGAGAAAAGAATTGTGGGAATAGCACTAAGATAGTTGAAAATGGAGAGAAACTCCAGAATGTATGTTTTAACTTGGTATTAGGTGTTCCTAGGAGAATTCCAGTAAACCTCTTTTGTATGAAAATTGGCTATCTTTCTACAATGGTAAAAATTACCAGCTGAAATTTTACAAAATGATTTTTTTACCAAAACATTTTTAAACACTTTTCTGGTTGGAAGTAAATTAAATATAGTGAAAGAGCAGAAAAACAACAAGATTGAGGTAGTTTTCAAGACAACAAACTTTATCATTTTCCAAAAAATAACATTGACTCTTCAGATTTAACAAAGTTATTGCTGGAAATCAGTGTTTTAACAACTCAATTCTTTCAAATTTGCAAATATTTTTGCTCTATTTTTAATTTCAGCTATGATTCAAGGATGTTATTGTATAAACAATTGCTGTGGCTTTCTTTAAGTCTTGCAAATGAATGTTTTGTGGACATACTTGGATACTGTAATACAAGAGCTTTAGGAAAATTTAAAGCTTTACACTAGTTCCCAATGAGGAAGTGGATGGTAACGAGGAGGGAGTATAAATATTAAAATGACATTATCTTCTTATCATGTATGGAGCTAATGAAGTTAGGTTCCAGCCCTTTTAAACAGAATCAAACAAATACATCTGTCAGGTCCCTGATGCTACTTGTCTCGTCCTTGAAAATTCAGTATTTGCATTCATGCTTCCAGGCTCTGGGGATCCCAGATCACCACACTGTCCCCATTGAAAGGAAATTTAAAAAAGGATCGATATTAACCAGACCCTTTCAACAATTCCTTGCATCTAAGTGCTGTATCCTGTAGCACCATCTAAGTACATTTTCTTATTACACAGGGAAAGAGAGAGGAGGGGGGGGGGGAGATAGATTAGGATACTAAAGCATAGTGATTCAAGATGTTTGATTATTGCCTACAAAGCCCTACAAGGTGTAGACCTTGGTTAGTTGAGCAATCACCTGTTTCATTCTTGCAGTATTGATATGCTCTGTTTTTCCTTAAACAATACCAACAGGACACCAGAAATGCACTTTCGCTGCAGCAGTGCCTTCTGGAATGATGATCACCCTGAGATCCAGGTTTGCTGCTATTTGGACAAGCTATGAAGATCTGTCTCTTCATCCAGACCTTTGACAAGAGTGTGAGATCCCTTACTTCATCATGTTTAACATCTTTTATCTTTATTGTTTATATTTCATTGATTTTTTTTGTGTAATTTACTTGTTAGGTTTTTATTCTGAGCTATCAGTCACTGAGAATCAGGTTTTATGGCTTGTCAGACAGGCAGCCAGATGTTTAGATTGGATTTGACATTTTTGTCCACTTATCAAGTCCTTCCCATGGACATGGGACAGGCAGACGTTGTTTAACAATATTAAAGATATCAACACAGGATGTACACTATTCTAAGTAAAGCTGCCTTTTGCAATTGACAAATGGTGATTTTTGTCAATGCCTATGGTGTTCAAACAATGCTCCAGTTGTTTTGGGATTGCATCCAAGGCCCCTATTACTATTGATACTACTCTGCTTTCTTATTATCTTTATCTTCAAAAAGACAAACATACTGAGTTAATTCCATCCCTTTTCACAGATGTTGCCTTACAGTCCCTGATCCCTCCTTCTGCTTTTATCTGGATATCTTCCAGTTTCGCTGAACCTTCATAAAGCTTGGTGCACAGAACTAAATATAATATTCAAGGGGAACAAAACAAAATAGCAGAATTACTATTTTCTGTGTTTTGGAAAGGTTTGCTAAAACATTACAAAACAAATAAACAAACTTTTTTGTTATCTTGCTTCAGTGTTACTAAGTACAGTGTGTGTGTGTGTGTGTGTTTCTCTCTCTCTCTCTCTCTCTCTGTGTGTGTGTGTGTTTCTCTCTCTCTCTCTCTCTCTCTCTCTCTCTCTCTCTCTCTCTCTCTCTCTCTCTCTGTGTAATTTTGAAGCAAAATATGTAACCATTGCCCAATACTGGAAACAAAATAATATCCCCTTGGACAAATTAGTGATACAAAATTTTTGGATGGTGTAGAGATGGACAAATTAACACTAAAATTAAAAGATAAAGAAGAGTCAGAATATTATGAAATTTGGAACATTTGGTACAAATGGCTGCAAAACAAGAATAAAATTAATTAAGCCAAAAAACTATGTGTGTGTGTGTAAATATAGAAGCGAAATAATATATACATGTACAGGTATGATGACATAACAATGTTGATATAATGACTGTAAGGTGTAGAATGGAAATAATAATAATAGTAATAGTAATAATAATAATAATAATAATAATAATAATAATAATAATAATAATAATAATAATAATAATAATAATAATAATAATAATAATAATAATGTAACCATTTAATTGTCATGAAATCCACTTTTAGGATGTTTGTTCACTGTTAAATGCTATCCATTGATCCTCAAGTTGTCAGAAAGCTGTACTGCCATAATATTTACTGTCCTAACTCCAATCATTGGAGCCTCAGTTCTAGATTGCTGTTGGATGATAATGTCCTGATTTTGGGTATGTAAGGCATATTAAACGAAGCCATTGGTAAACCTTATAGCTTTGCTGGGCTTCCTTTCCTTTCTTTCAGCATCACCAATCAGTGGGAAGATACTGACTAATCACAACAGTGCTGCAATTAGTGATTTAAAAACAAACAAACCCTAGATCCATTCTCTCATTTGCTCTATAGGTACCTGATGAACACATGAGATACGGCTAATTTAACACAATCCCATCATGAATCAAGTAGAACTTGAATCAGAAATGTTTTTGTTCCTACTTTGTACTACAAAGATCTTTCAATTCTTCCTCATAACAACAACAACAACAATCATTAAGGTACAAAAGCAGGATACAGAGAAGCTTCATTGGAAACTAGATGGCATCAATGAAGTGTTCTGGATATTAGTATGCCAGAATGTCTAGGCCTATTCATTCAAATACGTGGGCAATGAATACTATACATAATATAAACAATGATACACCACTGAGTTAAATGGATTTTTCTTTGGACAGCTAATTTATGTGGAGTGTAGGTTGTATTTTGGTGTTCCTGAGGATTGAAGCTTCCACTTTTTTCATCAAGTAGATGAACTTATCTTAAAAAAACTATAATTTTCATATATTTGATCACTTGTAAATTCATTTTTCCCACAATTAATCTTTGTAAAAAAATTATAATATTTTGATTTAAATGAATATCCTGATTCAAGAATAGCAATAACAAAGTCTATTATTTTCTTTTTGAAAAGTCTCTATTGTTTTGCAGCCCCTTGTTTCCCATTAGTTTCAATGTTGTATAATTAATTCCTTTTCTCCTCATTTAGATTCCTAATTAGACCCACAGAGTGAACTGAAGACACACATCCCAGTTCGGTTCCTCGAACAAAGAAAGTTTGCCCTTGTAAGTGGCTTCCATGTGAGAGTCATATGTAAAGCACTCAGATTCCTTAGAGAAGCAACAGTAATAATAATAATATTTAATAAATAAATGACATGTTGAAGGAACAGAAGGGGAAAGATGAAAGAGTGTAGTTCCTCCAGAGGGTAATTTGCATAATTAGTTATTATAATGAACATATTGCTGGTATATTTAGGACCTTAATGCAGAATTTGCAACAGGAACAATGACAGCTGAAGAGCTGAGCATCACACATTAACCTCTAACCTCCTTTCCAAGATATACATGTCTTGCTTTGCCTTCTTTGACTGAGCAATGATTGGGACCTAGTTCCAGGAAGTCCCCCCCACAAAACTATAAATTCCAGAAAAATGGAATGTGGCAAAAAATGTGATACTTGGTCCCTCTCCTTAAATCCAATCTGAGTACCTTCTGGTCAGTGGTGGGTTACGACCGGTATGCCCTGGTACGGGCCTACCGGTGCCTGCCGGGAGCACCGGGTACTGTTCTGATATGGTGCTCCAGAGGGCCCACCCACCCGCCCGAGCTCCTGACTGGTATTTGAGCTCTTTGGGGCTTCCACGCATGCTCACGGAGCATACGGCACCTGTGCGATGCTCCACCAAGCAGCTGGAGCATCGCGGATGCATCATGGAGCATCGCAGGCAGTAAGTACGCATGCGTGCACTGCACACGTTCATGTGGTGGATGCCGGGCCCTGTTGTACCGTACCAGTTGCACCGGGATCCAGAACCCACTACTGCTTCCGGTCATTCCTTTATGTTACAGTAACCATTGTGTTTTACAAGGTACTAGGTAACACTTCTGAATACAATGTGGTCCAACAGGGGCAACTTGACCCATCTTTTCAATATTTTTCCCCTTATTCCAACACCACTTAATGCAATCACAAGGTAAATTATTTTATAGAGAAGGCAAAGTAAAGTATTCAAAGAGATGTTTGCTATATAAGATATTTCAGGCTGGTGGAAGTATGTCCCATCCTCTTTTGTCCCTACTGAGGTGGAAATCCTTCAGGTTTCTCTAACAGGAACGTATTAAGCATACTCCAAATTTCTTTTTAGTCCTGCTTCCAATTGGGTAAAAGTAATGTCAGGAGATGTGCAGAGTTTTAAGAAAAGAAAGTAAATAGGATGGAGGGAGTTACAACATAGATTGTCCTTGGAATCATCAAGATCACCTTGAAGAAAATGTGGTGCTATTTTTAAAATATAAACAACATATTGGAATGGAGTATTATTACTGGGTCCATTAGATTTGTACAATAGTACTCCATTAGATTTGTACAATAGTACTACACTACCTTAGTTAGCATTCATGTACGTGTTCTCCAGTTTGCTGCAAGGCTGAAAAGCATAATGCTGTAGTTGAATGGGAAAGGGGAGAGATATCCTGTGCACCAAAACTGTTGGTAGAGATTGCTATGAGCTGCCTAGAAGTAAGTTCATGAACTCTCAGCTCCTTTCCATCATTTCTTCCCTTGGATGCTAACATTTATAATCTTCATTTTAATTTATCTTCTTGACATAACAATGTTTGCTATACAGATCTTTAAAAGACTCCTTTTAGGATTTCCTAATTTTTATCTTCATTCCAAATTACATTTATTCTTAATTTCATTCATTCTGCTACAGGCAATTTTCATCTAAATTTATTTTCTCCTTCAAAACTTTCTGCATTTTCTCTGCCTCTTTTAATTCTAATTATTCTTTGCTTTCTTCAATACCTACTTCCTCTATATACATTGTACAATATTGTTCTCTTGTCCCCATATTCTGCAATACTTCTTTTATTTGTGTTCTTTATCCACTCCTTTTCCCTCATCTTCTACTAATACATCCTATTAGCGTAACTCTAGATATTTCTGTGACACACTGTATCATAATGCTTCTTATTCTGTTTTCCTCTGTTCTTTTCTTGTGCCCACTCATTCATTCATTCTGCTGCGAGATTAAGTCGTCTTCTACATACCTCTTTATACATGGCTTGTACTTTCTCTGGTTGGAGGCATTCTACTTTCACTTTGGCCCTTGCATCTTTCACTAATTTTCTCACTTTATTCCCATAAATAATCAAACCAATTGTTCTTTTGATTCATACTGTTATGAGTATACTCAGAACAAATATTCAAAACAAACTGTCACTTTTCTAAACAAATATTCACTGAATAATCACAATTTTATTAATACTTAGGACTTTGGTCCAAGTTAGAAAGTATTATTCTCACTCAGCCATTCCTGTCAAGTCCATCCTTTACAGCCTACCCCTTTTTCTTTATTTCACAAATAGTTCTCTTCCCTTCCCTCCCATTTATACCTATTTATTCACCTTACATTCAAAGTCTCCATTTTATATAACATAGTTATCAGCAGATAAACCCATTATTATTAACGTCCACCATGCATCACAGTTACTGGGTCTTAAGTCTTTACAGTAAAATAGAAAGGGGCAGGTTGCTAAGCTTTGCCACAACCATGACAAAAGCAGCATTTCCTGCTAATGGTAAGGATAGAACTGTCCCTTTTTTCATACATATTTTATCAGGATGCCACAAATGCAACCAAAGACAAATTTTATCCCAAGGTTGCTTGTACTATTCTCTGTAAGCCAAGATTTTCTAAAAACTAAATCTAAAAACTGTCTTGCAATGCAGCATACTGTTGCCTGCATTCCTCCTATATAGAATTCAGTATTCTGTACTTTGGCACATTCAGGACAAAATGAAATGTTAGCACAGAGAAATGAGAATATTATGCCAAACACAGTGACATGCAAGTTTAGAATTACTTGCTTCCTTTGCATGTAGAGAGAAATGTGCATCAGAGTACTGCGTTTCCCCGAAAATAAGACATGCCCTGCTAATAAGCCCAATCGGGCTTTTCAGAGCATGCGCCATAATAAGCCCTCCTCCCAAAATAAGCCTGCCCCCAACTATTTAAGCACATGCGCAACCAGTCCCCGCCATTACCACTGTACCACATATCGGTACAGCTTGCGGAGCAAAAAGAGGGCTTGCCGCAAAAACAGCAGCAGGCAAAGCAAAGTGCTTCCACCCCACACCCTTCCCTCCGATGCAAAAAGAGGCCGCTGCAAAAACAGTGACAGGCCAGAAATGTGATCACTCCCTCCCGCCTATTCCTTCTCACGCAAAAAACCACCACCCACCCCAATGGTAAAGGCAGCCTGCCCGGTTCCCTTCCCCACCGTCCCTTTAGCGAGGGGTTGCGGGTTGGGGGGAGAGCGATATGCGCATCCTAGCATTACCAGAGACTGACAGCTCTGCTGCATTCCTCACCCTTTCGTCCATTGAAGCCCCTTGTAAAAAAAAACCTCACGAGCTGAACTAATGAGGGTTTTTTTACAAGGGGATTCAATGGGCAAAATGGCGAGGAATGCAACGGACCTGGAAAGGTAAGAGGCGCGCCTCGCTTCTCTCCCCCCAGCTGCCACCCCTCGTTAAAGGGATGGTGGGGAAGGGAACTAGGTAGGCTGCCTTTACCATTGGGGTGAGGTGGGCAGTATTGGGCCACGAGGCGCACTTCTTACCTTTCCAGCTCCGTCACGTTTCTCGCCATTGTGGTCAGGGACGCCCCTGGTAAAAAAAAACCTTCTCGCAACTTCAAGAAGTTAGATTGAACTCGCGAGGAGGTTTTTTTTTTTACACCCACTTCCCTGAGCACAATGGTGAGGAACGCGACGGAGCTGGAAAGGTAAAAGGCGCGCCTCGCTTCTCACCAGCCCCAGAAAATAATAAGCCCTCCCCTATAATAAGCCCAAGGCCATATTTTGTGGGGCAAAAGAAAATAAGACCCTGGGGAAACACAGTAGTGTGAAATTTAACAGCCTGAGTTAGAAGAAGTGTTTATGTGTCCAGTCTCAAACCTGCTTTTATTAATTACTTGCAAATCAACTTGCTATAGCCTTTGTGAAGGTGTGCTTCGGATCATATGCAAATTATATTCCAGTGCCCATGATACAGTCAAGGCTTTATCCCTCTTCCAACAGACTTGCATCCTGGCAAATATTTCGAAAGAACAATATAATTGCACAGGCAATATAGTATTAGTATAAACAATTAATTTTTTGATCACTTATAAAAAGCCATATTACAGGGATTTTAAAAACCTACCTATAGTTTTTCCCTCTTGCATGCAAACCCACCCTCCACATTCCTTGCAAAACTCCAGGCACCATAAGTCCTATTTCCAGAGTGTATCTCATGATAAATGCCTTTCCAAGCTGGGGTGGGGGTTAGGATTGGCTGCAATGAATCTGTTCATTTAGTTTTGCCTTCTCAAAATTCTATCCTTAACTAGAGGCTACTGATATTTATTTATTCATCTGTTTTGCTCATTATTTATATGTTTACTCATTAATATGTATAGGCCATAGTAGTAAGAGTATGGAGAATTAAAATGTCCTCTAAGGAGTCTCTAATCATAGAAGCACTGATGATCTTCTTCCCACTGTGCCTCAGCAGCCCACTGCCTGGATGTATTAATGTCATTATACTGACAGGACTGGTAGTTTACTGCTGACTTGGGACTCCCAATTTCCTCTAGGATTACTTCCTGCCCAAAGATACCCACCCCATTTCATCAGTGAATACCATGCCATATTTATGTCCAAATTATACCCCATCATATCCTTTGAGGAAGGAGTAACCATCCCAGATTGTGTCTCTGCTGATTATACTTTAAAACTTGGAAAAACAGGTTTATCTGAGAGTGGGTTTGGAATTCTATATACCCTTGGTAGATGATTGCAAAATGCTAGGTATTGAAACAGAAATCTTTCTTCTATTGAAGGTCAGCAATAATTAGAAAACAGACCCTAACCTCAGAAATCAAAAAGGAAAGAGAAGGATAAAACAAAGGGAAATTCTTCAAGATATCCTTGGTGTATTTAGCCTGTTGGCTGATATAAAGTTCTCTTCTTTTGTTGCAGAATTACCTAGCATGTCCCTGATATCTCAGTGGCAAGGTGAAATAGGGAAGAGTTTGCTAAGGAAAGTAGGGTCTTACAAGTTCAGAATCTTCTTTCTCCTTTGTGGATATCCCTCATTTTAAAACCTAGACTTTGACATACATCTGCTCATTTCTTGGCAAAGATTGAACTCCTGTATAAAAGGCAGGATTTAAATATTATCAGTAGTTAAATAAACAAATGGTTTTTTTTATCCCACTTCTTTGTATATGAGATGACTCTTATTCCAACTTGTCTTCTTGTGCCAGCATGTTGTTAATGACCAGCTAACTACTTCAGCATTTTATCTCAGCCTTAATTGCAAAATATAAAATGGCAAAAGAAAGCCAATACAGACGAGATCTGTATTTATGCTGCTAGGAAGTGTGGGAGAAGGTGGGATAGGATAAGAAGCCCAATCCTCCCTCCAGTCCAGATTTAAATATCTTCATTCCTCCTTTTCCATATTATTTCATGCCTCTCCTTCCATTTTGTTTTAGAAACTGTCAGTAGAAATATATAATCTTCAAAAGCCTGCAATGATTTCTTCCAACAACCAGTTCACCAAACTGCTCAGAAACTTAACAACCGGTTCTTCCAAATTGGTGTGAACTGGCTGAATCCCACCACTGCTTCAGATCATACTTTTGGACTGCAAGGCACTACTTTTCTAGATAAAATGCCTGGTTTCCAGAGAAGGTTTACAGCCTTTGAGAGACTGACTATTTATCAATTATGGGCAATTCTCATTCTATCTTCCTCCCAGATGTCTCTCTTGGAAAGGAATCCAGCAACACTGCAGTAGTGTTGCTATTTGTACCTTTTCTACTATTACACTCATTTATTATGTGCCATTGCTCAAATAATACATGCTGTATGCAATGAAATATCATTCTAATGTATGGCGATTAGTGTACATTAAAGGTGACAATAAAGTTATTCTAAATTCTAAGTCTAAGTCATAATGGTGTAGGTACCATTACCTTTTGGTAGGTACAAAAAGAGCTTACTTATATAGGGCTAATCCTGACAGATGCATTGTGAAGTAAGCCAGGCAGTGGACACTCCATATTTGGGACCCAGGAGAACATCTGGGCACCCAGCACTTACACACTAATTCAGTTCAAAGCACTAAAAGGTAAACTTTAAAATATCAAGCTTATATTTAGGTTTTTGCAATTTCCTACTGATTTATAATGGCCCCAAGTGTCCTCTCAGGCTACTTCATCACAAACTTTTTGGCTATACATTTTGATTGCAGGAATATAAACAATCTGGAGCGTTGTACAGCCAATGGCACAAACTGGGTCCTTTTTGAACTGCTTAATAAAAGTCATCAGGCTCATTTTAGCATTCAGTCCCTTATGTTTGATTAATGCTCTCTTTTTCTGCCTTAGCACTCAAGGCAGCTAACAGCATTTAAAACAAAAATAGAATATAAACAGTTAAAAGTAGAGCTAAAACTTAACCAAGCCATAAATACCACATTCATCTATCAATTACAAGTCAAGGGAAAGAGCTATATTTTTTTACAAATTATTCCAAATACAAAGAGAGAGGGAGGCCAGAGGCAACTCCCAAATGGGATACATTCAATAACAACATATTCTTCATCATTTTCTATTGCCAAGTATAAAGAGCCTTATACTTGCCCTTTGAAAAACAGTATTTTCACGTCCTACATTGTCTGCAGAGTGATCAGATAAAAGGAAATTTTAGGTTCCAAAACTTTTAAGCAATAGAAAGAACTTGTAATCCAAACTTAAACGTCTAATTTACTTCAGTAACAAAGAGAGAAAATATGCTCAGAGAGCCTTTGGAGAAAGATTTGAAGCAAATCTCACCAATAGGAACCATATTTAGAATCACTTTGTAGTGGTAATGGAGGTGAAATATCAATATTTCTCCACCCTTACTGCATTGGTTGATAGGTATGGAATGGAGTGGTGTAAATGGCATTTCCTTAGATGTTATTATTAAACTATTTTCTAAATAATTATTTCTGAAAAAATTGACATTCCATCCAAGACTGCTGATATTATTACTCTTCTTTGAACAAATCATATTTTATCGCTGTATAATTATCAGCATTCATTAGCAAACTTCAAAAATGTAAGAAATAGTCTTCAGTTAACTTCTGTGTTACTTATATAACCCATGAAGTTTGTTTTTCTGGTATCGCAGCAGGGGAAAACTTATCTGAGAGTTGCTATGGACTTCTACATCCTCTTAGCTAGAATTCAGCATGACATACCTTTAGAGTGGAGCAGTAAAGGAACGCCATTGGGCATTGGGCATTGGGCATTAAAAAATCAGCTGCAACACTAACAGGGTATCAGAACTTGAGCAACTGCACATCTGCAATGAAAGACTGGTATAAAGGAAACATTGCCAATTACAGAATTTTAGAAAAAGGACCAACTATTGCATATCAAAACACACCAAATAATTGAAATATAAGAAGTACATGCTTGCAAAATTATGATTAAAAACATATTCAGCATGCATTTTGCATAGTTTATTCTGAATGGGTGGTTAAGAAGAAAGAAAGACATCAGCAAAGTCCTATACAGAAGATGTCTTTCTCCAGAGTTAATTATTTTGAGCATCTTTGATCCTGGATTTTTTCCCCATTTCTTGGCCAGAAGGCAGGAATGGGGTAGCCGCGCTGGCTGAGAATAATAGTGGTTGCCATTCAACTCAGTTGCAGGATAAAGGCTGGGAAAAACTAAAGTGTGCTTGATGTAGCTCTCTAAATGGCTTGTAGGCTGTAAATATCTAAAAGAACCCATCAGAGCAATTGACTCCCATGATTCTAGTGGTATTCAAAAGAAGAAAATGGCTACTTTCTTTCTGGGCAATAAAAAGAGGATAGAAAATTTTGGTTTCACATAGGAAAACACCATCTAGATATCCTTCTGCAAAATCTACCATTCGCACTAGCGGAGCTGAACAATATGATAAAAGCTGAACCAGACCAAGAATCCCTTCTGTCCAGTATCTCTTTTCTACTGTGGTTAGTTGGGTGTCTCTGGCTAACTAAGACTCTTACATTCTGAAAATTCTGGGTGCTTCTGCTTAACCAAGTCTCACATTCTGCACAGAAGTCAGGGTTTTGCCTGCCTTAAATCAATGTTTCTAAGCCTTGAGAACTTTAAAATGCAAGGATTTCAACTTCCAGAATTTCCAAACCAACTCATGGATGGAGGGGAGTCACTCTACTATTTAATAAAGCTGGGGTTTCATTTTCTTGTGCTGGAATTCATAACATAGTTTTAACTATTGCTTCTGCTTTCCTTTTGACTTTGGGAAGGCAGGACAGGTTGTATACAAAGTTATCCTTCTCTACAAATAATGCAAAATTTTGTTCTGTAAATTATGGGACATTTTCTTTTATGAGCTCCTCAGGACATGCCTGATGAACTACTAACTACTAAAGCAATTAATGCCAGTAGATCTTTGTAATCTGTAGATGCCTAGAAAAAAACGATCACAACTAAGCATGTATGACCTCCCAAGTTGACAAATATCAGCTCCAACTCTCTTCCCTAGTCTGCTAAGCATTGCTATAATCATCAACAGTTATTTTCACAGAGAATGTTTCCTCTGGCAAAATTCACAGTTTGAGACAAATGGTTTTTTTATTTAACCACGGACATCAAACAAATAGACTTATAGCCATGTCTAACTGGCCTTCATAGCTTTTTAAAAAAAAATCTTTGTCACATCTCAGCTGGAATAACAATTATGTCACCTTGGAGCATTAGTCCCTGTGTTACTGTAAGTCTTGTTCTCTCTGGAAAAATGCATTGAGTGTTGGAGGCATGCTGTGTGCCTATGATGAACAACTATTTTGTATAAAATTAAATACTGCTTATGGCTTTGGATCAGAAGAATAATGTGGCATATATGCTGAAGAAACTAATCACAGCTAAGCTTTGAGGTAGGCAACTGAGCTTCATCAGCCTCCATTTCATGTAAAAATTGAATTGAGTTGAATCCATTTTGGGGGTGATTGTCTGGGTTCCCCTCATAGTCCTTTTTATGATCTCTCAGAAATAAGTTCTTTCAGACATAGATGTTCACTGGTCTTTTTATAGGTAATAGGAGTTCAGAGAATTCTCTGATTCTAGAATCTATAGAGTTGGGAGGATCCACTTAGATCACCATTACAAACACCATGCTGACAGCTTTAAATTACTCCTATAAATGGTTTTCTAGTGAGTGCTCAACACAACTATTAAAGGAAGCCCACCACTTCTCCAATTAATTTGTTCCAATATTGTAGTGCTCTTACTCTTAGGAATTTTTTTTCTTATATTCAATCAGAATGTTCCTAAACTTTACATTCATCATTCAGTATCCCGAACACAAGAATGATATAGAACAGGGCTTGATGTTCTATAAGATAGCCTGTTAGATTTTTTTCTCTCTCTTAAGGCTAAACATTCCTAGTCCCTCCAGTCTTTCTTTATGCAATTCAGTTTCTAGGTTCCTGGCTATTGTTTCTCATTTCTGAACTTGTCTCAATTGGCCTAGATGTTTCTTAAAGTTGGTCCCCAGAAGTGGTCACAATATTCAGCTTAGAGCCTAACCAAAGCAAAGTAAGATACAACAATTACTTGCTATGATTTAGAAATTATAGTTCTAAAATTGCCTTTTCTACTTTTGTAGCTGCATCACACTGCTGACTTATATTCAGTTTGCAGTCAACTACTATTCAGAGATCTTTTTCACGAGTACCATTATCAAATCATGTATTCCACATTCTATTTTTGCACATCTGTTTTCTGTTTTCTATTGTAGTACCCTCTGCTAATTTTCATGATCTTACTTGTCCAATGGAATTTTCATTAGACCAAGATTTTGAATTTTATTTCTATCTTCTGAAGTACTAGCTGTCCAATTTTTGTTTCATCTGAATTACAGATAGTCCTTGACATATGACTGGTTGCTTAGCAGTCCCCCCCAAATGTTATGATCCAGCTTTGATATTCGGACAGCTGCCCCCCCCCTGCCATATCAACATATTTCTGGCACTCAGCAACCAGTCTGCATTTATGGTTATAGTCATGTGACCACATTTTATGACATTTTTGCAGAAACCTGGTATTTACTTCCAGTTTTCGGCAAAATCAGCTCATAATGAACAATCAGTTTGCTTTACAACCATGGAGTTCACGTAACGATTACTGAAGAAAAGGCCACCTGGTGACCCACTTTATGACTGTTACAACTTCTGACCATAATGGGCAGGTTCTATTATGCTCATAGGTTGAGGACTACCTGCATGTCCTGTGTTATGGGCAGAGATGGGCTGCTGCTGGTTCGGACCGCTTCAGGCGAACCGATAGTTCCGACCATTGGCTGGGCCCGCCCACCCTGGCGCTAGCGTGTCCTATTTATCTCACTCTCTGGCTTTGTTCCCCACCCACGAAGTCCAGCTGATTGCTACGCCTCACCTGCTCTACTCATCACGGCTGCCTGAGATGATTTGCTGCGTTTGAAGCCACATGAAAGCGAGGAAGGCGCTTTCTCTCATATTTCCGGTGAACCAATCGTTAACGTATGTGCAGCCCACCTCTTGTTATGGTGATAATGGAGGTCTTTACCTTCTTCTGTGTAACTCTTCTTACAGGTTTTTGAAATGTGCTGTCCATTCTGCTTTGGTGTATTGTTTTTCTCTCAAGATTAATCTGTTTCTCGCATTTTTCTCTCCAGCATTTAGCTTCCGGATCATTTGCATCCGTCTCTCAACCGGTACTATATTGAGTCCTACTGAAGGTTGTATCCTACTTCATCTAGTCCATTAGATTTTGAAGACCTGTAAGTGATGGGATAACTGGCCAAAAGTAGGATACTCACCACTATTAACAGCTTTGTAACACTCCAGGTTCTATTCCTGATGTCAAGGAAGTCAAGCATTTTGAAGAAAAGAAATATGCATTTGGTTTGGTGTAGTAGGATTCTCGGGAAAGCTTTTGGTTCCATTTGTCATTCTGGGGCTCTGCAGAGCTAATGAGTGGCCAATATTCTCACTGGCCAAAACTCATCCCATCTTTAGGCACCCAGTGTCAAAACAGCCATTTCTTCTCCCCCATGCAAACATAGAGATTCAGAATCCTCTTTCTGGAGCTTGCCTGTGTGCATCACTCAATGACTATTTTACATTTCTACCCTGCTCCAGTGCAATAGCAAGATATGATCAAAGTCAGAAGTATTGTGAAGTGCACTTGCTTAGAAAATGCAAACAGGTTTGGGTTTTTTCACTTTTTTTCCACTTCAAAATCTGCTGCGGTTTTTAAACGTAACATAGGAATGTCATTGTAGCAGCCAGGAAATTTCCCTTCATACCAATTGTTCTCTCCCCATGCCCTCCCCCCGAAACAGATGCACACAACATGTCCAGAATAAAGTGGGTATAGGGAACACTGGAAATTTATTTTCTTTCCCTTTTGTGCAAAGTGGGGGTGAGAAGATCGTTGCAACCCTGTAACATATCAGGGATGGGACACTCTTTGGATGTTTCTTGTGCTTCCCTAAGTGTTCACTTGAGATTCATCCGAGGGCAATCATCATCAGGCCCCCTTTCTTCCTGTCCTTTGCATTTTGAGCTTGCAGAACAATACAATCTTGGCAGCCTTGTTTCAAAGTCCTATGAAATGGATTGGAGATTAGGGGAAAGTGTTATTAGTCCTTTAAGGTGGGTGGCCCAGAAGTGGACACAGTATTTAAAGCAGACTGGCGAGCATAACTCATTCACTCATTGACTCCCTGGATGTGTTTTGCTTTTTTTCTAATTGCTTCCTATAATGATTCTGGTTGCTTTTTCCTTCTCTCTCTCTCTCTCTCTCTCTCTCTCTCTCTCTCTCTCTCTCTCTCTCTCTCTCTCTCTCTCTCTCTCTCTCTCTCTCTCTCTTATACTGCTGTTCCCTCCATTCCTAAAGTGTTTTCAAAGAAGCTGTTGATTTTCTTTTTTCTTTCCATGTTGATTGCTGGCAAGTAGCACCGCTCTAGTTTTCAGCCCCCTCTCCTTTTCCTTTGAAGAATACCCTTAGTTGGGATCCAGAGATAAACTGAGAGGCATAAAAACCTAGGGCAGTGGCCCCCAACCTTTTGGGCACCAGGAACCAGTTCTATGGAGAAAGGTTTTTCTGCAGACCCGAGGGGGAGTAGTTTGGCATGCTGCCCACATCCCATGGATGGGGCTTCGCTTGTTTGTGTGGCCTGGTTGCTGGCATGCCACTGCCTGGTGCAGGTCCATGAACCGGGAGGTTGGAGACCCCTGTTCTATGGGTACTGCTCAGGAGATGTAACTGGGGAAGAAAAGCTTAAAACCTGCATAATTTGCTTGTATGCAATTGGGAGGGCAGGAGATATTGACAAACCTAATGGTAAAACTGATCCTCCCCAAACAGTCTTGTTAGTATTCTGAATATCTCTTCTACAATTACATAACTGTTGGTATATTGGTTAGAATGCATTTTTTATGCTCAGGCTGTCACAGACTGTCACAATTGGCTTAAAGGGGCCTCAACATTTCCTTAGGAGAGGAACTGATGTGACTGGTTTACTAATTTTCATCGGGATCGTATCCTGCCCCATACATCCCTGCGACCAATTCGCTCTCACAGAGGGGGACTCCTCCGGGTGCCATCCACTAAGCAATGCCAGAGGGCGGCGCCGAGGGGTAGGGCCTTCTCTGTGATGGGCCCAGCCCTCTGGAATGACCTCCCCCCCGACATTAGGACAACTACCGATCTCCGCTCCTTCCGCACGAAACTCAAGACCCACCTGTTCCAACTAGCTGGCCTGGCTTGAATTATAACTACATTCTCTAATCCCCCTGGACAATTATAAATTTTAAATTAATTCTGACTTTTTGGGTATTTTAATTGTTTTAATCTTACTGTGTTGTTTTAACTCATGATTATTTATTTATGTATTGTAAAATGTTTTTGTATATACCTCCTCCTCGTCATTTGTTTGTATATTGAATTGTACGCCGCCCCGAGTCCCTTTGTGGAGAGGGAGCGGCCTATAAATTGAATTAATAAATAATAATAATAATAAGAAAAAAGCTCTGCTGATTGTGTGCTCTGAAAAAAAAGAAGTTAAAAAAATTTCAGCCCTCACTGCTACCAAAACAGTAAAATACAATAGTTGTCTATGGTAAGATTTCAAGTTTGAGTACTGGCAAATATAAATATAACATTTTGAAACTTTGGTACCCTTGCATTCAATGGTGAGGAAATAAAGATGCCATGTTAAAAAAACAGTCCAAAAGTGGATATTATCCAATATCCAGCCTCCAAACCTAATTCAACTTGCCAAAAACTTTGTCTGGCCTTCTGTAGTCCCAATTTCTTAAGTAGAACTTTAGGAGAATGGAGGGAGAAGTTCAGAAGGAGACAAAAAACTTGCAGACTTTGCTTATCCTTCTTCCTGAGGTAGCTAAGGAGGAAAAGGTATCAAGTGCAAAGGTATCAAGTGTCACAGTCACATTCTTCAATGGAAAAAATAGTCACTGATCAGAACAAGTTTGGTCAGGAGCCCTTGTTTCGTGGGGTTCTTGATACCTTGAACAGAAGCCATCTCTCATTCTTTTGGTTGGAAACTGTGAAGAGGCAAAGCTAAATCAGCCAGTCACAACTTCCAAGATCTTGAAGACATTGAAAAGGAGCCCCTCTTTCATCTTTCCAAACACTGGCAAAGGTGCCAGATGTGTCTGTGCATTGGGCATCCCCACAATGGGGCGGGGGGGGGGAACAGAAGGGAAGAAAAAGATGAAGAGCATAGAGCAGAGGTGTCCAAACTTGGGAACTTTAAGACTTGTGGACTTCAACTCCCAGAATTCCCCAGCCAGCATGGCTGGCTGGGGAATTCTGGGAGTTGAAGTCCACAAGTCTTAAAGTTCCCAAGTTTGGACACCCCTGGCATAGAACTTCTCACTCTGGCATGGGAGCTAGAGGGCATGCCATGCAGGGCCGTCTGTTGTGCCTTGTCCCAGCTCTTGAGTGCCCTTCCTAATTACAAACTAATTTCTTAACTTCAGTGAAGCAAATTTCCATGGCTATAGTTTTGTATTACTTTAATCTTTTGCTGTTCCTTATAGTTATTGAGAGGGGGAAATCTACTTTTCTCAGCCACAATTGCAAACGCCTAGAGATATCATGCTCTGTCTAATGTACGTAAACTAATTGCTCCAAATTGCCTGGGTGGAGCAGATGTGAAATGAAATGGCACCTTTGTGCCAAGCCTCCTCCCTGCTTCGCCCCTTTCCATCAGCATTCTCACCAGTACACGCATAACGACCTTTAAAATAAGCCATTACAATTCTGACATGGCACCAAGTGACACCTTGGGTTGGGGTTTAATTCTGAATTATGGTAGCATTAGAAAAACATATGATGTGGCCGCTTGTTTGTAGAAAGAAGGGGGGATATCATAAAACTCTCTCTCTCTTTTTTTTTTAATGGGCTGTCACTTGATTCGTTCCTGCAACTCCAAGTAGCAGTCTTTTAAATCAATGCACACAGCTGTTCCTGGTTCAAGGAACTCAGCAGGTGTACTGCCCAATACGCCTGCCATCTACTCCCACACACATAACAAATACTAACAGCTTGCACACACCAGCTATTCATCATCATTACAGCCAGCCTGGTGAGGCGGTTGTTCTCAGGGTAGTCCAAAGGAAATCTACCCCCCATCTTACAGTAGAAATAGTCCATGGATTATTAGTCACACTTTCTAGACTTCTTAATTGAATAACCTTTGACTTTTGTGGCAAGAATGGGAGGGAGTACATAAACCCCCACACCACAATGTTTGCGTCAAAACACAATAGGTGTACTGTGGCTGGCTAAATCAATTAGTCGTCCTCTTGCCTTGAGGGTCCACATCTGGTGTGATTTAAGCCAATGTAAGGGAAGGACAGGAGAGGCTGCAAGTTCTCATTTCAACAGGTGACAGGGAAGGAATGAAAGATGGATATATGCTACAAGTGTGGAGGCAGGGCTATAAATATTGGTGGGTTTACTTAGGAGATAGAAACAAAGCTAACCCATAATGCAGAATAAATACTTTCCTGGCTGGGCTGTCACTTGGAATGAGCAGAGACAGCAGGAGGTTAGGCTAAGAGGGAAAAGGCTTTGTGAAGGATGATAGTCTGAGGAGACTCCTTAACTTGTTGTATCCACTAAGAGAGGGAAAATAGGTCAAGGATAATTTTTGAGAACAGGCCCTGGAACATGCACTTACTGTTTCAACTGTGAAGTTAATGGCAGGAAGGGGATGTGGGGATTTCTGCAATAAAAGCTTGGGCCACAATAAACCTTGGTTATTCCTATGCTGAATGCAAGAGAGTCCTTCCACAGGCAGAAAACACTTTTTCTTCACAAGAGCTATTCAACTTCATGATAGATAGAACTCTAAATTTATCATTTTGGAGGGCAGTTTTTATTTTTCCAAAAAAATGTACGTACATCAGCATAGTATGTTTTGGCCCTACCCAAGTAATTCTGGTGTGGGTATTTTATCCACAATTAGCCATGACGGACAGTTTGGTCTATACTAGAGTTGAAAGTTTGGAAGAGCAAGACCTCCTCTATCTTTCGAGTCTCATAAAAGTTTGAAATGTTTTGCTAGGTATTTTCCTCACTCCATATAAATCTGTTGACGATTTTTGCCTTGTGATTTTTTTCTGGATTTGATATCATATGAAACTAGTAATTTGTCTTTGGAATTGGATTAATTTTGACAGTCAATGCTATCAGTGGAGTTCTAGGCTGCATCAACAGAGGGATAGCATCAAGATCATGGGAAGTAACAGTACCGCTTTACACTGCAATAGTGAGGCCGCACCTGGGGGACTGCATCCCATTCTGGTCACCACAGTGCAAACATAAATGCTGAGCCTATAGAAAAGGGGCAGAGAAGAACAAAAAAGATAATAAGGGGTCTGGAGGCTAAAACAATAGGCTGAATAGTTGTGGGAACTAGGTATGTTTAGCGTAATGAGGAGAAGGCTTAGGGCAGGGGTGTCCAAACTTGGGAACTTTAAGACTTGTGGACTTCAACTCCCAGAATTCCCAAGTTTGGACACCCCTGGCTTAGGGTGACATGTTAGCCATCTTCCAATACTTGAAGGCCTCTGTCATAAAGAAAAGGGGATCCATTTATTCTCCATAACACTTGAGGGTAGGACAAGAAGCAATGGATGGAAGCTTGACAGAGGGACAGTCAATGTGGAAATAAGGAGACATTTCCTGACAGGAAGAATGGTTAATCAATAGAAGAGCTTGCCTCCCGGAGGTATGGATGCTCCATCGCTGGAAGTTGTCAAGAAAATATTGGACAACCATTTATCCAGAATGATATAAGGATTCCTGCCTTGGACAGCAGGTTTGACTACAATACAATACAATACAATACAATACAATACAATACAATACAATAATACAATGCAATACAATACAATACAATACAATACAATAATACAATACAATACAATACTAGAGTTGGAAGGGACCTTGGAGGTCTTCTAGTCCAACCCCCTGCCTAGGCTAAAAGACCTTCAAAGTCCCTTCCATCCCCCTTACATGATTCAGTAAGGGGTTTCATCCCACCAAGTTTTAGTAATGGCTACACTGTCATACCTACCCTCATGTACTAAGATTTCAAGTATACCCTGTTTGTTCCTCATACTTTGAGCTTTTCTTTTCTTTTTTCTTTTGCAATTTCAGGGAAATGGTTTTATGTATAAATTCTTAGGAATTACTTTAAAAATTATAGGCTATGAGTAGGGTATGGTTTTGGAATGCCCAATCTTTGGAGAATGGTGAGTACATGTGGAAGTTAGAAAAAACATAATTGGCATTTTAAAAAGTGCTGAGTGGTAGCTGTGCCCACTCAGAAAATCCATTTTCTAGAATGATTCAGTTATGAGACTGAAATCCAAAGTGCCCCTGCATGCAGAGTAAAGAGGGAGTACAATTATTCCTTTACACTCTGACTATATTTCTAGCACATGACAGCCATTCAGCCCAGTCACTATTTTCTAGAGCTTTGCATGATACTAGCAGGACTTTGGAGAAAGTTTTAATTTTAGGCAAGGAGGGTGCCTTTCTGCTGTTTATTTAAACAAGCAACCTTTTTTTTAAAAAAAAAAATCTAGGCTCACGCAGGTGTTATGCTGATACAAAGTCTGAAGCATTTTCCCTAGATTGTGCTGGGGGAAGGGAAGGCATGCAATATACTTAAAAGGGCGCAGGGCCTTGATCCTTGGTCATAGCACTTATCTTAACTTTTGGGCCACCCTGTCAGATGCCCCCTGTTCCTCACAAAAGCTTCTTTCCCACACAAAGACTGGAATGGGGAGAGCAACGTTTTGTACCATCATTCACCCATCCTCAAGGCCTTCCTAGCCCCTCCTATGGTTCTTCATGGACACGCCAGTCCTTCCACACCTGTACAACCCTGATTCTTTTCACATCTCTCTCATGTATCTAGTCACCATCCCCAAACTTCCCTTTGGGAGTGCAGTTTGGCCATCTGGAAAATAAAATGAATCATGCGTGTCACTGGTACATCTTGTGGTCATGGGAAGAAATAACTGGTCATCATTCTGCTCCTCTTCATTACAGTCAATTATGTATCCTTAACCACAAATGATGCTAGTGGACTTCTGTATACATTATGTGTCCTAAAATAAATTTCTTGGAAATTTGTCCTTGTGAAATTATTTCAAATGAAAATTATTTGTGGAAACATCTCATTTTGAAAAAGTAAGATGCCCTATTAAAAAAAAAACCATTATTGAGAACTGTGTTTAAAACATATGTGCCAAACCCTTAGCTGCCCGTTGCCTTCTGGAATGGATTCAGAATAGGGAGTAGGTAACCCATAACAGTAGGGACCAGAGAATGAGATCCACATCTCATAAAACAAGGTCAGGTTTTCACTGAGCTTAAGTGCAATGAAGTGCATATGCATGAGGACTGTGTAGAGGAGATGGGCCCTATTTGCAAGGCGGGGAAAGGAAAGGAGAAAGGAGGAGGAACTTCACTGTGAGATGAGGGGGGGGGGGGGAAGCAGAATTAAGTTGGAATTTATTTACCTCAGGGTGACAGTACTGAAGGTGATTGTTCATTTCAAACAATTCTGCACAAAATACTTTTCTTCTGAACAGCAGCTAAGGAGGCTGAACTGTGATCTAATGGTGGGTAGTTTTTTGCCCTTTAGAATCAACTATTAGCAGAAAAATCAAGGAATGTGCCACAAACCAGCACTTGGTAGGGCAAGCACGAACAAACAGATTTTCAGATGCAGTGATGTGCCTGTACCTACAAAGATCGGAAACATACAGGCAGTTGTTTTCCCTAAGAGGCTTTACGATAGCGTTGAAAGTTGGATATTGAAGAAGCAGGCTATAAAGAGTAATTCATCATTTTAAACTTTGAAGACGAAAGAAACCCCGCCATCCAGTCAGAGCTAAGGAAGCTTCTTGGGTGAGAAGCAAAACGTCTTCAAAGAAAAATCAGAAAGTCCAGTTGCCTCTTGAAAAAGCCCCTTTGGGACATTCTAATTTGTACTTAGAACATTGCCCCATATATTGATCTGAAATTTTATTCTACTCAAGCACTACTGTCACACATGGATCTCAAAATACGTTGAGTGATACAGTCGCTTCTTTCTCACCCACCAGGATATCAATGTTCAGAGATACCATTATATTTGAACTTGCAGATGCTCTTTGGGAACAGTTTGTTGTGTATCTTTCAATTCCAAACAGTATTAAAATATTCCTGTCTTTCTCTAATTCAGTCTCTAAACCTCTACTGATTTCTCCCCACCTAAAATGAGTACCTACTATGCTTTTAGATGCCATTATGATAATAACATTTTTTCTACCATTTCAGGTTTTTGAGGAACAGTTTAAAGATCTTTCCTTGAAAAAGAGTTACAAATTAATTAACATAAAACACTGCTGTTAACAGCACTTAACAGAACAGGTTTAAGAAGTCAAATATTTTTGCCACCATAAGTTCCTGAAGGGACATTTGGGAAATGTTTCTGAATTTGCACAGATTTTTCCATCAACACTTCTTAAATGTCTTCATATAATGGGGACCTATTATGTACTCTTATTTTAAAAATGTAGCAGGTGAATGGTAAGATCCAACCAGTTTATCGTTCCGAATTATGCCTATGGGAATTTTAAACCATTAGAATGGATATTGTTTAATTTTTAACAATTGCTTTAGCGGTATTAACATGTACTTCTATTGAAACTTTGCAATTGGCAAAAGGCAAATATGCAGATGAGATGAGAATATACACTATTATTTTTACATTCTGTCTCATATTACTATTTTCTTCAGAGCTTTGGCCCCTTTGATAACAATTGGTCTAGTTAGGAAAAAACAGGAGAGGAAAAAATGCATTGTAATGGATCAGTTTTGGAGACTGTGGTATTGTCATCTTCAAAGCGCTCCATGGCTCGGGACCTAGTTATTTGCGGGATCGCATTCTACCCCATACATCCCTGCGACCAATCCGTTCTCACAGAGAGGGCCTCCTCCGGGTACCATCCGCTAAACAGTGCGGGCGGGCGGTGCCTAGGAGTAGGGCCTTCTCTGTGATGGGCCCAACCCTCTGGAACGACCTCCCCCCCGATATTAGAACCACCTCTGATCTCCGCTCCTTCCGCAAGAAACTCAAGACCCACCTGTTTCGAGTAGCAGGTCTGGCTCAATTACAACCATAATCGTAACTGCATTTAACATCTATTCAAACCTTCCTGGATGGCTTTTTAAATTTTTAAATTTTATATTGGGGTTTTAATGGGTTTTAAAATTGTTCTTAATATTTAATTGGTTTTGGGATTTTATAACAGACCGTGTGTGTGAGTTGTTTATGTTGCATGTCTTATGTCTTATGTCATTTTATTGTTTTGATTACGAATGGTCTGTACACCGCCCCGAGTCCCTACGGGGAGAGGGGGCGGTCTATAAATTAAATAAACTAAACTAACTAAACTTTAGAAAGGCATCAATACTGTAGTGCTAAAACCAAGAGACACTTTTTATTTTTCTCACACTTCCCATGATAATGACACTTCCTGCAGTACTTTTAATGTTATTTCTACAGTATTATTTTTATACACAATCCACCAGATGGCAGTATGATACTAATAATGATTTATGCCCACTTCACAGAGAGGTAAAATGAGTAGTGCCAGCTTGAAGAAAGACTTATATAATAATAACTTTTTTCTCTGAGAAATAGGTTCTCATCCCACAAGCACACTACCTTCTAAAGCATAAATCATCTGAAATGGACACAAACCACCTGCTTTTTATATGCTTTACAATTTAAACCATATAAAAATAATGTCTCTTTGTACATTCTAAGCATATCTGGGGATAATTTCCTCTCTCGTTGCATTTACATTATGCTAATACTCAAAGGTTTTCACTGGCATAATTGCACGTTGACTGAATCTTAGTCCATAATTGGGTGTATTTATCAAATGCAATATGTAAAGCTGCAATTCATGACTTTATTACCTTGTGCTTATTCCAGTTGTCCTTGAAAATTACTCAGAAACAACCCTTAGTGCAAAATACAGCAGCTCAACCAGCAAGGAAGAATAGATTTAATAGCATTACTCCTCTTGCTGCCTTGGTTGCTAGATCTAATGCCATGTTCTAGACACTTTAATGCTAGTTCTGGGCAGCAGCATTAGAGAATGTAGCTCCCATTAAATAAATAAAAAATTAATAGTGTGTCCCCAGGGGAATAGATACGCTTCTTTTGTGTGTGTGTCTTTGTACAGTCAGTTGTCAGTTTTCTGAGATTTCAGAAAGGGTTTGCCATTGCCTGCTTCTTCCTGAGGCTGAGAGAGAGGGGCTGGCCCAGAGTTAACCAGCTTCTAGCTTCATGTTTTAAGCATGACTCATCGTCTCCCAGTTTGTACTTTTAACCACTACACCTTGTAGGGCAGTGTTGGCGAACCTTTTCAGCACCGAATACTGAAACAGAAGCATGCATGCGCGCATGGGCGCACCGGGAACCGGAAGAGCAACTCCCAGGCGTGCATGTGCACACTGGGAAGCTGATCTTCTGGTTTCTGGTGCGCATGCATGCGCAAAGACTGGCTGGCTGGGGAGTGGCTCTTCTGGTTTCTGGCACTCCTGTGCACGCCAAAACCAGCTGGCTGGCACGCACATGCGTGTCAGAAACCAGAAGAGCAACGCGCAACGGCTGGAGTGCCTGGAGAGATGGCTCTGTGTGCCATTTCCGGCAGGTATGCCATAGGTTCACCAGCATGACTGTAGGGGATTGGGGATCCTTAAAGTATTCATCCCCCACTCTCATTCTTAGTTCCCCATCTTTAAACTGGAAACTTTAGAAAGAGTCCCCGTGAATATGAGATGCAGACAATAAAGATAATTAAAAAGTTAGAAAAATAAAGAAATAATATAATACTCTTTTATACTACTTTGGTGTACTTAGTGATTTCTAGACTTTTTGAATAGAACTCACAGCAAAACCAGTTTAGCTCTAAAGCAGTTAGAAATTCTGCTTTGCTTAATTCCGAGCATGTCGGGACACACAGGGCTTTCACACTGTTTATGGATCAAACCAAGATTTTTGTATATTCGTTGAAAGTGTCAAAATTGTAAACTTTAACACAGCAAACTTTAAACCTCCTGCTTATTTTGTCTTCCAAAGCACAAAAGTGTAAAATGTGCCAAAATTATAGATTAACGTTGCCTCTGAGTATCTTTACTTTAGGAATATAAATAAAATGCTGTCAATGATAATCAGGAAAGAATGCAGTCTCCTTTTTTTTTGTAAGTATTTTGCCAGTAGGTTTCCAGTAGTATGGGAATATTAAAGTCTTCTTGGTTAATATAGGATGTTTTTGATGTGTCAGCTTTTTATGTCCTTCAGTTTAGTGTAAATGGCAAGCTATGGAAATACGCCCACCCCACATGCATACACAAGAATAATATTATAATTCATGGGGGTAATTTATATATTATGTGTTATAAATTCTCTGAATACACCTGACAAGAAGGAAAGAAAAGGAGAAGGCTTTTTTGGCTTCATTTGGTCAATTTCCCAAGATGAATCTATTGAGAAACAAAGAAGCAGCAATATAGATTAAGAGTGGCCTAGGAAAACAGAAGAGTGCATAAAATTGAAGTTTCATTTGGGAGGCTGGTGAGGTGGATACTTCCTGACCTCTAAATCATCCATTCAAATGGCTTTTTATGGATTTCATTTATAAAATATTGACTGTCAACTTTTGTTACAGAAGGGCAAACCATTTTTATGGAAAGCCCTTAAGCGATAATCAGCACATTGCACGGAGGTTGACATCCTTCATTACTGCTGACATTACTCAACAGAAGTAACTGTGTGAGGGATCTTGGAGTCCTAGCGGACAATCACTTAACTATGAGCCAGCAGTGTGCTGCAGCTGCCAAAAAAGTCAATGCAGTCTTAGGCTGCATCAACAGAGGAATAGTATCAAGTTCATGTGAAGTGTTAGTACTTCTACTTTATACTTGGAATACTACATCCAGTTTTGATCACTATGATACAAAAGAGATGTTCAGACTCTAGAAAGATTGCAGAGAAGAGCAACAAAGATAATTTGGGGACTGGAGGCTAAACCGCTTAATGAACAGTTGTGAGAACTGAAATGTCTAGTGTAATGAAGAGGACAGGGGTGACATGATAGTATTCTTCTAATATGTATGGGGCTGTCAGGGGTGTGCGTGTCAACTAATTCTCCAAAGCACCTGAGGGGAAGACAAGAAATAATGGATGGAAGTTTAACAAAGAGATATCTGACCTAGAATTAAGAAGAAATTTCTTGTTAGTCAGAACAATTATTGTGGAACAGCTTGCCTTTCAAGTTATGGGTGCTCCATCAATGGATGTTTTTAAGAAGAGCTAGGACAGCCTTTTGTCCAGAATGGTATAGAATCTCCTATTTGAGCCAGAAGTTGGACTAAACCTCCAAGATCCTTCCAACTCTGTTATTCTGTATTGTGTATCTTGCTCAGGAAGTGGCAAATGCAAATGTGGATTTGGTGATAGAGGTGGAGGGAATGCACACTATTCACAACCGTCACCACTCTCAGCCTGATGTTCCTCAAGGTCAAGAGGGAACACCATGTGAAAGATAAACTGCTGGCTCCTTTGCCAAGAGAGGACAAAAACCTGGAATTCCACCCTTTCATTTTTGCATTGATCCCTCAATAATGTTTTTCCCCCCTGATTATCTACTGTTGGATTGATTTGTACCTCTGGAATACAATTCCATCCCAGATTATTGCATGTGCACAAATAAGGTTCCTAATGATAGATTGTTGAATTAACATACAACTTTTCAACGTGCTCTTTGGAAAACAGCATGTAAGCATGCAGTACTACATTAACCATCCTCCTTGGGATCACATACATTTTTGTGATGTTTTGTGATATATCATTTCTGTGATTGGCTAAAGTACACATATGATTTTGGTAATTGAATTAAGTCAGAATTTGAAAAATTAGCCAATAACTTCATTTCAATTTTCACAGCAATTTCCATTCCATTTCTTCACCAGAGATGCATCCAGTTTCTGTACTGAAGATGGTATAGTGAAGCTGGGTTGTTATTAATATAGCACAATGTTCTGTTCCTGCATTAAATTATTTGGTTAGACAATGTTGCCTTTTTATATTTGTGTTGTATTTGTGCTGATAAATAAATTGTATGGCTAGCTGATGAGAGCTAAATAGCTTGAAATAGATCTATACTAGTCTCCCTTTATTTATTTATCAGCACAAATACAACACAAACATAGCAAAGGCAACATTAAAAATAGGAATATGGTTTTCTGCCTGGATGGTCTTCTGTGATGAGCCGAAGGAAAGAAAGGGGGAGTAGTGAGCTCCCTCCCATATTTGGGCATACCAGGGGTTGTAACACAAATACATACCTATTTCCCTGGCTCAGCTGATAAGGAGAAGAGCCTGTGGCTTAGTGGCTAAGACTCCTGCCTAATATGTAATACAGCCCAGGTTCAAATCCCAGTAAGGGTATGGCTAGCTGATGAGAGCTAAATAGCTTGAAATAGATCTATACTAGTCTCCCTTTATTTATTTATCAGCACAAATACAATATATATATATCCGTGATGGCGAACCTATGGCATGCATGCCACAGGTGGCACTCAGAGCTCTTTCTGAGGGCACACGAGTCATCACCCCAGCTCAGCTCCACCATGCATGTCCGTGTGCCTCCTGCCTGATTTTTGGGTCTTTGCCGCGCATGCATGAGGGGGTGAGCCGCATGCGGGGAGTCGCCCATTTTTGGTCCCAGGAGACTGCACGGAGGCTCAAAACAATACAATACAATAGTAGAGTTGGAAGGGACCTTGGAGGTCTTCTAGTCCAACCCCCTGCCTAGGCAGGAAACCCTATACCGTTTCAGACAAATAGCTATCCAACATCTTCTTAAAGACTTCCAGTGTTGGGGCATTCACAACTTCTGGAGGCAAGCTGTTCCACTGATTAATTGTTCTCACTGTCAGGAAATTTCTCCTCAGTTCTAAGTTGCTTCTCTCCTTGATTAGTTTCCACCCATTGCTTCTTGTTCTACCCTCAGGTGCTTTGGAGAATAGTTTGACTCCCTCTTCTTTGTGGCAACCTCTGAGATGTGTGTGGCATCCCCCTGTGGCCTGCTTTTGCTCCCAGGAAGCTGCAGGGATGCCTACTAGGCCCAAAACAGGGTGTGTGTGGGGTGGGGGTAGGGGTTGCACATGCATGTATGGGGAGTGGGGGAGTGCAGTGAGTGTCACATGTACACGCAGGTGGGGTGCATGGGTGTCACGCACACATTGCATTATGGATGTAGGTGTGCTTTCAGCACACAAAAACAAAAAGATTAGCCATCACTGGTATATATGTCACCTGGATACACAGAGAATGGTATGTAACATATTTCCTTGGAAGTTAGCTTATTCTGTCCTGACCCTTTTAGAACACAGAATAATAGAGTTGGAAGAGATCGTAGAGGTCTTCTAGTCCAACCTCCTGCTTGAGCAAGGGACGCTATGCTATTTCAGATAAATGGTTGTCCAGTCTCTTTTTGAAAGCCTCCAGTGATGGAGCATCCATAACTTCTGAAGGCAAGTTGTTCTATTGGATAATTGCTCTCACCCTTAGGAAATTTCTCCTTAGTTCTAGGTTGTTTCTTTCCTTGGTTAATCTTCATCCATTTTTTCTCATCTTGCCTTTTGGTGCTTTGGAAAATAATCTGACACCCACCCAACCCATTTATGCGGCAGCCCTCAAATATTGGAACACTGCTATTATGTCTCCCCTGTCCTTTTTAATAGAGTAGACATATTCAATTCCTGTAACCGTTCTTCGTATGTTTTAGCCTTCAGCCTCATTCCACATGGGCAACAACAGAGAGAAGCAAAGGCTAAACCAATCTTTGTTCTAAAATGGATGATATTTATGGAAATCACTTATTTCTGATTACCTCTTCATGATAGCTATTTTGGTACATATTGGTTTCTTCAGGACTTAGCCTAGGGAAAAAGGCCCCAAACTCTATCAAATTAGTCTTTGTGCATTTTCTTTCTTTCTTGGAATGTACCGTAGACTCTATGCTGGAGCATGTAATTACAACACCATATCCTGTGTTAAAAAGAGCTCAGATACTAAATTATCCATGTCAGCACCTTAGTTTGACCATGACATATACTGCATACTCTATCCAAAGCAGAGTCTGTAAGAAGGTGATGGCTAAATATGCATTCAGGGGCACTGGGAAACACCCGTCTGTTTAATCCATTGCTCTCATCCCATTGTGGCTACTTAATATTATTACCTCGCTTTTGCCCTTGAAAGTTGCTTCTCCCTCATTTTTTGTGCTATGCAGTTAAGACATAAAGGTCAAGGATGCGGAAAACAGCAATAAAATATGACTTATTTTACATAAGTGATCAGAGAGCTATTAAATTGCAAAGAAGTCTAAAAATATGTCCATTTTCTGAATTGTTTTTTTCAGCAAAGCATGAACAATAACACTGCTGATTGTCATATGTGTTAAAAGTGGCTACAAACCTGCTTGTATAATGTCAAGTCATGAAACTGTAATTATTTAAAGATTACCATAACTTATTCAGCATATAAAGGTTAAGATGCCTTCATGTTAAAGAGATTCCTTTGCATGCAGATTAAACGTATTACTAGAAAGCAATGTTGCCAACCAAAATCTGCTTAGGTTTCATTTTATTTATAAACAGAAGGCAGCTATGAGAGTTGAACTTCAACTGACCTAGTCCAATAACTTTAGAACTATGTTTCACCGGTAGAAGAAATTATTAATGGTTTGATGCAAAACTCTTGATTGGAAAACTCTTTTGACTCTTGACATAAACCAGAGAGCAGTCATATTGCATGGAGCCCTGAAAACCACTCCTGCTTACTTAGAACAACTGCGAATGGGTGGGAACCTCTAGCTGACCTTGGTTGATCTCAGTTCAACTCAATTACATCAGAGTTAGTTTATTTAGATGGGAGATCCACAGATTGTTTTTGTTACATCCTAGAAAATTAAAACAAAACACATTTGAAATCAATGACAACTTCCATATTGTTGCCAAGAAAACTGGATATGTTCATAGGGCTCCCAAACAATCATGCTGAATCATTCAATGAGAACTTCTGCACGTGTGTATAATATTTCCTATTTTCCCAAACAATTCCAAGAGTGATTTTTTTTAGTTTCGCTTTGTTTTATTTTGTTAAGGGTTGGAGTAGAAATGACAGTGGCAAGAAAATTACCATTAAATATATATTTACTGCAGAATTATTACTTCCTTTTATTGCAAATGGGAAATCTGTTTCTAATTTGTAATCTATTTCAGAGGTTGGCCATCAGCACCTGTCCCTGCAGGAAACAGGTTTCAGTGAGAATGAAGCAACAATAAATAGAATTTTATGGAAGGAGAACCTCATGAGTAGGGAGTTCTAAATGAGTGTTAAAATACTGAAACATTAGCACAAGCAATTCCAACAATGGAAAGAACGGCAAAGAGAATTAACCAAGACAAATAAATATAGGTAGACCTGAGTTGTAGAGATGGATGAAGTTCTGAAAGAATTAAGTTGTTAAAGGAGATAAGAACAAGTCCTTTAGATATATCCATAGTAAAAAGAAAACAATCAGTATGCCAAATATTCAAAAATAAACAACATTCTAATAGGTATTACAGGATTTTTTTTAATTCTAGGGCAATCTTGATAGATTAAGGTAGTTGGCTGAAAATAACAATGCATTTTAACACAGATTAAGAAACAGAAATCAAATGCACAGCAATAGGGGCTACTTAGCTGATAATATTACTGGTGAAAAGAGTCTTGAAATCTTGAATCATAACCAATTTTAAGATTACAAATTAGTTGATTCAGCAGTGGATATAAACATAGGTGAAGGAGGATAAGAATTTCCATCTCAACAATGGAGCCATCTAACAAAGTCTCCAGTTCCCTAGGAACAGCAGGCCTAATAGCATAACCTAGTCCTGAGGATCTTTTGGAATATCAAAGCAATGGAGGTAATCTAATTTTGAAGGAAAGGTGATCCACAAGGCAGACACCACGGCAGATAAGGAACAATTCCTGCTACTGACCAAATGTACCTCCCTAGCTGTTGGCATCTGCAAGATGCTGGGTTAAGATGTTCATAGCATTGGTTAATTTGCCAGAGGTAGAGATATTTAATTGTTATATATGCTGATGATACTTCACCCAGTGGTAATGGATAAGTTCACCCAGTGGCCTCATGTTGATGTTAAAAAGGAGAATTAGAAAAGCACCCCACATAGGAGTAGTTGCACCTCACATAGGAGTAGTTGAGGCGAGAATCATCCTCCCTACTCATCACTTACTGGAATTTCTGCAAAGGGAGAAGGCGAATCAGCACAGCACTGTGCTGCCCAGCCCCAATCCTCTGAGTTAATCCAGAAGGATACCTGGGGCAATGGTGTGGAAAGCTTAAAAGAGATCATGTAGGAAAACGATGGATGCACTATCCCCATCCCACCCATGCCAGAGGTCATCTAAAAGCATGATTGATACTATTTCTACCCCACACCAGGGTCTGAATCATGATTGAAAATGATCCATAGAATCTGCTTCTTCCAAGGCCTTCAAAAGTTGTGACACAACTACCTTCTCTACAATCTTCCCCAAGAAAGAGAGGTGAGATACTGGATAAAAATTATCCAGTTTAGTGAGATCCAGAAATGACCACTTGAGGAGGGAGCCAACTGTGACCATCTGTGAGTGGAAAGGGAAGTATCAAGGGATTGAATTTAAATGTGAACCAGAAATTTTGTTTTTCCCTTTCTACCCTTGGACCTATCTTTTCAAAATTGCTTCTGCTTCCCTGCCTGTTAAATCTGATCAAGCTATTTTTTTTAATAACCAGCTTTTATAATCTTGACTGAACAGTCTAGATAGCACCCTGGGCCCAATTTAATATAGCTGTGCTCTTGATTTCCTTTTTTTTTTTTTTTTGGTTTTCCTGAATTAATCATAATCTTAATATCATAGCATTTGGAAAGGCGTTCGTATTCATTTCAACTTCTAAATAACAGAACCTGAATTTCAGCCTTAGTGATCATTGCTTGGGCCATAAGCGTAGCTCAGTCAAGGTCTTTGTTATTCCCTGCTTTCCTCACCCTGCTCCATCTTATATACTTTGACTCTTCTTAAATCTTTCTACATTTCCCCCTGGTCCCTGTGATTTACTGTATCTGAGTTTTTCTCCTTGTCCCAAAAGTCCCCCACTGAGATGCCTTTCTTTTGTCAAGGTCGTGTTCTAATATCCTAAATTTTTTTTTTTGAAATTGAAATTGCCTATTCGTTTAAATGATATACATAACAAAATTCAGCATCATTAATTTTTTTTCCTGCTGATTCTGTACTTTTAAAAGTGCTTTCTTTCCCTTTAGTGGCCTCAAGACTATTTACACTTGGATCATACTTGTTTTTAGAGCTATCTGATGAAAGCTATTTGGCTTGAAAGATCTTTTTATTTAATTTGCATTTCTTTTTAAAGCTAGGTCCGGTTCTGTGCAGTAAAACAAGATTATTTTTACATATGCCTGCACTCAGGCTGAATTTAAGCTTGTTCAGTATTAAAAAAGCAGAATCTCAAATTGTAAAAATGAACTGGCACACTCAAACAGTTGTACATGGCATGTGTTCAGTTCACTAGTAACAGGATTGATTTGCAATTTGCATCAGTTTGAGTGTCTGAATTTCTATTATTAGCATCATTATGTACAATACAATACAATAGTAGAGTTGGAAGGGACCTTGGAGGTCTTCTAGTCCAACCCCCTGCCTAGGCAGGAAACCCTATACCGTTTCAGACAAATAGCTATCCAACATCTTCTTAAAGACTTCCAGTGTTGGGGCATTCACGACTTCTGGAGGCAAGCTGTTCCACTGATTAATTGTTCTCACTGTCAGGAAATTTCTCCTCAGTTCTAAGTTGCTTCTCTCCTTGATTAGTTTCCACCCATTGCTTCTTGTTCTACCCTCAGGTGCTTTGGAGAATAGTTTGACTCCCTCTTCTTTGTGGCAACCTCTGAGATATTGGAATAATGCTATCATGTCTCCCCTAGTCCTTCTTTCTCTTAAGCTAAACATACCCAGTTCCTGCAACCGTTCTTCATATGTTTTAGTCTTTTACATTCATATTATCTTTTACATTCATGGAACATCAAATTACTACAGACATTAGCAGTATACAAAACCAGAAACAATGTACAGTAAACAAAATTATTCAAATAAAAGCTTCTACAAGCCAACATGGAAAAACCTAAAAGGTCCATCACAGTCTTTTTATCTTGAAGTCCACCTTGTAAAAACACACACACACAAAAAAAGGGGGTGGGAGTTTACTTGCAAAATGACAGACTGAAGGAAACTTTCTCATCAAAAGTTTATCATCTTCAAGTTTTATACTACAGTACATTGTGCTGTGTGATGCGGATGAGCATAGCTAGACAATAAAGACCTTCATCTGCAGAGAATCTATTAGTTAATACCAAATATTCTTCTGCAATATTTACATTTTGAGAAACGTAAATGTTTAGGCAAGCTCATAGTTCTGCTTTTCATCCTCTGCTTTCTGGCACATGAAAATATGAAAACAAAGCAGATGAAGGTGAAATAGTAAATCAGTATTCCAGTTCAGCAATTTCACAGTCTTTCATTCATTCCACGTAGCCTGATTTCCCCCCATTCAATTAACACCACAGTTGTCACTGACTGGCAATATAAAAATATGAAAAATGAAACAATGTAAAAAATGAATGCACACAAAAACTCAACCTAAATGTAGTCAGCAATTGAAACAGAAGACAACCCTTCTAAAAAATTAACATAACTATTGAATAAAATCAAGTCCAATAATGCTTAGTTTATGATGATGATAATCTGCTTGGGAAGAGCAGTCTTATTAAAGCATAAATATTGAAAAAAAATATTCACAGTGACTAGGCATCCCCTGCCTGACTTTTAATAACAAGTACAGTTAGAAAAAAATTAATAATTAGGTGGATCAAAATGGCACTCCTATAAACATCCTGGTTCCAAGCCAGTTTGAACTTCATGGTTCAACAATTGAAGACCAGCTTCTTAACATTATACTTTAATATACTCCTTTAAAAGTAATGAAATTAAGATTAATTTCATTAATAAGATGCAACCCAGACTCATTACTATCTCTGTTAATGATTCAATAATTACAAAGGCTCTTCAAAGGCTACCTTGATTTCGGTGCATTGGAATAATATAGCCTGGAGCCTGCAGAAAAAGCCAGAACTACCGTGCTAGATTTTAAATAAGCAAGTGTTTTGCTTACAGTGCATCATATAAATCCAAAACGTAGAATGCAAAATACAGTACTTCACACACATCATGTAATGCTTCATCATGGGACTGTCTATTAAAAAGAGATCTCAAGCATAATTGCAAGATGGCAAAATGCCAGGCTTATCATTCAGTGCCACTGACTAATCCCCAGTTTGGATGACAACACAGTGATTTAGCCAATATAAATAGTTTCGGCAGTTAAGCATTATGTAGCAATTAACCATCTGATTCTAGAAAAAAAAAATCAGTGGAGTTGGGAGATGAGGTGGGAAGAAAATAAAGGGAGAGATGTTCACATATATTTTCCACTAATTGGTCACCATAATGTTAAGTATGGCCACAATTTGAAGTTCAGTAGCATTCCTTATTCCACCCAATTCAAGGAAGGAATTAGCTTTAACTTGGGTCTAAATCACATTAAACTTAAGCAAGTAAATTTCAGGCAGAATATAGCCAGAATTCAGTCTATAGAAATCAGGCTTGTAAGTCAGTAATAAATTGACTAAGAGATATGCTTTCCAGATATGAAAAAAATACAATGTATAAGCCTATCCATGGATAAGCCAAACCATTTGCATTGACTGTACACCGCCCCGAGTCCCTTCTTGGGAGAGGGGGCGGTCTAGAAATCCAAGAAATAAATAAATAAATAAATAAATTTAAAAGTAAAATAGCATGAAAAATTCACTACTCATAAATAAGTTGACCCTCAAAATTTTTGTGATTTAATTTTCACTATTGGTTGTGAGTTCTAATCATGCCTTAGACACAAAGTCATCTGGGTGTCTTTGGTCCAGTCACTGTCTCTCTCAGCCCTTGAAAGCAAAACACTTCCAAAAGGGTTGGCAAGCAAACTTTTTTTTTCCTGTAGTGGCAACGAATCAGGTTGAATCAATGGGCAACAAAAACAAAAATAACCCCAGATGGGGTGCACAAAGTTGCTAATTCTTGTGGCACAAACAACCACCCAGCATTATAGTATGAAAAACCTTTAGAATCAAAAGTGCCATCCTCCCTCACAGGCGCCTTTGCACATACTAGAGAAAAATATCAGAATCCAGAAATAACCGATGGTAGTTGTTTCAGAAAAATCTTGTTAAAATAACCCAAAACCTTTGAAAAATTAGCTTTCTGATGATGCATGGCCAATAACAGAAGGCTTTTTTTAAAACATAAGAGCAGAAGAAGAGTCTTGCTGGATCAAGGGCAACCATTCTCTTCCACTGTGGCTCCCTAGCAGTTGGGGGTTCAGGTATACTGCCTGTGATCAGAAGCTGGTAAACATCCATCATGATTAGTAGCTGCTAATTCAACAAAACCTAAGCCCAAAAGTGTGCCTGGTATTTTTGGCCACTGGGCATGCTTAATTTTTAGAAAGCATGCAATGGGAGTACTTACTAAACAGCCCAATGGGAAAATTAGTCTAGTCACAAAACACCCATTGATTTACCAGACAGCAAATGCTTCCCACCAGCCCAAGCCCTTCTATAGCTTTTCCACCACTTCAGGTTTTTTTCCCCTCTCCTCCTGCTTTCCAGTCAAAACATGAAGTTGTAATTTGTATTTTGTAAGAATTCTAAATATACATATAGTCATATATAAAGGTGATCTAAGAAGTTGGTGCTTCGCTTTGCAGCATGACAGATTTGAGAGGCAAGGAGAGGATAATAGCAAGAGAGACACATACTAGACCCCATCATTACTTACTTTTTCTCTTAGCATGCAATTGTTTGGAAAATTCACAGCAAAGTGGCTGAATTTCTTCTAAGAACCCAAACTTTAAATAATTGGGTAGAGCCAGAATTTTTGGGCTCAATTGTGGTTGCAACTCAAGGATTATCTGTGGTAGTTAGAGCCTTTATAATCCAGAGGAAACCAAGCCAGGTTTTCACCAAGATTGTAAGTCATGTTTAGAGTAATACCACTTGAAATCCCAGTTGGGGTTTATATAACTAAATGAACCCTCTCAAATTGAACAAATGATCTTCACGTAGGATAGGGAACAAAATGGATACTCCACATTTTGCCCCCACTCTTCGTTTTCCAGATTCTGTAAGTTCTCAAGTTGCTAAAAGTTGGCGGCAAATCCATCTATTTTTAGTGTCTTGAGGTTGGCTATGTACCTTTATCTTAAAAATTGCAAGGTTAATGTTAGCCTCCTGTAACATAATGCCCCCCTGCTCTTTGAGAACACATGAAAAGCTCTGGTCCCAGTAATATTATTGCACCATTATCTCACTGCAACCAGCAAAGGAATACTTAATCAACCTAAAAATATTTATTCACCTCTAATCTAGAAAACAGCAGAGAAATGTAATGACAAGATTTAGTCTGGAACCTGATGTAGAGATTCAAAAGTAGGCCAATTTGGTTAGATTGGACCAAAGGCACTCTTATTTGATTCAGTGTAGGAATCCCAATCAGAATTCAGAAATTTGATTTTTCCATTGATTATTCATGGAAATTAGTAAACGTTTGCACTGCCTTTGTATTCGACATAGTCAGATGAACATTTCAGGAATAGCTTCAAATTATTAGATGATGAAGTCTACCAAATCTTAGATGAGTCCTGTAATTTATTTATTTTTAAATGCATGCATATTTTAATTTTTGCCCAAATTGGGAATGTGCAGATAAAATCCAACCCTTTGAGGTATATCTCATTGACCTGCCATTTTCAGATTAATAGACTGGTCTTTTCTGGTCTGTTTTCAAAGAGTGATCGTGCTGATAGATAGGGTTCTAAGGCCTTTCTCATGATTCCTTGACTTATGACTATAATGGAGCCAGAGATTTCTGCTGTAAGTCATACGCTGAGGCACCCACACGACTAGATCTAATTTTATGACTTTTTTTTGCAGCAGAAATTAAATGTATGCCATGTTTGTTAAGTGAATCTGGCAGTTATTAAGCGAATGCTGTCATTGTAAAGCAAATCAGTATATTCCTATGGGTGTTATTTTGTCAGAAGCTGGCCAAAAGGCTGGAAATCATCAAAATCATACCAAATCATGATCACATGACCACAGAACATTGCAGCCGACTGTAAAGTAGAGCTAGTTGCCTGATGCCCAAAATGCAGTTGTGGCTGTGTGTGTGTGTTCAGCCATTGAAACTCTTGAGCTAAGTCATAAATTTCTTTGAAGTGTTCTGTCATAACTTCAAATAATCATTGAGCAACAGGTTGTTAAACAAGGACTATCTCTATAGAATTGAAAAGAATAGAAAGCAAAGTTTGGAAATGGTTAACAAGCAAAACAAACAAAGCAACTGTTAAATTTTTATGCAATTTGTCTGTCGTGTGTTGTTGCTTGGATTTCGTGATTTCATATCTAGGTGTTGGTGTTCCTTTCCTGACTCTTTGTGTTTCTGAAATGACATGTATGGACCCATCTGTTGCAGCTCATTGCAAGATGATGGCAAAAGCAACTGAAAGAGAATCTGCTGGGTGTGGATCTGTTCCAAATTAGAAAAAAAAAAAGCCTTTCCTAAAAGGTTCTTGGGGGAGAGAAAGAAAAGCTTCCAGATGGATTCAGCTTGCTGGGCTCAGGATAGGTAGTGAATGAAGAACCCGCACTTGTGTACTTATTTTTTAAAAAAAGACTTACTAAACTCTCCTGGTAAAAAGTCAGATGGAAAAGAAAGTGCTATAATTCAAGAAAATATAAAGGCTGCAGCAGACTATCGTTTTCTTTTTTTTTCCCAAAGAGACAGATTACTGTATCGCTTTCTTAAAATCATGACAAGAATGATAGATGAGTTGGAGGTGAGGGGCAGGGAATCTGAGCCTCAGCCCTTTGGACTAAAGCATCAAGTAGTTTGCATTTTTTCAGACCTGAACATGGGCAAAAAAACCTGGCTATCTTGAGTAACACCTTGAAATGCAAGCCTGAAAGCGTGAGTTACTTTACAATATAGGCCATGTGCTGCCAGTGCATTATCTCTGAAAAGCTTTCCAAACTGTTAAAGGAAAAAATCTTTGTGGGGAAAGAAAATAGCAGCCTGGGGTCTTTCTGAGGATTGTGATGATTGCACTATTACATAGTAGTATAAACATTATTAACAAAATAATGTTAATAAGGGGAAGGAAAGTACATGTCACAAGAAGAATAAAAACACAGTTTAATTGGTGTGAACAACAACTCCCTCCCACACTATAATTGTTGTATTTTCTTTTTTAATTTGTGCCATTTCTAATTTAATGGCTTAAATTTGATTGGAGATTGAGAACTATTAGCATGGAGGGTTTTTTTCAAAATGTTCTGTCGGTAAGTCATGTCCCACACTTCATGACTCCATGGACCATAGTATGGCCAGCCCCCCCCCCATTCTCCACTCCCAAATTCATGTTTATTGGATCAATGACACTATGGTGTCAATGACAATGACAACACCTCATTCTCTGCTATCCCCTTCCCCTTTTGCCTTCAGCCTTTCGAAACATCAGGGTCTTTTCCAATAAGTCCTGTCTTAGGTGATCAAATATTTGCATTTCAGCTTCGGTATCTGCTCTTCCAAAGGACAGTCAGGGTTGATTTCTTTTAAGATTGACTGATTTGATCTCTTGCAGTCCAAGAGACTCTCAAGAGGCAAAATGTTGGGGAAAAGGTAAATATTGAGCTTACAATGTGGCTTCTCTCTTGCACTTATTCAGAATTAAAGATTCTGCTAACTCAAAGTTTTCGATGTTTGTTTTACATGCGTTGTGTCAGCGCTGTGAATAATTATACTGTATTTTGCAAAGCTGATTTGAGAGAGTAGGAAGCATTGCTACAGACAGAGCTAGTATGTCATTATCGCCCCTATGAGACATGAAAATAATTTAAATTTGGCCTCTTGGGTGAACAGAAGCAATCACCTACTATTTTGGATCCAGCTTTTCACACAGAAGTTTTTCTTTAAAATTGCAATTAAAAAGATAAAAATGAATACAAACTTTAAAAAATGAAAAGAAAAAATAGGAAGTGCATAAAAGATAAAAAACGGAAGGGGAAAGTTAAAAAATACAATAAAGACAAAGGAAATATATACAAAGAGTTGATGTTCCTCTACATCACAATTGTAACTCATCACCTTCACTTATAATACAACAACTGATATCTTCTTTGTGAGCCAGCAGTGTGCTGCAGTCGCCAAAGAAGCTAATGCAATCATAGGCTGCATTAACAGAAGGATAGAATCAAGATCCCATGAATTTTTTGCTCTTTAGCAGAACTTTACTATGTTATGTGATTTCAACACATTCCTGTAATAGAAAGGATCACAACAGAGTAGTTCAAAGCCAATGGGGACCCCAATATTTGAACAATCTTTATTATATATTTATTACGTTTACTGTATATACTTCCCATCTCATTATCAAGCAACTCTGGTTGGTTTACAGCATCATAAAAATCAAATATAAAAACATTAAACTATTAAAAACATTAAATTAGTAAACATCAAAATGTTATGGACTTAATAAAAAGCAGAGCAGACTTTCCTTAATTCTAACCCTTTTTTGCAGTCAATCAAACTTTCACAAAAAGCAGGGAGTAAGAAGGAGAAGTTATCAAGATTTCTGGATAACCTATCACTGCGATGTTCCAACTTAGGACATATCTGCACTTTAAGGTGCTCTTCCCTGTACACATGCAGGGTTGACTCTAAACAGATTAAGAAAGTGCTTAATAAGCATTTGATAAGAAAATTCTTATCAAAGAAAATTTTGATAATAGAATCTAAGATTTTCAGTGCAATACAAACTGCAGGCTGCCACGACCTCCATTGGACAATACCCTTCATGCCCTCCCAGCTGTTCCAGGAAAGCCAATCACCTTTTTTCCTGTGGGGTAACCTACTTGGGGATATAGACTTAATATCTTATCATGCTCATGTTATTGTTCAGTCGTTAAATCCTGTCTGACTTTTGGCGACTCCTGAGACCATAATGATATGCCAACCTGCTTGTCCTCCAGTGTCTTCCAGGGTTTGCCCAAATTTATGTTCACTGCGTTGATGACACTATCATGATCACCACAATCAAGAACTAACTTTGTGAAAAGGTGTGGCTATAAGCATGATAGGATGCAAAACTCTATATGCCATTTAGTATGCTTCCTAGGAAAACATTTCTCAGCACCAAGCAAATCTATATTTTTGCATTCTTAATTTTTCATCATATTAATGCGTGAAATTTGACATGCTGCACACTATTTTAATCGCTCTGGATGCTGCTTTTAATATTTATTATGCACGTTAATTTGTGTTTATTTTATTGCATATTTTAATTGTAAAACTGTAGAAAAATGTTTTATCTACAAATTTGCAAGTCATTCTAGAAAAACATGGTTTTGAAAAATGGCATAGATGTTTAAATATTCAGGCCCACAGGGGCTGCTAATGATTAATATGGTTTATGGCCTGGAATGGAGGGCTTTTATCATTTTCACATAAAGTTTAGTATGTTTTTGTACTATAGTTCCAATGCATATTTATGCAGAAATATGGCTCATCTTATTCAAGGGTACATAATGATAATAATAGAATAGAACGAAGCTCTGATTCACATGTGTAAGTTTTGAAAGGTGAAGGCCACAAATTTAGAATCTCATCTAATCATAGGTTTTGGAGGCAGGGAGGGCATCTACTACGGCTATTCCACCCTGCACCCTTTTCTGGAGAGTGGCAGAAGATAGGAGTAAGTGGGCAAGATAAGATTCGCAAGTAGAAGATTCAGCTTACATAGAGAACACATATGTAGACATTCATACAAAGGGAGAAGGAAGAGGGGTCTGGATCCACTGTATGGCCAATGCCATGAATTACTTAGTGGGAGATGTGGATATTTTCTTATCCACTTCTCCCTTGCTATTTAACTTAAAAGTGCCAAAATTGCATTGAAGACCAACCATTCTACTTTTTTTTTTAAAGCGAGCATTTTGAATTTTAAGAGGAAAAGAATATTATACGAAGTGTTACATGGAACTATCACCCTAATATTCCCTGCAAATGATGCTGTAAGAAGTTTATTAAAAGTAATGGTTTGTTATCTCTTTGCTGCTGAGAAATGGTTACCTGGAGTTTTGTAGCCCAAATGTGATAGCTGAAGGCACGGTGACAGACAAAAAGAGCAGTTGATTCCCATATGACTGCTGCTGGCCAACCCAGAAGGGTTTCTGGAAACCATCCTGTCTTGGTTGGGTATGGGGTGGAGTCTACGTGGCCTAGATGAGAACATCTGCCTTTCTTCATCGACATTTGTACTTTGGACACTAACCTGAGACTTCGCAACAAATATCCCTTCTGGTTGTAATGAACTACCATATTTTTGGAGTATAAGACGCACCTTTCCCCCCCAAAAAGAGGGTGAAAATCTGGGTGCATCTTATACACTGAATACAGCATTTTTGGCTCCCGAAACCCCGTCTCCTTCACAAAAATGGACGTCCAGAGGGTTTGAGAGGCCTGCAAAGTGCTCCTGGGGACTGGGGAGGGCACAAACGAGCGAAAAATGGGCTGTTTTTTATTTTTGCTCCCCCCCGCAGCCCCCAGGAGCACTCTAAAAGCCTCCTAAAGGCTATGCATGCCCTTTTTAAGGCAAAAATGGGCCCGTTTTCATGAGAAACAGGCCATTTTTTGCTCATTTTTGCCCCCCCTCAACCCCCAGGAGCACTTTGCAGGCCTCTCAAATTCTCTGCATGCCCCTTTTTCACAAAAAATGAGGCATGCAGAGGGTTTGGGAGGTCTGCAGACTGCAAAAACTTTTTTTAAAAAATTACCT
The DNA here is from genome assembly GCF_964273705.1 of Natrix helvetica. Taxonomy (NCBI): domain Eukaryota; kingdom Metazoa; phylum Chordata; class Lepidosauria; order Squamata; family Natricidae; genus Natrix; species Natrix helvetica. Next base: position 111,310,137 of record NC_138552.1, on the reverse strand, counting down.
CTTCAAAATCTTGGTGCGTCTTATAGTCCGGTGCGTCTTATACTACAAAAAATACTGTAAATCTATGAAATAACAACATCAGGCAATCAAATTACTGGGAAAATATTAATGCAAACTCTTTTATTATGAGAAATAACAATTGATCACACAAGTAGTCCTCAACTTACAACCATTTTTTAAATGACCATTTCAAGTTACAATGGCGCTGAAAAAAGTGACACCATTTTTAATACTTGTTATGTTGTAGCATCCCCGTGTGATCAAAATTCGGATGCTTGCCAACTGGAATGGATTTATGATGGTTAGTGTGTCCCGAGGTCATGTTAATCTTTTGTGACCTTTTGACTAGCACAATCCACAGAGAACCGGATTCACTTAACAACCATGTCACTAACTCAACAATTGCAATGATTCACTTCACAACTGCATGGAAAACTTTAGATCAGACTAAGAAAGAGCCTTACAGGTAGTCCTTGACAAACTAGGGCAAGAAATGTTGAAAATGGGATAAAACTCACTTAACTGTCTTGCTTGGTAACAGAAATTTTAGGCTCAGTTGTGGTCGTAAGTCAAGGACAACCTGTAAGGCTTTTTCTTAGTTTGATGTAGTTTTCCAAGCAGTTTCTGTGAAAAGGAGATACATCTAAATGGACAGTACAACCTCATAAAAAGTTCTTTTGAATTTATCATGATGCTTTTAGCTTTTTATATTCCCTCAGTACCTTTCAAAGCTTAATGGGCTGCATTTCTGGCAGATTTGCTGTGCACCACATGTTCAGTTATCAGGATGAGGTGATTATTTTTAAGGCAGATTTCTCAAGAGCACTCACATTACCTAAACGTTTTCATCTGAGTGCCACAGAAAAATTTAAACTATAAGCCAGTGAAATGTAGCATGTAAGACCTTGGCAATATCTGTGGAGAATAGAATCCACTTATGCCTGTTCAAGATATGATGAACACATAACTATCAAAGAAATCCTTCTCAGTTTTTCCTTCCTGGAGAGTACTCAGCTTAGTGGAAATTCTGAGTGAAGAAACAAGCATTTTCCAAAAGCCTTTATTAGGAAGCTAAGTTAAAGATACCAAACCAACAACTCAGAGAAACAGGTGGACCATCTGCTGATATTTTGCTTCAGATATCTACCATGTATCTACCATCTAGAAAATGCATATGGCTGAAGCAAACATAGATCTGAAAAACCTCAGAGTAAGCTATCTATTTGTGGGAGGTCCCCTGAAGAACTCAATTATTCAGTATTAGATACTTTCCATGAACTAGAGTCCATTGCATCAGATGCATGAATGTGTGAAAATTCTTTGAGAATTATAAACTATATTTTTGAACACTGGTACCAAGTGCAACAGTATAAGCACGGACACATCTAGATTGCAATGTTAGTGAATGTTTCTGAATATATCAAAATGATGTACACATTCTATTCAATAACTTGTTCTGGGCAAGAAAATGTTCATTTGTAGATATGGAGCCAAAGTCATTTTTATTTATTGGTCATAAACCTACTTTGCTATAACAACATAAGGAGCTTATGTGAGGAAGCTGTATAATAGTTTTTGAATCCTGGATGCTTTCTTAGTTATATGGGTAACTTTCCTGTCAGCCCCTGTGTTGCTGACCTCAGAGGTGGTTCCAACTGTCAACAGTCAGTCATTTGTGTGATGTCTTGTCTTGGAGAACTCAATCATTATCTATTTAATTTATTGAGAGTTGGGAGTGATAAAAGGAGTAAGATGATGGCCAGAGCACAACTGGCAGGAAATTCAGCCCCAACCCAGCCAAGCTAAAAGTTCATATTGAGGTTTATTCCAAAGGTAGTAATGGTGCAAAAAAATGATTTCATTATCTCATTTGCTTGTGTAGAATGGAACAAGCCATTTAAAAGTGGATAACTGAATGATTTTCTTGTGTGCCCATTCTATTTCATGGATAAAATTTCTCAAATATACCTGTTATACATTGTGATAATGTCAGGATCAGTCCCAAATTTCTTTTTCTTGGAATTATTCCTATGATACACCACTTAAAGATTTAGACAACATTCTTATAGTTTGAGACTTATTTTCCTTCAATAAAATTAACAATCTGTCTTATTGAAAATAGTGGGATTTATTTTTTAATAGAGTGCCATCAAATTCATCTTGTTTGGTTAAATACTTGAAAGTGCAGCATAAAAGCTCCAGATTTGGGGGAATGTGGTAGGTAATGAATGAAAACAGCAAACAGTTTGTTTGTTTTAGCCTAGCCTGATTAGCACAAGGGGGGAAAATCTGCCTCTGCCTCCCAGCAATTTGCCTCCTTGCAGCAACAGCGTGTTTCAGTTTCAATTTCAGTGTAGCCTGATTAGCACAAGCAGCTGATTGTTGGTTGGATTGGCCTCCCGATGACCAGCTGTTTCAGGCTGCAGGGATTGCCATAGCCTATTGCCACCACTGTGCACCCCATTTTCAGCCTCCGCATCCCATTTTCAGCCTCTGCATGCCCCATTTTCCGCCCATTCTGGGCGGTGGGGATTGGAATGGGCAGAAAATGGGGTGCACGGAGGCTGCAATAGGCAATGGCAATCCCTGCATTCTGAAATAGCTGATGGTTGGGAGGCTGATCCAACCAACAATCAGCTGCTTGTGCTAA